>NC_071497.1:68439977-69660977 GCF_028500815.1 Rissa tridactyla | reverse complement strand
TGTCAACTGTGACAACAATAGAATAAACTATACTATTCAGTTCTATTCCACTCTATTCCATTTTATTCTATTTACTAGTTTAATAATACTGACACCCTTCTTCAGTGGGTAAACTGGATACTCACTATAATGCTTTGTTTAGCTGGATTTTAATTTATTTTCTGGGAAAGGAATGGGTGTGTGGCTCTTTAAAAGCATGTACACACTGCTTATGCTTATTTTTGTCAATGCCATGTCAATGACATGAAGGAGGCTTTTTGTCTTGATAAGGGAGGTGATGTTCTGATACTGAGATCTGTGATGATATTAAGTTTCAAATTTATATGATTATATACTCAGCGCTTATTCCAAAAAACTTCTGACATGTATTCTACACATCAGTGTTCTGGGGAAAAAAGATGGTTTTTGAGTGAAATAGAGCTGCTGCCTTTAAGCCTCAGCTTCTGCTGTACAGGTTGGAAGCTATGTTGTAAAGGAGGCAGAGAAATATAACAGAGAAAGGATGCGCTTTGATGGAAACACTCCCCTAGATAACTACATCCAGTTGCTATTTCTGGCACACAACCTTACTGTGGATGAAGCAGGTGCCTGGTCATATATGGCTGCTGGGCAAAGTCTTGTTTTTCAGGGTGTACACACCCTGAGATTTTCTCGGTAGAGCCTCAGGTCTGATTTATAACAATGGCGAGGGATTGCAACAGAACTGAAAACAGAACAGTGCTCCAAGAACCAGGCTGAAGGCTTGCTGAATCAGTTGTCTAAATAAATCAATCCATTTTTGTTTGATTTCTCTTGCAGATTAAACTCAATTTTGACAATCTTCTCCATGAACAAATTCAAAACAAATATTTTGTTTTGGATCAGATGAAACAAAATTGGGATGTTTATTTACTGAACGGATGCCAAACATTTTGTTCCAATAAACCAGCCAGCTGTATTTTTCGTCTGAGCATATAGTATTGAAGAAATTTTAGCCTGTTTACAGGCTGAGTTCCTTGAAGAGCTATATCTTTCATTGCAAAACGCAGTTTTCTCCTGATGCAGTTCACATCACTGCTGGTGCATCACAGGAGACAACCTTTGACTCAATGGCAAAAGGGACAAACGGTCTCTACTGCAGCATTCATTCATCGCACTTAACAGGGGTCCGTAGTTTTGAACAATAATCACCCTTACCTTCCAAAAGTCATTTTTAAGCCTACATAAACATGAACCATTTTCTAGTGGTGTTCATACTTTCCATTGGCTATAGGTGGAGATCAGGATGTGCAGGTTATTCAGTCAAAGTGCTCAGTTAATTGCTAGTGTTACGTGGAATAAATCAGGATTAGAGAAACAGATCCTGAAGTTCTTGATTTTTTACTTTGTCTCCAATCAAACTAATCTCCAGCTGAATTACATTCTGCCTGTAACAAAATAAAAAATCAGGTTACCAATATCATCCGTACGGTCAGGCACAGATGTTAACATCCATTCAAACTTAGTCTGCAGCATTCTCACCTTTTAATCCTACACGCACATATTTCAGACAGACCGAGAAATGCTGATCCGCTCTGAGTAAATTCTGAGACCATATATTCTCACGGGGAGGGAGAAAAACTGTTTAGGTTATGTAACTATAATCTTGAAAATATGTACTATTGCCTGTATGGAAAAAAGGTCCTGTATGGAAAGCAAAAACATATTTCTGTTCTCCTTTACACCTCATGGAGAATTATCAGTGAAAATCAGTATCTTTCTAATGACGGACCTCGTCACCCTTGCAGAACTCAGTACCAAGAACCACAGCAGCACAGGCCTTAGTCTGCTGGAAAGAAGGATTTCCTAGAGCCAGCAAATGGTGTCTGAATGGATGCATTTGTATTTCCAGTGGAATACCTCCATGGAGGACCACGTTCATGCCCTGTCATCTTATAAGCTGGAACAAGATCTCCAGGGTGGCTGGGGATCCTCCATCCTTGAAGTTTTCAAGATCAGACTAGACAAAGCCCTAAACAACCTTGTCTGAATTCAGTATTGACTCTGCTTTAGGCAGGAGGTGGAACCAGAGGTCCTCTGAAGGTCCCTTCCAGAGAGAAAGTTTTGGTGTTTTTACTTTTCTAGTACCTGCCCTAAAGAAACCCCACAAAGACATCCAGGGGTATTCCAGGAACCCTATGTAGAATACTTGCCTGAATTTCTTCTTTTTAGAGGGCTGTTTTGCTGTTCCTGGCAAGACAGCACAGTCTACTGTGAATAAAAAGATTGCTATGAATTAGCACAATCAATCAATCAATTAATTAATCAGTTCTGCAATGATCGAGAGTAGAAACAAAGAAAGATGAGGCTATATTTGTGCAAAACATGTGCCATGTAAAGAGCAAAAAATATTCAATCTTCTTAGAGCTGCCGCCATTTATCAGTTTACCTAGTCATATATCCATGATTGCAATGCTTGTAAAATGGCAGTGCTCTAAATAGCTGGCCCCAGAGGGCTTTCTAGGCTAGTGACGCCAAAGAATTAATTTGCACTGAGATATGAAATTAAGGTTTTGTTCCAAGGAGAATAAAAGAACATATTGGTAAATTTGCGCAAAAGGAACCAGCGTCAGCAAAACTATCTTCCCTTTTGAAAAAGAAAACCAGCTAAAGCCCTTTAGTAATATCCACTGGTTCCTTGATACATAATACACTGTGCATATGGTGAAATGTCGAAGTGCTCTTCCAGACCCACAAAAGAAACAAAGGTACAGAAAAACCACTTAATATAACACCAATACTTCCAGAGGGGTGGCAGTAATTCTGTCACTCTATTCAGAGAAGAGTATGAAGCATTCAGCTACATTTTCTTTTGAGTTACCAGATGGTCCTTCTAAGAGACAAAAAATATCCTTTATGAATTGATAGTGTACTTGCTCTATTTGCTTACCTCTCTGAGATAAGGTTGCATCAGAACCTCTAATTGTTATAAAACACCTGCTGATAATAAACAAAACAAGTTAGGGATAGAAAGAAAATAGTCTTGTGATCATGTTAGAAGGCTTGTTGAGCATGTTTTATCTGAACGCTTGAAAGGCTTTCACAGATGTATCACCTTTGGAATGTCAGATCTTCTGACCCCACCACTACAAAAAATCACCTCTATGCAACCGAGTGATAATAGAGCATTTTATTAATGAAGACAAGATACCATTTACCTTTCAGGGCTAGGTGTTTTATTTATTAATAGGGAACATTTTATTTGCACCCATAGACTGTACTTAACTGTCATTTTGTTTAAGCTGAAAAGTAGTATATTTACAAGCTGAGAACTCCTATTTCCAGAGGTCTGAAGTATATACCTTGTTCATGCGTCTATGAGATAAGATAAATATTTCTAAAATAAATGCTTATTTCTTAAAGGTGATTTTGACGTTGCTGATGAAGAATTGCTGATCTTCTCGGAACACTCTGAGAACCGCCCAGTAGATGAACGCTAATTTAGACAAACTTGAAGTGGAAATTATTACCTTCACTAATTGCCATGGCAAAGCCTCTATGTTTTGATGTTTTCAGATCCAGAAGATATGGCTTTCTGCTAGGTACACTTCTATCAAACACAATTTAACTCTGGATCACTGAATGGTAGAACATTAGATTAAATAGCATTTCTGTTCCTTCAAGTCTTGCCTATGAAGACAGTATCTTTCTAACTTTGCTGAATACATTTTACCACTTCTGATGATATGGATTTTTAGTGCTCTACAGTCAAGGGAAAACCCTCCATTGATTTCTGAAGCTTTTAAATCAACCTCAATCAGATTACTCATAAAACAAAACACGTTTTACTTTGAATGTTAGGGAAAAAATTTCATAAGGATTGTTACTACAACACTCTTCCTTTGACTCTTGTAGTTCTGTCACGTACCCCAATATCTTATTGCGTGCCAGGGAGCCTTTAATTTCATCAACAGTCATTTCAAGATGTTTCTGCCTTTTGTCTATTAACTCTGCTACTGTTTTCCCTACACTTGGCCCATGCACCTCCAAGAAGAACTCACTCTCTTAGAGTGTATAATAGGCAGAGGAGCTAGGGCATTTGTTATGGTGTCTCAGGTGTGGCAGCACCTGAGTTTGCTGCCCTTAAGTAAAGGAATTTTTGCTGGTAACTGTTACTCAGTTACCTTGAATGCCAGTTACCTTAACAAAAGCTGACCATATAAATCTATTGATTTGTCATATTCAGAATAGCAAAGTTACATCTGTTTTAGAAAAGACATAAATGAAGGCAAAGGGAAATTGTACGTAACTTACACTAAGATTAGATCAGAAAGTCCCTTTTTTCGTCAGCCTGGCAACAATCTTTGCATGGCACTCCTGTCTTAGCAAACAGTCTTAGGAGAGAATCCTAGCCAAAGACGCTCTTACAAACAAAATCCTTATTCACGTTTTATAGGACACCTAAGACCTGTTCAATCTTTCTTTCTGAATCTTCCTCTAAATTTTCTCTTTTATTAGGAGGCTGGCTTTTAATTAGCATAAAGTTCTTTCCGTATTTTTGTAGTCTCTCTTCCCAGCACCAACCCCCCTTGCCCTGTTGCACTTAACTAGTTAGTAAACAATTCTTGGTTTCAACAAAGTGTAAAACTCCCCCTATCTGTGCTGTCATTTTGACATTCTTCAGTCTAGCGTGTGGCTGTCACTATACATATATATCTGTTACAATTATATGTACATTAAAATGATGCATAATTCAAACTGCTAAACAGGCAAATTTAATATAGGTTATAATTTTCTGCTGACTGGGACCATACCTGTTGTCAGACAAACACTTTGGGGTGACAATTGAATTGGCATGCTTCATCCCCAAACTGTTTTCAAATAACCGCATTTGTTCTACTACCATGTAAAGATACATTAAGGAGAAATATAGCCGGACTATGTTCTTTTAAACACAGTAATCAACTTAAGATTTTTTACTAATACGTTACTAATGCCTTAATACAGACAGACTCTTCAGTTGCAGCCACCAAAATACAGCAATTTGTTATCTGAGAAGTTAATTAGAAAGTTCGATTTTTTAGACATTATCTGTAGTAAATAGATGCACAACAGGAAAGATCACTAAGGGCCACATTGCTGTGAAACTATATCCTTATGGAATAAAGGGTACTTAGTGTCTGTAAAAGTATCAACATCTGGTGCACAACATGAAGTGGAAAAGGTGGATCATTTGGCACTGTATTGTGAACTGCCCTGGCAGCCTTTGGAAAAATAATAGAGACGTTTCTAAAATGGCTTGTGGCAAGGGTCCAAATGCTGACATTTTTCACACAGCTGGACCTACCACTTAACCCAATGAAGTTCTGTATGAATTTCAGTACAGGGCATGAATCTCTCTGTTTATTGTGTATTCATTTTAATAATCTGGTTGATCTGGTACTTTCTAAGCTTTGAATAAAACCTATTCCATTCCCTGAAAAGCTAAGCTTTCTACAGACATATTATGAAGTTTGGTAGTATTCAATGCTGTCTTCATTTTGCTGCATATAATGGTCCTATTCTTCACCATTCATGAATTATGTAGGTCAGCACATACTCATGCCAGGAAAACCTTTCTAGCACCTCACACAATCATGTATTTTGTATATGTATTGACATACATTATTGTGATCCTCTCAGAAATATTTCTCGGAAATACTAGAATGTTAAAATTACTACTTTTGTTTGTCTCCATCTGTAATGTCAAGTGAATTAGTTGTCATGAATGCAACTGTGCAGAGATCGAGAAGGAGAAAAATAAAAAATGGAGAAAGGTTTAAAAGTAGATGCTTGGCCAAAAATAGCTTTTCTATACATAAAACATACTGCAGTGTTATGGTTTGATTATCCAGGTCTACTGGTTTATATATTTGAGGCCAAGAATGTTGTTCATTGTAAATATAGAAATGTAAATGTTATCAGAAATTTTCCTGTGCAAAGATTAACTGAATAAAGAAGATTCACTGATGCTCTGCCTTTGCCATGGATTCACTGATTTTTTTTCCAAATCTCAAGCATGATTCTCAAGCAATGTTACTAGTAGTCCAGTTCAGACAAAGAATCCTACATTTCTGGGATCTGGAATGTTAAAGCACTGCTGCCACTGAGACTAAGCTAAAGCTGGGGATCAATTACTCTCAGGGCTAGGAAAACTTTTTGGGTGATAATTGCTATTTGCCCATATTTCAAAGTTTCAGATTTTGTGGAATTTCGATGATTTCACTTCCTATTATAACTCATAAGCCCTGAAAAATTACCTAGTTACTGGTCTTTTTTACTGTCTCTGAAATGCTAGTCTCTCAAGTGAATTAGTGGAAGAGGTAGGTTAGTATTTCTTTGATAATTTTTTTATTAATTAGGGAACAAAAGAGAAAATTTCATAGCTAGAGAAAGGGATAGGCACTGATTTCTTAATTTTTCAAGTTGGTTCAACCAAATCATGACTCTTCTGAAGCTGCTCAGCACGTGCAAATTTTTAGAGACAGTTCTTGAAGCAACATATGGATGGATAAAAGTATCTTTTATTACTTCGAGGCATACATAATATAGTTGATACATTCTTGCCTGAAACAGGTCTAAAATAGCATTTAGTCCATACGCTAATACATTTTTTAAACGTTTGGTTTGACACATCATTTTAGCATTTATCAAGAAGAATTTTTCAAAGTTTTGAAAACCTACAAACCAGTGCTTTAGAGATAGAGCTCTGAAACAGACTTGTGATACATTTACACACAAACAAAAAGGTTTTTTGGGGGTAGAGCATTGTTTGGTTGTTTAATCTGACACCACTGAACTTGGAAACTCTAAGTATTCGAGTTTATACTTGCTAGCATAATTCATGCAAGAAAGATTTCCTGGCTGATTGTGGCCACGAGAACATGCTTTCTGATGTTATTATCAGCTGTCAGTCGTTGTCAGCTTTCAAGCCATTATGTACAGTTAAAAAGAGTCACAGCCCATCATCTGAATCCATAGTCCAGACAAGTTTGAAAATCTCATTTTTTACCAATCATTGTAATGAAGAAATAGACCACCCTTTCAGTCTGTTGCCTTAAATTCACTCTTAACACCAATTGAAAAATGAGCTGAACTATTTACTTACAACCCAAAACAGATGACTTTCTTACCATCTTGAGACAAATAAAGGTGGCAGAAGAAGAAAAGTACACTTCATTTGCTTATGCAAAACCGAGAGGGTTCATCTGCCTCCCTACTCTTCTCTCTACTTACCTATGTAAAAGAAGTGAGTATTGGACATAAAACCATATATACAATACGAAAACCTTAGACTATGAACCTCGTAGTTCATTTAGATATGCAGATTGTCCATCATTTTATACACAAGTGAATTGAGTGAATACCTGCATTTCTCTACTGATTCATCTTTGAGTGATAACAGCATTCGAATATTTATGGTCTCGTTGAGTTTGGAGTACACAATCCTCCGGTCCAGTCTTTAAGGGATCCTATGACACATGTTAATTCTTTTGATCATTAAGTAGTTTTTCTGCAGTTCAAAGCACTTGGAAGGTTCACCAGGTCTTTAAATGTCTGTAACTATTATTTTCTAAGTCGAAGTGGTTTTATTTGTTTTCAGTAAATAATTTCATTAACAGGAGTCAACACTTAACCAGCAATCCAACACTGGTCATTAGCCACTTTCATATCTAACTCTAGTGTCACAAGATACAACATCCAGCCCCTCTCAGTGCTGACTCATAGAGCTCTCTCTCTCTTTCTCTCTTTTAAGCTTTAAAATTTCAGAAAATCACTATTGGAACCCTTTCCTTCATGCTTTCATACCTGTCATATTGCATCAAGATCAGTTTTAAAGGCAGCTGTGCACCAGTGAAAATCAAAGCAGTACCAAGACCAGTTGTGAGGACTGCCAGTCTCTTAGAAAAAACCGACTGATCAATCTGCATGAAAAAGAGAAGTCAATAAGTGGATCTAGTTATTTTATGATTTCACACCTAAAACTGTCTGCATCTCTAAATAAACAGAGATAGATACATGCTCTAGCAAATGTGTTTATACTTAGACTGTGGAAAGAAGGAATATTTTAAAAACAAAATACAATTGTTCTAACAAAACTGAAATCTATTAAAAGATCACGAATTTGACCTTTTAGTGTAGTTTATTGTTTGTAAAATGTGCTGACTGTAAGAGCATCTTAGATACTCAGTGCAGTTCCTAGCTATTATGAGATTTGATCTCAAGCAGCTATCATAAAGCAGCTATAGGTTGTTATGTACCACATACCTGAAATAGGGGGAAAAAGTGTTTGTATTAAATTTAGTTATCTAAGATAATGATGAAAACTTGTTTCACGAAATGGCTTTGGAAAAAAGAGACATCTGACATTTACTTTGTCACCTCTGATGGTCCATCTTATGTGGTTTTCTGTCTTTTGCACCAAGCGGTGATTCAGTTTAGAGGAATGTAAAGTTATATTTATACACTGAGTACAGGCTTTTATTAGATATTTACCTGAGTCCAGTTTAAATGAGCCTTCCCGGTCAGTCCTGACACTTTATAGTTCTGCAATTGGTCTTTTCCCAAGGGTGTTCTACCACATGGCATGATGAAAGGTACCTATTTCTGGAAACAAAATAAGACTATTCTGGTCAGAACAAGGAAAACGGTCTTGCTTCTAGAAATACTTCATATCTCCTTTTACTTCTCTATAGAATTTCACCTTGATTTTTGACCCTATTTTCTTGCTGCATTTTTAATGAAATAACACACAATTCCTTCATTTCTTTTTCAGTGGTAAAAGCAATTATTCAGTATAATTAGAATTTATGTTCAGCTGAATAAAAATTTTTAGGCTTATACCTAGTACCAGAGCAAACAGGGATAATTATTCCTTTTCCATTCTCCAGCAGTCAGCTGAGCTTCCCACTTACAGTTTCTGTTTTTCAGCTTTCTGGCCCCGTGGGTCTCTCTGTCTTCTCTCTGTGGTAGGCTGGATCCTATTTTCTCAAAGGAAGAGTTACAAAAGGAAAAAGTCTCCAAGTTCCTCTGAGATGAAGTTTTTATTGTTTGCTTGCAAGGCCTCTGTTTGTTTCTCAAGTGACGAACCCTGCTTTTCTTCTTTTTATTTTCTTTCTTTTTGTCTTCTTTTCCTGGGTGTAAGTGTGGCTTGTTCTTACCCTTCTTCATCAAAGAGTTGCAAGGGAGCAACCCTGTTAACAAGGAGACTTCTGTGATAGTGGACAGAGAATATCACTGAGTGAAAATTATTATCCTCTGACATACAGGAGGTCAGTCTAAATGATCTATTAGTCTCCTTGGACTTAAGCTTTTTAAGTCTATTATTTTAACACAAATTATACATAAACCTCAATCACTATCTTTCATACTTTTCCGGGGGGGGGGGGCGCGGGGTTGGGGAGGTGTATTCAATTGATTCATTTAAAGTAGGCCTACAATATGGATTCAAGAGAAATTGTTAGGTATTTGTTTGGATTCCCATCCACTGTTACTATTGGACAAGAACAATTTTTATGGTAATCACTGGCAAATTGCATTGATAAGGAAAACTGTACACTGGACTTTACCAGGAGTGTAGCTACCGGACTGAAGGTAGGTGGTCTCTGTTCAGCACCAACGAGGCCACACCTAGAATACTGTGTCCACTTTTGGGGCTTTCAGTTCAAGAAGTGTTTTGGAAAATGGTAGTAATCCAATGGAGGGTTCCCAACATGGCTAGCGGCCTGTGGGGTGAAGGTTTTAGGCAGCAGTACTTAATCTAGCGAAGAGAAGGCCGAGCAGAAAGCTAATAGCTTTTTACTGCTACCTGAAAGGTTCCCAATGACAAAACCAAGCTCTTCTTGTAGCAGCAAATTGCAAGAACAAGAGGCAATGGTGGCTTTTTCACTAAGAAGTTTACACAGGGAGACAGTGGAGTCTCTACCCGGAAGTTTTTATGAGATTCAGCTAGCGAAAAGCATGACTAACCTGAACTACCACTGACAGTAGCCCTGCTCCGCATGAGAGACTGGATCTTCAGTGGTTCTTTCCAGGCAAAGTCTGTGTGCCTTCGCAGTACTTCCTTTCAAAAATCTTTGGAAATCCACGATGCTACAGATACCACTCCACTCCACCATAAACAGTGAAGTATCAGGGCCTAATGCAGTACTGCTCTAAACAGGGCATGTGCATCCATGTATGTATCAGGTTTTGTAGGGATACATACAAATGGTCAAGGGGGCTACAGTCCCCCAGTAATCTCCCTGGTAAATCTGCACCCAAAGTTTTAGTATTTAAAGGAAACTGAATACCAAGACTTTGCCAAATTATCATTCCATCTTCAGCAATTCAGAAATTTCTTGTTACATACAATATATATGTAAGAGAATGAATTTCTTATGTAAAAACATTTTCAGTTACAAAGCTAGTTTATATGACAAATTAATCATAATTTATTTAGAGCATTTAGATGATTCCAGGCCTAAAAATTGGAAGCTAATTTTTTTATTATTACAAGCTCAGGTTTCAATCCCCACTCACATAAATTTACATATGTGAGACATTCTCAAAGAATAATACAGAACTGTTCCTGTTTGTAAGCATCTGTAGGATCAGGCCCTAATGGATATGGATAGGTAGGAGCAAGAGAAGATACAAAATTTTAGCTTTTATAATGTCAACCTTTTACCATGATTTGGCACACAAAGAATGCTACACAAAGCAACTGCAAATAGAAAAATGTGTCAATGTGTAGTAAGATTTCTATGTCAAAACAACATCAAAACATTCAAAGGAGCCATTTATGATGTCAATGAAAGAACTACAATGCTACTAATTCACATTGCTTCTCTTTTCCTTACTTAATTGTTTATGTGCTTTAAAGGAATGCAGTTTTCTCAATAGATAGTGCCTCCTTGGAACAATTCAATTTCATCTACTGCCCCCTAAAAGGCCAAGTACATGTAATATACATTTGCATATTTTTAAAATGCAGTTTAAGCCTGTGAAATTGTAGGTGTGCAACTCATGTTATCTTCTGAAAACCATAGGATCAAAAGGAAGCATGTTCTTTGACACATGTGCTCTACAGGAAGCTTGATTTTATTTTGAATCATGTGTCACAGGCTCCAGGAAGAACCTCAAGAGACAACCAGAGTCAAATAACAAGAAGTGAAAATATTATTGTAATTTAAGGCAAATAAATATTTCTCCTTCAGCCGTTGCATCAGATTGAATATTCTCTGAAAACACATCAGAACATACTCAATTAATTTTTATATATTTAGAAAAATTATCAATATTTCATTTTTAATTCTATTTTCATAGCAGATATAAAAGCAGCAAATTTTTAAATCACTATTTGACATAATTGAACACAAGTCTAGAAGCTTGTGGCCTTTTCAAACAGTAGTTGTATTCAACACAAAGGCCTGTCAGAAATTTGGTGCATGATTTTATACCGGATGCCTCCAGTTTTCTTGAAGTATTTTTGTGCTACTAATCTCTGTCATGGTTTAACCCCAGCCAGCAACAAAGAACCACATGGTCATCACTCAACTCCTCCACCCCCAGCTAGGATGGTAGGAGAACTGGAAGAAAAAAACAAAACTCATGGGTTGAGATAAAGGCAGTTTAACAAAACAGCAAAGAAAAGATGAAAACAACAACAAGAATACTGACAAAGGAATATACAAAACACGATTAATATACCACTGCTCACGGACCAAAGCCAGGAAGACCCCAGGCCGCTGCCCCCTCCCCTGGCCAGCTCCCCAAGGTATATGCTGGGCATGGCATCACATGGTATGGAATACCCATGTGGCTGGTTTGGGTCAGCCAACGAGGCTGTGTACCTGTCACAGCTCCTTGTGAAAATTAACCCTGTCCCTGCCGGAAGCAGGACATTATCCACCTCTTATTCTATACCATCCACATTATTCCTGGGGTCCAGCTGCTGAAGTCAGTTCTGATCCCATCACCGCTACTCTTGGTTTCATCAAAGTCCATCTGTCGTGAGTTTGGGTGATTCTTACTGTAGTATAATTGATAGCAATTATATAAGTGGCAGAGTTATTTAGCAATTAACATAATACAATTTGATTTATTAGCTATTCTCATTCTTTGACGTACACATTGGCCCTGTCCATCCTTCCTCACATACCAAGTATACCCAGGTCCTTGAGCAAAAGCAATCCCAAGGATGGGTTTTCTTTTGCCTCAGGGAGGACTAATCAAGACTGTCTTCCATAACACATTGTTCATGTCCACCACAAGGACTTTATCCCCTCCTATGGAAGTTTTGATTCGGCAGGGCCAACTCATTTGGTAGATTCCCTGGCATTAATTAACCAGGTAGCTTTTGCTAAATGTGTATCCCAGTGTTTTAAGGTCCCACGACCCATTGCTCTTGGTGTAGCTTTTAGCAGTTCATTGTATCATTTGGTCTTGCTGGAGGCTGGTGCCTGATAAGGGATGTGGTATACCCAGTCAACGCCATGCTCTTTTGCCTAGGTGTCTGTGGAGTTGTTTCAGAAATGAGTGCTATTGTCTGACTGAATTCTCTCTGGGTACCATGTCACCATAAGACTTACTTTTCAAGGCCTAGGATAGTGTTCCGGGTGGTGGCATGGGGCACAGGGTATGTTTCCGGCAATCCAGTGGTGGTTTCCGCCATTGTGAGCACATGGCACTTGCCTTGGCAGATTTGTGGGAGTGTGATGTAATCAATCTGCCAGGCCTCCCCATATTTATATTTCAGCCATCATCCTCCATATCAAAGAGCTTTTAACTGGTTGGCTTGCTTGATTTCAGTGTATGTCTCACATTCATGGATAACTTGTGCAATAGCGCCCATGATCAAGTCCACTCCTTGGTTACAAGCACATCTATATGTTGCATCTCTTTCTTGATGGCCTGAGGTGCCATGGGCCCATCAAACTATGAATAATTCACCCTTATGTTACGAGTCCAGATCCACCTGAGACAATTCCATCTTAGCAGTCCGATCCACCTGCTGATTGTTTTGATGTTCCTCAGTGGACTGACTCTTGGGCACATGGGCATGTACGTGACAGACTTTTACAACCAGATTCTCCATCTGGGCATGAACATCTTGCCGCAACGAGGAAGTCCAGATGGGTTTGCCTCTGTGCTGCCAGTAGGTTTACTCCCGTTGCATTTGCCACCATCTGTGAGTATAGAGATAAATTACTGGCAATTTTTCTTGTTCAAGCAGTGTCTAAAGCCTGCTGGATGGCTTTCACCTCTGCAAACTGGGTTCTTTCACCTTGTCCTTCAGCAGCTTCTGCGACTGATCATGTATAACTCCACACAGCAGCCTCTCCTACAATCCAGCAGGACCCATCAGCGAACAGGGCATGTTTCTACTCATTTTCTGTAAGTTTATTATACTGTAGGGCCTTTTCTGCACTTGTCACCTCCTCGTCTGATAATATTCCCAAATCTTTGCCTTCTGGCCAGTCCATGATCACTTCCAGAATTCCTGGGGGACTGGGGTTTCACATTTGAGCTCACTGTGTGATCAGTGCAATCCACTTAGTCCCTGTAGCATCAGTCACATGATGTGTAGTGGGGACCCTTTCTTTGAACATCCAGCCCAGCATAGTCAGTCAAGGTGTTAAGAGGAGCTGTTCTTCCATACCATCCACTTCTGAAGCAGCTCCAACCCTTTCGTATGCTGCCAATATCTCTTTTTCCATTGGAGCACAGTGGGCTTTGGATCCCCTGTATCCCTGGCTCCAAAACTGCAGAGGCTGACCTCGAGTCTCCCCTTGTGCTTTCTGCCAGAGGCTCCAGGCAGGGCCATTCTCCCCAGCTGTGGTGTAGAGCATATTTTTAACATCTTGCCCTGCCTGGACTGGCCCCAGGGCTACTGCATGAACTGTTTCCTATTTAATTTGTTCAAAGGTTGGCCCATTTAAAATCGCTCTTCTGGGTCACTTGATATAGAGGGTTTACAAGCAGATTGTAATTTGGGATATGCATCCTCCAAAAGCCCACAACACCTAAGAAAGCTTGTGTTTCCTTTTTGCTAATCTGTGGAGACATAGCTGCTATTTTGTTGATCATATCCATTAGGATCTGATGGCATCCATCTTGACATTTTATTCCTAAAAACTGAATCTCCTATGGAAGTCCCTTTACCTTACTCCTTTTCATGGCGAAACTGGCTTTCAGAAGGATTTGAGCTATTTTATTCCCTCTCTCAAAATCTTCTTCTGCTGTGTTGCCCCATACAATGATGTTGTGAATGTTTTGTAGGCATTCCGGGGCTTCACCCTGTTCCAGTGCAGTCTGGATCAGTCCATGGCAAATGGTGGTGCTGCGTTTCCACCCCTGGGGCAGTCAATTCCAGGCGTACCGGACACCCCTCCAAGTGAAAGCAAACTGTGGCCTGCACTCTGCTGCCAAAGGGATTGAGAAAAACGCATTTGCAGTATCGCTTGTGGCATACTACTTGGCTGTCTTTGACTCCAGTTCATATTGAAGTTCTAGCATGTCCAGCATGGCAGCACTCAGCAGTGGTGTGACTTCAGGCCACGACAGTCCACTGTTAGCCTCCACTCTCCATTATATTTTCACACTGGCTATAAGGAACTATTAAAGGGTGAGTGAGTCTTGCTGACCACTCCTTCGTTCTCTAGTTGATGAATCAATTTATGGCTAGAAATCAGAAAGTCTCAGTTGGTGCTGCTGATGCACGTTGTGGCGGCAATCAACATCTGTTTTTCTTTGACCCTCAGCAACCCCACAACAGAAGGGTCCTCCAAGACAGACCAGGCAAGGTAGACAGCTGTTTAATTTTCTCCATCTCCAAGGCAGCTATGCCAAAAGCCCACCACTTTCAGTCCTTGAAATACCCTCTCCTGAGGTAGTCTGTGCCAAGGATGTATGGAACTTCTGAGCCAGTCGCAATGGAATGCTTTTGCCACTCTTCCCAGTTAGACTCACTTCAGCTTCCAATGCAGTCAACTGGCACTCCAGAAATACAGATAGGTTCTGCCCCTTTATACCTTGATGGTATTAGGGCACACTGTATAGGCACACTGTATAAGGCTAGAGCCTTATACTCCTGTGGGTGTGATGTGCCAGGCCATCGAATCCACACGGTCCAATAAACCCAATTGTCCTTTTCCTCCGCCTGGCTGGAGGTAGGTCCCCTCTGAACTTGGTCATAGTATTCCTCACTCACTTGCAAAAATGACTTAGAAATCTCTTCAAGAGGATCAGAAGTAAGATCAGGCCTCTAGTCTGGGGAACTGCCCGCTTGAAACTGAAGTGGCACTTTTCCTGGAAGCATCCTCTTTTTTGATGGTTCTTCCTTGCAACTCATGTACCTGTGCCTGTGGGATTGAGGTAGGTTGTCATTCCCACTTCCTCACATCCTCTCCATGGTCACACAAGTAAAACCACAGGATGCCTTGTGGTGTGTAACCTCTGTGTCCTTTCTCTTGAGTAAAGAAATACCTACTCCTAATAGCTGAAATACTGTCCTGTGCAAATGAAGAGTAGGACAAATTCTCTTTGAGTTGCTGAACCTTCCAGGACAGTGTCTCCACAGCCAAAACAAGGGAGGAAGAGAGATTTTCTTTGTATTGCCAGAGTTGGCCAGCCACCTCATCCACTGCTGATCCATCTTCGCCTTTCTGTTTCATTGCTGCCAATGAGCTGGCATACAACGATGGTGTGCTCCATACAAACTTCCGCTACGTGGGCCACGTGCATTGGACTTCATCAGGATCTGTGGGTAACTGTGCATTCTCCAGGTCATAATAAATCATCTCCTGCATGGCTAATTCCCTCGGGTACTGGATGCCACTCTCCATGGTGGTCCACTTGCTTGGATGGTGTACAACATTTTCACTGAAGGGGTACCTTTCCCGCACACCTGACAGGAGTCACCTCCAGAGGCTGAGGGCTTGTGTCTTTTTCCCAATCACTTTGTCAATGCCCCCTTCCCTAGACAGGGATCCCAGGTGCTTGGTTTCCCTACCCTCTAATTCCAAGCTGCTGGCCCTGTTATCCCAGCACTGGATTCTTCATGTATGTCTTCTGTATAGAGCCGACTGATACCAGCACAGCTTGGTTTTCTGGTTCAGTTGAAGTGCGTGTCACTGGGGTTTGGATCACCACAGCACCAGTTGCATGGCTTGGAATAGCCTGTTGCAGGAGTTGGAGTGCCACAGGGAAACTAGTCTGGTTTCCCTCTCTTTCCGGTAAGGGTGCTGCATAACATTGAGCAGTGTTTGGTAGATACTGGCCAGGGCCCAGCACAGTCCGGTAAGCTGTGCCTCTCTGAAATAATCACTGCATTTTCCTTTCAAATACTCTATCACTTTATCAGGGTCCTGTAGTTTTTCGGCAGTGAAGTCTCAAACTATTGGAGGTGAGAATTTCACTAGATACCTGCCCATATTCTTGACATGCCATGCCACCCATGACTGTCCAGCCTTGGGGAAGATAGTTGGGTGGTATTCTTAAATAGTTGTTTAGCCCTAAACAAGACCTGAAACACATCAGGAGACATAGCAATAGGAACATGCTGGCTTGAACATCTGATGGATATTCAAAATTCTCAAAAGCTCTTGTACCTGCCCTGAAGGAGAAAGCGGAGGTGAAAGAGGTGGGGAAAGTATCCTCTCCCTGTTTCCCCCCTTGATTGGGTGTGACGATTAATCAGTTCCAAGAGATGGTGCCCGAGGTATGGGCAGGACAGCAATGCCACATAAGTGTACCAACATAACCATGTGAACAGTGATGTTGTGATATCAAAAGCTGGTATTACACAGAGCAACTAAATGATAAACCTGATCCCTCTCCCAGAGGTCACAAACAGCATCATGGGGAGTACATAGAGCATATAAGAATGCTATGCTGTGTTATGTCACAACATGGACAGTAAGGTGGATAGATAACTGGTTGAAAGATAGAGCTCAGAGGGTAGTGATTAGGGGCACAGAGTCTAGTTGGAGGTCAGTGACAAGTGGTGTTCCCCAGGGATCGGTACTGGGTCCAGCTCCCCCAGCTATGTACTGGACGTCACATGGTATCTTTGGGATAGTTTGCAGTCAAGGGACCAGCAAGTCCTGTCCCAGCTCCTTGTGAAAATTAACGCTATCCCTGCCAGAATAAGGAAAATATCTTATTTTAAAGATAATTAAAATTCAGGATCATGATTACGAGGAAGCCTCACATGTTAGATAAAGAATATTCTCTAGCGGTTTCAGAGGAGTTGACTTAAGCAAAGAAATCCTAATTGATGCTAATATGGAAAGTGTCAGTCATGCTGTTATGTCTAACTATATTAGCAAGATACTGGGTCAATCAATTTGTAATGGTTAATATTTTTCCAAATATATTACAAGCATTTCACTTCATGAACAGCAATTCAAACAAACTATGGAAACTGAAGACTTTAAATCCCAGCTGCAATCAGGAATGGCAATTTTTTTCTTTCCTCCAAATATAGATGGTATTGTTACTGCGTACTTGCTATAAACCAGTGTAAATCAGAAAAAATTATGATAGTCTTGCTAATAGCATTTGACTAATTACATTCTGCCTGTCTTTCTCCAGCAGTTTCAGCTGAATGCTTTTTGTCCATGTCATCTGTCTTAAACACCAGTGACTTACCCAGACAATTCTTTCTTCCTCTTTCTTCACCTTGTTCAGACACACACAAGAGCAAAAAGCTGAGAGAATAAATGGTCTTGTACCATGTTCTGAAGGTCAACAGATACAGGATTTGTAAGTCCAGTTGAGAAAAAAATTCTGAAGTCAAGAGCTTTGGTAAAGTGTGCAACAGCACTTTAAATTGAACTTTGGCTCTATTTTAGCGTATATAGAATGGGTTCTGTTAAACTACAGTTTTCTGGAGGAGAATGCTTTTTTCCCCGTAAGCAGCAGTATTAAGAGCCTTGAACTCACGTCCTTTCTTTTAACATTGCTGTCAGAACCTCTTCAAACCGGAACCCAAATGTTTTGAAAAGGCTGTGACTTACGTGGGCTACCATTTAGACATTTTAAAAAACAGTTCAAAAACCCATGGGTATTTAGGACTTGTTCATTTCAACTGCAATTCCACAATATTATTTTTTTTTACTTTCCATCTTCAGCTCTTCATGCTTTTTCTCTTTGTGGCAACAAAAATACATGTTTTGTGTTACTACACTTTGGCACTGGGGACTTAGAATTTCACTGTGATCTGTAAGAGACATTTCTGAAAGTGGCTGTTGGCTGGTTTGGTGAAGTTGCTGAACTGCTTGCATTTGTAACGATGCAGCTAATTAAGTTAATTAATACTCAAAACACCTGTAAATGTTAATATCAGAGGGGAAAGAAAGAAGAGTGAAAGCTTATCCCATGAGTATTCTTAATAAATGAAAATAAATTGCAGTTTAAACAAGGAAAAAATAAAATTATTTCAATTTTTGTTTGAAAATCATACTATATTTTCAGGCAGTGAATTTTGGCCTGGTTGCTCTTCTAATTAACCATGGAAATGGTATTAAAAGAATGGAAATAATTCTACTAATATATGTTTTGAAAAGTATATTTTGATTCTGTGAATCATGAAAAATACATGTTTAAGAAATATGCTCAAAAAACAAGGACAAGAGGATAACTGCATGTTATAGTTATATCGAAATAGAAACAACAGAGATGTTAATAATATCCTATCTGAATATCTCCTGCATTTTGTATTTCTTTTGACTGACTGAGATATTTAAGCTCAGTAATCACCAGAACACACTACATTTATACTATAGTTATTAAGGTAATACCAGAAGTCTTCCCTGGAAAGAGTAGCTATATTATTTTAATCACTAAACCTTATTGTATATTTCTTCCAGTGGTTTTCCTGACCACTTGGCTTATCCTGGTGAGTATAGTTTTGCACATGTCCATAGGGAGAGAAATTAGAAAATATAATAAAAAAATTAAGTGCTTTTCCACATTAAAAGCATTAGAAATACCAAATAGTGCTGCTGATATGAATGTCTCTCTTATTTATCTGAGGATTTCCACCACAAAGGTTTTTGTCTTTCATACTTCTTTTCTTCTTCCCTCTTTTTCCCCACTTTCTCTGTGCCAGGTCTATCTCCAGTCCTTCAGGTTTTGCCTTGCTTTTAGTTCTTTATTTCTCAATCTGTTCTTTAAATATCCCTCTTGCTTTACACAGTCATCTTTTTCTTTAAATAGCTCACTGAACTGTAGCTGTGTAGGAATTGATTGGGAGTACATCAATGGCTCAGCGCTCCGCAGGGAACTACTGAGGGCCAAGTTATCACTATGCTCTTACACAGCTGGTTCCTGTTAAGTTGAGTCTGAGATGCTGTATAGGTAACATTAGGGTAGGTAAGCAATAAGCAGGGCTACGAGACCTTTGCATCTTATGGCTTTTCTTAGTGTAAGGGCAACACTAGATAAAAACATATGTATAAAAACAAAACAAGAACCACTATGGCTCATCTGTCTGTAAGGACTGTGTAAATTACTGTATTACTGGGTATGCTACTTTGCGTCTTGATGTCCTAAGGCTGCCAACCAGACCACAGCGTGTGCTGCAACTTGGCTGGAGGAGCAGCTCGAGTCTGCCTTTGCCAAGGTACCCCTGTGGTTGGAAAATTAGTGTGTGATGGAGTATTCACACATGCCTCACAAACGCAGACATTATCACCACTCCTTTGTGCAGACAATCACACCAGCACATAGTTCTGGCAAAAGAACTTAGTGAGTCTGTCAGATTAGTGAGAAAAAAAGCCTTTTATAGCTGGATAGTACTTTCTTTTTTTTATAGAAAGTTTATAGCATAGCACAAGCATAGCATAGCATAGCATAGTATAGTATAGTACAGTACAGTGTGTAATTACAGATTATGGAGTGAAATGAAGAAGCAAAGAATAGCGCTAAAACCATCCCTCTGTAGTTTTCATTATCTAGCCAAAAACTGGGTTGAGGATGTTAAAATCTAGATTTCAATCCACAGATCATGAATTTTCTGGTTTATTGGACAGGCCATTTCAGTTCAAGTGAAAGAATCAAATACAATTCGGTTTCGGTCACCTCCAAAGATATCATTAGCACCACATTCAGAAATGAACTTGATCGAGTCAAAAAAAAGAGTGGATAATCTCAAATTAAACTTGTTAAGTGAGCAGGCCAGGCTCTTGTTCTACTGCGGTTGTTACACTATGGTGTAATCCATGGAGTTGGGAAGAGAGACATGAATGGAGGATAATGTTTAGAGATTTCATATGATTTCTGGTGGCAGTAAACACAGCTACTGTCTTTAAAAAAGCCACCCTTGAAATGGAAATAAAAACGACCTAATAATATGGCAAGCATTATTTTCAAAAACGTTACACCTATGATGGATTATTTAAATAAAATGCTGAGCTAAAGGCAGGAATGAAAGAAAGGGGAGTGCTTGGCAGAAACTTGTGAATAGAGGTTTATCGCTGTTTGCAAATTGTATGTGGAGGGTGAACACTCTCCTTCAGAACATGCCATAGGTGTTCAAGGTTATTCTACAGCTATGGGGAACATGCTGCGCATTTGGCTAATTCTGGACAATTTTGGTGGCTTGTTCTAAGACTACTTTTAATTTGCTGTAATTTATCCTGCTTTATTCCTGCTGAGGATGCAGGCGTGTATTCATGTGGAGCTCAGCAGGCACACCTTTCCTTATCTTGCAGCTTACTGATGCTGCTTGAGTTGTGGAGATACTCACTAAGACAGTGGAAAAGGAAACTGTAGTCCAGACAGAGACCAAGTGAACCACCGCACTTAGACAGATGAAGCTTGGGAGCTCTTGCACGCATTTTTGCAATGATGTAGAGAGTGAACTAGGCTAATTTTATTTACAGAACAAACTCTTGATAGTCAAGACTAAAAAGTTGCAAAGACTGTCTACTTGCATTTGTCTGTTATCTATGCTTGTGCTTATCTTGGTCTCAGTCATTCAGTCTGCGCTGTAACTGTCTTTCATTAATAGCCATGCCCAGTACGCACCCTCGTGCCTTTGCAAAATATGGTAATCTCTATTTCCTGCATTTCATGTCAGAGAAAACATACGAGGAGAGAAACATTTCTCTCATTCTGGCATTTGCAGTTTTCCCTTAATGAGAGTTATCTGTATCTATACTGAAGGGAAAAATATATAGAGATTAACAGAAATTTAATCTTAAAAATAAATGGTAAAATATAAGCCTATCATGACAAACTCAGAGTGGAAAATGGGATTTGAATAATAATTTCTGAATTTTTCATTCACACGAAACAAGCAAAAAAAATAGGGGTTGAAAGAAGGGTGAGGAATTCCAGGAAATCATCTGATTTTTGTTTAGAAATGTTCTTGTACATTTGCATTTTCTTGCTTTGTAAGACGCAATTGCCCATGTAAAACAATTTGTTATGAACATATGGCAGTAGAAGGATGGAAAACCCACTAGAATAATTCTCTGTGTCACCAGGGGGATCGTTTGAAATGACATAATGGTTAACACCTAAGAAGGCAGGAAGAAAGTGGAAGAATTCCGACAGACCTGGAAAATCCAGCATGCTGCTTACGCAGAAACATTAACTTAAGTTGCTAACTTGCAAAACGTGTCTCTGGATTTTAGTTAAGGTAAAAAATTGTGACTGTCTCAGGCTTGCGAGAACACCATTTTACATAATCAAATGATTTAGAAGACAGCTTTTAAGCTGAGCTCAGCTGCATAACTCTCTACACGTACCTTCCTATCCATTCCAGCTGTGAGATGAAATTCATTAGCTTAAAATTCAGATAAGCAAAGGAACCAGCAGCTAACATGTTGTACTCCACTAGTGGGAATCTTTTAGAAAATAGTGTGTGTACAGTTCTTAGGTGTTTCAGTCAAAAGACCAGTATCTCGGTTTAACTTTTCTTTTGGCTGTCAGGACCAAACTGGTAGACGTTGCACTGAAGTGCTCAGGTTCCATTTTGGCAGCTCAATGTGGAGTAATTCCTGGAGGAGACTGATGACAAATAAGCTGGAGGAAGCTGCATCCTAAACTGCTTGAGTTGTTTGGTAAGTGTTTAAGTGTCAAAGTCCTACCATCATTCACAAGGATCTTTATGTCAGCTGAATCACAGCAGCTCAGCTGATGGGTAAATACCTTGTGTGATTGTCATATTTCATTTGGATTTGGTCATGTGCCAATGTACTTACATATACAGAGATATACCTCAAGGATAATCATTGTTATCAAGGATAATCATTACTATTAAGGATAACAAGATGCACTTAAACAGGCAGGGACAAGTTTCACACATAACGTTTCAATATACTTGTTCCAGAGAATTTTTATTTCCTTGCCTGCTGGAGATAGCTGTCCTGATCTACCGCATATCTTAAAGAAGTGAACTTAATTGCATTCAGTAATTCTAATTTATACTGGCACTATTCATAAGAAACGTAAGACACTGGTAGGATTTGAACAAGCTCTCTTGTCATTAAATTCAATGAGAAATGGAGGTACCGAATACCTTTAAAAAAGGAGCACAGCAATTCAATGACTAAGGATCTTGTCTCATGGGAATTTATGAAAATAAAACCAATTATGTTATTGTTTGAATCCACCTTTGGCTATTGAGCATTTAGGCCAATGAAGCAGTGCTATTCTTTTAACTCAGTGCTGGTGTGTTGGGTTCTGCCTCACCGCATGTGAATGAATATTAAAATATTTTTAGTTTGTAGCATTGCAATAGACTTTCACTGCAGTTTCAACTCATATATTGCAGGACAAAGAAAAAAGCATAGTTTGAAGGCAATATGAGTTAGGCCTTGGCAAAATGAGAAGGCAAGATGAGTTAGGGCACGTTGGCAGAGGGAGCTCCTGGCTCCTAGAAGCGTGCTGAACACTTGGTCAGTTCTTGGGAAAAACAAATGGTCATGGTCCTGGTCCCATGTAATGGTGGAGCCATTCCAGCTTTACTGAAAATGTTGGGGAAGGGGAAACTCAAGGTGACAGATTTAAAAATTGTGTCAGTTAACTAGTAGACTTGACATAAAAATCATACAGATAGAAAGATATATAAAACACTATCATCTTAGGAAGAATGGTGAACCAACACCTTATAGACTGTTTCAGTTCAAAATACAAGACAAAAAGTAACTCAAGTGATAAGCTAAATGGCAGCAGAATCAAACCTATAGATAGGTATTTAAAGATAGAGTTTTTAGAATAGCTAAAAAGCTAGATAGAATATTTTACATTTTCCTGGGGTTTTGTAAGTTGCATTAATAAGTTGATTTTATTTTCCCTCTAGTAACTGGGAAAGCTGACTTAGAACACTATTAAACAAGGGCTATAATTGAAAATCCATAAAAACAAATAAATGAGTTGACTTTACCCTTTGAGATTTTTGGAAATACTGCTAATAATCTGCCTAGATACTTAATAGAAACTCTAGTAGCATTTTTCATTCTCTTTTCCAGTTAATTTTTTCACCGATTCAAATGCTGAAGTTTCAGTGAGCTTATGGAGATGACTATGCTGTGTGTTCACTTACAATTGCATACAGCATACTGCAGTTTCCTACCATAAAGCCATCCATGATATGAATTTTCTCTGAAAAGAAAAGTGTTAGCCTCTAGGGATTACAATTCTTGTAACTGTCAAGAAGTTTAAAATGTTTCTTAGATGAAAGCAGATGTTCACTTACACTTGAGGATGGTTGCATTTTGATGGATTGAAATATGTATTTTTACCATTTTTTGAAAAAAAACCAAACCGACCTGTGGGTATATATGATTCTCTTTGTGAGTGTATGTGTGTGTATAGTTTGTGTGCTGTGCTCTCATTAAGAAAGCATAGACTAGAAATTGCAACACCCAGCAGTGGTATAGTTTTTACAAAAGCTTTAAACCATTTAAACAAAAAATATTGAATGATGAACCATTGTGAACTTTTTATTTTTAATACAATATTCATGATATAGAGCCATGAATTGGATCAATAACATTTTAATCATGTGAATAAATATGAACATATTAATCCTTCAATTTATTGCTGCTTCATTGGAAGAAGAGGTTGCATGAAACGTCATGTTCCTTAGAGCGGAGGGCTACTAGCCTTCTATCCTCTCTTTCAAAACCTTGCTTTTTTTCTTTTGCAAATTCGCATGCTCTTTCTTATTTTTGAGAAGCTTGTTTCTTGTGATTCATGATATTTAATGCTTTGATTTTAATTTTGACTGGACCAGATCCTGTACTTACTAGCAAAACTTGTATGGCTTCATGAGCTTGCACACCATGGTTAGCCACAGATTGTGCTAACAGGTCTTAGGTTAGCTACTTGGAATATATTTGTGCCAGACTGTTCTAAACATAAGTTTTATAAAATGTCAAGCTATGTCCCAATTTCCTGGACTACAGTTTTTCTCTCTCTAAAAGGCCCTCCACCAAGGGGCACATTGTTCAGTGTATTTCTGGATGCTACAGCTTTGCAAATGTCACACAAAGGTTTCATTGTTCTTTGTTATCCTATACATACAATTTTTTTAACTTCCTTTTTTTTTTTTTTAAATAAATAGGTGTGGAAAAAGCGGTCTTATCTTTTACTATCTGTAACTGTTGTTGCATGCATGGTTACATTTTTGTATCTTCAGCAAACACTACCCCTTTCATTCACGCATGTTTTGTTACCCAGCTTTTTTTGAAAGAAAGTTTGAAATTCAAATGACCATATTAAACTGAACTGAAAATCTTAGAGCTTAAATCCTAAAACTGTGCAAGAATCCAGCTTGCCTAATTCTGATCTCAAAATTTATATTATGGATGATTCAGACTTTCTGAGTTGGACAGTGTATACAAAAAAGGAAAAATATTTCTTAATGCTGCTGCTGAATCCTGACTTATTCAAAAACATTGTATCAGCATCCTTCCTCCCTCATACTGGTAGATCATTCTGAAATTTTTCTCATATTCTAATGTTAGAGTCTTTTTTTCTCTAACTCTTCTTATCTGTTATCATAAAGCTATTAAAAAATCCAACAGTTGTATTCCCAAGACACATTCAAAGGATGTAACTACCTAACAATTACTGGTGCCAAAATCCTGAACTAATTGGATTTGAAATTTCAGGCCAGATCAATAATAAAAATAGGCCATAACTTTTTAATGGATTTTAATGTAAACATTTTTCAATAGAAAAAATCTGCGTCTGGAGAGTAACAACTGTTTCTGGCTTGGATTCATATTTATTTCCTTCCATGCAATGTAGCATTTGTTTGGCTGCACGTTAAATTGTCCTAAGAGAAAGAGAAAATGAGAGCTTGTCTGTCTAGTAAAGACTAAATTTGGATCCATAAATGAAGACTATATCATAAGAGATGTCTTGATATTTCCAATATTTTCATAGAAATAGTAGTCTCTGGACAAGAAGGGTCTCAGTTGATGTTCTCAGCGTTTGCCTCATTCTGCTGTAGTTCATCTCTAAGTTGTTATTGTACATGACAATGATTGCACCTGAGCAGAAAGTGAATAAGCCTTCCCCAGTTGTCGGAGTCCAGAAGTGCAAGGATTACTTCTATGATGCAGTTATTATGGTCATCCAGGCAGGTGAAGTGAGAGATTGGATACGTCAGTAATGTAATTTGACAGCTCTTTTCCTCTTATAAGCTTCAGTGAGATGCAGAAGGTCTGGGGTGTAATGGTGGAGCCATTCCAGCTTTACTGAAAATATTGGGAGAGGGGAAACTCAAGGTGACAGATCTAAAAATTGTGTCAGTTAACTAGTAGGCTTGACATAAAAATCATACAGATAGAAAGGTATCTAAAACACTATCATCTTATGAAGAATTCACTTTGATGTTTCAAGAAGATACAAATCATCTCAGAGAGGTTGATTACAATGTTAATTAGGGAGAGTGTTTCAAAGCAGAGTTAAAAGGAAGAGAAGAAAAATAAAAGTTGGCATCAGGTGATGCCACTAGTTGAAATGAACTCTGACATTCATCAAAAACATTGTTTAAAGAATTCGGACATTCGCAGTCAGAAGCAGAAACTGAAATGGCCAGTAGTAGAATATTTAAAAACAGAAAACAGAATAGTCCTGGAATAAATGCCTGCAGTGAAATTCTTTCCAATTTTCTCATTTAGGTCAAGGAAGAGGCATTGATCCAGGATGCCTGTGAATGTGGTATCAGACACAAATAGTCATGGTGTGCCTGGAAGGTTGTTAGCCTAAACAAGAAATACAAGTTCACAAGGACCACAAAAGAATTCTAAGTTTTACCAACAGTTTGACAAAAGACATATTGAATTAGTGGAAGAAACTTCTTTCTACAATAG
The DNA here is from genome assembly GCF_028500815.1 of Rissa tridactyla. Taxonomy (NCBI): domain Eukaryota; kingdom Metazoa; phylum Chordata; class Aves; order Charadriiformes; family Laridae; genus Rissa; species Rissa tridactyla. The sequence continues at coordinate 69,634,659 of NC_071497.1, read as the reverse complement.
ATTTCCATTAAGTTTTGGACGATGCAGTTTGCTTTGTTCTTCTGTCACTTATGTGAGTGACTCAGCAAAATATGAGTAAGACGGCTTCCCTGGTCTGGACACTGCAGGAGAAATCTGCTGGCCTGTAAAGTCCTCGAGTACTACAGTAATGCCACCTATATCAAAGCATGAATGATGGATGGATGGATGGATGGATGGATGGATGGATGGATGGATGGATGGATGGATGGATGGTTGGTTGGATGGATGGACAAATGGATAAACAGGTGGGAAGATGAGTAGATGCATTACACAGAAAGGGAAAATAATTCAGTAGGCAAGAGTGTATTACTTGTAGATGTATGGATGCTGGGAAGCAACGTGAGCTAATTATTAAAGAATGTTAAAACAGTGATGCAGGAAGAATTCAGCATCACTGAAGGACTGGCATCTGTGAAGGCCACTAAGAGTGTTTCTTGATTATTGATATCTGTTTGCAAAGGGTAACAGAAGGGTAGTATTTTGGGGTAGTTCTACGTCACAAACAGTATTCAGCACATCACTTGGAGAGTATTTTTCTTCTTCAAAGAGTTTTATAAGGATTAGCTAATTCTTACAGTGTCCTCAAACCAGGAAATGGACGATGTGAATTTGTTCAGGTGGAAGAGAATGACTTTACTTTTAATCATTAAGATTCATCAAGAGTGGCATGACCCTTGACCCTTTTTTTTTTTTTTTTTTGCAAAGTAGGTGTAGGCTCTAATCTCTCCAAAGAATAGACACACCTCCCTACAGCCTTGAGATTGTCCTCAGCAGTCCTGGTCCAGGGAATTGAAATAGATAATGAGGTTTACTTGAATCTCATAGTCAGGGGGAGTAAGAACTGGAGAGAAGTGGGATTTAAGATGCAGTCTCATTCACAGAGTTTCTTTTCTGGCTACTTCTAAGCAACTGCTCTTTACTCACTCTTGTAGATCCCCCTCTGAAACGAGCATCTCTCTGCAATGTCTCCCCACCTGCTGCTTGTAGACCCTACATCTTTGCTCCAGGGGAAATGCTTAATGAAGCTCAGCATCATGACTCCCAGGACAACGGGTCCAAAATTACTTTTCTGTATGCAGCTCCAAATCACAGGCTCAGTCTCAGATCAACGCTAGTGGTCTAGATTATTAATTTTATTGCCTCCCTATTTCCTGTCTTAGAATATAAGTGGACCAAGAGGTAGTTTTATGTTCTGTGATTGCACAATTCCTATGTTCTGGTTCACCTACATAACAAGTTATGCCAGCGCTACAGGTCCTAATAGTACTACCACTATTTCTAAGATACAGCTACCATTGCTGCTATTAGTACTAAATATGACATCTCAGCGAATCTAGTCATAGATATGTATCTCTTTCCTTAGTATCTTAAATCCAACTCTATCAGAAGGAAGTAACACAGTGAAGTAACAGGAAAGGAAAGGAACAGGGCATGTGTGTTTCAAAGGTAATGTATAGTTAAAGCAGAGTATAGTAATGAATAGATTGTCCATATAACCTCAGTAATTTTGCATCACCTATTACACACCTACCAGTATATCTGCTCTGTTGAGTCCTTTTGCATTGTGGCAGCGATAATGTCATATACAGTACTGGATTGTGCTTAACAGTGTACCAGTCCATCCCTGTTCTGGATTGAGTGTCTTCTATTACATTTAGACTGCTGTGCACTGATACAAAATAGAAATTTGCAATGATAATTACATGGCACAAATGCTGGTCTTTGAATCGTCACAGCTCAGTCAGGTCTAATGCTCTGAGTGTAAGTCTGAAAAATTGGCTGCTGTGTTGCACTTCCAAGAGGGCAGGATGTGAATATATGTGTTTAAAGCACAGCACTATGGCCATCTCCTGTTCTCTGGTACCATGTTCTCGGCACCAAACTGGGAGAGAAGCTGTGGTGCTGCCTTGGGCCATCCATGTCCGGGTCCCTGCTGGATGGCACATTTCCTAGCCAAAGCCACAACCAGAACCCTGCCAGACCTGGTGCCACGCTCCCATGTGTTTTGGAAGCTGTAGTAGGTGAACTGAATTTCCAGTACAGTTAAAAGGGAACTCAAAGCTCTGTGAAAATACACCTTTTTTATTTAGATGTTTTACTTACAGTACTTAAATATACTTAAATTTTGACACTTAGATGCTTTAAGTGTCTACTTAAAAAAACATTGACTGTAACTAGAGGAAAATTAAGAAAATTTTTTTGGTTATTTTGTCACAGGTCAAGGGCTGAAAAATTCAATAAAATCAGAATGTACTGATCTACTTGAAGTTAAAATCTTCTGAGAGGTCAAATTATGGTACATACAGAGCTCTTAATTATGACATCTGAGTACTTCCATGTCCTCAGCAATTCTCTGTTGCTGTTCTAGAGACAGCAACAACTGTCCAGAAATATCCTAGTCCTTTTCAAGAGCAAAGCACTTCACATTTCCATAAAAAATTCTTGACACAACATGGAAATAAATTGCTACATCAGTAGAAAACTATTTAAACATGTTATTAACACTTTACAATTCAGATTAATGGACTAATCTGTACTTCTTTGTTACCTTCTCAGAAGGGAATCCTTTGCACAGGCTTTGCTCTGCATTGTTTCAGAAATTGCTCTCAAATGTGCAGTTTAACTTTCTTGCTATCCGTTTACCAAATCCTTATGCAACATTCAGAAATCATAGAGGAAAAAAAACCCAAACCAAAACATATCTAGTGTTCTACTTTTCCAGTGTGCAGAAAGTAATTATGGTGCCCAAAACAGTGGAAAGGGTACAGGAAGAATTATCAAGTACTGTCAAAACAGTTTGAATCTTCTACTGTAATGACTGAAAAATATATAATAAATATAACAAAGCACTTTACAGACACTTACCAGAAACCTAAGTCATTTGGGAAATAGGTAAAGGATAAAGGTTGCTTCACATGTGTGCTCATTAAAATATAAATATATGTGTATATATGTAGATATATAGAAACACACAGAGAAGTAAAGCAACCTCTAGAACTGAGTAAAACCGTTGTCTGACAACACACAGCTCTATGTAACAATAGGAAATCATCACATACCATATATATGTAAAAGTGCTGGGGACTTTTAATTAGACAGAATGTAATTGTTTGCTCTGGAGTTCAGCCAGTAAACAGGCGTTAGCGACTTTGCTCTCAGAACTAAACAAGCTAGGGATATCTCTGGTAAAAAAGAAAGCTACGCTGCAGGTAAGATGCTAAGGCATACCACTTCCAATAAACATGGATCAGGCAGATGGGCCATATTTTACCATCTTCTAGAACTCTATTTAAGTTTATTTTTCCTTTGTTGCTAGCATTTTGTTGCTAGCATTTTGTTGCACTCTACAGGAACAAAGGAAAGAAATCCTGACTATTAGTGACAGAGCATTGTTTCCTATTGGGCGTTTGGTAACTGCCTTTGGTGACAAGCAATAGGCTCTAATCCAGGGCTTTAGCAGAGTGGACAGAGCCTTAAAAGCAAAAAATAATTGTGAAATTTCACACTCAGCTTTATGCTATTTGCAAGTTGAGACTCTGAGTCTTGAAGGATTGGGAAAAGATGGAGGGAACAAATTTTGTATTGCAAAATGGCAAGTATTAATTTGACATCATAAAGAAAATATATTTTCTTAGGTATGACTGTCCACTCTGCTTTCTCATTTTGTAAAAAGACATCTTTCCTTTGCTTTTCAAATACTTTTGGGTTACACTTTAAATTTCACTGGGTGAGACAGAAGGAAATAATATTGAGCAAGCAATTGCATCAGGTCATGTTCTGACCTTCACTTTACACGTTCCTGGCAGTCAGGGATGTGTCATGATCCTTTCCCACCCTGACATGCTCTCCAACTTCAGAAGATGAAAGCCATCAGATTTCTAAGAGTTGCTCTGCCTCCCCAGTCAAACACCGTAGTATGTACCAGTATTTTACATTTCTAGATATTCCACCTTTTCTACAGAATGACGCGTAGGTTATGTCATTCTGATCAGGAATTCTACTGGTTTGCACTCTGTGGTCCCCTTTTCATGTGATGCATACCTCCATCTTTGGACACCTCACATTGAAGCAAGAAAATACTGTGCAATGTCTTCTACTGTGCAACTGACTTCCTGCCATTTTGCATGAGACCCAATAAAAAACCAAATGTCTTACATGTTTTCTTAGGTCTTCTCTCTCAAAATAATTAGATAGTATCTTTTTCAATACTTTCCTTAACCTCTGCTGGTTGCTGTTCATTTCTGCAGTTCAGGATCATGAGTTTTACTCCCTGATGAGATGATGCAAGATTTAGAAAAACGCATATGGCAGAACTGCATTTTTCAGAAGAATACTCCTCTTTACCACTCTGCCTTCTTCAGGCCTGGTCTCTGGCTCTGAACTAAAACTTAAAAGTCCTAGGAAACAGGAAAGCGGAAATTGTTTCTCAGCAGGAATTAAGATTTTTTCCAGTAGCAAAGCATGTATGCATGGCATGTCTTGAAAGAAGTGACTCAGGCTTTCCTGTCAGAGCAGCTCCCAGGGCTCACCTCTTACTTTCATATATTCATGCTTTATGACAATTCCTGTCCTTGGAGCTCCACACAGATGATAACTATGACAGCAGTTGCTTCAACCTGAGATAAGCACAGGGAAGCCATTTCCTAATAGATAACTATCACTTCACCCTGCCACGAGCTCCCATTGCAGTGTATGTTGCACAGCACTAACATTGTTGAACAAAGACATTGAAAACAAATAAAAGTTCACCTGTATTGGACTTCTGCAATTCCATGTCCTCTGTGTGCAGGGGCTACCTAACAGCTGATCATTGGTGTTTAACACCAATAAGAAATGCTAAATCAAAGTCATTATTTCTACGTATACCCACACACAAAACCTGTTTGTGAGACATTGTTTGTTACACAACTTCAGGCAGAATGTCTTTGGCTACCTCTGACAAAGCTCTTTGGCTCTGAAAGGGATATCAGTTGTACAGCACTCAGATAATTAGTCCATTTTTGGAGGAGATACAGTTGTTACAAGTAAAACAGGGTGCTACTTTATTCACATTACAGCCAACAAGAGCTTTGCTTTTGCCTTCAAAGGGGACAAAATGCTATCTATGCATCCACAGCAAAACCTTCTGTGTAAACAATTGTAAACTTTCCCTGCTGCTTGAAAAAGGGAAAGGGAAAGGGAAAGGAAAAGGAAAAGGGAAAGGAAAAGGAAAAGGAAAAGGAAAAGGAAAAGGAAAAGGAAAAGGAAAAGGAAAAGGAAAAGGAAAAGGAAAAGGAAAAGGAAAAGGAAAAGGAAAAGGAAAAGGAAAAAGGGGGGGAGAAAAGGATCCTCAAGGGACCCAGTTTCTATCATCGGCTCTCACTGCCTTAGTCATGCCTGGTAGCAAATAGTGGAAGGGGACTGAAAAACAGATTTAGACTTTTCCAAGTTTCAATTTTCATTTCAGAACAATTGCACTTTTTATAGGGTGACTGAAATAACTATTGCTGGACTAAGGAATCTGGAGCCTGGTGCAAAACCCCCTGGACTCTGTTCAGGTTCCTCCCCCAGTCCATGGGGTTTGGATCAGGCCCTCAGATGCCGTGCATGTAAAAGCCATTGTTGTTTTGGCATCTTATGTTGTTTTCCTACTTAGCACCGAATTTTCAGAAACAAAGGATTAAAGATTAGGAACAATGCCTAGGAAAAATGATTGTACAAATGACAAGGATTGTAAACCGTGTCAGAGTATGTTGTAAAGCTCCTTGCAGCTCTCACATAAGCTACAGAGATGTAGCCTGCATATCCAGAAAGCAGGCATTCCCTGCCACAATTTTAAAAAGAGGCACTTATCAAGCTACACATTGTTCAATCACACAAATACTTCTCTTTTTTTCTCAGTTTCCAGAAAGATATTTTGCTCATGCCATATTAGAATGACAATGGCATCTAAGTCAAGGCTAAGCTCACAGCAGAGTGATGAGCATCCTATCTGAATGTGGTGTACATGTATAGTCATAGCACAAAGCATCATTTTATCTTTGTACACCCCCTGGATGTTTGCTGCAATCATCCAGCAATACTATTTTCAACAGTAAAAAGAAGTACAAGAAACACTTGTAGATTGGAACGTTTCATTGAAAAAAAAAAAAAGAATAAGAATTAAACCCTTTCTTGCATGTGTTGTAGATTTTCTACATGTGCACACATGGACACAGGCACAGACACACACAACAGGCATTGAATAGGCTGTTTGATATTTAATCTGAATGCAGCTGTTTAGATATTTGCTTGGTCTGTCTCTGGATTTTTCATTAAAAATATGTGGTTAACAGCAGCCAACCTGATTTGCATGTGTGTGTGTCTGATTTGTTCACCGCTATGCCTCCTGTGTCCTACATCTTAATCACATCCAGGCACCCGCCCCATTACATTACCAGAAGGGAAGTGATGGACATCCCTTGACTCTCTTCATGACCCCCTGATAATCCTGTTTCACACACAGGCTCCCTGCTGTATGAAACACAAAAGCTGCCACTGTAGTTCTTTACTTCCAGTCGATATTCTGACAGACTTGATCTAGCAAATTAGTATGCTGTGGTAGGGGCATGACAAAAGACCCTTTTGACACACTCTGAATCGATACAAAGGCCAACAGAGAGCCATTTCACCGTAGTTCTGTTATTTTTCCCCTTTTGATGACCCTTCTTCTTCTTCTTTTTTTTTAGCTTGTATGACCTTGTCAGATTTAAAAACATAATGTTAGAAAAGTCATCCTTGCATAGGGGAAGAAAAATCTAAACATTCAGAAATGCAAGAATACCAATGTAAAATTAAAATACAGCTGGAATAGAGGAGTAGAGATTTTCTTGTGTGAATTTGTTTGTCCTTCACACTGCAGAAATCCCTACGTGCTTCAAATGTCAGACTGTAGAATTAAACAGACTGTTCTGGCCACGGATGCTGTGTTACATCTGAATATTATTATTCTTTCTTTATAAAAAGATGAACAGTTCATCTTAGAGTGTTAAAAATGTATGTCTTAGTCATATTTCTTGGTATGAAGGGTCTTGTAATAGCATGATATATTTTACAATTAAAAAATTGTAGTCACGTTTACTTAATTTCTAAGGGGTTATGCTGTGAAATTTACTGAATTTATGCTGATATTGATCATACCATGCACAGAAAAATACTTTTCAGCATGTGTTATGTATTTAAAAAAAAATATAAAGAACAACTTAATTTGTTTCCGAAAGTTTGTCTTAAAACATTGCAGTTGGTCAAAATGATGACATTCATAAACTACAGACTTAATTGAGTTGCATCTTTAAGCAATATCACTGCACGTATTTCTCTACTTCTACAAGAATTGCTCATTTTTTCAGAGTTTAGGTTTACACCTTAGCCAATTTAACAGGTTTTATGTTGACCAAATCTGTGTAATAAATTTACATTTCAGTCTTTAGGAAATACACAGAAATGAGGATGACAACTATTTATCTCATAATAGATACTTACTTGTTACTATATCCAGGTACACACAGACACTACAGCTTTGCCTTATCATCATTTTAAAGATGTAATTATTTCATAATGAGGCCTAATTATTGTAATTTACGTGCTTTCATGTTGTTTTTAAAGAATGATCCATCCTCTTAAATGAAAAACAAGCACTCTGATAATCTGTATTTTCTTTCTCATACTAAGAAACTGAAAAATACTTACTCAAAGTCACTTTCTAAACCTAATCTTCAAATTTTAAGTTTTCAAGCTGAATGAAAACTTAAGTCAATAAAAAATGAGACATTCCCAGCTTTAGAAAGCACTTTACTGTAACTCACAAAGAAGCATTTTCCAAAAATACAGGTGCACAAATTACTCCTAGTATTTGCTGTACGGTATGTACATTTGACCTCTGACGCACTTCAGCATTTTTCAACACATAAACCTTGTTCTCTCAAATAGAACTACTATATAGACACAAGGGATAAAGCATATTGTGTAAGAAATTCAGGCCACTTCAGACAACTCAACTTGAGAACAGAGGCAAAATTACACTAGCTGTTCCAATTCCTCTAGCAGTTTTATCCAGCCCAAGATTACCAGACTTAATCCCCTCCCCCAAAGCCCCCAAAGCCCCCAAAGCACACGGTGACATTCTCAGCTACCGGAAACCAATGTCCCACAGAAGAACTTTTGCCATTTACACCAACTCTGATCCACACTGAGAGATTGTTTTATTGAGAAATGTATCATATTTCACTGAGACAGAGCACTCTGTCCTGAGATAAATATAACATAAATTTGTAAGAAGCAAGAACTGCCCTTAATCTTATCATAGTATCCATGTTCACAGGATCTTTATGAAGTCCATATTTGCAGAGCAATAGATTGCATTGTAACTTCAAGCCACTAGGACAGAAAACTCTTAATATGTACAGCACTCCTGACATATGTTAATATTCCCCCTTACAGGGCAAAAAGCCTACAGGATATGGCAATCATTTTAAAAGAGGTTAGGCTAACAGCTGCAGCATGACTTCACATCAAGGGCAGCAATGGATGTATCTTGCCAACAGGACCATCTTCTACCTAAGTTGGGTGTGCCTTCCTTCCCCCCATTAGACAACGAACCAAACCAAATACAATAATCCTCAAACTGGGTATAGAAAATGTTGCATGGCAAGTATGTGTCTCAAATAAAAGACCTCTACTGGTATTTTAAAAGCCTTGTTTTACATTTGCATCTGCTTTTTTCAGCCCAAGCAAAACCTTGGTTTACGGGCAGCTCAGCTCTGAGGCTCGCAGCATCACAGGTGCAGGGCTGGAGGCTGCCAGGATCTGGACAGAGGGAAGGAAGAAAACAAAAGGAGGAGGAGTCGCCCTGGCATCGCTTCTTCCCAGTTGTGCATGTTAGACCACACTTCGTTACATAAAGCTAATTAGAGACTGGTTACCACCACTCCCTTTGCTCACTGCTTAACCTTCTTCCTCAAAATTTGCCTCTAGTGGGGATTTCTCCCAGGGGAACTGGTGCTATCCTGATTTCCAGATTTACAATTCCAAATTCTTCCTTTAGCCATCTTTATTTCTTGCTATGTCACTGGTGTCAACCTGCAAAGCTAATGTGCAAAAACTATATAGCTGCCAGGACTTTGCCCAATATCTGCCCTATGCTTGTGCATCCTGATGGACTCATCCTCCTCCCGAACCCTACAGGCTGGACCTTTTTTTTAGCTCTTATTTTTTACCATAAAAAAAAAAAAAGCCTTTAGCTCTGTGTTTGACAGGTTCTATCACTCCAGACTCTGCCTCCTCCTTCAGATAGGACAGTGTCATGTTTTCTGCCTGTAAGGTGGGACCAAGCACCCTATCATCCAGAGGACTAAGCCAAAAATCCCTACAGCTCCCACTCAGTTCTCTCTCTCTGAGATGCAGAGGGGTGAGCTCGTTCTCAGCAAATCATGTGGGCTGGGCACAGCAGGAGCAGCACTCTTGCATTTTCTGACAAGCTTTTAGGAGAAAAACGGCGCAATAATGCAAAGAGACATCATCAGGCTCTGAAGGAAGAGGCAACACTTTGACTATCAGTAAATCTCATTGTTTTAAAGATTATGTTAAAAGTTTCTATTTGTGCCAAATACTTTCTACGTGGTGTGTGCAAATTTATTAATGCCTATTCCTTTTTTTACAAATGCCTGAAATTCTTCATAAACACATAAAATGCAGTGGCTATATCTGCACAATAAGGAAGGATACAACAATACTAGTAACTTAAATATGTCCAGAACTTTTTTCTGGAACTGACACCAGCTGACATGGAATAACAAGTCTCTGCAATGTTCAATCCTCCTACTCCCTGGAATAGGAAGGTAACTTCCAGACTGTCTTCTGGGAAAGCTGTCTTGCCATTGCATCTGTGTTGAGGAACTGTTAGGAGGTTTTTTGTTGCCATGGGCCAGAAGCATAGAAGGGACTGTTGTAACATATTGCCAGGGTGCTGATGAGTTTCTGAGCCTACAAGTATACCTAGGCATTGTTTAATAGTGTAGATATCATCTGCTGCTCCCATAACTCAACTGATTCTAGTCTTTTCCACTTCAAATAATACTTCCCAGGTGGCTCTCAGTGCCTATTCTTCCATGTTTCAGAATAAAAAAAAGAGGAAATCTGCCTGGTTTAAACTGCATCTGTAGGTCTCACTGTGATTTAACAGGAGTTTCACATCTCAGTAGCTCCACTCACTGCAGGACAGTCAGATCTGATTTGTGTTCGCTTGAAATCAGAATCAGCCTGCTATGCATTGACTAATAGCTACCGCATGAACATCAATTTTTAACTTCTGCAAAGCAAACAGTAGACTCTATTTTGGAGTATGTCTTCTCTTAGTCTAGTCACTGACCTCAGAGAGAGCTTCATCAAAATAAAGATAGAAGGATTTAGCCCAGGAAAAGCGAAACCTTTTATTTCATATACTGGATAAGGCAACGTGGTATGCTTCTCACCCATATGTGTATTTTGAAATTAGTGTTATTTATTTGTGCTTACTGTTTGCCTCATCTACTATACTATTACTACAATTGTCTATCTGTATGTTTATATTGCACTCATATCTACCTCTCCTAAGCATATCATAGTTTACCTTTAACATGCTGCCTGCAAAAAAGGAAATCATTCCAGCTTAAATCTTTCACTTATTGCAAGACATTTTTCTGCAGCTTCAGTAAATGAATAATGATGTTTATTTTATTCTCATCCAAGAATCTCAAGCAACTGACACAGTGTGTAGTCAGCTAAATGTCAGCCTCTATTAATAGGAACATGTAAACATAATCCAATATTTAAAAAACAAACACTCGAGAACTGGTGTCTTGCTGTACCTCTAGAATCAGCTCCTCAGCTGGTATGAATCCACATGGCAGAAGCACTAAACTGTGGCACATAATGTGCATGTCTACGAGGGTGGCAGAATTCAGATTTCTAGTTGACAGTGGACCCAGTGTACTTCACTAGAGCATGCAGACGAAAGCCTCAGGCTGGCCAGATGAAAGCACGAAGATGTACTGTCAGAGCATCTTAAAAAAGATAAAGTGTTTAGTCCCTTCTGTCTATCACTGGGTTTGAGATTTAGATAGGATGAAAGGATGAAATATAATGACATATAGTAAGAAAAGGGACAGCAACAGTGATGATTTCTTCACAGTATTCTCAAGGATTCTTGGCTGTTTTATCATAGCTCCTGCTCCACTTGCCTTCTTGCCTTTATCTAACTGTATCAGACCACAATTTTTGATATTGGTAGCGTGTAAAACTGTGTTTCTGACATTATTGCACTAACCTGTAATAAACTGGAAAAAGCTCTCCTTGTCCATTCTAGAGAAACTGTTGAGTTCTACCAGGAAATGTCAGGAGTCAATATACAATTTTTCTCCCTAATGTGACTACAAACCATACCTAAATTGACTACAAACTCAACCACGCTGGTTGAATTTGCACTGATCTGTACTGCACTTGTGCCAAGCTGCAGACCAGCAGGACTTCAGGGGGAAATTCCAGTGGCTCACCTCCCACAGCCAGAGGTGACAACATCTGAGGGAGGAGACTTCAAGGAAAAAGCTTTGTATGGACAAGGCTGGGGAAGAAAATTGCAAAACCAAAGAGGAATGCAAAAAAAGGAGGCACTTTTTAGGCAAAATTCTTTGTCTGCATTTATCTGGTCAAATTACACATTTTTTAAAGGATGATTTCATTAAACATCCTTCTCCCTTCACAACATCTTCCTGTCAATTGCTGGCAAACCCTGTCTGCACCCTCCTGTCCCTCCAACAAAATGAAAACAAATATGCAACAGGCTTCACATTCATTATTTCTTCGAAAGTAATAAGAGAGGTAGAAACCAAAGATTTGTTTTCACATTCTCAAAAACAGAAGGGGAAAATAAATAAATAAATAAGGAAAGAAAGAAAGAAAGAAAGAAAGAAAGAAAGAAAGAAAGAAAGAAAGAAAGAAAGAAAGAAAGAAAGAAAGAAAGAAAGAAAGAAAGAAAGAAAGAAAGAAGAAGAAAGAAAGAAAGGAAAGAAAGAAAGGAAGAAAAAGAAGGAGAAAGGAAGAAAGGAAGAAAGGAAGAAAGGAAGAAAGAAAGAAAGAAAGAAAGAAAGAAAGAAAGAAAGAAAGAAAGAAAGAAAGAAAGAAAGAAAGAAAGAAAGAAAGAAAGAAAGAAAGAAAGAAAGAAAGAAAGAAAGAAAGAAAGAAAGAAAGAAAGAAAGAAAGAAAGAAAGAAAGAAAGAAAGAAAGAAAGAAAGAAAGAAAGAAAGAAAGAAAGAAAGAAAGAAAGAAAGAAAAAGAAAGAACCCCAAGACTCGTTTCAGGGAAAATAAACAAATCAACATTCCTTGCAGGTCACCTTTAAGACTTCAGGCTGCCTTTTATATTGAATAGTACTTATATTCGCTTACTAATCTCCTCACATATTACAGATTTCACAAGTGACTTGTGATGCTGAATTGCTATAGCTGTTTGTACAATTCCCATGTTATTCATTGTTTGTCCGTTTGCTTTACCCAAATTGGAGAGAACGCACTTTTAAAGTAGCTGTCAAAGTGTGACTCATCTGGCAAGTCAGTAATTACTTTTCATAAAGTAATATGCCAGAACACACAGAATTCATAAGAATTGTAGAAGGTACCGGGACAAACGAACATAGATTCCTACCTACCACTTTTCACAGTTCAAATAATCATAAAAACCCCTTTAAAATATAGAACCAAATGCATAAATTCACCCCTTAAGTGCAAAAGGAAAAATACCATTTTCAGAATACATATTTTTAAAAAGGGCTTTCAAGGAAATATTGAAGAAAAAACCCTACCCTACACTTTTAAGCACATTTTGAAGTGTATAATATTAAAATAATTTCTTAAACCTTGTTTTGCTTTAGTTTTATGCATTCCTCTGTATTAGAAGCATAACTGCTCGTTGCTGCTATTGAGACAAATATTGGGATAATTTGGACAGAGAAGACATCAAGAGAACAGAAAATTAATAGCTTTAGTCCTTATCTTTTACCTAAAGCATTCACAGTTTCCATTTGTAACAGCTTCTTAGCTCTATCATTCACCCATAGACTACAAAGCACTAGAGCATGTATTATTAGGAAGCCACACAGCCTTGCTTCCAAAAGGGAATAACAAATATATGAGTGTTTTCTTCACATCTGTGCCTTCAAATGCAACCTTGGAATAGAGGTAGTAACCCATTCCAATAGTTGGTTTTAGAAATAAATAGGAAATAAAATACGTATGTTTACTTTTAAGCAAAAATGAACAGTTTTGTTATATCTTGCCCCAATAAACAAACAAAATGCATTTTGCCTCAGTGGACTGGCAATGGCAAAGTGGACCTGCTCAGTTACATGCTTGTTGTGACACGCAATATGCATCACAGGGGAAAGTGTTAATGGGTATTTAAGGGGACATGACAACCCCATTAGCTTCCCTGATAAATCTGCCCTGGAGTAAATGACAATCCTCGCCATGGAGATTTCACTGCCGGGGAGAACAGCAAAGAGAAGGGAAAGGGAAACAGAAAGTTGTGAACAGGGCCAGTATTGGTGAAGGTTATACCAAATCGGAGATTCTGATTGCGAAGAGGTGGGAAGCCCACTGGAAATTAGCAGCTTTTAATTCTTTCCCTTACCATTAAAACTGATCAGAATTTGACAATACAATGGTCCAAAACTTCTCATCAGTTACTTGGGCATGATTTTCCCCTTTGAAATTTTTCTAATTCAGAATGATTTGAGATACTGAGTATTCTTAAGCATGCAGCATGAAAGCCTGCAGTGAAACCCTGTAGAATATAACCAAGGGCCAGGTACTTTCCAGAAATAGTAATTTTTTTTCATTCATCTACAGTATGTTAAATTTCTTTAAACACAGTTGCATTTGTTTGTATAATTATACAGCTTTGATTTCCCAGAAGAGGATCTTTAGTGGCTATAGGCAGTGTGCTGTTCATGTATCTACACAGATGCTTCTGATCTTTAAATCTCTATCACTTGCTTATATTGCTTCTTTTCTTCTTCCTCTCTGTCCTTGAGCAATCAGGTCAATAGCTACAGCCAAACTTGGCAGCTGTTAGAGCAAGATGTCAAATGTTGAAATATATATTCTTCCTGCGGTGGCATCATGGCCTGTGGCTACTCCTTTGTAAGGATTCACTGCCAGCAACGTGGCTGTGTTCAGTGCTGACTGCTTGCGGGTGTAGAACTGCCTGTAGGGTTATATCAAAGTCATACTGTTATGTAGCTGACTATGTTGCTTTCACTCCTTAGATGGCATCATTTTCTGGCACTGATTTAGCTGCACAATGTTTTCTCACATCCATTTTTAGACTGTGTGCCAGACCATCTCACAACAACCTTCAATGTATCTCTGAATTAGTCTTGCATTATTCCATTCCCTACTAATAGAGAAAATGTTATTAAACCTGGAATGATATAAATAAAACCAGGAGAACAAAGAAGCTCCTTTTAAAAAGCTCATTTTTAAAAATGAATATGTGTACTTCTGATTTTTAGCCATTGTCTTCACACAGATCTCCATTTCTTTTGTTCAAGTATTTTCTACTTTGATGTATAATTAAGCAGCCAGTCTCGTTTTCTTTAGTCATGCAAAAATGATATCCAGATTGCTGAACTAAGGTGCACAAAACCTAATCCTCATTTTTTAAGCTTCTTGGAGCAAAACTATTTTTGAAGTATTATGAATACCCCCAGGAGCCTATTAATAATTGACAATAATCTTCACAGAAACTAATAGATGGCATTGAAAATTTATCTAAAATCCACTTCATTTTGCACAGAACCTATAAAAAATCATATTAGTTTCCCTCAGAATCTTTCAGAAAGGATGTAAATATGAATTGGGCCGGAGTTTGTCTGAATTATATTCTGAAAAAATTTCTTTGTGAACGTTTTTATGATTGGGATCTATTTGCTACCTGGAGACATCATCAGAGTTTGGTCAAAGACGCAGAATAAGAGCAGCCACACGGCGCAGGACATTTAAGGAACATTTAGAGATGGAAAGTAACACTTATAAAGAAGAAACAAAAGGTAGGAAATCTCTTACTCTTTAAAGTTATTTTCATTGCTGCCGTGCTTGTGAGACATGCATGCACATGAGATAATAATAAGATGTGTGCATGCACGCACACATTTTATGAGTAGGCCCTAAAATAAATTTTTACAGGCTTACATTGTGCTTATGTGCTGATGCCAGAGTTTGTTCCCTACCAAGACAAAGATTTTGGGGGATAAAAGTAGCACAAATCTCTTCCCTTTAAAAAACACTTTACAAATCTATTTTTAGGAACTGTAAACAATAGGAAATCCAGATAATCCCATAGACCATACAGAGACAGAACATAATAAGTAGATGAGGGTCCTGGATTGGATGAGAAAAACATGTCTATTGGTCCCAATACTGAAGTTTCTCTTAAAAAAAAATACATCTTCATGGCAATTAACACTTGAGAAAGAAATGCAGAAGAGAAACCATGGTGTGAAAGATTAAGCATAACAGAAGTTGAATTTATGAGCTGGTTAACACACTTCAGTTGGGTCCTCTGGTAACAGTTTATCTTTTTAAAATTATTTTCTTTGAAAACATTTCCTGCCTGCAAAGTCGTTCTCAGTACTGTGTCTGTTGTTGGTAAAATCAGGAACACTTGTTACAATGCAGGAATTGGATTTGTGAATACAGATGAACGTTCCAAAACCTGGCACACAACTTGTAGATGCAAGTTCTGTAGGCAAACTCTTTCCTGAAGATCGGTTTTGAATTTACAGTTCTGAAAATGAAATCTCCCTGAAGAGACTTGATCACCCCTTGGTCTGTTGGGAAAAATTTTTCAAAAACTGAACGGGGAAAGTACAGGCAGCAACACTCTTCCTTCCCACAGAGCCTGTGCCTGTCTTCTGGGTACATTGGGCAGATGGAGCGCTTCAGCCCTGAATTCTCTTGCCTCTCACGGCATCCATATCTCTTAAAAGCCACTAACTACCAGGTAAAAAGGAAGGCTCAACGATATATTCAATTTACTACTGTATTTCTAAAGTCTTCATTTGTACACACAGACATATTACTAGGAAATATCATAAGAAAGATACATCAGTAAAAAGAAATACTCCCAAGCTTGCTTCTGTTTTCATCGAGTTCATATCCAAGTAGGCAGAACAGCATTTTTATTATCCAGATATTTTGCCCATGCTGATAATTTGAACCAATGTAAAGCTTTGATACAGACAGTTGCATTACATGCTGGCACTCTCTAATAAATTCAGGAATGTATCGTGTGAAATGTGGTATATGAACTCCACAATGGATCATAAAATTAATACTTGCTATTTTTTATTCATTATTTTTACATATATTTGGTTCTGTTTGAACTATCATCATTCCCCCTGTGGGCAATTTCACTCAGTCAGAATTTGGCCCTTTTTTCCTTTGTTCTTTTAGTGATCTGTGTTTGTGTATCCCTATGTTGAGCTTGCTTTATACATCTCATTAATAGGGGCAACAGAGGAAAGTCAATATCCAACAAACAAATTGCTAATAACATATTAATTTAACAAGTACATGAATTTTAAAACTGCTGAGATCAACTAATTCACAAAATCAAATGCAAAATGTGACAGTGAACTATTTTATTCTCCTCTAGAAGCAAAAATAGCGTGGGCATTTTTATATTTCATCTCAAAATGCTACCACAGGGATGTGACCTAGATTTAAACTCTTATCTCCGGAGATGTAAGATCTCCACATTAATCTACTGTTGCTCAAACATGTGGCTTTACATATATCAAGAGGGGGACAGCTCATGAAGTTGAACTTCAGTTACTTATCTTTTGTTCTTCACTAGAGCAGGGCAGTGACACGATCCCTCTCCTTTCTCCTCCCCTCCCCCAAAACAGGAAAAGAAAAGAAAGAAGCTTTAATCCTCTCTGGTACAAATTTCCCTAATATTCAATAATCACTCCCTGTCTCCTTCCCTGTGGGAGACGTCTGGTAGCATCTGTGCCAGCATATGTTAGACATCTCTGAGTGGGTCACTACCTCATTTTGTCACCGACTCCTCTATCACCTAGAGAGACAGCAACATCCCTCCACAACACAGTGCTCCGCAAGACACAGCACTGTCATGTCTCTCTCAATAAACTTGGTTCAGTACACTTTAACCTGCTCTCTGTACACTTTAACCCGCTAACTGTGGTTAACCCGCTCTTAACTGAATCCTTTTCACAGTGGTGTTAATATGGGTGAAAGAAGCGTTATCATGTGTGTTGCATTAAAACAAGCAAGTCCTCCAATCCTAATTTCAGAGCTGTACCTGAGGAGGAAGGAAGGAAAAATAGGTCCTTATAGGTCACTTAATATGCTTTAAATGCTTTGTAAAATACACATGTAATTTGCAAATAGGTAATATTTCAAATCTCACTTGTAATTAATTTCTATGGCACTGGATTTTATTAATGGCTGATATTTATTAACAGTGATACAGTCTGCTTTTTTTTTCCTTAATTCAACAAAATTAGACTGAAACATCTGGCTGCATTAGCTCTTAGAAGTTATTTGAGAGTTGCTTTTCTTTCTCAGTTTGCGGTGCAATGACGTATTGTAGGACTGCTTTCAGCAGAGGTGCCATTTCTGAAGTGTGCACCCAGGTTTTTCCAAGATAATGACTCTTACATCTGCTGTTTATATCAGGCCTACCTCTAGTTTTTCTGTATCCATGGCTGATCCTCAGAAAGTTTCCAATATAATTTTCCAGAAACAAAATTAAAACTAATACACAGACCCATTTTTAAAAGCCCCCAAATAGTCAGCCTGTTACTAGGATTGATCTCTCATTATTTCTTGTATATAACTGAGTCACGGTAGTAAAACCTAAAATATGGTATAAGACGACACAGTATGACAGAATATTCTTACTGCCTCCCCTTTCAAAGGACTAAAAACTGCTAAATGATGAACCTGTTAAAATTTCATTGAAGTCAGTTTAATTTTGGGTTCACTTAAATCATTGTTAGGAAGAAGTCATTTACCATCAATTTCATGAGAACAAAACTAAATAACTATTAAAGTGCTATCTTCCAGGTTTAGATACCGATTCAAAGGGAATTGAAACAAATAGGTGTACCTTGATCCTCCTTTTTTAAGGTAGCTTAACTTAAAGTTTTACTTTTTATTTTCACACTGGTCAGAAGAAATGTCAAATCACTGAATATGGGATTCAACAGTCAGTTCAGATTTATCACCCTTAATATTGAAAATACTTTCCCTGGGCTGTCTGACCTAGAACTATAACATTATCTAAAATGGGTGTTTCTAGACTTTGAAAGATGATTTCCTAATTAGAAAAATGAAACCAAATACACCTCCTCCCATCCGTCTGAAACCGTACCATATGTTGCTAAATCTCCGTCCACTTCATACATCATCAGTGCCTCTCCGCAAGAGCTAGCTCTTCACTGCCATTCGAACAAATTATCTGGCAGATAAAGAAATGCTGATCTGGAGAACTCAGTTCTCTTGTATACGATGATGCAGTATAAAATGCCTAGCAATTTTTTTAAGAGTCATAAAAACTCCTCTGACACACTTACAGACATGATAATGATCAAAAAGTTTTTCAAGTGCAATATGTTCACCCTGTAGGGCTTAAACATAATCCAATCATTAGTATAATAAGGAGCATTGTAATACTTCCTTCCTTTCTGAAATATCCAGATTACTAAATCTGTATTAGGAGACTAGAAATATCAATTTCATGCTTTATTTTTTAACAGAATTATTTCTAGAAGATGTCAAAAAACGTAATTGAAAGATTGTGCCCAGGTACTACGTTAAGAGTCCAGATTTATAGCAGGATAATTAAGAACAGAATATGTCCCAAAGTGTTTCAAACATATAATCTTTTTTAGGATTCAGAAGTTGAAGAACAGCTGAACTTGTGAGTGCCAGATTACTGCTGCGTTTAGAAACCTGTGACAATAGGGATTAATACTGGAAAACCCAATAGACCTGTAAGTATAGTAGCATGAACAGCGCTGCTGTAATTGCCGTTTTCTTTCTTTCCTGTTAGTTAGAAATGAATCAATACCCAAGGAGAAGCAGAATAAGAAATTTTCAATAATTTGTACTGCTCTTTGACAGGGATATGACTTTTTTGACTCTTAAATCAATCGTCTGATTCAAAATTATTTCTGGACTATTTTCTGAAGTGTGAATTAAAATTTGCCTGAGAAGGTATTCTCAAGCAAAGGGTATTTCATAGTGTTTTCAGGATCATGTTTGAATAATTATGCAGAATTTTTTTTTGCTACTGAGTACCTTAATAAAGAATCAATACTGCAGCAGGCCTCAGAGGAGTGAGTCTCCACACAATCTTTTGCTTGGTTTAGTTGGCACTGAGAATATCATGCAAAGATGTGCAGAAGCATTTCAGCTGCCTTGTCCTCTGACTGATTAGACCTAGGGAGATATTTGATTACAGAATAGATGGGCAACATGCTTTGCCATCCCTTCCCAATTTAATTTGCAATTTTGTTGCACTGTAAGATGTGACTGACAAGTTATTAGAATTTTGCATTTGGAGGATAAAGTATGAGGTGAAATAAAATAAAAAATTAGAGAAAAAGAATGAAATGCCACAGAATAATATCCTCTTATCTTCACAATTGTAGAGTACTGTAGTGGCAATCATATCTGATGAGAAGAGGTTTTGAGTGAAGACATGTCCTGAATGTTATCATAAATAGATTGGAATTGCCATTTATCTACAAGATTTTGTTTATATCTGTGCTCTGCACTTGCATAAATCCATACAAGCTCCTCAATGGGAGCACTTGAGGACAGATTATTGAAAATTTATTTACATAGTTTTGGCTGTACCTTGTCTCCTCTACCTTACAAACCCTAAACTGAATATTTGCCCATACATATTAGAGTTTACTGTCTTCTGAGACTGAGAGGTATACGTTCTAAAGCACTAATCAGAGAGTAGATGGTGAGATGACAGAATATGAAATAAAACAGAAGGAGTTTTCATTCTGTTAGTCTTTAAACCATTCTTCTTTTCTCCAAGATTAAACATACAGAAGAACATAAGTTGCAACAGTGAAAATCTGGAGACATGCTGAAGAAAAAAGATATGTTTTGATGTAGCCGATTTAGTGTGATAGACACACAAGCTACAGCTCATTTCTCTGACTCCATGGGACAACTATGGCGAACACAAGGAGCTAGGGCAAATGTTGATCTGGCTGAACACTGATTCCACCCAAAAAGAACTAAATGCAGGATGGACTAAACAATCTGAAGAATTTGGTTGTGAACAGGATTTCCCCAACTTGGAGATGAAATGGATAATCTGACAGAACTTTTCTGTGTGGAATTGCAGGATTCTGTAAATGCTCAGGTAGATAAGCTCTGCGCGCCCCTAAACATTTATTCAGACCCTTATTGAATTTTCCATTAGCAGTAGATCACATAATTTACCAAGTTTACTTAGCAGAGAGTTTTCTTTTTCCTCCTCTTTAGAAAACTATGTATACTGAGCAATTAATTTTTGTCAAATCTTTCAGTGGTCTCTTAAATACAAGTTTCTGTGTATGAAGAAGAAAATATTATTACTGATCTCCATGTTAACTTTTTGTTGACAATAGTGGTATTGCTCTTGTTGGTGATAAGTATATTTTCCCGTATTTCAGGACCACTTTCTATTTGGCCCTTGAAAACTACAACCTCTTCAATTTAAGAATAAATTAGCTTATAAAAATTTATTGTTTGGTTTAGAAGTCAAAGAAAAGGATTACTGTTATGAGTGCTTCCTTTCGGGACACTGTGGCTGAAGATTTCTACACAATGTCTATGTAATGTACTCTGTTTTCAAGATGCTGCTTTAAAAGCATATTGTGCCCTAAGTAATTGCAAATAACAGAGAATTAGAAAATTGAGAGCATTCTTGTTCCTCACAGCTTTTTTTATTAAATATTCCACTACCTGCAGAAATATATTAAGAGTACATTGAGTACTCATTTTATCTGCAAACAAAAGAGATTTTTCTTTTAATCCCTGAAGAAGATTTTCTTTGAAAGTTTCCATACTTTTATTATCCACTCCAGAACATTCCGGTTTAGAATTGAATTTCCCATCCACCTCCCACCCTGTGGAAGAATTTTTGTCTCTTGTGATTTACACTCATTAAGAGGCAGGAGTGATCACTCACTCTGTGTGGTGGCATTACAGTAACCACAACCCTTACAAGACATCGCTTTAGCATTGGGGGCTGGGAGGGAAACATTACATTCAAAAGAAAAATGGGATTTGTTAATTTAGTACATAACTTTCAAAAGAGGCTGATACTTAAACTAAAACAGTTTTTATACGATGTTAGTTGTAATGTTGGACCATTGCATGCTATGACATTTTTATCATAATAAAGAGTATATAATTCAAATTATCCTTATGATACAATGTAGACCCCTTGGAGGGGAAAAAAAAACCCAACAAACACAAACCGAAACCAAACCTATAAAAAACCAAAATACCACGTCCAGTCCTGTTATCAAGTTTTCTTGCTTTATTAGTCTGTAGCAATGACATTTACACAAAACAAATATCCTTCTTAGTATTATAGCTACTCTTTAAGTCCAATGACCATTTTTTCAAAATATTTCAAAGGAGGCAGGTACTTACCAAGCAAGAACCAAAATTTCAATGTATACATTCTAATGTCCTAGAATAATAAGTTATTTTATTCTGGTTTTCATTATTTATGTAAAACAGAATAAAACACCACAACCCCAGGTTTTCTGTTCACAGAATAAAGACCTCAGCATAAGACTTATGGGTAGGTTCCTAGTATATTACTTATATCACTTATTTGCACAAAAGAAATAGAACTTTCTGTCTGTGTACAGGACGTCCTCGCCCACCAGGTATTTGCCATTGAAAAAGGTACACAGTAATTACAGAGGAAAAGGAAAATGTAAAGAGAATACGAGGGTAACAGTATTTGAACACATGGTACCAAATGTTATCCCATTATTGGGGTGGTGTCTTCCCACTGAAATCAGTAGGAAGGATGACCAGAATTTAGAGAGAGTTAGATTGATTCTTAAGTGCACAATGCACAACTGTGAGAGAAATGGTTGAGGGCTGGGGGCAGTTAAACGCGGCTGGGTAGAAGTGGCTGTTGAAGGTGACTGCCAGTGCTTGCCACCTGCTTCTTTCCCAGGAATCTCACTGATCGATCATCTTTGCACACTCCCTATCTCGCATCGCACCTCCCGCTCCTGGTTACTTCCTTACCTTCTGTCTTGGACCTCAGTCTCATCTCAGCTCTCATGTTCACAACCCCAACCAAGGTCTGGCTATTACTAATTTGGGAGTAGTCTACAAACAGGGAATTGGTGAGACCATCCCTATGCTACATCCCTATGGCCTCCTTTAAAGCACCATAACATCGGCAAATTCAGAACCCTGCTGTTTTCAAGGCAGGGCTCAGCAGAGCTTTACACCACCTGCATGTTCCCTGCTGTGACTCATACTCTGCCTGTGGCGACCACACTGCACTGCAAGGTTCCATCTCATAAAGGTCCATAAATCACCGTAAAGTCAAGTGATTCAGGTTAATACTAATTAAAAAGATATGTCCATGTGTAGAAGAGGGTTCACAGCTTTTTGGAGTATGGTTTGAGGTCTGGCTTGACTTTAAGACTGTTTGAAAGCTTATTGAGTGAAATTTGAGTGGAAGATCCCCAACACTAGGATGTAGTCATTTTTGATTACCTGTAAATTCCAACTATGAAACAATAAGGCTTTCAGCTTAGCAAATAGTGAAAATTTACACTCAACTCACCAGCTTGAAAATGCGTCATATTTTTCTCATTAAGGCCATGCTGTTTTGTCATAGGAGCTTTTCCATTTCTGCTGCCACTTTTAAAACTGCACTGCAACACTACACCATGCCTCAAGATGACTGATCTGAGGACTAAGTAAGAGCAGACCTTGTTACACAATTTATTTCCAATAAAATACATCGATTTACCCTAAAACTCTCAAAATAAGAGAGAGAAAGATGTTTCTCAGAAGCCAAATAACTCAGGAAGGTGGGATAGCTTCTTCCATACCATGCCAGTGAATTTAGTGATTATAGATATTATTTTCCAGTCAAGTTTGTGTGCCATTGCTTTCTCACGTGCCCTGTACTCATAAATGGTGTCAGAGTTCTTAGCTATGTATGGGTGTATGTGCATATATTTTTATACATGTATATGTACAGTTTTGGGTGTTCCATGCTTTCTCTTTTGCATTTTCATGTCTGTGCTCATGTATTTTCACCTAAGCAGCTTTAATTTCTCCATCCACCAGTGAAACAAAGTTTCTCAGGAATTGCAGTCTTGCCTGAATTGCAGAAGGGTGACAAGAATCTTTTGTTTGTTTGTTTGTGGTAAGTTATAGTAAGTTTATGAACTTGTTTAGTTCCTACTCAGGTGTGTGCAGAAATTCCATGCAAAGTGAAAGGTAATGTGCAACACTAAACCTGTGCTAACTCTGAATATGTATCCTGTAATGGCACATCTTAAACCAGGTTCGTAACCCGGTTAACAGGAACATCCAGAACACTGAGAAATGCTCAGCAAAAATTTTTGCTGCTGCCTATATAACATTTCTTAGAAGATTTTTTATTTTTTCAAATATGAAACACACAAAAAAAAAAACCCACAAAAAAGGCCTTATTATGCAAGCTCACCACACAAGATCTTCCTGACAAAATGGTTCAATATGATACAGCTTCACTTCAGTAGTATTGACAAAATGGTACATTCATCAATAAATATGTCATCTCCTGTGCTCTATGATTCTGCTTTGCCTGTAAACATTGAGTCTCTTGGATGAACATACCAACTGAGGGACTGTATCAGTGTTCTGCATTTAAAAGGTAATCATTAATCATAGGTTGTAAAAATTGGTTAGAAGTGCATAAACTCTTAAGATTAATACTGAAGTGAAGCTTAAAAGTTAGATCAACTCATGTCATCAAGTCATACATATTAAAATTATATTGCTATTATTTCTTTTATTTCTTTAGTTATCATTAATAACACAAAATGCTAGCCATCTTCCGCATAGAGGAGAAGCCAGTTCTTCTACCAGGTCTTCCCAGTCTGAAAGAAAACGAATCATGAACACAGTATAGGGGCAATATACTTGTTAAAGTAATAATGGTTTGGGAGTGGGTTTCTTCCATTGTATACAGGTTTTGCAGCAGGACATATAGCATCTGTTATCCATCAAATTTCTTCATCATTAGAAGTAGGTTTGGAGGAAGAAGTTGAGTAGTGAGAGCTTTGCAGTCTGACTTGTCAAAGGTACTGTGAAAGCTATGGAAAGCATGTAAAATATGGAGCAGGCATCACTGACAAAGCAAAGGTCCAGAATTAAATCCAAACTGGACCCTGTATTTCATATGTAAACACCAGATAATCCTTATTCTTGGTTGGGTCTCATTAATGTCAGAATGAAGGATTTGGAAACTTCATTTTTCCAATTAGTAACTCTGTTAATAATTAATAATAATAATAATAATAATAATAATAATAATAAACTCACACTGCAAGCCAGAACTGACATTTTCCTCATTTCTATGTCGCTAACTTGTATTCATGGAAATCATGCACATAAAGAATTTTACATGGACTAAAATTAATTTTCTCAAACATGTCTGATTCTTAGGTAGACCATTTTCGTTAATGTTAGCCATATGTATCACTTTCTTATATGAAAATAAACTGACTTTTCTAAGTATCTCAGATACGGCTTAGCTTTTGAAAAACACGCATAAACTATAATTTTGCTAATTTTAACAGGACAGATTTTATAACTATAGATATCTAATACCTAAGATTTTCTCCTTGAGTTATATATATGCATATGCAAACACATAACAGAGAAGGAAAGAGCAAAGAGGAGAGAGGGACAGACAAAGAGAGAAAACACGTCTTACTACCTTCATCAACATGTAGAAACTTGCTACTACACAGTACTAAGTCAGCATAAGTCTGACCTTGTCTTTAATGCCAAAATTTGTCCATTCATTTTTCATAGCAAAGGATCGGATTGACTAATGGACTTGTCTGCCAAGTCTCTGGGACAACACTTAAATTTCCTTTGAGAGTGTTCATAATGGTGATGGAAGATGACACTGAAGCTTTATAGATGGATTTCAACTTCCTGGAACGGGTGAGTAAGAGCTACAGAGAGACATCCCATAAAATTATGTTGCCTAAGTCACAGAGAATGGGAAAAAAAATTTATTTTACGTTGCAGGGAAGTTCTATTTTTGATATGACTTATTTGAAGTCTGAGTAACTAGCGATTAGTAAAATCAAGGTTTCCCTGTAAAGAAAGAAGGATGAATTATGAAAATGGAAGACTGTAATTATCTGCTGATAATTCCCAAGTTAAAAATGTAGCTGGTGATTTAAGGTAGGGCTAGTGATATTTTGATATATATTTCAATTGGAGACAACTTAAAAAAAAGCCCAAACCCACAATGTCATTACCTTTTGGAAGTTTGATTTTTCTATGTGCTGTATGTTATATGCTCCTTTCCCTTCATAGAAAATATCACAGTCTTAAAATTTGCATTGTCAGGACAGAATATAAGAGCCTTAGGATAAAAGCAAACCAGGCTATTGTCTCGGAATTATGTTACTAAGAAGACAATAGTAAAGAAGGAGGCTAGGAACTCAACTGTGAGTCTGCTTACACATTTTAACAAGTAGATTAGAAGATGTAAAGAGCGTCTTTTTCTTCTCCTTCATTTACTAGCGTCTGTTGGGCATGTTTGTTACTCAGACTAGAAAACCAGCTGCCACACAGTTACATCTCCTCTCACCTTGACTGTGCAACATGATGGAAATTAGGCAAAGGCTGGGGAAGAACAACCTTGGGATTGTCAAGTCTATATGGAGCTGCCAGAAGCTGGTGATCAGTATTTCTTTCCCTTTCAAACCTCAGAAAAGGAGCAGATGCTGCTGTTGGGGTTGTGGCGACCAGGCATTGCTTGGATAGCCATTTCTGCTTGCAGACCAGCACCTTGGTGACTCAATGGTGTCTATGGTAGTGTAGCTGGGGAGTAAGGGAATGGTGCATGAGCTGTACAATATGTGCTGGAGAAGCTGTGTCCTTACTCGGTGGCTTGCCCATTGCAAGCTCCTACCACTAGCAATCCCCATGTTAGTTAGCTTATAGTTAGAAATACCAGTGTAAATTGCTATGTCCAAAGACACCAAGAGAGAAGATGCACTTGCTCCTGCCCAGTACCACTGAGCTGCGAGACCCCCAGAAGCTGGCTCCGAGGACAGCAGCACACGCCGGGCTATCCGCAAGTGTCCATGAAAACCTGCTCCGAGGAAACCCCAGCCTCCTGACTGGGACAGGGGCAGGTGCATGGCAGGGCAGGGAGGCAGGAGAGGTAGGAAGAGGTGTATTCTATGTGGCATTTTCCCCCCTACACCTCTGTGCAATTTCAGCGAGAAAAGAAGTGCCAACCCCTGCCGTTTCGGAAATACAGTCAGTTGCTTCAGAGCAAGTTGGGATTTTGAATCCAGTGTTTCCATTTTTTCCTCAAGTTTCAATTTTTTCGTTTGTGGCTAAAGGCTTGGTTTTCAGTAGTAATAATGATTCTTTTAGAACAGCTTCAGCAACTGCTTTTTGGAAGAGGATATGAAAATGTAAGGCTGGTATAATTTTGGCGGTAAAATTATCAGGAACTACATAAAATAAATGCAGCACTATCAACAAAAAGAGAAAAGAAGCAGCAAAATTTGTGTCTGGGGTAGAAGCACAGGTCTGAGGCTGGGGCTGAGTTTTGTGTGACAACTTCTTCCAGGATCAGGGTTGAACTTAGCCTACAGCAAATCTTGTTGTAAAAGTGACTTTGTAGCCGGCTTTTGTTGTTCTACCGTTTCCAGCAATTGCCTTAGGGTAATTTGAACATTTCAGCTCCAGGAAAAATAGCTAACATGATATAATATATATTTATTAGCAGACAAACACTGTAAATTGTTGATATTTCCACCTTTCAAGACAATTGTTCAAAGTGAAATAACAAGGCAGTCTTGTCTTAGGTGTGACAGTTTCAGCTCCTGGCACACTAAGCTCTTGTTTGATAAGCTATGTTCATTTCATATTTGTGTAATACCCTGGAAGAAATTAGGTTGCAATAAAGTCCATTTTTGTCACTGCATGTAGCAATGAATATCACACCCAGCAGGGTACAGTGGCACCTGGCTGTCCAGACCCAGTGTAGCACAAAGCCATCTGGGGGTAATTACAACAAGGTATTCTTTAAAGACCAGATGGGACCAAGGAACAGAAGCCCCTACCCCTCCCAGTCATTTACAACATAATTCCTTTCAATGATATACTTAATCCTCCCACCAGCTACGCTTTTCAGCTTGCTGTTGTCACTGTTCCTTTATGTTAATTCAGTTGAGAGACACAGAAAGAGAGAGAGAGCGGAGATCGAGCCACCGGTGCCTCAAGGGACTAAAAGAAATTATTCATCCTTAAATTGTTTCCACTACACCAAGTACAGTAACAATTTTTTTTTTTAAAGAGGGCTGAAATTATCCTAAAGAAGGTCAATGCTATAGCCCTGTGCAACACCAGCTGAGTTTTATTCAGCCACCTGTTAGCTAGGAGGGTTCTGCACACGCTCATGATGCATTTAACCAGTTTAAAGGGTCTTTTTATTGACTGGCAGCCTCCCTACATTCAGAGTGCTCAAGACATGGCCCTGCTTTGTGATCATATGTGGCACACAAGACTTAATTCAATTATGTTGTAAGCCTATCCAGTTTGTATCAGTGCCCTTTCACTTTTGTGTCATTTGTCTTGTATCTTGTAAAGAGTTGTATTTCTTTATTTTTTTTGGAGGAAAAGGCAGGCACTAGAAGAAAACTGCCTTTATTTCGTCATTCAGATTTGCACTGCAGATGTACAGGCTACACTTTAAGAAAAAAAAACAAAACACACAAAAGTATTTTTATTAATACAAAAGTGGCAAAACAAAAGCAGAAGTCTTCTTCAATTTTAAAATCAAAGATACACTCACACATTTAATTTTGAAAGAAGGCCAGGCAGAGAGCCCAGACATATTTCAAATAAGAAACAAATAGAGAGATAAGTAAAGAGAGAAAAATAAGCAAATGTATTTAATAGTTTGAAAATTACAAACCATGAAAGCCTGGATATTGTTATCCTTTCTATAGAAGTGGTTTAGTTGTTTTAAAGAAACTATACGGTAAGTGACTTCTCAATAGGAGTAAGCTTGAAAATATTTGGGCCTTGGTTATATTGATATATAGCCCCTGAAATCATGATCAAAGTGCAAATAAATGGTAAATTTTCCAATAAAGTGTTTTTTTTTAAAAAAAAAATGCATCGGAATATTGCTACTGTTTAATAAATCAGTATGAATACTACAAATGAGAAAGCAAGGTGCCTTTTGACCTTGAGTTACCTAACTGAGACAG
The DNA here is from genome assembly GCF_028500815.1 of Rissa tridactyla. Classification (NCBI taxonomy): domain Eukaryota; kingdom Metazoa; phylum Chordata; class Aves; order Charadriiformes; family Laridae; genus Rissa; species Rissa tridactyla. Next base: position 69,606,044 of record NC_071497.1, on the reverse strand, counting down.
TCCCGAAGTTCAAAATCACATTATCATCTGTTTTACGTTCAGTCACTGTTCCAGGAGTCTCACCAAACATGTAAGGAAGTACTAAGCCTATCATTTCAAGAAACCACCAACCATGTCCTTATGGTCATTTAAAATAGCTTCAAATGCATAACAATTTGTCTCTCACAGAAAAAGCTGTAAAGGAGGAAGCTTCCTGCATACAGAGACCACAAACTCAAGCTGAAATCATGCTGTGAATACAGTTCCAATAAGAGTGGAACAGGCTGAAGGGAGATTGAGCTGCTTTTTAAACTTGATTTATAAAGACGAAATTAGTTTTTGCTGGAAGCTGAAATCAATAAAAATAAAATGTGCTATGGTGAAATGTATCTTTTACCTTTTGTAATGCCTTTTACATCAAACATTGATGGCATGAAATCACAGTTATAAAATCTTACCTCTGCTCAGGGCGTGTGTGTGGATTCCATCATAGTAATAGATAAACACATCTTTGTTCGACTGGGATAAATATTCATTGGTATCTCTTACCTCTCCTTTTTCCACAGAGCAAAAGTCAGAGAAAGGGCAGTAGTGCCAAGTTACTTACCAGTCTGCATGGCAAATAGGTATCGGTTGCTGATGTATCGGCCTCAGCACTGAAACACCCTGACCATGAAAGAGTTTTTATTTTCTGCTTTCATGATATTTTCCCTCAGAGTGGCTAAAAGAGCTTGTCATAACTGCGAACCATTTATATCTTGCATTTGATACTTTTCTGACTAAAATTTTTCACAAATGGATTGTTTTTTTGTCATTTCCCCCCAGTAGTCTAAAAAATTTTAAAAGGTTTTGGAATAATTCCCCAAAATCTTAACTGATTTAGGAAGAAGGATAAATACTCTGGAGAATACCAGCCATTTAGTTTTGTTTGGGATCTGTTAGTAGCACATACATCCCACAAACACAGACCACATAATAGTACTTCTAATTCCTCATGAAACAATTTAACCTTTTTTATGGAAAAGAGCTCCTGAAGGAAGAACTGGATTATTTAATTTCTCACAAACAATAAAGAGAGAATCACTGGGAAAGAGCTGCAACAAAGCATTAAAAATCTAACTTTATGTATGTGAAGACACATGTGGAACTCAGCATTAGAATGAAGCTGATCTTCTCCTATAAAAGTGACTGACGCGAAACTGTTAGATTCTGATTTCAGCCTAATCCCATCCCCACTCGGTATAAATATATATATATTTACTTCATATATATATACTTATATCTATATAAAAAGTATAGAGAACCTGGGTACAGCAAGTTGTACAGAAATCAGCTTATTAATATGCAAATACCAATACTAGAAGCTTTAATCCAGGTCCTCAGGGAAGTCAATGAAAAACAAGGACTGTGCTGATAGCTTCCCACCTTGTTTCCATTCTACCATATCACTTCTCTAGTTATGGACTACTGATTATGTCACATTCATGCATATAATTCCTAGCAATACCTCTGAACCAGACAGTTCATGTATATAAGTAAATTTTTTGCAGATAAAAACATGGTCTTGATCACAGTAAGCTGTTATATCTCACAAGTGCTTACTTTTTAAAAAATTGCAAACAAGAACAATACATCTTATGTCAAAAATCACTGATAGATATAAAGAACGGACTAATGCAAAAAGCTTCCTTATCATCTTCCCAATCCCTAAAGACTCCTAGCAATCAATTTGGTTTTTTTACTTAGATGTAAGGATGTGCTAACAGATTTAATTCAAATAAAAGTTATACTAGAATCTTACACGGTCTCACAGCATAACTCAGTCCACTTTAAAATGCAGACTATTCCAGTGCTACCTCTTACTTCTACATCATCTACCTTGCCATTTGCTTCCTTCTTTTTTCATTTTTTGATAATGCCAGTTTAGTTTTCTGTGACCTTTGGTTTGTCTACCAGTGCCTTCATAAAGCTCAGTGTTGGTGAAAGCCTCTAAATCATGTGGCATGTGGGACTTCCACCGTTGTGGTACTGGGAAATTGTGTGCTATCTGATATATGCTGCCCTTGCACCATAGGGGACTAGTGCTAGAAAGCCCCATTTTCACACATCATAGGAAAAATCAGTTGGAAAACAGTCATCAAATACAGAAGGAAACAAAAAAAAAAAGAGAATCCAGAAATATTGAGAAAGGAAAACCATGTTCAGTCCTGTGCAAGAAATCAACCCTTTATCTTTTGCATTTAGAGGGAAACTACTTAAATAAAATCCCTGAAAGTGACTTTAGAAGGGGGTCCTTCCCTCTTGGTATCAACAGAAAGCTTTTCCTCCTCTCTGTTGAAAATGTTCTCTCCTCTCTGTTGAGAAGGTATGCAGACAAAAGCGGCTGTGAATCCCTTTTCCTCCATTATCCCTTTCTTCTTCTCTTTTAAGGAAGTGGTGGTTTTTAAAGTGCGGTTTTCCACAGAAAAATCATTAGTGTTGTTGCCCAACAAAGAAATGAAAATTTCTTCCATCAAAAATAAAAATGCAAGATTCACAATAAGACATGCCTTCAGGTGGGTTTGAATGTAGAAATATAAAAAAACATGCTATCTGAATTCCCTTTTAATCCCCCACACCTTATTTACTCTTTTGAAACCCTTATGACACCTTCATCTTTATGGAGCCAAGGAGTTACCTTGCTACAGTGAGAGGAAGGATGTTAAAAGTTGAGTAAGGCATGAAGCTATTGGGCAAATTTATTAAAAAAATAAATCAATAATGGTTAAATACAGAGACACTCTAATGGCTCAGGAAGTCCGTGAGACAGGTCTTTGGCAGAGCATTCTACATGGATGCCAAGGTACATGCTTTGTAGTATTTTCTTATTGTAAGTTCTTATTGCCCTTGTTGGCTGCTGCTTACTTGTTCTTCTGCTAAGGAAAGCAGCAGCAGCAGTGTCTATAAGCCCTCTCTGAGCAGATATGTGACTAGGACTAAGGAAAGAAAAGGAAGAGGAAGCGGACAAAGGGTTAAACAGAAGAACAGGTAACTGCAGGAGGGCACTGGGTAGACCTGAAAGCACCCACCACTGCCTGATAAGTGCAAGCAGACCATGACTACACTGCACAGTCTGAAGTCATCACAGAACATGAAGGTAGAAAAAGGATCTACCATTAACTGGTTCACCTTCATCAAGCTTGCTTTCTGATGCTATGGATGACTATAAGGAGATCAATGTGGAGGTCTCTGATCTGTTGAGGTCTCAGATGAGGAGGGTGAAACGCACCCTGAACCTCAATGAGAATTTCTGAGCTCCTCCAGCAGTCCAGCAAGTGGGTGGTGGAGAGAACTGCATTTCCTTCTTGCTGCAGCACAGACACATGGTGGATTTTTCTTTCCACAATATTTGAAGTAAATGTTCATCCTGAGTCACATTGTTACAGCTGTCCTTGAAGAAATTATCCGTCCTTTTTTTAGGAAAGTTATAGCTCGTGAATGAATCTGATGATAGTGACAGGGCTGTGCAAAGTGGGTATCAGTTTGATGGCTGTTCCCAGGGCATCTGGAGTGATCCTGACCTTTACTCATATGATCCTTTTCACATTTTAAAAGGCAAGTGTGTGAAGTAGCTGCTCCAATGACCATGCAATGTGGGAGATAAGGAGGAAGGTTGATGATACCTCTTTTCCACATGGTTCTATGCAGGGCAGTTTTTTCTGGGTTCTTCTTTCTAGACTGGGGGTTATCTCCTTAGTTTAATATGTAGAAAATTGGTTTTTATTTTCAGTGACTAAACTTATCAGTTTAGGAATTGTCAGAATAATTCAATTGCTCCAGCTTATTGTGTTTTTTCAGATGCTTTTTAGCAGTAGAAATGTTTAGATTTGAAGATGCAAGCCCTGCGTAAAGAAATGCTTTTAGTCTGAGATGTGTTGAGATGTTAGGATGTCATGGAGAAAAACTGAGAAGTCATAAAGACAGCAGTTTATTACAGAGTTAGGTTTGATCTGCAGCTAGAATGCAAACATGCTTGTCTTGGTAGAAGGAAAAACATACAGGAGAAGAGAAAGAAAAAGTAAGTCAATAGTTTCTTTGCTGACTTGAGTGGGGCCTTTTTGACATTACCTAGTGCCCACTAAATTGATATAAGTTCTGCTTGGTTTGATGGTTCCTTGTCTGGTGAATCCTTTCAAATTTTTAGCCACTTAGTAGTTAAGCTAAATCAGAACTTCTAGAAAAAGACAGGGAATTATCAAGAACATGTAAAAAACTAGTGAAATGATAGCAGAATTCTAAATATTTTTATGGAGATTAAAAGCCTAATATTTCATACATGTCATTGTTTCTGTATATTCTGTTAGAATACAAAGGGGTTTGTTATTTGATTTTTTAATAATATCTTTCAGTTTGAAATTAAGGTTTTTCTACAAAAAAAAATTATATAGAAAAAAATGAGGGATTAGCGAATGTTGTCAACTCATCTTATAAAAGTATCTCCAAAAGTCTGCTGTGTACTTACATATTATGACCTTTGTTTTCTTATATTTCACACTTCCCAGCACACAGTTGCCCCTCAATGCAAGATACCTGGGTGGCATGCATAACCTGCTATGTTGGTAATATAAAACTCAAACTGAAAAAAAAACAGGAAGTCTGAAAGTTCTCAGTAGGTAGCACTGAGTCCATTGCTTAGTTGCTTTGGATAGTAGTTAATTCAGATGAAAATCTAATGTAGAGTATAAGAACCTCTAATGATGATGAGGCAAAATCTACACTAATCTTTTCTAATCACATTATGTATGCAATAGGGTTGAAGAAAAGTGCAAGGTTCCCAATTTCTGGATATGAGTTTAATTTATTTAGCAAGCTAAATACAATTTCTTCTAAAACTACTAGATGACCATTCACATTGTTATTGCAGTATGACATTAAAGGGATTAGACTAAGTTTCTTAAGAAATGCTGGCTGAAGATGGATGTTATTCATGTAATATAGAATCCAAGAAAAGAAACACTGTATATACTCAGAGGTATTAAGTCAAGAAAGGGATTCATAATGACTGACTTTACCTTCATCAATAGCATGGGCAATAGAATTTCAGTCTTTCTTTCTTTCTTCTAGCCCATAACTTCCTTTGAGTGACATCATACCCTGCAGCAAAATCTTTGATGTTGACTAACATGGTGAAGGAAAATGTTTTGGGTCTGTTTTCTTCTAGATTTTGAACACTGCCAAGAACAGCATAAATTATCCAGGAGAAGAAGATGTAGCTATTTCAGTAAATTAAACAGTCCCAGGAAGTGCTTGCGAGTGCTAGAAAATGGTTACTAACACTGTTAAATCATTGGAGAAGTGCCTGGCGTTGACTGGCAGCTAGCCCTCTCCAAAACAACGCAGAGGGGCAGAAGGTAGCATTGTCCAGGCACCAGCCCCAGCCGGCAGCAAGGTTTAAGCTGTGTTTTTCTGCAGAGGAAGGGATTTAATAGTATGGATATGGATTGTTCTGTGATGAATGTCTCCGAATACGATGCACAACAGCAGAATCCAAGCAGAGTACTGCATTTTGCATATATGAGCTCTCGGCTGTATCACTCTTCCTTAAACAGAGCACTTAGTATTCCTTTTAGTGGAAGGATTCTTTCAAAAGAAAAGGAAGTAGCCCTTCTTCATCGAGATCTCTGGTTATGTACGGCAACTGGAAATAATTGTCAGATGCTTGGCAGACTAAATAAAGAAAAATCTACCCTCCCTGCACTACTATCAGGGAAAACTATTGCTTACAGCTACCTCTATGCAGACCTGCTTAAACGATAGGTCTTCAAGAAAATGAAAAACAACAAAAAATATTTGTATTGTGCCAACGTTGCAGATTTAGGATGATGAGATGGGAAGTAAATGCATACTTAGGAAAGAGAGAACATGTTTAAGAATACCTATATGATCAAATGGTTAGAGCAGGGCTTGGTGCTCCCCTACAAAAAGAAAAGAAAACACATTAAAAGAGCTTGAAATCTGTAAAAGAGAGGTAAGGCAAAAAAACAGAGTGGTAAAGAAAAAAATGCTGACTTGCTAAATATATAAACTACTACCTAATAATAATAAATATCATCTTGGCAAGGGTTGTATCTGTGAGCCTTCTAAAGCTGTAAATCTTTGGGAGATATGTGAATGACCAGAGCAGCAGAGCACTCTGTGGACAAGGGACACACACAGAACAGGAATAGAGACAGAAAAAAAAAAAAGATTATAAGCATATAAAGCATTTTCCTTTTTTGAAGTTAAGTAGTAAGTTTAAAAAAGTAAGTAAAGTAATAAATTAAGTACATTAATTAGTAAATTAAAAAAAAAGAAGAAAGAAACCGGAAAAACCTGACCAAGATTACGTGCATTTTTTATTAGGTCTGCAAGTAAATTGCCTATAGCAGTTGTTTCTGAAAGGTCATCAGCAAGCTGGACATGCCAAGCTCCCATGCTGGGAGAAAACCTTAGCGGAGTAGTGTTCCCAGTCACAATCAGGAAAGATTTCTCGAAGAGTGGTGGCAACTAGCACCCTGTTTTATGTTGTGGCCATGGTTATACAGTTTTCTAGCAGGTTCCTGAGGCCTTCAGAGTCTCCTCATTTGATGATATCAATATGCTTTCACAGTCTGTGTGCCTCCGTTCCCCTCTCAGCCTAGTGCAGAATGAACACTATGGGTAAAGAAATAAAACAGCCAAGAATTGCTCTTCTTTGCAAAGTCTTTCCTGGCACCTCGTTGGTGCTGCAGGGCTCCAGCTGGTAGGTATCACTTCATGCTCAAGCAGCCATGGCCAATGGTTTGCTATCTCTGCCATCTTCTGCACTCTACTTGTTGCCCCAGAGCATGGGGATTTTGACCCATGAGTAGGATCTGTGGGTTAAATTCCCCTGTTTTCCATATGGGTTTAAAATCAGACTCTGTAGGGCAATTTTGCCTTTGAACCAATTTAAATGAGACCAAAATTGAGGCCAAAATATACTGTTACTTTGAAAAGACCAGTCACAGGGGAAAAGAATTGTTACTGACAAAATATACTCAAAGCAAAATCGTCCCTTAAATTTTACAGGGTCTCTGTATAATCATGCTTTCTTTCAGAATGTTGAAAGTGATGAAATACCATAATATTTAGCACCAGAAATGAACATTTCCTGATGTATTTAAACTGTACAGTTCATTAGCTTTCGTCTAAGGTGCTTCTACGTATGAAACAGTGGGCCTGATCTTGCAGGCCCTTTTTCAAGGCAGTATTCTGTTTTCATATTGATTTCCATAGGATGTTTGTATAAAAACAATAAGAAAGGCCCCTTTATAATCTATTCTCACTGACGAAAAAAATGTTCCTGGAACCAAATAGATTTTACTTCCCTGAGAATCTGAAAGTGTGTCTTATCCTGTGCAGCCATCTCTACAAACCACCCAAGGTGATCTGTTTGCTCATATTTCTTATAATTGCTTATTCGTCAGTTTATTAGAGAACCTGCTACTAGATAGCTCGTGAGAGCATGCCTGCATTTCTGAGTAACGCGACACACGGACAGCAAGCTGGCCCTCAAAGAGCTGCCCTGTATCCTGCAACACAGAGCATGGCAGGCACCCTGGCTAATTTACACTGGTTTTTGTCTGGGGGAATTAAGGCATCTCTGAGCTCCCCTCTGCTTCAGACAGATTGCTTGCATTTCCTCTTCTAGTTCTTTTAAAACAGTGGGTATCTTTATTTCCTGTTGTGGTTTGCAATACAGAAAAATAAGTATGTGAACCAATACATACAGATAAATAGAATAATGTCCAAAGGCCACAGGAAGCAACGCTGTGAAGTCCTGAGCAGCCCCTTTTCAGCTTCAGTGGCAATATATGGTGCTCTGAGCTTCCCAAACACCTTTAAAGCCTAGTCGGTTCAGGTCTTTTCATCGACTTCAACTGAAGGATCCATCTCTCCACTATTTACCAAAACTAGCCTTTCTTCAGTTGATAACGTGGGGGTTGTCTGATGAAAATCCACTACTAATGTTTACCTACATATAATAAAAATGTGGTTTTGCTCTACTGTTCTCTAGAGGACACACCTCCTTTCTTCACTGTCCCCCACTTTCTTTATACTTCCTTTGGCAACAGCTGAAAATTGCACTTAAAAACTGTTATCATAGTTTAAAAGTTGATTAAAGCAAACAGACTTTTAAATGACGTTGCTTACTGAATCCATTAATACTTGGTAACAGGAGAGCTCAAAATGTTCCTTTAAGTGATAAATGTATAAATCTGTTTTAGGCTTTGGAAATTAAAGCGTGTTGATATGTATCTTATTATGCAGTTTTTCAATTGCTGCAGGGTGGGGTTTTTTTTATTTTTGTTTTAAGTACCTGTCCCATAAATATTAAAGCACATCTCTCCTTAAAGGAAAAAAAGGAAAAGTGCAATCTGGATGCTAGGACAACTAGAAAGAAGCAATAAATTATTGCTGTAATGACATGCTAATTAAAATTTTGCTTGTAACTCATGTAAGTGTTTGAAGCCCAGCAAATTTCTCTTTTCATTTGTGAAGTGTGAAGGTAAATTGCCCAGTGACAGTGGGACATCGCTAACAAGTACAAATTGAATAACATGCTATCTTGCTCTATTAGTCCTGACTAGCATGTCTGAATTAGATATTCAGCACACTCCCCATTGTAGGCCTGATTGATAAATGCTAAGGAGAATTTGTCAAAACAACAGGGGCTACACCCAGTGGGACATCAATATGCTCCATTTAGTCACCCACCCGGCACTTCCTACATAGGATTGTCACATAAAATTAAGACTAGCCGCTAACCAGCCATCAAGCTTGCAGCAGACATCAGGCAGCCTGTGTTCTGTATGCATATTAGTCACATGCTTAACAATTTGGGCTGTCATGACTGAAGCATGCGGTGACCTCTGGAGCAGAGGTTGAATTTTGCAACTACACTGAGACATCATGCTCAGCTGTTCAAGATTTTAGGCCATTTCCTGCCTGATCTGTGCACAGATGCACTGCCCTAAGCTATAATCTGTGGCCTAGTCCAAATGACAAATGGCACAGCGTAGATTATTGCATTATATATTAAGTACTACAAGTCTGTAAATTATAAGTAAACTACTGTTCAGCCCGAATGTCTCCTCCGGCTTTTAGAACACTTTCCTTCATAAAGCCTCTCATGTGCAAGACAAATAAATATTTGGAAAACCAAGACATCAAAGGGTAAAGACTGAAATGTACTGTTTTCCCTGCAATTAGCTGCTTGAATATGAAAGAGTTTTGTTCCAGATGTAATTCAATAAGACATTGCTGGACTTGGCTGTCCTCTATCCCTGCCCTTTTCGCTGAGAATTATTAGCACATTAAGATTTTCTGTGGGCTTTATATGTCGAACTATTTTTGCCAGATAAATGGTTGAGGCCAGTATTGTTAGCCACTTTGCATAACTATTTCAGTATGGATTAGACATGCAATATGCAACACTAATAAAAAAGAATAAGAAATATAAACATCATCAGTTCTGAGGAATCTATTTTGTCCTTCTGTTATGCTTAGTCTCTGTTTATGCACTGAAGTTCTTGTTTATATGTGAAACAGCTGTAAAGAGCATAAAAAACCAAGCTGGAATGAAAGTCATTCGCCCCCTTTTCTATTACTGAGCTGTAATATTTCAATGGGCTAAACAGGATTTTTGTTAGAATATGATTGTATGCTTCCTATGTGTAGTTAGGACTCTAATATGTCAGTTATCAAACATGAACAACCAAAGAAAGAAAGAAAAAAAAAAAGAGGAAAACTAATGCCCGTATTATCTCTAAACAAATTTTTCACTGTCTTAGCCATATCCATAAACCTGTCCTATGATACCTTTTAACTCACAGTCAGAGATGGTCCAAGCAGAGGTTTTCTCTTGCATTTCTCATACCATTGACAGAACTCAACAGAAAAAGTCACTTCTGTTAAGACAGAAGAAGATCCAACTCTACTACATCATGCTGTACCAGTTTATACCATACAGGTACCCACAAAGTGACGGACCAGCGTTTGATGTGCAACTGTTCTGGTAGTAGGATCAAATATCCACATCATACCTTTATCAGCAATGAAGTTGATGGCCCTACGTGTTTCATAAGTACAGAGGTGGCTGCTGGAGAAACTTGTGTCTGCATGCCAAGTGGCACATGGCTAGGAAGTGGCTAGGAAGTGGCTAGGAAGATCCCGGGTGAGTGACTTCAACTTTGGGTGCAGCAAATGGAAGAGGCTTTGAAGAGCTCAGGTAGATACATCACAACACCAAGTACAGATCCAGTGTTGGCACCAAATGAAAAAAAAACCCAAACCTCCTACTTACTGAACTGCTAATGCAGATGTATCTCTTTTTGCCCGAAACTGCAACTGAATTAAATATGAGCTTTCAAGAGACTTCGGCAATTTGTCTTTGTATTATATATCAGAAGTTTAAAAGTCTTGTAACCCCCCCCTTCTGTTGTAATTTGTAGTTTCACAAGTAAGAAAATGCTGATACATCTTTCTGGTCTTTACAGTAGCACCTTACAGCTACATTATGATAACGTTGCCATCTGGAACATAACAATGCTCCAGCCTAAGGTGAATTCTGTTGTGTCTTCTAGGCTAGCCATATTGTGGCTCAAATACCAGATTCGATACACATACGGAATAAATTACCTTACACTAAATGAGTAGGTGGGATGAGGACCCTTGAGGTTGGTAACTGGGCAGCATCTTGTCTCTTGTTTCTCAGCATAACAGCTCACATGCCAACCAGTCTCCATGACCCTTCGAGCCTTGTTACAAAGTAACTAGCAATTTGTTATCCTGATGTCTGTCTTCGCGCCATTTTGGAAGTTCCTTAGTTAGGACAGAAATCTTGTCAACAAAATACTCTTTTACAACACCAAATAATGGGAAACATTTTAAAGGATCTTCTAGAAATGTTTCACAGAGTTATGAGTTGTTTTACTTTGGTTCTTTTAACCAGTGGTAGAAGATACCAAGATGACAAACACCCTTTTAAATACTTTTCTCAAGGATTTCATCATATAACACTAAAATACACAAAAATGCAGGTCCAGAGAAGGACCACCAAGATGATCACAGGACTGGGAAGCCTGCCATATGAGGAAAGGCTGAGAGAACTGGGTTCATTCAGCCTTGAGAAAAGAAGGCTTAGGGAAGACCTTATCACCATGTTCCAGTCTTTAAAGGGTGGCTACAAAGAAGATGGGGACTCCCTTTTTCCAAAGAGTCACATGGAAAAGATGAGGGGTAATGGGTACAAGTTACTCCAGGGGAGATTCCAATTGGACACAAAAGGAAAATTTTTCACAGCGAGAGCAATCAGCCATTGGAATAATCTCCCCAGGGAAGCGGTGGAATCCCCAGCATTGGACACCTTTAAGACTCAGCTGGACAGGCTGCTGGGCAATCTTGTCTGGACTGTGCTTTTGCCAAGAAAGGTTGGACCGGATGATCCTTGAGGTTCCTTCCAACCTGGTATGCTGTGATTCTATGATTCATTCTATGAAGAAGGTATTAATGAGATAAATCTTCCTTGAACTTCAAACCATGTTAGTCACCTTTTTGTAATTATTAAATCAAAAATTAACTGAGAAAATATATATAGGAAATATTACTTTCAACTAACACGGTACTAAAACTGTTGACTCCGTTCCCTGTTGCCTGACTACCTTCATTTCTTTGGGCATCAATTTTTCAGTACTGAAAATTGGTAGAGTATTTAGCTCAAATAGGTACATTTTGCCTCCTTTTCCTGAGGTGATAAGACATATAATAGAACAGTTTACACAAATTTTCTCTTTCTCCTTTGGTTGTTGGACTCAAAGCGGAGGATGAGTGGAAGAGAAGAAAACGAGGTTTAAGATACGTATAGCATTACGAAAGGTTTACAAAAGGTTACTGTAAGTCTAGATTAATTCCAGTGGGCTTCCTTGAGATTTACAGTATCGTAAGGAAGGAAATTACCTTATCCTGTCAGAAAGTGCCTTTTCTGTTTGCTCTTCTGGTGCTAATCTTTTATTAGAAGACATAATGATCCTTTAGCATACACCAATCTTCAGACAATCAGTTATGTTCAAGTTAAGTTGTATGTATTTGACTCTAAAGAACACAGTTTTGGCTTTCTCCCTCTGATAAAGTCATAATTCAAATGCTATCTAATCTAAATGAATTAGTAAGTGAGTTCTCCAGTGATATTGGACATTGCACAATGGAGGTGAAGGCAGATAACATCTCAAGCTGGCATTTAGCTAGTGAACTCAAAAGCCCTACCCGGTCTGTGAAAATGAGATTTCTAAAACTTCTGCAATCTAGTGATTCAAATATAAGCATAATCCACATCACAGTCATATACCAACTGATTATCTAGTTAATTCTCATTTATAGATTACTGTCAGACCTATGTACAGACTAACAAAAATGCACTTGTCCTGTCCGCCATGAAGATTCCACACGCAAGAACTGGGATCTGAAACAGTGATTGAAGTTTTTTCCTAAAATGTGCAAGAACCTGCTTATATTTGTTGGTGCAAAGATAAAGAGAATGTATGGGAATGAAATGACCTCAGTTGGATGTTACAAATGAATAGCAGGTCTTCAGAAGCAAAGAAAGAAGGGACTATAAGCATGCAGTCATTAGGAAAAAGGGATGATCAGGATTTTTTTCTGGGAAACAAGAATCATCAATGGGAGTATAAACTAGGGCGCACATGTGCAGGAAAGCTTGATCAGTCTTTCCTAGAAGGATCCAGTTCAGTAAACCGTGTACATTATTTCAACTGGTATGAACAATACAGTTAAAAACAATGAATAAGGTTTGAGTCCCAACTATAAACAAAGCCTGTAGGGTAGGCAATAACTCAAAGAAAATGTTATTCTTGGGTTCTGATCCTGGTTGTTGAGGAGGAAATACAGGGGGAAATAATACTGGGATGAGATCGCCTATTGAAACATAAAGTAAATATTGTCCTCCAGTAATGATGCAAAAATATGTTGCATGACCTCTGTACACAGCATTCCATGTATGCATGCATGCGATGTGACATATATATAAACATGGTCTGCAATGAACAATATGTGTTACTTTTTTTTCTGGAGAAATATACATGGGCATTAAAATAAGAACTGGTGGCTCATGGTGATATTATAAAAAGCTGAAGTACAAGACAATGAGAATTTTTACATACTACCAGATTAAAAAAAAGTCTCTATAACACGTTAAGTAACTAATGTAACTACTCACTGAAAAAAAGGAAAATAAAATCAAGTGTTGTTTTGTGGAGGTGACATCCTTACAATGGGCCAACAGGTAAGCTTGCTTTACATTTGCTGATCATTTTGGTGCTTGAAGAAGGTTAGGAACTAAACCATTTTTTGTTTTAATTGACACTTGCAATTTACCACTGTTTAGCACTAACTTTTTATATGGCATGGACTTTTGTATGAAACTTATCACACAAAAAATAGCCTTACTGATCTACCTGCATACGCATTCAGCCCTACGCTGAGAAGCACAAAAAGCAAAAAATTGTTTTTTCCTAGCCCTACTGGCAAAAAGTTATTCAAGGAGTTTCAGCCCCCAGGAAGGCTAATGCTAGCCCATAATAGACGGCAGCTCCACTGAAAACAGCAGCCTGCTCACATTGCCTGGGGCAACACACAGATGATGGATAGTGTAACAGATGAATCTTCTCCTCATCTCCATTCTAATCTCACTCTACTAATTGTCATCAATATCATCAGTGTCAGTAGCCTAAGCTACTGCTCGGAGCCTGCGAGCTGCCCAGAAGCGCTGGCCCTGCTGCTCCTCCCCGCGTTTGCCCCTCTGCCTCCGCAATCTGTGGCAGTAGTCGGTGCCGGGACCCCGCTGCCAGCGCCCAGGGAACAGGGGACAGGGATGGACCCTGGGTCTGGGGCCTGGGCTCTGGAGGGTGGCTCCGTGTCTTGCTGATGCATGAGCTGCAGCGTGGTAGGAAGGCTGTTGCAGCTGATGTAGCGTGAAACAAATGCTCTAAATAAGTGATGAACAGTATGCCAATATCGCTTTATGTTTGCAATTTCCTATGTATACTAAAAGATCATTATTTTTGTAGAAGTCTAGCATTCGAAACTTAGGAAATGCAAAAACTGAGGCAGTTCTGCAAACTGAACACAAGGCCTGGCATGATACCACCATTCATTGCAGAAACACAGGCTGTTTTCACAAAATGTGTGCTTGGTGAAGCTCCAGGATAGGCAGGAGGCCCTGTCTGTAGTGTCAGAACTATCTTCACCATCCAGCGCCTTGTTCCATGTACGATTTACTGTTCACTATGCAACTAGTTCAGAACGTAGGATTGTGAATTCCCTCTTAGGTGTGTCTTCTGTGATCAGACTTTAGTAGGAAGTGCCCACAGACATTAATGACTGATTGTTCAACATCACTTTAAAGTGAAATGATGACATATCTTTTCTCAAAGAAGAGGGAAACTGAGAGGCAAAAATATTAGTGTTACATCATATAACTTTGTCATACCTAGTTTGAAAAATTAGGGTCTGTGTTTTCAGAATATTTCATATTTTTTGTCACATAGGTGTTTCCATCTGGACAGACACAAAGTGATACGCACTGAGCTAGCACAATCAGAAGTAGGTGGCAGAGTAGCCACATACATATAAAAAAACTCCAACAATATTATGAGTGCAGGTGTTTTCAGAGTGGATACTATTTTGCTTTATGCCATAGAAAAAGGATAAAGATTCAGGCTGGTATGAAGATGTGAAGTTCCCTCTGAAGTCCACAAGAATTGCCCCCTTACACCAGGGTTAAATTAACCAAGATATCGTCTATGTTCCAAGCAGAGGTAAATTCACAGACCTGCTTGTGACTGGTTCAGTGTATGTTTAGCTAAGGTTGGATATGCGCCTGCTTTTCTTATTACATCTCTTTCTGTCTTTAGTCTACAGTTTATACTTGAGGATCGTATTCTTGGTTTCCTCATTACAGTATGACAGGCTAATTGTATTCACATTGTCTTCCTCCTGCAGGCTGCCAGGGGCCAGCCCTGCCACCGGCAGAAGCAGCTTTTGCTGTGCCATCTTCCTCACACTCTCTCCCACTGCTGTGCTCTCCATGCCGTGGCTTGAATGTCAGTGGAAAGCAGAAAGCACACGGACAGAAACTTACCATGAGTTCAGCATCGTGTCACCGCTAACGTTTATTCTGGACAGGCTGAACTGGTATCTCTAGGGATCACCTTGCCAGTTAGGCAGCTGCCTAACTATGGGCCTTAAAATAAGGCAAAACTGATCAGTGCATATTCATTGAATTCTGAACCAAAAGCAGAGGTCAATATCAAAATATTCACAAGGGAAAGTCATAACATTGCAATCATTTTGATAGGGAATTGTTTTCAGTTAGGAACATAATGCTAAACTGCAGTTCAAAAGTTGAAGCAGTAGAGTAAAAAAATCCATCTTATAGTATCAAGGTGCTACCTGGAGCTGGAGGAGAGTGAAAACAGCGAGCCAGGAAAGGTGTTCAGCTATCAGGGCTGCCTGTGGAATAAAGAAGCTCAGGACGGGGAGTGGAGAGGAAGAGACTGGCAGCTGCGGGTGCAACTGGTGCAACAGGCCCCGTGTAAGGGCAGGAGAGTCTGGCCAGAGCGAGAGCCAGCACGGGCTGGAAGCACCCCTCTGGGGAGCGACGGCCTCAGAATGAGGGGCAGTGGGAATGAGGGGAGAGGGGAAGGATGGGGAAGTGGGAGGGGGAAATCTAAGAGGTACAGCTGGGGACCGTGATGAACTCTAGAGGTGCATTTAACTTCAGAAATTTGGTGTTAGAGGAGATAAAACACTGCAGGATGTTAATGGCCCCTGGAGGGGCAGAGGAATAAATGACCTGTGGATTAGTTTATTGGTAAGAAACATTTCATCTGCCATCTATAGAAACATAGGCTGGCTTCTTCCATACAAGGGTTAAAATTTACATCACTACTGGAGATCTGTTTAAGAGTGTGTGCGGGTTAAATACACTGAATCCTCATCCCATACACAGTAAGGCAGCTACAAGTCAAACATAATGACAGTGCTGATTAATTAGGTACTCCTACCCCCAGCACTTGAGAGTGATTTATTGAGACACATCTCTAACCTGATCCATTGTGCTGACTGGATTAATGGAGTGAGCTAGAGAAATTCACTGGCAATGGTAGATACGGAGCAGGAAAGCATTAACCCTTGGAGCTTTCTTATCTAGCCTATTGACAGAATATTAATTATGACAAAACATACATGTCTCACCTAATTATCTTTTGATAGCTAAGCATATATTTTTATTCAGGCATGATGAAGATACTGGAGTGAAAATCATTTGCACATAAACATTTTAGAAAAATATGGAGATAACGCTGAATTTACAGGGTCCACTGTAAACAGGACACTATAAATGTCTTCCTTTAATTCTTGACCATTTACTTCAGGTTATTAGAACAATTGATGGAGCAAGCAAAAGAAGTTATTTTCGAATATAAATTGGGGCATCACTAGATTGCATATATACAAACACTCACGATGCATTATAAATGCTGTGTTTTTCCTGGACCTGTCTCTAGCAGGCTTATCTTCTCAAACTTGGGCCCATTTCTGAAATCATGCAGTTAAATGGCATTCCCCAAACCACACTTATAGTCCAGGTTACAGGCTAACTCAGATCTTCAGACACCAGCTCTGTGTGATTGCCAGTCGCAATGCACAAGCTATTTCTGTTACCTAACATACCCAGGTATCTGAGACAAAGCAAGTGCATCCCACAAAGAGAGAAGCACAAGCACAGTCTCCAAGCAGCCTTCCTTGTCTTCAGAGATTTCAGCCACTTATTCCTGGGGGAGCAGGCTCACCATATCACACAAGGAATGTCTGCTTCCAGCAGTGATCAGGTCTGTGAGTGTAGTTTATTTGTCTAGTATTGCATATGCTACTTCACATTTGCGGGATGATATTGTCCAGTCACCACAAGTAAATGTGAATGACTTCTTATTCAGTAGACTTTTCACAAACTTGAAGAATAGTTCTCTTCAAAATAAACAGACAGGAAAGAACAAACAAGAAAGAAATTCTCTAAATATTTAAATCATTTTGTTTCAAGATTTTCAAAATGAAGAATTGCTGGTTTTAACAGGCCGGCTGATTTGACAAACAGGAATAGGGAAAATAAAGTAAATAAAATTTTTAATTTCCTGCCAAATAAATATTAAAACCACACATATTTTAAAGCTTCAGATTTACGGATTTAATTAGTTGAAAAAAGGAATAAAAACATTCTATTTTGTACTACCTTAATGGAAATTATGTTCAGTTAATTCAGAAAGCCACTATTGCATAGCTCTAATCAGGCTATAAATTTTGGCTGAGCTACATCTAGACTTTGAGGCAGTTATGGTCTAATGTTGCAGTTTTCAGCCCTGGTTCCCCAGTTCTGGTTTGCCCTGATGGGGACCCTGACTGGGTTACAGCGTGGGCACTTTCTGGCTTGCACACAGTGGCTCGCAACAGTAGAAGAAAGGAATAGGACATGCCAGGTACTGTCCCTGTAAACAATGGGAAGTTGGTGAAAGCCCAGACCTGGGAATGGGGAGGAGTTCTTGCCTCCTACTGTTGCCACACAGACAGGACCAAATGTCTATGTATCGTTACTAGCCATTTCATTCATAGAAATACACCGAAAGAGCAAGTACATAGGTGCAATTTATCCTGCATTGTGTGCTCTCATTGAACTTGTGATTCTAAGACCCGTTAGAAAGGGTCAGTTTGCTGCCCTGCTTGCAACTCTTTCCATGCTGTTTTCTCCACACAAGGTCTGCAGTTACACAAAAGAGCTGCTAAGATTATCCAAAGTACATCCTCAGGTTCCTCCTGTAACAGTAACATCAACAGGAAGCCGGGTCATGATACGTAGAGAGGAGCTCATCTCTCTTTTCAGGGACACTTTGTAGAGCCATTCTTAGCCTCCCAATGCAATTAGCAGAGGCACTTCCAGTTATATGTTTTCCAGTTACACCATAAACACCATAGATCAGCACCATAAGGCCAGTCATTTGTCTTTGTAACTAAGCTGCTACTGTAGAAGGATATAGGGAGAGTGGCTATAAAACACAGGATCATAGAGTAGAATCATAGAATGGTTTGGGTTAGAAGGGACCTTTAAAGGTCATCTAGTCCAACCCCACTTGCAATGAGCAGGGACATCTTCAACAAGATCAGGTTGCTCAGAGCCCCGTCCAACCTGACCTTGAATGTTTCCAAGGATGGGGCATCTACCACCTCTCTGGGCAACCTGTGCCAGTGTTTCTCCATCCTCAGTGTAAAAAAATTCTCCCTTATATATAGTCTGAATCTACACCCTTTTAGTTTAAAACTATTGTCCCTATTCCTCTTACAACAGGCCTTGATGAAAAGTTTGTCCCCATCTTTCTTATGAGACCCCTGTAAATACTGAAAGGCTGCAATAAGATCTTCCCGGAGCCTTCTCTTCTCCAGGCTGAACAACCCCTCTCAGCCTGGAGCTCTCTCAGCCTGTCCTCATAGGAGAGGTGCTCCAGCTCTCTGATCGTTTTTGTGGCCCTCCTCTGGACTCGCTCCAACAGGGCCATGTCTTTCAACAAGATCTCTCCTCTTATTCCCTGCCCTGCTTCCCTTTCCTTCTTTGTTATTCTAAGGGTCTGCAATGCAATCACTTTTTCTCAAGGGAATATATTATTCTACAATAAAGTCTTTTTTCTTTTTTCTGCAGTAAAATTTGTGCCTTGGGTAGATTGTTTGAATATAATTTGGTCATCTCTACTCCATACAATATACATTTTTGTGAAAACAATGTAGACTTATTCCAGATAATCATGCCAGATGATCTAGCTCTGTATAACATGTCATATTTGACTACAGACATTTTACTGTATAGCTTGAGGTTTGCCTCCTCAGGAATCTACTGCTATTAGCACAGTCAAGAAGAACAGAAGTCCACCCAGAATACTCAGATTGCTTGTTATTTTCTGAGCTGGGGGAGAATAAATCCATTCCTCCCTTTGCCTGATCCATATAAATATTTCACATGCGGACAGGACTACAGTGTCTTAGTTAATACTTCTATTTATTTTTATACGTTGTAAACTGGCCTTTTCATAAGCTCTTTCTAGGCATATGAACCAAGCACAAACTACCATCACAATTTTAGATTTAAGTTATCTCTTAGAAATTCAGGACCTTTCTAAGAGAGATGAAGTTCAGTAAAGTGACTGGAACCTCACCATTGTTTTAGCTTTCTGCCCTCAGGAAACAGAAGAGGACGGAAAAAAGGTTTTCCAGACTGGGAAATCAGCCGTGTTACCCCATGACTGAACCATCTGCCAGGCAGAGGAAGGGACCCATGAGCTACAGGAACAATCACTGCAGAAGTGGCCTTGTGCTGGCATCTGGCAGTGCAGCCTGGGTTTCTCTTGATGCAAAACTCTTAAAACATCTACCAACCAGGAGTGAGGCAAAAGATGAATGGTCAGTAAGAAGTGCTTAATTAGGATGCAAAGGTTTAGTAACAAAACTGATTTATTTGCTTTTTCATCACTCTCCATGCTCTGGACAGCATGACAATAAGGGACAGTTTGAGGAAGCCAAGCATCAGGGCACTTTTTAAGTTAAAATAGTCACTGGGATTTATAATCTAGCTGCCTGAGATGTATCTGTACTGTAAATAATTATATCAGTCTACCAATAAGAAACAGCTCCAGGAAGAATAGAACATGAGAAAACATAGGGCATGAGGCATCATGGAGAAGATTCAGGTTAGACTTGAGAGGCTGGTATGGGGGAATGGATAAATGACCTCTCATGGTCCCTAATTATTTATTTTTTTTATTATTCTATGAATATCGCTTATACCTGCTGATTTGTTTTTGTTGGGGTTTTTTGCTGGTTTTGCCTCCCCGCCCCCCTTCCCCACCCACCCCCCAATAATAAGTATAGGCTTTGTCGGGGGGTGAGTTGTGTTGGGAAAGAGTGAAAGATGAAAATTGCTTGTTTAAATTATTTTCTCTGCTCATAATCAATCTTGAATTATTCATAATAGGAATGGGGAAGGAAGAAAAGTAGGAGACTGAAACCGAAAATGGCATGGATCAAGCTGTGTCATTGTGTGCAATATCCTCTCTAACAATAATGCCAAAGGTGGGAATGATGCTGGTGGGAATGCTGCAAGAAGTGTTCCTCATTCTGTGTCTCATACTCTTTCCCTAAGCAGTGTTACAAATCAGAGTTAGGTGGAACAGGTCTGTTCTAGGATAGCAATACTTATAGACCATAGGTAAAAATACTTCCAGGATACTTATAGTCTAATGAAGTATATGTATGTGTATACATGTAAATGTTATCTATATACTGACAGAGATATAGTGTAGATAACGTCTAAATGACACACATACTTAGGTAGGGTGTAAAATTAGTATTCTAAACCAGCACCTTTTAGTTGGTACTTAAATTCAAGTCCCCTTTCTCCTGACTAATTGATATCTTGAGAATAGTTTATACTGGAAAATTCAGTGTGCAAGAAAAAATTACAGTGTGTGTTTCTGCAGATTACAGACCCCTTCCAATTTAGACTCCTCACTACCAGTTTTACTTTGGACGATCCTGCTTCTACATTTCCTTGGCATATAGCCTAAGATATTCTCTAGCCAACACAGCAATGTGGTATATAGCCAGGCCAGATTTCTTGTTGAAGCTCCACTTGTGCATCTGCTCTCCCTGGGGTTGTCACCTTTGAGAGCAGTGGACACTGTCTAATGCACATTTGGACAGCTTTTGTTCTCAGGCCACCCCTACACTGTTTTAAAAATAGATTCTACTCAGCATATCTTTTTGATCCTTATCTCACAGTTGTACACTTTGTTGTGGTTACATTAGCTAGTAACTGGTGTGATTCTTGGCCCAGTCAGAAGAAGTATGTGAGATTGGGATCTTCAGCCTGAGCGAGCTGTGCAGTCGCATGTGACGAGGGCTAATTGGTGGCCAGCTGTAGAGGGCAGGGAAGCAGAAAGTCAATAGATGGGAGGGATAGAGCACATACATCCCATGTGTGATTGCATTTAGGGTGGGAGTCAGCAGTAGAAACACAGAAGCCAGGGCCCTTCAATTATTTAGGACATCTGAGATGTCTGCAGAAGGTGGAATACCTGACAAAGGACATAGGGGAGACTACAACCTTATGGAGCAGCACCTGGAGACCAGGAGATGCATGCTAAGCATTTCAGGTGGGACTAGAAACATAAGTTAAGTGACTGAATTGATCCTTTGGGGTCATTTACTGACACTATATATACACACATATTCATATACGTATACAGTCAGTATATATATGTATGTATATACATTTTTTGTGTGTGTATGTATATATACATACGTGCATATGTATGGTTTAGTTGCATATTCACTTACTTTAGCACTGGAAAGTAAGTCAGATGGAGAATATTTTAAAGCAACCCCCAAATTTTACCTCATGTGTCGAGGTCTGCAAGTGAGTAGAGGTTGGGAAGAGATCATGAGACACTGTTGAAGGGCTTTGGGGGTTGGGGCAGGGTTTCATGTTTGTGTATCTGACAGTGCAGGCTGGCAGATGGGACACAGGCAAAAAGAATGGTTTTTTGCATGTTTGCACAGTTTCTACCTCAATGAGATTACAATTGTAATGAAGTTGTGAGCCAGGACAAGAGCTCCTAGCTGCTGCCACAGTACAAATAATAGTACTTTAGAGAAAATAGAAGCAAAGATGGACTCAGAGCCAATTTACTGCAGAGAGAAAAGAACATTTTGTGTCTGACTGAAAAAGCAGAGCATGGGCACAAAAACAAGTGTTTTTAACTTACAGCACATCAATTATTTTACGATAGCTGTCCATGTGCACACATTTTCCTCATAGAAAATGCTTGGTAGGTTGCCCTTTTTCCATGGACTGAGAAACTATTCCTCGTAACTTCAGTTTAGTGCAGTAAAAGGCTGTGCACACAGATGATACCTCAGAATAATGAACATGATGTACATCTTAGCATAATTCCAATGGTAGAGGATGGAGGATGTGCAACTGAGACTGTCCTGAGACACCTTAACTGATCCAAAATCTCAATTTGTGGGAGATCAGTGGCATATAACCCAGAACTAATGATATTTTGCATGGAAAGAACATGTCCATGGAATAAAAGTCCGTTTTCTGTAGCTGGCCTGGTATTACTCTCCTCTGCAACCAGTGATCTCTCAACATTTTTGCTGACTTCCTCCATTTCTGTTATTTCTATAAATAACAATTCCATGTAATAATTTTGTTTTCTCACTGAAAAAAAAAATGTTACATCCCTTTAAAAAATTGAAGCAGACCGTAGATTGTTCTAAGCAGTTAATATCATGCTTAGATTTAAGCACATAATAAAATTTGCTGTATTCCTTTTAGGAAAGTGCTTGAGTTTTCCTGAATTAAATGGGATTTGAGGTCTTATGTTCTTTCCTGATTTGGAGTCTTTCTGAGATTTATTCAATGAAATGCAAAATCTTTATTCATGCCTCTATAAAACACATCTATTTTACAGCCAAAAAGAGCCACTAGAACATACTGTCCAACCTGCCCTATAATAAACCCAAGAACTCACCCAGATATGCCGATGTAAGGTAAAACATACTATATAAACTACTAGAATAAAAGAAGTAAAGCACGTAAGCAGCTGAGGAAGCAGAATCTCATTTTAACATGATACATTAAGGCAATATGATATTGATATAAAATACAAACCATATATGAAGCTCTTACTCAAGTAGCAAGGCATTTTCAAACCGTGGATAGTAATAATTCCTGGCTAAATGGAGTCTCTTTGCACTTTTTAAGCATTAGGAAAGAAAAGAACAGAGAATGAAGTAGCCTAAAAGTCTTTAGTGGAGAGATTTCTTTCCAGATGCCACTGCAACTTGCTTTGGGGATCAAAAAATTCCCAACTGGTGCAGTATTATTTGATGAGCACTTCTTTTTTCTTCAGATTCTTCTAGAGACCTCTGTATGCATTGTTATAGGATGAGATCAGCTTCCAGTTGTGCAATTAGGAATGTGAATAACATCTGCCACATTTGGTTTGTTCACTCATGTGAACACCCGAGGGAGTGAAATACATGGAGGATTGCTTTGTTTGGAGAAGGGGCAAGATAACATATTTTATAATTTTATCATTTCAATAGCTAACGCTATATGTTTATACTAGAGAAGGCAAGATGAATAAACATACTTTGCACCTGATGAGAAAATGATAACAGCTTATGAGATCCTCTATTCCTGTAGTTTTTTGTCTCAACCTCAGATCAGTCCTGTTCATCACCACTTCGTCAGAATAAATGAGAAACTTTTTGAAGGGGTAGGCAATTAGTTCCAGTGCCAGTATCACCTCTCTTTTTGTTGTTTTTTTGTTTTGTTTTGGGTTGGTTTTTTTTTTCCTGCTGTGCTGTAAAAGCCTTGTGGAGGTAATACAAACTTCCATAAAGAGACAGAAATGAGAGAGGTAATGAGTTAGAGACAACAACTTCAGAACTATTAGCAGTATTGGCACCCTGTGCCCTCTCCACAGAGTCAGTAAGCAAGTTAAAGAGAGGTTGCATGCCATCAGGATCCATAGCTTTTCAATTAGTCCCAGACCTTCCACTGTTTCAGGAAAGGTATAAAAGGCAAACACAATAACTCCACTGGAATATGTATACTTCATACCCACTAATTAACGGAGAAGAGAAATGAAGAAGCGTATTCCCTCATGTAGCTGAACATTAATTTTTACTTTCTTCTTCGTATTTTTTTTTCTAACCAACAAAGTCTTCCAGCTTCTAATATATTTTTTGTATAAACACTCACACTGTCACTGCAAAACACTAGTCAAACCAGTCCTAAATTTTTACCAGCAAATCTTTATCTCATTTCCAGTGATGATGACTCAATTATTAAAGTACAACACTCAGATCTGATCAAAGACATCAACCTCTCACAGCAAGGAAAGCTCCAGAAATACTTTCCCTGCTTGGCCTGTGCAGCTACAGTGCTGAGAGGTCTGCCCTCCACCAGACAGCAGGACTCGAAGACTGCATGTACTTCTCCTCATGCTGGAATATGAAGGTGGAGAGAAAGAGGTAGGCAACACGCTGTTAAATCATCTCCGTCCCTTGGGTAAGGACAGCATGAAGGTCTTCATTCATCATACTGCAGGCACAGGGAAGGCCCCATTAGAGGGGACTTCTCTAAATCTGAGAAAAGCCAATCTCTTTTTCTAACATGGCACTACTAATGCAATCATTCAGATCACAGCAACAATTCTTTTCTACCAAACCAATGGCTGCCAAAGTCAGGTCCACCTACAAGTATTTTTTCCCGTTTACTGGTAATTAAGCCCTATGTTGGTATCCCAGGTGAGATTATATTTCTCACAGTGTTATGATTTCTATGTGATTTACAGATACCCTTCATATTTTGATCAGATACGGAAAAGCCTAAAGGATGAATTGATTGTTGATAAAACAGAGAAATAGAAACACTAGTTCCAATTTAAAACAGAGACAAAAGAATTATAACAATTACCATTTTTTTTAAATATGAAGGTTAAAAAATTTTATTCAACATATAACTGAGCTGATAGTTTCAGGGTGTGACAGAAAATTAGATATGTTTCATATGTATTTATGCAATGATCAAACATAATTTGTCGTGGAGTATTCGGCTGTCCCTCTGCCACAGCTCAGAAAGTGCATATACTCATATGCACACACATGTCAAAGTTAGATGAAGAATAAAAAGGCATTACAAGCTAGTTATATGTAAAACTCCTTTGAGTTTTTTGAACGCTCGCAATGTACACCATGACATATTTTAATCAAATTTTTATGTGGAATTTTGAAAGTATGATGTGCAAATATGATTCCATAATAAAATAAACAATGTTTGTGTACGTTCTACCTGTAGTCTAACATTTTCACAATAGTCCCCTCTGTGTGAGTAGAATTTAAATGCCTTTGTTTCAAGATTTTTTTGTATTTGTTCCTAATACTTCAGTTATAGTGATATCATCAAAGGTTTCCCTTCAATGATATTTTATTCTGTAATGCTGATCTCTACCTTTTAGTTTTAGGCTACTTGATTGCACTGGATGTGCTCTCTAGCCTTTCAAGTTTATTTGTATTGGGCAAGAAGCCAATGGTGTTAATGCATGGAAAACAGGTAGCTGTCAGGACTACTGCAGCAGCATGTCTAATTTCTTTGTATTAAAGCTGTCACAAAACATTAAGTAAGAGATTATATGAAGTATGTGTAGGGCAAATAGTTTATAACGTAATAAACTAATAAAATTTTGAACAAGCTAAAACATGATCCCTTTTATGTGTTTTTTTTTCCCCCCCCTAATTTCCCTGGCTTGTGCATGTTATTCCCCATTCTTTTCTAAACCATTGCTGAAAACCTAAGTGGAGTTGTGGACACGTGTCTGTCTGTCTATCTATTTAAATATATTGGTATTTAATTTTTTTTCCATGAATGACAGAAAGATCCTTTATGTATTTCTGTTCCCCTGGTTATCTTTTTAATGCTCAAGGGGAAGAAAACAACTTTGACAGCCTCAGTGTACTATGTCGACAACAATGAAGTTTTGATCTTGCTTAGGTCCTCCAGATGTTACAGCAATACAATAAAATCGTAAATGGAGAGACTTCTTTGGCCCTAAAGTGGCACAAATACATTTTTAGCTCCGTTTTATGAATAAAATATTCATCAGTAATAGAGTGTTATGCCATGTCCATTTCAGAAAATAGAAGCTACAGGAAAGAGTACATTCTGTCTGAAAAAATGTGGAAATGGAAATGGAGTCTGGTCTACAGACTCCCTAAGATGTCTCTGGAGGTGACACTTCACTGTGGAGCAATAAAAATCAAGACTTAGAATACATAGTTGCAGCAGTATATATATGAGAGAATACAGCTAGGTATCAATGAATTTACCTACGCTTTTGAGCTGATTTGGCCATCATTTTGTACTCATCCTTCCATGTGGTCATTCACATCTCACACATATTCATTCTCCTGCAGGAGGTGTGGAGTGAAGGCTAAAGGAAACTCGGTGAAGGTTTGAAGACACTCAAGATCCCACACACTTGCATCTCTGGGTCTGGTCCGGTGCTTCACCATTAAAAATGAAGATACCTTCAGTGCAGAAGGTGGTTCACAGCACCCACCTCTCTGCTGACTACAACTCCCTCCATCTTGATAAACTAACTCAGGTATTTAGACATTGTGAATAAATTTTCTTTCCTTCCAGAAAAGCTAAATGAAATAGGGACTGTATTAGGGTGTTTGCTCCAGGCTCCCTGGTGTTGTGTTTTGCTTTTGAATTTAACATGCAGATTTAGCCTGATTAACCATGATCTGAGGGCCAAAGACACATGGTGGCACATGAAACGACAGCTGTCTACACAGTTTCAGTGAGACAACATTTGCATGAGAGACCCCAACTGAGGTGGTGTTGCAGATCTTTCAAGGAGGCTTTTGCTTCTCTCAGTTTTCTGAAAGGCTTTCTCTGCAAATTCCTGTTAACCCTCGCAGTTATTGTTAACCCAAACGGTATTGTTCTTTCCTTGATTCACTGACGCTTTCTTCTCAGGTTCCCTTATATTTCAGTTCAAAAAGGAGGAAAGCTTGTGCTGTTCAGCCTCACAATGAGGAGGTGGGAATGTTTTTCTCCTGTCATGTAAACTGTGGTTAAAAAAAAAAACAAAAGTGCTAGCCACCACTTGCTTTTTGTCTGAATGTTGAATCTGACAATGTCTGTTTCATGCACTGTGAGAGAAAGGAGACCCAAACCACACTGTAACATAAAGAATAGCTTGTATAAATCTTACTTTAAGTCAGGCTTTCTTCATTGAAAGGAGTCTGGAACCCAGGAAACAGAGAGAGAGCAGGGGGGTGGAGCACAGGGAGGGGGAAGAGGAATTTCCCTCCTTCATCCTTCCTTCAGTTCCCTAATAACAGCATTGACTGAGTGGCAGCAGCTCAAAATGGAGGAGTGGTGATCAGCTTTAATTTGCCCTAGTTCTTCCTGCCTTGAAGAAGTGAGACAAGCCAGGCTGCCAAAACATGGCCCTAGAGTTGCCCAGCAAGACTCAATCTGGAAATCTGTAATGTAGAGTTGGGCTTTAAAAGTGTGAAGGAGATGCAAGTTGAGACTCAGGTGGAGGTTTTTGACCTGTAGTTTCAGTCTCCATTAGACTTGGCACAACTATGGCTCCAAGGCACTCTTACAGATTCTCAGTAATGTAAAGGTACAAAACCAGACAATCAGAAAAAAGGTAGTAAAAATAGGTATCTGTAAAAGTTTAGCCACTTCTAGGATTGCTAAACAAGACTGGATCAATGCATTTTAGTTCAATCTCTGAAGAAGTGCCCATTAAAAGTGCAGAATTTAGAGCATCCATGGCTGGATTCAGTTTCTCTTGTAGAATTTCTGGGAAAGCCTAGAATCCACAGTCACTTTAATTTACCTGCTTAGCTCCAGTAATGGTCTCCCAGCAGTGTTATCTAGGCCATAATTAATTACATGTATATATTTATTTTTAATTATTTTTACGCAAATATTTATAAACACTGGAGATCTGTAAATTGTAACCACAGAATTGAAAAGTAACATACTCATCTGTACTTATTTAGGTGAGTGATTGGCTTTTGAATTGAGTTCAGTAACAGAAAAATGCTTCTGACAATGCAGATTTCAGAAATTAGAGACATGAAAGCGTCTGTCAAGGCTGTGACAATCCTGATATAAAGAATCATTGTATCCTGTTGCTGAAATAGTTAACGAATAATTTGGCACACCACTGGGAAGTAATTTCTCCTATTTGAGTAGGGCTAGTGCTAGCATTCAACCTTGAAAAATATTTAATTCAAAAATCTGTTCATAGACTTTTTATATTTAAAGGAATTCATAAACTGTAACAAAGCTATTTCAGCAGAAGTATTGAAATGGAAAAAGGGACTTTTCATCCTGCATTCATGTGCCATTGTCGAAATTCAGAAAATTCTTTACATTTTACTATCAAGAAAACTACATAAGTACTAGCCTTGTTTAGAAGAAGAGGACTCAGTGAGTATTATACAAGACTCTTGACAGTTTGTTTCCTTCAGGTACCATGATTTTACATTTGAATTTGACCCAAGTGATGTGCTGAGAAGTGTTCAGCTGATAAAAAGGAGTCTTCTGTGAAACTGTCATATTTTTGGCTCATTTTAATAGGCAGTGGTTTCATGTCAAAGAGACACTTCACATTTGTTACAATTGGCAGCTTTTTTTTTTTTTTTTTTTTTTTTTAGGAAGCTGTGAAGCCCTGATTGGAGCTGCAGCAAGCTTGTCACCAGAGACTCAGACTCAAGCCCTTTCAGTCGTACAAGCCCTCTGCAATTTGCTTGGCAGGAAACTGGCACGAAAATTGTGCCACTGAACTAGCAAGAAAGAAAAACTCCTTGAAGCCGGTGGAATTTTGGACACCCTCATGTTAACTGTTCAGACTGAGACCACTGCATGCCCTTCCTTATTTCATATGTGTTTTTCAGTCTGATTCTCCTCAGAAATGTGGTTAATGCATTTGTGTTGTTTACCTGCTGGTTGCCCTATCCTTTTTCTTTTTTTTTTTTTTAAATTGGCCATATTCAAACAAATTCAAAAGGCAGTAGGTGTGGAAAACTAAAGGGAAATTATGTTTCTGTAAATTTCATGAAAATCAATGCAAGTAGAGGAAAGATCAAAATCAGTGCTCCTACTGAAGAACAAATATTATACACTGTTCTTGGCAGCAGGCTGTTTGCCAGTTGGCACTGGAGTGCTGGCCAGCTAATCAGCCCTCACGCAGCTTGGGAACTAGCCGTAGCATGAGCTGCTACCTGTGAGTGAAGGCATCCTTGGGAGTAGGGAGGGGAGAGGAGTTAGTCTGAGGATAGAAGTGAAGGGTTTTGTGGGACAAAGGATAGAAATCCATAAGAAATCAGGCTTTGTAAAGTACATTGCTCACAAACAGCTTCGTTTTATCTAGCCTTAAATGTATTTACTATAGTAGAAGGAAATTAAACACTATAAGAAAGAGAGTGTGCAAGCTGAAATAATTTGCATAAAACTGAAACAGGAGGAAAAAAAAATCCACCCTCCCCCTATTTCCATGAGTTTGTGCTCAATTGAAAGTAAAAGAGAGAAACAAAATTAAATGAAGTTTATTCTCCTTTGAAGCATTTTGTCTTCATACCACAGCTTTATTCGCTGGGTGAGCAATGGGCAGCAAGAGGTGTAATTATGTTAAGAGAAAAATCTTATTTTGTGTTACTAATAATTCCTGTATACAGGCATCATTTCTAAAAGAGCGTTTCAAAATCTCATAGGTAAAACTCAATCTGAAGCCACCCATACTAAGATATAAGCTCTGCAGCACAGTAGGGCTTAGAAGCATTTTCTATTTTTTAGATATTGTGAAGTCAAAAAGGAGCTTCCTTTGTAAAAATAAGCGGGGGATGAAATAGCTGAGAGGACAGTGGTAAAAACCTGCAGAGGTAACACACTCGAACATTCCTCCATTAGCAAGTATCCCTTGCAAGCCCTTTTCCTGCAGAGTCATTGCCTCCCATGGAGGCTGTTTGGGCACATTGCTCAGGCAGAATCACTGCAAGTCACTGGCACTTGGCAAGGCAAGAGGGGCTAGTTGCACGGCAGAAATGTACCATCACCGCAGCTTTTGGAAAGGATGTGCCATCAGCCTTCTTGAATGCCTAACTAAGATACTTGACAGCTCATTAGAAAACAGAACTCTGTCCCCAACCCTCTTTCCACCATTCTCTCTGACGGCTGAAGTAAAATATCACAAAACTCAGAAGTCATAGCCATGAACTTCAAGGCATTAACCTGTATAGACTTTTGCCAAAACTCTAGAACAGATATTTATCTGCAAAAATTGCTATTATACATTCTGTGATGGTAATCCAGTACACGAATTTCTCCTCTCCGTTAAAGAAATAGGACCTTTTAATGTTAATATAAGCCTTAGGCTTTATTAACATTTAATGTTAAATGCTGTTAGTAGGTTGTTAGAAATCACATACACATCTGCATGAAATCACTAGGAGTCTTTTCATTATCTTCCAGGATGAGATGATGAACTGCTGAAAGAGGAGGAAAGAGTTGTTATGGATCTCAAATTTCACTACACATTTAAAAAAAAATCCCAGCACCAAATATGTAAAAAACCAATGAAAAGTTAGTAGGTTGGCTGATCTGCTGATCTGATAAAGCTTTATTGTGAGCTTTGACTGCATTGATTTCAGGACTAAGATTTGCAGGATACAAACTGTAAACTGTTAATGACAAACTGAGAAATTTCCCTTTGTTATTTAAACAGCACATGACTCAGTTTTCATTAGTGAGATAGCTGCTTCAATTTAAAAGTCCTAAATGCTGTAAATGGGTATTTTAATCATATTCAAATTTTTTGAAAATCCTAATTCATTTACCCACTAATTACTTAACAAATAGTACGCTGTGAAATGAAGAATGGGTGTTAAAACAAAATGGTTTATAATATCTGGCACGATTCCCAGAAATCAAGCCATTTCACATTCTTGATGCACTGCCAAATATGTTTTTGTTGTCTTCCTCTGTCAGTGTAAACAAACATGGTGGTGGCGGCTGGGGGAAGGCGGAAGGGCTGGAGGTCGGACTGGCTTTGTCCTTGTCTACAGCACATCTCCACCCCCTGCTACTCCCAAACGCTTCTGCAGATCTGATTTCCCACATTACTGCAGCATAAAGGAAGTTTAAAAGAGCTGCGTGTATACTTCATAGGAAGGTAATAAGGCATTGCAAGACTAACTTCACACTTCGCTCGTCTGTCAAGGGGGTCTCCCCTTCCCAACAATACCCCAATGTTTTGGTAGGCAGGCTCCAGCCCACTTAACCAGCAAGGAGGCACGGGTGGAATGCCAGGTATGTCTACAGAGCAAAGTAGTGCAGGCAGCCTGACGCCAGGAGAGAATAGGCAGGTACCTATTGAGTTACAGGATTTCTACAAATCTAATCCACGTGTAATGTGAGACTTATTACAGAGTCAGCCTCTGCCAAGGCTGTGAAAAGTCTGGGGATATGAACAGCCCCAGAAACAATGATCCCAGTTAACTCATTGCAACCCAACATCAGTTGACCAAAACTAATGCTCTCTTATCCTTGTAATTCATTTCTTAAACAGCGATTACAAGCTGTATCTTATCAAGTATTTAATGGCAAATGCAAGAAATTACTGATAAGACTGTGGGTGACATTGTGTCTACTGCAACAATGCATATTTCTAATGAAGTTTATATTTATTGACTGAAATGTGCAATGTATGCATATTAAGCAAGAGCATTTAACATGGGAAGAATTTTCATACCTTTGAAACAGCAAAACCGTCCTCAACTGCTAATAATACAAAGAAAAATATTCCCATGTTTCCAAATCTTATTACAGTTAAAAGACTCCTTGTTGATTTGGGGGGCATATTGGGAATAAACTGCAGCATTTAAAAATGGCTATCTGCTACAAGTCTGCAAATTTCTTCAGTCACTATAAGGCTGGATGAGGGCTCTGATAACCCATTCAGTATCTACTCATTAGGCATCATTTTAGTCATGCACCTATGGTGTTTTATATTCTCAGCTAATAAAGTCTTTCTCTCACTTGATATCTTACCTGACTTTGTCAAATAATGAAGCACAGCCTTTCTCAATCAATTAACATTTAATATGGATGCCTTTGACCATAAAGAATAAGTTAATTTTATATTGTGGTTAATGAATGCCCACATTTCTAGAAATGATCTGCAGTTGTTCAGGTTATATTTGAAAGACAGGAACTCAGTAATGGTAACAAATGATGTTGAATCCACATTCAGAGTTGCACCTTGCAACAGACTAGTGATTTTGTTCCTTTCCTCAGGCTGTTTAATGGCTACATGACACCTTTAGAAAAGGTCAACTGCTATGGGGTCTGATATTATCAGTTCATCAGTGATACCCATCTGGCTATTTACTGACACACATATTCTACTCTAGCAACCAAAAGCAAACAAGGCTTTGGAAGAATAGCGGCCCAGTCATGACAGAAGTTGAAAGTTGGTTCAGGCTACATTAAGAATGATTATTCTGCCCAATTTGTAACCATTTTGTGATTGATAAAATCAGAACTTCAGAGATCATTTGTAATTATGAATTTCTCCTTGCTACTAGAATGCAATGGAGAAATACTTTGCTGATTGGTACACAAAATGGGAAAATGGAGAATACTTCTTATATTTGGTGTATTTGGCCCAAGTGATGTGGGAAATTTACATCTCTTATTTGTCATGGTTCCCATAATCTGACAATCTCCTGTATATAAAATTGGAGGAAATGGCCAGAACAAAATGATTTCAAGATGTCTAATGATAAAGCATGAAACCTAAAAATTGATTTTTCTACCTGGATGCCTAATGAGGGCACCCTCTTGGGCCAGACCAAAAAAGAGCTTAAAATCTGCAGAAGCTACCATTGCAGTGCCATGTCTTGAGCAGCAGGTCCCAGTGTGAATACAATCAATGCTCGCTGTTTTGTATTTGAGGAAGACAAAATATCTCCTAACAGGTTTCACAGGAGCTACCATGCTGTGGAGGATGCCAAGTAGACCAGCAAATTGGAAAATGTTAAAGACATGAGTTTACCAAATGCCTGTCTAGGATAAATCTTTCACTAGTACTAGGTGGACAACCCATTTATTCTGTACGGCCTGGAAACAGTTTCATAGCAATTTTCCCACCTTGTTAAAAAGGTGGAACAAGGATTATTCCTTTCTTGATTCAGCTTCTTGGACCTGCCACTCAAACTAAGGATCTCAAAACCATCCCTCACATGTAGCCTTCCATGGTCTTCCACTGTAAGTGGTGACAACCAAAGTCTGAACAGATTTTGACATTTTGGAACATCATTTCCCCTGCTTACATACAGTTTCAGTATTTCATCCATCTCAACTAGCAAGAATAAAGCTACTTATTTCCTCCTGACCAAAAAAAAAAAAAAGTAATGAAAGACCAAGGCAGTGCTGCTTCTTGATACTTATATGGTAGTTGCAAATGCTTATATATTTGCCTTCTTACAATTTACTACATTATCTCAGTAGAAACTTTTAACTCCATTTGCTGGAGATCTGGACAAAAGTTGATGCTTAACATTTAGGTTGTCACATGAGGTCTCAGCTTGCCTAGCGTTCTTTACTCTTCCTTTTGATTAGTCTTATCCCTGCTTAACCTCTGTGGTAGGTAAAAAGACATTGTTAATCAATGCTTACATTGTGTAGGCCCCTTAGAAATAGCATTCAAAACCTGGAAAAGCAAGAATGTACAGGGTAATCTACAGTAATCTTCTCAACCCTAGGAACGCTTTTGATTGGAATGATAATGCAACTGAAAAGGTAGCAACTTTTAAGACAGTCTTCCTGAAGCTATGAGGGCATTAAACCAATGAGAGTGTGGTTGTCTTTTTTATTTTAAAGCAGCAAAATGGAGAGTTTCAGCAACCTCACCTAATAGGTTACACCAAGTATTACAAAATGCTATGTAAACTGTTGACCTCTGTTGGATTTATTGCAGATTTGCCTTTCTGTTATTTGATGCATGAAATACATGAAATACAATGTTCATGTCTTTGCAACTAAATGGCTAAAAAATTTTCTGGATACATTACTCTCCAACACATACAAAAACGATAAGCTTTTTAACAGATGCTTGGTTATTTTCCACCTAAGTCTAGAAATTCTAGACTTCCCAGACATCACTTACATTTATGTAAGACATAGAATCGTAGAGTAGTTAGGGTTGGAATATTCTTCTCTAAATAAAATGTTAAAGCCAATCTAAGACTCACAATGTTTGGTATTTTGGGTTTTGTTTGAGGAGGGATGGGGGTGGGGGAGGGGGCAGGTTTTGCTGGAGAACAACCTTATAACATTTTCATATTGACTTAGCATCAGGCTTTTAAATTTATGTATAGTTACACTACCATTAACATGTGAGTAAATGTCTTTAGATAGCCAGCTTCCTTCAACCCTATTATTCACATGTGCAATTGTTCATATACAGTGTCCATGCTAATCATACAAATTTGGTATCCCAAAAGATCTGCAAAAAAAAGCTGTTTAAGAAATAAGAAAAATCTGTCCTTTTTAAATCTCACTCCTCAAAATACTGAAAACATTGTTTTCATACCTACATTTAAAATACTCTCGTTCTAGTCTAAATTAAATTTGTTTGTGAGAATTTTTCTTTTTTTTTTTAAGATCTCTAAAAGAGACCTAAATAACTGATTTTATATTCCTAAGCCCCTTGCAACGGCATAAATGATAAATCTCTTGCATGTTAATTTCCAGCCCACACGCATTCTCTTTCCTGAAAGTCTCTGGAACCTTTCAAATATGTGCAAGATAATTTATAAATAACTCATCTAAATACTATTTAAAACACACATGAGGAATTTGGTTCAGTGACTACTATATACTATTGAGAGTGTATGTAAATGCATTGTTTGGAAGAGGCGCATGATAGTCAGGTCAGTGAAACCCTTGTGAAGACAAAAGAAGGGCAAGCATCCCTATGCTGGTGAGCTCAATTAGTTGACTAACAACAGGGTAGTACTGCTAAAAGTGAAAGCTGGGTTAGGGTAGTCATCAGAGCTGTTTAATAGCTGACCACATTTTTGTGCTTTCCAGGAAATGCAATGAATATATCACTGTAAAAAGTATGCGGGCTGAACAGTTAATGGACTGGTACAGAAGCCAGGAATTTTGCTGCACATTTTTCACCCATCAATCTTTAGAGGCCTTTGAAAGATAACTAAGAAACATAAGCCATTTGTAAATTCATTGACAATTCATTGCAGGGATGCCTGCACTTCACTAGAAAATTCTTATGTGTCTGAAATACGGAAGACTTAAAAACTTATAAAAGTTACAGACAATTTTATTATTTCCCATATTTGTACTGTGTTTATAAATTTAAGGGGTAAGTTAATTACTTTGCAAAGCAGGCAGCTAGCTGGCAAGTCTTTCCCAAAGTTTCCTCAACTCCTCACCAACGTCCTCAAGGTCAAGGCTGAGGCCCTACTTTGGACACTTTTTGGAAGCTAACTGACACAAATCAGCTGGTCCCACAGTCTCCTCTGCTACCCAGTCTCTTTGCTGGGCTCGTGCTTCTAAGGGCAGAGCTCTGGGCACCTGCTGACAAACTGGGCTTGTGGCACAGCCCGTGATCAGTTGACACTGAAGGTTGAGACCAGTGGGGACTGTCCCAGGTCAGCTAGAAAAGTCTGGTGCCCGAGCTCTGTGCTCTGGGGTTCAGGTTCGGGTGGCCTCTTCATAGAGGCCTGGTGGACGATGTGAATGTATGGCTAGTTCATTTACGGCCTTTAACCTACCTGACTTTAACTGTGTAACTGTGCACAGTAGCTAACATTCATCCCTGGAGGTGTTCAAGGCCAGGCTGAATGGGGCTTTGAGAAACTTGGTCTAGTGGGAGGCGTCCCTGCCCATGGCAGGGGGTTGCATCTAAGTGATCTTTAAGGTCCCTTCCAACTCAAATCATTCTATGATTCTACATTTTAATGTCTTGATTTACTAGTCTGCTGTTGTTAACATTTTTTTCTGCCTTACTGTTGGCAGAAATCTAGGCTCTCTGGGAGCTTCTCTCCCAGCAATGAAACTTAAAGACTGAGAATCAGTGCCAACGTTCACAAAAGTAAGCTGTTCTGTTTTGTGTGATTCTATGAAGTTGCTTTTGAAATGCCTGAGAAATGTGTGTTTTCTATGATATGCCACAAATGGCTTTAATTAAAAAACAAAAACAACTCCCCTGAAAAACTATTTTCTGTCACAAATATGAAAACAGGAGCAGAATGTGGTAACCCTGGCTATGAATTGCTTTAAGCCAGATTGTTTGTAGCTTCAGAAAAGCTGTGATGTTTGAAGTCTGTGCTGGTCTTTGGTCACATTATATTGAGAATAGGTTCTGCGAAGCAAAAGGAAAAGAAAGAGAAGGGCTCCACAGCACTGCCTCTTGCTTTGGAGAGACCAACAGGTCTCATCAATACTTTGGACATGATAAATTCTTAGATGCAAGACTTCTCTCCATTTTATTCTGAGTGACACTCTGATAGGTCTGCCTTCTTCAGCTCATCCCATGGAGCAGCAACACAGTCTCTCCCTGCCTCAGAGACAGGCTGGGACTGCTTTTATCTGCATTCGTGGTTTCTCCCCAGGGGTGCAGAAGCGTCTACGCTACATCTCTGTCACACGCCTCACTTGCAGGATGATGCTGATACTCAGTTTCAGCTCTCATGAGGAGCAATGGGGGCCAGGTTTACTATTTTAGAGAAACAAATGCCCAATCCGTCCTTTTGCATGTACTGGGCTGCATGCAGGCTCAGGCATTGATTGTTGCTGCCACATATCATCTGATTTCTGTTTTCAAGCTTTGCTTTGCAACTGTTGTCACTTAGCCTTCTTTTGGTTCTGTTGCAGGCAGAGATTATAGCAGGATCAAATGATTCAAGGAGCTGGGGATCTTAGCAGAAGTTAAAATGCCTTTGCCTTAATCTAGTTGTGCTTTCTCTTAA
The DNA here is from genome assembly GCF_028500815.1 of Rissa tridactyla. NCBI lineage: Eukaryota > Metazoa > Chordata > Aves > Charadriiformes > Laridae > Rissa > Rissa tridactyla. The sequence continues at coordinate 69,569,312 of NC_071497.1, read as the reverse complement.
CCCTGGCCATTTTGCACAGATCCTGAGTCAGCTAATGCTCAGCTGTCATGTCAGGAGTGCTGCCACCTGCCCAGCCCTGGCATCCTGAGCTGATGAATGTCACCAATTGCCTCCAGCGTAAACGAAAGGGCCACCTCCCAAATGATCAGCCTGGAAACCAGCTTATGTATTTTAATGGCATCCTAAAGACGGGCTATTTAATTGGATCTTCTCCAAACTCACAGACTGGTCAGGAATAAAAGTTGCAAATATTAAGTGAAGACCCAGCATTAGCTAAATGTGTGATGCAGCCACATCCACTCCTGAATATAAGAAAAGGCAAAATAATGATTAATGTCATAATCGTTGCCCAACGTTCAAAAGGGTAGCATTTCTACTGCTCAGCCAGCAGGAAATCTTATTTCAAGGAAGTTGTGATAAACAGTTAGAAAACCTGTTCTAAGAGTGCATGAAGGTATTGGCCGTCTCCCAGAATATTTCCAGCAAGCGTAAGACCAGCTACTCACCATGGAGAGGCAGCTGGAAAAGGCTAACAGAAAACAAGAGCAGCGTGTGAACTGTGAAAGGGAAGTCTCCTGTTTATAAAGGTTAGTTGCAGTTATCTTTCCTGGAGTGTAAATGTTGCAGAGAGACTAACAGCTCAAAACCTGAAATGGTTTGTTAATTTATTTACTCATTCATACATACAGCTGAGTTTGGCTAGAGCCTGATTTGCAGTTAGAGGGAAAGACCGTGAGTGAAATATATATCCTTTTGTATTGGAAATAATGATAACTGTTAGGAAACTCTGGAAATAATGATAAATCCCTGCTCCAGACATAGCAGTGAGTTCTGGTTTTATAATTAACTAAATAATTCATTTTGACTCATACAGATTGCTTCATTTCCAGACACAATTTAAAACTGTACAGCAGTATTATTTGCAAGCATTTGCAAATTAGTACTCTCATTTTTAATTTGCTTATACAGTGCAAAAATTGTACCAGAAATGTCTTCACCTTGCTTCTCCTGTTCACCCTTTCTATAATCTAAAGGGAACAGTTCCTCCAGGTGTGAGATAATAAATTTTCAGTCAGTTTTGATCCCATGTCTGTTTTTTGGCATATGACTTCCTTTCTTTGGGTGGGAGAAATTTTTTTGAAAGACAAAGCTACATTCTTTAGTGAAAACTAAACCAAAATTCTTTGTTTCATCAGGAAACACGCTAATAAATTTATTGTTTCCTATGCTTAATCATCTCATTAATGTTTTTACCAGGTTCTTAAAATATTGGTAACTAGCAGAAGTGTATTTATGACACATAAAGATTCAAAGTTATTCACACAATGATATTTACAGTGCTAACTCTGATATTCTTAGACCTTCTCTTAGTATCATATTCTTCCCTGTTAAAACTCCTCCTGAATACAATACTTAGCTTGGGAGGTTTCTGCCATTTCCCAAAAGCTGAAGACTGAATTTTTCCTTGGTTTATATCTTCAGGCTTGCAAATGGAGGAAAAGCAAACAGATAAATACAGGAAAAAATTGTTCTTTAATGATGAATATTCATTAATGAAAACAGATTATCCTGTCATGCATACAGCCATTCAGTCACATCACCTAAAGGTACATATGTGATACGGACTTCCTTTTTTCAAATGCGTATTGCAAAGAAAGCCGTTCAGGAACTTAGTATTTGACCTGAATGAGGTTGTTGTAACTGGAACTGTGTTTTCTAACTGGAAAGGACTGAAATCTTTGCTATCCAATTTTTATTTTTTAAAAATAGTTGGAATAGTGTAATTACAGACATGGTTTATAAGGTTTTGGTTTATAAACAGTGGCTTTACATTGATTTATAGAATTTTACAAATGTAATCCAGATGAGGATGTGGCCTGATGTTGTATTGGTGCTGTCGGCACAAGTGAAGCAGACGTTTTAGGCTCTGTGGCGGTGAAACAGCCACGCCTCAGACTCTGATTTTTCCTGTGTGCTGGAATGACTGATTTCTGCTGAGAAAGGGCAGGGCAGGGCAGATGGTGGCTACGCTGTGGTGAATGGACTCACCCCACCCCCTCCCACTTCTTCAAGCAGAAAGCCCAGCTCCCCCAACAGCTCTCTGTCCCACCTCCATCTCTCTTCGGCAGCAGTGGCTCTGCCCCAGTCTTGGGGAGCTGCATTCAATTTTTTCTTATAGCTCTTTCAGGCACTCCTGGAAATGCTATTGACTGTGACAAAAGCTTGGACTGTTGTTTGTTTGAATTCTCTGGTATGCACCTGAATTTAAATGTTTTTATTTCCTAAACAGCAGACTTTAAGACAAATACTTGAAATGAATGTTTGAGCGTTGGCTTCATCTTTCTGTCTCTTGCCAACATAAATAAATAGTTCTTCTGTGTAGCTGAGGATGCACTATTGCATTTAAAAATAGTTACGTTACAAACTGAGTGAGGTACTTTTACTCTGAAATATCTGGGGAGGATAAAAAAGCAAAATTAGTTTTATATTTTAGGCATTTATAATTGTACATGCACTTAATTGCTGTTGTGACTGTTCCATTTTTCCCACTTGCACATACTGATGGGCCCATAGCTCTGACGCTGGCTGCTCAGTGGAGAGAAGAAGGAATAAAAAGCATCTGCCCTATATTTTAGATTTTATTCTGAGATGTTTCTTATCAGTGATGTGGGGAAAAGTTGGAACTTAAGAAGGAAGTGGCTCTTGTCTGCCTGCACTGCTTGCCCACGGGGATGCTGAAGAACTCACAGCATACTCTAAATGAATAGGACGTGAAGTAATCCTAAAATGCTGTCTGATTTTCTTCCCCTAATAAAGTAAGCTCTCCTACACCTCTTAGCATACTGACTGCTGCACAGACCCTAACCAGTCTTTGCATTATTGCTTGATCTTTCTGTATTCCAGTAGTTAGTTAAAATGTCAAAGACTACTTCAGGTTTAAATAATTTATCTTTTTAAGAACTAACATCTTCTACTTTTGCCATTAATACAGAACCATTTCATACTGTATCCTGTTGGGTCTCCTTTTACCCAGTTCACAGAGAAAAGAAAATATACTTCAAGTTCAGGCAGAATGCATTTAGTTTAAATGATGGCACCTCAACCTGCTTAATTCTGAAGGTTCCAGTTCAAACCTTAATGTATTGGCCAAGGTGGCCACTGTCTCAGCATGACGAGATGCTGGTCCCCTCCCAGGACCAGGCATTCTGGATCAATCTGTAGACCATTTGTGGGTTGGTTGTGATCAGCAGAACATCAAGACATCTTCACCCGCTGTTGCAGCATGTCCATTGACATCTTAGCAGTCATCCAGCCTATGGACTGTGAATGCTACAATGGTGCTTTACATATTCAGTAAGTTTGCCTGCTCCCACATGTAGGATGGCCATGTGCAAAATTCATACTTTGACATCCCTCACAGAGGTGCAGTTCTGCCCATATGGATGACAACACATGCACATGTATAAAGTTCATGTTTCTTCCTTGCTCTATGTGGAAGCGAAAGCAGTCTGAAGTGTTTCAGCTGAAGTTTTAATATGTTTCTTTTATTTTCCCAGGCTTCAGTAGGACGGCCAACTCTAACTCATTTCCTATTTTGATCTGAACAGCACTGTATTACTCTGTTGGGGATTTTAATTTTTAATTGTTTAAAATTAGCATCTATATTAGGATGAGGTTTCCATGGGACCCAACAGGAGTAATGTTAGACCATACTGAACACTGAACAAAACTAGCTTTTCTAGCAAATGTGTAAAGGAGGAACTTGCTTATATGTTGTGCCTTCGTAGGGAAGTTAAATTGGCATGAGCTGACAGTCCTCTGAATTTAAGCCTGTATGTTTTTATCAGCGTAAGTCCTTGGGTGAATGGATTCTTCTTGAAGACATAATCTTTTTCTGTTTAGCTAATATCACTTCCAAAATTATTTAATCCGAACAAAGAAATGCAAAAATATTCACTCATATTTGGAATAAGGGTGTCCAAATGGAAAGTCATATAGACATGAATATTACTGACAAAATTCGTCCTTGGGAAAAAAAAACCGACAAACAACTCATGCATCTATCATGACTTAGAAGCATGTATTAAAATATTAATTGAGCAGATTAAAATGTGTAAGTATTCATGATCTACAAGCATAATTTTTTGGCAAATTTTATAGGTTATATCTTTATCAGAAACCTGTAAGCACTTTGACTTTTTTTTTCCTTAAAAAATGACAGTGTAAATATTCCAGGATATATTCAAGTGCAAGAAAACATCTCCATGCTAAGTTTTTTACATACCTTTCAGGGCAGTGTTGGTTCATTGCTGGTATAATTTAATAATAACAGAGCAAATGGCATCTGAGATGCAAGACATGAAATAAAATCTAAGCTTGTGACAGCCTTTGAACCAGAGGCTTCATATGCCATTTGCTGTGTCCACAAATGAGTGATCTTGGAAAATCACCGGCCTGAGCCTTTGCGTTGATTCTTGAAGAAAAGATTGGGACTGTTTGAAGAAACCTCTCCTAGACTGTATTGCTACCTACAACTTTCACTAATAAGAAACCAAACTGATTAGTTTGTATTGAATATCAGATTAAATAATTCAAATACAAAATATGGTATTATTTAATATACCAAATCCTGCAGTCAGAAAAGACAGAGCCAAAGAATTCCGTGACCATTCAGGCCTCAGAAGATGGATATCTAACAGTGGACAACTGTAGGATTTGTTCTTGTCCTTGACAATTCTTCCCCAAAAGAACATGGTAGAGGGAAAACTACAGTAGTAATGAACTGTGCGAATACAAGCATTTTGCTTTTCTGATTTTCTCTGGGTTTTTTGTTGTTTTAAATTAGCAGTCTAAATTGAACAAAATTAGTTTTCCCATAGGATGCTCTTTCTCTTTCCTTTGGTTACTGAGGGAGTCGAAATGCCCAACTCTAGAACTAACAATAGTTAAAGCTTAATAAATTACAGTCAATTTAGCCACCTTCATTTTTTATCATTGTTGGAAAGATCTCCAAAATAAAAAAAGGTAGATATTCAGAATTCAATTTTCATATTTTTGGGCATTTTGGACTCTTTTGGTCACATCTGTATTAATGAATAATTCCTTTTTCAGGTTGTGGTAATCTTTCGTTTTACTGGAGGAATAAGGGAGAAAACAAAGAATAGGAGTCAGGACAGAATGAACTAAAATATCTCAAGGAGTTGGAATTTTATAAGTCATCATGGTGAAGATGAATTGGTAGGCAAAGGGCAGGTGAGATGGTCAAAGGTGAATATAAATAAATGGGATAGTTTCACAATTTATCATGTGGCTATCGCCTGTACATACACGATATCTGTCCATCCATCTTGCCCTTGGATCTGGCTACCCTGCTTGTATATCCAGAAAGATAGGATGAATCAAAGGAAAAGACATAAGCTTGTAAATAGGTGTCTACTCTTTCTTATGCTAATCTTCTCCGGGGTCTCAATCCGTATCTACTCTGAGTAAGTAACAGGATAACTGCATAATAACTTTTAGCTACTATCATGCTTAGAAATCACTAAAGCCAGTCAGCTCATTAGTCTGAAATCTTTTAAGACAACAGTTCAGTTTAGAAAGACTAGCACTGAAAAATCTCTAAGAATGAGCACAGTTATACAGCAGGAGCCAGTACTGAGCTGATTTGGGGACTATAGTCTTTTCTAAGAAGATTTTTAAAACATTGCTGCAGAAACTTGTTAAATTTTTGTGCTCCCTGTCTCATAGTTTGAATTTGAAGTGTTACTTAGTCATTGTCTATAGAAGGTAGAAATATCTTTAGTAGTCAAGCCCTACCAGAATCTCAAAACCTAAAAAATTTTCCCAAGTATCTAAAAAATATTTAGTTCTGATCAATTCAAACATTCATTTTAATTTGTCTTTAATAGCCACTGGAATTAGTGTAACCTCAAATTAAAAGCTATCTAGAATGAAAAGAATTTAATTTTTCATTTTCGAAGTAACAAGACAGAACATTTCACAATTACTATTGCTCTTCAATTTGAAATTCAAGAAAAAAGTCCATTTTTAGCAAATTTCATATGCATCCTTAGGCAAAAGGGGATTTTGTAAAAAAAAAAAAATAAATAAAATCCAAATACATATAGTTGTGAGACCCACACTGCTGAAAATATGTTTATTGACTTGCATGGATTTTTGGTAAAGTACAGCACAATCCAAAATCTAAATATTAAATTTTGGGTTATTTCTTTCTCATTGTGAAGTATATGGAGCTGTCATGGATAAACGAAACCAGAATGAATTAGATGGACATTTAAAAGAGTTAGAAATCTGACCTCTAAAGGGTAAGGCACCAAGAACCAAGAAAGATGATGAAACTCTGCTGCCAGGAGACTGTACTTCACTCAGTTACTCTATTACTGTCCAGCACAAGAACTGTTACATCAGTAATTTTTGCAGGGATTGCACTAGTTCCTGATCCAGGAAAGAGTCAGAACATCTTTCATACAGAATTACAGTTTCATACTCCCTTGTCTAGCTGATGCTGGGAAGTAAAGCAGTTCATAATCAGCTTTTGGTTTGTACTAAGATACTATGACACTGTTGCTAGGACAAGCTTCTTTGTAAAATATATTCTTGCTTTCAAAACTTTGGGCTGGAATTGTCAAAGACCAAGATCCAATCTCTGCGACCTGAGCACTAAGTGCCCGTAGGTTATAGTTACACAATTCCCCAAAAGCTGATCAAGGAATAACTGTCTCTCTGCATAACCCATCTGATCCCAGGTCATGTCAAGAGCTCACAGGAAATCTTTATAAAGCGCCCAAGCACATTACTGCCAGGCCCCTGGTGTAGTGAAGGTAGGCAAGACTACATACTCTCTGGAGAATGCCTAATGCCACATGAGGACCTGTAAGTCTGTTTTAATTGTTTAGACAGATAAGAATATTCATACTGAACACAGTCACAGAGTGCTCCTCATAGATGAGTCCAGATGTACGGCTTCCTTGGAAATATCTACCCACAGCTGTAGGTAAACATTTAGATACAAGTCTGTTTGGGCAACTTGCATGCTCCCACTTACTCGGTGAAAAAAAAAGGATCCATTTTCAATTTCTTTGTGGAATCATTCCAGTTTAGAGAAACATAAGAACATATAAAAAAATATGGTAGACCTTACATTACAGATCTTACATTACAGTGTTTTTCCCTCCTGTCAGGTAACTCTATTTCATAACAGAAGATGGGAAATCAAGGATCAATTCATTTATAAGGACCAGTTTCAAACACAATAGTTGACATGCTTTGACACTGACTGCTAGTTACCTTCAGTTTAACCATGTTCTTAAAGTGGAATCTCTTTAGATTTCTTGACTAATCACTTTTGTTATGGTATGTGTATCATGAGAGGAGCAGAGAGAGGCAGAGAGAGGGTCATTTACAAAGTGATTCTAACTGGCAAAAGTCTTTCTAGTCCAAAACATCCTAAGATTTGCTTAATATGACTTTGTGCACATTTAAATACTTAAATTGTCATTTTAAGGTTTTCTGTTTTTTAAACATACCTATTTAGTTTCTTATCCTTTTCTTTGGTATGGCTTTAATGAATGGATTATGATGGTCAGTTTGTAATGCCATGAATGAAAGATTTAGGACCACTAATCTCAAGAACACTGCTTGGCGCCAGTAGACAAACAATGCACTCCCCAACTTGTTATCTCAGCCATACTAAGCTTTCACTTCTTACCTGCTTTCAAAGACTGTCAGTTCGCTCATGTAGCCCAGTAAGTAGCAGGCACAATCTTCTCACAAAGTTGTTTTGTATTTCCTGATTTTTTGGGGAGTTTATTACTTTATCATTCATTTGTCTATGCTGTAGCAAAGCTGAACTGAAATGTTTTTATTTTAAAAGCTTGAGCTCGTTTAGAAAATAATCTATTTCTATCAAGGTTTTGCAATAAAACACAGCATTATTTTGGCGTGAATTTCAAGACTTTCAGTTAAATGATTGTACCATGGTGTTGTTTTATAATATCAACTCTTCAGAAGCTTCTTTGTTTATTTGGGAATAACCTTTACCAAAAATATTAACTTGATACACTGCAATGGTATAATGAAATGATATAAGGTGAATGTATGTGCTCAACTATAAAGATTCCTCACTCTCTTATATCTGGAACAGAACAGACATCTTGTAACGAATACACACCATAATAAATTTTGTGCTCCTATCTCTTAAGCTGCCAAAAGACACCTACATGAAGCCAAGTAATTGAAGGTACAGCAATGCTTCTCAGATGATCAGGCTCTCAAAACTGTGCCTATAAAATAATGTCTTTCTTAAATGGATTTGTGACAATTCATTGAACAGTCATGTGTTTTAATGAGTTTTCTTACAAGTACGTACATTGAAAGGGGAACAATGACATTGTGTTTCTAAGCATTTTACTTTACTCAAATGCAGTTGAATGCATGCTTAAGCATAAGGACAGGTTATTTAGTCCTGCAAAAGGCAACTAAAAATGAAAACTCCACTTCTTTGATGGGAAGACTGCAAGAGCACTTGATTAAATATAAAACACTGCATTTTATTTTTGCATTAATATTTATGTGAGAGGTGTTAAGTGAATAAATAACATCCTGCAAATCAATTCAAGACTTTGACTTACAAAAATTGAAGACTTCATTGACCAGACTCTTGTAATGGTTTTCCTGTTGGTTATTGGAAACTCCACGATGCCCCAAAATTGGGTAATAAAACTGCTATACGATATTTCTGAAAATTCAGAGGAAAAAAAGCAGTCTTATTTTATTATTTCTGTGGAAAATGGCTACAATTAAAATTTTAAAAATGCTTTACAGCTCTACTTTTAAAAAATAACACAAACTTTACCATATAGGAAAGAAGAGAGCAGGAAACTTATTTGGAAACTTTACTGAGAGTCTCATTACGTACTTTAGTCTTAAATTATTTGTAAATTACATCAATCCGAAAATCACAGGAAGACTGCAGACAAAGTGCCCAAATACGAATAAATTTATTTTACCTTAAGATGCGTAGATCATAATTTTGTAGTCAGTCAGATCCTGTTTAAGTCCACAGAATTGACAGAAAGGAGGAGAGAAGTTTGGCACATACATATCCACAGGATCAATAGTTTATGGTATATACAGATACATGCAAGATGTATCCTAAACTGATAAGTTACTCTACATTTACCACTCTTCTACATTGCAGAACATGTGGTCATCTTCTGCGTCCTCTCTGCTTCTCATACCGAGAAGTTGTTATGATTCAAGGCCATCCTGTGGGCTGCTACTGAGACCTTTTCAGGTTTTAAAGTAAAAGCTGAGGTATTTATTTCAGACTGATATATCTGCCACTTTAATACTTTGTATTTGTACGGAAATGTTACCAAAGTAAACAATGTTACCATAGATATTTACTAATTTGAAATAGAAAACTTCCAAAAAATCTTTCCAGACACAAAAACAATCAAATCACTAATATAGAAACAAAATTTGATGCACGGTCTAAAGATAGCATTATTTAAATTATATTAGGGATCTCAGAATTACATTTGGGTATTGTAAAATTTAATTATACCTCAATTTCTTTATGCAAACATGTGTAATAAAAACACAAATAAAACTGAATGCAGAAACATGAACATAAATTGAGGCTACTTTGTAAAAACTTTTTTTTTCTAATATTAAGCTTATGAATAATTGGGTCAAGGTAGCCCTGCCTAAGCAGGGGAATCGGACCAGATAACCTCCAGAGGTCCCTTCCAATGTCAGCCATTCTGTGAGTCTGTGAAATCCTTTGAGTGTTTTTTTAAATAAAGTCAGTTCGATTGTAGAGGCCTGAGCCTATATAGTTCCCATTAATAGCAAACATGATCTGTTTGTGACTACCCTCCAAGTGAAACTGAAACACTTTTGTTCAGATCCCTGCTTAAACTTAACAGTTTAGGTTTGGAAATCTTCCTATTGAAGTAAATTACAGAAAGAAAAAGAAAATACTTCTTATTCATGTTTTCAGGTATTCCTCTGCCATGCTTAACTTGACGAAGTTTAGAGAGACCTTAGAAAAGCCTTTGGATTCAGCATTCAAGCCCAAAGTTGAACACAGAAGGTCACTTTCCAATGAAAAATTAAAAATTAAAAAAAAAAACTTCAATAAGTAGGTAAAAATATATTTAGACCCAATTCAGTGAAAGGTGCCACTTATTTTTAAATTCATCACTATAGCCTCTCCTCAATGTCTTTTCCTTTGTATTTCCATTTCAATGTTTCTTCATCTCTGCTTTTTATTTTCATAATGGCTGTGGGTTTATTGCCCAACTCTTGACTAAAGATTTAGTGTTCTTCAATAAACTTTCTGTAGCTTGTTCTTAATCTTTATATCATGTCTTCTGGTCCCTTAACTGAAAACTTGATTGTTGCTTTACACCATGGGCCAAAGAGGAAGGGAAAGTTTCATAGCAACAACTGGAACATAAAGTTACAATGAAAAAAAGAAAAAAAAACCACAACAACACCAAGTTTTTTTCCCTAACCAAATGAGTATTCTCTTTGAGTTACAAAAGTCACTCTGATTTTGCCTCCTTTGTGTAATTTCTTTTCTGCTCATTGATTGTTGCTGGGCTGAACAATAAAAGTGGAGAGAGAGAGGCCATTAACAGGGCCCCATGAGTGGAACAGTGGTAATTTTGGAAGTACAGAATTTTTCAACCCACCTATTGAAATGAAGGTCTTCAAATGGAAACCAGGGTACAGCCCTATGGAGACCCTGAATCAGGAATTGCTATGATAGGTAATTTAGAATGAGAGGCAGGGAAGGGGTAAAAAACAGGTGTCAAGTGTTTATATTAAGCATTATTACTGACTACCTACCCAAATCACCTTCCCTAGAATTTTACAGTTAAAAGTCAATGAATCAATATGGGTATTAATACCAATCTTCTGCAAAAATGGAATTATCAGGCTATGACAACAAATTATTAATTTTGCAACTTTTGCTCTTACTGAGTAGTATTTGGAAATTCAAAGTACTTATAAAGATTTCATGAAGAATTAATATAATTTTATTCTAATTGAACAGCTGAAAAAAGCCTAATATTTAAATCAATATTTATAATGTCTATGTTACTTCAGTAAACTCTGTGCTGTCATTTCTATCAGACAGAATTGTCATGCCCACGTGAGCTACTGGAGGAAAGGCCTGATGGAAGAAATAGATAAGCAGAGGCTTCTGGCAGTATTTTGGGGACAGAGGGCCGATGGCCCTGAGCCCTTGGTGACGTGCACTCCAGCATGGCTGTAAGACGGGCAATTCCTCAGGTCTAGGGCAGATTTCTTAAAACGGTTACATGTCACGTTTTTTACCCTTGTAGACTGCAGGTAGTAATTTCTTCCCTCATGCAATTAATGAGAGACTGCTCCTATTAAAACTGCCCTGGATGGCACAGAAAGAATATCAGTACATGGGAATACAGGATATGTAGGTTATAACTTTATTAATTATCAGGGAATTATCCAACAGTAATTTTTCCTGCACACATAATGACGTCTCTCCTGCTTTCATGAATAATGGTAAGAAAACTATTTGAGACAGAACAACATTTCTGCAAATGACCGTCCTGCTTGTCTCCTTTCAAGCTGTTTTTGCAGTTTCAATTCTTAAGCATTAGCCCGTGCAAAGCTTACTGCCTGCTTCTGGAAGGCTACCATAGCACTGGAATTGCCATACAGGTTTGGACCCAAAGTAGATCCATCTTTGTAGCCACCTTCAACTGTCACCTTCTTCATAGTCAGCATCTGTGGCAGAAATGTGAGAATATTTTCTGGGTGTACCATTCCAGCCTTGGGAATTTCTGAGCCAGACATGATAACCTTGTATCTAATGTCTTTAACAGACCTCTTTAGTCACTTTTATCTATTTTAGATTGCTTGGGTTTAGCTCCTATTAGCACCCTCTACACTCCTTGGGTAGGAAACTAAGCCAAGTCTCCAGTTCCTTCAACCACTCAGAGGAAGAAGAGGTGTGGAGAATAAGAAATTCTTCCTACTGATTCACTGGCACTTCAGCTCAGTGTCCCAGGTCTTTAGCAGAAAGCCCACATCTCTACATCCAGTTCCAATTCTGGTTTTTCTAGTGCTGAGGCATTCTCATAGCAAAAGTGTTCACTTCACACCCTGACTTTGAGATGGGCTGATGGAAGAACAATCTACTTTGCAAGAAGAGACGACAACTGTTCCCTTGTTTGATCTAGGAAAGACAAGGCTGAGGAGAGAACATGACCATTGTCCACAAACATATCATAAGCGCAAGTGTCAGAGCGGAGAAGGCAGCTGTCTCTGCTACATGGTAATGTAATTGAACAATTAAGATGACATGCAGATTAAGCCTGGTTTCTCTCTAATAGGACTGCTAAATCAAAAAAGTTCACCTTTCAGGAAGGAAACAATCTTTAAGAAGTCCTTGGAATATGTACAACATTTGCTGGAGGCAGTTTAATTTCATTCTACAGTACTGGCCATTTAAATCACAACTGGTTCTCAAATTGGTTGTAAAAACCTCTCCAGTGAATTCTCAACACTCTGCCTCCCTACCCGGAAATCAAGCTTCCATGTCACTTCATCAAGTAGCTCTTTCTCTGCTTTCCTCCACAAGTGGTGGTTGTGGTTTGGACTGGGAAGTCCCCCCTTGTCTTGTCCATAGTCCCATTGTTGTGCTTGTGGCATGTATAACCAAGTGCTATTACACTGATAAAACATGTCCGTGTATGTAGGAATTATTAAGCTTCTTATTCCAGAATTTGCTCTCAGTCAGTCACAAAACCACTTCTCCCTTCTTGAAGTTCAGAGAAGGTGGATATCCTAAATGGACCAAGGGAATTCCTCCACCATGAAGCCACTCCAGCTGTGATGGTGATTTGGGATGAAAATACACGTGGCGTAGGGGTAGAAATGACAATAAACATGCTTTCAGACAGCACTTGGCAAACCACATCAGTATCTTATTGCATAACCCCAAGTAGTGGTCCAGCTTCTGCACAGCCTTCCCCCCAAAAAAGACATATTAAATCTGTGAAAATCTTGGACTCCAGTCAGAAAGGCTTTTCAGAAGGCAAGTACGGCAACCAAAACAACATTTTCTAACATATGCAATGGTCTTATCGTAAAAATGATCTTATTTACCTGCTCTTGCTGATTTTGTATCAGTATAATCACTGCTAACACAAATAGGATTTGAAGAACAGACCAAAAAAAACTTGTAGTCATAGTACTGTGAACTGTTCTACTTTTCCCTGAAAGTGTAAAGGCTTCTAGTAACTAGAACAAAAGCAGATTCTACACATAGTACTGAAAAGTATTTTATACTACCCAAATGCTGAAAAAGTTTATACTGTTTTACTATACAATATAAATTTATAATCCAGAATTCAATTAATGCGGTATCTAAAATCTAGCTGTACTCCTCACTAAAATAAAGCTGTACACCTGTCGAGCTGAAACAGAGGCATTTTAAAGCTTATACTGGCCATTATGTCCCTTGTTTGCTGAGAAGGAAGTAAAAGGATTCAGTCAGAGCAGGATAATTGGGCCTCAGTGCAAAGAAAAATTCTTCTTATATCCCTAAACCTCTATCTTCATACTGAGTTTGTAGTTCTGCAAACTGTATATATGAGAGAGAGAGAGAGAGAGAGAGAAATGCTTGTTGTTTTGGTCTTGAAGTAATACAGATGTATATCCAGGGATTGTACACCATATATTTTAAAATACAAAAGAGGGGAGAAGGGGAGATAGAAGGGAGGGAGAGAAAGAAAGTTTTTGCAGAGGGGTAGTTACAGTTTTATTCCAGATTAAACACTTTTGTGATGGAATTATAGTTGTGACTGGTGACAGTATACTGTTCAAAGGCATTTGAAATTTCAGCTTGCTTTATTAGTTTTTAGAAATTGAAATTTACAGATTGCTTTATTAGTTTTAATGTAGCACAGTTCTGATTCATCACTGACTGACTGATAGTAACTTTGACATGTTAAGACTCAATCTAGCAAATATCACATATGTAAACTATTTTTATATAACAAAGGATTTTCTAGTTCAACACAAGTCAATATAATGTTGCCAATATAATGGATAGTAAGTAATTATGACAGCCTGTATGGCCTTTTTGAATATGTGCCATTTAATAAAAAATACAAGCAATCATTATATTGCTTTTAAAAAAGCTTCAACTGTGTGGACATATTTTTAATATCATAAGAGCATTATGGGCGTAGCTACTGCTTCTAGGAGACATACATCTTTTGTCACTAGAGCAGTAAAGTGGCTAACTGCATATTTGTTGTTCTTGATGTTAAACTCATTCTGGCAGAACAACTTTGGCTTCAAGAGATATCTACTTTATCTTCAGAGCATCTTGCTTTTCTTCTTTTCTGCTAATATATTTCTAATGCAGCAAGTGAGTGATTTAAAAACCTGCCAGAATAAAGACTGGCCAAGATGGATCCAAAGGCTAACATAACTTTCCTTTCCCACAAATGCAGTAAACATCTCTCTGCCTTCTATATAAAGATGGGCAAGGGCGGGGAGGACAGGGGAAGGGGGGGAGAACCACATAACAGACTTTACAGTGATTTTCCCTTTTCTTTTTTTTTTTTCCACCGGTAAAAATAAGTCTTACCAGCTGACAAATGGCAGTACAATGTTTCTTCTCCAATATAAAATATTTTTCTTTCAGTTCTGTTTTAGTTTTTATAGGAAATTGTTAGCTAGTGTGTGATTTACACTCTAGCAGTTACACAGATCCTTTTTCCTGCCTGTTTGGTTCTTAAATTGAGCAATAGATATATTAACTTTCTTCCAGTTCCTTTATCTTAAGTGAATCAACATAATTAAAACGGTATGTTTCAGAATGCACAACTACCAGAAAACATTACCTACTGCCTTTGTAAATACTACCAGAATAGTTTGGCAAAATGGATTTTGTGCTGTGTAATGACTTTCTTGACTCTGGTCTTGCAGAGTTCACTTTCTGAGTAACATGCCAATAAAGCCTTATTAATTCTCTGCACTTACTGATTTGACAGGGAGGAGATAAAGCGACGCAGGAGAACTGGATATTTGTAATTATAGTAAATACAGGTACCTTTTATTTTTCCATCAAACTTTTCTTAATTTTTAAATATTCTGGTTAGCCAACACTGAAGCAAAGCTATTGCAGTGAGTTTCCTCAGTGCAGAAAAAGAAAGCCCCTCATAATTCCTCATTTAATAAACATTTATGATAATGAAGAAATTTTACCTGTCATGCCATCAAACTACTTCTGTATTCTGACATTACTTCTGAGATTACTGCTTTGCAAATTGGCTTGGAGCAAGATTTGCTATGTGGATAAAAGAGTGGATGGTCACTATGTGGTCAATAAAGTCTCTTCTGTCATTAAACTTGACTTGAAGTAACCCAAATATCTTCTGAGTATTCACTATATAACTCAGGAACTATTATTGTCACAATCACTTTATGTTTTATGATCTAATTGACTTATATTCTTGGTGGGAAGGCAGGTTTCCAGCAGCTTCTTTCTAGAATTGCCTCTGCTTACTCAGCAAATACAGGTTATGCACAAATGACCCAGTACCTAAAATTTCTCTTCCTTGTATTCCTTCCTGTTTCCCTCTCAACCAACAGAGAAGGAAATGAAAACACTTACTTTTTCTCTCAGCAGTTAATTTATGCTTCTTGTATGCTTTTTTCAGTTCACATACCAATTGTTTGAATGAGATCTGAAAGAGCTCTCATTAGGCCTTCTGAAGATAATTGCATTGTTTCAGAAACTCTGCTCATTCCAAGATCCAAATTGGCTTGTGAAATTTTCTGGTAGCTCAGTAGGTAAACAGTATGGGGGTTTCTATGTTAACTGTTCGTGAGAGAGTGCTATGTCGCTCAAGACTTTTAAAGCTTGGTTCCAAAGCTTATTAAAGGTGCAAAGCTCTCCTGAACGGTTCACCGTGGCTCCAGTTACCGTTCTAGAGCTATAAAGCTTAGTTATTGTATTTTTGCTTTCTACACAATCCTTGAAGTTTTATTAATGCGGTGTAAAACCTTTTACAGATCTTTAAAGCTACCTCTTCATAATTTTCTGTGTGCTATTTCTCCTAGATGTAAGGTTAGTTAAAAATGGAAATGTGATTTGGAAAGGTAATTCAGTTTTTATTTCTAAAGTCTAGCAGTTTTAAATTACTATATCCCTTCATAGCAACATTTCTAAGGCAGAAGAAAAGAAACCACAGTATGCTTGTTGTACTGATGTTGAAAATATTTTAGCAAAAAAAAAGGAGGGGGAAGGGAGAAAGGGAGGGAAACAGGACTTTAGGCCAGGTGTTTTACTTGAGACTGACAACTGTTTTTAAAACACTGCTGACCCTTTAAGCCCGTATCCTAGCATAATATATGTTTATGTGATACATTGCAAATAGAAAAAGAGAAGATTCTCTAAATATTAGACTAAAATGGGAACTTACTTAGACAGAAATATTATAGCAAGATTTACCAAACAATGTCTGAAAAAAGTACGGTGACTACTACAATGTCATGACAGAAGTGGAATAGTTTCATTTAGAGGGGCATATTTTCCATATGGACTTGAACTGAAGCTTACTCACGCCAATGGAAAGACTCACTTGAATTTTAAATATGGGCCTGCATGAGGTGCTTTTAACAACTTAAAACGTTCTAGATTAAATAGCTTGGTTTCTTTATTTTTGCTGTGACCCGCGGTCCTAACTTTCTGTATTTGCTAATTGTCTAATTACCAAAGTAGAGAAAAATGTGGGTGTCTGAGGCATTTTTAAATGTTATTTCTATGCTCAGAGCGGAAAAATAACATCTAATTGCTTAGAACTTGAAAAAGTAATTTTGGGTAAGAATAAAACGTCCAGGGACTGAAAGTAATGGTCCTTATTCTGCACAAAACAGATTGATTTACTAGAATTTGTTCATGTACAAAGACAACCTAAGAGTTAATTCTGAGTTCCATGAATCTAAATTTCCCCGAAGTTGCGACGAAGATAACCGTTATTCAAAGAATGGCATTTACAGGAAAGTCTACTTAGGTATGGCAGTTCTGTGTCTTGGAAATGGCTTCACTAACCCTGATGGGTTTAAGCCTGGAATGAATGATGCTGGTTGTGGTTGGGCTGATCACTTTTAAGAAAACAGAATTTCATCCCCTCAGTGACTGCTAATAGAAACAAGCCTAAGGAGGGAAATATCCATTGCAAAAACTCTGTTAATGCAACTTAATGAAAACATAATAAGAAATTGTTATGATTTTCTTTCTCCAAAACAGTTTGTCACATATTCAGCCAGTAAAAATGTTACAATACTCAGCAGAATTTCTTTTGTGAGCTTTTAGTGACTCCAGTGTTTTTTCACCAGTACTTTGCTGGTAGAATATGCCATAAACATGTTAGATTTCTGCTAAGGAAAAAAAAATCACGAACATGACAAATGTGGTTTGGGACCAACAAATAGTGTCAGCAAGTAAGTGAGAGAGACAGAATGAACAAAGAAATCCTGGCTTGCGTTTGCTGCATGTTCCGTTAAACAAGAGGTTGCCCACTGTGCTGTGGGCAACCAACTGATGAAATTAATGAAAATTAATAATTCTTAGTGCCTCAGAAGTTTGTTGCACAGAAGGCAAAATAAAAATTCTGTTAATTATTCTTCGTGATATTGCACATATACAGATGCATAGATTTAAATACATCATGTGTGTTTTCTTTTAGGTCAATAAAGAAAGCTTTAGTGTACATACACATAGAAACAGAAAATCCAGCATGCTTTCTGTGGCCAAATTTATACTGCTGTTGAAATTTCAGCTTCTACAATCCTCAGTTTTTGAGGTTTTTAGATTTGTAATTTGATGGCATAAACACATTTTTAATTCATTCTCCTATGTTTATTTTTTAAGTCTGTGGATTAAAAGAGGGGCAAGACAGGGCTTGACACATTACATCATTTCACTCATAGTCAGTACAATTTATGTAGAGGATCCAAAGGATAAAGTGCCATACTCATTCTGAGTTGGTACATCAGGCTAGCGTGCATCTGGTTGCCAGTTTTTGTTATCAGTGGTATACAAGAGAATGATCCGGCTAGTGCTTATAGCCCAAACCCAGAAAAATAAGTGGCCATTTACATCTGGATCAACAGGTGGCACCTTTAGGTCAAGTCCCATAAAGGTTGAGAGACAAGGTACTTCCGTCTTTATTTTACATATGAAAAGTCAAAGTCAAATGAAAATGTACACTTAGATATGGCACAGACTAAAATGCATTTTTGAAACACAGTATTTATGCATTAATATATTCAAGCTGCGAGTCCCTTGGATGAGAGTGTCATTTCCTTCAGTACGTTCAGGACTACCCTCACGCATATTACATACACCTCACTTTGTCTCTGCAATTCATCTCCTTAAATGCAAAACCAATACGCTATAGTAAGTTTGTCTTGCAAGGCAAACTGACAGAGAAGTGAAACAGATGGTCAGTCATTCTGTAACACACCCCGTCTTATGTAGGCACTGCAATCCACACTGTACCTTCAAATCATGTAACAGAAAACTTCCAGAAGCCCAAAGGAGATGGGCAGACCCACTGACTGGGTTGTGGGTATGGAGAAAGTCTGTTTACCTGAAACACAGAGCCAGGTTCAGAAGCACTGCCTTGAAATTCATGCTAAAGCAGTACTCAGTAAGAAAAACCTTGAAAGATTTGTGTTGACTTGAGTCAGCATTAAATCAAGGAAAGTAAGTGAATAAAAGATGCTTCCCAGAAATAAAGCAAGTGTCAAAGAGAAAAATAGTTGCATATACACAAAAATTTCAGGCTTCATAACTGTCTTCCTCCTTGATTTCTCATTCCCTTCAGTAGTACTTCTGATGATGGTTTTGGGCTTTTGTTCAACGTATTCCAGAGTTTATTTGCTCTGATGAATGACTACACATTTCCTAGAGTGCATTATGTCTTTTGTAAAAGAGATAAATAAAAATATATAACTGGAAGTCAGCCTGAAACCTCAGAGGTGAATTTCACCTCTGAGTAGGAGGGCTTGCTCAGGGTTTAACACTCTGTAGAAGCTTCATATCGTGACCATGGGATCATGTCTCTGAGAGTGCTCTTCATTTTGTACAGTGGGGCCACATGCTTGCCCCAAAGAGCTGTAGGACACACATTTATATAAATTCAGGACACAAGAGAAGCAGAAAAGGGGCAAATATTTCTTTCATTGACTCGTTCAATAGTGGGAAAATTATGGGGAAAAAAGACATTAGCTCTGCTGCTCTCCTGGTATCATTGCTATTTTTTCCCCTGTGGAACTTATCTGTCTCACTGCTTTATATATCTAAATTACTCAAGGTTTATGTGGGAGAACTGGATTTAACTGCAGTTCATCAAAAGTCTCCTGAGGACCTGACAGCAAAAAAATATTTTAAGATAAATCTGCAGGTTATGTGTCTGGATAATTATGGATTTTACAGTTACAATTAGAGAGGGAAGACAGGTATGGAAACTTTTAAATGGTCTAAATATTTTTAATTTCAAGAGTTAAAATGGAAGAAGTTACAAAAATATTTGTAAAATAGATTTTTCCAATGGAAGTACCAGTGGCACTTACCTACTCTGTTAATTTTGGGTGGAATCAGACAAACAATAATTTTTTTTTCCCCTCTTCACACAATAATCCCTTACCATTTCTTAGAATCAAGAGCTAACTGGAAGGTCTTTTCTTTTTCCTGAAAAACTTAAGAACAGCTCTTCAATGTAGTTTGCTTGTTAAATACAAGATTTGCTAATTCTATAATTGTATATCTTATACAACAACTGTTCAAATGTAAACAAATGCAATATACAGCGTTCAATTTTGTATACAAAAGATTTTGCAGTATTTTCAGATGTACTGGGTCACTTCAGACTTACTAGAAACTCTCACTTCTGTTGTGCTTTGTCAAAATAAGAAGTATTCCATTTCAATATCTTGTCAGACATGTTCACTTCCAAATTTTCATTACACTTACTTACCCTAGTATGAAAGCATGCTTTTTCCCTTCCTTCTCCTAGCTATCTAGTTACCACACCTCTGTCATCATCATGGAGACCTTAACAAAAGTGACCTAGAGAAACTTAATAGAATTTTCCTCCTTGTGAAGTAATCCTCCCATTTGTATAGCCAGCTGTGATATTCTGTCAGACACACAAACCAATTCTAATAGCCAACTGACAGCTCAAGATGTTCCCTTTTACCACCACATTTTGACAAGTTAAAAACAGAGTTAAGCTTTTAGTTTGAAGGAAAAAAAAATCATCCCACCTGATAAGTCAGGGACGAACACTCTGGACAACATTAAGAAAGGATACTATTTTTCTCCTGATCACCTGACCCATTCCATTAAAGTTGTTGTAAACAATTTTAGTTGTTTGTAATTTTAACTAGAAAATATTAATTTTGTAAGAGTAGAGATTAATTCCATGGAATACAATGCTGCTTCTGCTCTCCAGTGAAAGTCTGAGTTCGATTGTTCAGTAAAAGTTTCTTCAGAGCTTCTATGTTTTGTATTTAAATATTCCTGCTTCTCTACAGTGTATTCTAGAATGGACTTTAAGAATAGGCTTTTGTGTTCCCAGACTACGCTGTTGATGGAAGCAGTGTGCGTAAGTTCCACAAACACTTGATTGCTACAGCAAAGACTTCTATCAATGGAGAAATGCTATCTTGCGTACAGGAAATTGGAATGTTGCCACTGATTTTAGTGGAGGCAGGATTTTAATCTTGATACATTTTATGGGAACTGCAAGGTACTGAATGACATTTTCTCAAAAAAGTTGTAGAGAACTGAGAGAACATAATACCTCAAAGGATCAGAACTGGACAGAAAATGCAATACAAGCATAAAAGAGAAAACGTAGAGATATAAGTATTCAGTCCTGAAAATCTTATCTACATGATTCTTACTGTTCTTTTAGTACTATCCATGGTAGTAAACACTGCACTCAGAAATAAGTGTTAGATGGACTAGGGAAAAAAATAACCTTATATTGTTCATTTACTCCTGCAAGAATGAATTTTAAAATCTTTTAATATACACTGGGTAAGTTTTACAGGTACTGCTGAAGCAATGTGTGCTGTCTTGCTACTAGATGATTTGTACAGCTTTTTTTATTTGTACTGTGTGCAATATCCTCTTTGCTTTTTTGGGACGGTGAATACTGAAAAATGAAAGGGGATGGAGCAAGTATATTTTACTTTACTTTCAAAATCTAACATGTAATGATTTTTGTAGGGCCCAATTTTTAGCTTCAGCAAGCAAGTCACACTAACTTCTACTGATCAGTAAGCCTTAAAGCAGGCGTCATCCTCTGTACTTCTCCAAGAAGATATTCAAATGTATAATAGCCTCGCTGTCCCTCTAGATTTTACGATAATGGGCAAAGCAGCAAGCATTAGGCATATCTTGCCCAAACAATCGATAATCTACTGCATACATATAGACTGATGAAAAGAGGTACATGGAAGCATCATACATAAAATATGATACTGGGTATAGAAAAAAAGGCCCCTTTGTTTTTGATAGTGAAACAAGTCACACCTTTTAAAATACCCATTTGTCTTCTATTTCTTATCAATGCAATGTTTGCTTCAGCGCTATTTTCTTCTTGATTGTATGAATGATATGAAGAGGCTGGTATGTTGTAGTATATTTCCACTGCGGCTGTCCTTGTAGATGTTCAAGCCTGAGTTGCTACGGGAGGAAAAAAAGAAAGAGCTTGTTTGCTCTTTCCTTGACAAGGATACAGAAAATAAATCCAAGAAAGCAACAGTTTTGATATAAAAATGTAACACCTGCCAGGCAGCTTACTCACAGTATAAACAAGGATTAACACCAGCAGTGGTGCAGCAAACACTGGTCTTAGCACACATATCTTTAAATATCACAACCTGTGTACAAGAAAAATTACTTCACACACTCGGTATTTTGAATTGCTTTTGGATTCAATATCTACCCCTAGAACAATAATACTACTTGATACACGGGCAGTGAACAGATTCGGTCCAGAAAGCAAATAAGCTAGAAAATTAGTTTTCCTACCTTCTCCTTGGTTTTAACACAGAATATAGTTTTAGACAAGAAGAAATATGGGGTTACTACAACCTAAGCAGTTATTTAGAATAATCTGTTTAACCATTTGCCTCCAGGCAAGTGGTTTTCACAGATTTTCCAAAGGCAATTACTATCTTTCTCAGGAGGATTTATTCTTCCCTAGAATGAACAGGTTACAAATAAACATCTTAAAAATCAGTTCCCTATCCATTTTAAAATCAACTCAAGCTTAGTAGCTTGTGATCGAGGATCAGATATGAGTTGAGGAGTGGACGGTCTCATTGCTGACTTAGAGCTCAGGCTGCAGGCATATGGCAACAGATGATCACCATTAGGGGCGTTAATATAAGGTTAATTGTCTGGGTCAGGCCTCTGCTGGCAGGCACTGGCTACGTACAGCTGTGTATACTATCATCAGCTGAACAGGAGCCGACTGAAACAATCTGTATTCTCTGCTCTGACTACCTGTCCTCCCTAGCACAGAAGGAAAACAAGCCGATGAATGATTATTGAATTTGAAAGCACTAAAGCAAAAACCTTTTGGTATTTGTATCCTCAACTGGCAAGTCAAAGAAACATTTTTTTTGCCTTTTGACAACCTAGTTTTTAATCTCTGATAAGGGATTCTCAAGGCATTGTTCCCATAACTTCTGTCTCTTTCTGGACTGAGAGCAATAAATAGTACCCTTAGGGTTATCTTTTCCCCCTTCTCCCACTGGTGAGCAAACAGGATGGAAAAGCATCTTCTGAACAGATGTCTCTGCTGGTGACCAAATGATCCCTTTGTACTAAGGAATGATGATAAAGCTGTAACCCTCCCTTACGTCGAAAAAACTGTCAACAGAAGTCAATTTAAGGGGCAGTATTCAAGTAGTAAGCGAAGGAATGGAACAGAATTCAGGTACTTCCGATGTCCAACCTGTTTAGCGCTATTGTAGGCCATGGAGACAAAGACAATCTTTCACTTGATGGCAATATTTAAGGAAAGAACCCAAATTCATACCAGTCACATTATTAGGCACAGCTTGCAGATGCGTTGATAGAGTTTCTGGCTATTCCAAACACATTCACTGCAACTTGCTTTTCTTCCCGTATTTCTGGAACACTCTAGCAAGGGCATAATTAAGCACAGGAGCAGAATAGCCACCTAAAATATTACCTCAGATCCCCAGTATGACATGTTCAAAAAGGTCTCAATTCTGAATGTGGTTTCCTGAAAGGACGCACAGAGAGAGAAGACTGCAGTACTCTGGAGAAAATCGGTTTGAGATCACCAGTAAATGCGAGTAAGTTAGGGTAGAACCACAGAAACAACAGTAATGTTTTTCAAAAATGCTGGAAAATCAGGAATGTCCATCACTACATAGGTGAAATGTACTCAGTCCTAAAGGTAAGTAGAATATTTTACTCCAGCTCAATGAGGATGCAAGTCAAAAAGTAGTCATGTTGGAACAAGAGGAAGTAATCAATGATAATAATTAACAATGCTTCCTTTTCCTGAAAAAAAAAGCCTTGGGGTTTACTTAATTTTGTTGTTAACTTAGCAAAGTCAATGAACTTTTATGAAAGTGTAGTCCGGCTTGCTAGAACAGTGTAGGCAAAGTGAATCCTGCCGTCCTGTCAAGAATAAGAATGTTTTGAATGCTACCCACATAGCTTCTGCGTCCAAAGTCTATCTTTGTAACGTGCTGAGGGTTCTTTGGTGGGGGGACAGGTTATATGCTATTGCTTTAAGCTTTTAGAATTTCAGCTAGATAGAATTATATTTATTTGTTATTGTAAGATCTCAGATGCATTTCAGTTGCAAGGCTGAGTTTTATGTATATCTAGTCAGACCATTCCAGCAAAGAGATAAGTTTAAGGAGAAAATTACTATGACACTTTATTTTTCTTTTCTTTGTTTCCAAATATTTTTGACCCAAACATTAGACTCTTTATGTCTGGCTCTTTATAAAATCTTTGATCTCTCCTTGGTGTAGACAGCATATTGACTTTTTTGCTCCATGCAAACCTGAGTAGTGTTGCTAAACATTTTAGTCATGCTTACATAAAATCTCCCAGAAAGCCTAACCTGAGCCCCTTGAGTTCAGGTGATGCCTCTTCTCCCTGACCTCTTCTGCCAAACAAAGGAGAAGGGGGAGGGATCCCTTAAAGGAGTAATAACCACTTTTTTCAAGCCTGATAGGAAAATGTAGCTGGTGCTTTAGGCTGTGAATTATGCACTGGCAACCCTAAAACATAATGTGTTGGGGAGAATTTTGGAAAAGGATCCTGCGTGGGCACATATTGCCTGCAATAATCAGAAATGAACATCATTCAGCGAGGACACATTTGTTAGAATCTGGATTTAAACTAAACACGCTGATGGGAATAAAACAAACAGGGAAGGAAGAAGGAGAGGAGAGGGACGGTAACAGAAAGACGAATGTCTGATTGCACATCTTGGGCAATAATTCACTTGTTAGGTAAATGGTACAAGTGCTTTCAGTAATCCCTTGAAGACATCATTATCAACTGACAATTTGCTACAGGTACTGCAGAAGTCCAAAGAGTTAAACAGCTCCAAAACTAACAAAATCATTCAAATTCCCTCAAGGAGCATAATATTGTTCTTCTGTGTAAAGAGTCCTCTTATTCCTTAGGTTATGAGCCAGGTGACTCTCATTAAGTCAATCATCATCAACTGGGCTTGGCCAGCAAGTAGAAAGGAGAAGGCAATCTACCATTATGTAGGCATTGAGTCTAGACTGAACTATCAACACCCTGTAGCTCAAAACTTAACTACTTAGATTGCTCAGGTAATAACCATGGCCAGCCAGCCATTTGCAGTGGCTACAGCTGCTTGCTTCAGAAGCCAGATAAATATATTAAATATTTATTAGAGCATTGCATCGTAAAGTGCACTTGGCTGCAATACCTTGTCTTTTCTCTTAACACCTCGAAGGAGATATATGGGTGCCAGCCTGTGCTGTGGCATGGATGGTATTGTCATTTCATTATTTGCAGCTGGACCACAGTGGTATGTAATTTTTATCAGCTACCGAAAAAAACAATACAAATAAAAATAATCACTAAACGCAAAAGAATCACACTGCTTGTAGAGCTGCTGTTGGGTCTAAGTGTATACTTCCATTGCTCCTTAACACCCTGGGATGTTTAATACTGTGTTCCCTGCAGGGTGACCTTTCTGTATTTAGTATGGCTAATTTCAACTGGACAAAAGCACAAGACTACATCCACCTATAGATGGAACCTGTGACATTCACATATGAAGTACTTCAGGGTAGATTTACCTTAGGTTATCAGGAGTGGATGTGTGTTGCTTGTCCAAGTGACTACAAAAGAGTTAATAACTGCTTTTTTGAGGCAAACTGTTTTTCTGTAAGCAAGCAGAACTGAACAGTTATTTTGCATAAAATTGCAGAGATTTATACTTTCAAAAATCAGTTTTGTTTCTAATACCAATGCACAGAAAACCTCCCTCGACATCTTCTTTGTTCACTCAGATACTTTTTTGTTAAATGAAATACATGTATAATCTCATTTAATCCCCTCAAACCCAAGCTCAGATCAGCATATTTATTTGGCTTCACCCTCATGAAGACAACTCTTTCAAAGTGAAAGTTGTATTTGAAAACATCATTCACACAGGATTTCCCCTTGCTTGAGGAAATATTTCTACTGCAAAATGTGGCATGAGCTGCTTTTCTTCATGCCGTATTTTTTTCGTATGGTTGTTGATCTTCCACAAGGAAATAATATGAACAAGTAGATTGCTTTTTGTAAATTTATTCCCAGCTGAGAGGAGCTAATAGGAAAAATGAAAAAGCAAAATCACCATTCATTCTGTTCGAAGGAATTATTTTCACGTAGTAAAATCCCAAACTCCTTATTAAGCTGTTCTTCACATTATCTTATTCTCCTAAAAGAAATAAAACCAGAGGAGGAGGAATTAATTTAGGTTGAAATAATAGATATGAAGGCCCAAGTTATTGGGTGGCTCTGTAATTAACAAAGTTGGCACCACGACATCATAGCGATGGGTACTTCAGATATGTAGGTAGACAGCTAGATAGATAGGATTAGAAAGAAGCCATTCGAACCATTCTTGCTGGATTTATTACTTCTGGCAAAACCAAAGCTTCTGATGTTGAGTCCTTAGAAGGTGGTGGCATGTGGTCACAGCTTGACCTTCCAGATCAGGCAGATTGAGAACATAATATTTTCTACACAGTTAATGTTGAGATGGTGTTAATTACTTAGCAGACCCTAAATCCCATGACTGTTTTTTTTTGTCATTCTGATAGAACAAGGGAATGATATGTCCAGTATGGAAAAGCTGGCAGGGAGCTATCTGGCAAGTTTTCAAGACAGCATGCAATTAAGAAAAAGAAATAAAACCGGAATGTCACTTGGGCTTGTTTCCCAACCAGACTACTTTTGAAGTGTCAACCAGCAGAGAAACTTGAGTATTAATAAAATAAAGTCTGTATTGCTAATTTCTAAATGTTGATGATGACTTGAAAGACTCTGCAGTGCTCTTAATGAATTCAGTGAAAGCAAGGAGAGTTGGATCAAGATTTCCAGACCTTGAGGGCAAATGGAAGGCTCCTGAGTGGACTAGCATTCAAAAATACTGAGTATGCCTCTTAGTTGCACATGTGTTTCTATGGAGGTACCTTATTTTTAAAAAACAGAGTGCTAATATTGGATCTCGGAAGAAAACAGAGCTTGGAAATAGTTAACATTAAAGATGGAATAACCATCTACTATTGTGTAAAAATGATCTATAAGCAGTGCAGTTAGGCTGGATAAATGATACTGATAGAATCTAAACTGGAGCCTTCCCTTGCATTTCTTCCAGCAGTCTTCCAGACCTAATGCTGCCTTAATATACATTTCTGAATCTAATTGTTCCTGAACATGCAGCATTCAGACTTAAAGACTGGTAATAAAATACAGTCATCCCTGCACTCTGTACTATAATATTACCCTATCACTGGGGTAAAAAAATGCTACTTTGATTAAAATATGGTCAAACACCAAACTATCTAAAAAATGGAAATCACAAGTAAAACAATGATGAATGTGAAAAGTGGGAGGAAAAAAATTATGTAGATTACAAAACTAAAATAATGTAAAACAATTCAAATCAGTTGGCTTGTCTATGGTCAGGGTATGTGTGGAAGCTCTACTGAAATGCCTGATGCAGGTAGATATTCCGAGATTTCCTGAATCATATTCTCACAGTAAAGTGTATGTGTCGCATAGTTTGTCATAACAGCATGCCTGATCACGTCCAGTCCAGCAGCTCTCCAGATAGGCTGATGGATATAAGGAAAAACTATATAAGGAAGTAGTTTTAGTCTGTTGTCCTGCACTGAGAACCTGTCTAGCCTTTGAATGTTTCTGGAATTAAAGCAAACATGAAAAAAGTACACTCCAGTAACATTAGGGTGAATATATTCAGGGAATAAGTAAGTTTACACTCTGAGAGTACCACAGTACCACATGAGCATTACTTGCAAAATACCATGAATGGAGGGCAAATGGAGGGCCCATTCATAATCCAAAACAAAATAGCAGCCACCCCTCAGCAGAACTACTTTACATCAGAAATTTACTGTGCCTTGGTAACAGAGGGTTAACCCTCTGGTTTTATTGCAAGCCTTGCAAATTTTAGTGAGAATTCTGTCCAAATTTCTGGGCTTACACTAATACATGGGTCTCAGCGTTCATTTCTTTTAATAAGCATGGAATCCTAGACTTGCAGGAAGGTTATAGAGAGGTTTGAAAATGTAACCTGAGTGCACCCTACTGATTTAGAATATTAAAAAATTGAACAAAAGGAACCAAAAGATAATATTTTTGAACACTTCATGATTTTGAGAACCTTACCCAGAGTTTTAGATTCTTGAAGATAGCAACATTAGCATAGTAATTTTTTGCAATGTACTACATGTCAAAATACTTCTAGTTAAGGAAAGTGATTTTAAAACACTTAAAAATAATTATTTTTATCATACCCATGTAATTTAGGCATCATATGAAGTACGAACTAAAACAATATTATGTGGAAAAAGAATATTTCTTGGGTGCCTAAGCAGTTCTTACATTTTACCCATTAAAAAGGCTTGTTGTAAAACAGAAAACGTAATAGAAATAATGAAATGAGCAGCCAAGGTGCTGCTCATCAAATGTTGGTGATTGGAAGTGGGGGAAATTATTTTCCCGCCTCAGAAAATATGCCTTAAAACTAGTAATATTTTTATATAGACATAGGCTTGTGATTTGAGGGTGAGGAGGACAGAAATATCTGTGGGAATAAAACTGGAGAAAGGTTATCCCACAGCATACAAAAGCAGGTAAGTAAGAACAGAGCTGAATCGAGCAAAAGGTCTTTAACCTGAGTTTCCCTCATTACAGCTAAATGCTCTGATCACCAGCTATGTTCATCTGTGGCAGAAAAGGTCAGGGATTCACTAAATAATTGAACAGAGACATTGGGCCAGAAAATTAGAAGAGGTGATTCATTGGTCCAATGATTAGGACATTCAGCTTGGTTACAGACGACCTAGTTTGTATTATGACTCAGGCAGTCAATGAAGCCACTGAACCTTGAGCTCCTAAGCAAGCACAGGAGGCAGAGGATAGCAAAGGCTTCTGGGCACCTCAGGAGGTAAGCAACACCCACCAGAGCAACTTGAATAGGCCAGGACTCAAAAGAGAGGAGAAGATTGACTCAGGCTTAGTGTTTGGATGTGGGAGACCAAGATTTAAATGTCCGTTTTGAATCCAAAGTTACAAGGTAGAGTTACCCAGCTTCTTAGGAGGAGTCCTTTTCCCCTGAGTTACGGTAGGGTGATGTTCTCTGTATTAAATCTGCCATGAAGAATGTCTGAATCTTTCCCACAAAAAGCTTTGATTTTAATGACTTCATATTTTCATGCTTTAAGAGAACCCTCTTTTCAGATGTATATGCAAGAAGTTCCATTAAAAGCAGAAGCTTATGGAAGTTATAGGGAAGACGGCAAACTTTAATGCAGTATTTACTTGTGTTTCTTCTCATTATTGAGCAATAATAATGGCAAAATTTCATAAATACCTGTGAAAGTTGTAAAAAAGGAGAAGGTATGTAGGTTTGAGGCTAAACACAAGCATCCTAGAAAGAAAGAAGGAAAAAATAATCACACCACTTAATCGAAGGAAGTGCTTATGCAAGCACATCCAGACTATAATGATAGTGCACTTTAAGGCTACTCATGGAAATGTCCAGATCACATTACTGTCAAAGTCAATAGTACCACCGTGGATAGATCTAAACATAATACAACACAACAATCCAATGGACTTTTAAAAATGAATAAAGACACAGCTATAAGATGCTCATATCTTGTTACTCCAGATCTCTTAAAACTACATTATAGCATAAGAATTGGATAAACTTTGAAAGGTTCATATAGTTAGTCCATTTTCCCAGTTACAAGCCTCTTTCTAATGGCTAATGCAAAAATTCAGAAGGGTGAATGGCATCTTGCAGTGGATAAAAACAGGAAAAGAGCAACAGGGAGGTCTTTCTGCTGAAAGCAACACCTTTTTGTTGGTTTCAGCAGGAAAAAAAAAAAAGTAAATAAAATATATATTTATACATAAATATGAATTGTAATATACGTACGTATGTATGTTGAATTTTTCAGTGACAGAGACCAGAACCAGACACTGTGAGGCTCAGAACAACAGTGGAGAGTTTGGAGCTTGGAGCAGCTGGATTCATCTGGTGAGACCAGAGCAACCCAGCAGGAACAAGAACAAGTGGTCATAGAAATCAAAACCCAGCCCTCAGCAATACTCAGCATAAGCAAACATCGATGACTGTGGGGAAAACTGCTTCTTTCCTTGCCTGGACAAGGTCTTTATTAATATTAACTTGGAGGAGAACAGTAATCTGTTTACTTAGGCTTGGGAACCAGTGAGTGGAACAATGAATTGGGTCAGAGAGCGTGAATCTGTTTGTTTAAGCCTACAAACATTGTACTATTACTGGAGGATATGTATGGTATTACTATTGATGAATCAAAGTGAAGGCTTACACATCCAGATAATAAGATGCTAAGCACAGCGGCAATTCCTGTGCTACCTCCTGCTGCTGAAAAAGAGGTTT
Source organism: Rissa tridactyla (assembly GCF_028500815.1). Taxonomy (NCBI): domain Eukaryota; kingdom Metazoa; phylum Chordata; class Aves; order Charadriiformes; family Laridae; genus Rissa; species Rissa tridactyla. Next base: position 69,538,992 of record NC_071497.1, on the reverse strand, counting down.
AGCATGGACCTGTGTCAGAATCTTTAACCAGCTGTATGATACTGCCACCTCCAAATAAGTTTTCTGCATCTACTGCTGATGCTTCTCTTATTTTTTCCACGCAAATAGAAAAGAAACATAATTACAGTGAGAATTACAGTTTTGTAGACTAATAGCAAAATAGCAAAGCAAGGAGTAATAGAGACAAAATCTGGATACAAGAGTTGAAAGCAAGCCAGAATTATTTAGAAAGGGTTGCTGGATTTCCCTGCAGTCTAGAGGTTAGTACATTCTCCTTGGAAAGAGGAAGCCAAAATCAATTCTAAGGACAACTTTTATATTTCATTCAATGACTATTTGATGGAAATACATAAGCGGCTGCTGGGTATAGGCTAAGGCCAGGTTTTCCTTAGCCATTACAGCAGGGTTGTGTTCACACACAGGTTTGTTTTTACAGCTCAGTTCAATGTTTTTTCATGTGTTTGTTTCTTTCTTTGTCTAAAATCAGAGAGGAACACTTTCAACAAAAGAGGCTGAGAATTCCTTTGTTCTTTATCATTGTAGCCTACAGATATAGTGATTATTTTTTCTGGAGATAGAAGATGTAAGCTTGCGTTCCCTGAAGCAGACAAAACAACCGAAACAGGTCTCCCCTGGTCAATGCTTTATCCACTGAATTATTGTACCAGGAGTAGGAAGGATTTCCTCTTGCAGCACAACTTGAAGGGAATGTGCTAGACAGCCTTGAATTTTGTATAGAACCAAGTGATGGAGAAGGTTGAACCACAGACTGAGCCACTATGAGCCCCAGGGGTTCCCAAGGAAAGCACAAAGCAGTTCATTAGTTCTGAAAAAGCATAGCACAAAATAAGAGGTAAGCTCCTCAGCACTGTTAGTTTGACTGGCGTATTTAATGCAGTATGATATAGAAACCATCAAAAGCAATATACAATGTTAGATGTAACAGTTGGCTGACTCAGTGCAGCCATTTAAAACTCAAGTTCCAAGTTACAAATTTAAATATGCCAGAAAACCACTGTAAATAATACTTAATCATGATAAATGCTATCATGATGCTACAAAGCAATGTTTGATGAGACGGACGCCAAAGGGCACAAGTTCCAAACTGGGTAGAATTGGGTACTTGCCTCATGGGTAAGACCTTTCAGGGCATCCCTTTGATGGCTGCAAGGCTATTTCAATAATAAGTGGAAAGCTTTTACTTTTTTGGAAACCCAAAAGCAGCTGGAATAATACTTCTGCTATCCTTAGCTGGAAATGAAACTCAGGGTTATTCTTCCATTCAGTGGTAAACACCTTTGACTAATGTTGCTTCTTTGCCAACAAGCTTAAACTTTTTCCTACTTTCAAACCCTAAGCGGGTATGATGAAACTATTATAACTGCTTATTGTTAGTTTATGCCGCAAAAAGATTTAGTGACAAAGGCCTTTGAGATTCACATTATGAATCCAGAGACAGGACTGATCTCAGAATTCTTTTTTTTTTTTTTTTTTTTTGAGATCAAGATGCTCAGGAACCTTGTTGGAGTTTGTCTGCAGATGTAAATGGGTAACAGGTCATTCTGGTTGGGAAATCAAAGATGTACCAAAATGAGTATCAGTCACACAATTTGTTTGTGTGTCAGTGGTTACATAAGTTGGCATGCCACAACCACGCTGGTTAAATAAGCCTTCAATTTTAAGGCTGAATGGACCTCGATTTTCTACTTCAGTAATGCCTAGGTACCCAAGTGGTGCACTTAGAGCCAGTTATACAAGTTTATAACAAAAAGATGGTTCATGCACCAGAGAGTTAATAACTCAGTACAAAATATGAGACATCAGATAGATGCAGGTACATGAGAACAAAAATACGAAAGAGGAAAAACTTGCCAGCATCGTAAAGTGGTTTACCCACACTTTTCCCCCAGCTCTTGCCAAGTTTTAGAAATTCCATCCCAGTTATGCAATAAATGCAAAATGCAAAATACTTCATATTTCTCCAGGCAAGCAAACTTGTAAGAGAATGGTCTCTACTTCAGGATTTGCAGAGGAGAATGAAATTATCCTCAGATTGTATCTGAACTGCCAGGAAATCAACTTGTTAAAAAGAATTTTGTTGCTCAGATGCACTCTTAGATTTTCCTAAGCACTTTTCAGAAGAAGATACTAATATCGGTTCTCTTGGTTTTTGTAAAAGTTGAACTAACAGAAACATAATAAAGAGTCAAATTGTTCCTTGGTGATTATTTTTTCATTTGTTTTACTTTATTGTCAGTCTTTGCAAGAATTGTTTATTATTACTTATCTGTGCAGCCTTGAGAGTCTGGATAGCTCTGAAGAAGACTAAATAAATACATGGTCTCCAGTTTAAAAAGCGAACAGGAGAGTAATTTCTTTTGATAGTGATTAATAGACATTGTACTCAAAACTATAGTGTAGAGTATGGGTATGTTAATGTTGTTGGTGGTGTTGACGAATGTTTCATGTACTTATCAAAAGATCAAGGTTTCAGAATGAAAAATGTATTCAGTGAATATATTCTTATGGAGACTAAAATAATTTAATTTCTCAGACTAAATATTGAAGAGTCCAATATATAACCTCATGAGCAACAAAAAGAATGGTACATATCATAAGGTGAGAGAGTTGCTCCATAGGCATTCCTACAGCCTAGAAGACCAGGATTGTCTCTGAACAGATAGGCTGAGCATGACAGTATGTCCATATGTATGCAGGCATCATAAAGCTCCCGAAGGACTCGCTACTAGGTGCCATGGACAGGTGCAAGGGAGACAGTCATTCAGTTCCTCTGACACCTCTTTTTTCAAATCATCAGATCCTATGAATTCATTAAGGTTTTTAAAAAAACCTCTGTAGACTAGAAATGAAATATTATCTAGTTATATTCCATTTTTCTTTGAACTCAGTGACTCAACTGTCACTGAGTTCAAAGACCTGCTTGAAAAAAGATAGATCCCCAGTATTCATGTTTCATCTACTGACTTCTCAGATCTTCATAAATGCCTCTAGAGAAAAAGCGTTATAATGCTCACACGATTTTTAATAAACTCCTAAGCATTGTAATGCTTACCTGATTTATAATAAACTCCCATTTTCCTGTTGGAAAGAAAATTTATCAGTAGCAGTAGAAGCTTTTAAACCCCTGTATTTCACAAATACACTCTGTTGTTGCTTTGCCTCACTTTTTTTTAAATTAAACTCTGAAGCAACAAAATAGCTTGAGGTAAACTTAACACCAATTAAAATAATATTGCATTGAGATATGTTTGCAAGTAGTTGTTTAAATGTATTGTATGAAGGTTACAGAGTTTGTAACAAATGGTGTGCTGAGTGGTCCCCTGTTGCTTATGAAGTTAGAAAGGCATTCCCTATGGCTGCATAATTTCTTTCAAGCCTCTTAAAGAATGGTACACATCTCCAGTTTAATATAAACAAGGACCCTTCAACAGCAACATATAAAATACCTAGTTCTCTATTTGTTGAAATAATGGATAAGGTGAATCTAAATGTTTTGGCAAAGATTTCTAGGTTCACAGACAGAAACATGTTTCTCCATAAAATTAATCATCTGCAACTGTTACACTAAATAAAATGAGTATTGAATTTCCTTTTTCTATCTGGCTTTGGTTTTGGACGCTGCCAGGCAAATATACTGTCTTCAGCTCTACCACCCTGACTATGCACCTAGATGTCTTGATGACTGGTATATTTAAAAGAGAATTCTGGAATAGCAACTGAAACCCTTAGTCACTGTTGCAGGTGAGTTTCTGTCACAAGCCTGAATTTGGCTATGCCCTCAGACTCTTTGGAGTTCATGCCCCACCGCCCACCCCCCCCAAAAAAAAAGAAAAAAGAAGAAAACAAACAAAACAAAAAATACCAAACAAAACACACAGACACAAACAAAACCAACAAGCAAAAAAACAAACAAAGAACAACCCAGAGGTATACATATCTCAGTGCATAGACCCTAAAGTGAAATGTTGCTAACATGCTTCAAAATAGAAGATGATAATGTTCCCTGCATAAGCATAAGGTGTTGGTGCACCTGCATGAAATTATAGCATGGGATATAATTGACTCACCAATATCAAATGCCTATTATACATTTGACTTGTTGCTGAGGTTTTTCATAGTTGAAAACTGCAGATGGCCTTACTGACCAAACCAAGTCATGCTAAAAGGTGGTATTCAACCTTGACAATTCCCACCCAAGTTACTTGCCTGTCTATAGAAGTACAAGACCCTGGGTTTTAAGCCTGGATATTTAGGACTGATGCAAAGACTTGGTGGAAACTTCGATAAGAAGAAATCTTGACCGTAAGTATTTTGACAATATTGTGTTCATTAGTAGTTGTTTCTCAAAATTTGTTTCTAAAAGTCTCAGTAAGCTATAAATTATTATATTTACATTTCAGACAAATGGTTATGACAGTACTGAAGTGACCCTTTTAAGGAGATTCTCAATGAAGTTTATATTTTTGCCATAAAAATAGCATAGATGTGTCTGTTAGTCTCAATCAGGAAAAGAGCAGAACTCCCATAAGTGATTAACTATATCCCAAACACTCAGTGTATACAGGTAGCAAAAGAGAAGTATTCAGAGAAAAGCCACTAAAACAAATATTCACAGAGTGCAGAGACTACAGATAATGAGGAATCGACCCAAGGAGTACCCTTGACAATGCTAAATTGAAGGGGAGAAGGACTGAGGCTTATTATTTTGAATTTTGTTTAGTAATGCTATTCTAGGTTTCAGACTATCAGCACTGCTGTATTTTCATTCAGATCTATGCTGTGGCCTCCAAAAACTGTCTTTGCCTTATGCAAGAACATAAGCAACCACAATCCTCAGCTTCTGAGGTCTTTGAGCCTGTGGTTGGCATCAAGTATCTCTATTTATTTTTCTGCCTTTAAAAATCTCCGCATTTTCTACACATCAAGAATACTATATCCAGTGCTACGTGCTGAAAAATGTCACTGTAAAATTATGTTAAATGGAACTGAAAATTTGATGAAAACCAACCTCCAACTGATGAAGCACAGCTTCATGGAATTCTCCTTATGTCCATCTAGCAGTAATTATCTCTGTCCTTTTGTTCCTCATTACATTCTATATAAGAAAATAGTTTCACAAGAAGCTAAGCGCATATGGCATGCTAACACTTGAAATTTCTTGTAGGTTTAATGTATCTTCATTAAATATGTAGACATCTTACGGTGAAATTGTGATTAAATACTTCATTTCACTTCTTGTGTCAACCCAGTGATAGCTCAACTACATGCTATCTGGACTCACAAAAGTAATAAGCTTTCTCACCTCTCACGGATCAAGTGTGGTTTCCCTGCTTTTAGACCCACTTCAGTGAGGTGCAGTGTTCATTCACTTCAATGTGAAAAAGGACATTGCTATCTCACTGCAGAAATGACAATAGGAACTGTTGAGGCAGCTGTGGCAGCCACAAAAATCAAAGTACAATACTTAGACCAGTGGTCCTGCTAGCCCAGAGTCCTGTTTCCAACACTGCCCAACAGAAGGCATTCGGTGAAGATTATAGGAAAAACACAGTCATGCAGTGATACTTCTCCAGGATACCTTTTCCGTCTCTAGCAGTTCTTGGTTTAGAGAATTTCTGTCAAAAAGATACTGGTGCCCTGACTCTTGGAAGATAATCTGTGGCTTTTCATGACAGATGACACTGAATTGTATAGCAACTTTATTGGATTCATGTTCTTGATCTTCACCTCAGATCATAAAATGACAGGGTGTTCAGATCAAATCTGTGTGGATTATCTTCCTGGGTTCAATAATACCAACCAGAGAATATGAAAAGACCCCATACCATAAGCATCCTACCTGTTTCTGGGCTGTTTTAGAAGGTGAAAGTCCCTTTCTTCCGGGGCTTCCCACTGATGGCAATGTGTCTCTGCACTCATTCTAGAGGAATTAATTTCCCTAAAGATTTTCATCATGTCTTGGAAGGCTCTGAGTAATACTTTCTGCTTGTTCTGTTTTGAACATCCTTCAGGATGCTGCAGTTCCTGTGCTGAACAGTCAAGGACGCACTGTGTTCACACTTTAAACACACACTAATCAAGTTCGGCACATGTATCACTCAAACGTGTTGTAAAAAAAGGATTTTATCATTCATACACCCCCTCTATCAAACTTTGTGCAAATATTTAAGAAGCTTTTTGTTTGGGTTTGTCACTTTTTTTTTTTTTACTGTCTGCAATGCAATAGAATGTAATTTTGGAGTCAGTGAAACGATATTCTGTAATAAAATACAACTAAGCATTTCAGTGAATGGTAGAAGAGTGACACCAATGAATATAAACACGTATTCCCTGGTATTTATTTTAGATAATGATCAATGAACTTGCTAAGAAAAATGCTGTAAATCTTCAGCATTATAATAAATATTAGGATTTCAATGAGTATGAAGTTAAGAAACACTCTGTCCTTGTTCCAAGAAACCAGCTAGCTGCAGTCAGGTGCATTTGTTCTTTAAATGCCATGTGCTTCAAAAGGATTGTGCAACTCTTCATTTTTGCCATCAGCTTCTTTGGTGAAAGACTTTCCTTTTATACAGATCATAGAATCATAGAATTGTAGAATCACAGAATGGTTCAGGTTGGAAGGGACCTTAAAGATCATCTAGTTCCAACCCCCCTGCCGTGGGCAGGGACACCTCCCACTAGACCAGGCTGCTCAAAGCCCCATCCAGCCTGGCCTTGAACACCTCCAGGGATGGGGCATCCACAGCTTCCCTGGGCAACCTGTTACACTGCCTCACCACCCTCACAGTAAAGAATTTCTTCCTAACATCTAATATAAATGTCACCTCTTTCAGTTTAAAACCATCACACCTCATCCTATCACTACACTCCCTGACAAAGAGTCCCTCCCCACCTCTCCTATAGGCTCCATTTAGGTACTGAAAGTCTGCCATAAGATCTCCCTGGAGCCTTCTTTTCGACAAAAAAAAATTGCAAAACCGAAAGCAGTAAGTGGATATCTAATGCTCAACTGATGGGTGTTGTACCTTTGCATATTGGAGACAAAGGGATGGAAGATGTGTTTCTACACTCTGCAGTGATATTCCAGGGGTCTTATTGCTGTTCCTAATATTCTTGTTGCATAGGGAGAGACTAGGATCCTCCCTGCGATGCCTGCTTTGGAGGTGCTAGTATGCATGTATACGCTAAATCATCATTGAACGACCTTAGATGCACTCTTTCCCTGACAGGCAGATCTAAGGCTGTCAGTGTACATTCACACTCATGTACGAGGTGTATCTCAGTGCTACAGTACAGTTATGTGAATTCTGGGCCAAAGGCATACAAATGACTATGCGCTTGCATTTAAACCCGTTAGGTGATACACATGCATTACGATCACAGATGATTAAGAGATTAACAGATAACCTGACCTTGGTAGCCAGCAAAAGAGAGTGGACTACTAGTGTGACAGCTGGTTCAGGATTCAGCATCCACGGCAATTCCATTAGAATGTATACAGATCATATCTCAGGAAACCTACTTTCAAAGAAGGATTAATAATCTATAGCAAAATGACAAGTTATTTACACCAGAGGGAAAGTAAAGAACAGATTCAAGGCAGTTTAACATGATGTAATTCCAGTTAATCCACAGCAAACGTTGTGTATGAAGAAATCGTGACTTCCCTTCACTGTGAGATTTCATATTCCTTGGCCTATTACAATAAACTATGCAAATCCAACTGGAATAATTTGCAGTTCAGTCTTTGAAATGTTTTGAACTCTTAAATTTACTTCTATACTAGACTTAATTGGCTTTTGGACTTATGCGCTGGATTTGTCTTTGATTTGCAGAGGAAAGAGCAAAGAGTGCATCACAGCACTGGAGGAAGGAGAGGTGAGTACTGCTTGAGAGGGGCTAGCTAAATTCCTCCTTAAAGCACAAGACTGTGCCTTTCTAGTAGGGCCCCCTTTTTCAGCTGTGCTTCCTTCCACTCTCTTTTTTTTTGCCGTCTGTCTCTGCAGAACGAAAAGACACGCGGGTTACTTGAGACAACCGAAAGCGACAGACCTCACCTGAGCCCCTGTCGTCCTTGCGACACAGCAGTACAACCTCGACTCTTTTCCTGCGCACTGGAAGGGATTCACAGGTTCCCTGCCGCACAATAGCTGGCATCTGCCTTGTGCCACAGGGAAGAAAAATTTCTGCATTTTAATAGGTGGAAGGGCTAATTCCCAGAGGAACTCATTATAAGCTTAGGTTTCGGGTGTTACTTTAAGGTTTTGCTAATTTTTTCATTTTAAGGGTTACTGAAAACTGTATTTTCTGTTGGGAATGAGCTGAAGCACCTCCTTTGTGTGCAAAGATGCAAATAAGACCTCAACTTTCTTCCCAGTTCTTTCTTTCTCCTTACCATACTTGGGTGCTGCTGAAGTTTGATAAAAATCAAGAAATATGTTAATCCTGCTCCTAGTTGTACTTCTTCTTTTCCTTTGACTGAAAGATTTCCCAAGACCTTAATGGCCTGAGAATGGCAAATTAAAATGAGATTGGACATAAATAAAAACAATGGATACAAAAATTGTCAATCATGGAGAATGTCAATTTCTGAACTTAGAAGCTGGGCATGTTTAGCTTGGAGAAGAGGAGGCTGAGGGGAGACCTCATTGCCCTCTACAACTACCCGAAAGGAGGTTGGAGAGAGGTGGATGTTGGCCTCTTCTCCCAGGTGAATAACGACAGGACCAGAGGAAATGGTCTGAAGTTGTGGCAGGGGAGGTTTAGATTAGATATTAGGAAGAATTACTTTACTGAAAGAGTGGTCAGGCACCGGAACAGCCTGCCCAGGGAGGTGGTTGGGTCACCATCCCTAGAGGTATTTAAGAAACGTCTAGTTGTGGCACTTCAGGGCATGCTCTGAAGGGCAGAGATTGTAGGTTGTTGGGTTTTTTTGTTTTGGTTTGTTTTTTGTGTGTGTATGGTTGGACTCGATGTTCTCAAAGGTCCTTTCCAACCATGAAGACTCTATGATTCTATGATTCTAAGTACCTGATTTATACTTTTCTCTCAGAAGGTACTTCTATTATTCTCCATTGTTTCCGCGAAATAAAACAAGAACAACCCTTTTAGACCAAAATTCAACCCTACGTGATAGCATCTGGCTTCACCTGTCAAATTTAATCCAGTTCCTTTATAGGACCTGCTCAGAAAATTCTTACAAAGGTTATCAATGAATCAACTAACAACTTGGCAGTCCAGATGCAGGTTTTAGCACTACTTCCAGAGGAAAGGGTAACTCAGTTAAAACAAAAGTCTAAAAAAATGGAAATATACTTTCAATTTATTTTGCAAATATTGAATGCACTGCTACAGTTTGCTTTGAACCATACTTTATTTTAGGTCCATAGTTTGTAAATGAACATTGAACTTTCAATTCAGACCTTTTGCTGTCTATTCATAACTTCTGCTATACAGTACTTTGCAGTCCCTGTCTATGCAATTTCCTTTTATTAATGTACAAACAAAACATGATGAATTAAACATGCTATTACATGTACTTTTTGGCAAGCATCAAAGATGAGGTAATTGAAGATGGTTATTATTTCCAGCTGTACAGTGCTAGCACATAGTGACATTTAAATAATAAGAGAGAAAGTAAAATAGGTGTTTTGGCTTTAACAATACTGTCCTCTAACCATCCCAACTCACTAATTTCTATTAATTATTTCAGATAATACCTGTGTCTGAGACAAAGCTGTGTCTCAGGCTATTTAAATAATTCCTGATATGTAAAAAAGCCTGGAAAATGCTGTAACAACTAGATATTTTTTAATATAGATAGATACTAGAACCTAGACAAGTTACCATATAGATCTCTAAGATGTAAAGGATCACTTCTAGCAAAAATAAACTTTCTTCCTCTTTGTTAAAGAATTGGTCAATCATAAAGTAACTCATATTTATTTATAATTCTGAAATCTGCAATAAGCATATAAGATTTTTCGCAAATTGCTGTTCAGTAAAAGAGAGTTTCTCACACATTCTTCTGGTTAACCTTCAGTTCAAGATCATTTCCAGTGAGAAACTATTGTTTCTATCCTGATCTGTTGTCTGGCAACCTACTGCAAGCTGCATTTTATCTGGTACATTTTTTCTCAAAAATTGTAATTTTTGTTATTTAACCATGTAGACAGTAACTCAATATAAGGTAGGGAATGACACCGTTTCAGCTAAACTGTCCAGTGCTAGAATCATAAGAGATGACTGTCTCTGCAGGGAGCAAGAGGCTGGTTTAATTTCCGTGCTCCCACTGTATTTCTGTGGAATTAGCCATCAAATGAAACCTTAAAGATCTGTGTTTCATTGCCATGTGTACACTAATTTTCTATTCAAAAAATAAAACCAACAAATATGTGGCTTTTTTTTAAAGTTGATAACCATTACACATAACAATGGAGAGTACTGGATTGGGCCTGTCTGACCCTTGTTTCAGTAAACTTGGGAAAACCGCAGGGTGGAGATGCACTTTTTATCTGTACTTTGCAGAGGCTCTGTTCATTACATGCAGCCCATGGAAATTGCAGCAACTCATGTGTTTTCCTGTTAGGCACAATTGGTTCTCACAGGTTTGCACACCCTCCAGTGAATTCGTCCTAAGAGGATGGCACACAACTGCCTTCTTCAGTGCCTTCACAGTCATAACAGTGTTCTCACCATCGCTCCAGTCTCTCCCTCCAGTTCCACTCTTATCACAGAATTGCTGAAACAAAGGACTGAAGTTCAGCAATTGCTTTAAAACCTTGTTTAAGACCTCATTTTGTAAGTAAGAAACTGTAGAGAATGTGGTTCTTAAAAAGTGTGAAAAATTCTCAGGTAACTGAGATGCATACCAATGTAAACGTAAGGTGACATCAATATGAATTAAATCCCCCCTAAAATATTAAATGACATCAATTTTGTTTATGGTTTAGAAAAGTCTGACACTAAAGCAATCCTAGTTTCGAGTCGCGTGTAGTACCACTGTATTTCCCTTAGCTTATTTTGTAGAAAAACCCTACTTACATGGGAAAAAAATGTGTGTATATACACAGAATACAGCAAAAAATCTAAGTATTGATGTTCATGATGTTAGAACCTATTTTACTATTTCATGAACCCAACTCCCAAAAGGGCTTTTAATACCAAGAAAAATCAAATTGCTTGTCTTGCATCCCAAAAAGTGAATCATAAATAAAAAGAAAATACTTAAGTCTGGCATATATCTTTGGTGATTCTTACTTCTGTGAACAATTTGGTCACATAAACCCAGTTTGAGAGTTCAGGACCAGCAACCCCTGTGATCAACTAGTCCCTCTTCAAATACATCACTAGATCCTACATTTAATTTTTACCGCTGCGCTGAGTCTCACTAAATTACTTTTAGTCAAAACACTTCTTCTAAACATGTATCTGAAGTCACCCTGAGATCTGGGAATTAACCACATCCATCTGATGGAAGTTTAAGTGACTGATTACAATTTACCATTAAAAATATGTCTTATTTCCTATTTAAATTTGTCTGGCCTCAGGCCGTTTGTACTGAACCTTGTCATTCCTTTCTTAAAAGTCTCATTTTATGATTGTATTTTCTCCATGTGAAAGCACTTAGACACTGTAAGCAACTCAACTCTCAGGGGTTTTTTTGGTGTCCTAAACACACTGAACTCTTTTGAGCCTCCCACTGAGAAGCTTTCCACTCATTCAGTCACACAGAGGCTAATTCCTACCTCCTCTTAATTTTTTTCAGCATCCTTCTTCAAATGCAGACACTAAAAGTATAAACAGCATTTCAGCATCAGCAATTTCTGTAGAAGTATCATATGCATATACATACCCAGTTCTTGCTGAATTAAATGCAACTTTAAAATACTCTTTAGAACTCAGAGAGTGGGATTAGCATATTGAAAAGCAAAGACCACCACTTTGGATTATTTTGATTTTATAGTTCTATTTTTCAACCTTTTAAAACATATTATGAAATCCATATCTGGTGATGCCAAATGAATTCATTACAATCAGTAGAACTCTTTGGTACGTAGTTATTTTAACTTTCGTGAATGGTAAGAGATTACATTTATATTTAACTTTCCACGAGAAGCCCTGGTAGAAAAGGTTGCACATCTGGTAGTGAACTTTTGGATTCTATGCCCATGATGTGGGAGGTGTCTTTGACATATCTGCATATTTCACAACTCTTGTAAGTATTTGTGTAGGTGACAGCAGGGGTGATCCCTGGTCTTTCGAAGCTGATTCATTTTCAAAGCATATTCTCTTATACGTTTTCAACAAATCCATTTTCAAACACCTTTGAACTAAAGTAGCTATTAAGCATCAGGTTCTATAGTGCAATTGAAACAATTTAAAATAAAAAAAAAGTACTTTGACTATCATCTACTTATATATGCTACAAATGTGCAAACAGATCTAACAAGATTCTTTTCATCGTGATTCAGCACATCAGGTTTTACAAAGTAAGCATATGCTTAAGGGCTGAGCTGAAAAGCAGCCGTTTACCCACGTACTTATCGCTGGAAATGTTAGGAGATGAAATTTAACTATTTTAAGGATCTTCTTTTTCATGTAGCCTGATTCTGCTCTCTTACTCAAGTTACTGTATAGATTTGAACCACCACTCTGGTATCACTCACCAATGTGATATTAATAAGGGCTGGTGGATTCATTCCTTCTACCAGATTTTTTAGGCAAAAACATGCTGTTCATGAGTGAATATTAAAGTTTATGCCTTGAATTTCATGTGACTAATTTAAAGGTCATACTTGTTAACTGTTGCAAATTTTTGCCTATGGAACCTTTGACATTATAAAATGAAATATAATCTTATAACACTCTAAAATTCCTTCAGCCAATGGATTTTGTTTCATGTGATGTGGCATTTCACATCTTGAAAGCATGGCATTCCAAGCCCTATTCTTAAGGAAAAAGCCAGAAGTATATTGTGAAACTGATTATGCAGACACCTGTAAAGACTAACCATAAATGAGTATGTTGTAACCAGGACTGAAAAGGACACTATATATTCTTTTGCATTGTCACTTGGGAGAATGAAAAGAAATTAACACACATTACAAAGGAAATAGACAATGTATTGTATCTTGCAGCAGCACATGAACAGCTTGCTTGAGAAGAGGTGAACATCCTACTCTGGTATTCCTAGTTCATGATAAGTAGTGTGTTGCCATTTTGATTTCTTTCTCTGAAGTCTCCTGACCTCATACTGTGCTGCCGGGTTCCAAAGATCAAGTCTCATACAGCCCTAACGCCTGGGTAGACAAGTGGTGGTTTTCTATCAGTGGGACGTGGGTCCTGCATGTTTGCAAAAAACTTCTGCTGTGTAAATGAATGAAGTCTGTTGACAGTAGGCTTAAATTTGCTACAGATCCTTATTTGCGGTCAAAAGATTTTAAGAATGTGAAAACTGCAGGCTTTTGAAATTATTGTAATAGATGTTTTATCTCAACAAGATGTCTTGCTTCTCTAAAACTATACTTGTAAATCTTCAGCTTTTTAATCCTTGAAAATTATGCTAGTCGAGATAACATAGTTAAACATAGAGGATATAGTTTGACTGGAAGGTGCCACTGTCACTGCTGTGTCAGGAGATTGTAGCCAGTCATGTCTGAAAATCTGGGACACATTCCTTCTACTCGCACCCTTGTACTTTGCATTCTGGCTAGTGTGCTAGTAATAATACAGTAATATCTTTTAGATGACATGTTAAATCAAAGTTTTCCAGAGATTAGCGATTACATGGTACGTTTTGAAAAAGAGAAGGATAATAAATCTGGTGTCCTGACAAATTTCTTCAGTAGTCTTCATAACCTCCCCCCCTAAGACAAGGGCATGGTCTCTTTGGAAACAAGCATTCATGCTCAAAGAGATGTCCTGCTCAAAAAGCTGCTAAAAGATTAACGGATATCTAATGCTCTAGGACACATTGCAATATGCCATTTTTGGAATGCCACAGTTTCACGGTTGCATTAAAGCATAATTTTATTTCTATGCTCAGCCTACAGATTGCAGATGGCTCTATTTTGCACTAGGTTATTGAAACACTGGCAATTTGAAGTACAGTATTAAAGGACACACATTATATACAAAAAGTATAAACTGCATATTTAAATGAAATTAAAATGAGGGTTTGCATGCATTGAAGGTTATGAAACTGATTTGGGAATTTTAGCCAAAGAAAATTATTTCCTTTGTTACATACTTACTACCTGTAGAACTGTTACTGCCCTACAAAAAAAAAAAAAAAAAGAAAAAAAGAAAAAAAAAGAAAAAAAAAGAAAAAAGAAAAAATTTAAAAAAAGCCACTGCAGGGCTTGAGTTCAGTAAATATATTGAAAATACCATTTCAGTTTCTGTATAGAATCCAGCATTTGAATAGGATGTTTTCCAGCTGAACATACACATTATAGGAAAAAAAAAAAAAAAAAGTTGTGCAAAAATATTGCCAGTTCTCAAATGTAAAAGGCATTTTTTTTCTTTAAAAAGTTAGCTGGCTCTATCACATTGTCTTTTTCATCAAAACATAACTTACTCCTAAACAGAGGAAGAAATGTAAATGTTGATTTTCCTGAGTGTTTCCAACCAGGATATTGACACTTTTTTTTTTTAATTACAGAGGTAAGTAATCATAGACATGTGTATACCATCTAAGACAGAGATTTTCTAACAAAGTTTTCTAACAATTCAAAATGCAAGTGATGCACTTTGGAATATTTGGGGTGCATTAGGCAATTAGCTTTCAGGTGTGCAAAACCACTATTCCCTGCTGTTACAGTGGAGGGTCTTTCAAACTGTTGAAGTTCAAAGTATTGTACTCACTCTGACCCTTGCTTTGCCCATGGAAACTGACAGGATTTATACGTATTTGTGGTCTCCTTGCTGTACCCCTGCAGACTAAGTGGCAAGAACTGTAGCCCCGGAAGGCCAGCTTGCGTGTCATTGTGGCTGAATAGCGCGGCATATGTTTTAGCTTGGAACATAAACACTAATATGTGCTGTTAAATGAAGGTATCATGGTCTTGTATTGGGATGCAATGTCTGATCTGTGCCATGCGCAAGATGTGCATTCCAGGAGCCTGAAGCCCCCTGCTCGCACACGGTGTGTTCAGGGACCAGCAGAGATGCCGGCTGCTTCGGACCGAGCAGCCGCTGGAGCAGTGCGGCTCCTTCTCAGCCGTGATTCACTGTTTGCTTTCAGACAACAAGCTTGTTTTCAGGAACAAGGAGCCTGTTTCTGAGATACTCTGAAAAGGCTGAAGAATAGAGCTCAGGGTCCTCAAACAGGCGCAGATTTATGCCGCTTTTGGGTCTGCAAGGAATTTGTGTGGGGGGTGCCTATCCACTTGGAAAAGCAGCATGTCGTGGTTTAACCCCAGCCGGCAATTAGAACCACGGAGCAGCTCGCTCACCCCCAAGAAAGACAGGGGGGAAGAGGAAAAAGAAAAAGGAGAGGAAAGGGAGAACAAAACCCCCTGTGGGCTGAGATAAAGACCGTTTAATAGCAACAATAACAGAAAAGGAAAAATAACAATAATAATAACAATTACAATAATGACACGGATCAGTCTCACCACCAGATTCATCCCAAGCAGAGACAGTGAATTCCCACCCCCCAGCCAACCCCATTTATATATTGAGCATGATATTTGTGGTATGGAATATTCCTTTGGCGATTCCAACGTTCTGTCTGTGCTTCTATGGGAAGCTGAAAAAAGTCCTTGAATAGTGTAAACATCACTTAGTAGCCACTAAAAACAATAGGTATCATTGACACTCTTTTAACAGCAACCACTAGGAAGAAAGTTAACTCTTTCCCAGATGAAACCAGGGCAGTGATAGATCCAATGAAGGTATTCAGATAAATCACTGAAGATCTTAACACTGTGAGCCTGTGGTCCTTTAGACATACACTACCACTTAAGGATAGTGGCCGAGTGAGTCACTTATTTGTTCCCTTTCCCTCATTATCAGTCCCTGAAGATCTTGCGAACCAAGTAGACAAACCAAACAGATTTCTTCTTCCCCTCCCTACCAGCCTCAAGGTTCCTGACCACTTTCTTCTTCGCTGGCCTTGAAGGTCCCAGGCACCCAGCCAGCCACGTGATAGTGATGACCCCTCACAGAACAGGAAAGCGTAAGAGCACACAGAGCGCTGTCAGTAACATCAAGCAGTTATAAGTGAGGAACCTGGACTAGAATCACTGCTGAACAGTGACACCCGTGACTCCACTGTGGCCAGGGGCGCCTCCACTGTCCCCTCCGCTCCCTCCGACAGAGGGACCGACTCGTATTCTTTCATATGATTTTCAAGTCTACACTGTGATTGTTATATTGATATAGCATACCATGTATTACGATCTGAGCCAATCTGCAGAGGGTCTAGGTGATTAGAAATCATAAATTAAGTTGTATTATAAATTCTGTTTTACACTACTTATAGGTTGTACTACGTTGATTCTGCTTGCAGGAATCCTGTGCCATTCTAATCATAAATTCTGTGCTATACAAATCATAAAATCCTGTTAGGAAAATAAAGCTTTAATTGTAACTATGATTTAATGCCATCATCGTTCTGCCAAGGATCCCTTAAAGAACCTGTCTGTCCCCTCAGTGTTGGGTGACACTGAAGCTGTATAATTTCCATCTGGAAATACAACTGCAAAAACAAAGAGCTATTTCTTCATCAAAAGAAAAATCCTGAAGGAGTCACTTTTCAGAGGAAGGATACAGAAAAGTATCACAATATGTAGGAATGTGATCCAATATGATCCAGGAGCTCTTTCTAGGCTCCTTATGACTCCACGTTGGATGACAACGCTCAAGCATTAACTGTCTATACATCAAACTGGGATTCCACACGAAGCAGAACTGTTACACAAAGAAGCAAGACCCTGTGGCAAGTTTTTAACAGCCTCCTTGATCTGGACTACTAGGAGACAGGCCTGCTAGACGTGTCCTTCTCCCACAGCAAACATGACTCATGAAACTGACCATCTCTTTCCTGATCAGGTGATACACTTCCCCCAAAACACACATCCAGAGAGAGAAGCAGTTTGGTATGTAGGAATTAATGCCAGTTTTGGGATTAATGCCAGTTTTGACGCAACTTCAAAGCAGGAGAAAACACGATTTGGCCTTTTCTAAAGTGGAAGGGGAGAAACAGGAGATTCATCAGCTGTCGTAAAAATGATAAAGCAAAATATTTACTCAAATACATCCCCATTGGGAAGGACAGAGGAGCAAAATGACAAACAGATGACCAGAAACTTTCATGCAGTAAAACACTCTTCAGACTTTACTGTCCCATGGGAAACTATATATTGCAAGTAACATACTCTGGGCAATATCGTGTTTTGCTCTCCACTTGCCTTGGCTTTAACCTTTTATTTCTGTTGGCATTAAGCAACACCAGCATGTGTTAAAATAAAAGGTTGCCTACAGGTAATATGGGTGTCTCTGGAGAGGACCTCTTGAAATCCACATAAGAGCTCAATGGATAGTTTATACCTCAAAATATGTTTTTTGGTACACGCAAGAAAACAGGCAGGAACATTTTGCGTTCCAGAAACTTTGAGAAACACAAAGGCAATAATCAAGGATAAAACCAGTTAGATTTACAGAAATAAATCTGAAAGTGTTTCATGGAGGAGGCATGGTGTCTGGGTGACTACAGTCAGACATAAGTCTCCTGAAATATGAGACAAGAGACACTCTTGGACATTGAAGCAAATCTGTGAGTGGCAGCCAAGAAAGCAAATGGAAGGAAAAAGAAAAGGAGAGTTAAAGGCAACTTTTTAAAACTCATTTTTTACCTGTCCTAAAAAACGCTTGTGTCTCAGATGTTTTTACTTCAGGAAGCTAAGACAAAACCATTAGTTCTAGTCAAGACAGAATGAAAATAATATCTAAAAGTATCAAAAGGTATGTTCAGCTATGTATTATTGGTGTGAAAATGCTACAGGTTATTAAATGGACTCAGTGAACAGACTTTTTTTCAGAAGAAAATAGACAAGAATTGAACTTTTAGGACTTTATAGATAGTTCTAATTCTTACAGCTGCAGCAATTTGACTGATATAAGACAAGCTAAGCAAACCCAGCTAGATGATGTTTGATCCCACATGCCTACAGGAACAATGTGTAAAGTGGCAGATCTGAGTAGATTCTTGATAACTGAAATGAACTTCCTCTGAATTTTAGCAATGCAGAACATTTTAACTTAGTAAATAAACTTATATTCTTCTCCCATACAAAAATGTGGATATATTCCACTGAAATAATACACACTGCTACAGATTTACTTTTGGTCTTGCATGTATTAAAGTCATGCTGTTAATAATGTCATCCTTTTAAGATGCTGTCCTTAAGACATCAAACCAGTAAACTTTTGGGCTGCTAGTACAGTGTCACCTAATTACAAGTGACTAGTTTCCTCATCCATGATGCCAAGTTAAAAGAAACAAGAGTGCAGGAAGACCAGAATTATCTGCAGAAGCCTAGAGGAATTTGGAACAGGCATGAGGAGGTGCAAAGAGGAGTTTTCTGTGGCATGCTCTCTGCCATCCCTCTGTATCTCCAAGTTGATGGCACTACTCCATAGAGCTACTGGAAACACGCCACCTTTTCTGCACATTGGTACATATTTGTTTTATACATGAGCCAACTCAAAGCCTAATTTTCAAAAATCTGTGAAAAACATATTTTCACATTTGCACAGCTGGAAAACTCTCTACGTCTTTAAGATCATACACAGGGACTGAAACATCATTCCCTGTCTTTTGGATGTGCTGGGAAGAGGGAGAAAAAGAATAGCCTTGGAGTGCCTCTTCCCTTAACCTTTGAGCCTTGGTAGCACTTCACTGCAGACTTCTGGGCTGTAGCTCCATGCTTCCCACACTGCTGTACTCTGATGGATGTGGTCTTCGCATGAACAACCCAAGCTCATTGAAGAGTACCCACACTCCTTCAGATTCATCTAACTGTATGGACAGCTGTGGCACTGTAGAAATGTAATGGAAGCTAGAACGTAGCCCTAGGTGTAGGCCGCAGTATAATAACCTAAATCTGCATACAAATTTTCCTGCCTAGCAATGTTTTTAGAAAAAATTTAACACTGTGAAGGTTTGAACTTTTATATGACAAGGTTGTTGCATTTATTTATTCTTTGGAAAGCTTGTTACCTAAAACTTAGGAGGACATAGTTTTAAGCAGAGAAGGGTGGGAGTTATTTGAACAGTGCCATTTTTCTAAGGCCTCAAGGCCAAACCCCACAAAAAATAGCAATATAAAGTGTGTAAATGGTGGCTTGATCAAGCAGGCTGGCAAATGTAACATGAAAATGAAAGAGGCAACAAAAAGTTTCATCTCCTGTTAAAAACCTAAAGAATTTTAATTTAAACTTAGTTAGAATTTCAAGTAAATTATTTCACATTATCCAGTCACAAGGGAACATGCGAAATAGTACTGTTCTGGAGGAAGTTAGTTTGGTTTAGTTCTGTAAAGCTGCCAACTGTCAAATTTAAGTAAACATTTTCTTAAGGAACCGGCATGCACATAAATGAAAATATACAGCAGCAGTAACAAAAATGAGGATGAGACTGGAGTGGCGTAGGAAAAGTCCCCTCGGATCTAGCTATAATTTGTCTCGGTGGCTGATAGGTTTTGTCCTTACTGCAGCAAAAAAAAAAAAAAAAAAAAAAAAAAAAAAAAAAAAAAGAGTGAAAAGAAAAGTTATGAGGTGGTTTCTTTTTAAGTATATCCCACCTCTACTGGAATTTTGAGACCTTTTGCTAAATCAATTCTAATATAGTTACTGGAGACACTTATGTCTAACTGTCCTCACCTTTCTGGTACATTTTTTTGTGTGTCTTCGTCAAACTCAGAGGCAGCAATGGGGCACCTACCCCGACTTTGGTGGGATGATTCACATGGGTGCAGCCTGAAGTCTCCTTCTTCTGTCTCTATCTGAGGGAGGAGAGAAAAACCCATGTTCATGTGGGGCTCAGCCTGTGTAAATCACAGAGCATGGCTCAGACCTTTCAGGATGTACTCTGCCGTCTGCCTGACTCCCCAGGTTTTTACACAATGAAAACTCCAGTATTTAGGCATCTAATGGTGGAAAGCCACTAATGTGAACTATTGCTCATGAGATGCAGAGAGAATTAGGTTTAATTCAGCTGTGCTGATTTTGGCTGCAGTACAGAATTTCTGGGTTAACCTTATTGCCAGATCTCGGGATTTTACTGACACACTCACAATATTTCACTTAGATACTAACTCCTGGAATCATTATTAGAGAAGGATCTTGGCTTTCACATAGAAAGATTTTAATTTTCTTGGTTGTACACAGAATTTTAAAGCCATAGGCTCTTAAAATCTGAAATACCAAAGGTGAACAGAAGGAAAAAAAGTGTGTTCTGTTAAAATCTAATTTTTGGTGCCCCATTTAACGTCTGTGGCTCCTTGGTGATTGGCCAAAAGCACCAACAAAACTAAAGGTAAACAAGCAACCATTTTTTATGCCACACTATATACAATGTATAACCCACACCTGGTGATGCTGCCTTCATTTAAACTCAGAGTGGACTTCAAATGTTTGTCGGTATATCAGGATGACTTTACGGAAAAAGAAAAAAAACCAAAAGTTTAATTTTTACACAAGGATACTGCTGTGACGGATCTCCCCACTCTGAATGAGTTCAGGCATCAGCAGCAAGAGGCCTGACTGAAACGAGCCCTGCTGTGCAAACTGTGGGAGCTGTGCTAGTCCACATCTTAGGAACCAAGGAGTCTAAGCCATGTCTTCTCAGGAGGCCACAGTACCAGCCTGAGCTGGGACTAGACAAAAATAAAACTGCCACAGCTGCACACTTGCACACACACCAAAGAGGGTGTTGATTACAAGTCAATCACTTTATGCTGTAGATATCTATAGCCCCCCGGAGCCCATTGACCTCTCCCTGTACAGCAGCGGGCTGCATGGTGGTGAAGTCCCCTTGAGCAGGTATGCTTCTCAGGGTTACTCTTCAAGGCTTAGAGCCCCCTTACCCAGTATCTGCTGTCTATAATGAGGTAGGTGAAACTTTACACTGGGCCTAATTGTGTATGGTATGCTGGTGACATTTATATATCCACCTCTAGCTTAATTATTAGAAATGTAGTAAGTAGTAGAGCGTTTGACTGCCATCTAATCACCATCTAAATTATTGCTTAAATCATCATTTAAGCCATTGTCAAATCATTGTTAAATCACTGTTTAATTACCATTAAACTATTGCTTAATCACCATTTGATTATCATTCATCCATCAATTAATTATAATTGGATCATCATTTAATCATTACTGAAACCTTTTTATTTAACCCACAATGATGATTTCTCTTAATAATTCACCTGCGGCAGATACGGAAAGTAAAGTAGACTCCTCCTGTACTTCCTGACTTACTGAACTGGCAAGGAACTTCAGGAGAAAATGGTGGAACTGTAGGCAAAAAGCATAAATACAAGCTCTAGGTGCTGCAAAGAAGACGAACCTTACCAAAGCTGTACTACACAAATATTAGATTCATAGCATTTGGCTGAAGAAAGTATCATGTTAAAATTCAGGCTAAACAAAAACTAGGAGGTAAGTTTGAACATAGCCTTGATGTTCCTCAGCTCATTCCTGCTGTAACTGAAGTACTCTTCTAATAATTTATTATTTCATGAGTTACCTTCTTCTTGTTTACTTGTTACTTCCCCAGTCCCATTTTCCTTCTTTATATTACAGGCTTGAACGTAAACTGTTTAAGACACTACAGAGTTCATTGATTAAGCTACAGGTTATTAAGAAAATGATAAATAATCTGAACATGCCAATGTTTGTAATTTATCATTATATCATTTTTCACATTACTATGCACAGTAATACACAATACTATATGCAAGAATATTTTTTGACACTCTTTAATTTGATTATTGTTTTACTTTTCTGAAGTAACCCTTCTTTGAGGCATAAGGCAGTACTGCCATCTACTTCCAGTTGCTGCCTCCAGACTCCTCCAGTCATCTCCTGTTACTGCTGGCTTGGACTATGTGGCCTCTGTTCACATATTGTTCAGAATAGTACCACTTGCTGGTTCAGTTAAAGATTGCAGTTTCATTATCATTGTTCTGGAATATTCAGGGTAAATAGTGTCACCTACGTTATTTAGGTTTCTTCTAACACATATTGATGCACTGAGTAGCACTGATCTGCCCTGCTACCTATTTTTTGTAACAAATGTAAAATCTACCAAAACTTTCCTGCTTAATTTGTAATTTCATATATTCCAGATAATTTTTACTTTGTATAGCATGTGCACAAACACACAAGAGTCTAAGAATCTGTGTTTAGAAAATGTGTCTCACTGAGTAATTCTAGCAGTGGAACTTACTGCAGCCTGCTGTCCCATTCAGCTTTGGTGATAAACTAAAACAGCATGGTGGGCCAAATGTAGCACAGCCAGGACCTCAATGAGAAGCGTCCCCAGGATTGTAGCTCAAACACTCACTTTGTAGAACAGATGTGCAGAAATTTTTAATTTGCTATTAAGTTTCACCAGCTCCAGAAAATGCAGAGAATTCAGTTGGTGGCAAGCAACCTGGACAGATTATACCTACAGAACAGGTCTTATTAATGTGCCAATGCTGATCTATCCTGGGCTGCACAGAGCATTTCTGGGATTAGAGAATAAGCCTGGTACAATATGTTACAGGCATTGATTTTTGTCCCCTTGAGAATCAGAATGGAGAGTTTGTTTGGGTTCTCCTGAATGGGGTTGTGATCTCCCGTCTCCAGCTGCTCATTGTAATGGAAGAGAAACAGGAATAGTAAGGCCTTTAGGAAGGGAGCTGACCATAAAACCTGTGAAACAGACAGGAGTCAGACCATGGGACAGAGTCCTATATCACAAACTCTGTAACAGCAAGAAAGAGACTTTAAGGCCATAATGCCTTTTTGTGTGGTCCTGCTTTGAAGAGAGCCTGTACCATGGACTGGGTGAGTGAGGAGTCTCACCACATAGCAGAAGAGGACCGCTATGACAGCACAGTGGCAAGAGAGCTAACAAGCTCAGAGATGTTGAAATTGCACTAGGGACAGAATTTGTTCCTCATGTAAAGTTGACTCAAACCATGTAGGAATTTATAGGTTAATGTTGGCATCACAAACTGACCTGCAAGCAAACTAGAAGTCTGTGGGAAAAGAGATAATGGACTCCTTATAGACAGCAATGCTAATTAGATGAGAAATTGTGCTCTGAACTGCTCGCATGCCGTTAGTGGACTTCAAAGCAATTTCGGAAATAAAGCTCTGAAATCATCCAGCGGAATTTATAATGGGAAGAATAATTGCACAAAGCCCATATCAGAGCAATGAGAATAAAGGCTACAATCTCTTAAACAAATGGAAGTAACTGGAAATCTCTGCTACTTTATAACCCAGGAACAGCTGTGCTTTGCTAATTCTGAAATTCAGGGTGGTCGTACACCTTCAAAAGAAAGAAAAAAACACAAAACAACCAGGATCTCCTAAATGTATTCAGTTGATATACATCTAATATTATGTGTGAATTTATTTCCATTCACTGCTCATAACATGTTCAGTCCTAGAAACCATTAACTGCTGATAAAAGCAGTTACAGAATCAGGCCCCAGATGGCTCTGATGACCTACAAAGTCAATACTGGTTGTGAAATGTTCTAAATGTCAAAGTTAATCTTAGCATCCACGTCAAGTAGGAGGTCCTTTTTCTTTAGAGAGATATCCTTGAAAATATGAGCCAGTACAAATCAGTATAGACTGGTAATCCAATTAAAATTTGTCATTTTTTTCCTTGAAATTCGTGGGTTGTACGACTAGGCTTTGCGAGACTGTGAAACTCCTCACAGTTCCTCCATTATCTGAGAAAAAAGGGAAGGCTGGGAGAAACAAAAAGAAGAGCTGAGGAGCAGAACACCAGACTAATTGATGTTTGCAATGGAACTGAGATGTCTGTGAAACCATTAACGATGTTGAGGCCAATGCATCCCCCTTCATTTAGCAGCCTGCAGCTCAGCAACGCCTTTCCCTTCCACTGATATAAAGGGGAAAGATTCATTCCGAGAGAAGTGCAGATCAGGACCAAACATGGCTACTATATCGTCCTTCTCCCATTCCTTTCTAGCAATTCACTACCTCTCCTCCATTGCCAGAAAGACAGAAAGCCGAATGAAATTTAGGAATGCTCTGAAGATATAGCAAGAGATTGATGAGGGCAGAGAAAAATAATGGGAAGAAAAAGGAATTGATAGTGTGTACATGATGATGGAAGATGTGAGCAGACCAGGAGTGTGTAAATGGCAAAGAAAGACAAGGAGGAAGGAAAAGGACACTTTTCAGGACAGGAAATAATGATGTGTCTTATAAAAACGTCCATTAGCTGGATCCCTCCATCAGCACAAGAGAGCTGTGGAGTAATACTAACATCATCCACAGTCAACATTTCTGCTGCAGTTGAGGGCTTGGTGGAGAATGGAAAGAGATACACTCATGGGATTTCTCCACTGTCTATTCATTGCTTGCTACAGTTTCCAAGTATTCATTAAGGTAAAACAGATATTCATGAAAAAATCTGCATACAATCATAGCACAGACAATTATTTGTTCCAAAAGTCACATTGAAATTACTTTGGTTTTGGTTGTTCACTATGCATTTGTGTTCTCTTGGCTTACAAACAAAAAGAAACAATGCTATATGTCACTGACAAACAATTATTTCTCGGAAATATCTGACAGTAAATAACCAAACAAGTAACAGGAATCTCTAAATTTTAAAGTATTCTTTTTATTCTCTGGGGTATTTTTACTGATACATTACTGGGAGTCGGTAAATGGCACTCTTACAAATACTTAACTAAGCACACATATGATGAGACTTTGGAGTATGTCCACCCCAGCTCCATGTGGTGTCACCTGAGCTCACTTGAGTGGGCACAGAGCTGTGCTAATGTGTGCACAGTGTTTCTGACACTTTAACTGCCTTCTTCAGAGATCAGAACAGAATTTAAGCTTTATAGGACCAAAAGATGAGAAGCAGAGGAACAGGATTCTTTAATCTGTTGGTTGAAGAGCAGAGAAGATCATATTTCTAGCTGCTTGTCCAACCACTATACGAAGCATCCATGAACAAAATGTGTTTATAAGCCTTGAGACAGAGATCACAGCCTGGGGTTTTCTTTATCCAGGTCAGTGATCCATCATCGAGCTTCAGAATCACGTTTCTTCCTGTTCTCGTTTTATGGTTCGGCACATCTCTTCTTCAAAGTTGTACATCCTCAGCAGAGTGGCTAGAAGATGTCTATCCTTTTCCCTGTCCCCTTCTCCCACCAGGGTAATAATAGCGAGGTGATAGGAGCTCTCTGGTGGGACATGGAAGGTGTCATCCTGAGTCTTCGCAGTTACATCTGGGCCGAGTCCTGTAATCCCTAGCTTATTATACGACAGGTGCTGACAGCAACATGTTGTGGTTTGCTTTGTTTTCTGTTGCTTTGGTTTGGTTGCTGTTTTGTTGTGTTTTGTTTTTTTTTTTTAATAGGGACCTCTGCTCTGCTCTTTCATAAAAGATCTGTGAGATCACTGAGTTACTCCCAGCCAGACTAAAGTGCTTTTTCACAGCCATGGCTAAGTGGTCAAAGCTATGAACAGGGAAAGGACTGAAGACCTAATAGTTTTCAGGTGCTTGCCACGCAGGAGCTCTATGCATTTTCTTGATCAGCCTGCTGACTGCAGGCAGACTTTGTTACGGTGGACATGCATTTGGGATCATGTACCTCACACCACCGCAGCAAGCTGAGAGACCTAGCCCAGGGCTCCAGATTTTCCTCACATAAACATCAGTGTTTTGGAGGAAAAAACATAAATCTTCTGTAGTTACACCACTTTTCTTGGATCTAGCCCTCACTGTACTCTACGATCGTGCATATTTGGGACACGGTTTATAGAGATATTCAATAACATGGAACTCAGGAAACCTGGATTTCATTTCATGTTCTTTTCATGCATGCCTTTAATCTTCAAAAACTAACTTTTTGTGCTATTTCTGTTTCCCCTCCTTACCATTACCAGTATTATACATTCTAAAAGGTTTGAGGCAGACATTTTTTATTATTGTGTTTTTACGGTGGCAAACTCGCTACGCCTTGATTCCCACGGGGGAGTGTAATGCTAATAGTATCTTTGATGATGTTCAGGGCAACCCAAACCACAGCTCTTAAAGAAGGGACAACTAATATTGCCTTAGTACCTTTCTGTATCCATCATGAATGTACTGAGGCATACCCTGAGGGCCACTCTGTGATGCACAGAAGCCGTTAAGCTTTTTATTCAACCAGATGCACAGAAAATTGAGTAGCAGCTGGCTCCAAGACAAGCTGAAGAGACGCTGTGTGGCCAGAGCATCGCTGCACTCCAGTGCAACACCCACCATGCGACAGTCATGGAAAAAAGGGCCATGCATTCTCCCATCAGCTCTTAGGACTTCAAGGTATGTGAAGAATCGTCTCAAAGTCATTAACCGCTCCCAATGGGTGCACTGAACAGAGATTCTTCACAGGCATCTCATCACAGCAATATTGGCCAGTTCCTCAGCTTTTTTGGAAGTCTTTTCATACCTGCTTCTAAATGGATACAAAAATGTGTATCTCAATAGGTTATAAGTCACATATAGTCAACATTTAGGCATTACTTCACCAGGAAAATGACACGTTCACATCAGGGTTCTGTTCACCTTTGCAGGACAATCAATAGCTACCAGTCAATACTAATTTTAAGCGAAGTTGTAGGTCTGACCTTGGTATTCAGTGTTTATCAAAAAACTTAGTCCCAAAAACACAGCTCTGTGGCACATCCCCCTTTTTTTTGCCGTGGCTCAGTGGCAGGAATCATGAACTGAAGATATTTCTTTTTTTCTTAACTAATTGAATTGATAACAAAGACATTAATAGTCACAGCAATTAGTTTGCCTGTTTCTGCTTCAGAGTTTGTCTGTATATCCCTGCATTACCTATGCAAAACAAAGTGCGTATTGTCGCAGATATTCAGCATTTCATACCCAACAAAAGCTTGCCATGGTTTTAAGTTAGTTTCACAAGCTTAATGTTGTGTTAGCACACTCTTTTGTCTGTGAATGTAACAGCTCTATTACTGACATACTCGGGGGGCAGAGGCGGGGGGGGGGGGGGCGGCACGGAAAAAGCTTCTTTGTGAAAGCCTGCAATTAATCAGTTAAAGATCTAGCTGCAAAGTCATAATTTATTGATGGTTGCACAGAGGATACTGAAATGGTAGTATTAGTGAGTTGGTAGATTTATATAGATTATATGTGTTCTATTCACAAGCACTAGACACGTTTTGTCCTTGTAAATTTCTGAATATAATTGCATAAAGATGTTTATTTAGCAATCCAAAAACTTCCTTAAAAATAATATGGGGTAGTGGGATTATCATAAAAGATAAATATTTACAGTACGTGGGAAAACATGCTCATTCTGTGTCGGAAGTTTTCTAAAGATCTTGTTGATGTTGGCAGATTAATTGCATATTTGATTGCATTTTTTTGAAAAGGACAGAACAAACCTAAAAAAAAAAAACAAAGTAAAGTACAACTTAACTATATTCATTATTTAGGATTCCGCTACTAAAGTAAATCTGCTACTCTATCAGTTTGACTCACAATTATGTATGATTCTACTGACATTAACTAGCCATGAGATATTTCTTCTATGGAAAGGGATATAGTTTGTGTATTACTCCACTTAATTCCACTTCACTTCTCACCCCCTCCTCATTTCTTTTCCATTTTGTTTCTATGTCATCAGAACATGAATTGGAAGACATTAAAGGATTCATAAAATTATGCTTCATTTTTAATATAAATTTAAGCTTAACAATTCAATTTTTGACAGTATTTTGTCGAATATAGTCGAATATACTGTCTATAAGTAACTTCTAGTGCTCATTTTCTTTTCTATGAAAGCACGTTTGTTAATTGGTTTGAACAAATTGGGTTTGTCTTAGGCACAATTTTATGAAGGTTATATAAATTTTGTTTCTGTAACTGGACATAGATGAGAGACATATTTCCGGCTTCTGATGAAATGTAGTCTAATGACTGTGATATACTCAATCTTGGTACTTTCTGGGGAGTGAAAGAAAAAATCCGTGTCTGTAGTGTACATATTAGACAGACAAAATGTTTAAGTGTGTGGGTTTTTTCTCTTATGAAAATTGCACTGACCTGAGTAAAATAGCACCTTTGACTATGGTTTCTGCCACAGAAATCTGTACTGAAACTTTTATAACAGAGGTCCTGATTTCAGTGAATAAAACTACACATATCTGTAGCCTGACTGTCATCAATGTCTTTGATCATCTGAGTATGGATTTGTATGTTTAGGCCCAAAAATGCATGTTTCTACAGTTCTGGACTGTCATATTTGACTAGTCCAGATAATTCTATTTATATAAGTTGTGTTCATGTACATTCAATCTCTCATTTTTCTTACATTGAACTATATTGAATAGGGATAACAGGAAGAACAGACAACAGGAAATGAAGTTGAAACATGTTCATAAAACAGAAGCAAGTTGCACAAACCTTTGCGTAACATCTGCTTGACTTTCCATAAAGACCATGAAACCATTGTTCTGTTATTTCCCTAAATGAAAGAACAGTCCTTCTGAAGTACATGGCTGTGTTTCTTTTTGAGCTCTTAAATTTATAGAAGGTTCCAGATGAAAAATGAATTTAGATGAAGCCAAGCTGTATAAACCAAAACACTTCATACAAAAAAAGGAAAGACATGAAGCCAACTAACAGTTCAAGCTGGTGACTTTCAGAAAGTCCTTCCTTCCTCTTCCAGAAGAGTTCTTAAGAGTAGAGGCAAAATTTCACCCAAAACAACTAAAAATGCTTCTTTGTGATGATGACAGCATGTGAGAAATATTATAAGTGACTGAAAGGTGACAGAGGTTCAGGAAGCCACATACTTTGTATGCCTACCTTTAAATCTATGTGTCAGTCCATTTATGACAGTGGACTGACGTGAGTCCTTAAAAATAGAAGAATGTTTAACCATTTTACAAACAGAGATCTTAAGTCTATAAGGAGTCCACTTGCATAATAAATAACCTTGGAGTCAAAGGTCATTTGTATGTACTGTAAATACATAAGGAAGAAAATACTATCCAAAATTTTGTAGTTGTTTTCACTTTATAACTGCTTGCTAAGTAGGCAGGAGCATCTGTAAGATTTGCAGACCTTGTTGGATCACAGATGAAAATGTATGTAAAAATATTTGGATTTATGTCTGCTTAAGTACTAAAGCTGATCCCCCCAGTATAATACTACACACACAGCTACCTTCGTAACATGCACATTTATTTACCGGAATGTAAAGACCCAGAGACAGTGTTACTTTGATTCTTAAGGCTGAGAAATATGTTGGGATGTTGCACTATAAATAAACAACAGGCCTCCCACTGACAATATTGGCAGTAGAATTTCACCCCTTTTCACTTGAAGGACAGCCCAGTGTATCTGTAAAATGGGTACAATGATTATCACCTGCCTCATCATGTTGCTTGGCTAAAATCTTTGGACAGAGTCCTGCAGATTTCCCCTGTGTACAGATATCCACAACTCCCATACTATTATTAAGGACTGAGCCCCTGAGGTAATGACTATGTTGAGTCTTTGAGACCCTGAGAAATCAGCAGATGAGTGTATAGTATTGTCATTATCATTAAAGCAAATAATTACAGCCGTGTTACAAAGTATATTTGAAAATCATTTTCAGTGGTGCTTCTAAACAGGTGCTTCATACATCTTATTTTTCCTTAACATGCTAGCCATTTGCTCAACTTTTGAGTCATGGGTGCTATAAATGTTCGTGTCAGTGAAGCTCCACCAAGAGAAACTGCCAACTATCAGAGATTTGAGGTAGAGGAAGGACTATTCCGCTCATCTATTCTGACCTTCTGTTGTAACTCCTGCAATAAAGCTGTTTTTTTTACTTTCCACCACATAAGCAAATGTTGTCAAACCCAACAGTTTCGATATTGACAGAGTAATATTTATAGTTCAGTCTAGATAAAGAAGCAGGAGGCCTGAAACAAATAAGACTGACACCAATTATCTTTAAAAATCCAAGTATTGCAAAATATACAAACGCCATAAAAACATCTTGTCACACAGAGGTGGAAGATGGTTCATTGCAACATGTGGTGCCAGTATTAGGGTTTCTAATGTCGCACAGCAAATCAACTTCTAAATTAAAAAAAAAAAAAAACTAATTTCAGGTTTTAAAAAATCTGATAAGGGTTCTCCATCTGCCATGTGCCACAGTTGACAGCTGCTTCCTTTTGCATAGCTAAGATCAACCTGACCTTAGCCAGTCAGCCTGTGTAGGGTATATGGACATTGTTGAACATATTAGTGGAAAAGTATTAAGGCTTGGCAGAATTTTCTGTTCTTTGCCTTCTGTCTTTTGCTCTGATTAATACCTATCCCTTTCTATACTGTTCCTGTCTGTCTCATATTTCTTCTCTGTGGTAGATGCCTTTTAAGAGTAGCTTGATTCAGCTGTAGCTGACCTTTTATAGAGCAGTGCTGACTCACATCAAGTTTTTATAGGCCTGCTAGTTTCTGCACATATGCAGAGCAGGGGTCCTTTTTGACCTACAGGAGTTACGGAGGGAGAGAGAGATTTGGGGGGAGGAAGGTTTGGCGGGGAGTAGGGGGGTACCTTCTTTTGAAAAAGCAATGGTTTCTTAAAAAACAAAACAAAGAAGCAAACAAACAAAAAAGCATTTCCTTTTTTAGGAGAAAGAAATCCTATGCAAATCCAAGAGTGGCAAATAATTAAACAATTACAATGTTACAATGAATGTAAACATGTCAAATATATTAAGACTGATTTTAGCCCTAACAGAAAAATATTTTTGTGAAAGACACTGGAAAACTTTTGCAGTTGAGCACCAAATCATCATCATCAGTGGCAGCATCTGATTTGTCATAGCCGCAACATCAAATACAAACACACGGCACCTCCAAAAAAGAAGCTCTCTTCTTTCTATTTTCCTCCCTGCCTCCATCTTCCCTCTTTTCATTCCTCATTCTGCCATGCTTTCTTTCATATTATTTTCACCATCAGTTTCTTTCCTTCTTCCTTATTTTCTCAGTTTCCTACGGCACTGCATTCAATTTCTTGAACATTTCTCTCATGTCTGCCCCTCTGTGGTTCTACTTATTCCTCCATAAATTTTTGCTTGTGCTTCTCCTACCCCTTCTGCCACATTCATCCTTTTTCACCTTTTCCCTAGCCCTCATTCTCTTTACTGTAGTCACTCCTCGCACACACACTTTGTCCTACCACATGGCACAACTACATATTGTCTCCAGATCAGATCATATCTAGCCTCTTTCCAAAGCCCCCCATTCATTTTGGCACTCTTGACAACAGTGGGAATGACACGGCCTCTTTACTGATTGCACTTGCAGCATTGCCCAAAGTACGTGTCATCAAGTACGGTCCTGGGGCTAGAGAGCATTTACAGGCCTGCCTCCTCCAAAGAGATTTTCTTTTCTTTCTAACCTTTCGTGAAACCAAGTGGACTAGTGCATAGCAGATACTCTACAGGCAAACTGGAAAATCATTGTAGAGTCATCAAATTTACTCTGATCTGTGGGTCAGATACATTATATGTGCAGACAGGGAGTTGATACAGTCTAAAAATTCCTGATCTGAAAAACATATATTTGGCAGTGAAACTGTTAAAGTATACACCGTACTTGCAGGGTCTTTAGATGCTGAGTTCACCCTGTACATGTTTGTTTACCCAGCAAAACAGAAGCTGTATGCAATAGAGTTGGAAAAGTCACAATATGTGGATGCAAATAACCATACAGGCAGAAATACACAGCCTATAGAGGAAGAGAACAAATGATGACAGGCAGCTCAAGCTCTTGCTACACTTACTCATGATACATTTCTTTTCATGAGCTGGGGCTGAATGCAGGATTCTGAGCAATACAAAGGAAACCACAAGTAGCTTTAATAATGATTATATGCTCCAGATGAAAGTTACAAATGTGTAACACATGTATTGGTGGTATCTGTTGCATTAATACTCTGATTGTCTTTCTATCTATACGCATATATAACCCAATACCACTGTATTGTATGATATACCTTTCATCTTCGTACGTAATGGATGGCACATGTCCCACTAGCAGGAAAAAATGCTAAGCCATAAGTATGCTATGTGTGCTTGTTCTTAATGTAAGATTTATGATTTATTGATGGCTTTTATTTGCCCCTGTTCAAAACAGAGACCACTGAACAGTGGACAGTACATAAAAATCCCCCCCTTTCTTCTGCTTTCATGCATGAGAAATGATTGTACAAAGGGTCATGGTCCATCTTTAATTCATCCCTCTAACATGCTGATTGCACAACTTTCACTCAGGATTCCCCTATTTTGTATGTAGCCACTTTAACAAGTTTGTATCTGCAGTTGTAGAATTTACAGGGTTGGCATTATGCAAATCTTGTTAAGGGGTTTTTTTGTTTACTTTAATTTTTTTTTTTTCCTGTTGTAGTGATGCAGCCTCTCCTCAGAACGAGTATAATAAACTGTGTTCATTGCAGGGATATTCAAGTGAGCATACTGAACTTGCAGCGTTTATGTACACTGAGGTAAACAAGTTCTAACTGTTCCATGTTTAGACTTCATCTCCTTTATGGGTGTCCCTACTGCTTCTCTGGTCTTTAATTTTGCAAGATTGGTTTTCAGGATCAAAGTAATAATAGCTAATTTAACAGGGAATCATTTTGTGTTTACATGTATCTAATCTCTTCAGCTAATTAGCTCGACCTGTCTAACCTCCATGCAGATAACTCTGTGAGTTTGTTTTTAAAATGCATATAATTTTTTTTTTCAGGTTGCAGCTGTCAATTTTATTGTGCTCTTTTGGAAGCAATAAATATACCTTATAATGACGAAAGACGGGCGGTATATCTTCTGCTAGGTCTAAAGCAAATCACTGCCTGTCAGACAAGTGTTATTTCCCCTTCGCTGCTGGTGTGGTTGGGTCGTGGGGTTTGGTTTTGGTTTTGGTTTGGGTTTTTTTTTGCATCGCTTGAAACCCTGTGGCGGAGGTCAGTAAGGCGCCGGGGAGGTGTGCGAGCCTCTCGGAAGGAAAACCGGGCAGTGCTTTCCGCACAGCGACATTCAAAGTTGGTGAGACATTAAAGACGTCGCTGTGAGGGGCGAGGGTGGCAGTAATGAATGCCTAATTGCCTGGGAGGGAAGGCGCCTTGTCTCCGCCAGGAAGAGCCCTCTGCACGGCAGCTGGTGCCGCTGGCACCGGGAGGGTGTGCAGCTCTCCCCGCCGCCTTTGGCTCCTCGCCTTGGCCCCCGGGGCGCGGAGCGGCGCGGAGCGGAGCAGGCAGCGCCGTCCCGCCGGCTGGGGAGCGGAGCAGCGCGGAGCCGCCCGCTCTCTGCCGCCCACCCCCGGGTACCCTGCAGGGTTCCCCAGAGCCCCGCGGCCGGGGCGAGTGAGCAGCGGGCGGGCGGCCAGCCCTGTCCCCACCGGCAGCGGCCGCGGCCCCGACAGCACCGGCCTCGGCTGCTGCTCGTGCTGTTGCTGTTATTGTTACTGCTGTTAATGAGGAAGATGTTATTCATTATTTGGGGGGGGGGTTGGGGGAGTGTCGCGTTGTTTTTTGGGTTTTGGTTCTTTTTATTTCCAAAGCCACACCGCAGAGCTGGGGGTCTGGGCTCTTTTCCTGGAGAGGCGACCATTTGTAGCAGCACTGAGGCGATACGCTCCTTGGGGTTATTTTCGGCCAGACAAATCTCCAGTGGGAACGAGCCTGTTTACGAGGGGGTAGGGGTGCCCCCCACGCACACTCCTGGGAAGAAAGGCTCGTGGGCGACAGAGTTATCCCGCAGCTCCGCATCCTTCTCGCGGCCGTGTGTCCCCCGACGTGGGCCGGGACCCCTTTGGGGCAGCGCGGCGCCGGTCTCGGCTCGCTGCGCTTCACCCCATACCCCCCCAGCCCCCCACGGCCCGCAGGGAGAAAGAAAGGGCCCGATCCGTCCCAGCGACACCCCCGCCAGAGCCGGGACTGTGGGAAGCGGGCCTGAAACTCCCTCCTTGCCCAGAGATTTCTGTTCACCCCGGAGACAAAATCGCCGCTTTATTTCCTGTCCTCGAACACTTCCTGACACAAGGAAGATAACAAAGGGGAAAGTTTAAAGCAATAAATATCCCCGACCCGCCTCGCCCCCCGTGTGCGCCCGCATCTGCCACTGCTGAGGCCAAGCGGCACTCGGATGAGGAGAAATGGGGCTTTTCCAGTCCTGTTCCGGGCGGCTCGGACCGCGCTCTGCCACCTTCTTAACACCTTAAGGGGGGATTTTCCTCCCCGCAGAATTTTTGATGAGTTTATTTTCCCCCAGCTGCCAAAGACCCGGCTCCCCTGCCTGCACTCCCCGTTGCAGCGTGCCCGTTTCTGACCGGATTAAAGCGGGGCCGGTGCCGCCGGCCAGCCCTGTGACAGAGTTAGTACACTCGGAGAAGGCTCTGTGAGGGAAAGGATGCCTTTTTGTTTGTTTGTTTTTAAGCGGTAGCGCGATTTAATAAGTGAAATTGTATTATTAAAGCCACGAGGGTTTCCTGGGCGCGCAGAAGCCCACTGTCAGGTTTTCTTGTGTTTTGATAGATTTAGTGCTGTTACGGTACACTTCTGCCTCACATGCAGTAGCTAAGACTTGAAGATTAAAGATCGCACACCTCTAGATGAGTCAAAGCCTACACCCCGGTGCAGCTAATACATTTCGTGATTGATTTCCCTGCTGCGTTGTTTCCCGTTTCAGCCTTGTGCGAGCCCCTTTCCCCTCTCGGCACATCGCACAGGCTCAGCCCTGGTGTCCTCGCCGCATTCTGCAAGGCAGCGAGGGGAAATCTGAACCTCTGGGAGCCCAAACCCAGACACTTCTTGCAAAGCATCTTTCTGGCCCAAAGCGCCTCAAGAAAAGTTCTAAGGCGGAGCTGACCGAAGGAGCCTCTCTGCCTGCCCGAGTGCCGAGGCTCCGCAGAGCCACCGCGATGCAATGGGACAAAAAGAGCCTCCCCGACCGGAGTCGGAGTCGCTGGGGCGGGGGGACCTCGCTGCCTCCCGAGGCCGGGTCCCCGGATCTGAGCCCCGGCCCGGTGACGGCCAGAGGCCCCGGCGGGACGGGGGGTAGCCGGCTGCTGCCCCCTTGGCGCCCGGGGCTCGGCCGCCGCAGCCCGGCACTGCCCCGGCCCTGGCTGGCAAGGGCACCTCAGCCAGCCCCTAGTACTGCTTCCCTTCCGAAACCAACAATGCCTCTTTAATCCTTTCCCAAAGCGGATTTTTTTTTCTCTCCCTTTTTTACCCCCCTGGAAAGCCGTCCTAGTTTTCGTCGCTGAGCAAACGCAAGACCGAATTTGTAGCGCTTCTTTACGGGACAGAGAGGGTTAACCGCCGCTATCGGTTTGGGGTTTGGTTTGTTTTTTTCTTTCCCCCCCCTTCCCTTCTCTCGAATGCATATAATCTTATTTGAGCCCCTCAACCTGATGAAAGCTATTGATTGCTGTGTAGAGACACCGACTTTTAGCAGGCTCCCCCAGCCCGCTCCCCAAAAGTAAATAAATAAGAAAAGGAAAACAAAACAAAACAAAACAACAAACCAAAACAACAACAAGGAAAAAATAAAATTAACCTATGTTTTCGGAAGTGTCTCAAATATGTACAAATCCCGTTTTATGTCTTCCCGTTCACGTGTATATTGATATCATAAACGAGAAATCCTTCGGCAGGGTTTTTCTCTAAATACTTTATTCATTGAAGCTGGCAGTTCCACTCATTATTCCACTGCCTTAAACGCGATTCTGATGCTGGCTAAATATAGAGCTTCGCCTCCCTGGGAACACGAATCGAATACACAGTAAGCAAATCAGTAGCACGGGAGGGGGAAAAAAACCTTGATCAAAGCCCTCCTTTTCTTCCCAATCCCGGTTTGTTGGGGCGGAGACAGGTTTCTCGCTTATTGCACATCATTTGAAAAGATCAAGCTTAAAATGCAAGCACCTCTCCCAGAAGTAGTAGTTAAAACCCCAGAAATTAGGGGGTGGGGGTTAATAGAATTAAAACCAGATTGAATTATTTTCAAACAAAGGTGTAACGGTGGAAAATAAGATGCATTATTTCAGAGATGGGAGGAGGTGTATTTTGATCAGGCCATATTTTTAA
Source organism: Rissa tridactyla (assembly GCF_028500815.1). Lineage (NCBI taxonomy): Eukaryota > Metazoa > Chordata > Aves > Charadriiformes > Laridae > Rissa > Rissa tridactyla. The sequence continues at coordinate 69,502,580 of NC_071497.1, read as the reverse complement.
AAGAAATACAAACATCCATGGGGAAAAATGCATAGGACGCAGTACGGAAAAGCACCTTCCCCGTTTCAGTCTCTCTTATAAAATCCGCGGATTTATTTTTTTTTTCTCAGTCATTAGCATGACTTTTTTTTTTTTTTTAAATTACTCGGATCTTTTGCTAGGTCGCAGCCCGCGAGGTCATCCGTGGCGGGGCGGAGGGGATTCTCGGCGTGCCCCAGTGGGGGGGAGGGCATGGTGTTTGCAGAGTACCAGCCGCAAAGGCACAAAAAGGTCCGAAACGCGCCCACCGCGCGGGGCCGCGGCCGATCGCCCCTCGGCCAGCAGAGGTCGCCCGCCGCCCCGCCCGCGCGCTGCCTGCGCGCCCCGGCGCGGAGAGTGGCCGGCTGGGGACCCGGCGGGGGACGGTCCCCCGCGGAGGGCCACCGCGGGGCCGCCGCCCCCCAATCCAAGGGCCGCCACCGCCCAGTGCGGCCGCCGCGGGGGAGGCGGCCGCGCCGAGCGGCGGGGGCTGCGGGAGGCCGCGGGGAGGAAGGGGGGCATGGCGGTGCTCCCCCGGCCGGGGTCAGCGGCACACATGGGCGACACCGCAGTCCGAGTCGATTGAATTGAAATTGGCCATTACTAAAGGTTTGCCCCAAACACGTGCCAAGCTGTCCGAAGCTGCCAGCGTCAGCAGTAATTCCTGATAATTGCTTTCTGGTTTACTCAGCGAGCACACAGAATTATAAAGTATACGTATACCTAGTCTCTTTTTTGTATATGCATGTACATAAACACCCACATATATATGTATATGACCGGTTTCTTGGGTGTAGAAGTGATCACCTATCAGAGCTGCATTTCCCACTGTTTATTTAAACGTCGAATATGTAAAGTAACCGTGTGTGTGTGTGTTTACAACCGTATCTTTACCTCCTGACACTATCTTGAGATCACTTCAAGACAGCTTAGTTATCTCCACAAGTGGCAACGTTGGGTCCTACTTCTTGTTTGAAATAAAGCTGGAGGGTGTGTTTGCTCCCTCAGCTTCGGAAAAGAAAACATCTTGCAAACTAAGTTTGGACTCCGAGGAGGTCGGTGGTTTAGTAACTGTCTCATCAGCAAACGCGAGTTTCAGAACTTTTTCTTGGCTGTTTCATTGCAACCAGATTTCCCCGCGCGAAGATATTCCGCGTGAATACGTCTTTGCCTCTCTTTCACCCAAACTCGGTTGCCTTTTAAAAAAAAAATGGGACTTTGAAAAAAATATATTTTCCTGATGAGTAGTGATTGGAGGGCACTTATACACTACGTTGATGAGGGCGGTGTAACAGCCCATATAGAACAGAACACGAAATGGGATTTAAATAAATTCAAAGGGGACGTTTCATATGGGGGGTGGGGGGCATGCAGAAGGGTTTGGGGGGGAACACGCTCGGGAGCGGGTACCGTTTCGCGCACAGACTAAAGGCAAGGCACCGTGTCGCCTAAGCGGAGCCTGCTCTTTGAAAAACACACACAAAGAAATCCGTGCCCACGGGAAAGTTGCGATTCGCCTGGTTTGGGAAGCGTTCAGATAAGAGCGGCGGCTTGGAGCGCGCAGCCCCGCGGGGGCGGGTGCCCGGCGGGGCGGGCTGCCGTGCGTGGGGGCGCAGCCGGGGGCGCGGGCACCGCACCGCACGGCTCACGCCCGCGGCTCTCGGGTCCGGGCTTCTCTCATCGCCTCCGGGGAGCAGAGCCGCAGAGCAACGCGAACGGCGGAGTCCGCGGCTTGTCCCTCTTTTTTTTTTTTTTTTTTTTTAATAATAATAATTTTAAGGGACTCTCCACGGGGAAAGGCAGTTCTTCACTTTTCTCCGCGAATCTCCATTCCCAGGCAACCTACGAAACCGTCTATACACAGGACGCGTACAGATTGGGGGAGGGGGGGGGTTGGGAGGGGGAAGATCTAAAAGGGATTGGAAAACATAAATAGAATGCAGGGAGTGTTGAGAGATAATTTAAGGTAAATATTTGTACCTTCTTCGATCTCGTGTTTAGCAGAAATACATGAAGCTTTTATCCGCGATTTTAAGGGAGAAGGAGGCTGGGGGACAAACATAAACAGTCCCATTTCGTGGCTGGGGGGACGTGCCCAGCCTGCCCTGCCCTCCCCGCTGGAGGCAGCTTCGCCTGGGCAAACCCGAGCAGCGGCTCCCGCCTGGGAAAGATAAACGCCTGGAAAGGAAATAGGTGGATTAACACCACCACCCCCCCAAAAAAATAATAAATATATATATATGGGGGGTGAATATGAGACGGCGAGCCCGAGCGGGGGAAGGGGTGGAGGAGCCCGAGCGGGGCCGGGAAGGAAAATGAAAGGTGTGACGGGAGATAAGCGTCGAGGACGAAGCGGAGCGACAAGCAGAAAGTATAAAGGGAAATACAAATGAGGAGCGAGGAAAAGTTGCCTCCGAGAGAACCCGGCCCGCGGCGGCCTCGCCGCCCGGCGCTGAAATATGATAATGAGGACAGCTGCGCCGCGCCGCCGGCAGCCAATGGGCGCCGGGCAGGCGTGACGTCCCCGCGCATGACGTCAGGCCAATGGCGAGCGGGCTGAGTTGGAGCAGAGAAGTTTGAGTAAGAGATAAGGGCGAGGCGAGTGACCGAGCCGCCAGCGCCCAGTCCGGCATCGCCGCCGCACCGATCCCGCACCGCGCCGATTCCGCACCGCACCGATTCCGCACCGATTCCGCACCGCGCAGCGCGGCCGGACCCTGCCGCGCCCCCGGCGCCGCGCCGCTCTGCGCCGCGCCACCCCTTCTCTCTCCGCAGCCCTGACAGTATCTCTCACGCCGGTGGTGTTTTGTTTTGCCTTTTTTTTTTTTCCCTTTTAATTTCGAGTCTCTATTTTTTCCCTTTACTATTACTACTTCCACTTTTTTTAATTTTTTTTAATTTTTTATTTATATTTTTAGCGACAGCTTTCAAACCTACTTTGGGGTCTTAAAACGAAACCGTACACCATTTCACTGTGGACATTACACCCTCTTACAGATATGGGAGACATGGGAGACCCACCAAAAAGTAAGGCGGAATTTTTACCGTTGTTGGAATAAATGTGCTGTCTATTGTAATCGTCTCAGGCAGGCGAACTGCTAGAGAGCTGAACTTCACTTGAATGGTAGAGAAGGTGCCTTTGTTGCCGTGCCTGCATGCTTGCTGTGTTTTAACCTCGTACGTAGCCTTGTATGTTAATAGCCTGGGGTCCTGCTCTCTTTTAAAGTTTGGGGAACAGACAGGATTTTAACAGTATCTCCTGCTACGGAGCCTTAAATTCTCCTCGTTGTAGACCGCGCTGGGGCTGTCTGACTATCCAGCGCCCAGTCTGTCTAAGGGAATTAGCATTAGACTTTCAAAAGAGAGCAAGTGACAACCGTAATGATGTTTGTTCTTGCCTTCAGCCTCGAGTCCTCTCTTCCGTGGCAAAGGGCTGAATGGGAAGCGCACCTAGCCACGCGTTCATCCTTTCCAGCCAGAGCTGGAACTCTGAAAAAATGAAATCAAACATGTAGGTGCTCTCCCCGTAAGGCAAGGAATCCAAACAAGCAAACAATAACATAAAAATAAAACGACGAGGGAATTTGGAGTTTTGATTCCGTGCAAGGCTTGAGAAATTAGGACCTTCACCCCGAAGACTGTTCACATCTGCTTTTTAACATATGTTCCGCCTCCTTTCTAAGCGAGGCAAGGTTTTGATGGCATACTTCAGTTACCATCCGAAAGTGTAATACTCTTTAAAAAAAAAAAAAAAGAGAAAAAGAAAACCAACAACACTCCCAGAGTACGCCCTATAAGGGAACGACACGAAAAGTGTGTTTATCTCTGTAGGAGAGTAAACGGTTAGTCAATCATGTATTTATTTTCATTTCAGAAAAACGCCTGATTTCCCTATGTGTTGGTTGCGGCAATCAAATTCACGATCAGTATATTCTGAGGGTTTCTCCGGATTTGGAATGGCATGCAGCGTGTTTGAAGTGTGCGGAGTGTAATCAGTATTTGGACGAGACCTGTACGTGCTTTGTTAGGGATGGCAAAACCTACTGTAAAAGAGATTATATCAGGTACGCCATTTACGTTGTTTAATTCTTCGGTGAGATTTATCTCTCTCTTTTTCTTTTTTTTTTTTTTTTTTTTTTAAACTTTATAAACCTGATAGAGGCAGGAAGAGGAAAAATGGTGAGAAAGAGGGTAAAAGGCAATTGGTATGTTTTTAAGTGATTTCCCCAGAGATAGACAGGCGAGGAGAAAAGTTAGAGTCGTCAAGTTTTTTATTCCACAGATTCAAATGCAAATTTCTGTATAAACAAAACCGCATTCGGGAACAGCTAGCGACTGTGTGGTACCCTCCTGAGGATTTTGGCAGTGCATCCTGTGATTCTAAGAAAGTGGGAAATCGTAGGTAATGGAGAATATTTTCAATAGTGTAGATATTGTTAGCAACATGGAACTGATCGCTTTTTAACACAACCTGAGAAGCGCATCTCTCTGTGCTTTTGCAAAGGCATAATGGCATTCATAAGAAAGGCACTTCAAGCATGTATGCCGTAAAAATAAATACACGGGAAAAAAAAATACCCAAATAAAAACTATTTAAACTAGGCCTATCAAAACCAAAAAAGCAAAATAAAAACAAACCCGAAGTTTCCTTTATAATGAAGGATCCTTTTATGGGGAGGTTAAAACCTAGACCGAAATGTTTCTTCGCTAAAATAACTGACATTTAATCTTTTTAAATATTAACCCCTTTGGTGATATCTGACTGCCTTTTCTTTCTTATCTTATCTGTACTGATGAATTAGACAGAGCAGATCAAATTGCCCATCATCTGTTCACGAACAATTGGGTATATTTAGATAATGGAACCGCTTCCTTCCTCACATTAAAATCTGGTAACTGATAAAATGTGAGAGTTGCCAATCCTGACACTACAGAGAAACCAAACCAGGAATTTCGAGTGTGTTTATTATTTGTGCTCCTAGGTCACGCTGATCCGTTTCAGTGTCGTCTGGTGGCTTTGCCAAACCAGAACTTTGTGTGACACTGAGGTACGGACAGTATTTTTTTTTACTGAAAGTTTTGGGAGCAAGTTCCTACCTAGCCACCTAAGATATCTTTTCTAGTTTCTTTGTAATTATGAATTGAAATAAAGTATTTAAGTCTTTCCTTCTCCAGCGCACAATTCATAAGCAGATCGTTCCTTCAAGCCGTGTTGTGAGATTATTCTCAAAGTTTTACGACGGCGAAAACCAGCCCGCTCCCTCCCCCCTCTCCCCCCCCCCCCCCCCCCGCCTTTACTTTTAAACGCACTTTGGAGCCGTACTGTTAAATGTTGTCCTTTCTCTAATTTCAAATGAAAGGACAACGTTTAGACTGAGACGTGCTCAGTTACCTCCTGCTAGATCTCATCGGGAGAAATTTAAACAAAAAAAAAATTCAGCTCTTTCATGTTAATACAGAATACATTTCATTTGCTAGAATTTTAAAAGTAAGACGTACGTTATGTGCAAGTACACTTTGAATTAGACTGTGAGACAATCTATAATCGTTAGATATGTGGGCAACCCCCCCAGATTTTGTACCTATAAATACATACACTTTGCGATCGCGCTGTTCTATTGCCGTTGTTTGCTGCTTGTTTGGGATTTTTTCTTCTCAAAACCTTATGATTCGGAAATATGCAGCTCTGAATGTAGGATTAGTACACCTATAGACATAGCAGCTAAAGATGTGTGTAAATAAACATCTCTACCCACAAGCATACATCACAGCCTGTATCTCTAAAGAAGTGTTCTGGTGAGGAAATGTGTGGGGATGAATATTAGCTCGGTTTTAGGAACAGTTTTTACAGTTCTGTGGACCGAGTGCATGCGTATGTGCATGTATCTGTACATTTGCAGGAAGACGTTAATTTTACTTAATACCAGGGAGGCTGGCTAAGGAGCATTCGGTGGGAGCCGAGACACTGTGCAGTTCTAGACACCCGAGTTGGAGCATTTTCTCGTGTTCATCTGCTGATGGATGAACTGTTCCCCTCTCCTCCACGGGAGACGAGGAACCCGCCACCCACTCCAGCGTGTAATCCCAGAAACCCTTTATTTGCCGTGTGGGGCTGTCAGCGAGAAGTTGCCCTTTCGCTCCTGCGGGAGGGCTTGAGCCCCAGCTCAAGGTGGGAGCGCCAGCGGGGGAGGGGACACGGGGGGACACGGGGCAGGCAGGCTGAGGTAGGGTCAGGCTGCGGAGCCAACGCACCCAAAATGACTTTTAGCGCGGGGCGAGGGAGCGGAGTTACACTGCTATATATGTGAGCGTGTATGTATTTAAGGGGGGTGAGGGTATGCCTATATTTTTGTGTAAAATGAACCTGGTGAGAGGGGATAAAAGGCCACCCCTGTCACGTCCCAGAGGCTAAGCTGCCGGCAACCTGGACGCGCATTAAGCGGCAGAAAGTCCTGAGCGGGTTCGTCGCAAAAAATAGCAGCATTTGGTGAGGCTGGCACGTTTGTACGCGGGCAGCGGATGGCAGCTTCGCCAGCCTCGCCTTTCCCCGGTGAGCCCCGGACGGTCCAGCTGAGCCCCGGGCCAGGCTCGGTCAGGTCCCCCCCGCCGTGAGGAGGGAGGGTGAGGGCAGCGACGGCCCCTCGCCTGCTGCAGCCCGGGCGCTGGGGCAGGGGGGAGACTTTTGTTGGCAACTCCTCGGGAGGGAAGGGGGTCGCTTTTTTGTTTCTCACCCTGTTTCTCCTGCCACCTCCGCCGCCCCTTCCCTCCCCTTCTCCTTGCCTACCGGTGTGTCCGGGTCCCCACCGCCCTTTTACGGCGTAGGGATCAGGGTGCCGGCAGCAAACGAATCCGTTTTATTCCTTTCCTCTTCTGCCTTATGTATTTTCAAGGCTTGTTTAACTAGTGGATTGCGTGTGGCGCGCCTACGGGGGGCCACCAGTTTGCCCACGAGCGGGAGTGAAAACCTCTCTCTCTCTCTTTTTTCCCTTCTTTTCTTCCCCCCCCCCCCCCCCCAACTTCGCTGCCCTCCTCCTTCCCTTTCCCGTGGCTCTCCCTCCTTCCCTCCCTTCCCCTTCTTTCTGGGCTGGGCCCTGCTCAGGTTATACGGCATCAAGTGCGCCAAGTGCAGCATCGGCTTCAGCAAGAACGACTTCGTGATGCGCGCCCGCGCCAAGGTGTACCACATCGAGTGTTTCCGCTGCGTGGCCTGCAGCCGCCAGCTCATCCCCGGCGACGAGTTCGCCCTGCGGGAGGACGGCCTCTTCTGCCGGGCGGACCACGACGTGGTGGAGCGGGCCAGCCTGGGCGCCGGGGACCCCCTCAGCCCCCTGCACCCCGCCCGGCCGCTGCAGATGGCAGGTACCGCCCGCACCCGGCGCCGCGGAACCCCGCGGGGTTCGGCACCGCCCGGCCCGGCGTCTGGACAAGGTCGGGGGGGGACTCCGCCGCTTCCAGCGGGTCCCGCGCCCCCCGCGGAAAGGCGGCCCCGAGAGTGTGCGGCCGCGGAGAGGCGGCGGCGGTGGCTCGTCCCACGCCCGGGGCTGCCGCGGGTCCGGCTGCTGTGAGAAAGGTCCGCGTACGGGGTGCGCGGCAGGCGGAGACACCTGCGCAGGGTCCGCACCCCCGCAGCCTGTGTCCCTCCTGCTCCCACCGCGCACCGGGTGCGGCAGTCTTGTGTGTCCCCACCTCCCCGAGCCCAGTGCAGCCCGCAGCGTTGGTCGGAGAGGGGCGAGCCGCTGCAGGGATCCGGGCTGCGACCAGGCACAGATCCTTCTGCCTCCGGAGCGTGTGGAAATGCTGTTTAAGCACTGGTGGAAGCGGGGGACGAAAAGAGATAGACTTCATAACTACAGGCGAGCTCTTAGGCTGTAATTTAAAACTGTCAACAAGTTAATCTTCCGTAATTGCCTTTTAAAGTGACTCTGCCTTCTTGTGATTTGATGAGAATTTCATCTTAAAACTCAGCACTGTTAACTTCAGAGTCTCCCCACCTTACTACTTCACTTACACTTTTAGTTCTCCACGCGTACATCAGATACTCAGATACGCTTAGCTTTAGGAAGAGGCACGTCTCTGAGGCAAACTGGGCTGGACAATACAAGGTTGGCCAGCTTTATTGCTGTGCAAGTAACTGTAGCTCTAGAGGTTATTTACAAACACAGCTATGTTTAAACGGGCTCGTTTCCCGCTTCTGAGCCGCTTTCAGGTGACATATCTATATATAGGGAGACATAATCCCGTCTCTGATCATGGCAGAATTCTAGAGAGGTTGTGCATGCTCCCTATACAGTGTATGCGCACGTTTCCGAAACGCATATCATGTCGGCAGGTACAATACCCTTAATATTTGAAGCCTTCGTATTGTCTGCATCGCATTTGCTGATGTGTTGTTATAATCAGAAGAGTCGGAACCCGACTGTACAAAAGCAAGCACTTCTGAACACTAGCTAGCCAAAGTTTTAGGAAAAAAAAAAAAAGGTAGTGTTTTTATTTTTCCCTTGACTTTGTCAAATTACATTTAGATAGCTACAGCTACACAATACACAGAAGAATAGCAGAATCATTACAGGAATACTTGTAGCTCTTGATATGACGCTACCCGTAGGTTAGCATTTCTTGGCCGTTTCCACGAGTTGCTAGGCTTTTTTCCCTTTTAAAAAAACTGGAGAAACATTCGTATTTTTTAAGTATTCATCAAAAGTCGTCATAAATTCACCTAGCACCTCCAGATCCTAAGACAGACCCCCGATTTCCGAGCTCTGGGACACGGGGCTCTCACGGGATTTTCCTCCACGGTCACGGTGCAGCGGATTTGGCTTGTTTTGCTTTGATTTGGAAGCATCAGACTGCCGGGAGCTGTTGCACGTTGCCTCTGGCTAAGCTGAGCTACAGTATACAAGAAGCAGACCCGAACTGTGATTAATTTAAGAAGTATTCTTTCATTAATTTTCGGGCCAAAAATCTGTTTTGGTGATTTGTCAGGAAATAAATACAGAAACCCCTCCCCCTCCTTTCCTAGCGCACGCACACCTTAGCGAACTTGCCCTACCCTGTCAAGTCTCATACAGGTTCAAGCTTCTGTCGTTAAAGGGTTTTAGGGGGGGTGGTTTGTTTTTGCAAATTAATTGTCTGTGGAGTCAGAAATGTCAGTACTGTCACTCCACCAGCGCATAAAGCAGAGGAGGCTGCAGGAGCTCTGATAGATCTGACTGCTTGAATGGCCTTTGAAAGAGGGTTCATCACCCCCCACTCCCGCCTCCCCTTGTCCCACCGGTTTAGATTCAGAGGCTCTGCAGACTCCCTGCTTCCTACTCACGGGGATCCTGTTCCTCCCTTCCCCTTCCCTTACAGCAGAACCTATCTCTGCCAGACAGCCAGCTCTGCGCCCCCACGTCCACAAGCAGCCCGAGAAGACCACCCGAGTCCGGACTGTCCTTAATGAAAAACAGCTTCACACCTTGAGGACCTGCTACGCTGCCAACCCCAGACCCGACGCCCTCATGAAAGAGCAACTGGTAGAAATGACTGGTCTCAGCCCCAGGGTCATCAGGGTTTGGTTTCAAAACAAGCGGTGCAAGGACAAAAAAAGGAGCATTATGATGAAGCAACTTCAGCAACAGCAACCCAATGACAAAACTGTAAGTGGCTTCAGCCTCTGACCGCGCTTCCCAAAGAGAAACGCCTGGGCTGTGTCCAGCCCGCACAACCTCTGGGGTGGGTTTTGACGCTTTTGATTTTGCGGCAGCTCCCTTAAAACAAAGAAAATGATAACTATTATCCGCTTGTTTCTGCTGTCAGTGCAATTAAAAGAGACCGCAGCGAGAAGCCGATATAGGCTGCTCAAGCGGACACATGTCTTTTTGTGGGGCTAAGGATATGCAGTGGATTAGACTAACTTCTCTGCAGCATGAATTGGGACCTGCAGAGCTTATGGGATGTAATAAACCCAGCCTTGTGTAATATTTAGATTGCAAATGCAAAGGACTCATTGAGGGGAAAATGACGCTTTTTTCCTCTTCAATGATTTTACGCAGGGGTAAACCCAGAAGTAAAACCCAGGAGTGAAAGGTAAATTTGATATATACTACAACGTGTATGTGTGTGTTTTTCATGCACTTATTGCAGAAAAAAACAAGTGCAATGCAAAGGTTTCGTAATTACCATCCTGGTTACAGGTTAATGTATATATAGTTCTTGCGCAGAAATATATTGAGCTCTTGTCTGCAGGCATATGCACGTGTGACGCAAACAAGCAGAAAATGCTGGATTCAGCACAGCAAACTGCCTGTCCCCATTTTAAGCCAACTTTTTTTTTTCTTTTTGTCTTTTTTTTCCTGTTATTAGTCCACTTGAAGAAGAGTCTGTTATTCTCCCCCTGTATATTGACTGACCAGAGAATGACTATTAATTCATAAGGCTGCCTAGTTAAGTGGAATTTAAGGAGTTTCATTTTACCCTGTTGGAATGCGATAAAACACGATGTTATTAACTCGCCTGAACAATCTATTCGTCGAGGCTTGGAGTTATTTTGTACACAGTGTCTGCGCCGCAGGGTATACTGGGAGGGTTTAATTTCTCTTTTTTTTTTTTTTTTTTTTTTTTTTTTTTTGGAAAGAGCGTGGTACTGACGTACCCCAGGTTTGCCGTGCAGTGGATATACGATCCAGTTAAGGTCAGGCAGAACAAAATCAGCCTGGATGCGACATAGAAAGGCAGCGTGATTAACTGTTTCTTGTGCCGAGCGGTCCATCGGCAGCCGAGATATTGTGGTCGTGTTTAAGAAAGCTTGGGGAAGAGGGGGTATGCCTTGAGAGAAACGGGATTAAAGGGAAAGAAAGTAAACTTCCACCGTGAAAAATCCAGCGGGTAGAAATAGGCTGACCTAGAGGCAGAATAGAGCAAGACATTCACAGCAGATTAACAAAGCAAATACAAGCGACTGTACAGATAAGATAGAAAGCAGTTTATTGACTCTGCGCTTATATACAATAAAGTTAACCAAGCTCATTAACATCTTTTGCTGGGCTGTTTACAGAATATCCAGGGGATGACAGGAACTCCGATGGTGGCTGCTAGTCCGGAGAGACATGACGGTGGTTTACAGGCGAACCCGGTGGAGGTGCAGAGTTACCAGCCGCCCTGGAAAGTACTGAGTGACTTCGCCTTGCAGAGTGACATAGACCAACCTGCTTTTCAGCAACTAGTAAGTGTCGATTCCCAGCCGGAGCAGGCCAGCCTGTACCCGGGGCAGAGCAATGGGGGATTCCCTCCACGGGACGGATGCCCTCAGAGAGCCGTGTTTTCCTGAAATTGCAAGGTGGGCATTATAGCACTCTGTGAATGCAGCAAATTGAAATGGTTTAATAGGGCTTGGGGCAAAATACGACCTCAGCGCACAGCAGAGCTCTCGCTGAGTGGAGCGGGCAACGTGTAAGGCCCGACCCAGGTCTGAGACTAACTCAGCTCACATCCTGCTGAAAACCGAAAGCACCTCTTCCCAGAGAACTAAAACATTCTTCACGTGTCATTTAATTCTATGCACATTTGTGAAAGCAGTTTCTAAAATTCCCCCCTCCCCCTGCTTCAGGCCAACTTTGCTTTTATGCGATAGGGTGGATTTTAAATATATGATTGCAGTGCCGGCCCGCGACCTTGTTTTGTCACACAAACATGAATAGTTTAATTCCATTTTTGAAGCCCTTGTTTTAAGAATGTGCCTCTAGATATAACTTCATATATATATATGCACACACATATATATACATATATACACACAAATATATACATATATATATATAGCTTACATTAAACATTGTGCTTTGGAAAGGGAATTGCTAGTACATATTCACGTGAAAAATTCAACAGTTTAATAAACTGCCTTAAGCGGAAAGAAAACAGACCTTTTACAATAAATTCTGTTCTTAACTCACTTCCTTATGCCTACGTCATTTGGCAGCTCATATGGGACCGTATCATCTACCATTCTTAGGCCCAACAAGGTGAATTAAGGACAGAAGTTCAGCCTTAACTCAATTTCCTGGCCTAACTGTGTTAAAACCAGACCTTTAAAATAATAAGGTACGTTGTGTATGGTTTTTCAGTGATTCAAAATAATACTTAATGATGAAAAATTAACATATAGACCCTTTTTTGATCCCTTGGGCATTTTTTTTAACATGAAGCAATGGAAGAGGAAGGTTTGCAGCCGTGTCTGGAATTGTTTTCAGACCTTTTCAGTTTAGTATCATCCTTTCTTGCAGGATCACTTTTCTTTTGCCCAGTGGCAGGCTGCAGTGTGTTTCCCTCCCCTGGCACACTGTGCTTGCTCAGGAAGCTGTAGCACAGCAGCAGGGCTGTTTGCATCATCTTACCTTTAGATCAACCACTGGTTTTCCTGCTTTAATCAAGCTGTCAAACAGACACAAGAAAAATTGATCTCCTTCGGCTGCCTTGCTTATTGTGCCTTAACAGAATAGAAGACTTTAAAAACCTTTGATGCAGTGAGTTTTTGTATGGAGTGGTTCTAAAAAAAAGAAAAAAAAGTAGGATGGAAGATAGATAGCCCAAATACACACACATATAGGTAGATAGGTCATTAGATAGACAGATGAATATTGATATATATTGGACATGATGTCTGTTACTGAAAACAGTTAAAATAAAGACTAGTGGATGGAACAGACAGTTCATTGACCGTTCAAGGCACGTCTTTAATCTAGAAAGGGCCTTAATCACAGGATCGGCCAGCTCAATAGGTGCCAAAGAAATGCTTTTGGATTAGCAAAGCTCCACCCTTCAAATCATGCCCTTTCCCAACGCTGCTCCTAAACTAACGGGAGCCGCGGGGCACATTAGGATGAAGTGTGACCTTTTTTATCAAACTGACTCTCGTTAAAAAGAGATAGCACCCACTTCAAATCACGAAAGAAGAGAATGGCTTGTTTCAAATGCCTTCTGCTCCTGCATGTTTCTTCCAGGTTTATTTTAGTATGTGCACAAAAGGAGAAAAAAGTAACCTTGCAGTTTCGTGTCAAAAAAACACATGCACTCTTAAATAATTGACTAGAACATCCTGTTGGGATTCCCACTCTTGCAAGACAGGGAAGAAGGCCTCATTAACAAGTTTGTTTGTTTATTTGCTTGATTTTTCAGTCTTTTCTCTTTTTTTTTTTATTTTTTTTTTAACCTGCTTTTTTTGTTGGGGATTTGGCCAAAGACCTGAAGAAGATTCCTGTGAAGTCAATGGGGAAGCTAAACAAAGCAACAAACAGTGACACAGCCTCTCGTGGAAATGTATCAGGCCGTTTCGCTGCATGCCTGTGTATTAATTTTTGCAGTCTTCTTTGCCTTTGCCTGCTATTTTTCTTTGATTGTTACAGTTGTAACAACACTTCTTATTATTATTTTTCTTCTTCTTCTTTTTTTTTTTTTTTTTTTTTGGCAGGTTAATTTTTCAGAAGGAGGACCTGGTTCCAATTCTACTGGAAGCGAAGTAGCATCAATGTCCTCTCAGCTGCCAGATACACCCAACAGCATGGTAGCAAGTCCTATTGAGGCATGAGGAACGTTAATTCAGATTTCTGTTGTCGTTGTTTCTGCCCTTACCCTCACCCCTGCTGGAGAAAGTGGGAAAGTGATCGCGTTGGGACTCCGAAATTTAGGGGGGAAAAGTATTTAACAACCCTGTAATGAACCTAGCAAGAACCACTCCACGAAACGAACGGAGTCATGTTTGAAAAGACAAGGTAATATGGTAGCAACACTGTGAAGACAATCATGGGATCTTACTAGAATAAACACACACAAAAAAAAAAAAAAAAAAAAGAAACCCCGCGCTATTCAATGATCAGAGGAGGATCGAAAAGACGTTTTCAAAACGTAAAGGATTTGTACTCGTGGATCTCAAAAAAAAAAAAAAAAAAAAAAGAAAAAATCTTTTGACTGCACATCTTAGAGAGAAACCAAGGTAGAGGGGCTTTCTACCCAGTCCCTCCCAATCTGAATGGTGCTGTTTCTATATTGGTGATTGCCTTGCCAAAAGGAGCTCCAGTAGGTTTTCCATCATCAGGAAAGAGACGATTTAGTCCTGCATTGTTGAAAGATTCATTGCAGGAAGGTGGAGCTGCATTGGTTTGCAATGTTGTTTTTAGTTGACTCTTAACAAGGGGATATTTCCTGGGTCTCTTCCAGCATGTACTGTAGCGCGGTTTTGGTTTTGTTTGGTTGAGATCCAGTCTCTATTAAGTCTGAACGATTAAAAATAGGTTTTTGAATTCATCTTTAAAAACCAATTTATAAAAGCATTGCAACAAGGTATACCTCTATTTTGCCACAAAGCGTCTCGGGATTGTGTTTGAAATGTGTCCGTCCAAGAACCTTCCCTTCCCCCAAAGATGTGTATAGTCATTGGTTAAAACGACTGTTTTTCTCTCTCTTTCTCTCTTTTTCTCTCTCTCTCTTTCTCTCTCTTTCTCTTTCTCAATAAAGAGAAAAAAGTTAAAAAAAAAGCAAAAGAAAAAAAAAGAAAAAAATACTTTTTTTTGTTTGCTCTTGCATTGCAAAATTATAAAGTAATTTATTATTTATTATCGGAAGACTTGCCACTTTTCATGTCATTTGACTATTTTTTTGTTTGCTGAAGTAAAAAAAAAAGAAAAAAAAGAAAAAAAGAAAAAAAGAAAAGGTTGTACCGTGGTCTTTGAATTATATGTCTAATTCTATGTGGTTTTTGTCTTTTTTTTTCTTAAATATTATGTGAAATAAAAGCGCCATATGTAGAATTATTATATCTTCAGGACTATTTCACTAAATAAGCGTTTGGAATAGAGAAAATAATAATAATAATATTAATATTAAATAATGAACAAAGTTCCCTCTTTTAAATATTTACAAGTTAGCAGCTAAAATACCTGAAATAAAATATTGCATGCAAAGCAGGTCGTTAGTGAATAAAAGGAGTGTGATATTTTATTGCAAGTATTAACGACCAGCTTGTAAATTTCCATTTCAACAACTGTATCAGGGCTAGTTGGATGCCTTAGCTTTCAATCGATAACGTTAGAAAGTCTCTTGTTGCCCCCCAACCCTTGCCCTTAAAAGTGATATTACTCTAGGCATGATCTGACATAACGTTAAGACATCTAAAGAACTAAGAGCTCAGGCTTTTTGCTGAGTTCAATTATTTTTTAAAAATAATAAAAAGAAAGTGCTGTATACCAAAGCCTCGTTGTTGAGATTGTTGAAGTGACCTGTATTTTAAGTATAAGCTCCTGATAAAAGGGACGCTTTTTGCTTAACAAGTCAAGTATGACCATTATTTATCAGTGTCTGCTGTCAAAACGCTTGAAAAATGCTGCAGGAGAAAAATTTTGAGGGGATATTGCTGTGAAATTGCACGAATAGTGTTCCTTATTTTCTGTCGACTTCCCTCTCTTCAATCCCTCTTTTCTTCCTTTTTTAATTTGCGGGGGAGAGGGTGGTGAAAGCTAGAAATGAGGGCGATTTCTTGGGGAAAAGTAGAAAGAAGAAAAAAACCAAACCCATAGGAAAGGGTTGGTTTTGCTCCAGTCTGAGTGCTCCCTGTGCTCCCCGCCAGCACAAGACAAAGGCTGGTTTTAAAAAAAACCTTAACAACTGGAATATACAGAGATTTTTAGTCTGACAAAGACTAAAAACTGCATGATGGTTACTCCTAACCCTAATGTTTTCTTAACATCACCTTCTTTTCCCTCCCTCCTCACCATCTCAGCCCACCCTGAATAAGCTCAGCTATAGAGACAAACCATTTCGACAGTACAGAGAAAATATTATTAATAATAATAATAATAAAAAAAAGTTAAAAGTCTAATACAAGGATTTCAATCATCCTGATTAGAAACTGGATTCATTTTGTATGCTCAAGTGTAATACATTTTTGAGTACTTGATAAATATTTAAATAAATATGAAATCTACCTTAAACTGTGTCATCAGTAACCCTTGTGTTTTCATGCAGGATCAGAGGCTTGGTACGACGCTTCGGGGGGCGGGAGGGAGACAGGGTGTCATTTCTGCCCGGTGGTCTAACGTGTAAGTTGTTCGAGTCACTCTCAGTGACGGGAGGCTGGGAGGGAATAGCGGAGGAGGGGGAATGGGGAGTTTGGAGACCGAGTACTCCGA
The DNA here is from genome assembly GCF_028500815.1 of Rissa tridactyla. Classification (NCBI taxonomy): domain Eukaryota; kingdom Metazoa; phylum Chordata; class Aves; order Charadriiformes; family Laridae; genus Rissa; species Rissa tridactyla. Next base: position 69,486,405 of record NC_071497.1, on the reverse strand, counting down.
CTCGGGGGGGGTCTTTAGTTGGCGCTGAGAACCTCTAAGGTCAGGGCAACACGGGGGCCTTTGCGTCCGCCTTTTATCGCCTGGCAGCTAACGCGTAGGTAGGAAGCGCGGCCACTCCGCGGGGAGAGGCGCAGGGTTACACCGGGGTGGGGGTCACCCCGCGGGAGAACAACCTGTGCGCCGGGGCGTTCCTGAGAGCCCTCCCCCACCTTCGGGCCGGTGAAGCTCTGTCGTTTCCAAGGGTCATGGAAGAGGGAAAGGCGAGTTTTGGCTGCCGATCCTTGCGAGGGGGAAGCCCACCCCCGCCAGCCCTGCGCGGAGCCGGGGCTGCGCTGCGCGGCGCCCCGCGGTCCCGGCGCGCCCTCCCGGCGGCTGAGGTTGCCGTCGAGATAAGCGGCCCACCGGGGGGCAGGGGTTTGGGTTTGGGCTGCCAAGGGAGCGTCTTGCTCCTGGAAACACACAGGGCAGCGTGCTGTGTGAGGGCTGCAGCCGCGATCCGACCCCTCGGTTCCGCAGCGGGCTGCGGGCGGGAGCCCCACCGGGGATGTTCCCGCACACACACCTACGGCCGGGATCCTACCTGCACCCCCGCGGGGGCCTGAGCCCCCTCGGAAGGCTCGGGGGGGGGGTGGCTGTTGTCGCTGCTGCGGCCTCAGGGATGTCCGCGTTCCCCCGGCCGCCGCCGCCGCCCCGCTCCGGCCCGCCCCTCTGCGCAGACCTGCGGCCCCGGGGTCACCCCGCAGCCTCCCCCCTCCAAACTTCAGTTAAACAAAACCCGTCTTATTTTAAGACTAGCTCTTTTTGCGTGGCGCAAGGGGCTTTTTTATGGCCTTTGGTTCCCTTTTCCATTTCATATATTTGTGGCGTATTTCTTCCCTTCTCCGAACCTTGGAGTATTATCCGTTGTGAAGCAAATAAAGACAAACTTTAAAGCGGGTCCCTCCTAGTGCCTTCAGGAGAGCACCCTTCCTGAGCTCGGCCGGCAGGATTCGTGCAAGCAAGAGAAAACATCTTCATCGTGAAATGCGTGTCTTTATGGTGCTCTGTGCAGGTTCCTTCTCTGGTTCCTCTTTCAGATATGGGCGAGGGCGGCAATTAGCAGTCCCAGGTCCGCCAGTTTTCTTCTTGCTGCAGCCTCTTTTAATAGTGTCAAATAAGGTCTGTTACAGCCTGTTGTAATTTCTCTGAGAATGTTTGTACACACAGAGGCCAATATTCAAACTGTTCTCGTTTCAATATTTGTACCAGGTTAATTAACTCTCAGCATCTCCAGCCAACGTAGCAGTGAGACACACAAGCCGGGGACGTGAATTCCAGCGTTGAGATCAGTCGAACATCTCAACAGTAAGTGTTTGCCTTTATATACATAGGTATACATACATATCTTAACATATCCACGCTGAGTCACCCAAAAATGGGCAGCGGGGAAGGAATGAGAGCCCCCCAGGCGGTGCTGGCCCTCGAGTCGCCGCAGCCCCAGCGCAGCGCCCGGGACGGAGCCGGAGCCGGAGCCGGACCGGGTTGCGGGTCCGCAGTGCCGGGCGGGTTTCACGGGGACCGAACCGTCCTCACCCCCTCTGCAAGCCCGAAACGCCGACAGCGTTTTACGGTGCGAGGTGCCGCAGCTGGGGGCTTTGCGGGCTTCAGCGGAGCTGTAAGTAGTTAATAAAGGGGCTGGAAAGAGATCCTGTTTACTGATTGTTCCTGATTGTTGTTTTCTTGATAACAGAGCAAGCCACTGAATGACTGTTTGAGCTCAGGCGCCACAAACATAAACTTAACAGCTCCCAGTGTGCCGGCCCTGCTGGAGGATCACTCCTCACCTCCCGGGACTTGTGAAGTGCAGGCGGAGAAGGCAGCTCCCAAGGAGCCAGGCACCACGGGGGCGGGGGAGGCTCGCCTCTATGGCCGAGCTTTCCATATTGCACGGTATCTGCCGTCATTAGCCAGCGGAAAGGGGTGAAAAATTAATGGGTGCCTCTCCCCGAGCCCGCTGCCCGTGCCGGGGGTCGGGGCAGGCTCTATGCGCCGCTCTTCGCAGCATCCCAGATGAGAGATGCGCCTTTTTATATTAGGCTACTGTTTTGTTTGAATGTCGTCGAATTTTTCTTGCGGCGGGGAAGTGCCACCAGCCAGCGCCCTGCGTTCGTCCGGGGCCGGGGAGGGAGGGAGGGCGGCGGCGGCAGGGAGGGCGCGCAGCCCCGGGGTCTCCCCGTTCTCCCGGGACCGGCAGCAGCGGGGCAGGAAAGCGGCCGGGCGGCACGGCCAGCCTCCGCCACGGCGGCAGATGTATTAATTACCTGCAGCCCCGGCTTTCTCGGGGGGTGTGTGGTGGGGGGAGAGAAGGAAAGAGGAAGGTTGCAAAACAGGATTTTTGTGCGTCTTTTTTTTTTGTTGTTTTTTTTTTTTTTTTTTTTTTTGTTTTCTTTCCTCCTGGCAGACAAAACAGGGTCAAGGTGTGTTTGTCGGGGAGAGAGAGAGAGGGCGGAAAAGTTTTCCAGAAATAAGTGACACGAACCAAAGCAGAGCTCGGCTCCTATCTCCCGTCCGACCTTGGGCGGCAATGGGAAGAGGAAAACAGGGTGTTACTGTGGCTTTTCTTTAGGAGGGCTGTTCAGGTCGGTAGATCTCCAAGGCTAATCCAAACAACCCGTTTGACTTGTGAGGTCCGGAGTCTAGACAGAGCTGGTGGCTCGGCGGCTCCTTATCTGGTTTTGGAATCAGCCAAAAGAGACTTTTCTTAATGTCCACAGCAGCACTGGGATCTGCCGGGGCCGGGGAGCCACCGCACCTCGCAGACAGGACAACAAATACACCCACCACCTGGAGGCTTTACAGCCCGCTTTGTTGTTCCCGGGCCGCCGCGGCCCTGCCTTGTCCCCCCCCCAGCTGCCCCCCCTCGCGCCGGCGGGCTGCTCAGTAAAACCTGCACCCCGTTGCAAAACCTACACTCCGCTGCTGGCCACCGCAGCTGCTCCTGTCGCCCCCCGGGCACCGAGGGGCCACTTCTGCGGCAGGATATGGCAGTGGGCACTCGAGCCCTTCTGGGGTCAGGAGCCCTGCTTTCCCCTCCGTGCCCTTCGTCTCTGTGTGCGTGTGTGTTTGCCGCTACTGGTATTTATTTTTTTTTCCAGTTGAAGTTTTACAGAGAATGGGAAAAAATATCCAAATTCCCTCTTGTTCACCAACATTAAGGAATGATCGAAGCAAATCAATTAAGAGAGAGGAAGTCAGTTTAGATACAAGATCTTCTTTGGGAGCAGAAAATTGCCTTCTGTATTAGTCCCTTTATGCTGGCTTTGTGGATATTGCGAGCTGTAAAGCTTGTTTGAGGCGGTTGGGATCAATAAAAGCATTTAACTCAATAGCAAGCAGCATTTTGGAAAGTAGGGGAAAAGAGGCATCTTTTATTTGGATGTCACTCTTTCTATTTATTCATTTGTTTTCTTGAGCCTTCAGATTCTCCCGATATGGTGGGAGGCTGCACGGTGGGTTTCCAGGTTTCTGAACGGTGCATGAGCCCGTCCAGCATCTCTGCCGTGTCTCTGCTGTAGCTCAAACCGGTTTGCTGTGAATCTGTGTAATTCCCCTCCACACTCTATGCCGCTTCTCAGTGCGGGTTTAGTTCAGGGGCATGATATCCCATTTTGGAAGAAAACAAGCTGATTGCTGTAACTACGATGCACTGATATGCTATTTGCGGCGGATATTGTAATTGAGTCTGCTAATGTGGAATTATGAAATTTGCCAGTGGGTAGGACACTTTCTCTTGCAGTTTAGAAGGTTTGTGGGTAAATACAGTTTTCTAGATTTAGTAGTTGCAAATTTCCTCATGTACAGAGCAAATTATATTGCAAAGCTTTTGTAATAATTTTCCATTAAACCCATTTGAACCATTTTAAACTCCCCAAAACTCAGCGAATTCAGGATCAAGAGAGCAACATTTACCCAGAAAAAGGAATCTTAACCATGATCCTGGTACTCCTCTTTTTTTTTTTTTTTTTCTCATGGGTAAAACTTTGTGTTTATTTTTAACTGTCACAAATACAAGGTGTTGTTTGAAAAGTGTTAAACTTAGCAGGTATATAGAGATAATACTGACGTGTCACTGTGCATGATAAAGTAAAATATGGTGGGAATTAACTTGAAAAGTTTATGAAGGTTTTAACTACAGCCCATAAATTAACCTTTTTTACAAAGATACAATGATATGTAGAAGATCTTACAATATATATGTTACTTAAAAAATACTCCGATATTTGGAGTGCAAACATTTTTTCCCCAATGTGAAGACACAAACTGAGGTCGTAGTCGTCGAAGAGCTTACTGTAAGTAATCTGAAGTAATTAATATTAGACCACTCTAGTGAATCACAAATTGCAGGAGCAAACTTTCTAGTTTACACAGGGCCTTCTGTGAAGGTAGTGAAAGATTTGCTGCTAACCTCTGGTGAAGCTGGAATGTGTAGCTCCAAAGGCTCAAGTCCAGTTCTCACTGCAGTTAGTAGCAAAAATCCTCTAGACATGGGGGTGTAAAATCAATGCAGTGATTTTGTAGGGAAAAAAGCAATTTCCTTCTCACCACCCTCATTTTTTTCTGTATTTGACCTTAAGTGGCTGCATAATTTTCTATTACAAGAGAAAAATCCTCTTAAGCTATCGGTGCATCAGTAAAAACATCTTGCTTGGTGTGGTAATGAGAAACAGGAGGCAATAGCTCATCTGAATGTACAGAATATTATAAAATAAAACAGCCACTCCCCGCCTCACTTACTGCTGCATAAAGGAGACTTCGTATGTTGTGAATTCTGGGGCAGGAGACTACATACAAAGTACTTACATTATATTTTACAGCAGAGAACTCTTAGCAAAACTTAACATAATTACCCCCACACAAGCTCTGATGTTCTAATTTATATGTATTTCACTTTCATGATATGAAGCAAGAAAGTTTTTTCAGGATTTGGCCCCACCAGTGGGACCCAAATTCAGGCTTATTCTGAGCCAGGCGGCTGCCAAATTTGCTGTTGTAGAATGATCCCAAACTTCGTACACAGCATGGGATTTCAGGTGTGCTAAAGCTGCAGGGTTTTCTTTAGTGAAAATTAATTGATAATAAATGTATTTTTTTACTTTACTCAGATTCTTTTTCTGCAGCAAGAATTTAATGATTTTAGCACGTGAAAGGCTAGAGCTTTTTTAGTTATTCAAGTAACCTTGTTCAGGGTTGGGCCTTTTCGGGCAGAAAACCCTGGATAGTTCTGATAATTATGAGGAGGACGGAGCACTTAGTGGGAAGACACTGCAGATTGTTGTATCGCTTTAAATGAAAAGTGTTTTAGTCCGGCATCCATTCCAGATCTTAGTAGTTTACTGGTTAGTATAAACTGGGAAAACAGCTATCTCCCAGTGTTCATACAGCAGCAGTATATTCAAGACATTAGACATGTCTTCTTCATTGCATCTTTTAAGTGCTAGTTTTTAAAACCTCTGTTCTTATAGTTCACTGTTTTTCTTCTAATTAATTAGTTTTCAAGGCATCTTTGCTTGTCATTCCAGTAAGTGTAGCTGTTTTATGCCCTGATCTTAAGGTTTTTTTTCTGAGTAAAGCCCCAATGGACTCTTAAGAGAGTCACGTGTCCTCAAATCAGTTGAGCCCATCCCGTTTCAAAGTCAGTGATCTCTGTCAATTACATAGTGGCAAAGGCAAGAACAGTTAGATTTTTGCAATGATGACCACATATCATATTTCTATGTGCTAACAATGCTATTATGAGGTACCTCAGAGCAGAAGAATTGGTCATTAAAGTAGTGAAGTGAACTTTCAACATTTGGGATCTTGGTTCCGCAGTACGTTGGCTCTTCAAAACTGATTACATTAGGGATATGTGTTTGTAGTTTTATTATAACTTAATCATTATCACAGAAAAAAACCTCAAAGCCACAAGATTAAGAAAGACAGATACCACTTCTTACAACTGTCGTATCAAAATTATTCTTTGTCAGTTTGCCATTTTTCCCGGTGAATATTTTGTTTATAAAAAGACATTTATTTCTGAAATCATTAGGTCATTCAAGCAGGGATTCATTTGAGGGTGCTTATGGCTGTTCCATGATTCTGCAGTACCTAATACAATGGGCCATGCTCCTCGCAGATCCTTAGTGCAATGCTGTAACCAGCATGGTCAGTAATAGTAAATCAAAAACATGTTGATTTTAGTACAAGTCTACAGCAATAACGGCTAATATAGATGTAAAGACTTATGTCTTATAGAAGATAAATTCCCGCAAAATAATTTTTCAACATGGCTTTTATTCCTGTTTCTATGGCAAAATTGTTGCTAACTTCCACAGGAGAATTTGGTCTCTTCATTCAGTAAGTACCTCAAAGGAAAAATGGGAATTAAGAATGAAATAGCATGACAAGTAGCAGCATTGCAATTAGCAGTACAAGTTTTATGCTGCAAGGACTGAGTCCGGATGGAAAAAAATGTGAAAACTGAAAGTTTTGTACTGCAGGATCAAATGTTTGTCTGACTATTACAGTCACTAAAACAGTATGTTCATTCTTTAGAGTTTTACGTGCCTCCAACTATTTAGCAAGATAACTCTATACCTTATATTGCAGAAAGTATTTTTAGTTTTGAAATACATTTGAATATACTGCTGGACCAAGGGCAGTCATTAAAGCAGCTGTTGATCAAGTATAGAATACAAAAATGTAACCTGTTAATGCTCAATTAAGGATGGTGAGTTATCTGCTCCAATTCTTAATCATCTCTTTTAGTCAGGTGGCATTAATCTGAGTTGCCCTTTAGTTAATGACTGTCCTATACTTTTTTTTTTTATATTGTCAGATATTGCTTATTTGGGGATAAAAGTGAATAGAGCCAGGGGAAGTATGGACTTTTATGAATGTGGGGTCTGAAAAGAGCAAATAATTAGTGTTTCCAATTAGGTCAGTGAAACTCCCAGGGGCAGTAGAGTGGTAAATGCAATTGTGAGAGCACCATGGAAGAGAGAAAGGGAGGATGGAGGTGGTTCATGTCTACCTGTGACATTACACAGAGCCTGTGACACCCTGATAAGGCTCTCTGGTATTGAAGACCTTGTTTCACGGCGCAGCCCAGCTTCGTGTGGGCTCGTGAAGGGGCTCACAGCTCACGAGAGGCAGCAGAGCTCCTCTGGGAAAAGACAGTTTGCCATCTCTTCGACAGAGGCAGAGGAGTCCCTGGCGGGGATGGTTAGACAGGTACTCTCTTCCTAAGAGGGATGCTGAAAAACATCATGGCAGAATAGTTCCCAAAGCATAGAGCTGCCTCAGATTCACATCTGCACAGGAAGAGGCACTGACCGCGACGAGAGCTGATCTCTCGATGATGGATAGCAATCAGGCGTCTCCGATGAGCTTCCTCGTGCATTTGTTATAGTTGAAATGAAGTATTGGTAGCTGGTCTGCAGAGCTTACAGGGGAGACTCAGGCTTGTGTTTCAGTCACGGCTTTCTCCCTCCCTACGAAAGACCCTCCAGAGTAGTTGCAGGGAGGCCGGGGCTGGGAGCTGAAACTTGCCTGTTCTCAGGAGTGTGGCCGCCTGCCCTTGCCTTAACGCATTGCTGCGCTTCCTCCCCCTGCACCACTCAGGCCGTGACCTGGAAGTCTCCAGATGTGGGAGAGCCCTGCCCTGGCCATCTCCTTGCCCCGAGTTCCCACACTCCTCGTCCCTGCCCCCGCCACGGGTTGTTCTCCCTCTGGCCGTGCAGCCCCAGCTACGTGTGGGATGCTGCAGCCAGCCTGGGCGAGGCTTCACCTGGGCCCCCTCCGTCTCCTCCGCCGGCATGGGATCTGTGCACATGCTTCATGACGGGATGTAGGCCTCTGTCCAAAAAAAGCCGGGACGTGAGACTTAGCACATGGCACCCGCTGTGTAAAGCCTGTGATGGGAAAGGGCAAGCGTGCTTCTGCAGATATCCCACCCGAGCGCGGGGCTGGTGAGGAGGCGCAGGCTGGGGGCATAACGTGCCTCAGCCCTGTGCTGCCTGGAGAGGAGCTGTGGCTCTGCGCTCGTGCCCTGCTTGGCGTTCCCGAGAGCCTGCGCTGTGGCCAGAGCTTGGGAGAGAGTGAGGGCTGCCCATGCTTTGGGGGATGAGCTTCGGTGGGGCAGAGCCTGCGCTGCAACAACTGCTTTTGGACACCCAGCTTTGATGGAGTATCAGCATCTTGTGCTGTGGTGGGTGGGGGGTGGAGATGGGTGCGCCCAAGTGGGGTTCTTGGAAAGACATCTGCTGCTCTAGAGGGATGCATCGCAGATGCTACCCTTTTTCATGGCGTAGGCCCCAGTGCTACTAGAAGTCATTTCTTTCCTTTCAGAATTTACAGCCCAGACCCTTTCTGAATAGCAGGCACTTATGTCTTTTCTTTTTCCCCCTCCCCCCCCCTTTTTTTTTTTTTGATGCAGGCTATCATTTTTAGCTTCCAGAAGATGCCTGGAGCGGTAGCTCCCCCTACTCCAGAAGTGATCAGTGGTTTCAAGGTTTACTTAGGACGTGACAGACCTGGTTTCAGATTCCCTCCATGCCTGAGGGGATGCAGCCATTCCCAGCCTCGTCCCTAATCTTTGGTCTGGGGGATGTGTGTGGTGGGGTGTTTCCACAGGGAAGACCGGAGAGGGGAAATGCGAGTATGAGTGTTGAAACCTGTGTCATGGGAAGCTCATTTGAGTCCTTTTGGAGGATGGGTTTTGTCCGAGGTGTGTGGCCTGGCAGGAACAGGCAGGCCTAGCCATAGCGCAGGCAGAGCTGTGGGTGTTTGAGAAACTCCACCATAGAACACTGAGGCATCTCCAGCGGTCGAGCACCTCTAGGAATGGTCATCAGCTGAGACAAGTTTTGAGGATGCTGGTTTCGGGCCTGAGTGCTTAAATCACACCCAAGCCCCACGCTGGGCACCTCAGCCCCTTTCTGTGAGGCTGTCGCCATGGAGGGTGTTTGCAGTGTGCTGACAACACCCGCCAGAAGGGGCCCAGAGCCTCCTCGGGAGGTGAGATCTGGCCAGCTTCCATCTTCCTAGCAGTGTCAGAGCAGTGTGGCACTGCAGCAGTGTCAGAGCAGGGAAAGCAGGCACCCTTGATCTCTGCCTCATCTCACTGCTGTCAGAGGCCTTGCCCAGCGTATGGGTGAGGCTGAGAAGTGACAGAGAGCTCTCTGGCCACAGCTGGGTCCACATAAAGCTGATGGCCATGCTGCAGCCTGGAGGAAGGTGCTGGCAGGTGGGGCAGAGCTCATACCTGCCCTGCTCACCTGGGGGACTGCCAGCTGGCAATCTGGAAGCATTATTGAGGCTTTGAAGGCTGCTAGGTGGTCCCAGCTCAGCAGGTGGAAGGCAAGATTCCCCACAACACTGCCCCATCATTTGCCGGTGAGACATTTTTTATTAATACTTTTGTATGAAGACCTTGCTCTTGCCATCCATGGCCGGGCACCAGGTTCTTGCATTGTTCTCTGTTATAGCAAATAAATCAGTCTGTACTACAGTTTGATCAGAGTGCCACCTCTGCTCACTAAACAACATATCATTGGGAACACGAGACAGCGTTACCTGAGCTCTGCTAGCCACTGGTTGGTCTGCAGGTGGAGTTTTAAAGTATAATGAGAACATAGAATCATAGAATGGTTTAGGTTGGAAGGGACCTTAAAGATCATCTAGTTCCAACCCCCCTTCCATTGTCAGGGACACCTCCCATGGGCATCTATCTGCACAATCTGTCCACAGCTGCAACCTGCAATACTTGGAGCAAAGTTGGAGCAGTCGCAATATGAAAATGGAAAAGAACCACCTGTCATCAAGTTTCTTCAAGTCTCTGCTTCTGAGCTTATTCTCTGGTCTTGCCTGTTGTCAAGGTAGCAATAGTATGCTGACCTGCAGGACATGACCAAGTTTTTTGGGACGGTGAGGAAGAGAAGATTGCAGAGGAGGAGGTGGCATATATTTGAGAAAGATAGGCATGGGGAAGGTTTTGAGCCCATCTCTGGGAAGTTATTTTCTAAGTTAGAGATGAATCTTTCTTTATATGATTTTTCAAAACACTATATTTGTATCTGTGAAAGCTGTAATCCCAGATTTTCTATTCAAAGGCTGTGACTAACCATTGTGTTTCTTCCTAGAGTACTAGTAGACATGGTTTCCTCTTCCTGAGCTCATCAGAAACGCCGTCATATTTTTATCAGGGATACCACTACTTTATTGAAAGCTTCCCAAACTGTCGCATTTGCTATGCCACTGTTCAGTGCAGTGTGTGAACAACTGAGCAGTTCCTGTGCAAGAACTTGACCTTGCACAGAGATCTAAGGCATTCTTAATTATTCATATTAAGTTTGGTAACTCTTTTGTTATTCAGTTCTATAGAGTGAGCCAAACACCAGCAGCTTTAGACAAGCAGACTTGTCTAAAAGCACACTGTAAGTATAATTTGGATAATAATTGCAATTTGTAATGCAACTGACTTCATGAATATTAGGCACGTCTCTTGGCAATGTAAGGCTGTATCAGAGAGTGCAAAAGAATCTCACCAGGGTTTTTAATGGAAACTGGTGCTTGGATCTTTTAAAATGATCATTTAAAATTTAGTGGAAAGTAGCGGTGTGGGGTTGTGTGGTCAATACAAAGATTCAGCATGTGGAAAGAAATGCTTTATTTTCACCATTTTTCATTTAAAACTGAAGAAATAAAAACAAGGACTGGGATGGGCAGAATAGAAGAGAAACCTCGTGGTTTTTTTCCACAATAATGAGGTTTTAAGGATTATGAGTTCATTCTGATAGTATTTTTTGTCAGCATGTAATAGATACGCTGCAAAATAGTTCAGTGCCATCTAAACCAGAGTTTTAAATGCAAGTGAGGAAATCATAGCACTTTTCCTGCCTCTTTTCATTCTACCCTGATTAGGTACACTGCTCTGTCCTGATACACAACATATACAGTGTGCGATCATGGAGGTGCAACAGCTTTTTTGCTTTTGTACCACACCCACAATGCAGAGAGATTGGGGCATGGTTTGAAGATCTGATCCAGGATGTTTAAAAATACCATATGTTTAATGACTAAGCTAACCCTCCCCAAAGACATTTTGAAAGAATTTATCCTACCCTTAATCACCAAAACGTTCTTTCTGCTTGCCCCTAGCAAGATTCAAGGTCGTAAAGAAAAAGTTAGGGATTTTCCCACAGGAAGGCTGTCTGTCTGAGGTTTGGAGATTCTGCCCGGTACAGCATTATACAGCAGAATATCAGAGCATGAGGCATTGTATACTTTTTTAAGGATTGAGTGAAACCCACCCAAGCTGCAAGGCTGTTGTGGGCTTGACTGTGTTTTTCCTGCTCTTTAATATTAAATAAATTTGTGTCCGTTTCTTTTTTTAGCTAGCTTGTGTGCTCTCACTTGAACATGATGTTTGCTTTTTAAAAAATATTTACAGTATTTCTACCATTTGTCAGTGTTATGACACTATTAATTCTTTGTCATGATGTGTTAGACTGCAAGTTTACTCAAATGTGCAGACTAACATGAAGTATTTTAAATAAAGCTACACAATCAAATACATTCTAGTTTCTCCATGTCTGGGGATCTACCAGAGACAGATAGTGACTTACTACTTTCACTTTCATATTGCTCATTTCCACTGGTTTGAATACAATTTGATGAGTATAAATCAGAATTTGACTCTGAAGTACCCCTTAGCTGTCTGATGCAGTCATATTTGTAAGAGTGTATAATATAAAATAAACGCCCATGGAGACTTATTTCATTAAGGAAACCAGAATGCTGTTTCCCTCAAAAGCAGCATTTCTCTGCCTGTCTGGAGCAGGCAGCAATCGTGTGTCAGCTCCATACAGCAGCAGCAGCCCAATAAATCCTGTATCTGGTGTATCCCAATGCAGGTAGGGAAACAGTACGAAAGTCACTGAAAGAGAGCAGCCACACACTGGCATGACCAATTACCATTACACTTTGTACATCCTCAGCAAACCACTGCCTTCTGTGCAGGCAGTGAGGTCTGACGTAAGCTACTGGTCTCAGCGACAGTGATAGAGCACTGACTTCCTCCTGAACATTCCCGTTCCATTTCTGATGATCAGTTACAAACATGATCTTACACAGTGCCTCACTGGAAATGGGACCCGCTGAATGTTCCTGAGGAAGAGGTGACAGAGCAGAAGCATGGGTGCTGCACTGCAGTCCCTTTCAAAACTGAAAATAGCGTTTATGTTGTTTCTTGTTGGAAGTAACCTGTGAAAGCAGAAGACATTTGCACTATTAGCAGATACGCAGGTTCTGTGCCTCCATTTCTGTATGCTGGAGTTTTAGTAAAAAATCCGCTTTGCTGTAGTAGTCTTTTTTCTTTAAAAGAAAATACTACTGCACTACAGTGCTGTGTGTAATTTAAACAGTAAAGTATGAAAGGTCTGTTGTAAACCCCCAGAATATTTTTAGATGGAAACTACATTTACCTCAGTAAAGGCAATAGCTCCTAAAATATTCTTACAGAAGACAATGAGACCTCTTCTACCATAAATGAGGGACTCATACTATGATATAGGATAAGTGAAAGATAAAGAATAAAAAGCGTATTTATCACTTGAGCTGCTGCGGTTTATATGGCAGCAAGTATAAAAGCAAACAACGTGTAGCATTTTTTCAGGCAACATATAATTAGTAATTATGCTGTGCTCGCTGTCACATGATTTTTAGGGTGCTGAGAGGTAAATAGATTCCAAAAGGAACAAAATCAGTTTATGCAGACAAATTTTGGCATCTAGAAGGACCTATCAGGGGTGGGTCACTGTGTATGTATCTTACTTTCTTATGCTTTTGCTACAGACAGGATAGAAGGACCGTGTCTGATGTAGTACTGTAGTTCTTAATATGGTCAGGACTCAGTCTTAATGAACGACATGGAATTTCAATCTACTGACTTCACTGTCAGGGTGATTGAGTTCTTGCTATTTGCAGGCTTCAGCCTCCTTATTAAAATAAAGTTTTGACTCATTTGTACAGAAGTGATGGTACTTGACATCACTCCCTTGTCTTCCAGTGGATGTGATGGCTCTTGACATTTTCTCAAAGTTCTCCTTCTTGAAAGACTGGGATCTACTTTTTTTCAGCACATATAATTCCAGTTTATTTGTTCCCAATAAACTATACAGCTGTTAACAGAGATTAAACATTCGGTTTGAAATTTGATTTAATATTTCAGTGTGGTAAAATATGCCTAAATCCTTTCAAATAGGTGATAGTATTGTAACATTATAAACAATCACCTTAATCATAATTTGAGTGTATATGTGTATATATTTATCCTTATGTGTGTATATGTATCTCTATATGAAGCATTATTCTCATTTAATTATCCCTATAATTTTAATTTGAACTCTCCAAGTCAAAAAGAATCTTGGGGTCAAGATTTGCTGTAACCTCCTCTTTTGCAAACTCAACAACTTTTGCTACTTTTATTTCTAGCAGTCCATAAAAACAGCAGGTAACATTATTTTGTTGACTTTGCCCTTTGATTTTTATTTTCAATCAAATGGTACTGGATTTTCTAAAAGCACTTCTTGTACGGTCAGTTACTTTTCATTCATGTCACATCATATATTAACAGTTCCATGCAGCTCTTTCAAACTACAAAGCTTTGTCTACCTTGTATGTATTTTTCAAGTCCTACATTGTATATAATTTATTAATGACTCTGCTCTTTGTATGCACAGAATGTACCCTCAGTGAAGGTCATTCCTAAGGAAACCATATTTCAAAAACAGTGATAAGGGCCACGCCTCCTTCTTATCATTCAGGGTTTTGTCCAAATGTATGAACTTAGGTATGAACTGAATTGGTATAAGCTGATAGGATTCTGCAAATAGAAGAGTTTGGATGGGTTTTGTCACCAAAACAAATTAACTGGATTCCTCCAAGTCAAGCAAATGACTGGATCAAAAGTAATTCAGCGAAGAATGAAACCCAGGATGCGGGATCGGATCTCTTCACCATTATGATACATATAACACTGCCTCTAGCCTGGATTTTTTCTGCGCTAACTATAATATGCTCTCATACACTGGAGCAATAAAACACTAGGACAAGAGAAAATTTCAAATGAAAACTGCATTTCCCCCCCTATTCCCACTGGAGAAAAAAGAAAATATATTGAATTATGGTATCTAGAACTCAACTAGTAAAATCTTTACAAGAGGCCACTATCACTATAAACTACCCAGGCTCTTCACAGATATACTAATTCTGTGGCATTTGAGTTCTTGTTTGTTACTGAACTCAGCCTTTTGAATAGATCCCTTTTTAATAGCTGTCACAGTTACCAGGATAACAGTATTTTCTTCTCATCCTGGTTTGTTCCTGCTGGAGGTGGATGTGGTCTCAGCCTACATGAGGAAGCTGTGCAAGGTGCAATATCGACGCACACATCCTTTCTGATACTGTGATAATGAGAGAGGGCAACCAGTCTGGGAGCAGGGACAGAATTCCTTAGGTCTCCCCTTTCTATATCAGCTCTTGATCAAAATTTCTCTATGTAACCTGGTTCCGTACTTGAATTATTCTCTCCATGTCTTTGTAACTGCTGGTCAGCCTTCTAAAAGAAGCATTTCTTTAATAGTGGGACCAAAGCATTAGAGAAAAAGGATTATGGTATACTCAACAGCCTTTAAGTACAACATTTTACCTAATAAAATGTGTCTATAGCAGACAATTTCCTCAGATGACCCCATGCCATGATACCTCTTGGTATGATTCTCTCAACCTATTCCTTATTGTCTTGAAAAAGAGATTCTTCTTTTTTGCTCTTCTGGGCTTCAACACCTCTGGAATTGATTTGTAGGTATCTGGAGAAAATGTAAAATCTCTAATAGTTTAGATACTCTCTTTTTAACTATCATTAGATTTGTGTCATGTAATAGCACTGCTTTCTTTACTGTTCTTCTGTAAATCCTCAGTTTAAAAAGAACTTCTAAGCTGATATCACAGAACAGACACCCCACTGACCTTCTCGACACATATTCTTGATGAATTATTACAGGCTTGCTACCTTTGAATCCAATTATAATACAAAAATAAAACCGTAGGCCAATATCTGCCCCTTATTTTTGAGTTCCAGTGACTAACAGGAGCCATCCAAGTACATATTGAAGAACAGAACTACTTCAAAGTATGAGTCTGTCTGAAAGATACAACATGAACAGATGGCAGAAATGCTATTTCCGTAAGTCCTTTTCTTTCTTCTTCATTGCTCAATATTTTACTTTTCAAGTCCTCTCATTGTTGGACTCCTTCATGAACCTGGAGTTCATGCTTTTTCTTGTTCTCTGCTGAGAAGAGTATTGCACCATCCTAATGAAAAGACGTCTTAGATAGTTTTCCTGAGTAAAGCTTTGGATGAAATCACACATTTCTTTCTTAGAAAATTTGTGTAGAGTGCCAGGACACGGCATGAACAAAATTGGTTTCAAAGAAAAGTACATGGAAAACATCTATGTCTTTTTTCGTTTTAAATCTATCAAGGCATTGGTGGTTCTTATACGTTATGAATGCCACTGAGATTTGTTTATCCATTATTTCCCCAAAAGAACCAAGAGCATCTCTGTGTCTACCTATGGTACAATGTCACTAACTCCAGCCATGCACAATCAAGCCCCAAGTGAATAAAACAGTGGGAAGAGTAATTAAAGGTATATCACAGCGATCACACTTTATTAATCAATAATATTTATGACTCTAAGTCAGTGCTGCAAATTTTTATTCACCCACTTGCTCTGTGCAGGTTGTTTTTTTTTTTTTTGACAAGGTTATAAAACACCACTAGATGTTTTTATTAGTGTTAATCATAGTGGTAAAGGGCAGCTAGGTATGGTAAATTTTAGTGACAGCTGTGTGAAGCTGGGTTAAGATGAGCACTATTCAAACATTATTTGCAAAATTATTTTCTCAATGATTTTTCTCTGCCTTTTAACGAATACATTATTTATGCATGCATTGTCTCGTTCCCTAGAGAGATGATCAGTTAATATTCCCTTTCCATACTTTTTGTGCTATTTTTCTTATCAAATAGGTTGATTATTCAGTATTAATTTTCTGCTGTTACTTAGTGTGTTCTGCCTTTTTTGTATGAAAACCAGAATCTGAATTTATTGTATGCTACAGGAAAAGGATGTGATGCTTTCTCTGTACGCTACTGGAGAAGCAGTTTCAGATGGCTTCAGCAAATGCTAGTCAGCCTCAGGAGTGTCTGTCACCAACTGTGACACAGCCTGGCAAGGAGGCAGCTTAGTCCTTCTGGTTTTCCGTAAGCAGCTGCATGGTTCTTTTTGTGTTCTGCAACACGTAGTGAAGAGGCTGCCTTTTTTTTCCGGATAAATAATTTATCCTGCACTTAATGATGCAAGTTAGCCTGCACTGGACAGCTTCTAGGTTCCAGCCTGGCCCCTCTCAAAAGATACCACCTCACTTCAACATAAATCTAGGACTCTTCTCCTGTCATCTCCTAACATCCCAGTTTTAATTGGCCTCCCTTGACTCCTGGACGGTTTTGATAAGATATGCAACTTTCGGATGGCTAATGCATAGTGAGGCTACGGAGGCCCATGGAAGTCATAGAACACAGTATTACCTGCTGTTTTCTGGCTTCTGTTTAAGAATATGGTCCAAGTATGGCTTGAATATAACTTACCCTAATAACTTTAAGACATGTGTCATTGATGTATCTTTATTCCTGGTTTTGGATTCCATTCTCACCTTCCCCAGCTGTAGTCCTAGGCTGAGGATGTGGAGGCAGTCAGTTCTGAAAAGGTGGTATGATTAAAGAGCTACAGGAATGTGTCTCAGGAAAAAAATACCTGTAGTGGGAATAATTTCTGGAGTATACAATAGTTTAATACAAGTTTACATGGGTTACCTGCATTTACATTTTTCATTTAGAGCAAATCTCTACTTTATTGCCCGATTAATTCCCCTTCCCCTTATCTTTGCCCTTCCCCTTCTCTCTTTTATTTCAATGACACAGTGGTCTGCAGCATGGCCATGAGTGATGTCGCAGTGCGCACTCTCGCTGGGGGCTATGGGGCTCCTGGCAGCACAGCCAAAGCTCCCCACTCTTGGGTAGACAGGCAGCTGAATCCCCATCGTGGGATTCATTCTCTCAGCATTGCTCAAACAGTCACTTAACATGGACAATATACCCAGAGCCTCTGCATGTGATGGTGTCTTTTAGGTCAGATGAGCTGGTCCTAGACAGAGTGGGCAGAAGCATTCCAGCCAGCTGTTTGCTTTTCTACTGATATTTTTACTTGCCTTTCCACATGACTGTACTTCAGCCGCTCATGACACAATTTATTAGCACTCTGGCAAATTGCTGGTGTGAATTAATATTGTTGGACTTTCATTCTTG
Organism: Rissa tridactyla; assembly: GCF_028500815.1. NCBI lineage: Eukaryota > Metazoa > Chordata > Aves > Charadriiformes > Laridae > Rissa > Rissa tridactyla. The sequence continues at coordinate 69,468,959 of NC_071497.1, read as the reverse complement.
TACAGACATTGACGAAATTTACTGCGAAGTCTGTCTGGTGTATTCTAAATGAGTGATTCATATTGTAAGTCATCTTAAAATCTCCTTTATGTACATAAAACTTTTTTAAAAAAGTCTTCATTACAGTTTTATTATACTTGATAACTTATATGAAAACAGAAATGCATAGATAAGTAAAAAAAATCCTCTAAGACAAAGAAAAAGTGAGACATTGACTTTTAAAGCTGCCAAGAATTAAAATAGAAGGATATAAAGTAGCTCTGAACACAGCCTGAGCCTGCAGGTGCTGTAGTGATGGAGGTGAGACAAACGCTTCAACAAGCGGAGAAATTGTAAGCTCTTTGAGAAGAGAATCTCCCCTTCCAGAATCTCACCTTCACTTTTCAGTGTCTCTTACTGTAGGTTTGCTGTATTTTGTAGCAGTTACAAGAGGGTGAAAGCGAATCCAGTGTAGAAGAAAGATTTACTTCTGAATGCGGTGCAGTAGATCATGGTTCCATTTAAAGCTCTGTTGCTTGCCATCAACAATAAAGTGGCTGTTTAAAAATGAGATGCTCATGGTTAGTCTACGCTTGGATTTTTCACGTCTGCTCCATGTCACAAAGGCACTCTACCCGTGGTTACACCTGAGTATCCCCATTGAAATCACTGTGACTGTCACATGTGGGTAATTGAGAGTAGAATTTGGCCCCCTGTGTTGAAGTTGCTCCTTTGAAAGCTGTTCCACCTCCTTTGGCTTAATCCTGCCCCATTAGGGGAATGTAATCCCACTCTTGTGTAAGTGTAATGCGACTCGAGTTGCAGCCTGATAACTGGAGGGGGAACCCAGAGGCAGTGTAGCTTAAATTCAAAGCCTCTTTATCCGTCTCTCCTGTGGAAATTACATGAACAGTTGAGTCAGATAAAGAGCACGTTCTCATTTTTCTTTCACATATCCCTTTCATGCTCTTGCAAATCCAGCAGAGGGACCGAGCATCAATACACCATGCACGTTTTCTTTCTCATGTGCTTTAAATACTTTTTTGATTTTAGAAAGTAAGTGTAATTTTAGGAAAAAGGTAAGATCTTCAGAAGTGGAGCAAGAATACCAAAGCAAAAGAAAAACTGAATCATTCAAAAGTCATTAAAAGATTGGAAGGGACCTCTGGAAATCATCTGGGCCAACCTTCTGTTGAAAGCAGACCTTTAGATTAGGTTTTCCAGGGCCTTGTTAAGCCACGTCTTCAATACTTGCAAGGGAGTTTCCACCACTTCTTTGGGCAGCCTGCTCCATTGCTTAATTAATTAATTCAGTGAGGAATATTTTTCTTATATCTAGAGACAATTTCTCATGAAGCAACTTGTTACCCTTTTCTTGTCACCATGCTTCTTTGTAAAGAAAGTACCTCTGTCTTCTCTATAAATATACTTAAGGTATTGGTGGACGGTGATTAGGTTCCCCCTGAGCCTTCTGTCCTGTGGGTTGAACAAATTAAATTCCATCAACATTTCTTCGTATGTCAAGTTCTCCAGTTCTGTAACCACCTTGCTGGCCCTCCACTGGACCCTCACCATTTTTTCAATGTCTCTCTTGAACTTAGGGACGAAAGCTGAACACTTTTCCAGGTGTGGCCTAACAAGTGCTGAATGCAGTGGAGTAATCGTGTCCCTTGGTCTGGTGATTCTTTTGCTGACGCACCACAGGATGCTGCTGGCCTTTGCTGCTGCCAAGCCCACAGTGGCTCCAGGGCAGCTTGCTGTCTCGCAGCTATTAGATGTACTAAATTTCTAGTCCTCTTTTCTATGCTTTTGCAAAAATACGAATCATATAAGCTGTGTTGACCATACCAACCATGATATCAGATTTTAATTCAGTTGAGATTTACACCTAATTACAAGTTTGAATCCAGTGGAAAAAAATAATTCCTTTTGTTCAATCCTGCTTAAACTAACATTATCGGAAAAAATAGATTAAAAAAATGTTTAAATAACTTGTAAGGGATTTAATTTTCCTGTGATTTAGAGGCCTTAGTAAATTCAGTACTGAGAGACAACCAGAATTACAACAGGATGAGTGAATATAAGTTCAAACCGGCTACTTCTGTCTACAGTAACATTATGAAAATTGCATCATGACATGTGGGTTTTCTTTTACACCTGCTTTTTGCAACTGAACATTCAGTCTCTGCATTTATTTTTGTATACAGATTATCTGCAAGCAAATAATTTGGTAGAATATTTTAGGCAAAATGCAGCTGGGCTGAGGACTGGAAAATCTCTTTAAAGTGTCAATGACCCAATAATTAGGGTTGAATACACCAATGAATAACTATCAGCATAAAAGTATGAATATGCATAAGCTTGCAAAAAATTTTAAATATTCCCTTGTGATGACAGTGCATGAGAGAGAACAGGAGCTGCATGGTTCAGAGGCAGGAACTCAGATCTCACCCCACCTTCCTTCCACTTTCTTATCCCAGTTGACCCACTTGTAAAGAACCATTTTGTTGGTGATTCAGAGGTGGTAGGGCATGATGTCAGTTATTTCATTTGTTTCTCTTCCATTTGCTACAGAAATTGCCCTTACCTGCTGCGGCCCACCAAACTGTTTAGGCTCAGGGGAGAACTTTTGACTCCTTTTTTCTTCTTTTTTCTTTTACTAAATCCTGTTGAATCCATTTCTGAATGAGGTGAGAGTGGAGAACCAGGGGAACCTTGATTGGTTATACTTTTCTCATGCTTTTTTCTTCCCGAGTCTAAGGTGAATTAAAGGAAAACAAATATATTTGTGAGAAAAGTTAACTGACCAACCAGCCCTTTTAGAAAAAGTATGCCATGATTATTCGCTGTTTTCATTTTTGTACTATAGAAGGTGTTTTTTAAGATTTTTATTTTATTAGATTAAGTGATGATTATCTTTTCACCCTCTTTTTTTTTTTTTTAAAGGTTTACTTTATTATACGAACCTCCATAAAGAACTTGTGTAAAGATGAGGTTATGACAGGTTATCTTAGTAAACAATCAAGCTGTGAAAGAGAAGGAACTTCTGTATTTGAATAAATTTGGAGGTATTTCTTCCTTTGCTTTCTTTGGTTCCTCTGGGGTTCTTTCTTAGGAAAGGACTCCCAGTCTGTCTTATCTGACTAATTTTTTAAAGGAGGAATTTATCTTTCTGGGAGATTTGTTCAGGGTGTTACATTTAACCCTTGCACAAGGCCAAAGCCAGGTAAGTCTTGTGAGGTTCCTTTGTTTGAAATGGAATTTCACTCAAGACTTCAGTGACTGTTTATGAAGGACGGTACCTCAGTGGTTGGCATAGACAGTCTGCCAAATGACCTGAGCTCTGGGATGGGGAGTCCACTTTTTGTATTAGATTCAACCTGACCCAGTTATACCACCAGAGCTCTTTTCTGTCGCTCTGCAGAATGTGCTAACTTTATCGTGAAGACTGGCATATTTACTATTACTTGATTACCAAAGGACTATCAGCTCAGTTTTAATATTTTGTCAGTTTAAAATGCTGTCAGTTAGGACAATAAAATGCAGCACTTAAGTGCATGTAAGTTTTAGGAACTTCAGGGGTGGAGTTTCACTAATCTTACAGTGATACCGTGCCTTGCAAGATCCAGAGCTTTTTCTTAAACCTCCAGCTGCTTTATACAATTTCGCTAGGGTATTTGTCCTTCAGTCAGTCAATCAGCTGAGCAAATAGTCATAAAAGCTTTCAGTTTCTAGTGCTTGTGGCAGTACTAAAAAACCAAAACAAAACAGCATGTGATATGGACATTGCCTAATGATTTAGAAACTGGAAGGTGAACACAAAGTAACCACCTGTGTTTTGTAAAAAAAAGCTGGTGATTTTTAGTGGTAAATCAAGACTTGAGACACTTAAGACATGCTTTCTGAAGGTTTGGAGTTGGATTAGGTTAAACATTAATTGTATCCTGGATTAAACTTCAGATAAATGCACTCCAGAATTTGATATTTTGCGTATCTGAGTTCTTGAGTAATGTCAATGTATGCAGAACATGCTACTTGTTCTGCTGTGAACAGGTTGTATCAGTGTTTTCTCCCGTATACCTACCTACATACATGTTGTTGCCTTCCTCTTTGTTTCATTCTTCACAAAACTCCTATTAACAAATACTGTGTGTAGTTAAAAAAAGAAAATCTGCAAACAAACCCACTATTTTTTTTTTAATTTTTTTTTTAAAGTAACAGAACTGACAGAACTCCTTGCATATTTCTTTGTGCAAGTAATGACATCATTAAAGACGTCAGCTTTGGGAATCATGTATTCCAGGGAAGATCCCAGGACTAGAAAGCGCTGAGAAAAGGGTAGCTGTATGTAACTTTAAAAGTCCAATGAGGTTGTGAAGCATCACAGGAGAGACAAAAAAAAAACCTGGCTCTCAAAAAAGACTTTGAAAAGGTAAACAGCCTTCTATCTTCTGATTGCTCTACTGTGTCGGCAGGCAGGAGACAGTCCTTAGAGCATTCATTGTCTCCTACTGTTCACATGTATGTTCCGAACAGTGGGAAACTCACTCATTTCCAATGCACACTTTATGGTAAAAAGAGGATTTTGCTCCGTTTTTGTATTCTTACTCCCATAATTTCCTTTCTTATGATTTGAAAAATGTCTAAGCAAATGTTGGCAAAGGGATGTTAGTTTTTGTAGTGCAGACAAAAAGGGAGCAGTTTAGATGGAAATCATTGTAGCTCTTCAGCTCACTTCCTTCCTATTATGAAACACAGAATTGGAAAAAAAATCTTCAGTGATGATGGAACACAAAATAACCAAAGGAGATGAAGAGGTGTGTGCACAGTATCAGCATGCCTGATACTTCTTCTCACCAAATTAACAGCTATGTTGTGTATGAATTATCAGCACAGCAAGTGAAATGATCTGCCTATTACTGTCTTATGATGCCTGAATTTTAAAACAGGGGAAGGTTAGGCTCATTTAGAAGAAATTGTCAGATTCTACACTGAATGCATTGTTATTCCTCGGTTATGGCAGATATCCAGGGCTCCACAGCTGCCCTGCTGCTTAGGGCAATACCCACATGGGGAAATAACTACCCACTTTTTATTTCGTTTGGGCTCTGCCCTCTTATATAGACATATTGCCTCTAGCCTGTGACTAGACGTATGTCTGTTTTTGGATAATCGTGAGGGATATCTGTATTTGGTTATGTGATAGACATAACTTCAGTCATTTGACAAAAAAAGAATATGTAAACAATGGGGAACAAAACCAACAGAGGGTGGACATCCAGGACATGCTTTGAAAGAAAGCACCAAGGGGAAAACCACAGTCTGGATAAACTGATTGAATTCGGTCCACAAGTCAGAAGTTCACCACTCTGATATTATAATTTAATATGCAGTTTTCTTTTTAATATCAGTAAATTCAGTTACAATTTATCTCTTTTTTAAACAAACAAACAAAACCTGAAAGCTTCTTTTGGGGCCTTTATTTTTTTTTCTTTCTTTCTTGTCCTCTCCTTTTCCTTCCATGATTTTGTTAGTCTCCTTTTTTTTATAAAAAATCTCAGTGAAAAAATTTTTAATTCTTCAGTCCAGAATTTACTCTCAGGCCAGTCTTAGGCACAAAATGAACAGTCATCCAACAGCCATGGTGACAGTGAAGTGTAATGGTTGTGCCTGAAGGCTAGTAAAAGCATCCTTGAGGTTCACTGCTGGATATGGACATGGATTGAGAACAAAACTAGAAGACTGAAGTGAGATAGAAATGTTAAATGAATGCTGGTTGATAATAATGATTCTAGTTATTAGAAGATGTTGGTATGCTGTTTTCTCTCTTGGAGATAACTGTAGGTGTAGAGACTCAGGGGAATGATCCTCCCCCATATCCATCAACCTTGTGGCAGGATAGAGACATCTTTTGGTTCATATTTTATTAAACACTATGCCACCTTGCTTGTATGTAATCGACATATAATAAGTTATAACAATCAAACTAGTTCTCAGAAAACCGGTCTGGATTGGTCTATTTTAATGGAAAATAAAAGGAAATCCACAGAAAGCTATTGATATGGAAAAACTCAGGAGCCCTCCCTAAATAAAGATACTTATAATCACAGGAAGGAACACATACAAGTAAGACTAAAAGGGCTCAGTGATTAGACCCTCTTGATTATAGAAAAAAGTAAAGAAAAAATCAAAAGAAATCTGGCCCGTATGTATCCTTAAGAGTTCCTTGCGTAAGAAGGACCTGCAGTGGCATAGGACTGTAATGACCTCAAACTCACACGCTCCCTTTGTCGTATGTTGGGTTGGGCTGGGCACTAAAACAAATGACAGATGCTCTCTTTCACTTCTCTCCCCTTATTCTGTTATAGGTGGTCATACAGAAAGTATCAAACTTTCTTGTTTCCCCAAACATTTCTACCGGTAAAGCTGCATTTTTCATCTAGGCAGTCCTCTAAGGTAAGACAAACTCAGGTATTGAAGAAGAACTCATAAGTAAAATTTTGGAGAGTCATAATCTAGTGCTACAATACCATACTATAGCACTACATATGCAAGCCCAAACTAGCTCCCAAATGAAGTGTAAATATAGATTTTCAGGCATAAAATCTCTGTGTTGTCTGTTAAGGTTTCTTTTAGGCAGTGCCAGATGCTTGAGCTCCATATAGAAATGAAGAGGCTTACCAGGTACCCAGCACAAGGGAGTCATTGGCAATAATTCATTGGTAAATTAAGAAACATCCAGGAAACAGCAGAAAGTAGTTGTAAAATATGGATATATAGATTACAAACAAACAGACAGCCTGTCCTGAGCATAAATGATCTAAAAGTAGGCTCTTTTCTTAAAACTAAATTCCCCTCTCACATGAAATGTCTGCGTTTGCAGCCTTTCATTTTTACGCAGTCAGGGTATACAGCTGAGAGGCCATTGTTAGAGGCTGTGTACACACCGTGCGTATTACCTGGTCCTGATGTCTGCCTGCACTGATCAGAATTAGCTGGGGAACAGAGTGATGAAGAGGAAGAGGCAGACCTTGTTTCATTACTTTGAATAGCCTACCGAGGCCACGCAATATAGGTAATAAGAACTGGATAGTGCACAGGAGACAGCTTAAAGGCTTAAAACCAGTACTAAACAAAAAAGGGAAGAAAGAATAAATTTTGTATGAAAAACAAGGTTCTTAGCATCATTATTGTATTTTTATGCTCTTAATAAGATTATTCCAGGGCAAGGCTGAATGGGGGTAAGGGTTTTGTCAGGCTTGTTTCCTTCCTGGAGCCTGGAGGATTCCACGGTCAGCACTCATCAAATTGATGAGTACTTTCTGATGAAACCTTGTTTCATCAAATCAAGGTTTCAAACTTGAAAAATAATAACGAAGAGCTTGAGTGGTTCCATTTCTGTTCAGTACCGTATATGAACACCTGTCTGTGTTTGTGGTTAGAGTTGAGGTGAGCCCTGTGGTCTGGTAGCTCCCCACAAATCCTCTCCCTTTCCCAGGCATTGCTTGGGATCCAGGCATCACTGTCTGAAAACACTAGAGTTTCACTATCTTCTGCAGGACAATACTATGAAAACCAGTGTTTCCCATAGTTCTGAGCCAAGTCTGCCCAAGCCCTGTGGGAAGCTGCTTGGTGGGGAAGCCATTGCTGACATTCTTACGGTGATCTTGGAAGGGTGGCTCAGTCATGTTTTGGTGTCCCCTTCCTAGATGGGTCTCAGCTTTTCTATCCTCACCCTGATGCTGTGTAAAGCGGAGTTGTTACAAGTCTAAATTTGCAAAAAAGAGAGCCATTAATATTTTGTCTGTTCAGAAAATGGATGAAGATATGCAGTCCTTCATAGTAAGGGTCTCTTATTTAGTTTCACAGAAGATAATTATGTTTTTACAACCCATTTACTGTACACAGGGAACTAAAAAAATCCCAAAGAGCTTTAGAACACCCAAGAGGAAACAATTAGTTTGATGGGGGAATCTGGTAATTTGGATTTTGTCTTGTCTTGTTAAGTTTCAAAGAAGCATGACCCTATACTTTACTAAGGATACATTAGAATGCGACCAGAACCCTTGAATTTTCAAAACTGTTGGGTTTGCAGTAGCTTCTCATGCTGCACTGCCATGGTTGATAACACCAATGATTCATTTATACAGATTTTTCAAAACAAAAGGTCTATGTGCAAGAAAATAGACCTCTATGGATTTTTTTTTTTGTCCAGTGGAGTATGGGATTGCATTAAGAATTTCTAGCTTACACATACAGTGAAAATGGGAATGTTTATATTTTATTTGGAATAAACATACTTTTAAATTGTTTTACTTTAAAAAAAAGAAACGTAACATTTTGTAAATTAAAAAATGCTATTTTGCCTCCTCAAAGATGCTGGTGTTAACTCTTTTAGCATGTTTATATTTCTGGCAAGTATGATTTTATTGGCTAGACCAAGGTATTAAAGTATGATGGGCCAGAGTTGGTCTAGGGATGTATTCAGAGAGAGAGAAAAGTTGTATATTTTTCCTTGAATTCTGGCTTTTTCTTTCCTGCTCCTGTGAACATTTGATGCTTGATGCCTTTGGCTTCCCATAGCTGCCCACTTCAAAAGTGAAGGAGCCTGTGGAGATTAGTCATGAAGAACCTATCCCAACATGTTCTAAGAGAAAGACTTTTGGTAGTGGAAGACGTGGGTGTGGAGTAAACTGTGATGCCTTCAAATTGATCCTGCTGGGTGTTGGTTTAGAGAGAGGTTTCACTTATTTTCTAGTTAATGAGCTTTACAGGAAATTGAGAGCGACCACAGCCAATTTTACTGATGGTTGTCAGACAAAGGGGATCCAAAGAAAATCACAGACTCCTGGACAGTGATACAAATCTGTTAGACTCCACGGACAGGCAGGTAAATGGCACATGGCAGTGCAGGTTACAGGAGAATCCGGAAGGTACAACTCCGGGGGAGTCACTGCTGGACTTCCTCCAGCTCTCCCGACTGGAAAGCCTCTCTGCAGTGTGGCCATCAGCCACCAGATGTCTCTGTGTTATGTTGGGTGGTGCAGGCTCTTCTCTGGCTGGTAAACAAAGGAGACAAGGCTGGAACTCAAGTTCATGTCTGTAGGTTTCAGTCCAAGTTGGTTTAATTTTATTCAAAACGCTTGCTCTTCAATAAGAGTTTACGTTGTATGAATCTCCATGTGATAATGGTGGGTTGCAGGTAAGGAAGCAACAATAGTAGACCAAAAGACTTTTTGAGTCCCAAATAGTGTTGACATTATTAAAACTAGTTTCTATGTCTTTTTTGCAGTAAGTGTTTATTCAGGGTGTTTCCTTTTTATTAATCACATTTTAAAGTACCAATATTATGGTAAAAGAATTTTTATTGGACTGTACATTGTATATTTAAAATGTTTTACTAAAAAGATGAAAGATCCTTAATGTCAAAAATCACCTGCAGGTACTAGAAATCCTTATATTTCAAAACTCACAGGTTACTACAAATTTTCTTTCAATGACTTTTGCATAAAATGCTGTCTATTACTTATCGTTTTGGTTTTGAAACATTTTTTTTTTCTCTTTCCTTTCTATTGGTGCAAAGCCAGCATTGTAGAAGGGATGCAAATTGGCAACAAGCCTAAATACCAGTGGGAATACATTGTCTGTGTTGGATTTGTATTCTTAAATGCTACCTTAAAAGCCCTGTGTAGTGATTATTGCAATGATCTTGAAAATATCAATCAGAAAAAGAGCTGATAATTACTAAGCCTGTAAGAGAACATGAACTAATTAGACTTAACTGCAGATTTTGTATGTATGTTTGTGTAATTGATGAAAACACTTTTCAGTGACTTGCCTGGCATGAAGAAAAGCTGCTTGTTTCTGTTAATAAGCTCCTTAGTGGAATACAGAAAGGAAGAGAAAAACAAAAAGCGAACGAGATCAGTTAGTTGTTTAAATTTTAGAATCTATACCTAGCATTGATTTTTTTTATGGGCAGGACACTTTCAGATGCACACAGCTGTCCTGGAATATGAGACTGTTCTTCCCACATCAGTCAGGATTAAGACAAAGTCATTTTTGAATGGGTGAGTATCAATTAGCCCCCCAGTATGATCTGTACAGTGTTTTCCACTATTAGATAGAACAATATATGTAATTCTCAAGTTAGGTTTTACTTTTTGCCTCACACTTTGTTAGAAATATTTCCAGTTTTGGTGGTAAAATTATGGTCTCAATCACATCAACGCTTTACCTTATTCTTGGATTGTATGTTTGGTGACATATACACAGACTCACACAAAACTTCCCTATAGTTAGAAATGTGGAAAGGAAGTGATCCAGCTTGTTCTCTGCTGTGCGTGCTCTGCAAGACTAAAAGAAGGAAAACACACTAAGGCTTAAATTTTGTTCTTGCAGGCAGCAGATATGACTCCAACTCTGAATGCACACAAAGAACAGATGTGCAGAATAGGAAGATATAATTTTTTTGTCACCTCCTTTCAGAACTGAATGGCACTTTAGGAATATTTAAAGACCTGTTGGTAGAAGAATATCCTGGATCATCCATGCACTCTGGTTGTTTTGGACACAATGTCAAAAGCAACACCCGGTAAATGTCCTATAACGTCAAAAGAGTGACATGAATTCTTTTTGGCTCATTTTCTGACATCATGCTTGGAGATGGTGGAAACGTGCAGGTGATGTGTTATGTCCATGTAAGTGAAGTTTTCTTGAGTTTACTCGGACTCTTTTTCGCTTTTCTAGACCTAGCAGGCCATAGGTACAAGTGAATTTTAAATGAGGAGATATAAATAACAAACTGGCAGTTGGCAGTGAGTCCTTTGCAGGTTGGTTAGTGAGTATGCAGACAATATGCAGAGCTGAGACATTTTAGAGAAGGTCCAAACTGATGCAAGGGCCACAGGTTGGACGAGCTCAGATTTCTGGAGATACCAGCTCTATAAATGATTCCCAGTTTTGAGTTTATGGTTATCTGAACACAGTTCATATAGAGAGTCCTGAGATTCTGGCTTCTGTCCTAAATACAGTTTCAGCTTCAGACGTTACTCCACACCGTGTAAGCTGAGGCTTGAGCTTACTTAAAAGTAATGATTAGTACCAAAACTGAATAAACACATGACAAATTAGCATGGCTTGTAAAAATTATCCCCTGTTGTCATTGTTTTGTGCAGGCAAATTAAACACATGATAATCAAAACGGCTTTGACCTGAAGACATTTTGTGTATCACATTGGATACAAGCAACACTGTCTCTCTGTCTTTATTGTAAAAATATATAGGCCAGAAGTAACAGAAACAAAATAAATTTGTCACTGTTTTCCAGGTGTGTACTTTTGTACAGGCCAAGCGTTAACAGTCACAGAGCAGTACAGTTAGCAGACTAAACTCACAATTCCTCAATTTTAGTTCGGATTGGCTGGTAGTGTGAAGTCTCAGACAAGGAAGATAATTTACACCAACATTTCAGACTGGGAGCCACAAGTGAGGTGCTTAAATCTTCATTTAGATGCTTAAATAAACATGGTCTGATTTCAGGTATTCAGAAAAAATGCTTAGTGAGGTCAAAGATGCTGGAACTACAGTGTGGTTCCAGCATCTTTTGAAATTGAGTTTGAAGGTAAGTTTTCCTAGATACCTATAGCTGAACGCTTTAAGCTTGGCTAATTTTAGTGTTAACCACCATTAAAATGTTTTAAAATATTAAACTGAATTTTATGGGCCACAGATGGATTTTTTTATAAGGCATTATAGATTGGGAAAAACAACTGAAGAAAAGAGAAGAACATAGAAGTAATAGGTCTTTTAGTAGTATATATCCTAACAATTATTTACCATAGGAATATTATAGCTAAGTGAAGTGCAGTTTATATTTAGCTGTAGAATTCTATTTATGGGAAACATATGTACTGTGATATTTAAAGAATATTTTGTAGCTGATATGCGAAAGCCCTTCTTTATGAAATGGGTGCAATTTTGTTAATATTATTATTTTGAGATTGTTCTAAGCCACTCTGTGCTGCTGAAAAATTGTTTTTTCTCTGATAAGATTTTTGAGACTGATTCAAGTCAGTGTGAAAAGTTTTCATAGGACAAGCAGTTTTATTGTGTGTTCTGTGTTCAAAACACGGAAAAAGAGAAAATGTCTTCCTATACTCTTCTTGGTAGCAAGGCCAGGAACAGTCAGCTGAGGTAAAGATGAAATATGGATATTGCATTTACTGCACCTTTTATTGCACTTGGTACAGTAAATCAAACCCATAGGTCTTGTATATGCTCCCCAGAATATTCACTAGTTCTATTTTATGGCAATATGCAAAAATCACACCCACAAACAACGCTGACTATAAAGACAGTGTGCAATGACAAGCCTCCTAATCTGAGTGTCTCAAATAAGCATCTAAAGTTATGGATATGGTCTTGAAGGGTGAGAATCGCCCTTTTTTTTGCCTCATAACTGATCAATTATCAGCAATGTTTGATAACCTGTTGCTCTAATGTAAGTGTTGCTGTGCTAATAACCAGTGCCACACTCTGAGCAGAGTCGTTGTGGAGCTGTTTGCAGAGACATCTAACTACACCAGTCAGAAACTCTAGTGCTTACTTTGATCCATAAGGAAACGTATAACCAAATTTTGATGAATCATGTACATGTTAAAATCTTGTGAAAAACAAGATACAGGACCCTTAAATTCTGTCAACTTATTTAGATTGTGGTTCTTCCTACGCTCCTTTAAAATGCTCGATAACTTTTGTTGGGATGAATTACACATCTGCAAACAGCTCTGGCTAATTCACCATCTCTTTCATGATGGTAAATGGAGTCTGCTTGAACAAGTTACATTTTGCATCTTAATTATAAAATGACATGAATAGATTTTCCATTAAAACTTAATACCAATTATTTCTGTCTGATTTAACTTGGAATCTTTATTGACACTGGTGGTCTGTTCTTGGTATTACTTCTTTCAGTGTTAGTATTACATTGTCAATAATTTGCTCAGTACTGGTCAGGGCAAGTTTTTAAAATGAAGGCATAAATACTACTTATGACACCTACTTTCTTATTAAGCCTGCAGGAATTCCACCTAGGGAAAATAAATGATGCCAGCGGAGTAACTAGCCCTTAAAGATTAAATATCTGATGAATACAAAAAGAGATCCAGGAACTTCTGGTGGAAGAGCAGTGCAAGAAGCAGGCATTACGACTGCATGCTTTTTTTGGTCTGTTTGTATTTGCATAACTCCCTTGGGAGGCAAGAAAGTATTTTTTCAGTTTTAGGAATGCCAGCATTTTCAAGCTGAATACAAAAATTTGAATATTCAAATCCACATACAAGCACTTGAAGAAATATTTTACACATCAGGGGCACTCACAATTTTTAGTGAAACCACATGGAGTTCTTAAGAGTTTGGGGAAAATACTTGTTATGCATTTATGCACCTCTCTAGATACTTTGCTGCTGCTCAAAGGTTTCTAAGACAATTTTAAATTAAAAACTTGCCATTTGAGAAAAAGTTTTTCATTTTTTATGATTGATGAAAACTTTTTAGTGTATGCTTGCTGTTTTGATTTTGTTCTTTATTTCATACGTTTTCATGCTTTCACTTGCTTTAGACATACCTGGTATGTAAATTTGAATTATTTCTATTCATTTTGCCAGTCTTGTTAAACGCTTTTCAATCAGCATATACTTCCTCTGGAAGAATATTGTGTTCAGATTCTTTTTAATCAGTTTTATTGCCAAATCCTGTTTGCCTTACTCATGCAACTATTCCTGCAGAAATCACTTGGACTACTTGTATGAGAAAAGCAAGCAGTTCTTGCCTTTATTTGGTAAAGCAACAGACTTGAACAAAAGCAGTACTGTACCTGCTATGGGCAGCCAGAAACAATGACGAGCTCCTTGATAAGATTAGATGTAATTTTAAATGCAGCTGGGACAAAGAATCCCTCCCACCAACCCCAACTCCGAACTCTCTACAGTAATTCCACCGCAGCGAAGCAGTTGAAGAATTACTGACAAGAGCCAGACTGCCCGGTAAGCACCACCTAACAGACATAGAAACATGATCCGCATCATTTTTAAGCTTGGCAGACATTTTGTGCTTCTTTCAAAAAAAAGGAAAAACCCCCAATCTTTTAAACGAGGCACACATAAACCTTATACATTCCTGGTTTTACTGTTACAGGAAGACCTTAAATTTGAAACATCCTTATAGATACACGCTGAAAATACTTCTGTGAACCAGCTACTTGTGTCTCATTGTTTCAAAATAAACATATGTTCTGCATTGTCATTGCATATGAGCAAATCAGTTTAACTTTAGAACAAAAAGGTGCTCTCCAGCCCCAAGCTAATCACCAGCCTTTCACTCACAAAATTTATGCCAGCAAAGCTGACAACTGAGTCTGCAACTATGAAATGGGTGCAGGGCTACATGCAACACAGATTCCCTTCCTGACTTCCTATTTGTTCTTTGAAGTAATGTATTTGACTAATTCTGTCTTTAACAACCCAGAGAAACCTCCAACATAATGTCTACTTATACCTTTATTTACATGCCTGAGATAAGCGCTATGCAAATCCACACACAGTGAGATTCAGACATGATTTTCTTTTCAGCGTAATTTTTTTATACCTTTTTTTTTCTCTTTTTACTTTTGCCTGTTTGGACATCCTGTTTTATATACGGGTCAAATGTATTCAAATTGTAACCTTAAGGCTAATAACGTATGTTTAGGTGACAATTCAGGAGCTTGATGCAGAGCCCGTTGAAGCCAGTGGAATAATACCCATAGGCTTTGGATCAAACCCAGACAGAGGATAACAGAGCTAGATTAGGGAGTTCAATCAGCATGGGCAGTGTTTCTGAATATCTGACAAAGGTGAGTAAGCAGAGCAGGACAGGGTGTTATACAAAGTGTCACCAACATCTTGCTCCAGAATCTTTAACTTTTTGTTAAAGAAGAAATAAAACACTTTTGCCCTGTTCCCTAAAGAATTTGAAGTGTCTTCTGCAGCTAGCCTGCAACAGTGGCTCTCGTCAGCCTGCGCAGAACTTCCTGGGGAGCAATGGTGAAGCATTAAAAGTCAACCAGCATGGCTGTTAACTGCCTTAGTGTGGTTAGCTGGTGGCCCTGTGGGGCGGAAGGCACCATCCTCCATCCTCCGCCACCTTCTGCGCGCAGGTGTGCTCCAAGGCCATAGCGGACAATGGCTGGTTTTACTGACTAGCAGTCAGGAAGTGCTGTATCATTATGTTAATGGTAGTGGCTTTTTCATTGCAGAATTTTCCAGCATTTCCTAACAATTTTCAGGCCTTGGATTTATCTGGAAGTATGTTATCCTTGACCAAGAAGGCTTTGTCCTTGGTTGTCACATACTTTGTCCTAGACTTTGTGATCTGTGCTGTTCTGAGAAGCACAAGAGCCCTTACTAGATAGACAGTCTTGGCACACATCTGTGACACATTTGACTCTGGCACAAATGTGTGATGTGACTCTGTTCTCAGTTAACCTGGACCTCACTTCTCCACCTGAATAACGGAGATAACACCAATCCTGCTCTATCTCAGAGAGGTAGTGGGAGGATAAAAACCATTAGTGATTGCTAAGTGCTAAGACATAATCGCGATGAGGGCCATGTAAGTGCCTCCACAGATAGCAGGTCTTGAAAGTGTTCAAGGCAAATATGACTCCATTTCAGCTGTAACTAATTTTGTTGCTTTTCATTTTATGAAACTTAAGAAATTCACATCAGTTTAGGACAATGGAGAGTAAATTTGTTAGGAGAGATTAATAAAAACTATTAAGCAATATTAATTCGGTTAATGCAATTTGTAGAGCACTTTATAAAACTCAGTATTTTTATCCTCTACAAAAAAAGGAAACTGAGCAACAAAGACATTAAGTGGCATGAGCGAGGGCAGAGAATTAGCTGTTAACAGGGATGGGACACATTGGTGGGACTGAAATACAGCCCAGAACTCGTCTTTTAATTTTAAGAAGGCATAGGAATTCCAGCTGGGCCATGACAAGACAGTTTTCATACAGTATTAATGACATAGGAGTTACCCAGTTCCCACATTTGAAACACAGAGTGATTCTTTTCTAAGATACGGTTTTCATCATAACATCCAATTATGCGAATAAGTTTTCAATGCATAAAGCTTAATTTAAAATCTGAAAGCAGTATGAAAACCTGGTTTTATTGGTTTATGGTTTTTGGCCTGTAAAACTTACTATTAGTATGCAAGGGGGAATTAAGATATATGAATATTCAGTACTTGGCTTTTCTACCTTTATGAGGGCTCTCACAGAGGAAAAGTCTGCCCTCCGTGCTCTGAATTGTTCATTCTGGAGGTATCTGCCTTTTGTCATTGACTGTCTGTGGAACAGACCCTTATCTCCAAAAAAATGACTGCCCGCTACTATAAAACTTATGGGAACTTTGTGTAGTAAGACAGAGCCGTTGTGGCCATGTCTAGGTTGCCTTCAGTAGCCGTGTTTGCGATCACAGAGGCCTAGCTCCTGCAGAACAACCTGCTTCATTTCAGACTGGAGGAAAAGCAAGAAACTACCTGTAAATAACACAGGTGATCCTTTGGTGCCTCCTGTAAGGTAAAATGATAATACACGCTAAATGACTGAACTAGTAGAGTGACAGTACGGATGCAGCCTGTCTACCTCAGTGACATCAATTTTTGTTACTCAGGTATAACTAAACTTATAGGAATATTGAAGATGTTTCAGCATGGCTTCGGATGCCCAGCGTCAGATGCTTTATAGTGGGCTGTTTCCAGAGGAAGGGCGCTCAGCACGTGCTGATAGTTAGCACATGCCTTTTTGTGGTAACAAAACCCAAAGGCACCTAAGACCATGAGTCACTCTGAAAGCATGAACTTGATCCCTTTTCCCCTGGAGATATGCGAACCTTTATTTGTGATAAATCTATATTTTGCACGCAGGCAATCTAGACTGCAGCAGTTACCACGAGTTAAAACAGGGAGCAAGACTTAAAGTGCCAATGGCTTAAAAGTCGCACATTTCTGAGACGTGCCTCGTCCTCCCATATCATTCTCCGACAGGGTTATCAGAGGAACTTTCTACATCCAAAAGAGCTGTGCTTCACAGCTCAGCTAAAGTGACCGCAGCACAGTGTGAGGTGACATGTCGCTCCCTCGCTTTTTTTTTTCTTTTTTTTTTTTTTTCTTTTCCCTTTAAGCCTCTCTGGACCAATTTGAGTTGCCTGTCATCAGCCGGCAGCCCGGCTCTGCCAGGCGCGGCTGCCCGGGACGTGTCGGTGAAGGGGACGCTGCAGGCAGCCCCCCGGGCCTGTCGGCCGATGGGGTGTGAAGGCGAATGCTGAGAGCCCCCAGCGCCGCCGCCGCCATGGGCCTCCGCCGGGGAGAGGCGGGCGGCCCTGCTGGGAGTGAGCCCTGGTGCTGAAAGGGTGCACTTCAACCTTTCAGTTTGTACACAAGCCTCCCTGTAACGGCATTATCTGGCAATTGGCCTTCTTAGGCCTAATTTTCAATCCACAAGTAGGAGTTAGGTCATTGAGGATATCCTCACCATTAGAGTTATTCAGTTTGCATAAAGGCTCTACTTAGCACTCGAGGAAGGAGTGCTGATTTTCAGAGTGTTGATTTGATCCCCAGCCGCTGCTGTGTGCACGGCGAGGCAGCGCGGCACCGGCGGCTGAAGGGTTGTTCACGATCGACGAAAGGCAAAGTTCGTCTAGAAATGTGCGGGACCGTGGGCAAAATCCCCAAACATCCGCAGACAGGGATATGACACCTGCCTCACAGTTGACGATTGCGTTCAGCCTAAGGGTACGAAGAGTGCAGAGCGCATCTTGTAATGATCACTGAAGTCACCAGTTATTAATGTGGGGGGAAAAAAGCAAATGTAGGTATTAATTGAAATAAACCTGAAGAATGAAATGTATGAGACAAAGTTCGTTGTGTGTATTTATAAAGTGCAGTTATGTTTGAAATCATAAGTGCTCCTCACACTTTAAAGGTCCTAACTTAGTTGTTTTTAAGAAAGCTGTAGTTAGTAAAAGGGATCAAGGAAGGACGTCTAAGAAAACTAGTAATGATGCTGAAGCTGAAAGCATACAAGCATTAGCTTTATCTCACCGGGCTCCCCTTTTGTCCCAAAGTTACAGCTCAATTCGGTTAGCCTAAATGTGCAAACTTCAGAAAAATACCTTTTTTGCTTCAAACATGTTTTCATTTTTGAAGGTATTGATACAAGAACAGGAGAAACACTTGAATCTTGTTTGTGGTTGGATTTATGATTTTCAGGCTTGCTCAAAAATATAGGAGATGGAATGCCATCTGGAAAAATTCACTGTTACAGAATACCACAGAAGTTTTACTTACCTGGGGAGATCCAGTCTTGAACATGGAAAGGGAAGTGCTTCACAATCTTAATGTTAACAGAAAAGGGCCCAAACCAAAAAGGAATTTATGATCACTCAACAGTACAGAATATTTTTATCCCAGATTGAGTTCTATATGTTGTACCTGATATCTTTCACAGTAAGCAAACAAGCTATACCCCATACTAAACCTCAGTACTTATCAGTTGTGAAGAAGTCCAGCTCTGTTCCAGGTTCAGCTCAGGCTCATTGCTGATGGCTAATAGGCAGCCTGCTGTTAACACTGCATTTGTACCTGCTGGAGAATATCTAACTGCTATAAGAGCAAGCACTGCTACCCTTAAAAGGACACATTATTCTTACCTAAAAATAGATGTGGTACGGTTCTGCCACATTTGTAAATTCCTGTTATTGACTGAAACGGCTGCCATTCAAGAAACAGCACGGACCTTGCCACTTTTCTGTATATTATTAGGCTATTGCAAACAAAGATGACCTTGAATTCTAGAATTACTGGTCTACACAGAAGTCCCAATGTGCAGAAAGAGCTCAGTGCTGGAAGTCCTGTAGGTTCCTTTTTTTTTATTTCATAGTTATTTCTTCACTCAGAAGTTTCAGCATAGGCAAAAAAAGACAAACCCCATCAAGTTCTAACACGGAAGGATAGATTTTCAAATCAAAACACAAAAGCTGTGATTTATCTGTATTTGTGTAAGTAAGAACTATTATGCTTAGTTTCTTCAAGACAGGTGTGGAAGTCTTAATCCCGTTCATTCATTTAAGAACAGGATTTTTTTTTTTTTTTGAGAATGCCCTGAACAACCAACGACATGAAGGGAGGGACAGCACTGCCATTATTGAATTCTGTAGCATGAAGCAGAGGACGTATGGGTTAGTACTAATAACAGATGACAGTTTTGAGTCTTTCTGAGATGTTATTCCATTTTCCAAATAGTTAGGAATTCCATAGTAAGTAGTAATGTTTAGAAGGGATATGCCAGGAATACTGCATTTCAATACACTGATTTCAAGCGTGGTATTTCTAATACAGAAAAAAAGTCAGGAAAACTTGATTTTGAATTATTCTTGTTTGGATAAAGTAAATTTTTCCATTGAAATACTAAAAATCAGTCTCCGCTTTTGGTTCTTTAGAATTGCTTCGTAGGTCACCAGAGATCCTTTAACTATGTAACCAGGAACTGTATAGAACCCAGAGAACTGTAAACCTGCTGCCTCACAAACAGGATTAGCCCTGAAATTCTTTCTTTTTTTTCTCCGTTATTATATGAATCTATTTTAAGATGTACGTATCTGCAGTCTATAGCAAATGTCAGGCCATCAATGTATTTTACACATTCATTAACAGTAACGAAAACAATGTTTTGCTCTCACCCACTCATTTTTCACTCAAGAAAGCAAAACTGCCAAGACTGTGTAGGTGTTTTCTTACTCTTCTTTGCTACTCCACCTGCGTGGTTAGTGATATAGCTACATTTGAAGCTAAGCATTGACCAGACTCGGTCTAACAGTACAGCAGATTTGTTACTTGGGTAGTTTAAAAGTTATTCACGGACTTGTAGTAAAGTCATAAAGTATTAACATGTAGCACAAAGTCTTGTTTAGAGATATATTCTGTTTTGTGGGGTGATACCGATTCTGCTCCCAGCTGGTGTCATCAAGAAGTTTTGCACTGACTTCTCCCCTCCAGCAACCCTCCAGCGAGGTGTCTCCATGTTTTCAGGGATGGGAGGGATGAAGGAGACGAAGTTCCACTCAGACTTTTGACTCAGGCTTGACTCTCTTGTTTCTGACAGCTGGATGACTCCTGCGCGTTTACTGTTAGTAGGCAGAGACTTTGTGATCCATGTTCATGCTGCTCAGGTAAGGGGATGGAGCATGATCAGTAGGATAAGGGATTTGACCTTGTTAAATGCAGAGGGCTTTCTGAAAGGTGCTTCGTGGTTTTTGAGAAATGTGCGTACCTTGCACGTTGCACTTAATAGAATTTCTTGAATTGCAATGTTCCCATTATATCTGGGCAAGAGGCAACAACGATGACAACAACAACAACAATAATAATAATAGGCAGAAATGAGTTCAGTGTGTGAGGACTACCATTTCAATAGCACTCACAGAGAACCAAAAGGTCTGTGAGGACTTCTGAACGTGCTATGTTTAGTGTTCACTATGAAATTTGTTCTGAAATTGTTCAGATGAAGTTGTTAAAATGTTTCTTCCTGTGTATTTGGAGAAGATAGGAATTTCTTTTTCTCATGTCCTCCAGGAGACTAAAAATTGTTCTTATCTGACCTTGCAATATGGAAAGTTTAACTGCCACGAGCTTCTGATGTGCAGCCTTTTGGAGGCTCTACATTTATTTAAAAAGTCATGGTGGCTGTTGGTGAAATACTACAAAATGCAGAGGCTTCAGTTTATTGTTATTCTGTAAGGACCTAATGAAATCTTGTTTGAAATAATGTGAACTCCCCGAGTGATTTCATTCAAAAGGCTTTATTATACAGACCTTAATATAGAGAAAATTTCTATTCTATCTTTACAGTCATCATCTGCACAGTTTTGAAATTGCGTAGGAATAATGCAGTCAATTTATTTGCACTGAAACACAGCCCAGAGGTTTGTAACTGCCACAGTAGGCAAAGCTGCTTCTTCCTCTGAAGTCAATTCAAAATCTTTGTTAAATCAAGGGTTTTGATAAATTAACTGCTTTGTGTTATATTTCTCCCTTGAATTCCATTCAACCTGTTGATACACCATAACAAATAATACTTTCATCACTACTTACGTTACTTTTACAAATTTATGGAAAAATATCATTATGGAAATGTATATAATATCTGAAGTATTTTTCACAACAGCTATGGACTTCAAGGGGGTCTTAAAATCTTCCTGATACCTGGTGCTATGAATAGGCCACAAGGCCAGTGATTGTAAAACTGGTTTGGTTCCTGACTGCAGTGTTGTTGTTGATGTGTTTCTAATGCTTGTGAGTAACATCTAGAACTCAACAGAAACTCTTTTCTTGGAAAACAATTCTTGTTTCTCCAGGCTGTCATCATTTATAAAGCCTTTAATAGAAGTTGACATCATGTGCCATTTATGTGTCAGACTGGTTAGCAAAATCTTTTGATACGTAGACTTATTTGTCAGGTAGCAGATTCCCCATACTCCTTTTCACCTTTAAACTGTTATATCCTTCTTTGGTCAAAAATATCTGAAAACACTGCTTCAGCATGAATCTTGTCACATGAACTTGGCATTTTCGTCTTCTTCATTTTTTTATCAAGCAATTTATTTTTAAATACCTGTCATGTTCAGCTTGTTACTGCTGCTCTACTTCACCAGGAAAAAAAAATAAATCACTAGATGCTTGTAATTCATAAAGCGATGTAGTAACTGGCTCTGTGTTTTTAGAAGGAAATTAACTGTAATGATCGGTTTGTGTTAAAAAATAAATATTTGAAATGTTTTTTGCTATGAAAATGATTGTTGGTCATGGCATCTTTAATTCTTTCCTTTTTCATTTTTATAGTGCTAATAAAATGAAGCCTTTGTGAATGAGAACTCGTGAATAAGAAGTATGTTAATATGGCTAAGCATGGCACGGAACAGAGTTCAGCCCTATATGCTCATGTTAGAGAGCAAAATAACATACAAAAGATTAATTTCTGAATGCAAATAGTTCCGATCATTCAATCGCAATAGATTGTACAAGCACTGCATATGGCCTTATCCTGAATACCCAGAACATGGACTTGATTTTCTGTCTGTGGATGCTCCCCATGATTCTCCCACTGTGATGGTGCAGTGAGGCGTGGTACTGGGCAGAGTCAGCAGGGAGGAAAAGCAGTTCAAGTCTGAGAAACTGACCTTTTGCTGCGTTGGGTCTTCATTTTGTGAAGTTATGACTCTACAGACATCCTGCCCAAAGAGGACCCAAGCAGTGAGACAATTTTATTTCTAGTACTAACATCAGTCTATATTCTCCTTGGCAACTGTCTTTGGAGACAAAAATACAATGTATGATTCTAAAATTCTAAGCTGTACTGCTACCTACATGTATTTTATCAACCACAAATGTGTTTTAATGGCTATCTCCTCTCTGGAAAAAACATGCAGTAATTTCACCTTGCTGTAAATGAATTTTTGTGGGTGTTAATAATTTTTTTTTTTTTTTACAAGAGTACATCACAGCAGTAATTTTTGTTCTTCCTTGGCTGGATTAGAATTTTTTATTTGGAACATACTAACTAGCAGGAAAACTAAGAGTAATGGAGATTTTTGAATTTAGAGCTAATTAGATGATCAACAGATCACCAGATAATCAAATACCAAGTTAGTCACACAAAAGTAAATGCCTTTCTGCATTTTAAGATGAAAAAATCAAGATTTACTTATACACCAAGACACAATGCATATAGAAAAGAAAAATGCTTTGTCAATAAAAGCACAAATAAATACATATCTGTGTAAACTCCACTGATCTGAAGGAACTTCTGCCTGCTAAGCCAGAAACAGCTGAGTAAAAATTAGGCTGAGGTTCAAGAGAGCATTTATAAAGTTTCTTCATTATTTCTGTACTGTTTCTATTGTTCTCAACAAGAGTCATTTCACTGACATAAGAGACTGGCTGGTAAAGGGTTACTAAATCAGAGGAGTTCAGAGACAGATTAGGGTTTCCCAGCGGCACATATCTCTAGCAGTAAGTGTGGAAGCCAACTCGGAAGAAACACGTTTGAAGTGGCAGAACTAATCATGCAGAAGCAATTTGCGATTTTCTCTCTCTCAGCCTAGATAAAGCAGAGCATTATGACATTGGCTGCACGGAACAAGGTCAATTTACTGTGAAAAGGCAGCTATAGACTCCAACTTCAAATAAACTTTCATCCTGCATGATGAAAAAGAGGATTTACCCTATTGCTTATACCACAGAACAGGAAAAACCAAAGGTACAATTCAATTAGGAGATGCTAATTTGCATCCTTTTTTTTTCACCACTGACTCCCTGATTGTTTTAGCTATTCGTAATGTAATTATGTCTCAAGGTATTTCTCTTGACATAACAAAAAGGGAGCTGCTCAATTGCTGATAGACTTGACCTCGACTGAAGCTGTGGGCTGTTCTGAAAGTAAAAGGATTAAAGTGCAAAATTTCACATGGTTACTTCAAAAGAGGTTGGGTTTTTTTTCATGTTTCAGATTTTTAAAATGTCACTGGAAGCAAACTAGCCAAGACACAATGTGAAATAGTTCTTGCAGCTATTCTTTTAATTTTCACTATTTCTTCATTGCGACCTGAAGTTTTCATACGCTAAGATCAGCTGTCTGCGTGAGTGATGTTGCTGCACGCTGAAGCCTCAAAGCTGCGTCACTTGAACAAGGTGCGATTCCCTCCCTGCGCCTCCTTGCTTCAAGCCAGTGAGTAATACCCTTCAGTAGCAATAAGGATACAACATAGTTTCTGTAATGCATCAACCCAAATCTGCTTCCTAGGGCATGGAGAATCACAGCCAATATTTCAGTTATTTCCCATTTTCCTTGCCAATGGCTGGCCCATAGATGTAACAACTTCTCATCTCCCTCTTAAGCCACAAATGTGCCTCTTAAATGATCCCCTTCTTCTATTTCCTCTGTGCCACAGTGCTGATATCAATCATACCTTATTCCCCAGCATATAGAGGATAGATGTTCACCCCAATAAAAATATCGTCTTACCTATACCGCCTATTCTGTTAACGAGACTGAAAAGTTATGTTTAATAATTTTGGGACTAGTTATATTCAAAGAATGGTCAAAGAAGTACTTTCAGTGATGGGCTCTGTGGCTAAGCACAAACTATGCTCTATGCAATGGAAAAAACACAGGCAAACCCTCACTTACCTATTGCTGTCAGATAGCCAAAGCAGATCATTCTTGGGAAAAATTAAGCAAGTCTTTACTTTAATTAGTTGTTCAGGGATCCAGCCAGCTGGGAGGTTCATGTTTTAGTGCTTTTATGTTTATTAGTTGAATCCAAAAGTCTTCCTCTTTCCTCCCTTGCCCTTCTGCAGTAGTTTATATTTATATTGATGGCAATAATCAGGATATGGAGATTTTTATATGCATTCTGAAATCATAGTTGGAAGGTAAATGAAGATATGATTGAATGCCATTGCTGCTATGGTTCATGTTAAAAAACGCACAACCAGTCCAAGGGCAGAGAGGCTCAATGAGTTAATGCATTAGTCTATCAGTCTTCCTGTGCCAGACTCTAGGACTTCAGATTGAGTTCTGGTGAGCAACACACCTCCATAGGGCTGACATTTGCTCCTGGAAAGGAGTAGAAAACAGTCCATTAACCTTCGCATTGGTATAAAATCAGCTACTGAATTCAGGAGCTGGATTCAGCAGAATAGCTCTGTGAATTGGAACAGATCTGTCCTTTCACTACTAATATAATTTCCATGGGCAGTACCATTAATATGGTTGGTACTTCACAGGAGAAAAAACTAAAACTTTCCCTCTAGTTCAAATAACTTTTTATCAAAGAACAAACTCCCCGCTTACTGTATTTCTGCACAAGCTAACAAAAATTGTATGGTTTTCTGCGTGCAGATTTCCAACTGGTGTTAGATCTTTCCAAAGCGATCTTTCCTAATTTCACAGGCTTCAAAGAAAGGGATGTGAGACATTAAGAGAGTTATCAGAGAGAAAAGATGCAACCGCCTTGGTCTTCAGTTAGTGTAGTTCCTATGGAATAAGTTTCCAGTCTTGATCCCAACCCTGAAACAGAGAAGCCTTGCACTGGTTTCCTTTGAATTTTTCACAGGGAGGAACCTAAGAAAGCTTGGCCACTGCTGTTCCATCTGAAAACCTGACAAATCGACATCCCTTGCCAAAAGGCTCTTGGCAAGAGGCTCTTGGCAAGGACTGGGAAGTGAAGTGGGAACGTGCTATGAAGGGCTTCCGCCCGCATTTCATGCTCACCGCGCACAGACTCATGGGCACAGGAGCTTCCGCACACAAAGAACAGAAGAATATTAGGTCCTGGCTGAAAAACATGCCAGGCTGTTAGGATTTCTAGGGATGCTGAGAAAATTTTGAGTCACCCCGTAAAAGGTTGTAAGAAAAAACAAATCTGCATGAAACATACCTAACATTTCAAAAGTAACAAAAGAATTGCAGTTGTTTAAAAAAAAATGAAACATCATAGACATGCCCTGGCTTAAGGGGGGTTTAAGACTGGGATTTCTTCAGGACTAAGCCTCCCTTTTGACTGCTTTCAAGCATTTTAAATTAACATAAAACACATAAACGTTCCCTTTCAGGGGCTTACTGCAGAGCTTTTACAGCTGTATAGAAATGAGAGGCTACTTTAGATTTGTTGCAGGTTTCTTCAGTTGTTATTTTGAGTGCTCTCTTTATGCCATGCTCAGGGAGCGCTTTGCCCAGAGCATGCTGTGGGATTCAGCTGTGATGATCATGCCTCTTTATTACTAAGAATTAAAGCTGTACTTATATTTTCATTTGTTCATTATTTGGAACTGGAAGATTCCTGCTTGGAAATTGAGGAACTGCTAGGCAGATCCGACTTTTCACCTTAGGGTACTGACTGCTGGCTCACATCCATTTGTTAACCATAAAGTATTGCTTTGTTCCATTTCTGGAAATGCAACAAGATATGTCTAGGTTTCCTTTTGAAATGGATAATTTGTGACAGATTTCTCATACATCCAAGCTGTCATGAGCAACTTGTTTGTCCCAGAAACTCCTGTACTATGTGCAAGCCATATTAAATTTCTGATAAGTATGTTTGGTACATTCCAAATGTCACTATTCTTGTCGTAAAACAGATACCGCATGATAAATGGGCAGATATACAGACGGACATACACAGAGTTGTGTATTTCAGGTACAAAATGAGACTAATGCAATGTTCTAAAATGAAATGGCATATAAAGGCCTCAGAGTTATTAGCTTTAGCTTATAATTTTAACTGATCATTGAGGTCATTGTACCAACTTTCAAAGAATACAACCTTATAGATTTAAGAAACTTAATGCCAAGTCACCCTTCTCACACATCCAAGAGAAAAAATGACAAGCTTTGGAAAGTATGATGAGGTTTCTTTTTACAGAGTTTCATGTAAACTGATATCGTTGACTTCATTTATATAGGTGAAATGAAGAAAATATTGCTCACTTATCTAAAACATATCAGGCTAAATCCTTTAGTTTGTACTCACTGGTCAGGTTTTACACCTTTACTCACAAGTAGTTCCATTGTTCAAAGAACAAGGTGTTAATAAACTGGAACAAAGACTTACTTACTTGTCTTACTACTGTGGCAAACTCACACTCAATTTCTGAGTGAGAGTTACAGAATAATAGATTGTGCAAGAAAGCTAAAACTCCACAGTTTTCAGTTCTGCTATATTCTCAAAGATTTAGGAACTATCATTGAAACAGCAGACTGGAATGTGAATCACGTGAACTATGCAAATTCATCTTTTTGTTCACAACATCTTTGCACAGGATCCTAATTCTAATAGTCATACAAAGGCATTCAGGGAACAGGAATGTATCCCTTGATATTTTGTGTCTAAAAAGTGTTCCGTCCTAATTTATCAGGATCAGTCTTCTAAAACCAATGCATGCCAGGTCTGTATAAGAACTTGCACTGTCTTAATGGAAAATTATTTTATTTTAATACCATTCCATACGCTAACATACCGGTTTAAACCTGATGTCTCCTGGTTTTGACTGCGTCCTTGAGTTTAGGTCCCTGACTTTGACAGCAGATCAATATTAAAAGGCTGAAATTGTTACTGCCTCAGGCTTTGATCTTCGCCCTTTAATGATCCTGTAACATAGTCAGCAGAAAGGAATATGGACCTGCACCTCAGCACCATAGCTTGTCTATTTGTCATATTTGTGCAAACCCAATGTCATTATTGCTCTCAATTTTTACCAAGCAAATACAAGTAGCGGACGAAGCAGAAAGCTGTGAGGTAGTAACATCTTCAGACTGCCCCATCTGGATTCAGCACCATTTCTTTATCAAACCCTGAAGCGGTCTTCATTCGATTTCCACTTAAAGGTAGAGTCATTGACCAGGTAATCCACTTAATAAATGTTACTTTGTGTTGTGTCTGACAGGTGGGACTGGTTGGTGAAGTTACCAGTTACCTGCCCCAGTTCATGGATGCATAGGGAGCTGGTGGGCTCATGCACAGCTATCATAGGTTACAGCACCTTAAGGTAAATTTTTGATGATTCAAATGTCAGCATTTGAAAAGTAATTGTCTCACTTGCCATGATGTAGAGTGGAGGCAGGCACCTGGGGAAGCTACTGCAGCGAAGCCACGTTTCTGTGGCCCTCACACAGTGTAAAGACAATATCTAGGTTATTTTCATGCAAGCCTGCGCGTGGATACTTGTCATCAGAAAAGAACTTAATTTAACTAAGATTAAGTATGCAGTTTGATAAAATGCAAACTAGTATTCTTCATCTTAATGATTGTTCATACAGGTTTAAAATAACACGTGTTTTGGTGCTTCATTTCCAGTTTGTGTGTAGCCTTGATCAAGAGAGTTTGAATGTTGTATTGTTTATTTACGTCTTCTTCTTCTTAAGTTTCAATTAGTTTCAATATCAAAACCTCACACATGAACACACTTTTACCTCCAGGATAAGAATCTGTTCAGAGTCGAGTAGACTACAGAACTTCTCCTTGGCTATTAGACTACTTTGGATATTAGACTGGGAAATGGGTGCAGAAGTGCTGATAACAATCTTGCTTTAGTGGTTTTAGCAGTATTCCCGGCCAACTATATTATGGCCTGTGAATAGGCCCAGTAATTGCAGGGGGGGCAGGCGGGAGGGGCACGTTACTTGAAGAATAAAAGAATATAGACATACTTCAGTTTAAACAACCTAGTATCCTTTGTTGTTTTGTTGCCCTGGACTATGTGAATCTAATCTCAATACTCAAGGTTTAGGTTTTACCACCAAAGATATCTGAAATACAGCATCAGTTGACACAGAAATCAAAACTCTTCAGGACTCACAAAGACAAGTTTGTAATTGCTGCCTGCTGCTAATCCTATCAGCTCATATTAGTGAAACATGCTATAGTGCTGCAGGGAAGTTGTCAGGATCTGGTTGCAGGACTCAGCCTTTAGGAGAGGATTCAGGCTAAGCTTAGGCTATACATCGCCACCCATGAGTCAAAGTACATCTATTCTACTGAGTGACAGGCCTCCAAGGGAGAACAATGTGCATGAGAAAGAACATGCTTCTTTCACTGCGGCGCTATTGTTACTTTGGTTTAAGTTCTTAACCTCCTTCCTATTAAAGCTTCATTCACTCATAAAAAAAGATACCTGTAGCTCTTTATTAAATCTCTGTTCTCAGAAAAATGCATGAAATGATACTTTATTCCAGGTGATATGTTTAAAGCAGAATGCATTCTTTTTCTTTACTAAATTTTGCTTTATTAGTTTTTGTTTTTTTTTTTTTTTTTTAAATTATTTAGGCTTGTTCTGAAAGAAAGTGAATGATAGGTGGAAATAAAATTAGCCCTCTAAGTTAATCACACTAAGTCGCTAACTTAATCACGTTAATTACAATTTGCTAACACCTCCAACAGTTACAAATCACATTAGTTTGCAGATGTATCAAAGAAACATGCTTAATCTTTCAGCTACTTTGTGATTTACAAATTTTCTTTCCTACTTTTTCTGTTTGGACCTAATAATGAAAATGTTTGCTCATCTGTGTCCTGAAGTAGATGTAGTCTTAACTTGAACCATGAAACTATTGGCTTAAATAGAATCAATCCTTTTTTAAAAGCTCACACGTTCACACTTGGGGGGTACATGAAAAGTTCACACATTTGCTAACCAACACAGTTCTCTGTTTGTGGGCATGGTAATAAATGAGAGTAATAGACACTCATCCGAGCTAAGTTTTGTTGGGTGAAGCCACATTTTTCTTTCGGTGGTTCATGTTTTAGGAAGGATTGTTGTACATATTAATAGTGCAGATATTTTTACTTATTTGTTCTACACCCATAATAATTACAGCATGTAAGAGATGCGATTCCTTCCTATCTTCTAGCCCTTGTTACTTTTCACACTGCCACTGAAAAGCTACTAAAGGGCACTAAGACCAAGACAAAATATTTTGGGCAATGTAACTATGTGAGATTAAAATTTCACGTATTTTTATTCACGTCTTCCGCAGCATGTGCTCTATCAAGTTGAATTTTTACTGTGTTGCATCGAAGGGAGGATGCAGTCCTGCAATGAGCTGCGATTCGGTGGCTGGCTATGTTTGGGTCAAGGGATTCTGCAATTCTAGCACAGCCTGCATAGGCTGCTTGGGAAGAGACCTCAGGGCTTGTGTGTGTAGGGTTTTGAAAGGAGATTATAAGACACATCCTGAACTCATTAATTCATTTTTTCATTGTCAAGGAAAAATGCCTTAAATGTGGTTTGGTTTTTTTCCCCGTTTCCTTTTTTTCTTGTAAATTGTGTAATCCCGCTTTGAATGGTATGAAACCAGTTGCAGGGCTTCACAGGAAGAAGCACTTCACTTGGAAGATAAACAACTGTGCATGTTTGGAAGTGCTTGTGCCTGTCTTTTTAAAAATAAAACTAGTCCACTAGAAAACTTTTATTTTAACTTTTTTCTAATTTGTATTCATTTTTCCCTTCGGTGAAGGAACAGATTTTTTGTTATATGTTTCCTTTAACTCTGAGACTGAAGTTTGGCATTTTTAATTTCATTGAGTGATCATGAAAATGGCATTTGTGAGCACTAGCTAAAGCCAGATAGAGTGCTGCCAAAGATTACCCGAGCTTAAAACACTCCTACAGCACCTTGGCCGTGACCTGCGACACCCAAGTGAATGCAGAGCTGCATCTACTCAGAGTTGAAACTGGAGATAGTGACAAATTCTAAGATGTTTTTTCCAACAAGCATTATTTGTAGCCTACTTAAGACTGGAATTTAGATTTTAAAGCCTGAAATACAGTTCTTTCCTGGTCTTCCTTTTCAGATTGATGCAGTACTATTGACACAGTGTAAATTTGAATTAATTTACTCTCAATGCTACTGAAAGATATCTGACTGTAATGTAAAATACTTTTCTCCAAAATATCTTTCAAACTGTAGATATTAAAAACTCAAAATTGCAAAAGATTATGTATGTACTTAAATTTAGGTATGCAAACAGCACCACTGCAATCAGTGGACCTAATCAGATACTTAAAAGTAAGCATGTGCGCAAATTTCTACAGGGTCACGACCCAGTTCTGCGTTGCTCCAGTTCACGAGAGGCCAACCTCCTTGACCTTGCAAGCCAAAATCCTCTTGTCGTTGAGAGCTGCAAGATGCATAGCTCACCGCTGCGAGAGCTGGTGTGTGCGTACCCCTGCCCAGCCCCTGCGGCGGCTGCTAATGTGGGCTGCGCAAACTCTTGGTGTCGGTGAGTGAAAACGGTTTTCTACTAATCAGTGCAGCTTGAACATCTGCTTGTTCAAGATGGTAAGCCTCAAACGGCGCACCCTTTGCCAACTCAAATGGTCTCACATTCATCTAATACTTGTAATAACGCCTAACTGTTGGTCAGTCTTGAAGGAAGTGAGGAATTTGGTAATTGCACAGGTCTAATTGAGCATCTGCTTAACCTGAGACTCCACAAAGCGCCTCTGGACCATATTTGGGATGGACTCCACTTTTTACCATATCACCACAACAATTCTGCCTATGTTCTTTTGTTAGATGTGAACAAAGGACTTTTAGTGAAAAAAAGAATCGAACCTTCGTAACTTAAACAGTCCTACTATGGCAAGTGGGCTATATATTTTCCTAAAATAAGTGTAATTTATTTACTTTCTACCCTATGTACTTAACTGTTTTGTTTGGTGGAAGCTTATATACTTCTAGAATGAGAGTTTCAGTTTTTTCAGACCACATGGCTATTTTGACATTTAAATGTTATTTCTTATTGTTGGAGTCCAGTGACAGAGAAAATAACAGACAGTAAAAAGGCAGCCCCCTGTGCCCCCTTTCTTTTTAAGAACATGACTTCACTGCTGGAAAATGAAGCACATTTTACTTATATTAGGCACATTAGTATGTCCAGGAATAACACCTTCAGACGGTAAGTATTTTTGCTGAACAAGAAGTTAAGTCCAAATGCCAAACTAGAACATACATACTTGTGTGAACTCTTACAGTGGAATGATATTAAAAGTAACAGCCCCATATGATGGCAAGACATCAGATAAAGCAGCTAGGTGTTCTTTTAGTTTTTTTCTTAATTGGTTTAACAGTGACAAAGAAATAGATTAGTGGTTAATAAACACGATACACAAAAATGAAAAAACAAATTATAATCTTATTCATGTATACACGCACACTTACATATGTATTGGAAATAAAATACGATAATATTTGAGCATAAATGCCATATAAATGTTTTTTTCAACCAGAAATACAGTAGTCAGCTCCATTTTACATCTTTCGTAAAACAGTAACAAAATGGTATCAACAGAGTCCTGTATTGAGGCAGACACACCAGGTGTGAGTTCCATGTCTCCCATGTACAGTTTGTATTCTTGCAGTATACATTTTATTTGAACAGCCAGTGAACAGCGTAAACACAATATAAGAGAAAATGGATGAAAAACCAGAAAGAATTGTTAAAAAACAGGGATAAAAGTCTTCAGAAGTGTGTAATTAAAATATACAGACTCAGACTCTACAGGTTTATACTGACACAGAACCAGAGTATGGAAAAGCAGTGGTATTACTTTGGATTTGCTCAAGCAGCTTAGAACTGAATCTGGCCTGTAAAATTTAACAAGCTGCATTTTGCATCGGATGGCAATGTATATTTCCATAGGCAAGTACTTTGTGGTTTATAAATAGCATATATGTTGTAAAAAAGTGGTGCAAATATGGTATTTCATGTTTTTACTGCTCACACTATTACGTTATCCATTGTAACATTAAAGTCACTTAAGTAACCAGCTCTAAGTATGCATCTTTTTTAGAGGCCTTTTTTTATTTACTTTTATAGTAGAGCTCATTCAAGATACAATGAAATAGCTGTCAAAGGCTGTGCTGGAGGAGAGACCAGCAGGGAAGGGTAACCTGCCTTGGAAACAAACTCACCTTCTGAATAAAGTCTGCAGCCTCTTGATCCAAGGGCATGCAGTTTTTCAGAATCAAGAGAGAAAAGCGAAAGGTCTGTGGCAGCCAGGCTGCCCCGGCTCTCTGTGCCTCAGACAGCAATTATACACACTGAAGACCGCAGAACGCCTTTCAGACCGCAATGTGCTGGGCCAGTTGCTGAGAGCAAGGACCTTTTTGCTTGTCCCACTGCTCCCCACTCACTGGCAGATTGTATTCAAGGCTCTGTGTTTAACCCATCAGTCCCTCCATGCGTCTGTCTCTCGGAGGTGCTGCCGGCAGCCCCCGGGCAGCTTTCCACAGCCCAGGCTGGTGGTTGCCTCATCTCCTGTGCTCCCCACAGCCACTGATGCCAAAAGTGAAGTGAAGAGGAGGAAGAAAATGAGCACAATGAGCAGGGAGAAAGTAAGCAAATTGAGAAGAGCGTAGGAAGCAAAGGAAATGTGAAGAGAGGAGGAGGATGGAAATGCATTACTTCTAATAATAATCTAATACAGCTTATATAATTATATATTAATATAATTATTAATAGCAACAATAACAACAGTCCTGACTCTATTGGAAGAAATGGGATGAAACTCAGACAAATGGGCTCCTGTCATTCGACCACTGCTTCAGAAGCTATGCTGATGGGTATCTGAAACAGCAATAGACAAAGACAGTGTTTGCTTACACCTGTATTGTTTTGCATTTTAAAACTTTGAAATTATTCTACAAAATTATTGATACTACTTGGTGTCACAGTAGACTTTCTAATTCACGGCCCCTGCTGTGAAAATCATCACCATAATTGACTTTTCTCTGCTATTTTTTCATATTCCAAGTAAAAACCATAAAATTTGTATGTAAATAAATACGTGATACAAGTAATAATCTTCTTTCATGCTGGCCCCACACCCTAGTGACTGTGGAAACATCTGCATTTATAAATTCTCATACAAAATACACACCTGAATTCTGTGGATCTTTTTCCCCCAATGTCTGTGTAGAAAAGTAATACAGTTTGACCCTACAAGGCAGGACAAAGTTGTGTGACCACGTCATAAATAAAGTTCCATATTTAAACAGCCACATTGGTGACTGCAAGTAGTTAAACCTGTAAATAGTTTCAGAGTATCATCTCTTCTTTTTTAATTTTACACTATAGTCACTAGACTGTTGACACTTAAGTGAAATACAGCTCCATACATAGTGTATATATTGGTCCAATGTAGTGTCTATCAAACATATCCATACAAACAGCTCGTATGGATATACCACCATCACCTTGTACTCTTATTGCTCAGATATAAACAGTAAAGATGCAGTACAAATAAGTCTGGTTACAGATATTTTAATATGTGCTTAGGTAGTTAATATGACTTTCTATTGCTGAAATGTTAAAACTGCAATTGAGAGACAGAAAAAAATTAATTCCTCAGACCTCGGTGATTTTGTGGTGAAAATTTGCCCATGCAGTAAGTGCATCACTGCAGGCAGAGGGCAGTTCTAGGGTTGCATCTCTAGTGTTTCCAGCTCATAATTTTATTTCCAGTCATAAAGTAGTCAGTATTCTTTTAAGAGGTCCCACAATTAGTACAAAGCATTGGGATCTGCTCTGTCATCTCTGTTCATTACTGCTGGGAAGAAAAGTAAGAAAATGAAAAATAGTATCCTTCAAGGCTCAGAAATAAGAAGGTAAACACAAAAAAAAACTTCAAAAAAAAATCAAAGCAAAGAATAAGAAAACAAAACCAAACCAAACAATTAGTGATTTTTAAGAGAATTTCATGAGCAGGAGAAGAGGCTCAGGATTGTTCTCAGAAGTGCTAGCAGGGCGACATACACTTTTCTCAGCAGATATGAACAAGAGCCCCCAGTGTGACTGCGACTCTAATAATAAAAGCTCTCATACACTCATATCAGTGAAGAATACACACAAGATGATGTACTAATAGGAAAAACATCTATTAAAGAACACTTAGTAGAAAGAAATACCTGCTTAAATTATTGTATCACATCTTAAAACTTAAAAGTACCTTACATAGAACTTCTGAAATTATTTTTTGTTATAATTTTTAATAGTTCCTATTTTTGATTATACACAGTTTTGACAGGGCAGTCAAGTTATAGCCATTAGTCTGAAATTTGGATCATATTTGCAAACAGTTCTAGTGAAAGAGAGGAAATAAAGGAATGGAGTTCAGAAAATACACAATATGAAACACTTAGAAAACTGTTTTTTTTTTTAAAACAGGCATTTTTAATACAAAACTGCCAACACTAGTTAAAACAGGTAATGCAGAAAATTTAAAATTCATCAAATAGAATATTTCATTTTGAAGCAACAAAGCAGTTTGTTTAACCCAGGGCTCTTTTATGTTTGTATTGGTTTGATTCTTTCTTCCATTAACACCAGCTTGGGCTGAATTGAAAACATTTTGCTTTCCCTGATTAGGCAGGCTGCCTGAGAAAACAGTTATTCCTTTAATTACTATTTTCTTAGGCCTATAATCTTCTAGACGAAAATACAAAATACTTAGTGCCTGTCATTGCTGTGGAACAAGCATGAATTGATGCCTCCCAAGGTACCAGCATCAGGTTTGGACCCAGGAAAGGGACTGCTGAAGCAGCAAGGAGACCTGTCTGGGTTACTATTCCCTGTTGGAAGCATTGCCTTGGAGGTGGCACCACTGGTGGCACCAGCAGTGGTTCCAGGGAATGCTACTTCCTGACCTATTTGTATGTCAGAATAGGCATTTTTACACCTGGAGCTCCTGGCTTGGGTAGGAGTCAACTTGTTCTTGTATGTGCAGTCTTCTTGGATCTAGCTCATGTGTCTCTTCAGTGCATGTTATTGATACAGTTTTTAGGGCTCACCTTGGAATATTAGCCTGTAGGCATTTACTTTGTGCCTTCTTTGGAGGAAGTTAGTTAATTGGATTTGGTGTCCTGAGGTTTAATTCCAATTTAATTTAACTTGCAGGAGGTCACTCTTAGGGAAGGCAGAACAGTTTGTATTGCACATGAGTCAGCAGATTGTTCAAAGGCTCTGCCAGGGTCTGTGGTCACCTCAGCCTCTTGATTTATGTGAAAGCTAGAAAATCCCCTGCAAACTGTTCTGTCCTTGGTTAGGTTTTAACTGTGATTAGTTAGTCAGAGAATTCAGAGCATATCCTTTTCTTCTCTTAAACAAGCCCAGAAGGAGTTATTAAAAGCTGTTGGTATCATTCTGTTGCCACTAGCATCAATCTTGACCTTTCAATCTATATCTGCATTGCGTACAGCTGTGTTAGGCTCCAAATGCATGTGATATGCAAAAGAGAAGATGCAGGAGCATGGATGCATCAACACGGTGCTCTGCTCGACTAATTAAGCCTACTTCATCAGCAGGCCAGAACAGTAGCATTGCTGCAGACAGTAATAATGCTTACTGCAGGCAGTAGCGTTAATCCACCCAACATTGTTTTCAAGTAGCAGAACTTGTTGCGTGTGCGTGGCTTGCAGTTTTGCCATCCCATCTACTGTGCCACCTTGCACATCCACCACCTGCCTGTTGCCACACCTGGGTGGCTTGAGAGGAGCCTGAGCTACAGGCTTGCTCCTGTGCCTGGGGCTGGCTCTTCACAAACGCATCTGGTCTTCTCTTTTTAGGGAATACCTACCCAGTAAATTAGTCTTATCTCATTACCTCAAAGTTTGTTGGCCTCTGCTTTTCCTCAGAAAAGGAAAACAAGAAGCCTCTTTCTGACAAATGTTCTGTAATTAGAGTGCTTATATTAATATTAAAGCATATTAGGGTTAAGAAGCATTCATCATATATATGTATACATGCAGAACTTCTAAACAGAAAAGTAGGTCAATGGTCACTTTGCCAAAACTCTCC
Organism: Rissa tridactyla; assembly: GCF_028500815.1. Taxonomy (NCBI): domain Eukaryota; kingdom Metazoa; phylum Chordata; class Aves; order Charadriiformes; family Laridae; genus Rissa; species Rissa tridactyla. The sequence goes on along the minus strand of NC_071497.1, from coordinate 69,432,519 downwards.
CAAATGAGTTGGAATGAAGCGTTTAGCTTCAGGCAAGGCTGATGAAATGTTATAATTTGGTTTTATTTTGATGCCTGGCGCTGCGTCTCCTTGGGCCGGGTCCTCCTTCGCTGTCTGGAGCCGCAGGGGCAGACCCATGGCGCTGCTCACGGCCACCACGCTTTGCAGAAGGGGAGGCAGCTGCCTGCTGGGAGCCCCAGCAAACACCTGCACACACAGTCACATGCACTTGTGTGCAACCAGAGACAGGAAATAAAGGCCAGTTTATGCCTTCTATTCCCCTTTGTAGGCGCGTGAGGTAGAATCTGTGAGGTATTACAGGAATTACTGAAAAAAAAATCACTTAGCAAATAGGAACTTAAAATGAAATCTGAATATATCCGTAATGAAGCCGAATGCATGTGTAGGCTGTGTATCTGCAGATAGACGCACTAAACACGTGAAAGAAAATGAGAAAATTGACATACAGATTAAAGCTGTCCCAACTGCTCAGCATTCAGCTGTGGTTTTGGAAGAAAAAGACACAATATCACTATGGTTTAATAATAAAAAATTGTCATTGAATTATTTTTTTTTCCCTTTGTCAGAACAGGTCTCAGAGATTTTATAAGCAAGAGAGTTAAAAAATATTTATTATATCAGAATATAGCATAGTAGGACATACTTTATCTAATACTGGGAGATTTTTAGTAGTTTATACGTTTAAATGGAATGATATAGGTAACTCTTAGAATGGAAGATTACATATTTTTCAAGAAATCTGAATCTGACAATTGAACAAGATAATCTGGTGCTAATTTTTCTTTACTGCAGTTAAGAGAAGAGGAAGAGAAAGAGAGAACAATGCTATTGATTTTTTAATTTTTAATCATTTTTTTTGAAGAAACACAAAACTCCTACTGACTTCCCATAGGAGTTTAATACAGAGACGATGATATTCACCAAGAAAAATCAAGTCCATGATGAAGGATAACCAATCCTCCTGGTCCATGGGCTTATATACCAATATTTTCTCATGTTACAGAGCCAGCAGTCGCCATACCCTAGAGTGCTGAGAAACGGATGTAATCCCGGAGTAGTTCTTAGCTATAAAGTAACAGCATTTTGTTCTGTCACTACTTTATAGACAGTCCTCAGCTAGGCTGCTGAATCCCATATAATGGGGCATTGGTGGGTACAGAAATCCTCGCTGACTCCCATCCATCCTCCTACCAAGAAGTTTCATCTCACCCACCCTTTCCTATGTGAGTCTCGTCTCCGTGGGATGTGCTCGCACATGCAGAGGAGCATGTGCATTGATTAAGAACTGTGCACAACTCAGAACCAAAAGCTGACCTTCTCCTCCAGCAACATTTTCTTCAAGCTTAACAATTAACAGTAAAGGAACAGAGTACCTGCTACACAGGTGACGCCAAGCTGAGTCCACACTGTGTTCAGCTCTTCCTCCTGTTTCACAGAATCATAGAATCACAGAATGGTTCAGGTTGGAAGGGACCTTAAAGGTTGTTCAGTTCCAACCCCCCTGCCCTGGGCAGGGACACCTCCCACCAGACCAGGCTGCTCAAAGCCCCATCCAGCCTGGCCTTGAACACCTCCAGGGATGGGGCATCCACAACCTCCCTGGGCAACCTGTTCCACTGCCTCACCACCCTCACAGTAAAGAACTTCTAATATCCAATCTGAATCTCCCCTCTTTCAGTTTGAAACTGTTACCCCTCGTCCTGTCATTACACTCCCTGATGAAGAGTCCCCATCCTTCCTGTAGGTGCCCTTTAGGTACTGGAAGGCATTTCTGAAGCACAGCAAAGAGCAGACTTGTTCTTGCTGTGAATTATTGAACTGTTTAACCTCTTGAAATATTTTTTTTGGGGGGGAAGGGATGGAATTTTTGGTCAGAAAATGCTCTTTAGTTTTATATTTTAATAATTTTCAACTTTTCTTTGGGTTACTTCTTTTGCCCCAGTTTTCGAGTTTCATTTCCTGTTAGCACCATTTTGCGGTTAAGTTAGTTGTGTGCATGGTATATCAAGATTGTGTTCAAAAATGACAATTTTTCAAAGTATTGTCTCTGGGAAGCCTTTTTGTGATGGTCCAGAAAAATCCAGTGCAATTTTTCCTTGCACAAAAAAGTGCAAAATTTTGGGCATTCTGCCAATTTAGTAATGGCTATTACTGGTGTACTGACCATAGGGAAACTGTCCAAGTACGTAGGGAGAGAGAAGAACCATTTGCTGATAAATTACTGGTAGAAGTGAGGAACAAAGTTTGCTGAAAACAGTTTTTGTAATGAAGTCAGGCACTGACTGTGACTTTCACAGCTGATTCTGCCAAGTCAAACTGGACTATGCCTCAGCCTGGCCTTGTATTTGGGGTAAATTAAGTTCTTTCCAGAAATCAGAACGTTAAAAATAGAAAAAAAATCTTTATCAATGCAGATATGCTACCGAGTTGATAAATGTTATTGCAACTTATGAGAACGTGGTGGCTGCTGGTTACATTACTATCTGTATCTAATGCAAGAAATCTATGTTTTTCCATATATACCAAAGGCTGACATAAGAAATAAAGTTATGGATCAAAAATGTGTTTAAAAATGTGTATATAAAAGGCTAAGTCCCCTGTGGAAGAAAAATCAAGAATAAAAAGTGAAAAGATTAGTGTGCAAAAGGAGTTGGAATGAAATACAGCCCCGCACTGTTAGAAAGGGTTTGGAAGTTTTCATGGGACTTGCTGGAAAATATACATTGCTTCTATGAGAAGATTTGGTTTATTAGTAAAAGTCTGGGTAAAATTTCAGGATTTAAGAGAATACCAATAAAGTGAAGACTGACATTAACCAGACCATGCTATAAATACCACACAAAGAGACCAAACAAGCCCACTACTGAGAGACATGCTTGACGTTCTGCTTCACTGCTAGCCTGTAACAATAGGAAGAAACCTGTTGTCTCTGTAGAATTAGTTCAGTTAAATAAACGGCTCGAAATGCTATTGTTTGGGTCTGACAGCAGCTGCTTACTGTGGTTCCTGTTTATGTACAATCAGCTGATACTGCTTAGAGTCTGCTGCAGTGCACCCGTAGTACATATACATTTTAAACTGTGCCATTTGGCATATACGAACCACTTTGTGTCGCGTTGCATAAATTCCTCCTCTTTTTGTTCTCATGAAGTGTTCGCCATAGCTCAGGACACTATGCGATACAAGTTGCTCCTTTAAGGGGGGACATTTTCAGAAATTCACTTCTACAAAGGTGAATTAGCTTATTCCGGCAATTTAGTTGCATGTGACACTGGGAGCGATTACGCTTTACATATATGACTGCGAATGTAAACCTGAGTTCAGATCGCAGCATAAAATCTGTATTAAAAAAATATTAAAATAAATTATTTTCGTACCACTAGTAGGAAGGTGTGGTTTTTTTCTGAATGGCAGACACAAAGATAAAGGAGCAAAATTCTTTAAGAATAAATTATTTTCACAAGGAGATTGAATTTAACTCTGAGGATGAACGTATCTGTTTTTAGTAAGTGTGCATTTTTTTAGTGAACAAGACAGGTTGCATTTCTCAAAGCTCTCTCCTCCAGGCATTGAAAAATGCAGGCACATAACAACTGCTTCAGTTAGCAGTTGGTTTGCCATTTACCACTGTAGCGGTGGACATTCAAGCCTGAGGGATAACACAGCTAACATTAAATATGGTCACTATACCATTTAGGTGCAGCCACTCAGACTTTTCGGAACTGTGACCTATAATATTTTACTCACTGTGCTCACTGGTAATCATGAGATAATAATTCACTAAACAGCCAGAAGAGAGCTCAGCTCAGGCTCCACACAGACATATGTCAGAAACAGATTATAGGGCAAGAGGCAGAGAAAATTAAATTTTAACTCCCTCCCCTCATACATACACTCAAAAGACTCTCCAAAACAAACAAACATATCCTCAGCTGAGAGGACGGATAGAAATCAGTACCAAAAACTGGATTAGAGGATTGGTTTTATGGGCGACAGCAGGGAACAGAAAGCAAACTTCCTATTATCAGCTGACTCTCACTGAAAGCATGATCTTCTAATCCAATGCAGAAAAAGCTTCTGTTGAAGTCAACAGAGCTGGACACTTTAAAGTTTCCTGAAGAGTTCACAATTCATATTAAATGAGTAACTGAATAACTGAAAATTAATACCAGTACTTAGACTGTACTCTCTAGTGTAAAAGAAAGAAAGAGTGAGACCAAATTCATGCAGATCCTTATTTCTTCCAAATTATGCTAAGAAATGGAAATGTGTCTTTTTAACTCTAACATGTATTTATGAGTTTAGTAGCAGGGAATTGCAATAAATGTCATATTATTAAGCAGAATGTATTTGTAGCTCATTTTTATGCTTGTAGTAAATTTGAGGCACAAGAATCAGGATTTAAATTCTTGCAGTTTTTATGAGTAAAGACTGCTGAATCAGGTTCCAAACTCTAAAAACTGACACAAAATAAAAGCATCTTTTAGGTAAGTTTTCAGACTAGTACGGATAAGATTCACAAACTGGGGAAGTGTGTAAGTTATCTGGTAGAATATCATATGTCAATGTTTCCTTCTTGGATTAACAAAAATAACCCTTGTGGTGCCACAAGTCTTTTGCGATTTCTTTACAGTCATAACAGTGACTGATAAACAAAAATGAAACATCAACCAATATTATTTTTGGAGATGGGGGGACTTGGAATTGGATGCTAGATTTGGTGCTTTGGAATCTGAAAGTAGGAAAAAATATGTAGGTTGTTGTTTGGGGTTTTTTTGCCTTTTTTTTTTGTTAATTCAGAGATAATCCATAGTCTTCTACTGACAATAATGTGTTCCATTTAACATTGAATTTACATCAACATGCTGTTCAGTAACACGAGATATTCAGAATAAATTTTTGAGTGTGATTAGAGTATTAACATTCTGAACATGACATTTAGTTGAATTTAAATTCATTAAAATAAAATTAAAAGGCCAGACAGTTGGAATATCAAATAAAGGAAATTTTATAGCTTGATTCTGTTTATTTGCATTCTTCTCTAAGTACTGAGTAAGATGACTGCATGCCTCTGAGGATTTTTTAAATAAGAATGTTTACACATAAAAATCAGAACATAAAATATAGAATCAGAATACCCCTCAGAACTATATTATACCACCATGCATTATTAGAAACAAGAGATCTCAAAGAAGTTTCCAGAAGAGGCTAGCTTATTAAATCAGCTAAAGCATAGTAAGACATACGAAAGGGGGTTCACCCAGTGTTCTCGGGTAAATAAGCTGTACGTGCAGGATGTAATAGAGCTTGCTTTATTCCAGCCCAGTACCAAAACACACAAAGCATTACTGCCTTTCTTCTGGGCTGAAGTGAGTTTGGCCAGAACAAGGCCAAGTTCTTATCATGATAATCCCCATAAGCCTAGAGCAAGGAGGTTTTGGCCTATGTTTAATTAAAGCTGCATTACAGTACTTAGACATCTGTTACATTTGTACATTATGGGTCAAGGGCTCAGCTCGAGCTTCTCTTCTGTGATCTGTATGGCCTCTGTTGAGCCTTCCCCCCCCACCCCCCCATTACTTTTTATAGCTAAACCACTACTTCCATGTCCAAGGACACTTTCCTCCACCGGGGAAATGGGAACGATCTGGGCCTTAATTTCTAGCATGTTGAGATTTGCAGAAGAATGTTACAGAGAAACCTCCCAAAACCCCTCACGAAGTTTAATGAACCACACAGTGCAAACTGCAGTGGGGATGGATGCAGACATCATCTTCAAGTCTGACTCTTAGAACAATAAGGTCAGTATCTAAGCAGCGCAGTTAGCTGCATCGCTGTATTGTCTTTCATTGAACATTTGTAAACAGTGGTTTTCCTATATTTACATCATTCTTTACTATTTCTATCTTTCATTTTCTATCATACATATTGGCACTTTCTTTCATTCCCTCCCCTCCCCCCATCCGAAACAACCTGATGCAACAAATTCAGCCCTCTTTATGTGAGCCTTTAGTTTCAATCAATGAGACTAACTGCATAACTAAAGATTTGGACACACACTTACTTAACAAATAGCTATGACAGTTTAAGATTGCCCTCTTTCCCCCTCTTAAATTACTTTTATCACAGCTCTATTGATAGAATACCTAAGAATATCTGAGCCCTCCACAGTCACCTCAGAGAAAAGTCTGGCAGTTTGTAGAGGAAAATTTTGCTTTGCATCCATGTACAAAGTCCCCTGTTGCATGTGAAATGTTTTGTTAAATTAGCTCCTCTCTGACAAATTTATTTGTGTTTCCATGGCTGAATCTCTTTCATTCCTTCCTCACCTTCCACTAAGTGGATGACTCTCATGAGCAGCTGCTCATGTCTAACAAATGTCTAAGGAAAGATGTAGCCTTCATCCTTCCACCATCCTCAAAAGGGCTGGCCAAGGGCTCACCACCACCTCAGCAAGGGGGGGAGCATAAGCCTCTTGGCCTTGGGCAGCTCTTTGGAGCTGTCTAATTGTCAGAGGGTACAGGTGTGACAAAGCTCAAGGTATTTTACCATCTGGGTCCAAAATTATCTTCTTGCCATTTACATTGTCTCATGTTGGGTGTCTGTCAGGAATGGTGGCTATTTTGTGGTGTCAGTCCTTTTATGAAAGAAATATGTATCTGTATATGCATTTGCATATAAATATGTATATGCATGTGCATATGCATGTGTATATGCATACGCATATGCATATGATAAGGACTAAAAGACATTTGCGAACACAATTCTTTTAGGAAAAAAGAGGTCACTTATTTGTTTTTTCTTGTCCTACTATCTGTTTAGACCTGGTTAGTCTCTTCCAAAAAATTGATGAAATCTAGATGTCTTTTTGGAAATATATCAGTGAAATTAGCTTTCCATTGTCTATCTGTTGTTAGCACACATATGAACTTTGACTGATCAGGCAATGTATTTTGGATACTTGTGTTCTTACTGCCTCTTGTAAAAAATAAAAATATAAATTTCCATTCCCATTCCAGGTAATGCTTTATCTATGGTAAAGTATCCTTCAAAATAACAAACAATGAAGGAACACCTATGCACATAAATAAATTTATTCTATAAAAAATTTAATCCGTAAGGGTTTGGGTCAGAACTTTGGCCTAATCTACAGGAGGATCAAACTCTATACCATGATAGAAAGGTTAGGGATACTCTTCAGCAGCTTTTTCCCATGATTTTAGGAAAGTGATATATTCTGGCTCTGAAAGTCTGAAAATATCATAGTGTCAAGGTTTATATTCTAGAAGGATGTAAAAGCAAAGATATATAACCTAATCAGTTTGCTGAACAGCAAGTGTATTTCTTTCAAAGTAAATAGCTTGTGCAAAATATTATTTATATAGTTCTTGCAAATTGGTTTGAAGTGTTGTTTAGACAATCTTATTATGTATAAAGATAAAAACTTCCATCAAGAAATTATGCAAAAGAAAATGGACACACCAGCTGGATAAATCTATCATACATCGGCAAAAAGCAACAAGCACTTTTAATTAGCTGAGTGAATGTACTTTGCTGAATGCTGAAAGCACAGACTCACTCATATTAAAATGTGCCTAATTTTCTGTGAAAAAGTCCCATCTGAACAGCCCTGACCATAGTCAATCATACTAAAAGCCACTGGTGCTTAATTTGATTTACCAATATAAAATGCAAATGAGGTGATTAAGTGGAGTGGCAGACATAGTAGGGCCTCTTTCAAACCATCAAGTTAAATGCAAGCAGACAGCAAACTGGCTGTGCAAAGAAAATTTTAGCATATTCGTTTGATTAGTGCTACAAAAATTTAATTAGGTTGGCTAATTACTTGACAAATTGCTCTACACTAGAGAAAAGGCAGAGCATGTTTTATTCCTGCAAAAACCCTGTGTGTATTTTAGCCCAAATGCTATCTGCCAATTTGCAAAAGCATTATTAAATGAATGAAAGATGGTACAACAGTCTCCAACAATGGCAAATTGTATAATGCATATAATTAGACAAGGCACACACCACTATATCCATATGTCCATGATCCCTCATGTCTAAAAATATTTAACACAATATTTCTAGGAAAATACTGTCAAAACAGATTATTACAAGGCTGTCAGTTCTTCATAAGAAGCAATATATAGAAAATACTCATTAGCGGAAAACACAGCTCATCCAAAGCATAGCCTCTTCACCCAAATGAACTCTATCAAACGCAGTAACAGGGATGCACTTTATCGCTACCTTGCGAAAAGGAAATAACATACACTGTTCAGTTAAGGGCTGTATCTCTATGTCTATTTATTGCTAAGCAATGCCAAGAACATTAGTTATCTGGGAAAGGAAAAAGACAAACTTGGATGAATTTCCCATTTTACAATTTTATTGGTGTGAATAGGCCACATAGGAAGAACATCGGGACTTCAGTGTAGAAGAACACATTTTTCGTCTTGTTTGTCTATTTGCATTTACATGCCATGAAAGCTGCCAATTTTTATTCAGGAGACTGCATTTGCTTTTGCTGGCATTCAATGTAACTAATCAGCCTCTACTGACTCAAACATCATGATAATATAAATAGATACCCACTTTATCTACTCAAGTGGAAAAAATAAGTATCATATTATATAAACATAATGCATTGCAATTGGCAATTAGATACTGCATTTAACTCAGGCTAAAACAATATCTTAGGAAACCAAAGGGTATGTGAGATCTCTTTTAACAATCATCATACATGTGCATGCAGGCATAAAATATTTCTTGCAATTAGTAATTCTCAACTTCTACCATGCCAATATATTTTAAAATGTACAGCCTTAGTGAGATGTCAAAAACCTTAAATCAAATATAATTTCATGTTACCTCAGCATAATTATTAGGCTGTGTGATCAGGTTTGTTTCTAATATAACATATGTTACAACAAATTTCAGTGCAGTTTGTCTGAGTAATTGCCAAGCTCACATTAAATAAGAGGCTACACAGGTTTTCTGACGATTTTTAAAGGATGGTAGGCAAACCTGGTATTTCAGAAGTCTTTGTTTATGTTCTGATACTTCAAAATTCCTAATTTTCAGAGGATGGTGCTCATTACTGCACTTACACCTCCTGTAACAAAAATTGAAAGACCTGAAATCCATTTTCTCTTTAAAAGAATCTTGTTTATACCGACATAATCCAGGAAGAAGATTACAATAGTTGTTAGGTTTCAAAACCAGTCAGATGAGGATAGACAAAAATGCAGTCAGCTGCAGTGCTAGCCTCCTCTTCCACAGAAGCATAGGAAAGGCAGCGCACAGGACTCGGCCCAGAAAGCGAGCGCTAGCATCAAAGTAACTAGCTCTGACATGTCCTAACATTCAGCAGAGTCATCCCCAGTGAGGTAGATGTTAATATTACCTGCACATCGAGTGAAAAACGTCACCAATTAATTATCTAAGACTGAGATTCTTAAAAACAGTAAATATAAAGGGGAAGAGAGAGGCTTAACTTCAATCCTGTTCTGTCACGTCCACTGCAGGTATGAAAAACTCTTCAGTGAAGCAAGTTTTGTGTGAGATGTTTCAATAAACTGGAATTTTGTAATGAAGACTAGACTGAAAACATTACCATTTTTGGAGGGAAAATAACCAACTGTTGAAATCAGAGATTTTATTTATTCTTTTCTTATTGTTGAGCATGCTATGGGCACTACACATGCATTGAGGTGGGAAGAGGGGAAATCTTAAGACCAAGTAAAAGAGAAGAATTGTCCCTTACCATACCTGATAGTATGGTAAGGGACATTAGAAAAATAAATTACCTACTTTTTTTTTTCCTCCATGCTTTGTGTGAAGCAAGAAGCAATTGTGTTTAGAAGCATTTCAAATAACTACACAGGGAAGAACAAATATATAGGGAATAACTATGTATGTATATCTATTTATAGAATTACTAGATAGTGAAGCCAGCAGGGTAAAGAAAATCTTTATAACATGTGCTGGAGGCTATAGCTCTTCCTACAGCCATTGTAGACCAGAATACCTTTAGGAATTTATCAATATAGCATTACAATTCTTAATCTTTTTTGAGAATTTCTTTTTCATCATAAGTCCCTCTCCTGACAGGTGCACCTAGTCACAGCCTCCAGCCATCCTCAGTCCTCTAACTTTCAAACTCTCACCTTTCAGCTTCCATAAAGAGCAACAATTCGTCCTCCCAGCTCCTTCCTATACCCAAGTGACCCTGGTCTCTCTGTCCTGATGACTTTTGACCCAGCCATGTACATTGAATCTGTGTAAATGAAGCATCTTTCCTGTAGAGGAGCTTCTATGAGAAAATTGGGAGAGGAAGCAGAAAAGTGACGGGAATGGCACCTGTATGGGGGAACAGAGGTCAGAAGGGATTTGTGGGCCCTAGTCTCACCTCTGAGGACACATGCGCCAGACTGTGTGACCTGTGCAATGCCCTTGAGATGCCCTGGACAGGGCCACCAGGGAGAGAGCATCCCCTGGAGCCGGCAGCAGAGGCTGGACTGTGTATGAGGAAAGCTTTCATTTTCATCTTTTGCTTTGGGCTTTACTATCTGGGGATGTGCTGAGAACAGTGCTTGTCCTAATATGACAAATGTGCCAGTACAAAACGAAACTCTGGCAAGTTTCCTGTCTGCTTGATTTACTTCTCATTGCCACCTTTCTCTCTGTGAAACAGGGGAGCAAACAAACAAGAAAATAAGACATTTCCTGCAGCAGAAGGGAACATAAAAGATAACAGGTAGCTTTCCTATTCTGAAAAAAACCCCCACTTCTTAAACAAAGTCACAGAATAGGCATTAAATTATTACTTAGATGAGACAATTAGAAGCTGGACCTTGCTCAGGACAAAATAGCTCTTCATTTTTGTTACTGTTTCATTTTATAAAGTAATATTTGAAACAATTTGCAATGGGTAGAGAGACACACAGCCCTGGAACTGACATTAATGAGATTAACAAAAGCTTTGGTTTACATGCAAATGACATAGTTGGTATACAAATTTATACCTTACAGTTGTTTTAAAACACTATCAATTTATCAAAGGACTATATTTAAAAAAAATGTTGCACCACTGGATTATTTTCAATTTATCACTTGTTATAAGAAAAAAGCTGCAAGACTTGGTTTGGACATGTTTTTAGTTTCACAAAGTAGCTCAATTTTTATTTTTTTTTTTTACACGTTTTGTGTTTTATATTCTCTCCTGAGTATTGTCTTCCTGTCTTGGAGACAAGACATTGGACTAAGCTGGTATGCCATTTCATTCTTGTGTATACAGTAGGGTGATAAGACTTAGGTAAAAAGGTTGAAAAAACCCACTTTTTTCCTGTAGGTTCTGGTCTGTTAAGGATATGTTACTTTAGCTTTGGTGGAAGGTCACTGTTATGCTATGCGTTGTTAAGATTTACATCCTACAATTAGATTTTTGCTATAGGTTTCTGGAATCAAATTTTGGGTGGCTACATGACATTGAACAGACTCCTTAGCTTTTCAAAGAAAAAATTCTGAGATTCATTTATTTGCCTTAAGACTCACCCAAATTAGCATTTTAATCATCTCCTTGTGTATCATTCTAGATAAAAGGTGGTATCTGGGAAAGTGTAGTAGTTACGACAACTATTATTAAATGAGAAAAGTTCCTCTATCTTGACTCACTTTTTCAGTCTCTTCTGTTTCTGCTCTTTTCTGACAGTTGTGGCTTGCATATTATTTTTTCCTTACCAATTTATGTATTTACCTGTAAATAATGGTCTTTAATCCTGAAAAGCAGTTTCAGCACAACAAATTCGCAGCAGCAGAATTTCGTTCTAGTCGCTCTTGTGTGTGTCTGTCTGAAAGAGTTAAAACATTTGGAATGGGCCATGCTAACAAAGGACCACCTGTACTGAGAACGTGAAGGGAAATAGTGAAGTTTCATGCTATCATCATAAATAGCATACTCTAATCAGTCTCTCCTTTCATGTGAATTTGAAAATCCTTCTTCCCTAGGAGTACTTGCTAAAGACAATTATGCAAGAGCAAAACCACACAGTGCTACTGCTGAAAATTGCCAATAGATTCTGAAGTGTTTCAAACAAGTATATATTAGATTGCCTGTGTACTTGTAAATTATAATAAAAGAGGGCAGCAGGCTGATGAGAATAAACAAAAAGCTTCCTGAGCAATGCACCTAATAAAACACAATCATAAGTTAATTTTTCAATGATGGTTTGCAGTCTGTGCTTATGCCTGAGAAAATGCCTGCTTTCTTTTATTTCTCAATATTCCCTGAAGTATTAGTTACAGACTAGTGTAAAAAATTCAGAGTTTTTCATGATAATAGAAGGAATTCATTTCAACTCCTGAATATATTTTAGCTGTTTGAATGAATATTTATGATGTTTGGAGTGACCATTTGCCCACCTTTGTAACAACAAAGAATTCTACTTTACATGTGAACAAAAGTGGATTGTATTCCATGAAATGTTCTGGTTTTACATTTTGTACACTGTGATAGCAGGCAGAAACACGTGAACAAGCTTTGAACATTAAATTACAAGCCACAGTTTGTTCCCCCTTTACATTAACACAGATCTGAATAACTTCAAGAAGTACAATATATTATTCTTTGTTCATGTTAATACAACTGAAAAGACCCCGATTTTGGATTAATACAACTATTTTTTTCTAACTACAGTCTTGATATTGTAGAACTCGGGGACAAAATTTCAATGTGTGTGTTGTAGATGATGCAGCGAACACAGATGACTTGCTTTCCCTTGTAGGAATTGATTGCGACCTCAGAAACATTGTACGTACTTGTCTACGATAAGCATAATCTTCATATGTACTATGTATTTGTTACTAATTATTGGTAGTAATTAGAAAGTATTACTAATACTTTCATTAAAACCTTGCTTCTCTCCAAACCGAGACAAAGTTTCTGGAATGAACATGCCATACCACAACCACATGTGTCAATAAAGGCATGCAATTTTGTTCTCCATGACAGATTAATTTCAAAGTTCTGATGATTCTGCCTGTTTGATGTGCAGGGATTTAATAGCAATTCCTGGTAGCACCAAATCAAGCTCTTTAGCTTATTTTAACCTCAGATAAAAAGTCATTATTCTGGTTATTTTTCCCAACTTGGACTTCTTGATCTGAGTGAATTACAACCACCTACTAGTCTGACATGAAAAAGAAAGCCTTTTTCTTTTCTGTTCTTAATCACAGTATTCCATTTTAGAGAACACACAGGACAAACTTTTTTTTCTTAAGTTTATGATGGAAAGATCAGATATTTAAGAAAGAAATGTTGATATCTCAGCTTAGAAGCAAATCAGACATTCAGGTCCCTGCAGTTTTGCTACTAACCATTGGGATGGCCAAGCCCTGTAGGTACCTGAGGCTTCCAGAATCCACGAAGTTCTGCTTCTGCACCTGTCCAAATATCTGAGTTATGACAGCACTGAGCAGCCAAGGAAAAGAGCTAAAGTGATATTTATCTACTTGAAATCCTGAATCATTTACTGGAAATGTATTCAGAGTGCCAAATTACTATGAGACATCAGAGTGTTGTTTTCTGTTTTGAACGAATGCACCATATGTGTGATGTGTGTAAGGTACTGAAGTGTATGAAAGGCGGTAAGTGATATAAGTATTATTTGAAAAATTGCTGAGCATGTCTTAAAGAAGGTATGTGCATGTGTGTGTGTGTGTGTGTGTGTGTGTGTATTTGTGTGTTTCTTGCCAAAATAAGAGGTTGATGGATTTGAAATGGAACAATTTGGTACATTAGTGTGATGTTTGTTGGTTTTTTTCCTTGAAGATGCTCAGAAGACTGAGGAACTGCTACGTTTTCTTTCATCTATTAGAAGATGGTGGCTGCAAGACTGCAAAACAGTGATCTAGTGAAACAAACTGAAAATAAAAAAAGTTTTTGTGTGAGCACAGTTTAGTCACTGAAAGAGTTGAACCAAAGATATGGTCAGGAGGCAACGGTGAGGATCAGAAGAGTCATCTGCCTGTAAAACTGAGAAGGGAATTGTGGTAGAATAAGGAAAATAATAACCTTCTTGGACCATTCGGTGTGTTGCTTTTCTTCCTTCCACAGCTTCTACTCTTTTCTTCATTCCACCTTTTTTCCTGACTTAATGATCAGCCTAAACAGAGAAGTGGTACGACGTACAGAGGAAAGCAGAGAGGTCCATACCCTGCATATCCTACTGCCTGCTGGTGATAGCAGTGTCTTGAGAAGAGGCTGTATGGAGTGGCTGTGACAAGGGGTTGGCAGCAGGGGGCTGCAGAGGTGGCCTCTGTGGGAAGAATTCGGGGCTGTCCCATGCCAGACACAGGCAGTTCCAGCTGGCTTCAAAGGACAGACCACAGGGAAGGAAGGAGTGAAACTGAGCCTGAGAAGAGGGATGGGAGTGGGCAGAAGGTGTTCTTCTAATTTTTGCCTTTATTTCTCACCATACAGATGTATTGTAATTGGTAATAAATTAAATTAATTTTCCTGTAATTGAGTCTGTTTTGCCCATGATGGTAGTTGGTAAGTGATCTCCGTGACTTTATCTCAGTCCATGAGCTTTTTAATCTTATTTTCTCCCCTTCCCTGCTGAGGAGGAGGGGAGGTGAGAGAGTGGCTAGGTGGGCGTTTGGCCATTAGCCGACGTTAACCCACCACAAAGGTACAAGTGTAAACCTACCAAGGCTGGTGAGGGCCTGCAACCACATATGACTGCTCCTGGTTGAATGCAAAACTATGGAAAGTAAACTGTAGTATATTTAATTGAAGCCATTAAAATCAGTGAGGTTACCAAAAGGTCTGAACATCATGCTTTTGGTTGGATTTTGTCAACTCTGCACACCAATACTCCATAGCAAATCTTAAACCCTGCAAAAAATACATATATCTGAAAAGACAAATTCATAATTTACCTGAATTTAGGCTTCTGCTTATATGGCATCTAAATAGTGTGCTGAGTGGCTGCCCTCTAACACCGCACAGTCCCTACTGCCCTGAATATGCAGATTAAAAGCGTGTTGTGCTGAGAAAAGCAGGGTAGATGGCATGCAGGAAGGGCTGCGGCTCCTCTGTGGTCTCAGGCACACTGACCCCACTGCCGAGCCTCCTCCACAACAGCTGCAGTTCTGGCTGTTGGGCTCCTCTGCACTCTCTCTCCCTCCTGCGCTCCTGCTATGGTAGCTCTGCTGCCTTTACTCCAGAGTCTGTTGCACAGGTGACTGGCATTAGGCAGTGAGAGGATTTGTTACGTGTTTTATTCCCCTCTAGCTAAATCCCTAATCTGGCTTTCTCAGGAATGGACTGGAAGTAACATAATGTCTGAACTACCTCGTGATTTTGTGCTATAAGAAACCTGGGCAAGTGCCAGATATGTGACTGTGCATCCTGTGCCTTGCTTTCTTGGGGGAAAGAGCCAGGGACGCTTCCCTGCAGACCTGATGCATCTGACACAATAAAAAAAAGTCTTTCCTGTCTTTCCTCCCTCCCAGTGAAAGATCGCTTCATGTTAAGTGATGCCTTGCTGTTAAAAATACTAATTGATACAAACTAGGTTCTGTAATTAAAACAGAAAATTGAAAAATAATGTCCTCAGGGGTTTCGTTTAGTTGACAAGAAATAGCTGAGATAGCTGGAGAGAGGCAAGAAAGGTTAGCCTTATCCAGCTATTTAAGTGATTCTTGATTAGTGACTGCAGGCCTCTGCCTACTAAACTCTAGTTTGAAATCTAATAGAAGAAAATCTATATGAAGTGACTTTTCTATTGTAACTACGCATATTGCGTAAAGACATGGTAAAGCTTTGTTCACTTCACGCTCGAAGTGAAAGCGTCTGATCTAT
Source organism: Rissa tridactyla (assembly GCF_028500815.1). Taxonomy (NCBI): domain Eukaryota; kingdom Metazoa; phylum Chordata; class Aves; order Charadriiformes; family Laridae; genus Rissa; species Rissa tridactyla. The sequence goes on along the minus strand of NC_071497.1, from coordinate 69,416,627 downwards.
AATACTGACATTCAGTGTGGGTGGTGTAACTCTACCCGAGACTATTTGAGGACCTCAAAGGTACAAATGGCACCTTTGACATTGTAGTCTTGTAATTTCTGAACTACTAATGAATGGCTGAACCTACTTCCAAGGTGCTAACCATTTATGTATTAGAGTACTGAGGCTGATTTCATGTGTAGTTGGCTGAAAAGGGTTTTGGCTCTGAAATCATGATGGGGCTGCCCAAAAGGTACTGGGCTAACAACTACTGAAATGAGCAGAAATGAAGTTCCACCTAACCATTCATCATCAAGAAGAGACTGAAAGCACCGGGCTGATCAAACATAACTTAGTAATGTTTTACCAGCCAGTATTTATTCTAGTGATTATGGTCACCCCTGTTGTGCTTTCATATGGAAAAGAAGCCATTTTAAGTAGGACATTTGTAGCCGCTTGCAGTTGCATATGGACCTGGATATGGTTTCTATTCTGGAGGGAGAACACAAAAGGTCTTATTCTGGCAAAAGGTTAAAAGGTTTCTTTCTGAGCTGCAGGGACAAAGTTACTACTAAAGAGAATAGAACTCATCAACTCATCTCCACTTTACCTGGAGCAACAGGGATCTCTGGCCAGGTGTACACTCTTGAAGGAGATATGACATATATCCATGCATCAGCATGTGGACACATGTTTCTTGAAGTACAAAAACACTGGTTCAGTCACAGCTATTGGGTGTTCAGCACTTCAGAAGATCAGGCAACTTATTTTTCTACTCAACCCAGACTTTTAAAACTTAATGTTGTCACTCATTTATTTGTTCTGTCCTTCTTGAGTCTTATTAGAGTGATAAGCACACAAAGCTTTTACACACCAATGCAGAAGTAAATTCGGAAACACAATTTGGATCGCCTATGTAACCGTTTCCTTCTGAGAGGCAGATTCCTGTCTTATTCTATGCTCTCTGTGCTACGATGGATGCGGCACTCCCACGCTGAATCACAATGGCTGGAAGAAATGGAAGAAATTTTCATGGGAGAGACAGTCTACCCAAAAGTCCAACCTGGGAAAACAGACTAACTCTAACTTCCCTGATATCAGATGAGATCAGGTTATAGCTGAATTCATTGAAAAATGAGCATTTCTGCTTTTGCAAATTGAAAGATACCAAAGTCACTTGTTGCACCGCACATACAAATAACATCCTTTTTAGCAGCTTTACCAAAATCACTACTTCTTTATGGAAATTTTCCACTGAAACAGAAACAGGAAATATACCAGAAACTTTATTTTTCAACTGAAAACCAAGTATCTTCATATACATTTTCTAACAGTGTATTGGTTATATACCCTATGTCCACACACAGAGATCCTGAAATTGTTCACAAACACTATTGACCTTTGAAGCCTCTACTTCTTCTCATGAAACATGGCATCTCCCTATACAATTGCTAGGGAAAATCAGATACCTTTGTGAGATGAATTTGATTTTAGGTGAGTTAAGTTACTCTTGAGTTGACTATCTCTTTCTATTGACTCCAAAGGACTTACTCATTTGAGTAAGGCACTCAAAATTGGTTGAGATAAACCCACATCAGCATCCCATTTGTTCAATTCTCTAACTCAGGAGAAGAATAAATGCTTCTTCCATGTTTAACTGTTAAGTTGTTTTAAAGACACACAGCTCATCCTGGTTCAGAGGATTCATACTGTAAGGATTTCAAAATTTCCATTGCAGAAAGTTTGTGATTTCACAGTTTTCTTTGATATTGTCAAGAATTAGAATGACCTCTCTATATATTTAAATTCACATAGATATGTTTAGAAAATTTTCTAAAAACTGATTGACCAAATATTTAGATGGTGTGACATACTGGCTTTTAATGGTGAATAGTTTCAAAGTGTTTCTGCACTTTTAAAGAGCTTTATTAAAAGAATGTCTTCATCCAAACCCCCCTATTTAAAAAAATATATATATATGGATTACTTTCTTTTTTCTCCTGACTATTATTTTTCTGGGGGGCCACAGGATTGAAAAAATCTCTGACAAGAGCAGTATTTTCTTTGTTGAGGTAATCCTAATAGATGAATTTATTTGGCCATAAAGGTTGTTCTTTTTAGAGTGCTTTGAAGGCATAAGCAGAGGAAAGAATGCTCGAAAGAGCCTGAAATTTGATTTACATCTTTAGAACAAAGAAACAAACGAAAATGTGACTATTGTCTTTATCTTCGCTGTTATTGTATGTGGTATCCTTCTATAATCTTTTCTTGTAATGATACTTAATAGCTGCCTTCGAGATATTAATGGAAATTGTCACAGGCAAGGGAGATATTATTGCATCTAATGAAGCAAAGTAGGACTAGAAGGAAAAAAAGAACAATAAGTTAAATCTGAGCAAATAGAAGAATTCAACTTATTTCTGAGGTTTAACCCTATACATGGTTAATTGTCATAAAATGAAAATAAGTGAATGCAGTTACTATTCAGCATACTAGTGCTGAAATTTTTCATGAAAGCTTACAGAGTAGTTACAGTATATAGATTTGGGAAAGAAGAATTAAAGTGTGTCTGATTTATCAGCCCTCAGTACATCAATATAACAATACTACTAGAAAATATGTCCAATTTGTATATAAACTATACCAAGTGGATTCCTGTTGACTGAAGATTATGCATGCTTCAAACCACTCATAACTAGTAAGATAAATAAAAACAATAATTTATAAGGGGAAAATACAATTCTGATAAAAAATGCAACTCTCCAAGAGTCAAAACACAAACATGGGCATCACATTTAAATGTATTTCTCACTATCTCTCCACTCATCTAAATTCTAGAAACATGGCTAAAGCATTTCACGCATTTGTCCTGGCCAGTTAAAGACAAGAAGCATGTGAAAGGAGACTGTAAAATATAAATAAATGACTTATCAAATACATTGGCATTTTTGAGCAAATTTTCAAGTAAGTTAATCTTTTGGTAATGGAAGATTCAGTGAAAGACAAACAGAAAGTACCATCAAAATAGAAGCTATGGAACATGGCAAACAGTTTGCCTGATACTTGTTTGTCTGACCCAGAGAAACAAATTTTTAAAACATTAGCTGTTTAATTTTAATTAGAATATATTTTATTTAAATTTTATTTTTAAAGCAGACCTAATTTTAGTTAAAAAATAAATACATGAAAATTGCATTGAATTTGCACGAAGCCCTGAATTTGTTGCAATTGACTTGAATAATTTCAATTAATGGAAAAATGTATTGGATCTATTGAATAGCATATGTTTTGCCATAATTTTTAATAAAGCAAAGTCACTGAATTGGTAGAAGTTATTGACTAAATAACTTCTGTGATTTCTCTGTCTGAGAAAACATTTGTTGAAATGATAAATGTACTTCTGGAAACAATAGTAATTTCTGCAGATTTATTTTTTTTTTAATTCTGTTATTCAGTGTTTGCAATTAAACAGTTCAGAAATATTTAGCAGGTCAAAAAAATATCAAAACCCACAAATCAAGGAAATCTGCCTTTTCTTTTTTTTTTTTAACCTGTGAAGTGGTTATGGAAAAATGAGATGTACTACATCTAGAACTGGAAATTACACTGAATAGAAAAATAGGTGGAACTTCACTAAAGCTCGTTCCTTTGTTTTATATGCAAACAGAAAAAACATGCTTACAAACCCATGATTCTTATTGATGTAATGTGTATGAAACGTAATTTTAGACAACAAAAAGTGTCATAAAATGTGATTTTTTTATGTTTTAATTGAATTTTAATTTTCATCTAGCAGGAATTTTACAATACCAGAAGTTAAAAATCATTACTCACTCACTAAAAAAGACAATTATCATATGCCCTTCTGACAATAAAAATTAACTTACTGGATTTTATTTATGGAATTTGGGGGCTGTTCTTGTATGTATGTACTTAGACATAATATATCCATTGAAAGTTAAAGAAATGACAAACTTGGTGTGAAGGCTATAATTATGAGACTTATTAGATGCTAACATCAAGAAAAAGAAATACAAATCCAAAGAACAAAGGATCCAATATCATGTAATGAACAGCTATCTACGCTTGCTGCAGCTTTATTTATAGATATGAACATATGCAACTTTCAGAGGCAGATGAGAATGCAGTTGGTTAGGCATGATCAGGAAGAACAAAAGAAAATAAATCAAGATATAAAAGACCGAAAAAATATAATAAGTTTCAAGATTCCCTGATTAATTATTAAATATAAATACAAATTATTGGCTAAAATCACCTTGCCTTAAATATGCACTCAGCAATGCAGCTACTGGAATACTGCTAATGACTACACCTGGAGGTGATCTAGGATTGAAGTGAATAAAATAGCAACGTACTTCCTTTTACATGATATCCACTTGCTGATAAGTTCTTAAAGAAAAGCACAAGCTTTGGCCATTTGTACGCAATGCTCTTAGATAAACTGTCCCATATATTGCTGTACATAAATCTGCAATTTCTATGAGAAATCTTAATCAAGTGTGAACAGGAAAATATTATAGAGCATTTTTTATGTCTAGAATATTCATACACGGGTTTGGATGAAAAATTAAAATCTCAACTGTTTATAAACCAAAATCTGGAAAAAAAAAAAAAAGGAGATCCTAAACAATCACACTTTTTGTGGCAGTTTCAAATTTTTCAGTTTTTCCTGACTTCGAATCGAGACATTCTCTGCAATTGTTTCCCATATAATGTTTTAAAGTCAGTAAATTTTGTAAAACAAAGATACCCCAAGCCTGTATTCCGAAAATTCCCAAGCCATTCTAGTAAGCATGCATTATAATCTGTACCTGAAATTTGTAGCAGGCTAACACTCTCTGTGTAAAGATTGTGAACCGAGCAGTCTTGAAACTAGTGTTCCATTTAAATCACCTGTGCTATTGCAGAAGAAAGAAAAATATACATCTTGCAAGGCTTTGGGGGGAGGTATTTGCTAACTCTAAAATAAGTTACAGAACATTCCCTTCATTTTCAGACTGTTAATGCTTATCCATGGCTTAAGTAAGAATACTTACTTTTTCTCTTCAATTGTGCACATTACAAACAGAGATTAGTGGCCTTTCACTTCAGGGCTGTCAGAGTTAAAGTGACATGAAGCTATTAACATTCTGTTGTAAGTGGCCAGAAGCTTCCTCTGGGTTTTGGTTTTTTTTTTCATCAAAAGACCACTAAAACCCTTAGTTTGCACTGTATTCATGAAGATCACCCATTCCCTTTTCACTCGGACTGGACACTGGCACTGACTATCTTCAAATTATTAGTACTCCTTTGCATCTGCCAGATATTTTACACTTCGAAAAGTCAGACTATCTATCTCATATAAACTATTCCATGATATTCTGCGTGGAAGACTCTGAATGCAGTAATCAGAAGGCATCAATCAGATCTATGAGATGGCCAGTTATAAAAGGAGATGAGTTTTTGCCATACAACATTCCTGTTGGATTTCTATTTCACTACTTCAACAGTGCCGCAAAAATATCCTGTAAGTACACAACTCTAAATGCCAAACAAAATTCAAACACTAAGAGGAATGATAGACAGGAATCTAGAGAAAGATTAAGCAAGGGAACATATGCTGTGTTTATTCTTTTGTATCTTACTGCTTTTTACCTCCTCAGTACTACATGTTCTTATACCTGTTATTATGATCCTTGAGAAAATGAAGACATCTTTAATTTACAAAGTTTTTCAGGACAGCCTTCAGAATCTCTGACAACTACCTCAGCATATCTTAAAAATGGATAAAATTTGATCGGTCTCAAAATTTGCCTATTTTGTAGTAAGCACAAACAGCTACTCAAATATTATAGAGACCTGGAAACGGAGCAAACAGCCTCCAAGATGTCTGGAATGGAAAAGATTTTCCACTGTGCAAATTCTGACGGGGAGCATTTTCACTGCTGTGGAGATGTGAGGTGAAACTTTTGGCTGACTGAACACACTGGAAGTTTTGATATCAACTTTAGGCAGCACCTCACCAAGTTTTATAAGCTGCATATAAAATAATTCCTCCTTTAGATATAGATGTAAACCTGAGGGATCCAACCCACGTACACATCCCTCTCTACTCTTTTTCTTCCTGTCTTTTGCTTCTTAATTCACTCAGTTCTTTGCACATTTGCACGATTTCATCTTCTTTTTTTTTTAATTGTATAATAAGTGTTTCAATGTTGCCATGTTTTTTTAACAGCTCTCATAAGTGCCGTTAAAGCCATGTTTTTTTGCTATGATGTTTTCACTTGCAGTAGAGATAAAGTTTGTGCTTTTGAAAGGCTTAAAAAATGTCAAAGAAAGAGTAACTCCATGTATTGGCTTGTAGATAATGTTACTATGAGGACATAATAACATGTGCAATAGCAATCATAGTGAGAAAACACTGCTATGTGGTTTTGGGTTTTTTGGAAGGGGGTGGTGGTCGGTGGTTGTTTTTGTTTGTTTGTTTTGGTTTTTGTTTTTTTACTGTTAAAAGCTAGATGGCAGTTTTCAACCTGCAGGAGCAACATTTCACAGCTTTCACCCATTCAGGAAATTATGGTTTTGGTTACTTGCAGGTACCAAATTTTAGTGACCTTGAGCTATTGAACAGATTTTCTAATATCTTCCAATGCTGGATATATCAGTAACCCCCTTATGACTTTTAACCTGCCCTTAAAAAAATAGATGAAGTCTGAAGATACCATTATAAAGTACAAACAAGCACATAATCGGAGACTTGTCTCTAAAACTGAAAACTCTTCAAATGCGAAGAACTTGGCTGTTATCTGCAGAAATAATAATGATAATTTTCCATGCTTACACGACACTTTTTTGAAGAGCTGGAAAACTCAATTCTACTGAATTTAACAGGGATAGACAAAGCTATTCTGGATAGTTAATTCATATAAACTCTAAGATGGTGTTAGCACACTTACTTTACAAATGAGGAGAGACAGAGATGAAAGCTCAACAGAAAAACAGATTAAAACTCAGCCCTTGATATCAATAGCCAACAGCGATGAATGGATTTGTTTGTTGTAAAATAATATCTTGACATATTTGTAAAATGAAAAAAAAAAAAATTGGTAGTCAAAACAGGATTGCCAAAAAGCAAAACCAGCAACCCCCTTTCCAAGGAATATACAGAACTTTTAATTTTAAATGAAAGAGGTCCAAGCTTTTTATATACCTGGAAACTACTTTTATAATTTAGAACTGTCTCTATAGGTAGTTCCACTCATGTCAGGATAAAGTTTTAGGATAATTTTAAATTATTTCAAATATATTTTGAACTTAAAAGCACTTTGAATAAGAAGAAAGTGATGTATCTGGAAGTTAAAAAAAAACAACCCACCTCCCACAAACCTCTTGGCTTGGTTTAACTGAAGCAGAAGAGATATCCAGGTAGAGCAGAGTATGATTCACATGAAAGCTCAAGAGTCAGAAACAGAATGAAATTCACTCCTTGTAAAAGTGTAGGGAAAGACAGAAAAAAACCAAACCAAAACAACAACCCTCTCTGTAAATTATCATCTCTGATTACATTTAAAAAGAAAAAAAATAAAAAAGGAAAGCAGGGAGCATGTTGCACACTACCAAGCACTACCTGAGAGCTGCGCTTCCCCGCACATGGCCTCATTCTGCACATAGTGAAATGACTAACAAGGGTTCTTCTTGACTTGAGTGGATTCAAGATTGAGCTTATTGGCGCTGTGCCCAACAGGCATCATTGAAACTGTAAGAGCAAGGCCAGAGACTCCAGTGGGAATCCATGCATTGACTGAAGCATGTCCTTAAGCAGATATCTGAGTCCCATAAAGTCAACAGATTTAAATATGTACTTTAAGCTAAGAACATGCTTTGTTGAATCTTGGCCTTTGGCAATTATTTGAGACATCACGTTTTACTTACTTTCTGACTAAGCTGCTAAAACATTTTGAAAAAAATATATATCTTAATGCCAGGGGTCACTTTTATTGGTGTTTTTACATGAAAAAAACAATTCCTGAAAGTATTGTTAATTAATGAAATGACAAGGGCATGCTTAGTTTCATCTCACTACAGATTTGTTCTTGTCGTTCCTGGAAACAATGCTGTATGAAGTCAATTCAAAGCTGCTATTTGAAAAAAAAGGAACACGCTTCGTAGATGTAAATTAGCCTTGCTCATAAAGGTATAGTTCTAGAGATCCCTGTTCTGGAGCAGATGAAGAGCGTCCCCACAGACACTTGCAGAAACCTGAAAAGCTAAGGATTTTGTTTTGCAGAAATTGGAGAAAAAAAAGTATGGTTAAAAAATAATTAAAAAGAAATTTAACTAAACTTTATTGAATGACCCTCACTATTAAGTAAAAAATTAATCTCAGTAAGTTTGTTGAGATGTATAAATACAGATACAAATAATCGGATGTTCTTATTTTTGAACTAGTTTAACAAAATACTTTCTAAAACTCCCCTGGCTTCATAAAATACAAATTTCCTTAATTTGCAGAAAATTACTTCTGGTCATTCTTTTTTTGAATTACATGCATTTTAAGAACTGTATAGGGAATCTCTAGGAACATAACTTGATTGTTAGCGTGAAAATGAGAGTATATTATTTTTCTTTGTTTCAGAGTGTTCATTACTTACTAAGAAATGCGGCTTATTGTCCCTAGGAAGGGACATAATGATTTGCTTAAAACAGAGCATACACTAATTCCTTTTCCTACAATATCCTTAAGTAATTTATAAGTGCTTATTTCAGACTGAGGAGTTTGACAGTGCCCCTAGTGAATCTTGATATACGTGTCTTACAATTCATACACAAATGATACTGCATGAAATATTCATTAGGAATACTCTAAATTATGTACCAAACAACGAGGGTACTGTCGTCGTCACACTTTTCATCTGGTAAATATCCCAGTGGGCACAATGAATTCACTTATATCTCACAAAGAGTTTCCCAACATGTTTCAATTATTTATCATATGGCTACAATCCTCCATGTGCGCGTGCATGTTTTTGTTTTTCAGGCTTTTCAGAAACACACCCACATCTTCAATGCTGCAGTAAAATAGATAAAACCTATAAAGGAAGGCATTAGCTTGTATTTTACTTTAGTTAAGTATATTTCAAAGCAGTTTCTGTGTTTAGACTGCATTGAGGAGATCTGGTCACAGCATAAACAGATTAGACTTCAAGAGGAGACAGTTAAGTGTTTTTAAAAACTCCAGAAGATTTCCCCATTAATTTAAACTGAAGCACACAAGCAAGCGAATACAGGAAAATGGATCTATACCACATTTAGAACAGGCAGGCATCACATAATGACAAGAAGCAACAGGTCTATCATGATGAGATGAATGGTGTCATTTGTAACTTCTTAAAAGGCAGATGAAGAACACATGGTACTTCCTTGACACATGATGCCGAATGACACTTATCACTTAAAATAAGTAGCTAGAAATCTCAGACATAATAGATCCATTTGGAAAGTGCACAGCACGATGCTAACTTCTTACAAATATTTAACATCTTCTGACATGTCACATTCCATTATTCAATAATATAAACTAACATAATCTTGTTTTTTTAAAGTAAATTTAATAGAAACTTAAATTCTTCTACCCACACTTTTCAGTGCCTTAAGCTACCTTTCAAGTAGAGATGTCTTGCAGTTAAATTACTGAGGCACTGAAGATCCCATACAATGGAAAAGAGAAGGGCTAAGCAGCGTAGATGCAGTGTGAAGCAGCTTTCCTAATGTGCACCTCTCTTAACCTAATATTATGATTATAGAAAAATAATACTTAGGTAAAGATAGACACCAGGTTTGAATTCACCTGGGATGGTGACAATGCTAAGGAGACAATGCAGACTATGACACGATGGCAGTAGCAAGAAAGTTGTTTTCACTTTCTGGTTTACCAGAGGTTTCACGGGAAATGCTGGCTTAAACAGTTTTTCCTCCAGTCTGGTTAGGCACCACCACCACTGCTCCATAGCTGCTTGTCCCTTCAGCTGTCTGATACAACTGTCAGGATGCCGTGCAGTAACCACACCAGTGTTTTTAAAAAAACACTTTTTTCCGGTGAAGGAGCAGGACATGTCTAACCAGGAGCATCTTCCCAGTGCAATGCCTAGAACAGAAGTCTGGGCACCACAGTTGAGGTGAAGAAGCAGAATGGGGCAGCTGGAGGCAGCGAAGTGGAAAGTGGGTTTCACTGCCAAGCTTGCATGGAGACTACGTGCAGAGTGTGTGTAATTGTCCGATTTTTACCCAGAGTCACTACTTCTTGCTAGGCAACAGGAGCATCACTCTGAAAGAGCATAGGCTTCTAGACTTCATATATCCACAGGTATTAGTGATAAATTTTGACAATTTGGGAGAAACCCACACTTTTCAAGTATTGAAAGCGATAAAAAATGAATCTTGCTTACATAATTTATCCTTTTATAATTCCAACAGCATGGCAGGGTAGAATTCCTTTCATATATGAAAACTCCCTCCATGTAAAAAAATTACCTCTTATGTTTTTAAGAATGTGGCTCTTACTTCTCCTTTTGTGATGATGTTATAAGGAGAACAAAAAGCCTAAATTTTATATTGCCATTTTCTTAATTTTATCGGAACTACCAGTGCTCAAAATTCTGAACTAACATAAAAAATTTAACCATTTAATTTTATTATTGTCAGTAACTCTTGAGATAGTTTTAACAGTACTAGTCATAAACAGAAGACTATTGAACAAGGTGCTGCAGAAACATGTAGCAAAAATTATATTAACAAAGAAATGAAAAAAAACCTCTATAGAAATGCTATTTAGCACAATCTTTCTTTTAAAAAAGCTAAAAATAAATTAATATAACTGTGTGACTGTTACCCTTTTCTTGATTTTCAGGCGCTTGAAGACTTCCATCTCCCTTAAGAAAATCACATACACAAACTTCTTTTCTTAGTTACCTCTTGTGGACAGTTTAAAGTAATACACTGATAGAGAAAAAAGTTGAAAACTTTTGAGTTTAGCAATACCGGCATTTTCTTTTCAAACAATTTTAATACTGAATAAAATACATGTTTAGCAGCACAAGACACACACTCCTGACCTTTCTGCAAATAGAGGACAGATAATACACAATTTCTTTCTAAAATATAGTTAGAACAATAAAACTGGTTTTAATAACAGTTTGGGTTTACAGACTTTCTGTTTCAAATGCTACTTTTACTCTCACTCTTTATCCCCATTAGGAAGATGAGATGCCTCAGGGTAAGGGATATATAAAAGGTTTTACCCTCTTTCTGTCTACCCCTTTTTAAAACTAATTACTCCCTCTCATAGCATCCTGGGCAAAGCACGTTGGCATTGTATGTTTACTAGAGAGGGGAGGAAAAACCCGACAACTATCAATACATGCTATTAAATTTCAGGTGAACTAGAAGGTTCCCTTTTATGTAACACTTTACTGTCTAGCAGATGTTATGGCTATTGACCAGTTTGTCTAAGTTTAAGATTAAGGCTATGCTAAAACATGACACTTTTCCTCTTATAAATCTATTTTCTAGAATAGTAAAACCTGTAAAAATAACAGCGCAATGCTGCTAGCATGTTTTTCTCTCCGGTAAAACAATAAGAAAAATAAAATCATGTGGGTTTATTCTTAAAAAGAAACAGCTAATTATTTAACATTAGATGGGGTTTGTGGGTATGTGTATGTAACATTATTGCAGTGCCTCTGCTGTAAACTCCATTGGCTCTTAGCAGCAGATGACAAAGAATTCAGAATTCTGGGCTCTGTAACCATTTCTGTCACTGATTTCTTACAAAACTTTGTGGAAGTGAACAGGTTGAGATCTAAGGCGCCTAAATCAGCATTTAGTCCAGTGGCCGGTGCTTTTTTCCTGTGTCAGAGGTCACAGTTGGTCTGCAGAGCTTGCTTGTAGCCCCTGGAGAAGCCCTAAGCAGCAAGTATGTTTATTTTGGTGACTGTGTCAGCATAGGCAGTCCTTTCTGCCATTCATTTCTGCTCCCATCTTGCCCCTCATTTCAGCAGGAAAAATGTTTGCGTATTTGCACAGCACATGGGCAGATTGGTACAGTTTTTGGGTTTTGTTTCTGTCTTTCTGGTTTCCCAGTGGCCTTCTCCACAAACACAGCTGCAGCCAACACCACTCAGAGGTAGAGTGAGTCATGGTGCTCAGGATAACTGCTGAATGATTAAAGCAGTTAAGTATCAAATTTCTTTTTTCATGGAAAGTGCCATACCACCAGCCCATAAAACAACTCTTCCCCCTCTTCTTTGTCAGTAGGGTGCTTCCCAGGCCATCGGGGAATATAAGCACAAAGATAGCACGTAATGTATTTATTTGAATACGGTAATTTTTGTTCCCTCAAAATCCATTTCTATATGAGCACATTTTTGAAAGTCAAACTTTAATTAATTTTATTTTGTTTTGCTTGTTTTTGTTTTAGTTTTGGAACCATGAAGTTTAAGAACTATGAAAATAGCTACAATCAAAAGCTCACGGAAGAAAGATCTGCTTTCACGCATCCTTGGGCCCAGTCTTGCACATATTACTTGAATGAAATTCCCCATCACATAGGACGAAACTCTCTAATGTCAACAAAGTTAACCCGTCCGACATTTTTTCAGACGAAATGTCTGGCTTCTCAAAATTAACCGATTTCAGTTCTTAAACAAAACAACTGCTTCCTTCACCTGATTTCAAGAGGAACTTTGCCAGCAAAAAGCCTGCAAAAGTGGCCCCATTGTGTCTACCCGCCCTTGAGTGATTGCTGCTTAGCAGTTTCTCTTAAGAAAACTGTGCATAATCGAAGTTAGACAATGGGAAAAACAATTAATATGAATGACTCTGGAATCTCTGAGCTCCTTTGTTATGCTGCCACCAATGTACACAAGAAAGGAGCTATATATGGGACCATATGAGGTGATCAAAACATTAACCAGACATTGTAACCGTTTTTCAATATTCTCAGCCCCGAGTGTGTGTTTGAAAGAAATGTGCTACTTGGAGCACAGCCATTTTTTTAGTGTGCGCGGCCTGTATCTTTGCTTACTCATGGTGGTGGTGGTGACAGAAGTGCCGACGCCGGTCCCAGGAGCAGCGCTGGAAATACCTCCCTCTCCCTTCCTCACATTCAAAGCTAATCCACGGCCCTGTGAAAGACAGGCGTGTAATTTTATAGCAGCCTGTCCAGAAACTCGTAGTGAAACGCATAACTTTATGGCTGGCTTTCCTAAAAGTGCGCTTTACATGATAATTGGCTCATAAATATCTGAGGGCCAGGTTGCGATATTCTTCCTCACCGGGACAGGCAAAGGGCGGCCTTGTCCTGCGGGCATAGCCATGCGCGGGCTCCCGCGGACCCCGCAGGCCTTCTCCCTGCTGGGGGGTCCAGTCTTCAGGGGCTACAGTCCCTGTCAGAGAGGCCATGGGGTGCCTCACTTTTCTTGAGCCTCCTGAGTGTGCCCAAAACCGGCTGCAAAGTCTCCCTCCTTCGCTGTGCTGCAGACCTCACTCCTGGCCCCTGCCCTGCGCATCGTCACATTTTAAGGCCAAGCCTCTGACCCCATCTTCACTGCTTCCATTGCGAGAATCACCATTATCCATCTATCTTAAACTCCCAGTTCCTATTAGCCACTGTATTATAAAGGGTGATTTTTTTTCCAGCTGTTTCATGAAGTCTAATACACTATAAAGCGTAGTTATATCTGTATATGTGTGTGCCTGCCTGCCTGCCTTTGTTTACACACAAATCAAAGTATTAAACTTATATCTGGTAAATATATGAGATTATTTTCAATCCATTAGCTGAATCTGAAGCACCTTTAAAAATAAATAACATTTTTCTGTAAGGAAAATTACTAAGTGGGAAATTATTGGAGGCATACTACGCTGCGTATTTTGTGGTATCTGAGTTGGGGTTTGTTATTAGGAATGCTATTTGTTAGGCAGTCTTTGTAAACACAGTATGCTTTAGTTGCTGACCTGCTAATTAGTAGGTCATGTATCTAGTTCCCAGCCAGGGCGGTTTTCTTTCAGGTGGTCTGTATGAAATAGCTGTTTGTGAGATCTAGCAAGATCAGAGCATATTGTGAAATGACCTTCAGAAAAGACTGTATATCACCATGCTGTATGGCTACTTTGAGGTATTGTTTTTAAAAATACGGTTAAATAAATTGAATAATATTTCTACTACTACTACTAATGATAATGATAATAATAATCTGATGCCCATCTTACTCTGTGTTCTAAGACATAGTCTCCTAGTTTATATTTTTTGGCATAATTTGACAAAAACTAGGAGATAAATCCAATGAGAATTTTTCATTCTAGTATCTCATCAAAACTACCTCTTACCGAGGTCTGAAGTATTGCCCAACAACAGTATCTGCATGTAATGCAAACCTCCCTGCTGAGGTGAGACAGAGAGTAAAGAACTTTTAAAACTGAAGTAGCGACTTCATTTGTGAAATGTGTGTTTAGCTAATTAAAAATGAAGCTCCCAGTCACTGGAGTTACAACAATGAAGTACAATGTAAGCAGAATATATGTGATAAAATACTGAAGTTCTCTTTTTCTTCATATTATAGTCTTATTATATATTAGTTAATATGTTTTTTTGGTAATAAAACATTGGTTGCAATCTCCATTATGTGAAGTTCTCTGTTATTGTTATTTTATGTACGTGAATGAAAACATGGCAATTAAATCCAAGGATTGATGACTACTGGCACAGTTGTCTGCATAGCCAGGTGCCGGCAGGCAGAGAACCCACAGACAAATTCGTATTTCTTTCCACCTCGCTCTGTATTGAAAGGACTGTGGAAAGGTACAGTTGTGAGCAAATCTAGGCAGTGAGACAATGTGAGACAATAGTGAGACTATATCTAAGAACTTCTCAGTGTGTTTTTATGCCTCAATTCATTTTTTCTCATAGTGCTCTTACGATACTAAGTTTTGGAAGAACAACTGTGCATATTGAGACTTATTGAGGCTGGTGCGGTACATACAAATCAGACACTTTTCAGTAGCTTTTCAATCATGGCAGAAGCTTGTGCCCTGGTCCAGGTGTGCAGGCTCTCTGCTTGGCACGCAGAAGTGCAGGATTCAAGGACTGTGACAACCTTGCCTGCCTCCCTTTTCTCAAACACTCACAAACCCACATCTTAGATCATGTTCCATGGTCCCCTCTCGGACTTTGGTGGAAAGACTTTCCTTTTAACACTGCATGTATATGTGTGGCAGAGAGAGACTAGCAGCGAGAAGGTGGAATAGGGACTAGGGTTGAAAAGTCAAACCTTTCTTTAAAAAGACAGCCAGGGAAGGATAGAGGGTCACACAGTGTTTATCTTTTAGTAACATACCCAAACTTAAAAATATTAGTTTCAGCAATTGAAATAAACTTTTCAGTCAAATTATTCAGAAAGCTGACATTTATTGTAATATGACAACTTGCTATTGAGTATAAACGTTATCCAAACTTTATTTTCATTTAGACCCTAAACTTACTTGTCTGGTCTGGCGGTATCAATAAGCCAGCATCAAAGCACCACACTGATGTTGGAAGGAAAACATATAATTTTGTTATGGAGTCTCAAAATGCCAGTGGGGAAAATGTTGGTGCAAATCCAAATATAAATAGAAAATGAGCATTGTTCAAGATTTCCCACCAAGAATCTTGTAGACCATATGTTGTAAAATCAATTTATAAAGCTGTTTCAGGAGTGACCTACATATCAAGCCAAGTGCAGTTCTAAAAGCTTCCACCTAGTCCCCAACACAGCCAGAGAAGTTGGCATTTTACAACAGTTACTACATGGTATTATTGGCAGCAGTTCTACAAGCAACACATATTAGACTAATTACCATTAAACTATATTAGTTTCTGTTGATTTCCTGGCTAAAAGTTCAGAAGATCTCACCTTTTTCCATGTGATGTGCTTGCCAGATTTTACAGAATTCTCAGGACTTCGTAAGTAATATAACACCTTGTGTGAAGTCATTTCAATACAGCAATTGTTTTATAAGAGAAATGATCCTCAACCTGGCTCAGATCTAAGAAACATTTGTGAATGCCACTTTGCCCTTGCCCACCTGTTTTATGTTTCTCCTCCTCCCCTTATCTACCTTTTCCACACAACAAGACAATCCAAAGTGTGGGCCATTTAAGTGTCACCAGGTCTGCAAGGCTTGAAAAGCTCTGCCAGTTAACAAAAAACAAAATCCCTGTCGGTTCCATGGAATCACATTTCTCCACTGCAAAGAAAGTCGAGAGGAGAGGAAAGGTAGCTTTAGAGCAGGGGTTTGAATGAGGACACTTTGTGAATATGAATGGAAATTCTACATTCTTTGTTATTTTAACAAGCTGTGTCTGTTCTCCTTGAAAGAAATTGTATGAGAGAAGATTGGATTAAGTAGTTTTTATTCTATTTCAATGCACTTGTGCACTTTTACAAAGATCAACTTACTTAGCCATGTAATAAACTCTTGTTTTACAATAGTACTAGTGCATATTATACCACTATAGGTATCTGCAAAGTACAGAGTCAGAGCAGGGAAACAAAACATTTGTTTCTTTGGTGAATGAAGCATATATCATTCCCTTCATTCAGTACGTCAGATATAACTTGAACCTTTGCAAGGCAGTCAGAGCAATGCCCAAGTGCCAGTTAACCAACTTTGAGCAGTTTGCACCTATTCAGATCACTTTGTAACTCTTTACAATTTATCATTTGATAGGTTAGTGTTTATTCTTCCTATTCTGTCATTCTTGAAGTAAACATGATAAGAATCCTGAAATTTTCTTGGAGCAGAAAACATTTTCAGTCTACCGAATCCATAACAAAATCTGCCTTTTAGCAATAAAACACCTCTTTGTTACAGGCATTTGTGATTTTGCACAGCTGTAATCTGCAGAAACAAGTACAAATGCTTAAAAAAAGATTAAAATCATCTGCATTCTTATGAAGTTATGGAAAAATTATGTCTTGTAAAGAACTAATTTAATCTTTCACCAAATTCTAAGAGCTTTAATAAGGCTTCTACTATTTTAAAGTTTTCCTTTGTGCCTTGTCTTTCTGACTCCATCTAAACTGGTTCTAGTGGAAACAGGCTATGCAGTCAAAGTTATTGCATTAAGTTACAAATTAATTTTAGCAGTGTGATGCTTAGCTATATAGTTTAATCAAAGAAGGTGGCTGAGAAACAGCATAAGTGACAGAGGTTAGTGAAATAAGAGGGTATTAGAAGGAAAGAAAACAATTCTTGGTAATATAAGTATGTCTAAAGAAAAGAAGCATGAGAATTAAGCTGCAACCAGTCTTATATATGTCCTGTTTTAGAAGGATAAATGAGATTTTCTACAGAATTTTAAACCTTTCTAGCGAACACTAAATTGAGTCTAATACCATTTAATATTTTTCTTTAACAGAACAGAAAATTTAAATCAAATTCAGTTTCACTGAAAATGTTCTGATCTATCCAAAGGAATGTTATCATAGAAGAAGTTCCTCATATAGCTATCATACAAGAAAAAATGAGTCAAATAAAAATGTGAGAAATTCCTGGAAGAAATTTAAAAGATTGTTATTGTGATAAGCAGAACGATGTTATTGTGAGCAGGAAAAGGAGGAAAAAGCTTGCATTTAACAGGAAACAACCAAACCAATTTCATTTGGTCTTCCAGTAAACTGGAGTTTCTATAGGGAAGATTGGATACAGACATTGGATAGAAGTACTTCACCTGAATAATGGAAAAAAAGAGTTTATAGGATGAAATAAGATTATTCATGACAAATTTGCAGAGAAAGAAATTGCTACACGCTATTAGAAGAGTGATTCTCGCTGTTTGAGGTGCTCTAGAAAGATAAAGTACCATATGATCTTATAAACAATCTATTTGTAAGATTGTTCCAGCATAATATTGGGTATTTTGAGAAATTCACATACTATGGAGTAGTACGGATACTGCATTCTATGGTCTAAGATGGATAAAATGCTTGCTAACTGGAAAGAAAAGAATTTCTGTATTTACTCCCAGGAAGATACAGCACAGGAAGAGCACACGTATGCATTTCTGCACTTTTCTGGGCATCTGCTGTGGCTCTGTCAATCTGCTGTGGCACTCTAAATGTGCAAAATTTGTCCAGAGTACAACTGCATGCACAAAAACACGTATTGATTTCACAGAACTCAGTTTAGTTGCTAACAGATAATAAAATTTCAAACAATACTGCCACAGTATGTTAAATCTATGGTCATTCATGCACTGTATTTGAATTTTGAATATTTCCAATAAAAATTAAATTTCCAATGAAAATTACAAAAATATAAATTATTAATAACAAAATTTATAAATGCATACCTCTAAAATTATTGTGACGAGACATACTGGGGCTGACACTCATAGATAATCTATAGAAGCAATTTGGATGTGACTTTTTTCCCCTATTACTTACCATAATTTCTTCTACTTGTGTTTCCCTTCCTGTATGTTCTGACTCTGTGAACACTTATTCATGCCTTTTACAAGAAGTCGACTTAGTCTCACTCTATATTGAAAGTGGTAAAACAGCAGATGTTAGGATGTCTTGAATAGTTGTCCTTGTTGCTGTAAACAGACAACTCAAGATAGTAAAAGACATGAGAAGTCACTGTCTTGTACCAAGAAATGGGGAACAGGGCATTCTGTCACAGTCTGTGGTAAACATTGTGGCTGAAAAGAAAAACAGGAACAAGAGCCAAGGTATGCTTGGTACTGTGAGAAAACCTGTATAATATGAGCCTAGGCCACTGCAGAAACTCCTGAAGAACATAGAGCTGCTGTTCAGAAGTTGTTCGTACAGTGACGGCAAGGCCATGGAGGTGCTTGGGTGCTGTGCTTCCAAACAAGATCACCTTTAATTTATATATCCAATTCAGTGGTTTTTAATCCATGTAACAGAGTTTTTGTTACTCTGGTTTATGAATAAGACTATGTTAGGTGTGGCAATTTCGTTATCACAGCAGCATCAGTGGTTTACAATGAGTCAACTGTAGTGTTACATAAACAGATCATTAAAAAAATGTTAGTCTTCCAGAAATGATCCAATGCTCAAGTTAGTGGGTGAAATCTTAGCTCCCCTGAGTCAATGGCTTTATTGCTTACATTGTCCACTAACTACAAGAATGTGTTACCTTTGTTATTATTGCCTCAAGAATACCTCTTACAGATTATTGTATACAAACAACTTGCTACTACCTCTTACAACTACTAAAATGATCTGTTTCTGGATTAAAAAAAGAAAAAAAGGTGACATGCTTTGCTCAGATACTCTGAGCTAAACAAATTGTTAGATCTGGGGACAGAAAGGAGTTTAGTATGAATTTAGTATGGTTTGAAGTTTAGCAGGAGATTTATTTCACTCCTTTTTAACACGACGTGTGACCCACTTCCTAGAATCATCTACGTATTTCTATTAAGAAGTCCCTTGCTATAACAAGAACCCAGGATATTGTCAGTGCATTCTGCCACCTCTGTTCTCGCATTGCATCATTTGTGTCACTTTCAAACTATTGTTCTATTGGTCTCACTTTATATTTTAGGGTGCTGGGATGGGTTTTCAGGAATGTGTTATGAGAATTCTGTCCCGAGTAGCTATTGATCTCAAGGATGGATGTACTGCGGAGTTTCTATTTAATGTCTGACGTTATTCTTTCCACTTTTATGTTTCAAAATGATATTAGATCCATTCTCATATATAAGCAGACCGAAATGTGTCTTATCACTATAAATCACAATAAATTGAACGAATGTGCCATATAATGATCTGATGGTAGAGGAAAAAAGTTATTTTAAAGGAGAAATACAGAAGAAAGCTTTATTTCCTGGAGGGATTATTCTGTAAACTTGGCATCTTTAATAAGCATCCTATATCTTCATGAAACATTTATTCAATTTCCACTTAAGTGTTACCATTCTTTTGCACTAACTGTGGTAAGCGTTCTTCCAGTTAGAACTACGTGTGTATCCAGCAGACCAATCCCACCCTCCAACTTTTAATTTCTTTCAACAGTGTCCTGTAAATTAATTCAATTCCAAAATAATTTATTTTCAAGTAATTTCTTCATGAAGGACTGTGACTAACTGTAGACAACCCATCAGTTTGTAGCCTGTTCAGGTGTCACTCGGTGGCTGCAGAGCCTGGACAGGCACTCTTAGGAACTTGAAGCTGCAAAGGCAAAAGGCTTCTTCTTATTCTATATCGTTTGGTTTTCATGATGCTGACAGTAGAAAGTCTATCAAGTGGGTGACTGCAGCAGTTCAGAGTATTCAGCTCTGCTTCACCTGTGGTCCTCAAACAGCTTGCTCAAACCCTAGCATTTACTGTTTTGAACTGGGATTGTTTACTGATTTGGCACATATATAGTAGGAGTTTTGCCTGAATACGTGCTTCAGGATTAACTCTAATATTAAGAATCTACATAATGAACTGTCACAAAGAAATGCTGGATTTGTCAACCTTGCGCAGCTGTACTTTGCATCAGCCAAACAATAAAACAGTCCCTGTTGCCTGGTATTTATGTACTGAATGATGTGTGCCTGCCAATTATAGTCTTGCAAAAACATGTATACGCGTGATGTGGTCATAAGGGGCTGCTGTAACTGGTGTTTAGCAGAGCAGTCTCCTAAAACAAAAAACCCCACCATCCCTCATATGTGTATTGATAACATTTTATCCTTGAATCAAACTGATCTAGGGGCATGTAGTTGTTTTCTGAGATATAACTATTTACTTCAGGTTTTTAGCATGTTATTTTGTATTCCTGAGTCTCTAGCCTTGTCTGTTTTGAGGAAAATAAAGTTTAAAAATAAACTGCAAATTTCAAAATTATATTCTTTGTTGTTGATTTCTGGATGGAAGGGTCCATAAATCCAGAGGAGATTTGACTAGTCAGATTTTTAGAAATGTACCCAGGTTTCTCGCATGGGAGTGCAGAATACCTAGGAAGCAAGGGCAGGACCTTTACTTTCAACTCTGTTCCAATTTCCCCAGAAGCCTTGTGGCACCTGCTGTAAAAGAACTGTTTTATTGATGAAGAGAAGTGTAAACCCTGTAATCCTGTATTGCATGTAGTGCAATGCAGTTTTCTGTTTGACTTTCACCACTGAATATAAAAATATTTGCCCAACTGTCATTACACAGGGTAGAAAAAAAGACTCCAAGTTCACATACTGTTTCTTTGTCCTGCTTCATTTCGTTAAAACACAGAGGTAGGCTCCTGTACTCAGCTGGTTCTTGGACTGTCAAGGAAGCCTTTCCTTAGGAAAATGTTAAATGTTTCACAAATTGACATTGAACATGGCAAAAAAAAATGCACTTTCATTCAGTTATTGCTAGTTTTCTTTTATTGCTTGCTTCTCCATTGTACACTGTGCTTCACTGTGCACAGCTGGTTTTCAGGCCCTGCCAAGACTAGTTGCAGAAAATAAAAATATTTGCCAGCTTCACTTTAACAACAACAACAACAACGAGAGCTTTTATTCTTTGTACTCTATGTACATGAAAGTAACAGGTCCACACTGCCTCCGTCACAGGAATCTGGCACAGGGAAACTGCTGTTGGCTAGCAGCCGAGCATTTTGTGTAGAATACTACTACTGGTAACAGTTTTCATTGGCAGAGGATTTGTCTCCAGTTGAATCCAAAGCTAGAAGCAGATTTCAGTGATTTTTTCATGTCTGTCACTTTCTCCCTCATCTTGTGTCCATTATTCCCATCCTGAGACTCCAAGCTCTTCTCAAGCATTTATACCAGTTTAGAAAACTAACTCCTTCCATTTGCAGCAGCTCAGCTCTGGCTAACACTACATTACTTTTATTACTACTTCAAATAGAAAGCAGCCCTATGTTGTAAGAGTTTTCTGTTCTTGTAGCTATTGAAAAGAGAGGTGGCTGAGCACCCTGTCTAATTTGAACATGAACATCACTTGTTCAGATTAGCTCCTCTGAACAGCAAGCTTTCTGATCTGCACGGGAATAGGTGAGGGAAAATCAAATGAACAAATCCTTTTGGGGAAAAAAAAAAAAAAAGAAAACAGGTCTGCAAACCACCTTAGTTAATTTTTGAGAATGAGAAGAAATAATCTGTTGTATTATTATGAGACTGCTTTCTCCCTCTAGTGTCAAAATTGGAGACCTAGACCCATGTCTTCTAGTGTCGCCTCTACCCTGTGAAATTGCCAGAGCTGTGTAGGTGGTTAGCACAAAGTTTGCAATAGAGGAAACTCCTTTTACTTCTAAAATAGATCTCTTCTTCCTCTCCAAAATGCACAATGAGTACAATTACTGCATGTCTTCCCATGTGCACTCTGTGGTTGAAAGGATATTTCTGTAAAATAAGGGCCATTTGTACAAGGTATTTATTCACACTGGGATAAATTTAATGAGGTGATCATCGCACCTCTAACTTTTTTTTTTTTAAAGGGATTATTTCTTCCCCTGAGACTATATGACAATTCAAATTAAGTATATACGGCGGTCTTGAGACTCAGGAACATTGTGGAAAAGAGAACTGAGAAACGCACAGTTGTAAAAATGAATGGCAAATAGTTCCTCTGTGCCAGTGAAGAACAACAAAACTCAGGAATCTGTTTAAACTGGTGTGTGTGGATTTTAACTCTGATTACTGAAGCCTGGGAGATTTATATTGCTAACTTTTCTGAAGACAGGACTTTAGAGTAAACCACTTCCTCACATAGACTTCAGGATGGGAAGCAAATTCTTCTGAGATATGCACTTTTTTTTTTTTCCTAAACAAAAGAAAGAAAAAACATGTCTCTCTTCACTCACCACAGACTAGACATCTTCAACTGGTGCACTTTGGCCCTACAAGACGTTTCTCAGCCCTTTGCTGCCCATACGTTTATATCCACTGCTTTCCCAAGCAACTTCTTCTCCAGGCTAAGAGCAAAGGCACCCCTGAAACATCATGTTTCTGAGGCATCAGGTCTTGGCATCAGTGGATGTCTGCAATACCAAAAGAAGCCAAGCGGAGAAGCACAAATCTGGGTGACAACTCCTTTTGAATAATCTGTTTAATTGTTTATCCTTACCTAAGCTTGCTTGGAATTTCAGCTTCTAGTTTCCATTTCTCATAAAGATTTGCTTCTCCGTTCTTTGTGACCGTGAGACATTGCAGGTTATGGAGAAAGATGAGTTCATTTACTCCCCTCCTCTTAATTGGCTTGTCCAGTATAATTATGTATTAGACATCTTTATATCACCTTACAGATATTCTTGACTCTTATCGTCCCTTATGATACAGGGGTAAGTCTTTACAAATCACTGAGAATCACACATGTACTTTGGTAATGTAACTTAAAGCAGAGCGTTCTTAGTAATTTAGAACATATACTAGCATCCACAACACAAATGAGTGATCTAACAGAGACAAGTATACATATATAGATATATATATTCCTGTTTCCAAGCTCACTTGCAGAAGAGCCAGCTAATGTACCATAAGCATATAGAAATTAAACATTCAGTAGGTATTTTAGTATAAATAGAGCTAACTGTAACTTCAGGTTTATGAGATTTTGCAATCCATTAATATCCTTATAGTATACATTAATGTGAGAAATTTTACCTCTAAAACTTCCTGCTTCTAAATAATGAAATACAGACCCAGGATTTTGTTACATGGAATTCGTTAATCCAATTTCAAAAATGAATCTTACTTTAAAATAAGTTTACATAGTAATTTTTCCCTTGAATAACATAATCATTTCACATGATTTACTCATTGACTACAATAATGTATTTCTTCCTATCGAAAAATCCACATATATTTTAAATACACATATATCTTAAAGACACATATATCTTAACCTAAAAACAACAGAATTGTATTCATTTTTCAAGAAACGTTTGGAGATTAAAGACTAACATAACTGTTTTGTATCTACAGAATCCAAACAATGCTAAACTAAGACTCTGAATTTACAGACTCTAGACTGCAAACGAACGTCATTAAAGATTTTCCCTACTGCAGAACATAAATGGCTAAGAAAATAAATTATTTTTTATCTTCAAATCAGGAAGGTTAATGAGGAATGAATATTCAAAGCTGATTGATTTTTTCTTTAACAACTTAAAAAGGATACTGCTAGCGAGTAGTGACAGCGCTTTACAATGTAACTGGGCCAAGAAAGGTGAAACAGCTTTCTCTATTTCAATTTTTTTTATACGTGGCTATGAGGTAACAGAGTTGCTTGAAATTCAGAAATCCCACCTCAAGAGAAATCTGACATTTTACTTTTTCATCCTAGGAAGAAAAATTTGAAATTTTCCACATTAGAAAATGTCTAATAATGTTGTTTGGAAATATCAACACATTTTGACTAGGTAATTGCCAGACAATAAAAAAATTTAAAGATTTCATTAAAATGTGTTGGGACAATTAAAAATGCTAAATTTCCCTTTACCAAGTTGCGTAACGGGTTTGGACATCT
Source organism: Rissa tridactyla (assembly GCF_028500815.1). NCBI lineage: Eukaryota > Metazoa > Chordata > Aves > Charadriiformes > Laridae > Rissa > Rissa tridactyla. The sequence goes on along the minus strand of NC_071497.1, from coordinate 69,392,127 downwards.
GATTTCAGTTCTCTCTGCTGGATCACATCCTCAGGGGTGGCTGTGTCTCCCATAACATACTCATGACGAGGTTATTATGCACCTGAAATTATGGAATATAAGAATGTGTTCTGTAACATCTTTTTTCTACCACTATGTGGTCAAAGAAAAATATGATTTTTACCATTAATTAAGTAGTTGTGGGTTCTGTGTTTTACTGGAGGACAAGAAAATACAGAAGGTGTGCCATAATCTGAATGTCACAGTATTTTAAAAAGCATAGGATTACAATTCAGGGTTTCAGAAATTCATTCACAAAATTTAACACTATATAATTGATGTGGTCGGATCTTTTGGCTTAATGTCTTATTCATTAAAAACTTAGATGACTGTAGTTAACAACAGTGTTAATTAGGAAAGAACATTTCCTGTACAGCAAGCACTATAAATCCATTATAAAATAAAATTCCCTATATACAATCCTTAACTTGAACTTGAGGATGTGACTCACAATCAACTCATATCTTACTGGTTGCTATTCCTTACTGCCCCAGAACAGACACCTCGCTCAAACGGATTTCTTTGGAGGAGTTGTATTTTATAAGAAGGGAATAATTCAAATATCATTTGGCTACAATGAGGCCAAGAATGAGTCCCAATGGCTAGGATAGCCCCTTTGGATATGGGAAAACATCTAGGTCATGCTCCATTCATTCCTGCAACTTAGGTGAAACTCTGGATGCAACAACAACAACAACTATACTAATAATATTAACGTTAACATTAATACTAAAAAAAATATAAATAACCCAACCATAGATAAGTCCCTTTTGTCCCTATATTCCCAATAGGTGTCCTATTCACTTGCTTTGCTTCCTCTTCGTGATTTAACAAATCTTTCTGAGCAACAGCAGCTATTTAACAAGGGATGAAAAAAGAAAATATTCTGAAGTCATTGCGGTCTCCTCCACAGCTGTTTGTGGAACCATGGGAGAAGTCAGGTTGGATTTGGGGCTGGAAGGGACCTCAGGAGGTCTGTAGACTGGCATCATTCTCAAAGCTGGGGCAGCTAGTAGGTCAGACTGCATACTCAGGGCTTTATCCCATTCACTGTGTCCTTTTTAGCCCAATCATCCAGCCAGTATTTTGTTAATCTGGTTGCCACCCAGACTGTACATCTTAAATTGGATACAAAAGTACTGTGGGAGAGGGGTAAGAAAAAGGAAATAACATGGATCTGTCATGCCCTGAGTAAGTTCCCCAGTCACACAACTTTTGGATTCAGAGTTGGAGATAGGGAAAAAGGTGAGAACTGACAGCATAATGTCTTCCTTTTGCTATATTTAGATGAGGGGACAGAGTGTACCCTCAGCAAGTTTGCTGATGACGCAAAGCTGGGAGGAGTGTCTGACACACCAGAAGGCTGTGCTGCCATACAGCAAGATCTGAACGGTCTAGAGATTTGGGCAGAGAGGAACCCAAAGAAGCTGGGTTTTTCCCAAGTGAACTTTCCAGCTGGCCTGCTGGAAAGCAGCTCTGCAGAGGGAGTCATCCTCCCCCTCTACTCTGCCCTGGTGAGGCCACATCTGGAGTACTGTGTCCAGTTCTGGGCTTCCCAGTTAAAGAAAGACCAGGAACTACTGAAGAGGGTCCAGCGGAGGGCTACAAAGATGATCAAGGGACTGGAGCACCTGTCTTATGAGGAAAGGCTGAGAGATGTGGGTCTGTTTAGCCTGGAGAACACTGAGAGGGGATCTCATCAATGCTTATAAATATCTAGAGGGTGGGTATCAAGAGGTTGGGGCCAGACTTTTTTCAGTGGTGCCCAGCAACAGGACAAGGGGTAATGGGCACAAACTGGAACAAGGAAATCCCATCTCAACATGAGGAAAAACTTCTTTACGTTAAGGGTGACAGAGCACTGGAACAGGCTGCCCAGAGAGGCTGTGGAGTCTCCTTCTCTGGAGACATTCAAAACCCTCCTGCATGCATTCCTGTCCAACCTGCTCTAGGTGAACCTGCTTTGGCAAAGGTGTTGGACTAGATGATCTCTGAATGTCCCTTCCAACCACTGCCATTCAGTGATTCTGTGGTATTTCCAAGTGGTAGTAGCATGCGTTGTTCACCACAGCTCTGGAAACATCTTCTGGACTTTAATCCCTTCAGCAGGTTTTGAGAAAGGAGCGAGTAGCTCCAGTGCCTTGGCCATGCTCCATATATACCAGGCTTTGCCCTGCTTTGTTTTGTCAGGTCTGGGGGATCCCAGGTTTGCACAGGGACAGAGATGTTAGTGTCTGAGAAACTATTGTCAAAATGCTGGTCTGTGACAATGCCTTTGGATTTGTCAGTGTTTAAGGGGCTTGTTTTATGCTGTAAAGTTAGATTCACATAACAAGATTCTACCTATGTCCCATTTTTGGCACCAAGACTGTGAGGAGAGGCTTTGCTCTCTGTTCATCTAACATAATTTTAGAACCCAAACAGATAACAGGTAAAATGAGAAAGTGATCAGAGGTCTTTCTACAGAATTAAGATTGAGATTTTTGGACCATTTTAGTGGATGTGTTTTAATGGAAGATTTGCAGCTAAATGCTTATCTAGATGTTTAACCTTGGGTATTGATATTTAAAATAAATCTTGCAGGTCTGGAGCTGTAACCAAACTCAGCTATATACAATATTATCTCTTTGCTGAAGTGTTGTAGCACAAAGAGGAAAGGTACCCTTCTAGGGGAGAAATAGGCTGTAGTCCTGTCGTCTCACAAAGGAGAAGCTTACTCCTGGGAAGGTTACATTTAAGGAAATTCAATTATGTAGCTGACCACTTACAGCCATTAAGTATGAATTTTCCATGTGAAAATCTCAAAATTGTTGATTAATTGGGCTCTAGTTCATGCAGATAGTGCATACATTTATTTTTCAAAAGCTCTTAAAATATTCAAAAATGAAACTGTGTTTTGTCTGTAAAGCCTGAGAGACTGTAAAAAATAAAAGTGAAAGGCTTTCCCTTTCTGCGTTTTACACATAATGATATATATATAAACATAGTACATTGGTTTATACATACACTAGAGTTTATAAAAGAGGTCATTTGCATACTAAGCCTCAATAATTATTGAAATCCAACATATTAAAAATGCTACCTTGGTAGTATTTGTATGTCATAGAATCATAGGATGTTTTCAGTTGGAAGGGATTTCATGTTTTTATACTAGAAAGACCGTCAGACTATAACATATAATGGGCTATATACTCAGCTGGCAACTCTAATGCTTTACAGCAGCCGACAATCCAAGCTGATACTCAACATATGTGAAGTCCTTAGTGCACAGAAAATCAATAACAAAATTTCCCTTGGTTAGGTGACTTCCCTGATCTGAAGGCTGATATCACTAGAGAAAGAAATTTTCCTTCCCTTCACTCCTGATATCCTAATGGATTCTAACTGTACTGAAACAAATAGATTTATTTCAATTGGTCCCTGTATCAGGCTGTATAGTAACTATTTTTCAGGTAATACTTGAGAATTTATTTATTAAATAATGTGAATAATTTTTTTTCTGTTTGTTTAGAAGTTATTTGATTTCACCTTGCACAGTTTATATTTACTCACTGCCAGCCTTAATCACAAATTTCTGCTGTTTGGTGGAGTTAATGTAATATCCAAAATAAGAAAATAGTATATAAATTATTGTATTCCTTCAATGTTGAAAGTAACAAAATAATGATATTTATACTATTTAGACTAGACATAGGAGTCTCAGAAAAGCAATTAATACTCTCTTGGGCTGTGTAAAGTCAGGAGAAATGGTGTAACTGGATTTTCAGTTTTTCGGTTGCAGCAAATTTTTTAGTATTTCTAACTCTTTCTATTTCACTGAGGATTTAGAAATGTCCAGAAGCTGTTTTCTTTCAGAAGAATGCTACCAGAACATTTTGCATTTTTGCATGGGGAAAATCTTGCGAAAAATAGTTTGAGAATGACTGGCACATTTCATTGCTACAAAGTCAAAATGCTTGGTTTTAATATTTTTCATTAAAATATTGTCTATTTTTAATGTTAATAACTTCTGCCATGTAACAGAAATCTCACTTCACACCTTGCCTTAAAACTAGCCCCCCTTTCACATTTGATTTAAAGCAATAGTTAAAAATACTTAATTCCTGAAAATGTCAAAATGGAATTTCTTATCACAGTGGGTAGTAGTTGCTTTCTAATTTTTCTCTTAATTTCTCAGAACATACAAAGGAAACTGTCTGAATTTTGTGCAACATTTCTGTTTCTATGGCACTGTATTTTCAAAGGAAGAATGGTGCAGCCAGTGTTGCTCTGAGTGGCTGTTATGTGCGGGGTGCAGGTTCTGGGCTAGTCCTCTCTGAACAATCTGGAATTCTGTTTCGGGTGAAAGCCAAGAGAAATTGGCAATCTTGGCTTTTTCAAGCTTGCCTGCTATCAGTAGAACAGAATACTACTTGAAAGGTTGAGCTTGGTTAAGGATGATCTTTGTGAAACCGTAAAATTTTTTTTCTCAATAATATATAGCTAAGCGATAAACAAGGGACATGTCTCAAAATGTAGGAAAATTTAAATTTACTGTCAAATAAAAGCATAATCTATGATAGGCATTAACAAAGCCTAAAAGGAGAGCTACTTTGGTAGGTTAAAAGGAATGCTTGGTTTTGGATGGAAGTGGAATTTCATTCAGTTGAATTTCATTCAGTTGAATATGAAGCAAAGTTTAGTGTCTTGCAATTCTAATTATTTTGTTTTTTTTATTTTTGTTGTATACAGGAATTGTGAGAAAGAATGCGTTGTACACCGATGACGTGCTAGGAAACAGAGTTTGAGAGAAAGATAAGATTATTTTCAGATGGACCTTTTCAAATTTAATAGACTTAATGGATTATAAGCTACTTTAAGTGGTAGATTAAATAAATTACAAAGAAAACATGGGCACTTAAAGACTGAAGGGGAATATACCTTTGTAAGTTATGCTGTCTGGCTTAGAAACATTAAATAAGGTTATTAAAATTCTTTGGAAGAAAGTTTAAGAGCAGTTAAAAACACAAATTGCATTCTGAGATATATAAAATACTTTATTTTGGCAGCAATCTAGTAACACCTGCTATACTTAGAGCTGTAGAACATTTTCCATTAAAACTCCCTGTTTTCTCATCACTTTCCTAAAAATGCAACCTTTGACGTTGAATCCTTGATCCTGTCTAAAAGATATTTTTTTTTAGTATCAACAATTTTCTATAGATGCCAACATTTTCCCCATTTCCATAAATGCCTACAGCAGGCTAAGACTGCAACAATTTATAGAAGGATTACAATTATTTTCATTGAATATAGCCCTAGCAAAAGAAATGGGAAAATGGCATTAATGAATTAATCTTCCACTCTTCCTCCTCAGAATTCTGCAATGTTTTATCATTCATCATTACGGTGTTTTATCATTGCTGTTATTTTCTGTACCCCTTTTCATATTCAGCCTTCTTAAAATGTGGTTACTAAAAATGGACAAGGTACTACAGAAGATGTTTTAGCAGCACTAAGAATAAGTAACAACCTCTTTAATGATTGTGCTAAGAATACATCGAATTAAGGTTTTTTTCAAGTGGCATCACAGTATAAGCCAACATGGGTCTTTTGATCTCCTATGGCCTTCAGATCCTTTTCTGAGATAGTGCTGAAGAATGATTTCTTTTCAGTTTTTGTGTATGCATTTGACTTTCCAACCATAGTATCTTGCCTTTGTCTTATTTTGTATATTTTTTACATTTCTACACTCAGCTGAGATTTTCTGAATTCTAATATTGTCCAGTAAACTGCCTCTCTTCTTTTTTTCCCATCTTTTAAATTGTTAATGAAAGTAATGATTAGACTCAGCTATTTGGCCATGCAGACCTCAACATGGCCTCTCTTGGACCATTATTTTGACAGGTTCCTTCTCTGTTCTTTGAAATCAAATCTGGTATCCTAGAAGACAGTAATTAATAACACTGGGATAGTGCTGGTTAGTTGTTTACAAATTCCAGGGTAAACTTTATTTGACCTTGCTGACTGATTATACCTAGAGGAAACACTGTTTTTCTTTTTTTTTCCTTTCTTCTTTTCCTACTGTTCCTTCATGTAGAGTGCACTCATGCAAAGGTCACATTAGACATTAAATATATAACATACTTTAGGCATATCTATTTAATCTGATGTTTATTAATAGATATTCAGTGGGAGTCAAAGTATCGTATTTAAACACTTTTTCAATAAAGTATCTTGTGAGATATAAATGCATCTAAATTTTCTTCATAATCTTTCAACATCGTGTTTCTACAATCTTTTCTCCCTACCATTTTTGTTCTTTGTCACTTGCAATCCCTTTTGCTTCTTAATCATTCTTGTTTTATAAACATTTTCTGTGAACCGTTCCCTAATAATTACTCTGGCTCTGGGTTTTATTTCCTGTAATTGTGACTACTCCATTTTGATTTTTAGATTCTGTTGATATAACTACAATGATTTTTTTACCACGCTTCTTATATTTCTTGTATATGAAAACAATTTCCTCTTAGCTAATTTTTAATACAGTTTTTTTTCAATAAGATTCAGTGCTTTAAAGCCCAGTTTCCATGAGACCCTACCTATTGATTAACTGTATTTGCTCAAGTTAATTTTCTTATTCTATTGCTTTCACTTTTTTCTTTTTTTGAGTTATGAACTTTATTATTTACTTTCATCCAAATTGCCTTCTGTCTTTAAATCCTCATCCAGATCCAGTGTATTAGCTAGAACTGAATTTAAAGTAGCTGTTCATAAACCCTGAAAAAACATTGCATATATTCTTCCATTGCCTGTGTGAAGACTCATATACTGCAAGTGTGATGAAGTTTGGTGTATCCTGAGCTCCTCAGCACAAGAGAGACTGGGACATACTGGAGAGAGGTCATCAAAGGGCCACAAAGGGTGACTAAGCATGGGAACATGTTGCCCAGGGTGGCTCTGAGGTCTCCATCCATGGAGATATTCAAAAGCTGTCTGGACACAGTCCTGGGCAACTAGCTCTTATGTGACCTTGCTCTAGCAGGGTGGTTGGACCAGATGACCTCCAGAAATCCTTTCTAATCTCAATAAATTTCATTTCAAAAAAATCTATCTTAAAAGTAGAATTTGAACACTGGATCATACATCTTGGGATCATCTTGGGATCATCTTGGGATCATATTTAAGCAATGAGGATAAAACAAAGTACTGATCAGGTTTTCATTTACTGAGGATTGCCAGCACTGCACAGTAAATGGTCTCACATTTCTTAAGGAAAAATTAGAATGTGATAATGAAACTAAGGACTGTACTATAATGCATGTGTACCAAAAGGTTAACCAAAGGTTTTACAGAGAGAAAATTCCAGCCTTTCCTTTTTCTCAGTAATTGGCACTACTACATCAAATTTTTTTTAACCTATATTTAATATGTTGCAGAATTTGTATTGAAAGAAGAGGTTAACAAGGGGACATCAAAGCCATTTGGACAGCAGAAAAGGAAATAAAAGGACAACAAAGATAAGGCATGGAAGATTCAGCATGTAAAGCCTTTGGGAGTAATTTCTTTGCATGACGGCCCATTAATGCATGTAGTAAATTTCCAAGGTCAACAAAAGAAGTTGGTACAAACAGTTTCATGAAAGAGCCGGGCAAGAACTTCCACGGAGACAATGCTGTCATTTTTACTAGGAATGGTAAAGGACAAATCAGGATATTTTCCCCCATTAAATAGTCCTGCTCACGCCACATTCTTCTTTTTTTAACTTGCTGCTCTATAAATGGGTCTTTTCCAACAGTAATAAAAATCAATACAAAGCCCATTTAAAATGCAGAATATAGAAGACTAATGAATTCTTAGCTGTAGTATTTTATATAGCAAAGAGAGCTGTTCTATATAGAGGCACAGCAATATTGTGTGAGGCCAGGTTGCTGTTCATATCTCTGTTAAATGGATGGAGACAAATTCCATCTCTCTCTTTTCTCTTATTACAGTGGGACAGAAGGTGTTTGTATGTATGGGTTCACTGCCACTGCAAAGATACAGGCCTCTAAAGGTAGGTGATTTTCTTCCTTTTGTGATTATTTTTTATTCGGGATATTATTATTGATTATTGTTATTACAGTGTTATGTTGGAGCTAAGCTGCTGTTGCAATTGGAGCACTGTTGGGTACAGGATTTTCCCTACTGGAGAAACGAAGATTTTTGTTGTGAAGTTGTCCCTTTTAGGACAGAGAATAAACTCCTAGACCGTACTACTGCAGAGTTCAGTGTCAGAGATTTTGTCATTTTTAAACATAATTTTCCTCCAAGCACAAGTGGTATTGTTCAAAAGTCTGTTCTGGACTGAGCTTTAAAATATCTCAGGCATGGAGAAAAATGTTGGAGGAGAAATTATTTAAACCAGAAAGGACTTAATTATATGCAATGGAGGGGGACATGAGCCACATTCAAAGCGAGTATATTCTTCCCTGGATGTGTAGGTGTAACTCCCTCGTGTATATTAAAAATGATCACTTACAAAATGATTTTAGATATATTAATGGACTTACCGCCAATCTATTTCTGCTTGTCAGATGTGTCACCTCACATCCTTAGAGTACAAGAATGGCAACACTCTCTTTGCTTTTGACAAGTGAACTAAAATGGAAATCAAGGTATTTCTATACAGGCTTTGCAAAGGAATTTACCATTTTAACTGCAACAGGGATAGGAACTTTCTGATATTCAGAAAGGTCCCTGCCAAGCAGAAGACTATTCGTAATCGGAGATAAACACACAAAGTTTCTAATAAGGTCAAAGTCACTAAGTTATGCTATAATTGATGTTGATTTTATTTTTTTGTGATGAAAATCTTTTGTTTATTTTTCTCCAAAGATTATAATGAAAAAATACAATTGTGTACAATCTTATATACAGCAAAAATTCTTTACTCTGATCGCCATTCTGTCCTGTTCTCATTTGTCTCATTAAAATACTGTAATTCATTTTCCTGAAAGCCTGCTTTATTCCTTTTTCTACTTTTCTTGCTATTAAAACTTGTAGAAAGATGTGGTTGTAATCTGGAGCTGTACCTAGCACTGTAACAGGTGTTGCATTAGCCAGTGAAAGATTTCTTCTTGCCTGACTCAAAGTAGTAGCCAAAGCACCCAACGAAGTGCCTGGCAGCTAAATAGGATTTCCTCATTTAATGACCGTAATGCTGTTGCCTAGCATCTCACTGAGCTACTGTTTTTTAAACTTTTATGCTGCTATTGTACTTATGTAGATGTTTTGATTAGTGTATCATTCAGTTGCTGATATTAGTCTTTGCTTATGGACGCTTGTGTTCACTCAATATGTATATAAATGATGTGAGATATTATTCCTTTGAAACAGATGTATAACTCTCATGCCACTAATGCATTTTATCGCAGTTGAGTAGTACAGACTTTTATACTTTGTCAGCAAAAGATTTATAATCTGTGAAGAAAGTTGTGCATGGAACAGTACTTCAGAATGTGTTGAAAATGTGTATGTATGCTTCATGATTCTGCTTCAAATCAGATTTTCATATTAATATCTATTTTTATGATATTGTTTAACATTAATTAGAGTAACTGTGCATAATCAGAAAGGTAATAGGTAAGGCATACCATTGCTTTAGATTATTTACATGTACATAGTATGAGATAGCCTGTGCGCAAGAAAACACAGATTTGAGCAAATCTATGCAAAGGAATTTTTGTTTGTTTACTGTTTCAAATCATGGCCAGTGGCCTAAGCTTTACTAGACTGATGCCTGGCATGAGCTCATATAACTATACTGTAATACAGTCAATAACTGAACTTTGATCGCCAGTGCTGTGGGCAACTGCTATGATAACAAGATTTTCCTGGTTCAGAAGAGTGAGAAGACTATGCATAGTAAAGAAGAAAAGATAATCCCCTCCCCTGCCTACGAGGCAAAATGGTGGCAAATCACATCAGTGCATGGAATGCAATGTTAATATAATTACTTACTATTTTGTGAACTTTCAAAATGAATAAATATTGCTAATTTTGAAAATAGTACACCACAACAGGGATGGGTGCAGAACGTGCCTGAAGAGATTTAAGGTTACAACCAAGAAGTCTGAAGAGCTTGCAACTATAAGAGTCCAGCAAAAGAAAAGTCACAACAAATGTAGTTTTTATAATCAAGAACAACATCCCTCTTTCTGAGAAAAAAGATCCACAGCAGCAGAACTATAGGTAAATTCTGCAAAGTTTCAGTCTACACACAAGGCCCAATGCCCAGCCGATATTAAGCACACACCCATTCTTTTCATGGGTTCAATAACTTCAATTAGGCTGTCTTAATGTGACTCAGGATGTCAACTTAATATTTCTTATATCTGGAACCTTCCTGACCCAGAAAATTCAAATAATTACTCTAGTGAAATTGTTGCACTTTATATAAAAAAAACCACCTAGCATTCCATAATTTATATGAAGCACACACTCAGTTACCATATATATAGTATATACTTACTGAGATGGATATAAAAGCTGTACTCATCATGAGCTTTGCTCAGATAAAGAGTCAGAAGTTCATTGATTATTTTTTTTAGGAAATTTGTGCAGTATTTCTATCAATAACTTCGTTGGTTTGGTCGTGAAGAATACATACGTTTTTAAGATATTGCCTCTTTAAAAACAATGTGCTTAACAAATGTGAATAATTTGTATTTTTAGCAATTACATATTTTACAAATGAGGGCACATGCTTCTGCAAGAAGGTACTTGTCAATCTATAGATGGTCTAGTTTTTCTGCTGCTAAACTATACAGAAAGTAACCACCAGAGACCAACCATTTGAGTCCAAAGACTATGCTTATTCATAGTGATTTCTAATAAAAACTGATAAGATTAATGCCTATAGTGTGCTACCCAAAAAAGACCTGTTTGGTGGAGGAAACAAAGTAAATAAACCGTTTGCTGGTTTTGTTAAATACTGGTTCGGCTACTCCACCTTTTAAGTATGTCATTAATTCAGAGTACATGCAGCAACTTGAACTGCCAACTTGGCATACATTAGTGAAAGGCATACTAGCTAATTCTCACAAAAACTGCAATTTTCTTTCATAATCATTAACATTCATACGCATCCAAAATCTTTATTTATTTAATTAACTTTTCTCACACAGTCTAATTTTTTGGAAATGAATTTATGGAATTGAAATCAATCACACATTCTTTTTTCAAATACCATAGTTATAGCTTAGGGAAGAAACAACTGATGGCACACACTGGTGTTTCTGTATATTGGTTAGCTAAATGATGCACTACTTTAATTTTTAATGGGATAAGGAATTAAGTGAATAAATAAAAATTTGAAAGGTATCTGTGTTCATGAACCAAGGTTTAATTTCATTCTTTCCTTGTTAAAATTATTTAGAATTTACTATGGTGGCTGATGAGCACCATTCATATTTCATGACAATATACAGATCTAAATAAACATGCTGTAACTTTATGTGTTTCTTAATTATCCCTTGTCATGATTAACACAGCAATACCTGTGATAATAAAGTGTCTGTAGTTAAGCATTATCTTTCTGATGAGCAGCCAGGAGTCAAGACAAATGAGATTAATATGGATGCAGAAGGTCTCAAATACCTTCAGATAGCATGTTCTGGCACTTTCTTAAGTACAGAAAGAAGAATCAGAAAACAAACGTCAGTGGAGGAGCCTTAGGAAAAGGCTGTTCCTTAACTTTCTAGATGGCAATCTGGAGAGCGGTACATCATTTAACACTGCAGTAATTTTTTTTTCCTCCTTATTGAACATAGTCTCCAAGTTTGGATTTGGCCAGTCCCAGAACATAACAACCTTCTGAGCCATGGACTTTTGTTTGGTGGAAGTGTGGAGCCAGAAAATTCATATGCAGCCATAACTCCAAAAGAAATGGCCCTGGATTGACTCTACTTTAAATTCACTGCCTACATGTAGCTACATACTGCCTCCACGCTGCAGCAGCTTTTTTACTGGTGCCTATAGGGGATGTACTGGAGAACCAAATAGCATGCAGGACACAAGCGTCCAGAGATCCACTGACCTTTTCCCATTTAAATGATTTTTTCCTCCTCTAAAAGGGTAAAGTGTGGTCTGTAAGTCACTTTTCAAAGATAAGCATGTGTGAATCTGACAGTATAATTTTGCCCTTAATAAACAGAATTTATAGTGTAAGCTGTTTCAGAAGCCATGATAAACGAGATAATTGGACATTATTCCATATTGTAACACAGACGGCCAAAATTATACCATTTAAGACACTTAAGAGGATCTGTTTGACTTCTTAAAAATATACTTTTACAATAATGAAATTCAAAGTATATACTTTTCTTCAATGACAAAGGTATTTTGAGAAATCCATCAATTATCATTCTAAATGTGTCTTTGTAAGCCAGTTTATATTGACAAGAATACTGAAATATAATTCAAAGCTTAACTTGACTTGTAACGGTATTGAGAATTCTCATGTAAAACAGCATTATTCTTTGCTTACCAACACTTTTATGTCATATGTATAAAAATCAATGTTCAATCATGTAATATTCAATATATTGCATATTTATTATTTTGTCAATATGCAAGGGAAAGGCATAAAAGGAACATAAAATATTAATACAGTCTTTTGCAGATGCCTGTGAAATCTCATGTGTATGTGTAGTGCAATAAAACGTACATTTATAAATAAAAGCACAGAAACCACTGTATTATAAGTCAAGATTAAGAAATACTCCCAGTTTTGCTATACTTCTACTTTCCTGGTATTTTAAAAGCCTGATGATCTAAGAGCACACACATTTACTTATCTTTCAAAGACATAATCACACTGTCATCCATTTCAGTACCACAAAAGATGGATAGCATAACATGGACTTAAAATGGGTTCATTAATTATCAAAAAGATAAGTGTTTCATCAGGTATATACAGCAGATAATATTTATCTTTTCTCATAGAGAAAAAAGATTAAAGTAATTCTTACACACATACTGGAAAAGAAAAAGGCTGTACCACTGAAAGTTTCATAAAGTGACACTAGATAATACACTCTGCCACTAAAGACAACCTTACACAAACACAACCACAGATGCCTTCCATCACATTCAACTTTGGCAGCTAAATACCAGAATGAAACCGTATATTCCAACTTTAACTATTTCATAAACTTCCTTTTTTATCTTAGCAATTACACACACACACAGAGACTGCTTTTCAAAAGTTACTGTTTCTGCTGCAGTATTTGATGACTACTTGATAGCTATAGAGTAAATAATTTCATTAACTGTATAACACAGCGATACATGAAAACAAATACCATGACTGTGACAATCTCTGAAAGGAAATATCAAGTCCATCCAGGTATTACTAGAGAAACTGCTAAGTGAAGTAAAGAAATATTACTATAACCCTGGCAGAAAAGAAACTCTGACAAAATAACACAAAGATTGGGTTATTCTGACATATTTATCATGCATCTGATCCAAAACAAGATCAATAAGAGACAAAAAACCTCTTGAGAAACAACTGATTAATGATGTACTGTCATGAACTGGAGAATGCATACTGCATTTTTAATTCTCTTTTTTTTTTTTAAAACTCGTATTTCATATTAAACCTTTCCTCTGAAAAATGTTCCCTAAATTGAGACTCTGCAGCTGCAGTTATCAGTAAATGAGAAAATTCAGTAAGAGAAATAATTTCTCAGCTGTATTTCCCCAAAGAGTATGCATTATGTTTGTAAAGATGTTCTTTCACAGGCCATATAACCGTTGATTTTTCCTAGAAATAGGTTTGAGATAAGTAGGTGGTTGATTAGATATTAAAAAAAAACCCAACATCCTTTGTAGTATAGAATTTACATGCAAGTAGCACCCGTTTTGCTAAACATTTTTAGCCTGCTATAGATACTGATTTTCAAAGTTGTACCTGTCACAACCTTCTTTTCAATTAGAAATTTGCAGCAAAACCAGAAATGTTGTTCTTAAAAACATCCCAAGCCAAAAACTCAAAGCAACACCTCTCTCCCTCCAATTACAACAACAAATCTTGAGTGAGGAAGAAAAAGCAGTGCTTAGAAATAATACCATATATGGCTTTCAAATTTGGGCTCAATCAAAAATCAGTGAAACCAGTGGGGACTCCCATTAGCTTTACTGAACACTGGATCATATTCTTAATACCAATCACTAAATCAGTTTACTTGCAATACTGTATATAATTGACTACACATTGCAAACCTAAACTGTTACCTAATTTTACTTAAGGTAAAATTGAACCTGAAAAAGACAATTGATTTATATGTAACTTACAAATACATACCCTTTTCGAATATTTGTTATGATCTGTCCCCACATATAAGATTTACAGCTCTGACACTTGCAGAAATAAATGTAATCAAGAAACACCTTGAAAAATTTATTTGTAATAAACACAAATAACCCCCCCATGTTTTGTAGTTTGGCAGAGTCGGTGATTCTGAGTAATGTGCCCTCCTATACATTTAGCAAAATAATGCTTCAGAAGATCAGAACACGGAAAAATATGTTGTTAGCAAGGTATCTAAGGGCATTTTGTTAACTTGGGTGAAAATACAAGCCATTAGAATACTGAAAGGAAAACTATTAAGAAGTTGTATCAGTTTTGTATGTTGCTTTATTTAGCAGCACTTTTTCTGTAGAATTACAGCTTGCTTTTTTCATCATGATTATTGATTCATCCACATGCCTTATGGACATTGATAAAGAGATCTATTGAATCTTAATGGCAAAAATGCTGGTATTGAAAAAATGCTAGTATTGAAACTACCACAGCTCAGTGATTTTTAGTGTTAGGGACTTCTTCAGAATGTTGTCCTGACAATTTGCATTTCCACAGCTTCAAAAGAATGTTTTAATGGTACATAAACTCTTCAGATGTTCTAAAAATGTTAAGGAAAAGAAACACAGTTTAGTTCAGGCCTATTCTTCCCAAACCTGAAGAAATATGTTTATTTCAAGTTAAAATGACAGGGCTGTTCCTACTGAACCTTTACAGAGATATGTAACAATAAAAAAAAAAAAAAAACATATAAAAAGAGCACAAGGTTATTTAAGTCTAAATGCTAATATTAGTCCCATTAAAGGATTAAGTAATTAAACATATGAAGAACTACAAATGCATTGCTGTTTAATTCTCGAGCAACTCAAAGAAATACTCAGCATTTAAAGTCTGTATACATTCCTTGAAATATATGAAGTGCACAGAAATGTAAAAATCCGATATTGATTAAACCCTGGCCACAAAAATATTAATGAAACTTGAACAGGTGAAGAATGTACTGGTCCGATAATGATGTGGAGAATACTTTAACTGATTTTTTAAATTATAATTTGGTATTTCCTAGAGAATTTATTTTAAGTATGGATAATTTCATTTTTTTTTTTGTTTAACTAAGGTCAGATTCAAATTAGACACCAAAACCAAAATGAACCTTTCAGACTGAAACATTATTGTGTTTAAAATGACACATCTTTTTTATACCACATACATACACACTATATTCAAACTATATAACATTTCAATACTGTGAATACTTAATGAATCCGATGATGCTATTTCGGGAAAATGCCAATGACATTCTTACACACCAAATGTATCTCTGCAATCCAAACAGAAAAAACACATAAAAATCAGAAGTGGATTCAGCAAGCATATACTACGAAGAAGTTAGCTCAGGGATTGCAGAGTGAATGACAGCCTATTTTCTGCAGCTAACTCAAGATTAGAATTGGCACCTACCCTTATGCTAATGAACACCTAATTAGAGACACCTCCTATTCAATAAACTGCTCTCTTATCATCAGTTAGATTACCTGACAAGCCCTTTCACTCCAGTTCTGGCCCACCAAGAATCTTCATTCTTTTTCTCGTCTTCTTTTCTGCGAGAGAACTGATCCCGCTTAATCCCTGGAATAATGTAGCTTCTCTTGTGGAAGAGCTGGTTTCCCTCTTCCCCTTTTTACATCAAGCTAATGGAGCCAGTAGGTATTCTATTGATCTTTCTCTATGTGGTTTCCTCAAGGATTTGACAGACTTCCTTACAGGTTAAACATCCAGGCTTTCTGAAGTGGCTATAAAGCTTTGTTTTTGATTTTTCAAACTTTTTTTCTCAAACCCTTGCTCATCCATAATCTTTAAAAGCTCAGTTGATGCCATGCAGAGTACAGGCTTATTTCTTTGCTGAACTAATCTAGACACTGTCTAGTGTTGAGTACAGTTGTCTGATTCAAATCTTCTGTTACAAAGCAGATGACATCTAGCTAGATGTCATGAGAAGAGACTAACAATGACAATTCACTTATCCCTTAGAAAGAATCAATTCTCCCACAATGCATCTGTCAGAGAACTCTCACTCAGTAAAAGCAATTTTTCTAGCTGTCTGACACTGTAATTGCTCTTAAATTTTCAATGAACGTTTTACAAGAACTCCCCTGAACCATGATGAAAAACTTAACTTTTTCTAAAAATGAGAGGCTGACAGGATGAAAGAGGTCTTTCTCTTTAAAGCTTTGCTTGCTTGAGTAGGAATTCTTTCATATCATCAACAAGCTGTTGAATAGAGGATAGATTACTTTCCATTTATTTCATCAATCAGATTAAAGGCTCTCCTTCACAATGCCCTTTAAACAAGAGCTGTTTATGATGTCCTCCCAGGTTCTACTTTAATGTAGTATTAAATCACCCTGAGCAGAGAGGCAGGCAAAGCATATAAATATGATGAATATCTGACAACATTTAAGCATTGCATACATTCAGGTCATTTCCCTATTTCTTGTCACTCTGCAAAAAATGTGAAATCCCTCCATCCTCCCAAGCAGTTTTTAATGATAATGTGTCATTTTGATTTGCACATCCTCAAAAAGAAAAAACAAAAAAAAAGTTGATACATCTATCTATCTGTCTATATAAATATATATAGATATGTAACAGTTCTATATCTAAGCTCTTCTGACAGAATTATGCATGACACCAGCACATGGAACTGCATGTCCACACACTTCTTTAATTAAGATTTAGTCTGAAAGATGGATTCACTTGTAGGTGCAGCTCTGTCCTATTTTTAGCATACATAAATATTACACAAGAAAAAAAAATGAACTGCTTGTTTCATTTTGTACACAGTGGAACAGTTTTATTAGTATGAGAAATATGTACAAGCTGCAGCCGATTGTTCAAGAAAAATCAATATGACTTTTGGTGTTATTATTGACTACCACATTAAAGGCACCATTTCTTATTATCTGGATAATTCCTCAATTCAATAATACTAAGCATACTAAAACATATCATTTTCCCTCGTTCACTGTGGAATTATGATACACAAGAATGAATTCTGAAATCTTTACATATCATGATACTTTTTAATATACTATTTAGACATTCTAAATGCCAGTTATTTGCATTAGAAAGGGGGAATTCTAATACAATCAATAAACATAAACTGATAAATAAACTCCATACAATCAACACAGAAATAATGAGATCATACTGAGACTAAATTTACATGTTTTTGACAATTTTGGGTTATATTTTGGGTTGCCTTTTTTTGCGATACCAACCCCATAACAATTCTAAAAGCAGATACATCAGCTATTATTAATATACATACAATATGCAATAATAAAATATGCATACATTAATACACATAGAATTATGGAATGGTTTGGATTGGAAGGGACTTTTTAAGGTCACCTAGTCCAACCCCCTTGCCATGGGTGGGGACATATTTTTATTTATAAAATAATGTACAAACCCAAAACTTAAATATTATTGATTTATTATGTTGAGAAGAATTGTTGTACTTTTTCCTTCCAAAATACTTCCTTGTAAAATGTTGAGTATGCAGGGTGAGAGGAACTATTAGTGTGTTTGCTAAGGTGGTAAATATATGTGCTTATATATAGAGAGGCCTTCTGACTATGTATCTTATATACATTATGGGGTTGGAGACGTTAGCAGGAAATGCCCCTACAAAGCAGAGTTCGTTTGCTTTGATGGAAACTATAAATTTCTTAACAAAAGGGGATTATACTTCCCTTTATCATCCCCTTTATGGTATGCTACAATTAAAATAAGAGTGTACAAACTTATTCCAATCTCCAAACCCATACTTTTAAAACATTTTTAACAAAACCTGCCTTTAATATTTGGACTTCTTTCACAAACACAGATTTCTCTCTCTCATAGGCACTGATGCTTTCCTTTCACCTTTAGCTCATGTTCCCAAGTACATTACACACACAAACTCCTCCTGAACTTATCAGCAAAAACATTTCCATATTCCTCCTTTCTCCCCTGATTACACTCTCCCTGTGACTGTTTGTTACATTAGTGTTTTCTCTGCTTTTTCTCTTTTCACAGTAAAATTGCAAGAGCTGGCAGGTTTGTTGTGGTCCCATTGAAGTCTATGGGAAATCTATTTCTCTATATAAGGACTCTTAAATTGCTGGAAGAAATCTATAGGTTGATTCAGCATCAGCTTTGCAGAGCTACTTCCACACAGTATAAAAATTCATCTGTTTATACAGATGCCTAATTAACCAGTAGTATTTATCTTTTTTTTGCTAAAAAAGTGTAAAAAAAATATCGAAAATCTGTGGTCTGACTTTTTGGACAGTCCTGTATTCTGAATCATCCTTAATAGCCATAATATGTTGATCTCTCTTCTGAATGGAACTATTGAGAAAAAAAAATATTTAAAGTTTTAGCAGTTTTGAACTATCAAATGCATTGTGCATAAAAATTTGCTAATTTTGACAAAATATCATCAGGAAGTATTTCTTAGAATAAAGAATTTTTTTTTTTTAAACTGTAGAAAATATTTCTTATCGCAACCATAGTGACAAAGAAGAACAAGGGATGCCAGGTGGAATTTCAATTTGTCTAGTGGCTATTTGTCTAACTTGAGAAAAGAGAAATGATCAAGTAGAAACTCAGATCATAGTTTTGTAGAAGCCCTTGGTACAGGATAACTCATCATTGTAGGTGGATCTCTTTCTTCTAATCTTAAGTAAAAAAAAAGGAATTAGTTCTTGCATCTTTATGAATTTTGCAGGATAAGGAGAGTATTTTCTTCCTAGATCAGTTGACAAAAATCCCTGAGGAGCTACCCAGAAATGCCTCCATTTTAAAAAAGATTGGCTCCTGCTTCCCTTATAACACAATTTAGACAGCTGTTAGGAAAACCAGAAATTAAATATTTTTTGAGAAAATGTACAAGCTGCATTCTGATAAAAAAATTTGCATTAATTTCATACCAAGTTTATTCTAATATCTTCAGGTATGCTTAAAAACACGATACATTTTCTTGTGTTAAAATTTAGATGGGAGACATTTCCCTTGTTTCCTAAAGAGACAGTTGTAATATCCATTTTGTTATCTACTCTAATTAATTTGGAGAAAATAGGCAATATGGACAATCCTTTTCTGGGTGCCAATGGTATTTCCAACATGTACCACAGAAAGGGAAAATCCTGGGCATAAATCACCTTTTCTGCCCAGAAGCCTGTTCTCCTTCATAAAAGAAAAGCAAACCCAATAATTCTATCAGTGCGAGTCAACTTTCTAAAGACTTCTCTACAAGAAGTGCTACGGTTCTGCAAACATTTTCACTCTCTGCTTATTTTAGAAAAAGCAAGTGTATTTATTTTCACTGTGGCACTCCCAGCTAATAAACCTGCTTCTGCTCTCCCTGAAATCAGCAGGGTGATTTCAATGGGAGCAAAGTTCAAGGAAGGGTCTACGGAGGAACCCATCTTTAAGAACACAAGAACACTAAGGCTGTCCATTATCTTTGGTGGAAAAATTCACAGACTTTAGATTAGACACTTATTGAACTAGGCCCTGAAAGTTATATATTTTATATATAAGACATACTAAGTAATTTCACAGTATGAACATGCAAGTAGGAGGAGATGATGACTGTTATTACTGATATTCGTTCAAAATATTTCAGATCCAGACATTTTACAGATAAGAAAATTATGATCAAATGAAACAATTTGTAATTTAGAAAATGTTTTTATGCTGGATTCTGTGTCATTTTCCTTCTAATAAGAATACTTGCAATAAACTTGAACCACAGAAGAAGTCAATTTAAAAATTCAGCAAGAAAAAACTGCTTGCTTAAAGGATATGAAGGAGTGACAGGGAATATGTGATCAAAGCACTGAAGCTATTTATACACTGATTTTGAGAGGGATGCCGTTGGTGTGGGACTTTCTGCCCTCGAAATCTCAAAGAACAGAAAATAACCCAAAGGGCGAACAATGAAGATGCTTCATGGAGACTTAAACCATGTGGAAATGGTGAGCTATTAATCCAAGCAAGATTTCCTTAAACTGGAAAAGTGCAATAAACATCTGACCTTTCAAATAGTTGTCTGAACTCCAAACTCCTGGGGATTCCCTCATCGTTTGAGTTTTATAACTTTATTATTAACACTTTGCTGAAACAGAAACATTGGCCTGCTCATCTTGCTGAGAAGGAAAACTATAGCAAGCAATTATGATACCTCAGTCGTTAAAATACAAGGCTATACTTCACCAGAGTTAATTGATTTTACATCTGGCACATCAACTGATTTCATAAAAGCTGAATAGTGCCTTTGTCTTCACCTTAATACTATGGCATACACAGAAAATTATTTCTTTAGATCATCCATTAAATCAATCAAAATGAAATGGAAACAGACAGTTATTTGAGCTATTGGAACTCTATATTAGCAAACTGCTTTAAAGACACTAACAACAAAAGCCTACTTGGGAGGCAGATGCTAGGGAAAAAGTCAGGAAGAGAAAATTTTGTGAATAAAGAAAAGATACATGCTATTTTTCAATCATATCTGTATAGTTACTGTAAGATTGAGGAAATGGAACTGCTTATGGAATATTCTAATTCATTTTTAGGATTATAATTGTTTTCCCAACAATTCTACGACGATGCACTGAGATGCAGAAAAAATTTCCGCTCACATCATATACTTTGCATCTCTTTAGATGAACTTATAAACAATTTTTCTCTACAATTCCTTTCATTGTATTTATTTCTCTTGCCAGATAATAGAAAAGAGGAATAAAAATAACCATCACTAAGGAGAAAATATCAGATAAGAACAAAAAACTTTGCAGCATTGTACATGTAGAAGCTATTCGTAGCTCTTTGGTGACATGTGCTGTCTTGGAAGGATTCTTTTCTTTTATCCATACCCTTTAATTGGACAAAATGTAAAACACTGTGGTTATACAAATTATATTTCAAATTTTCTTATGATTTTCAATTTGCATAAATCAAAATTTTTTATAACTTTGAGTTGGATTCTTTGAAACTATTTTGATTCTGATAATGAACTCCTATATTAAATTCCACTGAATTTTTATATATTTTTTTCTATATTTCCAATA
Organism: Rissa tridactyla; assembly: GCF_028500815.1. NCBI lineage: Eukaryota > Metazoa > Chordata > Aves > Charadriiformes > Laridae > Rissa > Rissa tridactyla. The sequence continues at coordinate 69,370,638 of NC_071497.1, read as the reverse complement.
CATTACTTTTTGATGTATTTTTCTGTGCTTTCTGTTATTGCATATTTTTCCTAGCATGTCAGTTGTAATTGTGAACCTGCAAAGCATGCTTTAGCTGGTCCTAAAATAAGTGTTTAAGCCAGACGGAATGAATCCACTGACTTTTGAGTGAGCTTGTTGATTTGATAAGACTGGATTGCTTTAGAAAGCTTATATTATGAGTTAAGAAGTCTATCCAAAGTGGACACTGAAAGTTACATTAAAACATTGCAAATATTATTTTGGTATATTATGAAATGTTACTAGAACTCAGGCAAAACATGTCATTGAAGTAATGCCAAAAGTATAAATAATGAAAGGAATTACACTAAAGACGAATGTTCAGGATTTTGACAGTAAGGCTTAGGAACAAAAATTGTGTAGGTAAATTACTCTGCCAAATCCCCACATCTTTCGCAGCCTTTTAAAGGACTCAGGCATCCACATTTTTTTTCAGATCAGTTGGCTATTTTCTACTTGCCCATCTTTCCAGGTTAGACAGACACCAAATTCAGAGCCAAAAAAAAGTGATCATGAAAAACTTGTCACTTGGAGAGGCTCTGGGAGAAGATAATTGTGAGTGGTTTCACCAGCTGCTTGTGTTGGCCTTCACTCCTTTATCACTGCTCCTTTGCTACCTTTTATAAATACAGGACTGGCACAAGCAAGAATTTAAAATATTAGCACACCAGCAAGTTTACATTGGGATCAGACCATGGCAACAACATGCCTGTTTTAAAAATGTTTAGTAGGAACTATCTGAAGAAATAGAAGTGTTCCTTTTAAATTTAGAATAGCATAGGTGTTTGGGGTTTTTTTGATGGTAAGATCATCACAGAAATAACCACTTTGATATTAAAGTTTCTCGTAGGCACTGTTACTGAAGTAGTTGATACCCAGCTACTAGAACTGAAGAAAGGACTATAAAGATCATCCAGACAAGGTATTTAGTAGTTAAAAAGTGATGTGGAGGGAAAAGTAAACAAGCAAGCAAGTGAAGTTTTGAGGATGGAATAACTGATAAATCAAAAGGTAAGATCAATTTCAAGCAAGTGGAAGGCACATTACTCTGCAAGCTATTATTTAAATGTGGGAATAAAATATTCTTACAATTGTTTATATTCTTAAATGTTTTAAAAGAGAGCAGAGAGATTCCAGCTAAAATAATCCAACTGACAGACCAAGAATATACTACACTTACTTTCAAGAGTAGGTGTGTACTCAAAAATTTTCCCTGAGAAGGCCAAAGGAAAGTATGCTTGATTTTTTAAGATATGAACAAGGGCCTAGTCAGAAGGCATGATTGCAGGGAAAGCAAAACAAAGTACACCTTAAAAATGTGAAAAAATAAATAGCAAGATTTAAAGGACTGGGTGTGGGATTTAAAGCTGAGGGTGTGTTTGCGTCTAGGGTCTTGAGTGTTGGAGAGAGTAAGAGAAGAAAGAATGCTAGTAAAGATGGGGAATTTGAGAGCGTCAGGGAAGACAGTTAATGGGAAGTGGATGCTGACAGAGAAAATCTTCCAATCTGATACATTTATGTTACAGGTTCAGGATTAAATCAAATCCACAGGACTGAATTCTCCCTAGTTCAGAGTCACAGAATAAGACTTAATTGTTCACTACGCTATGTTTTGTGCCTCATGCTGTATAATACAGGATCAAACAGGCATTTTATATAGCAGATTTCCCACATCGAAGGGATAGGAAACGTTACCAGTTTCCTTGAATGCTCTGACCTTTTCCTTTCATACATTATGAATAGTGGCTTTTGGCTTTTATAATAACACGTTTATTATTGCTTGCAAGGAAATGCTTTGCAACATGTGGTGGTGGTAGGAGAGACAGATGTCTATTCTGTGGACTCTGGTGACCAAAACTGTTATCAAGAAGTTGCCCACTACTACAGGAGGTGGATGTGTTCCTATATGAAAGAAAACCATACTCAATATAAGCCAGCAGTGGGAGACCTCATGGTGTGGAAAATGAGGAATCTAAAAGGAAGGGAAAAGGCAGATATAGTGGTATCATTCACTGATGCATCAGTCATCCTCACATATCATGAGAGTGGAACACAGGGTGGAAGATTCTGAAGAAACATCTGTGGGAGAAAGAGTTCCTGAACAAGAGTACAAGGGAGATTTTTATGAGGTGAGATGCATAAGGAGGACTTGGAAACTAAAAATGAATTAAAAAAAAGTCTTATAAAAGGACTATGAAGAATGCCCATGGAGAAATTAAGAAGAGAGAAGATGGAATGGGAGCCCTAAGTGTGAGACATCCGAATTAGGGTATTTAATTTAAATGTGGATTACTAGAAGATTAAAAGTTAGAAACTTCGTTAGCCTAGAAGTCATGAGAAAGGACTATAAATCAAAAGGTAGAAACTGGGCAAGAGGAGAGATGGAGTAGATAATGATTTGTTTGTCATCAATACTGAGTTTGAATGTATTTCATAGTACTGTCTCACTAACAAAATGTCTAGCACATACCTTGCAGAAACAAGTTTTATGTGTAATAAGAAAGTAATAGCTGCATTTTCAAGCAGCATACAGCTGCTGTTGTCTAGTGGCCATAGATAGTAAAGGTGTCTTTGAGCATATCATTCAACGTTGCCCATTCTAGACTTTTGAAGTGGTATAAACTCTGAGACAAAAGGAAATACTAGGCATTTGAGTAAGGAAGATACGGAAATTGTTCTCCAGCTTTTTATTTGAGTGACCACTGAGTAAAAGTCTTGGTATTTTGGAAAGACCATGAAGGTACTTTGGGTCTTTAGTCCATTGCATGAGTGTCCCATATCACCATTTAAATCTCTTTCTAGTTAAAAGTATAGATGTGAATGTACTGAGATAAAAAATGGGACCAGGCTGTGGAAGAGAAAAAAGAAGCCCCCAATATTCAGAAATATGGAAAAAAGATGTTTCATTTAAACTTCAGAAGAGAGACATCTCAGTGTTATTATATGAATTATTTTATTGCTTTTTGAATGTCAATCTGTGTGCCAATCTTGTAATTTAACTATGTAACAACCAATTAAATTCTACCTTTGAGATCTTGGCTTTTTTCAAAGGTACTTCATACTTAGGACACCAGATATACCTTCAAGGATTTGAGGACATGATTTTGTAAAGTCAGCAGAAGTCACTCACATGATACAGCAAGGACAAGCAGAGGTGAATGTAAGTGGAATAATCATTCACAGTGTTGAAAAAAAGATCAGAAAAGGATCATAAAAGCCAGCACTATACCCCAGGGCAGGTGAGGGGAATCAACAATTTAAAAAATGTGGTATTCTGAAAACTACTCATCCCCATCCTCAAAAGGTAGGCATGATTCTTTTTATTTGCAAGTGTACCCTATATACTTTTCCTTTCTTTTTCTCTTTTTCTTTTTTTTTTCCTCTTTTCTTTTTTCTTTTGTTTTGAAAGTTACAGTTTGTATTACAACACATTTTTGTCGATCACTTGACTGGGCACCTGAACAAATTTTTGCTGTCTCTTTCTCGATTACCTGCATTGAGTATTATGTAGGTACCACTTTGCATCACAGCAACTAAGTAATGACAAAAGACAAGTTCTCAGTTTACATCTCCATCCACAGGCTCTCTCCCCTCCTATTGGCCTTAGCTATCATCCAACTAAAGAACAAATGGATTTTGATAGCTGACACAATAGGAAGTTATTCTTTCTTTAAAAAATAAAAGTTTTGCATTGGATCAGTCAGCAGAATCAACTCACCTAATATCCACACAGATACCAGACCTGAGAGAAGGAAAACAGCAGGAGGGTGCAGCCAAAACCAAGGGAAAAGGGAGTATCCCACTGTGGAAACAGCTTGTTCGATTAGTGTTAAAAATGTATCTTGGAGCACAAGCTGGTTTAAAAGAAAGTCTGTTCTAGGAAAAAAAAAAAGGTAGAAAAGTCATACAGAACAAACTCTACAAACAGGTAGTTTGATAGTGCGCTTTAAGTTAAAACTTTTGGCATAACTGTAGCATTTTTCTCATTTTAGTGGTACATTTCAGACTAGATATTAGGAAGAAATTTTTTACGATGAGGATGACGAAGCACTGTAACAGGTTTCCCAGCGTGATGGTAGATGCCCCATCCCTGGAAACATTCAAGGTCGGGTTGGACAGGGCTCTGAGCAACCTGATCTGGTTGAAGATGTCCCTGCTCTTTGCAGAGGGGTTGGACTAGATGACCTTTAAAGGTCCCTTCCAAGCCAAACTATTCTGTGATTCTATGATTTAGGCATTTCTAGATAGAAACAGAGCTATGAGAATTTATGCTAAAACAACTTCCCCATATACCTGCAGGTAGATACATATATTTTGGTTTAATATAGTTCAATTACCAGTCTCATTTATTACCCACCAAGATGTGAAACCACAAGGTAGGTTAAAGTATCATCAAGGGTATCTTCATCACTTCAATATCATTGCCTTAAAAAGCAGTGACCAGGAGAAGTAGATGACCTCATTTCAGAATTATTACAGTACAGAGAACTCAGTTTGAACATTATAATTCATTTTCCTACAGAATATTTCAAATTTATGATCAGTTTCCTGACATATAATAGCTAATCGTTAAGGATAGCCACTTTAACATAATATGAATACGCATTTCTCCATAGGTAATACAACAGTTACTGCATTAGCATTATTGACTAAGGTGCATTTAACTTCTTCACTAATACTTAATGGAAGGTTAATGTATAAGTCAGAAGATTAAATGGCTTTTACTTAAAACAAGTATATTGATTAAAATAACTTAGTGTGGTTTTTAAAGATGATGATATAAAAGTAGTCACACTTTTAAATATTTTATTAAATATTATGAGCAAAATGTGGGCTAAACTGACCAAAATTACTGGAAGTTATTGTACTAATTGTACTTTGAGCTAATTATTGCTCATAGTTAACAAATGAATGTTTTATACTGAAAGGTAACAAATCATTCCTGCTAAATTCAGCACTTGAAATTAGCTCCATTCCATCAGTCTAGAAATTGCGCGGCGACTGTGAGCAAAGTCATATGCCACCTTTTCTTTTTTGTGCATGGCAGTACTGAAGAACACGGTAACCTTCCAAATACAGATCACCTTTTCATTGCCAATAAAATGTACTTCTATTTCCTTTTCGTGTGCTAATATTGTTATTCAAAAGTATGTGTTAAATTTTATACACTTGGTATCTCAAATTCTAACCTATAGCCACAAAGCTGGGGCTAGGCAAATTGTCTTGTAAAGGTTTTTGATTTAAATTCAGGATTCTGCATGTGCACAACAGTTAGGATCTGATCTCACAGATGAATGAAATAAGATGCTTGGGGCCATTTGCCTGTTCATTCACTTTAGTTTCAGCTCAGTAAAAAGCTTGTGCTGAGAATTTTTTATGTAATGCTACACAGGTCTTCTCCTGGGGGCTCTTGCTCCATACTCTCCTGAGTCTTTTCACTATTGTGGACCTCTTTTCATCAAAGGAAAAGGAGTAGTTTGGGATGAAAATACTACAACAATTCTAAAAGACGCAGGTAGGCAAACACATTGGGTAGTAATGGCAGTGTATTAAGTTACCTGATGTCATTGGTGATTATTGTGTGTTGCTGAGGTACAAATCTTAGGCCGAAAACAGACGAGCCTGCTAAAGAATGGTTTGATTATACTGGCTTTGGTGAACCGGAACAGCTCTAATCTTAGGTGGATGCTGAGGACGGAGTGGTGGTGTTTAACGGCTACTGCAGTTCTGTTCTTTTGCAGAGAGGCACTGCACCTGCAAGCCATCTCCGTTTACATCTTTCAGAAACACAGCTGATATGTCATGGCTCTTGCTTGAGCTAGATTTTCACACTGACCTAGATAACAGTAATAAGGGCACATGATGTAACAAAAACCACCAATCATAGTTGAGTTCTTCAAACATCCCTTTGCTTATTGAGAAAAGAACAGATTGGCTGCAATGTTTCATAGCTCTAGTAGGAGATATTTTCTTTTTCTCTTCCTTTTAAAATTTCACATGTGCTTCTTTACACGCGGTACATATTTACTAACACTCAAGAACATGGAATAATTTCTGTAGCAGAAAATAGCAAGATGAGACATTGAGATATCTTCATGCTAGAAAAGGAATGACCACAGAGAGATAAGGCAGTCTAAAAAATTATGAGTGACACTGTGAAGACAGTAAGAATGAGGCTGCTCACCGTATGTCCCCAGACACGAACTAGCAGGTATCGAATACAGGTATCAAATGCAACTATGACAGTGTGTGTTCAAAGAAAGGAAAAGTTCCTTCTTGCAACATAGTTCAGCTGTAAAATAGGTTGCACCAGAAGGCTGTACATGCTGTGAGTGTCCATGGAGTGAAAAACTTACTCAAGAAATCCAAAGAAGTAAAATCCATTATGGGTTATTAAATTCAAAACTCTGCTCCTGGATGAGAAAGTCCCAAGCAGGAATCTGAAAGAGCATTCTGGAGAAACACTGTTCTATTTGATAAAGTCAGTCCAGAACTCCTATGACTGAGAAGTTATAAACAGATGACTGAAAGGAGACAGTTAGTACCAATTAGTGTAATATCTCTGCCTAGTCATAGAACACATGAGAAAAACCTGGAAAAAATAATCGTCTCAAAGTTGGCCTTGTCCTTTCTCTTTCTCTTCCTCTTCCAGACTCTAGTGCATTTTCTCTCTTTCTGTTATATCGCAAGAAAAAAATCTTCATTGACTGTCTGCTTATTCCAGCATCACAGTCCTTTCACTCTGACATTATTTCAGCCCTGAGCTGGACACCTGCAGCTTTGTGCCAGTCATTTTCAATTCCTGTTTTAAAGTCTCTGTGGGCTTGAACAGGTAGCATGCTCGTTACAGCAATGGTGTCAAGACTTTCTGGGTTTCATTGTTATTACACTCTTTATCCATTAAACCTTGAACCAGAAGAAGGTGATGCTACTTCATATGAAAACATGTCTAAAGAAAGTTGCTATAAAAAGGGCTGAAAGTACAAAGAGTATCTGATTGAGTAATTGTGAACTGATTCAGTTTAAATTAAATTATAGTAGGTTTCTAAAAAGAGGTTAGGTTTCAAGGGGGCAAACCTTAAGAAATTGAAGGAACTCATTAGTAAAGTCATTGGCTACACTGAGCTCTGAGATATGAATGCGGAGGGGTAAGTATTTTAAAGAAATCTATCAAGTCAGTGGTAGTGCCATAAGATTACAGGATAGGAAATGTAAGACTTGGCCTAAAGGAGCAGGGGGGAAGTGAAGTGTGAGAGGAGATTAGTCTGATCTCAATAGTATGCTAGGCTTTAACCTTTAAAGAGTTGAATGAAAAGATATTGAGATAAAATAGAAAATGCAAGACAGGTTTGCTAAAGGCAGATCATGCTGGACTAATTAGATATCCTTTTTTTTTGATAATGATTTTTTTCGATAATGATTTTTTTCTACACAAGGGAAATATAAACTAGATTTACTAAAGTATTTGATATGGTTCCACATCGGAAATTACTACTTCAGCTAGAGAATACAGGGATTAGGACAAGAATTGTAAAGTGGATAAAGAACTGTAGAGGACAATGAAAGCTTACTGAGAAGGAGCTGTTGGGTTCTGTGGAGGTTATTTGGGGAGTTCAAGGATAAATCTTGGTACTGATCGGTGTATTTCTGTTAATGACATGAAAAAAAAAAAGGAAAAAACCCAAGAATGTTCTAAAAAGGAGCATGAGTGAAATTTTCAATGAGCAACACCGAGTTACCAAAGCAAAAGGTGTATGTAGATATCATCTGGGAAAAAAACTGAGTGATCTGCAGGGACTAAAATAGTGGAAATGAGTGAAAGATTGAAAAATGGAAGCTCATTGATTTTGGGATCAGTAACTCCTGTTATATGCAAAGATAACAAAAAGAAAGAAGTTAGAAAGTTATAGACCTGGAGATTTTAATCATTCATAGAATGACAGGGCTATTAAGATGATTGGAGGGAGTTAGACTGCTATCAAAAGTGGCTCCTTACCACCAGGGAGCAAAAAATATGGGAATTTACTACTGAGAGGAAATTTATTTCAAAGTGATTCAAGAGTATTTTCTTCTAACAAGCCAAATGAAGGCTGAAGAAAATATGTGAACTCTTCAGTATTAAAAGATTTAAACAATAGAAAAAAACCAAACATTTATGACAGATCTTAAAATTACCATGAAGAAACAATGTCTGTTATGAGGGTCAGCTGGAACTCAGTGACCCAGAAAGTCTTTCCAATCCTGTGTTTACACATTAGAAGCAAGAACAACAAGCAGTCTGGTAGGGTAAAATGCCTGTATAGAATCACAGACTGGTTTGGGTTGGAAGGTATTTTAAAGACCATCTAGTGCCAACCCCTTGCCCTGGGCAGGGACACCTCCCACTAGACCAGGCTGCTCAAAGCCCCATCCAGCCTGGCCTTGAACACTTCCAGGGATGGGGCATCCACAACTTCCCTGGGCAACCTGTTCCAGTGCCTCACCACCCTCACACTAAAGAATTTCTTCCTAATATCTAATCTAAAGCTACCCTCTATTGTGCATTGAGCACACATTTTAACGAAGATTACGGTCCTATATCTCCTTTACATAAATCTGTGAATACGATTTTTACCAGGTATTGTAAAAGGACGAAATTTTCAAAGAGAGAGAAAGCAATGTGAATCAGAAGTAACAACCCATTTGAAAGGTCTGCTGTAGCCCCTGGGATTAGAAACAGGGTGAATTGTTTGCGTCCAATACAAGGTGTCTTTCACAACTGGGAAGAAAAAAATCAAGAGAGGAATTTGGTACTCCAGTGAACTGAACGTGTTCCTCCACCTCCTCCAAACATAACTTTCTTCTAAGCTAAAGCAAATGTGAGAAAGAAACAGAGAAAGGTGGGTTTTTTTTTGTTTTGTTGAGAGCAGTGCTTTCCCATGACAAAGTGAAGACATGGCCCTGACACGGACTGGCACAGGCTTCCTTAGAAAAAGCTACAGCCACCCTGTGCATTCATCCACCCCAGAGCGTGCAGCCAAGGGGGCAGCAGCAAAGCCAGCCTGTGCGATGCGTGTCCCCGCTTGTGTGTGGCCAGGCAGCGTCTGTGAGAGCAGGCAAATTACCGGGGCTGCCAGGCTGACTGGGCTGCCCTGAATCCCTCTGGGATTGCATGAGAGTGACCTGAGCTGCTGAACTGTCTTTGACTGTTGGTATAACAGTTATAAACAGTAATTATTAATACTTCCCTAACGACAACCTAATCACTTGAAATATTCCTAAAGTATTCAAGTTCCTTTAGTTTACAATAGATTTTAACTAAATGATAAATTTTACAAATCTGTTGAAATGCCTTTTTCATTAAAGAGTGCCTGAAAATATATAATCTGAAGATTAAGACTTTCTTAAATCTGACTAGTGTTAATTTGCAGATAAGCAGATAGGTTTACTTAAAATAAATCTTGGGAAAATTGAGTCTATCATAAGGTCAGCTGCTGTGATTTCAGAGTGCTTAATGCTCTTACACTCCAACGTTTTACACAGGGCAAGAGTTGCCTTGTTTAGAAGAAAGGCCGGGTCCCACCTGAAAGGAGGTTCTTAGCACTACTATGCGTGCATGAGAAGCACTTGTTGCCTTGTGCTCCAGTCTTGGCAGCATTTGCCTAGATTTTAAAGGACTTAGAGCAAAAGGTATTAGCCAGAGTCTAAGCTGGTATCCTGGTTAAATCAGTATGATATTTTACACCACCTAAGAATCAATCTCAAAGTATGAAAATAAATATACTTAAAGTAGTATGATTTAGATTTTTATATTAAATGCTTTTAATGAATTTAAATTGATAAATCTTATGAATGTAATTAATCTAATTTTATGAATTTTTATACATTTGAAATTAATTAAATCATTAGAGAGAGGTCCGAAGATCTCTTTTCAGCTACTCAGAAGCTCCACAGCTCTGTTTCCAAATTGGGTTTGGAGGAGAGCTTCACTTTTTATGCTGGAACGTCTGTTATTTTTAAGATCTTACCATCAAGTCAGTGACAAAATTGCAGTGAAACTCAAATTCTTCCTAACTTCCGTGCGTGCAGATAATGACCTACTTTCCTTTTAAATGGACAATGTTTGAGGTGCCAGTATTTAAAAGCTTGGGAGAAGCTCCAAAGCTTGGGAGAAGCCCATGTTGCACACTGCATTTGAAGTAAAGGAACACTTACTTTGCTGAGCATTCCTGAAAGTCCAGCTAGAAGACTTTCAATGTCATACAGCTTTGAAAAAATCTGACAGCAGTTCAGGGTGCTGGACAGTGAAAATTCAGCTTTTTTCTCATCTGTGAACCCAACCATCATTACACCTAATGTTAGAATCCGTATACGTCCTTGAGTAGGCAGGTGGCTATTCTAAAGCAAGTATGCAGCCTCTCTGCTGCGTGCATGGAGGCAGTGCATGTGGTGTCCAATAAAAGAAATGCACACCTCAATGTCTCGTTTCTCAGTGGCTGGCCCTGATGATGAAAGTACAGATACCAAAGCTGGACTTTTGTACCTGTCATGCAGTTCATGAGAAGAGAATAACAATTACAAAATTTAATTTCATAAAAGCCAGCATGGAAAGGGAATTGTGTTTGTATTAGAAAAGGACCTACCAAAGAGAGTTCCTAAAAAACGTTCCTCTCGTTAGCTTAATCATCTAATTTAGGGATGCAGGTATGCACCTTCATTTCCCTCATACAGTTACAATCCAAGCTCAGCCATCATAACTTACTTGCTAATACATTCATTTGCTCGCAGAGCAGTGATTTACATTCAAAGTCCTCAGCCTAGTTAGACCCAAATCTCTTGTTTTCTGCCAATATGCAGGGTAGGGTAGGAGGGCACAGCTGTAACACTTCACCTCTTCCTGTTGCAATTGTAATGCAGGCTGAAAAAGGGTTATGAAACAATTAGGTGGCAAAAAATAGTAGGAGGGAAAAAAAGGAGAGTTGAACTGCAAGCACACTTAACCTAGAGGAGAAATTTAACTTCCTACAGTATTATTTCATTATTTTAAAGACTGAAACCTTTAAGAGTGGAGAACTGACATAGCTCAATGCTTTATTTGCAGGTTTGGAGCTACCTGCTGCTTACGGCCCCCCATTCCTAACCCTGTTTATGCAAAGGCTCTGATTTGTTATGGCAAGTTATGATGACTGCTGAGGTGGCAGAAACAAGACTGAGAAACTGCCTGTAAAGTTGGGGGTGTACCCTGAACTAAACCCCTGCTGAGCTTTTCTGTTAAAATAACAGAAACATATCAAACACATCTTAAAAATAAAGGGTTTTAATTGCACTCTGAGTATATTGACTGGGTCAGATTAACCACGGCATACAGTACTTTCTATTTTTAGTTCTGGTTAGTTTAAATAATCAGATGTACAAACTCACACTGTTCTGTGCATGCACAAACCAGGGCACCAAAGCAGAACTGAAAACATTGTAAGAAACACTGAAGAGAGTTTTAATGTTTATCAGGAAGATTGTTAATGACTTTCTAAGAGGGGAAGATAAACTGCATTTTTTTTCCTAATATTAGAAGATAGAAAGGCGAAAACTTTCTCTTATCCTGGGTTTAGATACAGGAAATTATAAACCACCTACATTCCTATTTCTTTTCATCCCTAGATACACACTTGCAACCCACTAAATCACAGAATCACAGAATGGCAGGGGTTGGAAGGGACCTCTGGAGATCATCTAGTCCAACCCCCTGCCAGAGCAGGGTCACCTAGAGCAGGCTGGACATGAACACGTCCAGGCAGGTTTTGAATGTCTCCAGAGACGGAGACTCCACCTCTCTCGGCAGCCTGTTCTGGTGCTCTGCCACCCTCAAAGTAGAGAAGTTTTTCCTCGTGTCGAGATGGAATTTCCTGTGCTCCAATTTGTGCCTGTTGTCCCTTGTCCTGTTGCTGGGCACCCGCCCTTTGGATTTTTATAAACATTGATATGTTTATAAATATATATGTCTCAGTCTTCTCTCCTCCAGGCTAAACAGACCCAGTTGTCTCAGCCTTTCCTCATTAAGACAGATACACCTGTCCCCTGATCATCTTTGTAGCCCTCTGCTGGACTCTTCCCAACAGTTCCTTGTCTTTCTTGAACTGGGGAGGCCAGAACTGGACACAGTACTCCAGATGCGGCCTCACCAGGGCAGAGTAGAGGGGGAGGATGACCTCCCTCGTTGCTCTTTTTAATGTATCCCAGGATACCATTGGCCTTCTTGGCCACAAAGGCACATTGCTGGCTCACAGTCAATTTGTTGTCCAACAATCAATCTTTTCTTTATAAAAGAAGTTGTTTTTGTAAGAATTTTGTGAGAATATATGACTGCTTAGCGCTAGTTTTCTATGGGAAAGAAATATGAAGCTGTTACCAAAACCAGAAAATCAGGCTTAATTAGAAAAATTTGTTACACAGACCCAGGAAATATTTGAATAAAAAAACACAGCTTATCCATGGCAGAACGAGTAGTAGTACGCAACAAAGACGTCAGTAAAATATGTAGTGAAAAACCACAAATACAAGAAAATGCAGTTCAATTTGCAATTTTGGAAATTTTCAGGAAAAAATAGAGATCCTCAGATTTTAGACAGTTAATTGATGCTAAAATCCCTTGTACTGATAACATAAACACAATCATAATGACTATATTGATCACCAACTTAAATCTAATGATTAGAGAAATTTTAAATTTCATCTTGGCCTCAGGTAATCCCCCTTAGACAAAGATGGAGAGTCCTATGTGCTTAGTATATAGCACAAAAGGAGCCTGATCATGCTTCAATGAGAGTGTTTCATTGACTTGAATAGGAGCAAGATTGCTCCATCAATCTAGATTTTCTTTCTTCTCCTTCTTCTTTTGTTTCAGATTGGTAACTCTGGCTTGAGCTGTCAGTCAAAAACCTTGCTAGATGAGACTCAATGACACATTCGTATTTTGAATGACATTAAGGATTTATATTATACATATATTTATGTTTCACTTACACTTTAACAGCAATAGGTCTTTAGCACTTGAGTGCTGAAGAAACTTGATTGCTTCCTGATGTTAGGAGTCCAACTTTGGGTTACATTTTTTACTTAGAGAATGAATGTTTTTTAAACTTACATAAATTCAGGTTTTATCCTTACTATATTCCGTGAACGGCTTACAAAACTTTTGATTACATGGCTAATTCAGGAAAAAATTAGTACAGCTTACCTATTGTTATGACTTGCTGCATTAATTGTTCTTGATTATGATAATTAACCAGCTACATGCTCCTGCAAAGTATATGATCTTTTAGGTGCTTTTCAAAATGCCTTCAGCCAGCAAGAAAAATACTCAGTTTAGACAAAATTTCAACTCTGAAGGCTTTAACTGAACAGTCTCAGTGACATATCTTTGTTTCGGATTCCGTTTAATTTTATACTGACTCAGAATCTAAAAGCATCTCCATATTATTGATCTTGAACTGCCTAGAATTATGTAAAATCATTCAAGTCAGTATAGATTCCTTGCATTACTCAAGCATTATAACCTGAAGATTTCAGTATTTAAAAAAACCCAACTTTTTGTCAATCTACCATTTTTCTTCTGTCTGAACTGTACTCCTGGTGAGGTGAATGGATCTCTGCATCACCAGTAATAACTAAACCTGGGGATAGTCTGTTTCTAATAAATCAGATGTCAATAAGGAAAACTGACTTAAGGCATAGTTCTCCATTTTTTTCTCTCAAAAGGTTTTGTACAGGAGGTAATCCAACAGTTTTCAGCCTAACTGGTAAATACCTTTATTTAAGGCTCTCCAGGCAATAACATGTCTAATCAGATAAGTAGTAAATAATTATTTAAACTGTTAACTATTGCAATATTCCAGCAGTCTGCAAATTCAGCCCTACCTGGCTACGTGACAACCTTGCGAGTTATCAGACAAAACACAGGGCTGAAGGTGTGCCATTTTGCAGCTTGAGTTTCACAAGTGGTATAGGTATATAACCTAATACTTTTTTCTGACTTAAAAAATCTATGGTTGTACGAGAAGTACAATGGTTTTCTGAAAAAATTACAGAAATGTATAAAATGGTATTTCATACATTTTTCTTGCACAACATACACGATATTTACTGCAGTTTTTAATATAAGCTTCAAATGTATTAGATATTATCAGTCTTGGCTTTTGAATACAGTGGTCTTCAAAGCTATTCTCTTAAGCAGTATCAGTATGCCCAAAACCTTACAGGCAATGTAATTTTAGCCTTACTTTCATTGACATCTCTCGCCTTTCTTTTGTTCACTTCAGACTTCTGATTCATCTGTGCTCTCATTTTGAAATTCTCACTGTGGCATTTAATGTGATCACTGACTCTTTCCCACCATCCTGCTCCTTTTATTCTCATTTTTGTTCTCATTCAGTCTTTCAGAACTGTTGTATTATACTCTAAATTACAATTTATAATTATTATACTTTTAAAAAAGAATCTAACTACACTTCTTTCTTGTTTTCTCCCTTTTGATATTCTCCAGCTCTTAAAATGACTTCTCAATATATTTGTTTTTACTTTTTTTGAACATCGGATCTACTGAATTGAGTTTTCTTTCTTTTTTTCCAAGCACGTTATTCTGTTCTTGCTCAAGATAACAAAGAATTTACATATTTCTTTTTTTAACTAATTAAGAGATTTATTTCTTTTATTGATATGTATTTTTCATTGTTTGGCAATAATTTGAATTAAATTAACTAGGTGTACCTAAAATGTATAATCATAGTGAAGGAAGAGTATAAAAATAAGTTTTAGGTAAATTACCTCTTCGCACTATTAAGCTTTGCAAAGGTTGGTGTAGTTTGATGCACTATAAAACACTTCGTACAGCTTTCACAGTTTGGGTATGATCTGTCTTTCCTCTCCTATCTGACAGGGATTGGATGATTTTTCTAGCTCTTCAATTTTGCACCCTTTTCTGAGTTTTGGAAGGAAGGCTGGAGGAACTTTAACATCAAAATACAGTTGTTAAAACTTTATTCTAAGAAATAGGAGATGGGAAGCTGTAGGTCCTGTAGGAAACTGAGGAAGTCACTAGATGATGTCACTGCTTCCTGGATTAATATTTTCACTTAATTAGGTTATTATAGTCATTCTCCCATTTGTGCAGTGGTGCACTAAGGAAATTTTTAGCTATTGGTAGTATTGCTACCACACAGTTTGTCTTAGTCCAGCAAGTACAACACTTCCTAAAGATCCACCCTCAAACTTTTGTAGAAATATCTCTCATGTACTTCTGTTACTCTTTTTTCTTATTCCTACTCTTCAAGAAAACACCCTACAAGTTCAGAGTCAACGGAATGATACAGCAAGGAGTAACCTACCAAATGACTGAGGGTCACACCCCAATATCTATGCTGCGTCCCTCAAAATACAGTGTCAAGGTGTGTTAATTTTGTAATGACTCATGAAACACCTACCCAGCTATGTCTGTATTCATAAGTTGTTGCGTGAAAAGGGGCAAAGCGGTTTTAGCAGAAGATAAACCCCCTTGCGTTCTAACACTCCTCACCGAGGTGGGAGGCTAGGTGCGGCTAGGTTTAAATTCTGAGTGATGCCCAATTCAGCACTATCAGTCCAATCGCGTTTAATATATATTAAACTATTACGATTTGGATACACTAATAGTGGACTGCACCTTCAGTCTAGTCGTGCTCATGAACTAGCACGGCCACTCTTGAGTTTTTGGTCGCGTTCAGTGAGAAAGCGAAACGACTAGCTACTTAAAAAGGTGCAGTTTATTTAAACAACAGATATATAGGTTCTTAGGATTGCCGGTGATAAATACACTGTCTGCAAAGCACGTGCAAATGAAAGTATTGTTACATATACAAAACGCGCGACAAAGTTATAAACGATACGGCCTGGCTTTAAATGTAGAAAAAGAGAGTCTCTAGAGAAATTTCTAAGTTTCCCGAGGAAGCACTCGGTATAATCTAAGTCTTACCCAAAGGCGTCCCTATGGGGGGGAAGAGAGGCTCAGCCCGTCGACTGATCCCAGAAGTCAGTGATGTAATTCTTTATGATGGTGTCTTCCCTGGGTATCCCCCCTCTCTTGGGCTATTTTTATACTATTTGTTATCTTCAAGGTGGAGTTTGAGTGACTTTAGTCATACATACTTTTATCATGATTGGTGTAAATTTCTCTCGCTTCACAATTAAAGGTATAGTTTACGAGAAATTCAGGGCGCAGACTCAAGAAGGAGTGGTCGCACCTTGGAGGCAGGTAGCCTTCGGGATGGAGGTGTGTTTTGGTATTATAATGACATTATAATGAGCAAAGTTCGCACAAAGGACAGCATTTCATCAAAATTTGACAAAATGTTGGCTCTGAGCATCTAGCGGGCAGCTAATTGGCAGCTTATCTGTTTCATGGTATCATCCCATTCCTGTATCCGCTATACATCATAAGGTAAAGCCATGGAATAATTGCATCCCGTCCCGTACCTCATGTAGCTTATCAGGGAACCACAGATGTTGTGTCCTTCATGCCAGCTGCGGCTATTTTCTACCTCAGAAGCCTCTTGATTTTATACTTTTCCTTAATGTGTGAACAATGCTGTACTTTTGTATTTTTTAGCCAATTTAGTATTTATTCCACATAAGTAAAGCAGACCCATTCTTCAGTCTGAGGCTAAATGGAACGGCAGAGATCACATCCGTATACAGAAATCCTCCTCTAGCTGGGTAAGTCTCGCTGAAGTGGATGCCAACTCTCAGAGGGACCAAGAGCAAGTTTCAATGCGACTGAGTTGCAGGGAGAAGAGAACACCTGAATAGAAGGAGAACCCTTGTCTTCTGTTGTGACGCTTTTTAACATCTGTATAAACTGGCTATGTGGCTTACATTTTCCATGCCTATAGTAGTTGTATTTGATTAATTACTCATAACTTTTTGTATTGCTTTCATGCACTAACTTTGCAATTGTATCAACAAGCAGCTGAGTCCTCATCTTTACTAATCCATGCTGTTGTTCCTAAAAACATATAAAAATGTGCTTCTCTTAGTATTTACTGCAGGAATTGTAGTTATATTACTGAAGAACAGCTGCTACATTCTTCAACACTATATTTACTTTTCTCTAGTTGTCTCCAGTTTTCTATTGTGGTTAGCAAATAACTATGAGTAGTTGATACTCATAGTTATTGATTACAGCCCCTCACTTGCACTGCCACAACTATCAGCGCTCGCTTGTCGCAGGCTGCTGCCATCACTCCTGGCCCCAGCCTGAGACATTCCCTACAGATCGTAACCTACATAGAAGCATCCACCTTCAGGGGTTGTACAGTACCAGAAGTGGCTGCACCAGCCAGGATAAGACAAGCCACAAGACCTTTATCTCCACTTCAACATCTGGGCATCCCCCTTTTGCTAGCAGGGCCTCTGGGACCACTATGAGCCCCTACATACCAGCTGCTGCTTTAGCTGCCTTGCTTCTTTTCTCACACCCTTCTGGAAGTGCCCCCAGTCGTGGTGTTCCTTGACTACCAGATAAATAGGAAGCCTGTTTCTACTTTGCAAGGAACCTTGCACACTGCCTTGTAGCCTTCCCACCACGGTTCATTTGCCTTGAGTTGCTGGATATGCTGTGCACTGCTTTCTCTCACACCCCAGCCCCAAACAGCGACCCAAGGAAGGGAACATGAGGCCTGGGAGGGCAATGGGGTGCTTCAATGGTGAAACCAGGCTAAGAGAAAGCTCAGTGAGGAAGAAGATTTTAAGTGAGCTCTGAAGCCTGAGAACTGCTGAACTGGACAGATTATATAAGCAAATGAGACTGGAGCGAAGAGGCAGTGTTAAAATAGAGAAAAAACTGGAGGAGGGACCATTTGGAGCAGGTGAAACAGAAGGTGCAATCCAAGAGGAAATGGACAGAAAAAAAGTAATCTGTGCCCACTACAGATTGCTCTTTCAGAGCTTGAAATCAAGTCAACATGCTTGAACCTAATCTTTGTTCATCTCTCTGGAAATAGAAATCTGCCTGAGAAAATAATTCTTTAGTCCATTTGTGCAATGGAAATAATAACCTTTCACCTGACAAATTAAGACAGTAAAGTTTGAGATGCCCTTAAACTGATGACTGCTGGAGAAAGTCCAAGTTAGTAGGTCTGTCTTCAATGCAGAAGGCGAATTGAACACTCGAAAAGCACAAGACACGACATAAAACATTGAGAAGAAATTAAAATTTGCATCTTTTGTACAAGTAAGTAACTGGTTCAGGGAAGGTAAAAAACACAGTCTGAACTCACCAGTTGAAAACTGTATCCTAATGCAGATGCACAAACACGCACAAACAGAATCTAACACTGAATTGTAATTCCCTGTCCAAAGCAGTGGGCAACCAGCTGCCAAATAGTATATACTTTGTAATAACACTGAATATTTTTAAGAAGTACTTTCATAAGAATATAATATTTCTGGTTTTAACAGTTCTTTGAAATCTTCTGAATTCTAATAAAGAATTTAAGATATGTTAGAAATGGGTTTAGCCTGTCAGCTTGAGGTATTAATTCTTTTAAAATGTTAACTAACTGCAGGGATGAAAATTTGAAAATGGTCACAGAAAATAAATGTTTTGTACCTGTCAGAAATTACTGTGATTGTTTGGGTTTTCTTTGTTCTGTTTTGTTTTATATTTTTAATGTCAAGTTGTCTCACAGATTCCCAGGTCTTACTTCTATGATTCTACACCTGGACCAAGGGAAGGCAATATAAATCTTATTTTTTGAATGGTTAATCACATCCTGTTAGCAGACACCTTTCATACATAATGAAAAATGTATCATCAAAGAAGTCGTGTATTTTTCTGAACGCTGCTACTTTCTAGTATTCTGCATAAGTTAGTCACTGTCTAAACCCGTTTCTCAACCTTCTCAACAGCAAAATACCTATTGCAGGTGTATAAATTAAACATCTCTCTCTCTTATTTCCCTTCAGTTTGTCATACTGCTCTTAGTTTCCACATTCTCCCATTTTCCTTCAGCCTTTTTCACAACTATCCTATCTGTTATCTGGATTTGTCATGTCTCTGACGGCATGGCAAAGTGAAACAGTACAGTCACCAGAACTTAGATTGAGTTTACTACTTTCTATCAGCAATTTCAGCTCCTGTTTCAATCCCTCCATCTTTTTCTTAAGCAAAGAAATCTGCTTTCAGCTTAACTGCAGACCTCCTGTTCTTGGTTCATAAATCTAAATGCTTGGTTACTTGGTTCCTTTATTATCTACTTTAATCCTGGTTGATGCTTCTTGACTTGTTGGAACCTGTTAGTGTCAAAGCACTCCACGACATCTCTCCCTGTGACATTCCTCAGGAATTCAATCTTTATTCCCTCCTTTTTTTTCCCTCACACAAAAGGTTGTTCTGTTGCAACTCTAGATAATAAACATTCACATGCCTGTGGTTTTTTGCTTTTGTTCTTTCAGAGGAAAAGGGTCTCACAGTACTGGTGATTCTTGTCAGTCTTACTGTACTTAAAAATACAGAGAGATTTAAGGAAAATTCATTTGATTTTCTTTCCTACTGAAAATACAAAACTTATACTCCTCAATTCTGCACTAACCTGGTTATGGAAAGGAAAATTTATGCTATAATAATGCCCTTCTTTTTACCCCATTAAAGCTTTGATGTTTTTTCTGGACAACGTGCTTTTAATTTACACAGAACTTTTCAGTTTCTACCCCCTTTTCTGTTGTTACACCTGTATAATGGGACTAGAGCATACACAATACTATATAAACAGTAATGATATTACACTACTGGTATGTTGGGGGCTGGGTATGTATTTATGGTTAAACTCCAATGTTAGTTGATGAAAACAGTTCAGGAAACAAAAGCTCATGAATTTTTATCAGCTTAGCTTGCATAGACTTTATACAATTTGTTTAAAACATACATTTAACATATTGAAAAGCTATAGTAAATCCAGTTTTTAAACCTAATTCTGAAATCCATGTTATGCATGAATAATTACTGTTTAACAAAATTATAGGTGCTAGGATAAATGGAAACCAATCCTTCATTCCAAACAGCAGAAGAGACCTAACAGATAACACAAAGAGATACCATATGAGAATACATCCACTGAACATCCACTTAATTTGCAAGAGTTCAAAGGACATTCAATCCCAACAGAATGACATCAAAAAGGATTGTAAAAATATCTTGTCAAGCAGCATTGTTGTGCTGTCTAGCTTTTTAATCGTAGCATAATGTTAATGCTATTAGAGTTTCTATAAAGACACACAGAGGTCAAGGATGCAAGAGGGGAAAAAAAAGAAAAGGGGAAAAGAAGAAAAGATGATATGTGCTAATTACATTTTCTGGAGCTTAGCATGATGGTGTGACCTATCTTTATGCATTTTGGCCTGATGATATTATTTTAAAGCTATTCTTTCAATATTAACTGGTTCTAGAGTAGGGTATGAAGTGTGTTATAGAAGATCAGGGGAAAATATGGGACCCTTCACTGGTAAAAACTGTTCCCCCCAGTTCCTCTAACTGGAAAATCTTCCATTTTCAGTTCATCCAAATTTATATTTCAATTCTTCCCTATACAAGAAGATGAAGCAAACTGCATATTTACAGCTGTACATATTTACAATGAATCTTGTTCAGTAAAACTCATTTCATACCCATCTAATTCTCCAACAGCATGTGCTGAGAAGCACATGGTTAATTTCAATTCTTCATAGATTTCAAATTGGTTACCTTATTGTCAAATAAATAGTAATGTCTACATGCTATTTTCACTTCGTTTTACATATTCACACTTGACTTTTTTTCAGGTAAGGATGCCATTGAAAACACAGCTATTTAGTGCAAGAATTTTGTGGCTTTTGTGATACCAGTGGGGGTGGGGAAATTCTCAGTTATTCTTGGTTATGTTTTATATTGTTATTCATATTTATACAAGCTTCTAATACACTGCAACTTTACCATTAAATATTGCCTCTGCCCTATAGTTAGCACAGTCTATTTAAATTTCAATTGGAGAAAAAGACACCTTCTTTTTGTATTATGTGATCAAAATTTTGAAGCTCTGTAATTTTCTTGCTGCTCGTAGAAACAAAGCACACAGGCTCACAGAGAAAGCCCTTTCTACAAGCTATAAATATTTGCTATTTGTAAAACCTCAATGAAGGTTTAGTTATTAAAAAACTAAAGGAAGAAAATTACTAATAATGATTGGTTTGAGCTAATGAGATGTTTTTATGCAAATATGTGAACCTTAAATATGACCTGGAAACAAAAGACTGCTTAACAGTTACTATTAAGCTATACATTAGGAGATCAATTAAAGAGAACTTCTTTCTAATGATCAAGCTGTACAAGAGTTGCTATGGAAACCTGGAAAGAGAGAGATTCAGAATGCAAAATAGCTACAGAAACAAAAAAAAAATATTTGTAAACAAGTATCTTAAAATGTGTATAATCAGTTAAGTAATAAAAGGCTGATTCAATTATTTTCACCCCAATATATCTGGAAGAAGGGCACTTTTCCATGTGAAGGAGCCAGTTTAGTCCATATTTGGATGCCACAAAGCAAGGCAATGCCAAGATGGTCTTTATGTAATCAATGAGAGTTGCCTGAATTACAATATGGGATAGAAAGACAGGATTACTTTAAAGGTCTCAAAGAATTGTACAGTTATGTCATTAAAAATTGCTGGCAAAGAAAAACCACATTTGTGGGCAAGGAAAGTGCAAATACAGGTGATTAAAAGCAACATTAATTCTTTCCCCTTGTACCTTAAGTTAAAGTGCTACTTATACCAGAAACAGCTTAAAAATACTCAGATTGTCTTGTGCGAAGGCTGTTGGCTGATTCATATTTTTTCGTTCTGTATTTTGCACCTGTATCTTGAACAATTCCTGAGCATCCTTAGCATCTGTATGAAAATACTGTCAAATAGCATTTTGGGTTAAAAAACTGCTTTCTGTCACTGAGTATGTCTTTTCAGCACATATTGCAGAAGGAACAAACACACACAATCAAGTTTTCCTGTATACAAACCATATCTTGCCAACATATACACAGAGAAACGTTCAATGCAGGGTTGGTATCCGGAATTTCCTGTAACGATCTAGGGACCTTCTGGTAACAAACAACTGATATAACGGACTAGACACACTCCCTCTCTTCTTTGTTCTCCCATTTGCAAATTATCCATGGCTGCAATGATTCAGCTTCTTTGTCAGTGAAAAAGCACCAGAAAGTATCCCGATCTCGCAGAGAAAAATCTGCAGTGAGCATATATCCCGCATCACAACTTGCATACCACAAATCCTGCAGGTCCTTGTGCTGCACATGCACATCAGAGGGACGGCCAGAGGGTGTTGCGCTCCCGTGGTCTCCAGATGACAGATGGTCTTTTGTGGCAGGGCCACAGCCAGCTCTTCTGATCCATACTAAGCACAAAGAGACCCAGAGCCCTGATGAAACGGGTCCCACAAACTGCTACCAACTCAGGTCTATATGCTATGGCGTGACCCCTTTTCTGGGATATTTCAATATTATCCAACTGGAAATCTCTGTAACTGTATGTCAACCAACATTAATGATACAAGCCAAGCATGTGACCAGGCTCCCAAAGTTATGCATTCGTTTAAGTGGTTTTTTAGACCATGCCTGTATACTTTTGACAGTCTTGAAAGCAAATAAAGATCACCAAATCACAATTTTCAGTGAACAACTGGCATTCATAAACAGGAAAATGAAATTATTACTTATAGGTTCGTAGAAACCAAACCAGCAAGGAAGTCCAGGGTCATCTAGTCCTGTTTTCTGTGGCAAGTTGTCCCATTCCTATATTTACCAACTTTCACCTCAGTCTGTTCTCAGCAACATATTCATGTGGATGGTTCTGAAACAGGCGTGTGAATGAGCACATTTACCAAATGAATTTGCAAGACTCTTTCAATGTGGAACTTTTAAAAAAAGTAAATCAAACAGGTAACATAAAAACAACACAGGAAAACTATAATGAAAAATGTATTAAAATGTTGCCATCAGTACCACAGAGGTGAATGGGACAGTACCCGACTCAGGAGTCAGTCTTAATCAATAAACCTGGACTTTTTTTCCAGGACTCACCCTATGTTATAATCCTGCTACAGTCATGTATGATCAGACTACCAAAATGACCTAATTCTACATACACCAAGCTCAGTGACTAATTTCAGTGGATACCAGCCAATGCTAATGAGTACTTTCAAAAATCCTCTTCTGCGCTTTTCCCTGTGTCTCACTTCATGTATGACATCAACTAATAACACTTTCCTGCCTTATAAATGTTATGTGAGGCTTGTTTAAGCCATTTTTTAAAAAATGCCTTCTAAGCTAAAATATTTTTAAAGTATTTGCTTCATGTGCACAGTAGCTTACTTCTAATTTCAAACAATTTATAATCCAGAAATACTCTTCTCATGTTTTTTGAAAGTGTGACTGTAGAGGTGTACCTCTGAATAGAAGACAGCTGCACTTCAGGGAAACAACACAAAAAGAAAAAAAAACACCAATATTTAGCCAACTTGAAGCAAGACACAGTTATCAGGAAGAAAAGAGTATTATTTCTGAAAGAAAACCTTTCAGGTTCTCACTTTGTGGGAAGGTCATTTTGGTTAACTTCAGTGAGATAATCAAGAAAACCAATTAGGTCTATATAGAAGTTACAGATGTGTTCTCATCGAAGAACACATAGCCTACAGCACAACCAAACGAAATACAACAAAAGAGAGTTGTGTGCTGCTAATGAGAGCAGACTTAGAAGAATTAAGCTAGAAAGTAACTAAAAAGAAAATAAATTCCAACCACTTGTCAGATCAATCCAAGTTCCTGATAATAACTTCTGGTTTACTAAAAAAAAAAATATGTTAATCAGTGTAGTGTTTTATTGACTGATTTGTAAGATGTGCTACTGAGCTCTTAGATTCATAAACTTAAACTTTGTGAAAATCAGTAAAATCTGATATGAACGCAGTAGTCCTTCACAATGGGAGCACAGACTCCACCTCACTCCTAAGAGATTTCTTCAGGCAGGAGAAGGCAATAAATTTGCCTTGCAGAGTGACCTAGGGCCAGCTAACTTTTGGGATCAATGGAAGAATCAAGTTCCACAGTCAAGGGCTCTGAGCGAATACCACCCAGAATTTATTTTATTTTTCAACAAGCTCTGAAAGGCATTCAAATGTACTCATTTTCTGAACAAACTTCATGAGTTATTTGTACATACAGTCTTAAGAATATTCCATATTCAAATTAAATTAGTGAAGTCCAATACGCATATCCACGTTACAATCAAAAGTTGTGGCTGTCAGGATGTTATTGCCGTATGTCCACAGTCTCAAACCTTGCTACAAACCATTTTATAGGACAAATTATCTTCAAAGTAAACTTGTTTTTTAACAAAAAAACTTTCAGAATTTCATTGTCCTGTCTTCAGTTAATTAGTTGATTTCAATGCATATTGAGACCCCCAGAGTTCAATTCTCGTAAGCTTCAGTAAGCATTCAGGGAAGAAAACAAACATGACAAGATCATAGATCTGAATAAACAAACCAATTTCTGAGGAAATATTAACTGCATAGCTGTATTATTTGGGGGTGAATTTACTTCATATTCTGTTAACAGTACTTGATCTCTTGCTTTTAAAATGAGAATTTTTTCTTTCTTTTTCTTTTAAGTCATCTGACCACTACTATATGGAAATAAGTATTTCTGCTAATTACTTTCCTGAGAAAAAAATTATAGAGAAAATCAAGATGAATGAGGCACTGTGCTTTGCGCAAATCAGACAGACAAGCTGTCAGCGCTGCCTAACCCATCCTTAGAACAATTCCCTTTCCCCAAGGAAGTTGTCAGGAAAATGGAGGTCCTTGTCATTTCTCCGCTCGCAATTTGGGACTTTCCTTTCACACCTAGTTTATTTCTAGAATCTTTTGACATTATTCTTGCAATTAAGTGACAAAATAATTTCTTTTTTCTTATTCCGATCTTTAAGCTGGCATCTATACCTTTCTGGTGCTATACATATGGGGTAAGGCATGGCTAATGAGCGTGTTTCTTATTATTTTATTCAGTCTCTGAAGCGCATTTGTCCCGTAGACATGCCAAGCAGGCAGCTCTGTGTCAGTGCCTCAAGTGGCCGGGCAAATTATCAGTGCTTGAAGAGCCCTGGGAGACTCATCAGTGCTGGAGTGCCCTTGAGAGTGCCCAGGAGCGTGCAGGGTGGCGGCGAGGGAGCTCGGTGCCTGTGGGCTCCTCCAGCAGAACCACTCCTCCAACCTTTTCTGCTGCACAGGCAGCTTTATGCTGGTGGATACCTGACGTGGAGCAGTTTGTGAAGTATATTGGAACCCCAAACTCATTGGGACTATTTTATACTGAAGAGCTATGTAATTAGTTGAATATTGATCTGAAAGGTCCCTTCCAACCTAGTCAATCCTATGATTCTATGATTCTATTTTGCAACAAGAAAGATTTGATTAATATATAAGATCTCACCAACAGATATCTGAGCTTCCTCATATGTATTTACATCTGGAATATGGAGAAAAATATGAAAAATTGTGCAAGTGAAAAATATGAAAAATTGTGCAAGTATGATTAACAGTCATAATTTATTTTTATCTTTATTTTTATTTTTATCTTTAAAATCTTTTTTTTCAAGTTACCTTAAATTTCATAAAGCAGCAGCCCACATTTCCTCAGCTGCACTCATAAGGGATATGGAAAAATTTGTGGATGTTTTTAAAGGGAGATCAATAACAGAATTACAAGAAAAGGAAAGAAATGTATTGAAGAAGCATGAGAGTGTAGGAAAAGAAATTTAATTAGGGATACAGCACCTGTTAGCATATGGTAGTAAATTCTAGATAAATGTTGCATTAGTTTCTAAGTTCTGTTACGTACAGACATACACACTTATCTCTGCAAGCATGAGAGAGATCAGCAATGTACAAGATTATAGGTTTACTGATCACAGACACAAATATTGAAAGTCAGCAAGTGTGAAAAGCAGAACTCAGTTTTAAAATGAAAGAGTTTTTGTTTCCATGTAACTAAATTGAGCAATATATACATTGCAGATTACATAGAGCTGAGCCTGGCACAGCCTTATCAAGAGCATTTACAAAAACATTCCAAATCAACAATGTAACCTTTGTTTTTTCACTAATTCAAAACCAGTAGAGACTGTATGCCATGCCTATGCAAGATAAAAGAGAAATACGGACACCTGGGTGATTTATATAAAGAGCTCAACCTTAGAGAGTGACAAAGAAACTATCCACAGTTGGGAAGAGAAAATTCAAAGACAGAACTTGGGAAAAAAACCCCACCAAAACCCCAGAACTATATGTAACATAAGATTTAGTCTTGCTTAAGAATTGTCTCTATGGAGACATTTGGAAAATATTAGTCTAAATTAAGAAAATAAGTGAAATCACATTAAAATTAATTAGTTGAACTGAAATAATATGTGTGTATGCACCTAAGGTGGTAGTAGTTCAGTCAGGTTACTTCACCCCCAAAGGGAAGTAAACTAAATCAAACTGAAGCCATGAAGGGTTCAGTTACCATATGTCAGCAGTCTGTACCACGTACATGGCAAATACAAGGTCATCTCAGGGCTTAAGTAAGAACCGCAGGCTAAATTAACCACATAAAAAGTTACTGTGGATCATCAATAAATTATGTGTGTGTCTATGGCATATAATTCTCAACAAAAATGTTCAGAGGGATTCAGTTTATTTTAACTAATCCAGTTGTGACATTTGTGAATTTTTTTGCAAGCATTAACATAAAAAGATACTAACGAAGAGCAAGCTGTCTAGATTTGCTTCACTAAAACCCATTAAACTATTCAGAATTTGCAAACGGATGAAAGATAGAATAATATAATTTGTTCTGTTAGAAAGTGTGGACCAAATTCAGATGGGTTACTCAGGGTACTCATTTTTTTAAGTTTCAACGCACCTCCCTCTATTCCCCCCCAAAAAAAACAATTCCATGTCCTAGCACCTAAAGTTCATTAGAGTAAATGAAGGTAGCACCCAGTGAAACACCCATCTCGCATGGAGTTACCTGGAAAACACTGGTTTTCCAGGGAATCCAGTCTCTTCTGCACAGCGTGACTCAAAGATGCTGCCCAGAGGAGCAGGGCAGCCTCTTGGGAACACAAGCTCCCATTTCTTATTGGGTGCATAGTAGGTAACACACTCGACCTATCTCCGTCCTGAGAACAGACTCCTACCTGGGAAGGATCCCTACTGAGTAACCCAAATCCTGGAATAAAGACTCACCACTCTTCCGCGCCTCCCGCCTCCCTGCCTTTTGATTCTGAGCTATGTGGGGCCTCACATTCAGCAGAAGTCTGCATATGGTGAATATGCCTTTTTAAATAGGCTTTACGTATGCTATGAATATATATAATGTAATATAATATAACAGAATACAATACAATATAATAATACGATTTTTTTCAGATTTTTTTTATTCAGCATGAATGCACTACAAACTGAAGGAGAAAAAATTCAGGTTCTGGCAGTTGGGCAGAGGCATTTATGATCTATGCTATTTATTAGCTGTAGTCTGGAACTACAAAATGAGCACATCATCTTGCTGGTTTTAGGTATGTCAATGCTGAAACAGCTAATAGTGACTTTTAAATCGCCAGAATTTAAATTCTTTTTCTTCCTTTTCTAACACAACAGTTCACACCTCCAAGCCACCCAATGAAAATCTCTACAGACTAAGGAAGATAACAGTCTTTTATCTGGCTGAAGTGAGAAGGATTTAATTAGCAACAATAGGACCTAACTAAGCAGCTGAAAGCACAGGCTCTTCTACACAACTCTGCTGCAAGCAGTTGAATGTTTCTTTAACTGGTGCCAGCTGCTAACTGTCACCTGGAGCCATTATTGCAATCAGACATCTCGGGGACACGTCAGCCATGCTTCAGCTCCCCAGCCAAGCTTTTTTCCATTGGTGATAGTAATTGTGAGTGTAACAAGATTCGTTATTACCTTCCTCTGCAACGAGGACTCTCGCGCCACAAAAAAATTACGGCACTGACTTTGCAGACCAGTGTGCAAAGGCCTCAGATGAAAGATAATGAATGATCATATGGCATATCACAATATGTCTTTTAATTTAGAAGAGCATTCTGTAAAATGCAAATATTTCTTCAAGTAGCATCTACACATTTCTGAAAAGACACAAATCTTCCTAGTCTCAGATGCCAATAACATTTTCTAAGCTACTGGATGTTCTTATACATATGGAAAAAAAAAAAAGATTAGATATGCAATTTATTTTAAGTCATGCAAATCATTTAGGGAACGAACACTATGGAGTGAGAAGGATGCTGTAAAGACATAGGCAGGAGGATCCTTAGGAGAGAAGGCTCTCTAAGGGGACTAATGGATCCTGCCGAATGTGAGACTTGTGCTCACAACGCTCTTCCATCAATCACCTCTGGAGTGGAGCAGGCAGCTCACAGAACTATAAGTAATATTTTTCATTTGTAGGAATCATTGTTCACTACTCACACAAAATCATAAATCAAACCCCTAAAATCTGATAGGGAAATGGACAGGAAGAGGCTGGGGCTGTGATTGGGGCTTACTGGAAAGCACACCAACCTGCCACCCACTGAAGGCCGGGAAGGACCCCATCGTAGCCACTGCGCATGTAACATTTCTCTTCTCAAAACCTTTATTAAGATTAAATGCTCAGTGGCTGCAGATCTGTGTGTATGGATAGCTGTAGCAGATTTAATATGCATAGCATTTTTAATTGAAGATAATCAAGAAATGGACAGATATTAAAAGCTACCCCAAAGTCCCTAGACCTCCACAGCTGCCTGGAGCATGCAGGAATAAGCAATGGTGGTCTGAAAGGTCCCCAGACAGCCTTAAGTGTCATTCTTCTTCTTCTGGTGATGTGACCTTCATGCTGAGGATTTGTGAACCTGTATTTCAGCTTCAGAAAAGATGGGGTGGATACCAGGAGAACTCATTGCTTTCTCTTTCTAATCTCATAGCCATATGAGGAAAGGCCAAAATCCTGTCTCAATTAATTCAGACTTCACGTTTTGCAAAACAGGTAAATAATAGCTCAGTGAATAGATTAGAAAATTGGGACATAGATAAGCATGTATGATGTCAATGGCCAAGGTTCAGTCAAATATACTAAACAATACAGTTTCAAATTCAATATTGTGCCCCAGATTTTATCAAAAACAAGGGCTTATCTGCAGCCTCAGACTCGACTGAAGTACTTATTTAGTTCACCTTTTGATTAAAGTGGAAAATGACAAGGAACCAGAAAACATTTCAAACAACTTGACTATGTATTTGTTTTTACTTAACTGTTGCACTGGAGACTATTTTATACTCAAAGGCACCCATTCATGCTAAATATGGCAATAACAATAATATTTGCTTTGCCAATCACCGCAATTTCTTACAAATTTTCTGTGACAGGGACATGTTTACAGCACCACCTGCAGCACTATAAAGCTAAAAAATTATTGTCTCAATCAGGTAAATTATTGCATCTACTCAACCTTTTGTATCTATGCACCTACTCAACACATAGAAACAGCTCCAAAGTGTAAAGACATGTTTTAAACCCATTATCACAGTTTTGACAGTCCTCTCACCACACCATAAATACACCAATGTACAGTGTATTTAAATATAATGGACCAGATCTCCTCTTGTGGAGTCAAGAACAGGCCTCATATTGCTTTAGTATGTTTAAATTATTTTTAAGAAATTATTTGCAAGCCTGCAATGTATAGATTACTTACATTGCAGAGCTTAAAGGGAAATATCTTTTTTTTCTCAAGAAAAATCCAATAATGTATGTTAAATGAGACCAGAATTCTCATTTAATGTGTTCATTCTGACCTCTTTATATTATTTTATATAATACAAATCAGAAAAAAATTGAACTTAGTTTTCAAATTATGAAGTTTTGATAAGTGAACATTCTGATGTTACATAAACTTTTCAAAAGTTATATAAAATGCTTTAACTTGCTTGCATGATTTTCTACTGTTTCTTTAAGAGTACAGTTAGTGCAGTTAGATTATCTGAAGAAAGCAGAATAATTTTTAAAATATCTCAGTATAAATACATCTATGAGAAGATTCAGAAAAAATATACTTGGACTATGTAATATACAATCCAAGTTAGAGACCTGAATTATACATAATATTGAGCAACTAAACTATAGCATTCATCCACATTTTTTCCATATTCAAAAAATCACAATTTAGATTTTGAGTTATAAGGGCACCAAAAACTGTTTCAATGAGATCAAATTATTGAAAAAAGTTAGAGAAAAAGATTTAACATTTACTTGACTGTTATCTGTTCAAGATAACTTGAGAACTATTAAAAAAAAATGGAAAGGCATGGATTTGATGGATGGACCACTTGGTGGATAGGGAACTGGATAGATGGCTGCACTCAAAGGGTTGTGGTCAATGGCTCAATGTTCAAGTGGAAACCAGTGACGAGTGGTGTTCCTCAGGGGTCAGTACTGGGACCAGTGCTGTTTAACATCATTGTTGGTGATGTGGACAGCGAGATTGAGTGCACCCTCAGCAAGTTTATCGATGACACCAAGCTGTGTGGCGTGGTTGACACACTGGAGGGAAGGGATGCCATCCAGAGGGACCTGGACAGGCTTGAGAGGTGGGCCTGTGCAAACCTCATGAAGTTCAACCAGGCCAAGTGCAAGGTCCTGCACCCAGGTCATGGCAATCCCAGGCACAAATACAGGTTGGGTGGAGGATGGCTTGAGAGCAGCCCTGAGGAGAAGGACTTGGGGGTGCTGGTGGACGAGAAACTCAACATGAGCCGGCAATGTGCACTTGCAGTCCAGAAAGCCAACTGTATCCTGGGCTGCATCAACAAAAGTATGGCCAGCAGGTGGAGGGAGGTGATATTCTGCCCCTCTACTTCACTCTGGTGAGACTCCACCTGGAGTACTGCACCCAGCTTTGGAGTCCTCAGCAGAAGGAGGACATGGACCTGTTGGAGCAAGTCCAGCGGAGGGTCATGAAGATGATCAGAGGGCTGGAGCACCTCTGCTATGAGGACAGGCTGAGAGAGTTGGGGTGGTTCAGCCTAGAGAGGAGAAGGCTCCAGGAAGACCTTATAGCAGCATTCCAGTACCTAAAGGGGACCTACAGGAAGGATGGGGAGGGACCCTTGATCAGGGAGTGTAGCAATAGGATGAGGGGTAAGAGTTTTAAACTGAAAGAGGGTAGATTTAGATTGGATATTAGGAAGAAATTCTTTACTGTGAGGGTGGTGAGGCACTGGAATATGTTGCCCAGGGAAGCTGTGGATGCCCCATCCCTGGAGGTGTTCAAGGCCAGGCTGGATGGGGCTTTGAGCAGCCTGGTCTAGTGGGAAGTGTCCCTGCCCATGGCAGGGGAGGTGGAACTGGATGATCTTTAAGGTCCCTTCCAACCTGAACCATTCTATAATTCTATGATTCTATAAAATTTACTTTATTTGCTCACATATTCATTACGTATTAAGTGTACTGGTTCTACTCTGTAGATATATGAACAGTTTCAGAAAATTTCTTATACTCTCAATCTTTCCACCAGTGAATATTCATAAAAAAAAGTAATCTCACCATCATGAAAAGAAACCCTTATTGTTTGTGTGGTCTGAATGAGGAACTGTGACTCATTTAAGAAAGAGGCTGCTGCATCAGTAAGCTCCATTGCGTTTCCAAAGGTTTAGATGGACCACCCATCTGCTTGGTTTTACTGGCTATGAAATGTTCCGATGTCGTGGGGTTTCCAGAGCACAGCCTGCTTCCTGATACGTTCACTTGTGGAATGGCTCGGAACGTCACAAAGCAGAAGAAAAATTTAGAAAACTGAACTGAAAGCTAGCAAGTTAAGTGTGCCAAGAAGTACTTTGAAGTAATGAAACCTGATCACTTATCAAGTTAAACTGCTAAAATCATCCTCAGTTTGGGATTGTCTACATTAGTGTTTTAGTGTGGACGGGAAGAAAACTTTTGAAGCGACTCTTCCAGTCATTCCCATTGACTGTGCCCTGGTTTGCATTGCGGTGAAGTCTCAGGGCATGCGAACTGGGATCCCTTCTTGCAGAAGCCTACCCCTAGAAGTGAACCTCATGCTCTCTAATCCCTTATCAGCGTCCAAGTTCACAGGACCAGAACATCTGCAGCAATGCACAGGTGTGTAAGGAGTGAGTATGTGGGACACTTGCCATGACCTGCCTGTAACCCATGGGCCTGCCTGATGCAGTGCATGACCCGCTAACAGAGACAGTGACTTTTTGGTCCAGAAAAGTATGATTCTGCCAAAAAATTTCCAGTTGTGGGTCAAGAGTTAGGCTATGCACTACTCCTGTTAGATTGTTTGCATGTAGACTGTGTGTTTTGGAGCAGTCTTAATTATAGTGCTCCTCTGTGCCAAATACCCTCAGGGACAGGATGGGATCAAGCATTTTTAAGGTACTGAAACTTAAGTGGCTTCAGGTTAATGCATGGGCGGAGGTTCTGTGGGAGTCAACCCCCAGTACAGGCACAATCCCTGCAGTGTGTCACTGTTAAAGCTCTCCATGACTTGAAAATAGTGCAGGTTAAAGTCCTTCAAAAACCTTAATTTTTGAAAAAGGGAATGAAAAATAAATCAAACAAGATGCCACAATCTGACAACTTTTTCGTAATATAAACAAAACTGAATTTTACCATTCCCAAGATGACACCCCAGGATTTGCTGCTGTTGCCACAAAAGAAACAAAAAAAACCCAACCAAACCAAAACCAACAACCATAAAAAATAATAAAGAAAGCAGATAGAATGGGGGATCACGAGAAGACACCAGTATCTTTGTCAGCACAAGGGTTGCATTTCCAAGGAATGGGCACAGCAACTTACGCATCTTCAACTAGATCAGGTGCTCAGAATCTTATCCAACCTGACCTGGAAGGTTCCAAGGATGGGGTGTGTACCACCTCTCTGGGCAGGCAGAGACACATCAGCAAGGGATAGAGCTGCCATAGCTTTTTTACAGTACACAATTATCTTTTGCTCATGTCCTTGAAGGAAGAGTGCAAACCTCCATTGCTGAGAACTACATCCAGTTAAGAACTCCTACCCAGCCCACTGCAACTTTCCATATTGACCAATAGCCTAAATATAAACTGATTTATAAAGCAACCTAGAAATTTATGAGAAAAGAATTCACAAATCTTAAGGTTTTGTAGCATTCTGCTTTATCTCTGCTTTTATAGAATCATAGAATCATAGAACAGTTTGAGTAGGAAGGGACCTTTAAAGGTCATCTAGTTCAACTCCCCTGCAATGAGCAACTTACGCATCTTCAACTAGATCAGGTGCTCAGAGCCTTATCCAACCTGACCTGGAAGGTTCCAAGGATGGGGTGTGTACCACCTCTCTGGGCAACCTGTAACTAGTCATAATCATCACTTAGGGACTAACTACTACTTCATTTCTCAGTTTTCATTGTGTGCTTATGTTTATTGATGACAAATTAGAATTATTTTTTTTTTTAAGTTATAGTTCTCCCTAATTCTATGTTTGGCTTCCCTCATTTGCCCTCTCCAGATTATGTTGGTCCCTGAATCCTCAATTTTGTAAGTGTCATTTTATGACAGGACGTTTGCAACTCCAGGACAACAATTATGTTTTTGCACCCGCGTGTGTCATGTCTGGGAATTCAATTACAATTACAGATGATAAAAACTACAGCAATATAAGCTGAATATTCAAAAGCATAACTACATTGTGCAATAACATCTGACCCTTAAATGTCAGAGTACAGCAAAATAACAAAGGAAAATGGCACAATAGGGCATAAAATATACACCTCAATAGTATTCTCACAGAAAGCAACAGAAAAGGTTTACTTTTAAGGTAAACAGGCTGAAAGATTCAGCTGCAGAATTCTGTAAAGGGAAAGACTTCCAAAATAGCAGTGTTAATTGAGGAGAAGCCTGATATTTTGACACAGCAAATGGTAGGGATGGAGGAGAAACAGGTCAGAAGCCAAACATAAATTATGAGAGGGGCCATAAACATGAACCAGATTTCACAAATAGAAAGGGGAAAAGGTTTGAAGAGCCTTTAATGTTAACAATAAAATTTTGAAGTTGATTCTCAGCTTTAGAGGTAGCCAATGCAGTTGCCTGACTAAAGGGTAATATGAGAGTAGCAGAAACAGTAAT
Source organism: Rissa tridactyla (assembly GCF_028500815.1). Lineage (NCBI taxonomy): Eukaryota > Metazoa > Chordata > Aves > Charadriiformes > Laridae > Rissa > Rissa tridactyla. The sequence continues at coordinate 69,336,308 of NC_071497.1, read as the reverse complement.
AAATTAAACAAGAGGCAGAATTTTGAACAGATTGCAAGCAGAAGACTGAAGGAATAGGAATACTACAAGAAGTTCATTACTGTTAGAAATAATAGTGGTCTGATGCAGAACCTTGGCTGAAAAATTCTAAACAAGCATAAAAATAGAATATAAATAGGATAGTTATTATTCATCCCATAGTTACACAGAGCACACCTGCACCTTTTTAATCACTGAGATTGAGATATTTTGACAATGATTTTTAACTAAAAGTTCTCAATGCACATTGTCAGTAATCAGCCAATGGGAGCAGCCTCGTTTTTCATCAATGGAAAGAACAGAAGAATTTGAGAATTAAGGTACTGGGAAAATGTGGAGCTTTGTGTATATTTGGTTCAAATGTCCATGTTACAAGAACTTTTGGGTATCATTTATTGCACATATTTTTAAATTGTTTTCCTTCATGTTGCAGAGGGAAAGAATGATTAAAAAGGGTGAAAGAAGCCTGAAGGGATTATCTAGGCCATCTCCTTTTCCCTAAAATAGGATCATTTTACACCAGTGCACTCAGATGATGGAGAACCCACAGCCTCCCCTGTCTATCCTAGTGCTTCATTATTCTTGGTATTTAAAAGCTTCTCTTCACATCCAACATTCTTTCTTGCTGAAATGTAAACCTATTACTCTTTGTACTATATGTTACAGACATGGCAAACAGATTATTCCCTTCCTTTTCACGATGGCATTTGCGTACTTGAAGACTTATCATTCTTCCTTTCCGTGTTCCGTTCTCTAGATTAACAAACTCCAATACTTAAGCATGTAAGCAAGTACTGCTTGCTTCAGTGGAACAACAAGATAGGGACTCTCCCATGCTTTGAATAAAATTTTATTCATTGGTTGAAACAAAGCCCAGTCGAGCAGCCCACAATCAGCAGGAAAGGAAATCATCTTGGCAAAGCTTGTGGTAGGACAACGTACCTCTTCAGTTCAAAGCCAGTTGAGGGGTTATGAGAAAAGGCCAAAGACGACGACTTCTTAAAAATAGTTACACAATACAGTTAGCTGCATTCCCAAACGGGGGCGTAAGTGAATGGTAGAAGACAGCCTAAAAGGCCAGATGCACTGGCAGACAAGAAGTTTGGGATGCCACTCATCAAGGCATGAGCGCTTGGGAGTGGGAGAGCACTCTGCCTCTGGTCACCTCTTTCACAGAGGTTGCAACACCCTATGCTTCACCACTTTGTAAGTCATCCCTTACTCCTCCCTCTTCACCATCTCCAGTTTCTCTAACCACATAGACTTTGAGCATTATTTTTGACTGGGAGAAGTGAAATCTTGACATACAACCTGAATATATCAAAAAAAGCTGAGTCCCTTCCAGTAACTCATTCCCTGTTCTCAGTGCCTGACGTTCTGTATTCCTTCCTTGTAGTTTAGGAGGTCAAACTACCAAGAAACTGGGCTCATTCCTGACCTCTGCGAGAAAACAATTCTGTCAGCAAATTGGTCAGTTCTGTCTCATAACAATCATTTTTACAGCAAGGTCAAAGACTGCCAACTAAAAAATGAGAAAACCCCAACCCTATCCAATTTTAACAGGATAGCAATAATAGTAGTAAAAATGTTAACCTGTCCTAATTGAATTTGGTGCATTGATGTTTTTAGTGCAGTAAAAATCCATGTATTGGAAAGTTTTCATGTTTCCTTTGACTGCACAGAAACACGCCATAAAATTGAGTGAAAGCATGATTTCAAAAGCATACCGTTTAAGTTCAGCGTATTCCAGAACATTGGTGACCTTAATTGTAACAGACTTCCTACAATAGGTTTTCCACATTATCTCTAGTATGCAGTGAACGTACTTGTGAAACAGACAATGATCCTACGGCCTGATAGAACCGTCTTTCTTAAGCACATCGTAGCTTTTATTTTTTACAATAAACAGTAGTCCTAAACAATAACACTTATGTGAAATACAGTGTTTGCAAGAGCCTTGGGAGCTGCTTGGGAATGGGGACTCTAGTACGGCAGCACCTCCTGTCAATCCTGCATGTATTGTTAGAGCTATAATAATAATCTCTTCTCCACCTTGCATAATACTTACGCAGAGCTTAAAACTATGAGGCCTTCTGTGCTATAGTTCAAGCACAGAGTGAATTATACCATTTGACATGAAAACACCTGAAAAGTGTGGTCTATCATGGTAATGCTGACAGAACCTTAACTCTAGTGGCACTAGCAGGTGTCATTTGATTACAGTATCTCCTGCTTATAACACTGCCGTGGTAATTAAAGCATGTCAGAACTACAAAACAAGTGTAGTAAAGACACATTTTATGACAGAAACATTAACACAATTTTTAAAACATGATCTGCTATGGTATTAACAATGGAAAATTGTGTTCCAAGTCATAATGATTTAGTGCTGAATTACAGAAATAGTTGAAATGCCTAAATACGATGGCAGTTGGTACTATTCTTAAGCATTACACACACACAAAAGTGCTATGACAAATACATTTAAATATCTTTAATGCTGCAAAACCTGGAAAGGCAATTAGCAGCAATAAAATTTGTATTGAATTTGGATAAATTTTAGACAATTAGCCTTCTTCTAAATGTAATTTCTGGCCAAGAAATCCATAGAGACACATGACTTATCCACATTTATTACTCATTAGAGCAGAGTAATTCCTGTCATGGCTGAACATCAAGGGATTTATCATCATAAATTCAGAGCAGCTAATGGACTGAGTACTCCTTTTCTCCCAAGAACAAATCCCTAGGTAAAAGATATGAAATATAAATTGACCACAGCAAAAGGAATGCGTAGCAATAATATGCATAGTAGATGTATACAGCAATATGTAGATACCTGCCTGTATTGTATATTGGTAACACATTGGGAAAGCAGATTTACTCATAGGCATTTCTCCTGCGTTTCAGATAGCACAGATAAAGTCTCTGCATGCCCTCTTATTAATAAGTTCTCCTCCAAATGTCTCAAGATAAATATGCTCTATGAACAAAATCTTGTCTCTCTTCTCATCGGCCAAAACATCCTTCCTCTCTTGAGTAACAGTATAATGAGACTTGTCTATCTGTTTTTGTCTTACAGGTCTTGCTCCTCCAGCATATCAAACTTAGATTCTTCAAAATAATGTAAGTAAAGAAACAACTAAAATAATTTTAAGATTTAAAAGACAGAGTTCAACAGACCAAAAGATTCAGCAGTTTGGTGGCAGCTACCCTTTGCTTTACTTCTTAAAAAAATAATTCCTACTGACAACAAACATTTCAACATAGACCAGGATGATCTCATCTGAACCTGTTTCCCATTGGAGCTGAACACAAACCCGAACCTTTTCAGGTGGAGAAAGAACAAATAAATACAGATTTTCCATTGCTATTTACTTTTCACCCACCATCATATTCTTCTGCATTAACTCTAAGAAAAAAAAAAATAAGCAAGAAATAACTGAGACAGGCTTGCTTTTGTATCTTCCTGCTGTAATGAAGTCACTGGATTTTCTGTTTCCATTTTCCAGAGGTTATGACTGATGAACCTCACAGAACTTTAAAGCAGGATTCATGATGTGATCTGAAATGACTTTGAACTATCTCTATCTCTTCTGAACTTATTTTAACCTAACATATTTCAGACAGATAATCTACTTTAAGATTGTTGTTTTTATTCACTTTATACCTACTTCTTTTTGTGTGAATATCTGTTTGTAAACTAACTTGCTGCATCCACTTGCCTTCGTATTTAAAGGAAGTAAATATAATCTTCTGTGTATAAATAACACAAATTCTGTTAATGTTTTCTTAGTCCGGGAATGCACACTTGAAGCAAACTGATTGTCCCTGCTTATTGTGCTTTAGTTTTTATTGCAGGGCTTTTGTGGAGTGTGCAGACTGGATGTTTTTTAAGTTGAAAGCAAACCCAAATATGCACTCCTGAGAACATCTAATGTTCTCTAACAATAACGAACATTTAGTCTGTGAGATCAGATTAGAGATAGCCCAAACTAAATTGCACTGAAGATGAACAGTCTGATCACCAGGTCGTTACGATCGGCCTTGCTGGTCTCCATTTCCACCTTTACAACACTTCTTTAAATACACATAGTCCTATCTGCTGTTCTCCACACCTTCTTCAGTGCAATCACCTTTCTGAAAATGTGTACATCCCCAGGTTTCCGGTGACAATACAACTAATTCCATCTCCATCATAGTATTCATCATGTTATTTTTCTCATGTAATAGTCCAATCGAGTCCTGTGTTGATGAGGTCCTGCAAATTACTGTCAGAAACCATCATTAACAATCTGGTTTTGCCCATGACATTAGAGGAAACATTTAATAAGACTGGTTTCAAAATGGGTTATTAGGTTACTCGTGACGTTACTTTTGTCCAAGTTACTAATTCCCTTTGCAGCATAATCCATTATCGCCTCCAACTTAGCTCATCTTATCCACTTTAAAAGTTCTTGTACTAGCCCCATATTATCAAATTCAATTGGTAATTTCCCATGTGACACCCTATCAAATGCTTTAGTGAAATCTAGACTGACTAAACAGAACACATTTCCTCTGTCAACTGCCATTTAAAAAACAGGATAGCAGGGTTAATCTGACATGCTCTAGCTTTGACAAAGATGTTTTGCATTTCATCCCATTTTCCAGAGATCTCCCAACATTTATTCTTATTCTCTCTTTCTCTCTCTTTCTCTTTTTTTTTTTTTTTTAATTTGGAAAAGCTTTGTACGTTATTGAGGTCCGACTATTAAGCTTGTTATTACTTGGATTACTTTTTCTTCATAAACATGGTGTTTACTCCTCTTGACTATAAAATATCATCTTGAAATGAATGCATTTATTGAACACTTTGACTTGCTGAATACGCAATGCCAAGTCTTTCAGGATTCTGGCACAAAGACTTCTGCTACAGAAGGTAAGATAAAATTCAAAGAGCTTTGAGATGAAACAATTTCTTTTACCTAGACCTTCTGTAATCATCAGTAACTGATGGCTGGGGTTAAATCACAACAGAGGAATAATCTACACCATCTTTAATCTTAATCACAATCTCATGAATGTCCCTTGGTCTCTGGCATCCTTAGGAACTGTATCTGAATTACTCATCAGTCTGGAACTTCACTGCTGAAGTAGGCATCCAGGTCCAAATTAGGAGCCACAATACATGGCTTAAACAACACCACAGGCACCTAAAATTGGGCACTATATTAATTAAACTATATCTGCTAGTCATAAACTCTTATAATCATTCATCATTGGTAGCAGTATCTAATTTGTTTTAATACCTTGTATAGGACACAGAACGTTTTTATCTAGCCAATAGTCGGATGAACATTCACACACATTTGGGGGTCAGAAGGGAAATAAAAAAAGTCGATGTTGACATATTTCAGGTGATTATGAATTTGCCACACTTCTCTGTGGTCTGTTCCAGTGGCTAAACTTATTAAAAAGGTATATGTTATTTTTAGCTTGTGTTTTTGTAGTTTTAGCTTTCAACAGTTGATGACCCTTGGTGTGCATTTATCTATTCTTTTCTGTGGCTTTCCCAAATTCAAGCACTTTAAGGATACCTTGAAGCATTAAGTGTTAAAAAGAGTGATACTGATGATAAAAGCTGGGGAAGAACAGGTAATTTCAATATAATTTTATAATATAGTATTTTATTATGATAAATGTTATCTCATGCATTTGCAGGAATTAAAAGCAACTGCTTCAAATCAAGTTGCACTGTGTATAAAATAAAGCATATTTGCATAACTAATCAAAATCTACTACTCTACTACTAATAGCGTAGCAGTAATAAATATTTCCTTATAACGTCCTCATTAGGAGGATGAGAGCCCACTTTTCCAGGTCAAGAAGTTGTTAAAACATCCAGTAAAGGACTTCTGTGCATGAGCTTTGGTGAAGCTGAGAAATTTGAGATTGATGCAAAATTTCACCTCCACTACACCAGGTTTCTAAATGCTTCAGATATCTACTTGGCTGATTTTCAGCTCCCTGTGGGACAGACCAATGTATCAAAAAATGGTATTCTAGGCCTAGCTCTGAATAAGTGTTTATCATCACTACAAGCTGATTGACATATTGCTGAAGATCTTCAGTTGGGCAGATGTACCCTTTTACATGAAAATTACCCTAAAGAAGACCTAGATATTCGATCCCAAGCAGGACACAAGTATTGAGTTCTTGGTGGTAGTTATGAGCCAGAATCACTGGCCAAAAATATCAAAAAGAACTCTGATGCATTTAACCATTTTTATGATTACAAAGACTGAAGTTTTTTTAGTTTGAAGTTTTGGTTTGGATATTTCAGTTCTGCTTTAAAGGTCTGAGCCTTCTCTCAACATAACTTTAAAGCCAAATCCACAAAGGGAGTGAGGGCTTTGGCTCTGCCCAGTTTTGGGTGATCTAGCCACCCAAAAGCCATCAGGCTCTAAGTCAAAATTTTACTTCAGCCTGTTTCTGATGCTAGGTCTGGTTATGAGCCTGAAAGCCGCGATATAGCCTAAAGGATCACACAGCACTTTGAGTCCGTCAGTCCTAAGCTTTTCAGTTAACTTTTTACAAAGGGTCACAGTGAAAAAAGATTTATTATATAGCGCAGTTTTCTGATTTGGAACAGAAAACAATGAGTGCATGTGACTGCCTGAGCTGGCTGAGATCTTAGCACAGCTTATTTTTATTAAAGGATAACTGAAGTTTAAAGTGTGACTGGGAGTAATGTGTTGAAAACAGGTTAAGGACAGCTTGATATGTATTAATTAAAAATGAAATCTGGGTTTAAAAAGGAGAGCAGTTGCATCTGGGGGAGTAAGCCGGGAAGAAGTCACTCGAGTGAGCTACATCATTCATTTTTCTTCAACCTTCTAAGTATTCCATTTATTGTAGAATAAAGTAATAGCTTCTCTCTGCCATGATTGGTTGGAAATCACCATCTGTAGTGGAAGGATTTTTTAAGGGGGACATTCTTGTTTAAGTCTGGTTGCTCTTCTAAATCATTTCCTTAAATCACACATGATTAGATAATGGATATTCTGCAAATAAAATTTATTTTAAGTGATCTGTATACTTTACATTGAAGGCCAGTTACTTATTCAGTCATTAATCAGTAGTTAATCAAAATTAAGGTGTCTAAAGATGATATACAATTTTAATGTTTCCATAAAAAAATTATAAAGTCAGAAATATTTAAATAATTAAATAATAACCATTGTGCTATTTCTTTAGTGATAAAGCAGCATTGCTTACAATTGAGGAAACCAAGGCAAAAATAGGCAACACCCTACAAGTGATTTATTAAGGCTATGCAGTAATAATGTAACAGGTCATTCGAATTGTTTGATATCTGTCGCATTTAGCACTCCTAGAAAAAATGAGAGTCCAAGACAGAGGAATCTGTTTGCATACATTGGTAGGGAAGAATCCTAGCAACATACATAAGCAGAAATTTAAAGGTCCTATTTATATATCAAATGAAACAAATAGATGGACTCTTAGAACCAAGCATATGAAAATAATAAGAAATATCAAAACAGTATAGATATTTAATACTGACTATAATTTTTCACTTAATGGATCCAGCTCATGGATTGCAGTACGCATATCTTGAAAGGTAGCTTGCATCAAAATTTAATCAAATAATTCAATGTACACTATAAGTAGAAAGAATGAAACTAGGATCCCTTTTTTGAAGTGCAGTCAACCACTTGTCATTGCAGAACATCAAAAAGAGAGAATGAAGTTCAGTTGCCAAATTGAGCATGGAGCTAGATTATCTTGTGTCTTTTTTTGCCCCTTTTAATTAGGGCCTTCCCAAATTTTTAGTATTTTTGGAGTAACAACTTATTCAAGTTGGTGTATTGAACTCCTTACATCTGCACTCATAACATTGTGCTGATATTTTCATACAGAGGACAAGATGTGATCAAGAGAACTGTAACTGGACAGATGATCTTCCTCTAGGCACTGTAAACTTATTATTGTAGGTGGGCTGTCTACATATCCATGGAGGCTGAAGCACATGGGCTACCTTCAGTGTTGATGATTCAATTTGGAATAAGGTGCTTGTTTCTTCAAAACACAACACCTTGCAAAGATGTGTAAATTGACTTACTGACTAAGAAAGCAGGTATATAGGGGAAAAATAAGGTGTTTTCTCCATGATATGGAATTTATACTGATAATGCTAAAGGGATAAAAAAAAAAAAAGAGATAAAATTATACCTAATTGGATTCACTTTATATCGCCACCTATCCATTTACTGGGAATGCTGTGGCACAAGAGGTCCTATTCAAGACTCAAAACCATTGCTGCCTAAAAGAAAGTTTACTGCCCCAAATGAAGTAGAAAAAAAACCTCTGCAATCATTCTTATAATATAATGACCAAGCATTTTGAAGTTCTAGTCATTAGCTTCTCCTGGATCTATGACAGGGCTAGCTTCGGCCATACTGAACTCAGTATTCATGCAGAGTGCTTGCTAAGTATTTGACCTTGAAAATAACTAAATAATGTAAGTGCAAGCAAGGTTCTCACTAAATTAAAAAGTAAGCAAATGAATGCCCCTCAGAAAAATAAAGAGGATCACAGGCTCTAAAAGCAACGAATATGAAAGGGGGAATTTTATTAATGTATACAAAAACCTGAAGGGAAATGCAAAGAGGACTGAGCCACGCTCTTTTAAGTGGTGTCCAGTGACAGGACAAGAGGCAACGGGCACAAACTGAAACACAGGAGGTTCCCTCTGAATATCAGGAAACACTTTTTTCCTGTGAGGGTGACTAAGCACTGGAATAAGTTACCCAGGGAGACTGTGGAGTCTACATGCTTGGAGGCCTTCAAAAGCCATCTGGACATGGTCCTGGGCAACTGACTCAAGGGGCCCTGCATGAGTAGAGAGATGGGATCAGATGAAATCTAGAGCTCCTTATAACTCCAACATTCTGTGATTCTGCAATTGTTTATGCCAGCCTTCACCCATTCCTGAAATGAAGTGTCCTAGAACCCGATCCAACCAGTACGCATAGCCATGGCTCCTTTGCTTCTAAAACATATGTCAATAAGATATCAGGGTGGTACCAACCCTTGACTGTTCCAGTCATACACACATGATCTTGTATGTATGTTGTTGATTCAACTAAGAATAACCATTTCTGTCAACTTTATGGTTAATAAAGGAACTCATTGCTAGAGAACTCCTTCAACAGCAAGTAGTTATAGACTGAATCCATCTCTTCTGAACCACCTACATAGATCCAAAAATGTGAAGTGAGGCACTGGAGACTGGCTGTCTGATTGAAGAGGGCTCTGACTGAAACAATCCATATTAACTCACAGAACAGCAATATTAGGATAGCAAATGTCACTTCATTAGTGGAAAAAAAGATGAACTTTGTGCTTCTACTGCAAGTTTTTAAGTTATAAATGCATCCATATTCATCACTTTATCACAGCCAAGAAGAATACATAGTCATAATTTGGAGTGAGGAAGAATACGTTGAGCAGGAATTCTATTTTATTCCCTGCTATAAATTAGAAAAGATCACAGGCAAAGTTTTTGGGGGTGGGGAAGGGGAAAAAGTTTTAACTTTAATTAGAGCCAGGTTACCCATTGCTGTACAGTTTACTGCAATTGTATTTAACCCGGATAACCCTTGTTAAGGTTTACATCTGGTTTCCTAAGGAGGTCCAGGTAAAGTGGAAACAGTATAGTCAAGCTTAGCATTTTGAACATGGACTTGGTAATCAATTTCTTTTATTGTTTTAAAGTTTATACTCAAGGAAAAAGTGTATCACATGAATAAATTCCCAAATATCCTATATAGTTTAGGAATAGACAAAAATACATGCATAAATAGCAAATATAAGCACTGATATATACACATGTGAACACACGCACTCTCCCTACAGAAATTCCTGCTTTACTGATTTAGTGTATAGTCCCAAGCACACTGAAATCAGCAACCCTCAATAGTAAGTTTATCCTGGATTTCAGAGGTGTATCACCATACTTTGCTTTCCTGAAAAGAAGACACAAGTTACAGACAGTATGTATGCCACAGTCCTCAGGCCTGTGAAAAGGTCTCCCTGTAGTCCTGCTGTATAAGTTGCAAAGTGTGTAGACAGGGTTTTTCTACCCTAGACTAACTCTCTTAACTGGATTCTGTTCCTATTTCGTATACACCAGCATGAAAGAAATGAAGGAATATCATGTTTCCATAACTAAGCTCTCACCTTGCGATGATCCACCCTTGTCTTCCATGTGGTTCTCTGGTTACAGCTCTAGCTATAGCACACTCTCAGTTAATCAGCCTTTGAACTCCATTATGTGAACCGTTTTAAATCTAGAAAGTAACTCTGCAGAGTTGGTACAGCTGTTAAACACTGTGTTTGTGAAGGGACAGGTTGCAGAAAAAAAAGCAAACTCCAAATAAATCTATTCCCAAAATGCATATCCTGCACAGACATTGCAGAGATTAGACTAATGACTACGGGAGGATTAAACCCAGGGTGGTAAATTCTTTCTCTTCTCAATAAGCACAAAGTTATCCATCAATTTACTTGTTTTTTATGCAGATGTGAACACCACTTTTCAAGACATTTTTTTCTATGTCAATTTTTTAAATAAACAACCTATATTGTGTAGCTGTTGGGTTTGTCCGGGTGATATGACTTTGCCAAGTACGGAGTGGAGTGTCTTGTATAGAATAAACTTTATATTACTTAACAATATATAACGATGAAGTATAATCAGTCATTTGACTGTGGTGACTCATGATAATTACTGTATTAAACTTTGATAACAGCATTTTTCCCTCCCCTTTGTCTCATCTCATCTTTCCCTGCACTACCCCCAGGCTTCAGCAGTCTTCACCAGCCTTCTGGTAATATTCTGTTTTGTACAGTGCCAGTAATACTGTCTATCATCTCAGGCCTCTGCTTCCTGGAATCATTAATACTGTGCTTTGGAAATTATTTGAGACAGAAGGCTCCACAATTGTACTTACTTGTTCAGTCTAGTTCCCTGAAAAAAGATTTAGTGCATTTTCAAAAGGAGAATTTTGCAGATAGGAGCCCAAATGGATTTTCAACTAGGCTTCAACGTTTTTGAAACCTATGGATGTTGAATAGTCTTTTACTAGTTGCCATGCCAACTGATACCAGAGGAACACTCTGCTGTGTGTTCATCCCCTAGAAAGCTTCACCAGATGTCTTCAACAAATTGCCATGAAAAGACCTGGGTCTGTCAGTCTTGTTAGGAGATAAAAATCAGACTGAAATGTCCCTGCCTCCACTTCTGATAAAACCAGCCCATAAAATATGTAGACCTGCATTGCTCTCACGGTAAACCAGCAAAATCTCTCACCCCCACCCTAACTCCCCCTCACTTCCTCTAGCAGGATTTTTAAAATATTTATGTTCTTATTTCTACATGAAGCACAAGGCCATTATGCTCTGCAGCTGACATCGTCTGGCAGTGCAAAGCTAGAAGCATCTGGTTGGCAGTGGAGAAAGAGAACAAGTTGATAAATTATTGATTTACATAAATCAACACCCTTTAAATATTGGTCTTTTGAAGGAAAAAAAAAAGCTTTTGTTATTTCAACTAGAAAAGTGTTAAGATGATAAACACTGTATTAGCTGCTTTGTGATTTTCTGTCCCTTCCTTGGACACCAAATATATTTATGCAATATACTGCAATTCTCTGGAGCTGCAGTATGGAAGCACAAAAATGTTTTTCTTAGTGATCTAATCTTTCAGCAGTAATTTTTTTTTTTTTAACATCATGGCTGTGTAAGATGTAACACTGCATTCAAACACTTCAAAACAACCACAGAAAATGAGGCTTAAGAATTAATAAGGCTTCAGAGATATGTGCCTCGCAGGATGACCTGAAGAAACAAGACTATGACTCCAGCAGGACCTGTGGGTACACAGCACCTTGGGAGAACTGTTCATTGCTTTTACAATAAATATATACACTTTTTAAAAAAACTGTAAGGCACTGGGCACTCAGGATACTGAATGAAGTGCAACAGAGCATGATTTGTGAATAATCTACAGTGAATTTCTGGAAAAAAGAAAACAAGATAATGTATCACAAAATACTTTGTTCTGTTACTTCACAGTTTGTCAAATTGCCCTCATAGGAGACTACAGAGTTCCTTCATTAGCAGGCACACTGTGGTTTAATATACAGAAATACATAGTTTGTATGTGTCATAATTTTTACATTTAAAATAAAAATGTATTTTCAGGTAGTTCAATTAGATTTTAAAAGTAAAGTCATACTGAATTCCTATTCTATGTATTTGTTTTTTCCCAAGCATTATCCTTTTATACCAGTCTGATATACATACAAATTCTCATGGAACTAACTTTTTAATATTCTGTATTACATTATTTATATATACTCAACACAAATAGCAGTCATTCAACAAACCTCAGCCCATCATCCAATTATATTGTTCCGCAAAAATGATGCTTGGAAATGCCACTGCAGCCCAAAACATCAAAGTACTGTCTTATGTTCTAAGTTCTCCTTTTGAAAGAGTTCTCTCTTTTTTCAAAGAGTCCAGGGAACTAGGCTGAACCTAGCAAGTACAATTGTGGAGCCTTCTGTCTAATTTGGGTTTTCACAGAAAAGGACTGACATGAAAGCTCTGTCTGGGCTGCTAATGAAGTGCGGAAGCTGCCATGTGGAATAGTTCCTTCTACTTCAATCCTCATATCTCTGGCTCCGAGCTTTCTCAAGCCTGCTCTTGACGCAGCCTCTCCAGGCAACTTGCTCTACTCTGGACTGCCCTCATGGAGAAAAAGGTTTCCCTTTATGTCCAGCCTGAATTTGTCTTGTGTCAATGTATGCCCACTGTCTCTCACTCTCAGGTTACCGTCAGGCTGCCAAGAACCTGGTTCCATCTTCCCAACATGCAGGTCATAGGTAGAAGAAGGCTGCTCTGAGGTGCCGCCAAAGCCTTCCTTTCTCCAGGCAGAAGCAGCTCCATCACTCAGGGTGCCCTCACAGGACAGGTGCTCCAGTCAATGAGCAACCTGGTGGGCCTCTGCTGGGCTTGCACCAGTTTGGCAATATCGGTCATGGGCTGGGGAGCCCAAACCAGAAGATGCAGTATCTAGGTGTCGTCTAAGAAGTGTAGAGTCAAGGGTGATCCTCACATCGCTCCATCTCGTGGCTGTGCATCTACTCCTACAGTGCTGGATGCTTGCTGTCCTCAGAGCCCTTGGATTTTTCTGCAGAGCTGCTGCCCAGGCAGGAAGGACCCAGCCTGGACCACTGCCTGGGGCTTTGCCTTGCAAGGGGCAGGGCTTGGCATTCTCTGGGCTGAACTGCAACAAGGCCCATTCCTCCAGCATGCCCAGGTCCCCCTGGATGGCAGCCCTGCTCGTTGGCTTGTCAGCTGTTCCTCTCAGTTTAGTGTCACCTGCCAGCCTGAGGAACAAGTGTTCCCTTACCTCCTCCTGGTCGTGGAAAAAGTTGCTAAGTGGAATAGATCCCAGGATAGATTCATGGTTCTCCACTTGTTAACAGCTTCCAGGTTCCACCCATTAACCACTACCCTCTGCATTTAGTCCAATATTTACCCACCTAGCTTCTCACCCATGAAATTTTATCTAACATTGTTTTCTGGCTTCTTGTTGGCTAAATTTAAATATTCTGAATTCTATCTTCCACAAACTGCAGCAATTTGAGAAATCCTTGAAAATACCTTGTTCTGTGGGAAAAAAAAATAAAAAATTATTCATAGCACAAAAATTGCATTCCTCCTAAATGACTGCATATCTGGAAGTAAAATTCAGAGAAATCAAACCCCTAAACTCTGCCCAAACAGGATTACTGCAGAAAAAGGAAACATTTCAGAAGCAGCACAAGTACTGCTTTGATTCTCGTAACTATTTTACATGCAAGATATTCATACATTCTCAACACATTTTGGACACAAACCTCCAAAATAAGTACATGCAAGAGTCCAAATAGTATCAAGAGAAGAAATTAAAGCACATAACTTCCACAACCCTAGGTTTCTGCTTCTGAAAAAGGGCTCTGAATAACTGGTCTTTCACCACTGTTGAAGAAGAACAAAAAAACTTTAGGAAAGTTCCCCCCTCCAAGCTTGTTTTTTAAAACTCACATCTGTGGAGACTGTTTTGAGATATATTATGGTCCTAACTACTGCAGCACACATAAACTATCTAAGTATAAAGCTATAAATAGAAGTTTTCTATACTGTACTAATGCACGTTTATGCACTAGTATATTTTCTATGTTAAGAGGTTTAGTCATGGTGGTATGTTTATATCAATATGCCAACCACTGTGTGTCTACTTGCAGGCATAATGAAGTATATTAATACTTTACCTTCCTTGTGACTCTTCCCCCACAGTTAGATTTTATTTGTTAGCAGTAGAGAACTGTGCCACAGTCTAGGGACACTGTCTTGACATTCCTGCACAGATCTGTGGCACTGTAATGAGAAATGTCTGTATCTGCAAGCTGTACGTTTGTACTGAACCACTGCAGAGAGGATAAAGTATAGAATACAGCTTAACCACACCTCTTATGCAGTATTCACATAAGAGTAGATGATGAACCTGTGATTCCTCTTCAGCATTATCTGTGGCCAGAATTGCGTGGTTCGTTTATTTTTTTTTAAAACAAATCTTGACAATTTCATAATGAAAAAAAACACAGCACAGGGCACAAAGGAAAGAAATCATATAATAAAAAAAAAGGTCAACCAAAATGGAAGAGTGGTTTGATACAGGTACATGGATTTTAAGAAATTATATAAACGTAACAATGTATAAACAATCAAATGCAGATTAACCACCAGAGGCAAGAGAGCTGTAGCCTCTCTTCCCCCATAGTAGAGCCACCGGTGACAATAAACACTACTTCACACATAGGCTATGCCTTCACCTGATCATATTAACATAGACCAATACAAGTTCACAAAAGAAAGTAAAGTTAAGTAATAAGTAAATTCCTGTATCTTGAATCTCAACATTATGCATGAACTCACACAGATTTTTGTTTTTCATATTTAAAGAAATCAGCTAAAAATTTTCTAGTTTTGTAAAGACATACAGATACGGGGGCCTACAGATACAGGGGGCCTACAGGAAAGATGGGGAGGGACTCTTTGGCAGGGAGCGTAATGGTAGGACGAAGGGTAACGGTTTTGAGCAGCCTGGTCTAGTGGGAGGTGTCCCTGCCCAGGGCAGAAGGGGCTGGAACTAGGTGATCTTTAAGGCCCCTTCCAACCCGAACCATTCTATGATTCTATGATTCTATAACTATCATCTGCACTATGCTCTTTTCATTAACCAGAGAAGGTAGTAAGCCACCTCCCAAATAAGTTTTGTGGGGTATTTTACTGTAAGATACTGTAGATTCACTACAGAAGTGATGATATTTTCAGTGCTGTAGCCATTGACAAGAATCAAGGTTAACATTCAAATAAAAAATAATATTATAAGCCATCTCCCTCTGCACAAGTGTTTTACCAAACTCGTGTTTAAACTATGATAGCACTTGCTACCAGAAAATTCACAAATACAATTACAAGGAGAACATGAAAGACTTAAGTCTTGAGAAAAGACCTGAAATGTAGGCATGGTGCTCTGTAAAGAATATAAAGGAGACAAGGGCATGAGTAACCTCTGCTGAGGAATAAGGAAAAGAGCCATCAGGAAGACATACTCAATAGAACAAGATAAGTGCTAATATGTTGACCTACCATTGCCTCCGAGGGTCTTTCAGCTTCTACAACTTGAGATGTGGAAGCAGAGTGTCAGAAACAAATCATTCTAAAAGACCGAATTTTTCAGTCCTCATGGAAGGTGTCTGTATATGTTTACATCTTATAAATGTTTAACTCCCTCCTAGTCACAGCGTTCATTAAGGTGACCGAGGTGCTTGTTTGATGAATGCCTATTTACAGCCTTTGCTTGCCTCCGCTTGATCTTTCAACAGTGTGACACAGTTGCTGTTGCTTGTGCATGCAAGTTTGTGATGCCTCCAGTTTGATCTTCAAACACCTGCCATCCCTTTAGCATAGAGTTTGTTGTTCTGCAAGCTGTGAAGACCTCCGACTGCTGGAGTACTTCGCTGACTTTCTATCCTCACTTCTTGTGAAATTTATTGTGTTTTGGGGTCAACCCCTTGCAGCTAGAGAAAGATCAGTTGGGTGGACAGGATGACAACTTCTTCATACATACAGAAGAGTGGAGGGGACCCCTAGAGTCATTCTTTAAAGAAATAAAGGACTTTTTCAGTCTCAGAAATAAACAGTAAAGAGCCCTTGAACATCGCAATCAACCAATGGCTGCATTTCTCAAGAACAATCTCTCTTAAAATCATGGCAGGCACACCATCTTCTACATTAGACACTTAAAGATAGTTCATGACCTGTGATGCATCTTCTAGAAGTAAGGCAGGGAATGCCTTTAGTTTCTTAAGGGATACTGGTTTATACACTGACAGTCATATTTGAAGAGCTCATGTTTTTCCATTTGTCAGTTTTGATGTGTCCTTGAAGAACTTCATGAAATTCAACTGCAATTGTACTGGCTATTAGGTATTTCAGTAAAACAAGACATGATACCATTGGAATTAATATCTGGAAGCATCTGCGGAAAGATAGGTCACAAAAGCTGAGTTCCTTTCGATTCAGAAATACTTAAAACCATTTGATTTGTATTTGGTGTTATTCAAGATCATGATGAGTTTCTGCTGCTGCTTTCTCATATCTTGTATACTGGATGTCCAGACACAGAAAACACAGAAATCTTTCTGTGCGAAAGAGCTGTTCTTCTGTTAGAGCTTTTTACATGAAGAAAGGGCTGTCCAGAGGGATGACTTTCAAGCCAACGACCTCTGACTGTAGATCAGGTGCAGGAGGACTGTCCAGTGTTTTGCAGGGCCACAGGACATCCCTACTGTCCCCAGGACTGTCCAGGAGGACAAAGCAAAAACTTGCTCCACAACAGTTTGCATAAGTAGGGTGTGAGGGGGGCAAGGTTTCTAGGAGAGGGCAGCTTGAAGAGCTGGTCTTCTTCAACAGTATGCAACTCTCACATTTCTTCTCTGAAATGTATCAGATGTATCAGGCTACTGCTGAGGCTCCTTTTGCTTCAGAAATACGGTGTAAGGAAGATATGTTTGGTATTTCTTCTTACAGCAACAGTACAGTTCTTTGCTGGTTAATCATGTAAATTTAGCATTCTCAGGAGGCAAACCCATTAAAAACATGCATGTAAAAGTGTAAGACTTGGTCATAGCTATAATGTGTTTCCATATTAGGAATAGTTCTATGACTTTAAACATAAGTATGAATACCACTAAATGTTGTCCAGGGTCTTTTCATTTCTTCTGTTTTAAGAAGTTACATTGTAAACCTAAAGTGAAAATTGTTCCAATCAAATTAGTTAACTATCTTATGGAAGAAGTCCCACATGGAAAAAAAATAATCCCTAAACATATACCGAAGATTCTGATCCCAACCCTTGCAGCAACAGAGCACATAGAACATACAGCTGAGCAGACATCTAAGCCATACCAAATGCTGTAGTACCTACTTGTCCACCTGGTCAACTGAGAGCCCTCAGTGGAGTGCAAATGCTCTTGCCTGCTTTTCTTCTAGCTCCACAATGTAACTGCACATATGTAACTGCAGTACCTTACTTTAAACTGCAGAAGTACAGGGAAAGGGAAGGGAGGTTGTTTCCTTTTAAATGCCTCCTGACCTGCTGAAGGACCTGTGCACCAAGACAAATGTCTCTACTTTCATGCTGGGCGCTCTGGGCTCAGCCATATTATTTACATCACCAGGTGCACCAAGAGAAGAAAGCTTTTTGTGCTGGACTCTGAACGTATAGTTGACATCTAATAGTACCTGCTGACTCTTTGTACTGAACTAAGTGAATATCTACTGTGGATTAGACCACTCCCTGAAGGCATTTTGACTCCATATGCATTTGAGGAAAACTGCCCAATTTACAAAGTAACCGGTACTGGTGAGGTGACATTGCATCATTTCAAGGAAAACTCCAAGCCCTACCCCTTCTTTCTTAGAGAAAGAAAGAAGAGTTTTGCATAAAAACTAGCCAATATAATTTTCCTTCTAGAAAAATAATAGGGCATAAAAATGAAGTAGATCTAAAAAAAAATGATTTACTTTCTAGCAAAGATGGTTGCAATAAGGGAACCTTTGGCAGTATCCTGGATACAGGATTTTTGTTTCTTTGTTTCTTAAAAGGCCTAGCTGCTTATGCTTCATATGCATGGTAAGGTAAATCTTAACTTACATTTTCCTAATCATACTGAGGATGTTAAAAAACGTGACAACAGTGTCCCAGAAAAGTCCAAGAAAACATCTAAAACAGTAGATTTTGCCTAGGGATACCTAGGAAAGAATGTAAGAGTGCAAATATACATGATAATTTGCCTAAGCATCTTTCAAACACAAGTGGCTTACAGATAGGGTCAGATGTTACAATACTTCCACAGCTTTGTCTTCCATTGCTTGGCCATCACCCGTCGTACGTTCTTCTGAAACTGCACAGATTTTTAGCACCCATAATAGCTGTAAGCAAGGAGTGCACTGCATGAAAAAAAAAAAAGTTTAATTGTTCTGAGCCTACCTTCTGTTAAACTAATTGGAGCCTCTTTACATCTTACACTAAAGACTGTCAGTAATCACTATCCAGACTTTCCATTTGTCTTGTCATTCTGTGGACCAAAATTCATGTCAAATTTAATTTTCC
Source organism: Rissa tridactyla (assembly GCF_028500815.1). Taxonomy (NCBI): domain Eukaryota; kingdom Metazoa; phylum Chordata; class Aves; order Charadriiformes; family Laridae; genus Rissa; species Rissa tridactyla. Next base: position 69,317,494 of record NC_071497.1, on the reverse strand, counting down.
AAACTATTTTTTTCATTTGTTTTAGGGGAGTTTGCCATTTTATAGTACTGGCACCTTTCTAAGTAGAAAAAAGGAATGTATCTCTCCAGTAGGTACAGAATCACTCAACAAAAGTGGACAGTTGTACACAGATCCTTCTCTGAAAGCTGGAAGAACTTAAATTCTACCTTTGACAGGTGAGAGCCTGAGGGCAAGAGCCAGAGTGTTCATCTCAAGAGATGAGGCAGTGATGCAAGGCTACAGATGTGGCAGTCATCATTGTTTTTTCATCTTATTTGAAGTACATCACACAGCAATTTTTGTATCATGGGTGATAATTTGCCTGTCCATGCCCACATGCCTGCCTGCATACAAAACTTGATTACAAGATTATATGTATATAGACAATAAACAAACAATGTACGTATTTTCTATTAACGTTATTAAAACCTATTTAAATGTGAAGTTCTATCTAGGTTTAGATGCCTTGAATATCATGTGCCCACAAGTCTTGAAGAAGTCAGTAGCAGTAAAATCTACCATGTTCATATAGAGAACTTGTTATATATCTTTAAGTGAATGTAATTAGTGTGAGCAGTAGCTTGCTTAAGAATTCAAAAAGTAAGACAAGCTTATGAAAAGATATGCTATAATTACCTTTTAGACAACTTTGTTGTTCAGTAGTTTCACTGCTGCTCTGTGATGCTGTATCACCACTGAGCAACACGAAGTCACTTGGCTCAAAGCCCTTTTGCTCTCTCCCTGTAATGTTGAGTTTGATCCGTAGACACTGAGAAATCCTAAAACTTATTGAAATCAGTTTAAAACCTCTCCAAATCTACTGTGATTAGGCCTTAATCAGTCAGATTTTCTCCTTTGCCACCTTTCTCTTTCTACATGCTTAATTTTACCATTTTTCACAAGAAAGAGATAGGCTGGGTGTAAATGTGCCACAGGGAGAACTGTGCAGCCCTGGGACAGACTATTTGCCTTCACAAATATTTCTAAGCTGCCTTGTGTGTTTAAAAGAGTTAAGAGAAAAAAAATATGTGCTGATTTTAATTTATTGTAATCTTCCAGAGCTGATATGAAAAAAAAAAGAAAATGCACATACTTGCTCCACAATCAGCAAACAGTGCCTTTCAAACCAACAAAAAATACTGAGACTTTAAAACAATTTTTTCCCCCGTCAAGTGTTGCAGATGCTGCATCATGACTAAGTTTTGTTCCCAGTCACAGTATTCTATGAAGCTACCAGTGCAAGACTCACTAGGAGTTTCACTGTGAAGCATTAAGAGCTCAGAAAATACTGAAATGGAAGAGATTTATCTCCTGCTGTATAAGACTATTTTGGCAGATGGTCACTAAAAGATTTCTTCACTGTCAAGTATCACAATCATTTCTGTTTTGAGTCCCTTATTAAAATAGTGTTAATGTTAAAAACAGCAAGCTGAATTCAGTGGCTGACTGGCAGTTGGCCACATTAAAGCAGTACACTGAAAAGCTTTATTCTGTGCTGTTGGCAGGCAGTAAGCCTCATTTCTCTGACTTTGATTCAGGACTAAGGAGCAGGTACCCTTTTCACATATTCAGCATAAAGTTTGCACGGTTGCAGAAAGAGCTTTAGTCTATTCAGCAAAGTTGGAGGTATATTTAGCAAATAGGGTTCTGTAATTCTTCCATACCAATTGCACATTAACCATATGAAAACCGTTCTAGTTTCCCTCTGCAATGCAGCTCCAGCCTAGAGTCTACCTCAGGAAAGCAACTTCTTTTTTTTTTTTTTTTCCTGAAATACAGTATTTAGAAAGGTGAAGCAGCTTTAATGGTTAAAAGTGGGGCTATATCCAGACTATTTACTTTGGTGCCTAGGCAGACTGAAATGCGGGGTATAAGAGAATAACTTATATGTCTCATTCTCCAGTGGAAATCTAGAAGAAAGCACCTAAAAATCCAGTAGGAGCGTAAGTTGCCTAACAATAGTAATTTCATGTTTAAAAGAGAAAAAAAGGGAATCTCAAACGTAACGAGTCACATTTGTCTCTCAAAGGTACATTCCCTGAATCTCTTTCCTTGAATCACATCGCAATAGTATTTTTATTTTTTTTAATTTTTTTAAAACCTTGCAATACCCAAAATCAAGATGCCCATGATGGCACTCAGTCCCCCCGGATTTTGGTAGGGGGCACTTCCCTCTGTTTGTTTGGATGGGAAACATGTTGCCACTAAACTTTGCTGAGCAATTGGAACAACCACGTATTTCCTCTTTGTCAAGCCTGTGTGTTATTACTAAGAAAGTTGTTAGTGCCTTTCTGTAAAACACTGCTACAACTGTTTAAATAGGAGGCTGAAAGCACACAGAAAGAGAGACCTTCCCATGCAACACCTTTTCCTGTTGCATTTGCTACAGTGTAAGTTCTGTTTTGTTCCACTTAAAAAAAAATAAATTAAATAACTCCATAAAATCCAACAGATCTAGAGTTTCAGTGATTTAAATGCGAAGAATTTGGCTTTGGAGAGCAGGCATTGCACCTTCTTTTACTGAAGGCCTGATAATACTTGCTGAGAAATGTGTTATAAGCAGAAAAGACTACCTGAAGAACAGGGATGAGAAAAAAAAATAATAATTCAAGAGTAGTTCCAGCTGCTGACAGCTAGTATAACTGATCACTGATAATGTCAAAATCCATGCAACAGAAAAATATTTCCTGCAGGCATACTGTCAAGAAAAAACAAAGGCAGACAATAAGACAAAGTAAAAAATTAAACCACAAGAGTGTTAAATTAGATAACCTTAAACATATCTACATGTCACCCTCCAGGTAGGCAAAGATATTAAGTAATAACATGTATTGATCAAAAACGTTGCATGGAACGTCTTACTGCAAAAAAATGCAATGCAGATTTGTGCGAAAGCATTGGCAAGCATCTCGTCCTGTACACTAAAATCCCATTTATGCCATAGGTCAAAGTCTTACAATTTACTTGGTGTTCATCAGGTGAATGAAAGTGAATTTCCTCCTGAGAGGAGAGGCGAAGCAGAGAGCTTCCTTATTAAAGTCTGCACAACAAACTGCAGATCACTCAGCATTGCCTGCCTCAGAGAGAGCAGAGAAAAGAGACCACCTCTCGCAGTCAGGCTGGGGGTAGCAGCCGTTGAGAGCAGCACAGAGAGCCGGTGCCCCTGCGAACTGCATCACAGTAATGTCACCCCAGCCTCGGAGCAACCTGGGGGGAACGAGGAGAGCCACGCTGAGCCCCTCCTTCCCAGACCTCCTCTTTTATCTCCCTGTTAATGGCAGAGCAGCAGCCAGCGCGACTTGAGCGTATTTGCCTGATTGTACATACCTCTCACCCCACTGCTGGCATTACCTTTGCTCCCCTTTCGTTAGGGTCAGAAGGTATATGCTCCCACTTCACGAATATGCACAAAGACATTGAAGTATGCACTTAACCTCATCTGAGTAGAGATAGAGACCCCAGGGAGACTGACTGCAGCAGCTGCAGCAGCTGGGCAGAAAAGGGAAAGGTTTTTGAGCATCACTACTTGTGCAGGGAGAGAGTTTGTTGGATGAAAGGCTTATGCACAAATCAACAGCTTTGAGGACAGTGATCAGGCCACCGTGAGGCTGAAATTACAGCTGGCTTCTGTGGCGTTGTGTGGGTACTGTGGTGGTGTTCATCAGACAGTAAAGCTTGCAAACGTGACTCGTGCAGTGAGGGAGGTTTGCTAGACTACATTGGTAGAGCTTCATTCACAGCCCATGCAGTTTGTGGCTTTAGTCCAGCCCAAGGTTTCATAAAATAGCCTTAATAAAATTATTTTAATACTATTTTAGCACTATTCAATGCTATCTTAATAAAAATGTGAATTATGAATGACAGTTTCAAGATCTATGAATATAGTGTTTGTACTTTATAATGGTAGTCAGTTTGTCCTGAAGCCTCTGAGGGATCTGGATATAAACACAGAACTTTATAAGGTTCGTTTTTTTGGTTTCTACTGCAACAAAAGAAAAAGAATTAATTTGGAGTACTAATGTCATGGCAATAAGTTCCTAAATTGTTTTTCACTTTATGTTAATTGTAAAGATGCAAATTCAAATAAAACAAACTTTTAAAGAGAGCAATTTAGAGTTTATTGCCATTATTTCTTTAAAAGTGAATTATTTAACTTTTACTTAAGTTAAAATAATGCTTAATGTGGTGATCTAATTGATGTATTAAAGCTGAACATTACATTAAGACCACTTTCATGGCTATTATACAAACTCAGCCTATGTTATTTTTGCTATTAAAGACAATTGTTTACTCAAAAGTTATTGTCTAATGCAAATTATTTCTTTTGTAAGAGTGGTATGATAAGGTCACTTTTGTAGTTTTGGCATAATTAAAACACGAGAGTCTCCATTACTCCAACTTACATTAAAATAATGTTTTCAACAAATGAAGTATGGATTACTCTTACGAAGTGATAATGTTATAAGGAAGGCCCACAGAAAGAGTACGTCAAGGATTAATGATGCAATTAAAAGTATTGCAAATTTAGTTGTTAGCACAATGCTTTTGGTTTAGAAGCATTAAGTTGTACCATTTTAAAAAAAATAACTATTTCATATGAGTCAGGCTGCTTAAAAATTAAATTGTATTCCTTACTCACAAGAACTGGAAACAAGCAGATAAGGCATGCAAGCTACAAAGAGTGTTTTTCACTGTTGAGTTCTGGACCAGGTTAAAAAGAATCGTAAAAGTGTGTGAAACCACAAACATTTTTAGGAAGATGGAGATGAAGTCTGCAGAGGAAAGACCTCCTTATATAGCCAACATATAAACACTCACCATTTCCATTGTTTCATTTGAATGTACTATTTCTTTGACTTCTTTAAGATGAAACTACAGATTAGGCTATTCTAACAACAAAGTCAAAGTTAATTAGTCTTAACTAACAGCCAAGTTGTAAACTACTTGAGGTCAACTCCACCCTCAGGAAAATGAGCATTAGTGAGACATTTTAAAGCACTGTCTGTTTTTATAAGCAGTGCAGGGAAAGGCTAAGCCAATAAAACATGATCATTCCATTCTATTCTATATTTTAATATTAACCTCTAAAGGACAGAACACTGCCATGTGCTTTGATGACAAAGCCTTGCACCAAACTAAATATGTGAGTAAAGGAAATTACTGTCATTTTGCTTTGATTTTGGTCACTGAATGTAATAAGCAAACAACAGCAAAACCTCTATCAAACGAACTGTGATGAGAGGTTCTTGCATGGCTTGGACAACAAAGAGACGCCCAGAGGCTGGTGTGAGGCTTCCTTTTTTTACCCTGAAGATAAATCATTAAGGTCGCAGTTGGTTCCGGATTTTGAAAAAAAAAAAAGAAAATAAATAAAAATCTTCACATGTTATTTGGAAATGCTAGGCGTGAGCAGCTGTTGTTAATTATGACTTCATTTTCTCCTCCAGACTTCTTTGGTTGCATGCCATAACTGCATGGGGCATGGGGGTTTACGGCTTGAAAATAGCCTTGTCATTTGGTGAAGTCTAACAGAGCAAAGGGGGCTTGATAAATGATAAAAATGTTCCTTGGAAAGCTCCTTAGATCAGATTAGTTCTCAGTTGTTTGTTTTTAGAATCCCAATAGTCTTGAACAATTAAAAGGTAAATACATGAGGCCACACAATTCATGAACCATATAGAAAATATTTAACAGCTATTGAATTACTCTTGAAAGTAACTCTTCCGCCCTTTATTTACATGGTCTGTTTATATGCTCTGCTTAGAATGTTAAATAAATTGAGTTAATCACATAATTAAACTCCAATTTAACTTGTAGTCCTCATATACTGAACATCAGACAAATGCTTAAGTACCTTGATGAACTGGGGTCTTAGGGTGTGACTCTAAAAGGTAGTATGCAATCTGGCCCTGAGCCAGCAGCGCTAACCTGCAAAGCTTTAAGTCTGTGGAAGACAAATAACGAGTTCTTCAGTGAACTGTGGGATTTCGCCCTCTCCCTCCCACTCCTTTCCTTTACTAGATCACTAAAAGAGACCTCAACATTTTACTCAGCTGAATCTTCAAAACAATGGTGAAAAATCTCACTCATTAGTTTCTGCATAGAGGTAAATCGCTGTTTCAAACAAAGGGAGGTGGTCCAGATAATCTAGTACTGTTAAAATTCATATGGGGGGTAGGGTTATGGGATTAAGAGGGTGGTGATTTGTTTTATGGCTATCTTCACTACATACTTTACATTGCTGCATGTTGGAATAAAACAAGATTTACTGTAATAAAAGCTTCTTAACATTTAATTTGTCTATTCTATTTCCATGAGTCCCACTGTTCTGTTTATTCTTTCTATTGTCCTTTTTCTTTTCTAGAGAAAAAGATTACCCTTTAAATGGAATTATTGAAATTAAGAACAGTGAGGCGTTTTGACCCAGTTCTGAGTTTATTGCAGAATGATCCTGCAAAAACTACAGTGAGGAAATGCATTAGGAAAATCCTTCTAATTTGCTGCTGTAAAGTGCAGCAGCAACAGGACACTTTTAGCTGGTGTTCAATGTAATTGTGAGAATGATGGGACTCAAACTGTCCTCCATGTGAAATTTATCCTTCATCCAATCAGCAGAAACAACTAATGCACTGGAAGGTGTATTATATCCCATCTACTTCCCAATAAAGTCAGTGGTGTCCAATCAGACACCTATTGTTAGTAGAGAATCTGAAATTGATACAATCACCACATTGATCTACAGACAACTGTCTGTCATTTGCTTGCCGCCATGTCCTCCTCCCCTTCCACCACGCAGCCGTTTCGGAGCAGGAGCCCACAGCACTGAGTTTCAGAACACTCTAGTGATCAGATTTGTTAGAGAGATCGGGCTAAATAATGCCAGTTTACTCAGCCCAAGTCCAACCAGGGGCTAGTGGTAGTGCCACATGGAAAGGTGGAGGGTGCCATGCTGCACAGCTCCCTAAGATAACCAAGGAAACACTTGCCTGCTCTAAGCCCTACTATGACACCTGGCCTGGAAGCACAGAAGATAAGGTTGATTGTTTCATTTTACACACGATTGTCTACCAAATCTTCTGGAGAATCTCCTATTGATGGACTGCTAGTAAACTGTCTGGACTGGGAGTAAAAGGGAGGCAAAGAAAAAAAATAATCCTTGAAATATTCTTCTTGTACTGATGCGCTCAGGAGGATGGATAGATGTAGGACAGAATTTCTTTTGTTCAGTTCAATTACAAAGCCAGCTACATTACCTAGCAGCCAGGTTCATTCTCAGTACTAGACAGGCTGACAACAGGCTCAGGGGCACACATAAGACGATCTGTGACTTCTGACACTAGAAACAAGTCAGAAATGAAATCCTTATGATATTAATTTTAAAGTTTATAGGCAAGAATCATTACACAGGTAATCCTTAAACACTGGATTAATCTCAACCTAGAATAAAATGTAAATCTTAAAATAACTGTCTAGAGTTCAAGATTATTTTAGTGCTTACATCTGCTAATGATAGCTATCACCGTAATTTTTTTTGTTCAACCTAAAAACCTTTAACTATAGGCTCCTCATTTTGTAAGCATAATCTTAAAAAAACCCTCCTTTTCTTGTGGGAGGCTACTAACATCAGTTTATTGAGCGCACATACCTCAAGCAGAGTTGGCTGTTTACACAAATACACAAGTAAGTGAGCTACCTCTGATCTTATCACATGTTCTGAGTTGAGATCAGGTTATCATTATCAGTACTTGGATGCAAAGAAACTCCATGTATTGCAATATTAACAATTCAGTAGGAACCACTGTCTCCATTAGGACCATTTGTCCTCGTATAACAACCAAACGGATCTTCCTGTCTCTCCCTGACGATGTTAGTTTAGTATGTTAAAGATAATGTTTAACTTGATCATTAACTTATATGGTTCCACAGGCTTGCAGCAGGTACCAAACAGCTTAGAAATACTACAGTGATTTATTTCTATTTTCAGTATGCTCTTTTTAGCAAAGCAGAAAGGTAAATTAATAAGGGGAAGGGAAATCAAAACCAAGTGTGATGAAAGGTATAAATAGAAGGACAATCAAATACATTGTTTCCACCTGAAGTCTATGACTCTTTGCCCTACATAATTAGAAAAAGTTAATGTTCATAGGAATTAATAGTCAAAAACCCCCCAGATTTTCTAGTCTCATTTGGGCTTAGATACTGGCTATTAATTATATGAATGGCCTCTACTGCTTACTTGGATCATGTTAAATGAAAGCCTTCTACTTCATTCAATCATATATGTTTTAGATTCAGGGTATTGGCAGAGTTCAAAAGAAGCAAACCCATGAGTTCTTCATCCCCCCACTTGCCCCCCTCCACACCCAACTCCTGTAACGCATCTTAAAAAGGCTTTTGTTTTCAGCTAATATTCTCCTTATTGTATGGAAAAGAAGGATTCAGAATAAACTCTACTCAAAAAGCTGGTGTTTGAATAGTGTGTTAAAAAAACCCAACCAAAACCTCAAAAAAAAATCCCACCCCACAACACAAACCAAGAGAGGCAGGCAGGGAGGGAGGGAAGGAGGGAAGGAAGAAAGGAAGGAAGGAAGGAATGAAGGAAGGAAAAGTAAAGCACTATTAACCTGGAGATGAGAGAAGCATCGTCTCTTTTTCTATACACAATCGGATTCTGTCAAGGCAGCAGCCAGATTAGTGAAGATGGGAAAGTGAATTTAAATCAGATAGAAAAATCAGCGTAACAATTTTTCCCCCTTATCTGGAGTATGGCACTGACTATTAATGTTTCAGAAATATATTATTTGCCTTTTCATTGATTCACACATCATTTTGTCCCTGCATAATTTATAACAAAAAGGAAAAAGAGTGTAGCTATTTTACTAAAACTGTGTTGTCCAAGTGAGTACCACAGGTACAAAATGTTTCCTTTTTTATCTCCTGTTGTTTCAACGCTACCTAATGACTGAAAACTGAATACCAAGGACAATCATGAGCACTTAGGGCCCAATTCATAAAAAATACTGCAAGCCATTTATGCACAAATGTTGCTACTTTCATATGGAAACAAGCTACATAAAGAATTCCCCTTTGTGATTCACCAGCCCTCTTTATGTTAACATATTTTTCCTCAGTGGTGTACATGAACAGTGCACAATTCCACAGAGGGGACAAGGGCAAAAGCAAAAGCACTTTTAGTGTTTCTTACAGAAAAGCCTTAACAAGCTTGATGTTTCTCTGCCTTTTTTTCCCCTCCAGTGAACCAGAGCAAGTCTGACTCTTCTGGTAGGTAATTGTAATTTCTGGAAGATTATGTACTTCTTTTATACTGGTGAATTTTTATCAGTATCAGATATGCAGGCAGATAATCTATCCAAATATTCTTAAAGACAACACTAAAAGGAGAATATCTGGATATTTATCACTTGACAGTACTTTTTTAATCTGATTTGTTCAACTATTATTTCCTCACAAATCAAGATGTGTTTACTTGAGATATTGGTTGGCTGCCTAAAACAGTCTCAGATACAGACAGATCAAGGTATTCAAGTTTTACAATGTTTGTCAGAGGCGCACCCCCACTGCAGAAATGGCACCCTTAATAGACAGCAGAAAACCCACACAGGAGCTTAACCTAAAGTCACAGAAACCATGGGACATCAAGTTGCATTTATTTCTTGTTTATATTTTTTTCCCTCTTTCAATACGATATCGCTATAGATTGCACTTTCTTTCTCTGGAAAGGAAGAGGTACATCAGCATAACTTTTCATCTGGTCAGTTAAAGAATTACACCCTTTTAGGAAACAAAGGCACATGCTGTTGCTCAAAATGAAGCTCATGGAAACTCACGATTCAGTGATGGCTTGCATGTCCGAACTATATTGCAGACAAAATAACGAAGTCAGTGAAAATCATTAGGCACATCTTCAGGTAGGACATGCCTCTAAGGAAGACTTATGAAAAGAGGTTTTTGGGCAGAGTGCTGCTTCAAAATGGGATACTACTTAGTTTTGTGCTTTGTTTTTCCAGCACGTACGGAGTGTCTACACAAACATCTCATCAAAGAAAAACCCAGCTACTGCAATTTTATCTCCGAATGGTAAAACTCACAGAAACCAGAATTTCTGTCAGTGAGATGTATCAAAAGGTGAAGCCAGAGTAAATAGAAAATACTTGTGTGCACTTTGTCTTTTTTTTTTTTTAATGTATTTTCAATGATATATATATATTTATTTATTAATTCTGATAGTGGCAAGAATAGAATAGCTCGGGAGATTTGAGCGAGGGAAGCTGGAAGTCGGTGCAAGCTTTTTCGTACTGGGCAAGCAACACAGCACTTGCACAGCACTGAAACATAGAAGTAGCTTATCTTCATAATCACAGCAAGGATGTCCGAACACTAATGCCATTGCACTTCAAAGTTTCTCATGTCTTTTAAGCTGTTTCATTTAAAATGTATAAACAGAGCTGGGAACCTGACTGGAACAAAGTTTCTCCTCTTCATTCTGAAATGCACAAATTATTAGACTTTGTAATTTGGCATTCATTTTGGTTGTTCACCGCAGTGACCAATGCACTGTTCAACAGAGTCCATAGTCTCAACATGGAAGAAAGTAATTCACCCACATCATAACCAACAGCTTGCTTTTTCAGAGATTTTTAGGCAGAGGGAACAATTTAATGTGTTCTTCCTTTTTTAATAATTTTTCATCTTATATATTTTTAATCTGGATATTTACTTGCTTAAAATTTACCCTATGATAACAGCTTGTGGCCAGCACACTGGTCTGCTGGAGTACCACACTGTGACTGTGGCTGATCTGTAGCCCATAATGCCAACGGACAGAGAAGCAGAGAGAAGACTGGCAGAAATTCATACTTGCTTTCTATTAAAAGAATTTTCACTTTTTATTGCCCTTAGAGCAATTAACTTGTAAACTGAAGCAGAACATAGGCTGCATTTATACAGGAACATTGTAGACACAGGAGAACTCCTGTTTATGTTAGCTAGCTCTTCTATTCACTAAAATAAGATAACCATATACAAGAAAATATTTAGATATTTAGAGTTGTTCCTGGAGTAGACCAACCTGTATCTTGCTTGGGAAAGTTCCAGCTGGCCCAGGCCAGTAGTGGTTTTGGAACTTCTCTAAGAGTTTGGAAACATAGATGTTTGCATTCCGTCTCCCTGTCCCTAGATATTCTTTATCTTACTAGTACAGATATGGTCTTAAGGTCTAATTGAGCAAATGCCACCAGTTCTACTGGAACTGCTGCTATATATTACTACCTATCCCTACAGGACTGAAGAATACTGTCACAAGAAGCTGCCTATTCTTAACCACAAGACACAATTAGGTATCGGCATTGCTTTGCTTATGGAAATGCCAACTTCTTTAGCATGTGTTTATTTTTAAATCTTTATAAAGCAAACTGTTGGAATTGATTTTCTGAAGTGTGTCTTCAGAAAATTTCCTATGCTTTAATATGAATAGATACCAGCATTGTAAAGTTCAAAAAGCATGTTTGCTCACAGAGCTTATAGACAAACCTGTTAGAAGCAGAAGCCCACTCCAGTCAAAGGGAATGAATACTTAAAATCCTTGGAAACGCCAAATTCTTCCTATTTATACAGGTTATGTTCTGCTGAGGACTAGGACCTGTTTCCCCTCAAGCCAACTGAAAATGCACTTGGTTTTAATTAAGTAGCACCAAGTCTGAACATGCCAGCGTTTTTTTTCTGCATACATATATTCACAAACAGATGCCCATGAAGCAGACATGCACAGTTGATAAGTTTTAATTTGTTGTATATTCCATTCCGGTTTGGGTATCACGAATAACCTAGGAGATTAACATACTTCTCACAAAATAAGAAAACTGAAGAAATGGAGAAGGAATCTTGGCTATGCCTGTTTTGATTTGACATTCCAGTCATTTTTAAAGTCATGCAACAAATTCACTCTTCTCTTGTGATAGGGAAAGCTAATAGATTAAAAGATTTTGATTTTGTTTTAAAGAGCATCTATAGCATTTAGATTTCACTGCACAGGAATATAAATTTCACTTCAAAATTATATTACTTAAGCTTTATATTCTTTTTGTAAATTGCTTTTTATATAAAATTTCTGATTTAGCTGTGATTAGTTTTCCACCAGGGATTGCTCACACCCAACTGCTTTGATGTGTGGAAAGTTTCTTTCATGAGAAATTCGGGTTTTAGCAATAGCATCTCCTCACATTCGCAGTGAATTAAAAGCTCTGTGGATCCATCAATAAGAGGTCACTGGGACGGTGGGTGATGCCAAGATGGAGAGATCCCTACTGTGACTGGGGGTGAGGGGAGCAGGCCCAGCTTTTTCCCCCGTGAAATAGAGCACTGCTTCAGAAAACAAATGAGAAAAAAACCTTGCATTGTTTTTACCACCCAACACTTGATTTTATTTCCTGCAATTGTTAATATAGTTCTACTCTACTGTTTTTATGTAACGGTGCATGCATGTGTGTGCATTTTTGTGATAATGACCACACAATCCCAGTTCGTGCTTTAAACATAACTTTCTTTTCTTTTCAGAAAAATCACTTTTGTGCTTGGTGACTGATGGTGAAGAATAGCAAGGTTATTCTTCACAATTTCTTAAGATATTTTTGCCAAGCCAAAGGAAGCTTGTCAGTCCTAGGCATTCAAATTTTAGTCTTGTCACAGACGTTTATCAACAAGTAATCTGGCAAGAAAAACAAACAATTTACTGTCTTTATCATTTGTAAATTAGTTACAACATTGCATTGACATTAAAAAAATCAGAGATATGCAGGTTTCAAAACCGAGTTTAATCTCTTTAGTACACCTACTTAAAATAAACAAAGGATGCTAATGATCTTTTTCTGTGGAAAAAGGAAAACACACACTTCTCCTCAAGTCCAGCTGTGCCACAGAAGAAAGGCATTCACAGTACTCAAAAGTCCAACACAACCCATAGAAACAGAGATTCATGAAAAACATTCTTCACAGATTTCATTTGGTGATTCACCCTTAAGGCTGAGCCTGATTTACTGGCATAAACTCTGCCTCAGTTTCTCTCAAGGGAACCATATAGCACAAAGCTCTTCCTCTTGTGTAGATCACCGACAGTACTCTCAAGTTCTGACTTATGAACAAAGAAAGCTGCACAACCAAACACAATGCTGTGTTTAAGAAATGAGTATCTCTGTTTTTCTCCAGTGCTTGACACAATGCTGCAGAACTAAGAGCAAAAAATTTGAGCACCTCCTTACCACCTTGGTCATATACTTTGGTGACTGCAGCTCAAAATGAAAGCCAGGGACCACATGGGGAAGTGCCCTTGAGCACTGCATGTCCTGCACAACATCTGGGGCCACCTCCTGCTCTGTGGCCCAAGTACTGCAGGTTACACACACCTTCTCATCCGAGCATGGAAAGAGCTGTACTGCACAAGCTGGGCCACAAGGCAGGAGAGAAGTTGGGCTGATGCACTGCACATCCCCGAGACGTAACCCTAAGTGTCAGTAGGTGTGAGGTGAGAGCAAGCTGAGACTCACATTGCGCGTGCTGTTCTGGGGAGGTCTGTGTACTGTGCTAGGAAACGGTTTTCTGGCTAAATCACATAATAGTTATGAATCAGATTCACAGAACTAGGAATTAATTCTGTTATCTTCCAGTTGTGCTGGTAATTATTATACCAGATATAGTGTAAGATTTTACCTTACCTTTGAGAGCTGTTCAGTGAAATCTGGGAACGCGGCTTCAAGAGCAGTTTCCCCTTACAGGAGCAGTTACTGGAGAGCAGAAACTTTGCTGATGTTGGGTTTCCTTCCCAACTGGGAACGGCTAACACAATGTTAGCCACTCACCAGGCAGCTGACTAGAATGCCTCCCCATTAGAAACTGCTCTTCTTTTCAAGTATTCGTTAAGCGATAGGAATTTCATTAAGCAATACTTTCTCTTGCCACCAGCCTGCCTAGAGATGGGTTGTCCCTCTAGTGCTTCCAAAATACGTGTTGTGGGGGAACAGTGAGAGAGAAAGACGAGGACAAGCTCTCCCCATGATTTAATCCTCAGGAAAGTAGGTAACTGGCCAGGTACTGCATTTGCTTTGAGACAGTCCTCGAGTCAGTCTTGCAGCCTAGTGGAACAGTACCTTGCTGTGGAGTTTTCACTGATCAACAACTTTTCTTTCACTAGCACAAATTCACAATGAATAAGAAGGATTACCTGGTCATCCTGTGTTTCCTGACTCAGACCAAAAGCTAAATACTGACTGAACCACCAAGTTAGGCATAGCAGCAGTCGTTCTGAATTCAAAATTTAAGCTCTATTAGCAAACAGAACATTTAACTTGCTTTCATTAACATTACCTTCATCTTCCAAACGCAGATACGAGTCTAGGCACGTCATGTGGAATTCGTCACAGTACTTATACTAGGAATTTTGCCATTATTTGCATGAAGATATTATGAAAAACTGTTAAGTAGTTATTTACTGCAAAATAAAGTGATCAATGATACCTCCCTGGGCAAATTTAGGGGAGGTAAAAGGGAAAGATATCCGTGACAGAGGTTGGGATCATAGTGAAATACATGTGGGGAAGGGGATTTCTGATAGAAGCAAAAGTAAAAGCCAAGCTTTGAAAATGAATAAAAGACAGGTGTTTATACATATGTATATATAAAAATATATTTATTTCAAAATATATTATATATAATACATATACGCATGTATACACATTCCTTTGCAATGCAGAATATTGCTCAAAGTTGTTGAATGGTAAGAATAATGAAGACAAGGACCTGCCTCTTAATGGAGATAGAATCATAGAATCATAGAATTGCTGAGGTTGGAAGGGACCTTTAAGATCATCGAGTCCAACCTTTAGCCTACCCTGACAAGAGCCACTTCTAAACCATGTCCCTAAGTGCCCCATCTACCCTTTTTTTAAACACCTCCAGGGATGGTGAATCCACCACCTCCCTGGGCAGCCTATTCCAATGTTTAATAACCCTTTCAGTGAAGAAATGTTTCCTAATATCTAATCTAAACCTCCCCTGACGTAACTTGAACCCGTTTCCCCTCGATGGGAGCTAGGAATTGTTTGCAACTCAGTCCAAGCTCCTTATATTAACCTGCTCTTCTTAGTATACATGTCATTTTGGTTGCTTCAGAAGTCACGTTATTTTAGTGCGATTTCTAATACAACTTTTGTTCAGACAGGTGGTCTACTTGATGTGAATAACTGACTGGTTCATCAGGCTCCAGGGCATGGGTTAACAGTTTCTACTCTCCCTGGAGGGCAGCCACAGTGGAGTGCCCGAGGACCCTATTGTAGCACCTATCACCTTTAATACCTTTATCAACAACCTGTAGGAGGAGAGAAAGTGCACCCTCAGCAAATCTGTGATAACCCTGAGCTTGGGAGTGCAGTCAATACACTTAAAGGTAGGACTGCCGCTTAGAAGGTTTTCAATGTTTCTGAAAGACCTGGCCTGAATATCATGTTGAAAATAGCTGTGTTTATGCTTTTTCTATTTGTCTCTTCTAAAGAGGCAGATTACAGTGCCTTAACTTTAAAAGGACTGTTGAATGCTCTGTTATTTCTCATTTATAATGGAATGACTTTTTTTTTTTTAATAAAAACAATGACTACCTGTGTCTGCCACCTTGCAGACATGACATGATTGGAAATCTGAGTCATTTTATATATCTGAATTATATTTTTTTGTTTCCAGTTGCTGTTAACCATATGGAAAAATTAAAATCTACTTGGTAAATTGCTGAAGTAAGTTCCTCTGCATCTGACAGGTAAAGCAGAGCATCTGACTTATGTCTGCATTACTGTCTATAATCCATAGCCAACCAAAAGATATGGGAAAGCAAAAATTGTCTTTCACAGAAAATGTAAAGATATCAAAATGGGCATTCTGCATCTGACCCAAAACATCTTTGACATTTGTCATGGCAAGTCCCAAGATCAAGACAGTAAATTCATCTGTTTAAGCAGGTTCAGAAAGTTGTTCTGTACAACTATAACCTTACCTTTACCTTTTTCATCTAGCGTTCATGCAGGGACAGTGGATTTTTCTCCCTTCCGGTGCAATATCCACCTGGAATCACACAGCTGCCTTTATAAATAATTGCATGAGAACAGACTTCCCTGCTAATAACAATTATAGAGGTGATAAGAGGTTAATAACAAATGTGAATTGTACACTTCCATCAATACACATGATGGAACTCACACTGAAGTAATCTATCAAATCTGCTTTCATTCTGTTCTTCAAACTGCAGAATAAATAGAGAACACATCGTAATCATTTACAGGGGAAGACTTTTCCGTAGATAAGATAATGTTAATTAGGATACTCATTATTAAAATGCCAATTAACCTTGATTTTCCTTCCTTTATTATTATTTAAACTAAACACAAAATAACTTTGATGCAGATGTAGAACTGTAAAACATTTAATGAGGTAAATTGCTTACGGAGCTCTAGTTTAATTAGTTCAGTCGTTTTCTGACAGTTCTAATTACATAACTAATATCTCTACATTTGGCAAATATCACATTTAGTATGAACTTTTCTTTCATGGTAATTAGCTCAATATTCAATGACCTTATTTGTGTACACTTGTGACTTAATTTATGTTTTGTAAACAGGTATCTTGATTCTTATTTCTCCATACAAGCTGCATCAATCTCAGTTCCTTTGATCAATTCAAGATGCATTTTCATCAGTTCACTTCAAACTTATGGAATGTGTTATATAATTAATTACCAAAGTAGCTGAGAGTTTGCATTTACATTTCTTTTGCACAAGACATCTAGAAAACTGGCATTATGGCATCTTTTCTAGCATAAGAATTGTTTCTCCTCAGCTGCTTTCACACTGGATGCAATTTAGAGCATTCAACATTCTGGCAGAGGAAGGTGGGATACCCACAGCACTGCCTCCAGCTGTTTCCTTTGGGGCAATAACCTCCTTGTAATTTGTCAATGAATATTCTCTCTACCACCAGATCTACCACCACCACCTCTCACTTTTATCTATTCGGTGAAACTGTGAAATAACATTATCCTCTACCTAGGTAAAAAGACCTGGAAACACATCAGTAGAAAATTTCTTCTGCAGGGAGGAACAATAGGATGATCTCAGTCATTGAATTCTGCTGGTATTGTGTGGGTGCCTTTACACATTTGTCTTCTATTTACTATGATTTGGTGACAATTTTTGCATACCAACTATTGTTTGCAGAATTATACTTATCTGAATTAAAAAATAAATATTTAATAAAAATAGATTTAATGTAACTATTGTAATTGATCATCAATTAAGTACATTTTGGTTAATCCTCAGAAGAATTAGAATCACTGTCACAGGTGTTCAAATAGCAGGCCACTCACCTGTTCCCTCCGCCACTAGGAAACAGACCCTTTTCCCTTCTTATTCAGTAACCTGGTCAGTCAAGTGCAAACCAAGTTTATAATGAGCATAACATTCCACAGTTGTTGAAACCAGGGATGACTAACCAGTCTTCCAGGATCCAATATTGTTTTGTGAATCCTGCCAGTTGTGTTTCTTTGTGCAACTGGAATACCACTTTGTCAGTAGACTGATGAAATTGAGAGCTGATGATACATATTTCTTGGCTGGAGAAAGGAGATCTATGGTAGAATTGGCAGCTTTAGCTGAGCATAATGATGCAAAACCTAGGTGTTCAGTAGCCCTGAAAAATCTTGCTGGTGATAAAAGTATACGAAAATTTTACCTCCCTGACTGAGGAAGCAAACGTGCTTCATTAAACTCCATCTAGCCCATTAATAGGAGCTACTCATGTAGGTTATAAAGCACTGATTTTTGTATACCCTCAGCAAGAAAACTCTCAAAAGTTTACTAGGTCTTACACTGTCATATTCTACAGGATTTGAAGCTGCAGCCCAATATAGAGGGTATTTAAGTTCTTTGGCAGTGAAAAATCATAAGCTGTAATGGCAAAATCCACTTTCAGAAAGAATTTCCAGTACGACATTCAAGAAGCTTCTGGACAGATGCAAATGGCAGAAAATTGACTCAGATACTGCTATATTCTTCAGTTCACCCTGAGATGCTTAATGGTGGATATACTCTTTCAATGTATAATTGCCTCCACCATACCACAAGTCACTTCCCCAAAATCTACCATAGCCTCAGTATTACCTCAGTTTTACCAAGTTTTGCCCAGATACTGAGAAACAGCATTGTCCCATCCTTTTAGGGCATCCAACCATCAGCAAGATGTGATTTACAGTATTGAAAACAACTGACATGTCTAAGAATTACAGAACGGACATTGAATCTTTGTCTACCAACAGGAAGAAATCAGCCAAACTTATCCACTTGATGTGTGTCTGTGTCATATCCTGGTCAATGCAGACAAAAATGGGGGCACGATAGCTAGGGCCTAGAAAGCAAGTTAGTTTTATCACTAGAAGCTGTACCTGAGTGCTAAAATAGTGAAAGCTGGTCAATATCTGACAGATCGTCAGCATCCTCTGATGATTTCTTTGTTTTCCTAAAAACAATATAGGCAGATTAGCAATTGTAAGAGAGAGGTTGCAGTCTTCCATGTGAGGCACTCAATATTTATTTTGTGACCTTGACTTGCCATGAGGCCTTCAGTAGAGTGGATATATACCATGTAAGAAAATTCAAGGAGTACCTCCACCATTAATCATCTTGGGGAGAGGGAGATTGGTGGGGGGGATTGTTGCATGCCAAACTGAGAACACACAGGAATTGAATAAATCAAATGTAGTTTCTAAAAAACAGACAAATGTAGGGCATTCAGAAATTACTTTGTTTTCAGTTGTGCCCTGGCACTCATCATCTGCCATATACAATAAAAACAGTGTGATAAATTTTTTTGCTTTACATCAGAAGAATCTTTCTAGGAGTGGGTCCATTAAGTGCCTTCATTCTTATATACTTCTGAAAGTGAAAAACAGTAGGTGAACCGTAAAAAAATATGGAAAGGGAAACAATAATTCACACAGGAGTCAAACAAAGCAATCCAAGGAATGTCTTTTCTATGGTTTAACTCATAATCTGAATACTGCATGTTATATTTAGTGTGATATTAATTAACTAATACAAATCACAGAAATTGTTCCTCCTAAGAAAATGCTATCTTTCTGATTTTTATATTGAGCAACTGAAATACATTTGCATAAATCAATCAGCTGTCTGATTAACAATGGTTGTAGAAGAATCAATATATAAATTCCATGTCTTAAAGTAACTATTATGAAGTATTGTTTATATTAAACTTTTGTTTAGCTACACTGTGTCTAAGAATTTTAAAGGCTCAAAAGTCATGATGCTCCACTTCTGCTTTTTAAACACCTGCAGTATAATCATACGACAACAGAAACTGCATAATGGCCCTAGGACCCTGACTTCTAGTGACCATTATATTTTTAGTTAGATAGATAAGGGGTTTTTTTATTATTATTATAGTTTTCTGCACTTTATGACAGTAGTAGTCAGAATCATACACTCTGAATCTTTAGCTTTAGAGAATTATGTGACGCAGCCACTTAGTTTTTAAAAAATCAACAAAGTACCCCAAGCAAAGAAGAAAGAGGTTTTTTTCATTTTTCTTGTAGGAATGGATTTACACTGTGGTGGAAATAAAAAGAGCTGTTCTGTCCTAATTGAATCTTACATTAGCGTGAATTGAAATTATATAAGTTTATCAAGAAAATAATCAACTGCTATGCTACAATACTGTGACAAATCTTTAAATTAAAATGACCATTATGTTGTGAGTCATTTCACAAAATTTATACCCTGGTGATATATATAAAAAGATAAAGCTGTTCAATCCAAAACATCCGTTGACACGAATTTATCTTATGGGTATCATACCACCCATTTCATGTGTCTGTGCGTAAGCTATGGATGAACTTGTTTTCTGGTTCCTAACAGTAACTTCTCTGTTAACTAACTGTTTGTGAACCTTACCCACAGAAGTAAACTAATTCCTCCCTGATGAATAGGAAACGATATCTTTAAATAGATTTATAATTTAAAAGGTATATTTAAAGCACGTAGTAGTCTAGAGATCCTCGTTCAGGATGTTGTTAGTACCTGAAAGATATTTCAGAAATCATTAAGCTTTCTATTTCATTGAGCACAGTTACCTTTTAATTTGAATACCTTCTTAGACTCTGGAAGATTGGATGCAAATTGATTTCTGGTATAATAATGAGAAAAACTACCTAGAATAATCAAACCCTAAAATAATCTTATTCTCTGATTAAAAGTTATGTCTTTGGCTTTTCAGAAACAATGCTCTTTCTTTTTTTCTAGATAAAACAAATAAAACTGTCAATTTTTCAATTATTTTTTTCATATCAGGATGATATTTCTTTTGAGCCTTACAAACAAGTACAGTACATCTGAACTGAACTTTTGATCTAATTGTTCCTATACAACTTCTATTTAGCATCTTTGATCTCTGAGTTAGTGATCTAATCTGCTGTATAACTCAGCTTTTATTGATCTGTTCTCATGCTGAGCAAATCAAGTCTCACTTTTATGGGAGAGATTGAAAAAGATAGTAAAACTGCCTCTGAGACAGCAGTTTAAATCTGTGCAATAACAGTGGAGGCAAGAGATAAGACTTTTATTACACTGCCAAACTTCACATGAACTCAAAGTGTCATTAAATAGGTATGTGTCATTTGCCACATATATTTATTTTACTAGATAAGTTGGTAACCACCCATTTAGATGCAGTGCAGTACCACATTTTCTTTGTGACATCTTCTTTACCACAAAATCTATTCCTGATACTCTACATTTGAAATATCTTTCTTCTGGTACTTTGCATACATTTCAGATTTTCTGTTCTCATGCAGTTTTCAAAAAGAATTTTTGAACCTCTTTACTTGACTGAATTCCAAAAGCAATTTTCAGTAGTTATACAAGTGGGACCATTTTTAATATGCCAGTCCGTCATGATAAAAGAAGTTTAATTCTCATATACCCAGAGCTTTTCAATCATGCTCCATAACGTGTGAGTTCTGTAATGCCTAGTGTTATTACATTACTAAGCATGGAGGAAAATAAAAGCAGCGAAAGTGCTATATCTCAGCTTGATGTTATTGAGTGTAGTTTTACTTTAGAGGGTTTCCTATTGTGGTATTTTTCCCATTGTTCCCTGAGAAGAAAGACCTGATGAGCACACTGAATGTATACGGTATATGCAATGGGTGACACTTTTCACTCCCATATATAGAACAGTGGTGAAGCAGAAAATGCTTGAAAATAGATTGCCTGAATTTTTTTTTAACGTTAATATCCTGGATTCAGTCCAAGATTGCCGATTGCACCTGATGACTTGCATGTCTATCAATTACATGATTCTGGTCATCATTCTATCTTCCTATCTGAAAGTCAGACATTTTATGATATTGGACCCATGAAATGCTGAATGCCCTTATATAGATCATAAAGAAAAGTTACTCTTTGTTCTGCTGTATGCACACGTAGGCACTGCACCAGAGCAGGGTGAGCAGAGAATGCAGGGCAGAATAATCTAGAATTTTATAATACTTTTCCTTTTTGAAATCAATGCGGAAGGGGGAGAGCCGTGGAGAGTTTTTATTGTTGATTGTAATGAGGTTATATGAATGAAACATATGTTCCTGTAAAGGCATATCCACGTCAATCAGATCTATCTATCTATCTATTATCAAGTGTTAGTAGCTTCATTTTCTCTGAGACAGCTGAAGGACTGGGATTTGCAAATGACAATATGAACAATGGAGGAATATGACTCAGGTCTAGAATAAACTATTCAAATCTAAATTATACATTATCAACTTTATGAACACAATTTTATTTCCTTATAATTTAATATCAAATGTAGAAAGAATTTATAAGACAACATATTGATTAAATGATGAGTCACTTTTCGATTAAGAGTTAAAAGGTGTAGGGACACCATTCAAGTGCTGATTCCTCTCCCTTCTCACTGCCAAACTCAAACAGACGGTGCTTTCAACTTTCCTTTGGTTGTCATATGGGAACAATTAAGAATTACCCATGATAAATACCATTAATCTTGATGTACAATCTCAAAATACCCAGTTTTAAAACTTCAGTTTCTGGCTGAGATACCAAGACTTCCTGTCTTTGGTAAATGCATTCAACATTCATGTATCAGAGCATAATATCTTCCCACTTATATTTCTATTTTAGTTATGTAGTACTGGGATGAAGATCAGAGCCGTAAGCTAAATGGAATATGAATGTCTGGATTGTGAGTCGGGGGGAGGCGGTCGGGGGGAGGCGGACTATGATGAGCAACCAAAAGGGAAAGAGAAAAATTAATTATAAAGAATAGCCAAGACTCAGAGACAGTGGTTCAGACTTACAGGATGGAAAGAAGTCCAAGATTTCTAGCTCGGTATTATGGTGCTGTCAAGAAAGGTCTCAGGAAACCACTGAGAAAATTTGTGCCTTCATCCACCTATAGTGATTGGGCCACTTAAAGTTTTTTGGTTATTCCCCTAATTTGAGAGATTTAAGTCTGGATTGGATATAGTTTTGGTGAGAGGATTTGGTGAGGGTTTAATCTCCTTTCCTTCTTCCCATCAGCATCAATCGATGAAGCGAATACTCCCCAGTCCTGCAACACAGTCACATCTGGACAGACCTATCCAGTTGAACTAAGTCCATAATTGGCCCCTTGGATCTGAGTTTTCCAGCCTTATGAAGCACAGAGCGGGCAGCACAGGGCTCTGCAATCCATCTGTTTAGGGGTTTGGCTTGTTTTTTAAGAGTGTGTGAAATTACACACAGAAAATGTTAAAAGGAAAATCAAGTAGAAAAATTCAGTGCTCACCATTGTTACCACTACAGTTGTTTTAACTGACTTAATACCATCTTGGTCACAGCAGCACTAATCAAAAGGCCTAATGTTAAGGCAAAGCAGCAGAATAATTATAGTAGAATATTGACAGTCAAGGGAGTTAACAGAGTTGAATATGTTTTAACTAAACTAGGAATTTATAAAACAGTTTTTCTAGTGTCACTAGAGCATTAGAAAATACAGAATGAAGGTACTAGAGCAGCAAAGCTGACCAAGCCCTGAAATCAAGTTGTGCATTCACTCTGTCGGGAAGGCAGCCTGCCAAAGGGGTATCATCTTGATTTCTCAGCAAACAAGTTTGAAAAGCTCCTGATGGCATCAGCCTTTTGGCTGCTAAATCACACACTGCTTTGTTAAATTCAACAGCAGCCTCCCTCACCTACTTCTTTTCAAAAGAAAGAAACTATGTTGTAATTTTATTCTTTTGGCTTGAATACCTGAAAATGTTAAACGGGAATTTTTTGTTATTGGAGAAGGGTTGCTTGATTGTTTTCTTTTTTGATTAAACTTAAAGATGAATCAAAGCTTGAGGAAAAACAATTTTTGTAGGATCACACAGGACAACATGGGATCAAGTCAGTTGTTTTTAGGGGAGAGAGAGAATGACCTGGTTTCCATCGTTAATAATACTCTTTGTATCATGCATGGTGAAAGAGATGTCTCCTGGGTCGCACCCCTGAGAAAGGAATTCCTACATGGAGCCACTTCTGCACTTCCACTATTCAAAACTTCCCTACAAATAGATTTTAGGAAACCTAGGAGTGAAATGAGGCATGCCAATCAATATTAGGGGACTCATCCATCTCTCTGCTGGAGGTGTGAGAATAATAAGACAGAAGCCTTCAGCAGTGCTGAGCCACATGGGACTGACACATGATATCTTTGGTATCGCCGATTCCCAACCTGGGGGTCATGACCCCTTGGTGGATAGTGAGGCTATTTTCTGGGGAATGCAAAAGTTTCTTTCAGAAACTGAGCGTCTATTTAAATCTGTTTATAGACTTTCTGACTGAGAAGATAAGCTCCAGGAACTGTTTCCCTGACTAATGAACGTATGAAAACAGACCAAGGCCAGACCCTGAGACAAGACAGAAGAAATGGTGCTCCTCCTCTTCCCCCCACTCTGCCCAGCAGAGCAGATCTGTGAGATGTCCTCTGCCAGCAAAAGCAAATATTCTGTGTAACCAGGGATTCCCTTCAAAAGGCCAAAAGCCTTTTCCCAGTCTCTGCTGACCTGCCAATGTGGGAGGAGCATGCTGTGTCCAGACAAGCCAGCACACCTCCTTTAGGCATAGGCTAACCCGTGCTGTCTTACACCAAAACATTTTATAACCACCCCTGTCATGGGAAGCAATGCCATCCGACAGCGAGGGAACTGCACCGTGTGCCTTATGTTGCCAGGTCTGCACAGTAACCATATTTTGCTTTCCTTGTTTCCTGCCCCCAGCTCCCTCACTTTCTAAGTTTTATTTTCTATGTGGAAATAAACTATTTGAGATAGACAAGTTCTCAAACTTTAAGTACCGAAAGCAATAGATCTGCATCACTGGGGGTCTTCTAGGTACTATGTTAATACTAATAAAAAAGCATTCAATTTTTTGGCTTCTAGAGATCTTGTCAGCTCTCTGAGAGTTTTTGATGGGCAAAAAAATCAAGGTTGAAATGTTAGGTGATGTGTGAATATTCTGCTGTATTTGGCTGTATCATACTTAGAATCTAAGCATTAAAAGTTTCAAAAATTGAATTTTAAAGGTATTTGTTTTGCATAATATTTTGAATTTTCTTTTTCTTCAATTTTTCTTACTAATTTAAATATAAAAATATAAATAATTAATGACTGAATTTCTCTTGTTAATGTTATATTTCTTTATTGCATACAGGATAACAAAACTTCTTTAAAGTAAAACATTTTCTTCTTTCAAACACTAAATTTCAATACAATATAATTTCACTAATTTCTTAAATTAGAGTGTTGTATCATCCAACAATTGTCAAAAACTTCAGAAATGTTATTTTAATGTCTTGATGTTCATTTAAGTATTCCTTCAAAATGTAAATGAATGGTGTTTGGTGATCTCAGTTCAGTTCCTAGTAAATGTCCACATCACAAAACCACTACACTTAATTTTACATGATTGATAGTCTCTGCTTAACTGAGACCTAGGGCTGAGCCAGCCTGGGGACTTTATTACCTCCCATTCTAGTAAGGGTGGTCCAGCCAGGTCAAAGTCGAGGTCAATAGTAGGACAGAGAAGGCACTAATTTTGCTTTGAAACAGACTACTCTTCATGAAACAAAGAACTTCACTTTCCAGCACTGTTTCCTGATCAGAGATAATCTGTCTAGGAATGAAAATGTTTCCGATAAATATATCTTCTTCACATTCTGCTTTTAATCCTTGTGAATGCAATATTTAAAAAACCCTTTCAGTATTAAATTATCACCGATTTTGCTTGGAAGACATATTTCATATTTAATTCTCCTACTTGATATGAGCTACTGAGAATGCTCTTGTGCCTTTCTTTTCTCAGTTGTTAAAAAAAAAATACACTCCTAATGTTAAATTTTCGTCAGAGTAACTGGAAGTTTTCTCAGCTTACTTGAAAAGGCAGCCATCTACCTAAAGTTCCTGAAGTCTCAGCGTAGTTGAGAAAGGTGGTCATACCCTTAAAATATATTTTTATGTACCGCGTATCTGCTTAGTATTGCACCTATGATCAGTTTTGTATGGACGAAAGTGCATTAGCAACATGTTTTAATCTAAAGGAGCATTAACAGTAAAATTGGGGGACCCTAAGGGAGTCAGAAGGAAGGTAATTCAGTGAGTTGGGTTTGATTGTGCATTTTTTTTTCTACTGCAAGACTTTTCTTTTTGGTTAGAGCCAAAGAATAAGTTGCAATGACATCGCTGAGAGCTGAATCACACCTGGAATAACTCATGTTAGTCAGGTCCCGACTCAAAATTGAATGTAAATCCAAAATAAGAATGAAATTTGTACTTAAATTGTATTGAAGGTAGATGGTTGCCAGCTAATCAAGCATTCAAATGTTCCTTTTTTCCATGTAGGGAATTCTGTACTTAAAATTAGGAATACTCTGTACCTCTGGGAGTTTGACACTCCCTCATTTTTAGAATATATTGAACTGGAATATGTGTCTGATTTTTTCAGTGAATGAATTTCACTGCAGTGTAGTTCACTGAACATTTGAAGTGGAAAACCTGTGTGAGGCTGCACTGAACTGAGCTTCTGTACCTTCAGGGCCAGCTTCTGCTTACTGAAACTGTGGGCTGTAGGGAGGCTGCTTAAGGAAAGAGCACAAAGTGCTGTTTTTTATCTTTTTCTTACACTTAATTAGTAGTAATTCAGGTGCAATTCTTCAGTGGATGAGAAGATGCCACACACAAAGGTTCAAATTCCAATCCTGAGTGTCTAAATTCTGGGACAAGTTAGGATTTTAGTTATGGCTCATCATAAACAAAGAAGACTTTTGAAAATTATGGAATACAAGTCTCATTTAGGCATGCTTAAATGGAGGAGACATTTGTATTTGGTGTTTTAGTGTTTCCTCATTTCTGGTGTACGGTTTTTTTTAGGATGCTCATGTACTTTCTTAATGAACAGGTTTCATCATAGGATTTTTAAAAGTAAGAGCCACAATTCCCTTTTTTTATAGTTTGTGCTGTAAAACTTAACGAACATAGAGACGACTTGGCTGGCAGGTAGGCCATTCTATTCAGTTTTAAGACATTAAATGTATCCCAGTTTCTGTCATTGGATTGTATCCTTAAAATAGAAGAATAAAAGCATTAAACTGAAGGAGACTATGACAGTTGGCTTTATGAAAGGAATTAAACTGTAGTTCTTCCCTTTCCTTTTCCTCATTCTCTTTAAACCAGTAACTCATTTTCGGATTGTGACCGAGCGTGTAGTCTAGCTCAGCTGAAAACAAAATAAGTATATTAATATAAGAAGTGGACTGAAACAAAAGAGAACATCTTTTTGAACTTGAAGTAAAACACCTTTCAGATGAGGTGTCTTTAATAAAGGGAATATGGACACTCAACATACAAACCCAAGTATGTTTTGGTTGGATTTTGTTGCTACTGTTTCAAAATCTCTATGCTACTAAAAGTCTTTCAGAGGGATTAACGTTGTGCTGTTGATAAAAGATCAAGAAGACAATATAGAATGACCTCACTTTGTAAAAGTAAGGATTGAGTATCCGAAGACTTCTGGAAACAAAGCATGATCTGCAATGAATTGGAACCATATGGAGGAGGGAAAAACCCAAGTCTAAGAAGTAAACATTAGTTGACGTTCATAGTGAAGATCAAAAGCTCCCATAAACCATCTCCCACGAAAAGGATGGAGAAAGCTCAGATTGGGAACTTCGTTTATACTCTGCAATTCCTTTCACACTTCTTAAAATAATTGCTCATACAGAAAAGAGACTGAGAATTGTATGACTTGGATATCAAGTACTTTTTTTAATATATATTACACAAAAATAACCTGATTAATCTTTGTATTCCCTTAGCTTTACAGTAATGTAACTTTGACAGCAATGGAACAATATCATTGTAACACAGGGAGTAGTACTGCAATGAATTAAAGAAGCCACAGTAGGTTGGGGGTTTTTTGTTTTTCTTTTTTGTTTGTTTTTCTGTCTTTCTTTTTTTTTTCCCCCTTTTCTTTTCTCTCTGATGAGTTATACAAATGGAAGAAAGTAATCTTCCTAGTAAGTCTGATGGCGATTCTTATGAATGAATCCGTACTGTTACTGAGGTTCAGTTGATTGACTTATCCTCAGATTAATTCTTCCACCTTCTTGATTTTTTCCAGGTATATCTGGAGGTTATTTGTGGAAAGCAAGACATCAGGGAATGATACCAGAACAGCAGCGATATTCTCATCTTTTTCAAAATTTGATCTCATTGGCCTGCCACATTTGAGATGTATAGTACTTTATAATGTCCTGTAATTTTGTCTTAAGCAGCAGCTGAAAGAAAGAGAAAAAATCAAAGTTTTTATTTGGTTCATTCACCTCTGCTTCTATAGCAGAGCAGCTAATCATTCAAAGACATGTGTGTTTATTCTCCTTTATACATACCAAGGTCTGTAATTATTTTCAAAATGTTACGGCAAACATAGAGGTAAATATTTCAAGATTAGATGCTAAAAAAGCATAACAGATTAATTTTATTTTAGACTGTATTATTCTATTATTTCTTCTAAATGTGTTTTGAACTTCATAAGAAATCTATTTGATAGAAGGATTTTTTTGGTGTTCTTCTGACACCTTCCCAGGTAAGTCAAGTTGTATGTTAAGTTTATTTTTTTTCTTTCTTTAAATTAATAACTTATTTTATCCTCTTCTGTAACTTGATTCTGGTGTTTTGGGGGGCATTTTCATTAGGAAAAATGCAAGTATTCAACCTAAAAGGACAATTCCTACAGACTGACATTAAAAATAATGACATTTCTTTGAAACAGGTTCCTTTCTTATATTACAGCAGTGAGGAAAATAGAATTAATTTAAAGCTGGTTTTAATGTTACTGGCTCATCTTGATATACTTTTGTGTTCCTAATTTAGTTTTTAGGAGTTTTAACACAAAGGTAATGTTTGAGTTATATTTGAGTAATATAGGGTGATTAATTCTTTTAAAGAGGATTTACATAATTATTTTCTAATGTTCTCAACTTTTCAGAAAAATAATGCTTATGATTCTTGCTTTTAAAGTTTGCTGTTTCGTTTGTCATTTGACATTTTAATATTAAAATTATTTGCATTATTGACAACATACTGCTCAAATATCCTGCAGTACAAGAAAGAAATGCAATTTTCTAAGATCTTCACTACTATTAGTTTTGACTGTAGGGTAGTTTGGTGTTTTGTTTTTTTTTTTTTTTTTAAGGCACACTATTGGATTCCTAAAATAATCTGGAAATCTATTTTTTTCTTCAAAAAGAAATACAAATTTTCAGTGACTAGCGTTGATACTGAGCAGCAATTCCAGCGTCACAGCGTGATTCAGCCAGCCGTACATGTTTTGTGCTTAACTTCTTAACTTTTTAAAAGATGTTTTTATTTTTAACAGGACTGAAAATCAAAAAATGTCAGAATGAATTTAGTTAACCAATGTTTTGATTATAGGTATCCTTTGCCTAACCAAGGGAACCAGCCTGGAGTCCAGCCCCTAGTGTACTCTGCATTACTGTAGCACTACAAATCTACACACTTGATTCATCCAGAGAAAAAACATTCCAGAAGACACAAAAGTGAGTCTTGGAAAATCCCACTTACATCATACCTGGTTTTCTTCCAGTCTTGAAGATAGATCCTGATTCTTACTGTGCCCCCCCGTCTTTGGACCTCACTATACTGTAAGATAGTGATCAGCAGTCTCGGTACACGCACTTGCATTTGTTTTACACTAGCTACAATCAGCAAAGTCTCTGAGGAACTGGAGTTCTCCTCCTGCTGGCCTGCTCTTGTCCTTCAGTCCATGAAGTTTCTGTTAGATTTTACCTCTGTAATTCACACATCCTGCGCAGTGCAGCCCTGATATCCTCCCTGAAGAATGTGCAATATGTAGGTAACAGGAAGAAGCAAAAAAGCAAGGGAAAGGTACACTTTGAGGAACGGCCAATTTTCAGCTCCTTTGGAATTAGCGTATTGGGAATGTGAAGCTTTCTAAGAGCTGCTGTGGCACCTCCAGTTCATTGTTAAAAAGTGATATCAAAACCCATGTAGCTACTGTCCTTCCTCTTGTCATGGAGGGACACTGAGAGCACTGAGGCCCTTGGTGACGGTCAGGAAGAAACTAAACTGCACACTGGCCCGAGATCATTACCGCTATAGAGGTAAAAAAACTCCAACAACTTCTATCTCTTGCATTTTATTCTCCAACAAGCATGGCACATGTCGGCATGTCACTAGCATCTCCAGTACACCTAGCACTGTACGTAGCGTGAAATGAGGCAATATAAAGCCTTCTTCCTCAGTAATTTACAACGTAAGGGACAATGCAAACACAAAACCATGAGATGTTTATAGGACATGGCAGAAGGAGTGAGGGAGGCCTTCTTCAAGAAATAATTATGTCCCGAGAGGTTTATTTTTGTGAAGGAGAGTGGGTGGGACAGCATTCTCTGCTTGTTCCAGGTGTAAGGCAGGGTAGGGAGAAACACAAGGTGCAGCTGGATGAAGGAAAACCAGAGCAGAACACAGCGAGTGACCGGGGAGAGCAGCAGCGCTGAACTCCCGTGGGAGATTTTCCCACATTCATTATGTTTACAAGGCTCTTCTGCCATAGGGATTCACTGAAGGTTTGAATGAGTAAACCCTGCGTGCCACACCTGCAGTCATGAACGCAAAGGGCAATCACCCCCTGCAGACACTACTTAATTGTTCACTGGTTTAGTCCCACAGAGAGGGAAGTTCTACAAGTTCCTTGCCAGAAATCCCGATGCAAAAGGTTAGAAAGATGTGTACCTACAATGTGCAATGCTTCTAGCAGCCTTTTGGGCAATTTCTGGGAGCTGAAAAATGCTGATTCCTAGCCTAGAGGGTGACACTAGGTAATACAAGGCAGGTATCGAAACTGCAGAATTCATGAAACCCTTTGTCGTGAAAAACAACAGACAAATCCAACATTGCCTGGAAGGGGAAATCTGAGTCTGCAAGCTGTTAGAGTTTAGGTACTGATAAGAGAAGGGATCCTGCACTGCATTTTGAAAAAAGTACAGTAAACACAATTCCAGTCAGAACAGGCCATTTAAAGTCTTTTCTGCCTCGGGCTTAACATGACACTTAAGTGCTACTACATGTGAAAAGAAAAAGCAATTCAGCACTCATAACAAACTGCTCTTTCTTCATCATTGGGGCTAAAATACCGAAGGATTCCTGCAAGCAGGGGAATTACTGTCTTCAAAGATGTGTTGTGTTTTCATTGGATCCCCTCTTTGTTCAAGTTGAAGAAATAAATATTGCATTAAATAAGAATAAATGTGAAACTATAAAAAAACCCCTTCCACATATATAAATGCAATAAATGGGCTTCCTTTCAGACTCGCTGTGCTGGAAGGGCCAAAGGGAATTTTCAGTTCAAAAGGAAAATACTTTGTTCACTGCTGAATATTGCAGGGCATCAGTTTCCCTGGGCTTCTCTGGGAAGAACATTTTTGGTGATTGTTCTCAAAATTCCAGCCCTCACATTAGAAGCATGCAAATGTGAAACACGGAGTCTTTATGGCCAGGGTGCAACTTAAATATTTGTTAACAAATTTAATCCTTGCAGCTGAAGTTCATTTTGATGAAAGTAAAACTTTGGGTCTAGACTGTGAAACCACTGAGAAGGCAGTGGCATGGATGATTCAGCAATACACTGGGAGGAATCTCTCAAGACTGGAGCAAAATAGTTTTCCCAGTCAACTAAAATTTTGTAACTACTCTGAAATCAGGACAAGATATCAAAATTGTGAGAACTATCCTGAACTTCTCCCTCCCATCTCTGTCGACTAAAATGCGTCATTCTTATAATTTGTGGCAATTTGGTTATGTCACACAAGTGAGAATTTTCAACCCGAGAATGATACAAATTAGGTAATTAAATTTTTGTTTAATTAATTACCTATGTAAATGGTTTCATTTTCCAATTTGCTCCTGAATTTAACGTTAATTAAAATGCAAGTACCTCTAAATGTATCCCCTGTTAGTAATATACTGAATATATTGTCTCATGCCTGACGCTCTCTACCTCAAAATGGAAATAGAAGGATGTCATTTCTGGAGCAAGTGCTACCTTGCTCCAGGTTAGAAAGTAGAAACTAGGTTATCCAGCAAACAAAATTCGGATCCCATCCAGAGGGATTACCCTTAGGGACAAAAAGACAATTCATGTTCTGTGAACTCTTGGAACATCTGCTGAAATTGTCACCTACCGTCAACACTATAATGATAGTGCTCCTGTGTGACAAATTAGTCCAGATCCTTGCAAAGAGAGATTGTTATGACTTTAAAAAGTGAATAGGACTGGATAGACTATTTCAGCTTTTTCTCTTTATTGGGTCTAGAAATAGAAATAAAAATTCCTGTGAGTGAATGAAGCCCTAATTCATCCAAAACTTCTTCAATCACATTTTGTTTCCATACTTCCTCAAACACGGAGGTAGTTTTTAAATAAAAGAAAAAAAAAATTGTATACATGTGAAAACAAGACTGTCTGATATCACTTGAGCAATAGATGAATTCAGCACCCCCTTAAGAATGGAGGTCCAAGAAGTACAGACCTCCCACAGCTCCTCCTGTAGTCTGTATGTACATTCTTCAGTATGGTGTGAGCAACTTTGTGACAATTAAACTAAACTCTTTCTACTAGAGTAGTTCTGATCACTTATTCAGGTATTGAACATAATTTGAACTGTGTAAGTTCCACTCCTGCCCACGGCCAGGTGGTTGGATGTGATACAGGAGATTTAAGAAGCTTCTGGGGCAGGTATTCCATAGGAGAAAGGAAAAACCTAACCCAGCACCCACAGGATCAGACTCACATACCTGAGCTGGGGTAGCCCACCAGAACTATAGCTACACTCCTTTTACTGCTCACTGACCCTGTGGCACTGGACGATGATGGTGCAAGGCTGCTGAGGGTCCTGCTTCTGGGTAGAGGAGAGAGGGTTAGGCCAGCTGCTTGGCAAGTTGGCACAGGATGACTGTATGAGGCAGGGATTATAGGAGGCAAGTGATGCCTTTCCCAGAGGGAAAAAAGAGGAATGACTGATCCACAAAGAAGTGTGGGGGATCCCAAATTCTTATTTTTTACCCGTGACTGCCAAGATTGCATGAATTTGCTTAGGTTTTCAGCCTCGTCTTGTCTCCTCTTTTTCTCTCAAATGAATGTATATCCATGATCTGATACCATCGTTCCTTAGGACTTGTGAGCATAGACTCTGAGACTACTTGATCTATTTGCAATGCATATAATCAGTGAGAATGGGAAAATGAACTTTGACCTTCATTCTTTTGATCCATTGAATACCCTCATACCTTCAGAACCCACTTTTTAATTTTGATTTGTTCTTTTCTTGGCTCCCCTGATAAGCCATTTCTTTCAATCCTTTCGTTGTGTTTGTTATTTTATTTTTCCTGAGACCTTTCCTGTATGTCCTAGTGAATTTCATAATTTCATCTTCAAATGCTATTTCAGCTCTGCATGGCCCATAGGCAGCACAATAACTCTGATGCTACCAACACAAACAGCATACAAGTACAAGAAGAAAGAATATGTATCTTAGCAGAGAATACTTGCAAAAGAATGTTTGATGTCAAGGCTAAGCAAATTCTATTCTTTTACTCCAGCAAAAAGAAATAGGGCATCAGTAATATGCAAAATTATATTGTTTTCCCCCTTTCCTACTACACTGAGCAGAATCTTCTGTCGCACCTGAAAATGGTCTGAAATGAAACCCCTAAAGATTGCTTGGGCAGTCACAGGGGTGGAGGGGTTAATAATTGTTTCAGAGGTGCCTTTGTTAATTTCTTTGGTTTACTTTTTCTTATTTTGTTCCCAACATAGAGAAATAAAAATACGATGTCATGATTTTTTATAAGTATTGACACAACAGAATATTTTATCTTTTTCAAAGCCACCACAGTCTATTATATAATAACATACATACTGCATAATAACATATATTTGTGTAGCATTTAGGAAATGTGTGCTATTTACCTGATGGACTAAAATAACTGCCTCAAAGCTGCTACAGTCTTTAAGGTAAACACGTGTTTTGGCATGCATACTAATTTTAAAAACATATACTATTTACCCCATATGCTGTAATTACACAGTCTATTTTGTACATGTATAGAAAGGCACACTTCTTAAATGGATTTTTGTCAAGATGGTTCGTAATAGTTCCTTCAGAGACCTTATGTCTATCATGTAAAGGAAGTACGTAGATGATAAATCAGTCATTTTCAGCCACTTTTACTTATTTGTTGTTGGGGGTGCTGGGAAGTCCGCTTTGGATTTTAAAGATATTAGATCATAATAGGCAACACTGTGAGCAAACGGTACTAGCAGTAAGCATGATATGTCTGTGAGAAAGTGCCAAACTACTTGTTCATTAAAACCTGACTTAGTATTCAAGGGTGGCACATGTCCCTGCACAAACTGTTAGCAAAATGGCCAGTACAGGGTGCTGCCTGAAGGGCCCTGAGACCCTGGTCCAGCAGAATTAACTTGGATAGTTTACTTGCATGTGGATACACCAGCATTTCAGATATGCAGAACCATTTGCCCTGCAGGAAGTTGTTGGATGGTCATTGGAGAGATGCAGATTGCTCCGAAGGTCTCCAGGGTCCAACGCAGTCCATACAGAATATATGGCTAAATTACCTTTTAATTCCTTTCTTCAAAGGAGAGCTTCACAAATAGAAATGACTTCTTTTGGTTAAGGGGAAACCCTCTATGGTCCAGCTGCTATATGTATGTGAATGTTTTCAGTTTGGATGTGCACAATTTTGTTACATAAACATAATCAATTTTGATTATTTTCTTTTTTTGTGTCATGTGGCTGCTGTAGACACAGATCTGTTTGCATTGAATTTGGCCACAGCCTTGCAGGAATACACTTGACTCTTTCTTTTTTTTCTTTATAAACCAAGGATATTCTGATCATATAAACCAAATTTTTGGTTCCTACACCAAATGTGTGGAGACATCTATTTATTATCGTTCTTCTTTTCAGTATTTAATTTTCACAATACGTAAGTAAATTTTAAGTGAGCTATGTTGAGGTTAAATTGAAAATTGGGAAAATTAAAATTATCACTTAATTAAATTACAGCAACATTATTGCTCAATCAAAATCAGAGCTTCCTTGTCATACAAACAGAGACATTTTTAAGGTTAAAAAACAAAATTAAGTTATTTGGAAGGTCACTTTATAAAGACCATAAGATATTTGAGAAAGGAAGATATTGGGAGCCATAGGAATATAAATGGTTAATAACATCTATTACCTCCACAAACACTTATATTTTTATATTAACAGCAGTCAGACGTGCCGTTTCATGCTATGTAGAAACAGAAGTAACAAGCATAAATTATTATTATTTGTTGGGAGTTACCTGACCTCACATGTCCTTTGCAACACAAAGTCTAGTTTTTTAAAAAAATCATTATTATTTGAATAATATAAAATGCATTTTGTAAACATTCGTTGAAACAAAAAATACCACATTAAACGGATAGTGAAGTTGGAAAGATACAAAGGACATAATTCAGCATACGAGTGTCTTTATGTACAGTGTGAAGAGCCTTGAATATTTCCTTTCTCAGAGCAACAAAATACTGATACTGTACATCTGTGATACCTAGAAAAAGAGCTCTTATTTGAAGACCTTTCCTTTTTTTTGGATCTAGCCTTCAGATACCTAAAACTACAACTGCAATCTCACTTAAAACAAAAGCCATTTGTGGAATGGTGGCTTGTGTTCTTTACGTAAATGAAACATAACATGCTTTGGTACTACAACTAATTTAATACAAAAAATTTTAACTGATATAAAACTTTTATGCTAGAGGCATATAAATGACCCGAATCGTTACTCTTAACATAAACCAGAGACAGTTTAACCTCTGCAATGTTTTATTGTTCTGTGTCAGAACAGTGTGACAGCTACTAATTGTTAGCTGTTGTTTTTTGTTGCCTGAGGGATCAGCTAAAGAAAAAAAAAGCCTCAGAGAATTTGAGGGGAAGACAGAGGGAAGGTTACACAGTGTGCTATCATGAATAAATATTTGCAAGGCATCTTCACTATAAAGCATAGCTGTTTAGAGCAATGTAGCCTACTTTTGACTCTGTGATCTTTCACACTAAATTATGGCAGCTAGAAAAAAGCCCCTGTGTTTAGAGGAAAAAAATAAAAAAGTAATGTTAATGAAAACACCTCCATTTACTTGAAACTATCAAAGCCACAAAGAATAAAAATTCAATAAACATGGTATATTTTCAAATGTTAGTTACTTAATAACATTCTCAATCTGAATGGTTGAATTGAACGGTGGTGTGTCTGTTGTCTACATTGTCTCCATTGTCTGCACTGGTCTTAAGTATGGTCCATAAAATATACAACTAACACACAGAAAAATATAAGACCGTGATTGCATTTAGACTGACAGTACTCTTTTTCTCAGGATGAGGTAAAGATGAAGGGTAAGTACACATTTTAAAAGAAAAAAAATGATTAAAGAAATGAAGTCTAGATTCTGAATAGTTTTGAAAAGACAAAACCCATCAATTTTTAATAAAGAAATACAAAATATAGTGCGTGGGTACTAAATATTTAAGGAGTAAAGTTTCATTCCCATTAAAATTAATGGGAAAATAATGAACAAGTTCTCAAAAGAAATAGTTAAACATTTTTGGAAAAAGATCAATCTCAAAAGTCTTATAAAAGTCAAACAGTTGTAATTATTGACTAAATTGCATGAAGAATATGCTATATAGGGATGTAATCAAATATTGGCATATATGGGCCAAGGATCATTACTGTTCATCATAAAATCAGCAATAAATGCCTCCATAATCCCCATATTATACAATAATAAAACTTTAACAGTATGGGACTCAACCCCACTTTCATTAAACTCAATAGCAAATCTTTCATTAATTCCCTAAGAAACCGTCCTTTGTTTCTATACAGTAACACGTGTCAAAAAACAGTCATGATAGATATGTATATACTTTTTTTAAAGGAGGAATTATATAATATGATTGCACTATATTGCATAATCTATTTAAAGAAAATGAGAGAGTATGTGACCTTCCATAAATTAATTTATTATATTTTTATTTTTAATTAGTTAATATACTCATGCTTGTCTATCTTTACTGCATTTAAAAACATAGTAGACTGAACACATCTTGGTCATTTTTTTACACTTTAAAAGCACATAACAAAAGGCATATATAAGGAAAATTGGTTAAAATGATAGGCACATCAAAGATTTTGTAGATCATGTAACCACTACCTAAGGTTATAAAAGCTTGTATGTTATTTGAAATACACAAAACTCTTCTTATGATGTCTCCAAATTACTGCTGCAAAATATGGGATAATGTTAGATCACTGTGGAATACAGAAAAACAGTATCCAGATTGTGAAATTATCCTCCTCTGTAAGGGACAGTTTAATGGTCTGAATGTGAGCATTCAATGCACATTTCTAATAACAGAGCGAAAACACTGGGGATATTCAGAAATGCTAATAAGAAAACAGGCCAAAGGAATATGTAATGATCTACCAGTTCCTGTGCAGTCTATTGTAAGTTTTATCTCTAAGGGGGTGGAAGGGAAAAAAAAAAAGCTTAAACAAGGCCTATTAGCAGTAAATACTTCTGCCAATATCCCTCACAGTAGGGGAACTCCTCCAGCAATTTTCACGATTAATTACCAGTGGCAAGCGTATTCATAATCTGGTGTTAATTTTGCAGTGTCTGAATGAACTCGGCTCTGGCACGCTCAGTTATTGTTTCCCTGCTACTAGTAGGATGAACTACTTGTTCAGGTCATGCTGTGTCAAAAGAGTGCTAATGTGTTTATATAAACACTACAAACAGCACCTGCTTTAACCACACTTTTTATTATTTTTTTCCATCACCAGTTAGAACATAAAATCCTTTGGTGCAGGAATGCAAATAATGACAAGAAAATATTAATACAGCTTGTGTTTGGAAGATAAATATCAAACGCATGCAGAACATGAAGCAAAAAGGTAATGTCTTTATAACTTCTTTGAATCAAAGCTTTTCTGTCCTTATTTTACAAGGTTTGGAAAGACTGTCAGTGGCTAATTTGTCAGCTGCTCCTGAACACTGGTGCTTTCATTGAGAGCATCTCTTATTATCAAGACAACAAAATACACAGAAGGAAGGAATGAAGCAGACAGATGTAATACACTGTTTATGTTGGATTTGATTTTATTTTTCTGGGTTTTCTTCTCTCAGTTGTATATTTTAGAATAATTTTGATAATACGCTTTTGCAGATCCTATGGGTTGCCCAAGGAGAGCTATTCCTGATAGGATTAATTGCCCGACATGATGACTTGCTGAGCAGTGACAACCCCGATTGGTTAATGAGGATTCTCAGATGTGTAATTACACAACCACATCTGCACAGGTTGGAGTCCATTACCGAATTCATTGAAAGAAGTATGATTTTTATAAAAGCACTAATACGCTCCAGGGTGTGCATTGTCAACCTCGTACCCCTACTGTACCTGAGTTTTATACAAATGACACCGTAACTGCACACCAGGTCCTATGTTCACTTAAAGGATTTATACATGCTAATTAACATAAAGCATGATTCTCACATTTATTGTAGTTCAGCCAATAGAAAAAAAATAAGGGATGTGTATTCTTCTCTTTTTTCACAAGGAAAGAACCATTAAAGTAGGTAAATGCATTGTGTTCGCTATTAAAATATTAAAAAAGGCAATATTTTAAATGGTGGAAAATTAAAGTGTTACTTAGATGATTGGAGTGCTAAAGGAAATAATGTAAAAGAAAAAGAAATCTTTCCAGACAAGATTATAAAACAAGAAGTGGAGCAGCACCTTTAAGAATTGTACTGTTCTAGACAGGAAACAAGACAGACCCTATTGTGCACATTACATTTCTACAGCCTATTTTATTTTCTCTAACTGTCTGTATTTATTTATCATTTTAATGTTCTGGAGTTGGTCATATTTGTAGGAATTGATTAAAAATATTTGAAGTACTTCGTAGCTGATTAGACGTGTATTAACCAACAGGTGTAGCACAGCAGCGCCTAACAAAAAGAAGGATATTTAGGCATACAATGTAGCTCTCTGTTCCTCCTTGGTGTTCATTCACACTGATTTCTGCATGTCACTAAGTGGAATTAAGGTAGTTTTCATTAAATAATGTGTAATGGAACCTTTTACAATTCCAAATTAAAGCTGCATTATTCCTAGCAAAATTAAAACTCACAACTGTAATTCCACCCCAGAGGTCTGATAGAACTCAGACCTTAGTGGGCTGGCTGCACTGGTGGAAGGAATCAAACTAGCTGACTTTGCCATCACACAGTGCATCCAAAAGCCATCAACAAGAAAATATTCTAATATTTTCTCTGCCAAGTGAGAAGGAATTCAGGACCCGCTGAAGCTAATGCAAGTTCTGTGATTATCTTCATATTTTTGTAGACGCCATTTTTCCACCCTCAGCCCAGCTAAGACACCACAATATTTGGATGGCTGCAGCAAAAACTTTTGAAATAATGTCCCTGTCCTCAATGCTGTATCTCCAAGCTTCATCCAAAGTGCTACATTTAAGAAAAACAGCCTAAGACAAGATAATGTAGGTGTCAAATGGTCAGCTTCAAGCACGGAAGATACCTCTAACTGTGTCTGATGTGTCACTACTTTAGAGCCTAAGGAAAACCATGGATTCTCCTTTTTCCCTTCTGAGCTTGCCTTGCTATTGCATCATGGCTCTGATGTTTGATGTGAAAGAATCATATCTAAGTGTTTTTGTTATTTGTTTGTCTTTTGGCTGCAAAAGACAGAGTTTCATACTGAGGCTGGGCTAAGAGTGCTGGGCTCCATGTCTATGATGTACAATGAACCCAAATCTGCCACAGTGACACGGAGGGGGATGCCAAATGGCCGTGGAGTGGTGGGAACAATGGC
Organism: Rissa tridactyla; assembly: GCF_028500815.1. NCBI lineage: Eukaryota > Metazoa > Chordata > Aves > Charadriiformes > Laridae > Rissa > Rissa tridactyla. Next base: position 69,277,834 of record NC_071497.1, on the reverse strand, counting down.
CCCATTCTGCGTGCACGCACGGCGGGATGAGGCAAGAGCAGACGGAGGCATTTAAGGAGGGTTAAAGGCCAAACATATGGAGCCTGAAGGAGCACAGGGTGCTCCTCAAGCTACCAAGGGGCCCGCCCTAACCTTCATTGTTGAGGAGGAGCCACCAGCTGGATGAAGATTAGTTGTCACGTCAAGAGCGAGTCTCCCGGTCTCAGCGCCGCAGGCAGGTCCCACGAACAGCTGCCTCCCCAGCCACGGGCCAGGGCAGCCAGGCACAGAGTCCACCCAGCAAACAAGCCCCGCAAAGGGTAACTTTCACTCTAATATATGTGCACAGGCAGAGAGCCTGGTAAAAAGAACCACTGCTTTTGCATTAAAGGCACTACTCCCTCCAAGGCAAAGATCACGGGTAGAACAGCACTCTGGACGCTGACAGGAATTTCAAGTATATTCAGGATATGTAGAGAACCGAATGTGAAAATGTGTTTGTGATCTGCTGCTTATGACATTGCTATTTGCTCCTAATCTGCTCAGGCATAGAGGATATGGAATTGCAGTGAGATGGAAACTGAAACCCAGTTTCATGAGGTATTTTCCAGCTCAGACAGGCAGGGCAGGGTGTCTTGCCCTGAACATTGCTTCAGAATTGGGTCCATGCTAATCACATGCTGTTCTCTGGCAGGGGTACATAGCGTAATTATAGTAAAACAGTACTAGAAGGAATGGGCTGATGGGAGCTAAAATTCCTGAAATGTTTGTTATAGTCTTGTCACCATCCGAAAGAGATAAAGGCCTACAATGAGACATTATCTCCGCTTCTTAGCACCTCAGCACTGTGTAACAGGCAATCCATCCAGGACATAGCTCCAGCTCCCTGTTCTTCCAGTCATCAGCCACCAGGCTGTACTTGGAGCAGCCCGCAGTCCGAATTTGCACTAAGGAGATAGACATAATCAAAGTACCGCTTGCCCTTGCCTTGTATTCTCCCTGATGGGCCCCCTCAAGTGCAGCAATGGGGAATGGGTAAATGGAATGGTGCTCTCCTCTGGAGCAGTGAAGCTATGCCAATTGTATGTAGGCACTTGCAGGCATTTTCTTTATGACAGAAACATCCCCACCGTTGGATGGCAAGTACTTTCTACTCCATTTGTACTGTTTTTGTATCAGAAATGGGTCATGGCCAAGAAACCTTCTTCATGCATCTTGAAGATTCCAAATCCAGCATACTTGCTGGGATAATGTTTGATGCATACGTGTGTTTCATCAGGAACTTGATTACAATGATAATGCTCTTGTTTTCTTGCTATGTCATGTTATTGCAAAATTTAACAAACGCACAACTTTCTAATCATCTCTAGCTTTGGACTTAATTGGTCATGAATTCTGTAAACCGCAGTGCCTTCGAAGTGATTGAGTCCTGTAAGTTATCAAAGCAAAGTGTGAATATAGTTATTTGCAGAAACTCTGTACTGAATTCTTGATCCTGCTTCTTTGCATTTATATCAAAGAATACAAGAAATTGCTACAGTTAAAAAAAATAAAAAAGGAATCCAGCAAAGCATTTATACTTCTTTTTAAGTTGGTTTTGGTCATTAATATCGCCATTCATGATTCAAGATTAATGGGTAATTAGGCCAGATATCGGCACTTCAAATTAAATGTTTAAAGGTTTGCTAAGGAAGAAAACTTCCCCAATGAAAAGGGAACGTCTTCTTTACTTTTATGTAACTGGCTTAATTATTGACGTCTTGGAATCTGCAAATTAATAATATTGAAGTAAACAGACTTCAAATAGATTTTCAAGCTTGAACATTATGCATTTTTTTTTCATGTACATATACATTGTGGTTTATTTTGCATCAGGCTGCGATGAGTTCGTTTGCCTATCTTCTAGTATGTTACAGAATAATTTAAAGGATCCTTTAGTACTTACAAAATCATATTTATAACTTAAAAAAAAATAGTTAATTGTCTGTGACTCTTTCACGTTAGGAAAAAAGCACAAAAAACTAGCTCAACACCCATGCAAGCCATCCCTTGAAGCAATACTTTCTCTAGCTTTCACAGGCAGGCAGCAGAGAACAAATTTGCTACCGATATTTTGCCTGTGAGCAAAGGCTGAAGCAAGGAATGACAGACAAGTTACACTACCCCAGGAGGAGGCTCAGGGGATAATTTTCCTCAGAGATTGCGTCTGTGAACACCTCTTGGAAACTGATGAAAATCTCTTACATTTGCAGAGGCTAAATAGCAGAGTTCTCAATCTAAATGAAATTGTGGAAGAAAAAAAAAATTAAAAATATCTGAAGCCACAGAAATATGGCACTTCTGAAGCAAAACATGCTCCTTCGATCGATGTACAGATTAATTTATGTTTACAGGCAACAAAAGGGCTTTCAGCCTGTGTTTCAACAAAGCTGGCAGTTCCATTGAGGATGCTCGGGTTTTGCCTGTGGAGCCCAAGCCAAGCACATCCATTCCCCACTGGTCTGCACTGAGCCCTGAGATACTATGGGGCGTCTGCCCAGGATTTGTCACCTCAGAGCCACGGGGTGTCTGGCTTGAATGTGCCGTATTTTTCTGGAGTAGTACAGGGCTCTTTCAGGGTCTGAACTACACTCAGGGAAAATTATTGACTCTGAGCATACATATTATTTTTATCCAAAGAAAGTTTCCTATCAGTAATTTTGTGGCTGTGGAAACTGGATGGATTCTCCAGGATCACAGGCCAACCCTTTTTCTGTCACCTGCCTGATTATGTCTAACACAGGTGAGGATAAATGTGCAATACATGTAGGTGCTATCCAGCTCCTTGTTCTCGGGTGCGTTAGACAACGGAGCCCTACCTGTATGAATAGGCAATCCTGGTCGATGGAGACTTATAAGTCTGGAAAGACTTTTTTTAAGAGCAGCCAGTGGTTTAACAGGTATATTCATTGAGACCTCTTGTTCCATAAGAAGCAATTTGGAATTGAAAGATACAAAGGATCTCCACTTGTTGGCCTTGCATTAAACATAGCAGATGCAACCTTCCTGCTGTCCACTGGGACTCATGCATTGTACAATAAAACTCATGCCCACTTCCACTGAGGGCTGAGTTGGTTTTGGCTTGTATTTTGTTTTGCTTTGCGTTGAGGATGCCAATAGATAGAGATGCATACAGCTGCAAGCTGTAAATATTGTGTAAAAAGAAAAGGGGTTTTTTTCAGTGCTTTGAGACACCACCAACGATCCACTCATTTCCAGGCTTCCTCTAACAGGTAGCTCAGATGCATTCAACCAAGTACTGAAGCCTCTGTAGATTTTGACTGTCATAAGAAAACCCAATGCCATCCCAAACCCTTTAAATTTTTTTTCATATATAGGAACAGTGGCTCAATAAAACAATAGGTATTTTTGTCAAGTAAATGTGATAAAATATCATTTTACTGTGTAAAAAAAAAATCTTTTTACTGTAAATCAATTTTTTGTTTTTAAAAAAATCAGAAAAGCCAGTGCCAAGCTACTACTCAGAATAAAGTGATAGTAGACACTACTGACCCTACTAAGAACTCCCAGCTCACATGCCAAACATAATCATTTCTGAAGAAAAAAAATAGTTTATAATGGTTGCCTGTGATTTTTGGAAACTAATTTACACTGCAAAAAATTGAGAATCCCACCAATTTGAAGAAATAGCAATGAAAAGAAAGACAGTAAATAAATCCCATACTGGACATTTCAAACTCGAATTGCTCAAATTTTAAGCCCACATATACCCAAGTATATTTTCTAATCTTTGCAATACTTTGTTACAGTGGTTAATATTTCTCAGTCTCACAGGCTGTCTTGCAACAGTCCTGGGGAACAAAACCTAAGCAAGAGGTGTCTGAAGGGAAATTCAGGACATCTGTATCTGATTTGGGCATTATGGGACTAGAATATCACACTGATTCCTATTTTTAAAAAATAAGAAAACAGAAGATTTAGGTGAGGTCTGTCCAAACTTAAAATGGGAAGACAGAGAACTGCAGCAAGAGAAGCTATTTGGCTGTTGTTGAAGTGGGTGGGGACAAGAGAGCTGTTTCCAATCAGCACAGCCATTGTTTGCTGGGGCATATGGAATAAAACACTTCGCTGACCTAAAATGTCACTGTGACCAGATGTCATCATTTTTTTCTAAACTTCGACAGGGGAGAATCGCCAGCATGTTTTTCACTTACAGTTTTATGCTGCTAGGAAACTCAGTGACTTCCCTCAGCAATTCCTTTTCTAGTCTACACCCAGGTTCTGTTTTAATTCTGAAGCTGTCCATTAGGTAGAGTTTATGTAGGTACCACTTATCAGTAGCTTTTTTTTTCCTATTTCTCTTTCACGTACATACAGGTGCTTGCTGAGGTGAGGCTCCTGCTCCTGTCTGACAGATTTTCCGGTTGTCATAAACTCTGCTAATTGCAATTATTTGCTTGTTATGATGGTACTGAAAATACTGGGAACATTTAGATTAGTTTTCTGTGGCATGGATGCAGCTTTCCTTCTTTGGCTTCTTCTCTTGACCTTTGGCAGCATTCAATGCAGAGGCTGACTCAAGAGGTAAGAAATGAAATAACCTATCCTAACCCACTCAGAAGAAGGAGAGAGATGCATAATATGACCAGGCACTGCTAGTCTTGCTGTCTTATCCATCCCACGCCCGATGCTTTGTCATTCATAGAGGAGTTTTGTATGTCACTTTTAATGGTATTTATATTTTCTGTTCTCCCTCTCATCCTGTACGTGCTTTCCCTTTTCGGTATGTTAGTCTTCCATCTCTTGCACTATCTAAAATTTGACGTTAAGGATGGCTCTTGTAGACATTTACTTCTTGTAGAAATAATTTTTTTTTACCAGGGTAATGCACTTTCTGTCACTTCCACATTTCTTCAGGAAGAATATCAGTGCCCTTTTTCACCTAAGGTAATATCTTTTAGCCACCACTGTGTCTGAGTAATAAAACTGCTGTTAACTTAAATTTCATTTCAAGCTGTTTCAATATGTGGGTAAAGATGGCACAACATCTGTTTGCAGAATATAGTCATGGTTATCCTGCTCAATAAAAAGAGGCTACTTAATGGCCTCTGCCCCACTGAAACTGCATCTTCAGAAAGGGAGCACTGTACTAATTCCAAACTCATGAAAAAGAAGTTTTGAATTTTTTCTGCTGAGAGGCGAAAGGGTACTCCACATTTTCTCTTTTGATTTCTCCATATAGCAAATTTAAAAGCTGTGAAGTGTCCTTATCAAAGACATACAGGTACATCAGATTTGTTGCCAGGTACTCTGGGCTAGGTAGAAGAAAGGAAAAAGTGAATTGACTCCAGCATAAACAAGAGACTCAAAGAAGATGCTCCAAAGTTGATTAGTTTACGAATCAGCTAGAACTCCCCTTATTTTAGATCCTATGCAGGCCATCATTTTAAAAATAGAATTTATTACTAAGTTCCAGACTGAAAAATTATGTCTACTTAAAGACTTTACACAGACTAAAAGTCTATGTAAATAGTAAGGCACTGCTAACTCAGTAATTCAATGCTGAATGTTTCAGGAAAGGATAAACCTTTCAGAAAAACATTGCAAAAGTCAGGGAAAAAGAAAAAGTAATGGGGAATGCATTTGGAACACTTTTTATTTAAAAATTGTATCTCCTTTTTTATATCCTGCTGTAGGTGTTGCGGGATCTAAAAAAACACATGGGACTGAATTTCAACACTGAATGTACAGAATGAAGACTACAAAAAGAAAATTAAAGAAATAACCTTGTTTATCAGAACTAGCCTTAAATCTTAAATCCTTCATTTGACTTAATTCCTAAATTAACCAGGCTTACTCACTGTCAGTATCAAAGTTTAATTTTCTAATCTTGGATTAAATACTTCTGTCAAAGGAGTAACAAGACCACAATCTAGTCTGTTAGGAGGTTTGAAATGTAGGAGTACAGATCAAAAGAATGAAAGTAATTTTCTAATTTTCATGAGACAAGACACAGAGTTATTATTATGAAGGGTGACAAGAATTAGAAAGATAGAAAGGTCAGGCACACTGTCTTAGCCCCCATATCTCAAGCACAGCTACAGTACAGCTTACTCAGTACTGCTAAGGAAAATGCTTATGTTTAAGGTTTAATCATATAACAAACTAAAGAAGAGCTTAAATTTCGTATCTAATGAACGAAGATGTAGGTGTCATTCTAAGATAGGATCTATCCTGTCCATCTGTTTTAGGCTTGGAAAACATAGGCTGATATGTCCCTCTCCAGAGGGATTAAAGTCATCTACTTCTTTAATGTCCAAATAATTGCTTATTTTAGGAGTGCTGCTTCTTTAAAAAAATAGGCACAAATTAATTGCCTAAGGAAAATGGCATTAATCCAGCCATGGCCTTCCCCATATAGGTGTTATAGGGACGGGTGTAATTTCTTGCCCCGTTAGAGTCCTGCTTGCTTTAAAGGCAAGAAGGCAATGATGGCTCCTGCTGGGCTCAGAAGTAATTTAATGGGACAAGACCCACTTGTATTCTGTGCTCCTCCAGAGATCCCACTGTAAAATATTATAGTGAGAAGAGGAGCTTTGGATTTTCCTGGATTGCCATGTGTTGTGTGATGCCTGATGAGATTTTACAGTTAAGGAATAGTCTGTAAGATAATAAGCCCCTAATTGATCTGGGAATGTGTATTTGTGGCACTGATGTGAAATCACAGAAGATCTTTTGCAAAGTTTATCCATGTCTTCAGAAAGAGAAACAAACTAAAAAAAGGGATGTGATAGATGATTACCATGAACCATAACAAAACATGATAAATATTTTCAAATGTTAAAAAAGGGTTGGGCTAAATAAATTTGGAAAATTAGAGTGGGAAAATTATCCCTCTATTTCTAATTGATACCGACTGTTAGAACAAGCTGTATTTGATGGCTCATTTTCAGATTTCCTACCTCTCTGGGGTCAAACGTTTTTGAGCTTTACTCAGGCTCGCATTTTGTTCTATCATGTTGTTTAAAAACATGATTCTTTAGGATTAAAAAAAGAAAAGAAGAAGAAGATTTCCAAATGAAATGTTTTTCCATGTGTAGAAATCTATTTAATTTTTTTTTCTGCCAGGTCTGTATTCTATTCCTGCAGAAACTTGAAGATTCTTTAAAAGTATGTTCAAAATTAGGTGAAGGGTAAAATTATGAATTTCCCACTTGGAAGAAAGTGGCTTAAATTCTATCCAATTATTTGCCATGGCAACCAGCTAAACACAAAAGGGCTGGAATGGATGTAGAGTACTGCCTCTATAATCATCACTGTATGTCCTTCAAATCATGGATATGCAGCACCACTATCCCAATCTACTTCAGGGCCATAAGCCTACACTGTAATTATATGCTTTGGAACACTCCACTTAAGTGCATCAATAATATAGTGAGTGAACACGTTCTTTAATTCTGCACCTGTAAATGGAGAAAAAAAATAAAGAAATATCTCTATCAGAAAATGGGGGAAAAAGGAAATTAGATGATTACATTATTTTTAACCTACTTTCTGATATATCAAGTCCTGCAAATTGCTAATTTTAAATGATCTATTAATAATCAACAAGTAAAAATACTGGCTGAGTATCTTTCAAAACTATGATATGTGTTTATAAAACAACTAAAAATGAGGAGCTCCCAGATTAAGGACTCCATCCCGTCAATTGTTTCTTTTCCGTGGGGCTCACTGTGTTTCCAACAGTGGATTTCCACTAGTGGATTTCCATGAGTTTGCAGGGGAGTAATTTTGCAGCTCGGACAAGCGATTTGCAGAACTGGGCCCTAGGCATTGATGTACGTAGGGTCCACTTTGACCTTCACACCTGTGAGTCTCTCCTGTCAAGGGTTATGAGGGAGGAAATGTAACTTGCCATCTGTGTTTCAAATGTGGTCTGGGTAATTCGGGACTGGATTGCAGAGTAGGAGATGTGAGTTCCTCTCTGTCTCTGTATTGAGCTGTTAAAGCTTCACCTTTGTGTGCCTGTTTGCCCTCCTGCTCTTCCTCCGCTCAGTGTTTGGCTTGTGAACTCAGTGGAACCGGAACCGTCTCTTATTTTCTGTTTGTACAGTGCTTTGCACAATGGATCTCCACTATGCCTGTCTGTAGGTGCTAATACAAAATACGGTCAAGATAAACTCAGGTTAGCTTTGAAGTTTGTTACTTCTATTTCAGGTCTAATAAAGGCTTGTGTGTCCTGGTTTATTTTTTCCAACTGTATTAGCTGGCTCGTGAAAAAAAGATAATATTTCTCCTCATGAATCTTGTATTGTTTATATTCTCATCAACAGCTATTATGATAATAAAAATTATTAATGATAATCTCGAACATAATTAATGCTACAACTACACCTAGTAACAGTTAGCTGAATACCAGAATGGATGTTATGTGGTTTTAGGGAGCCAACTCTGACTAAAAATATGGGCCTACGGGTGACTGAAGTGTCAGTTTTGGAGCTACATATTTTGTATGAACAGCTGTAAATTCATAGTTGCAGGTTTTTTTCTTAGACAAGGAAAGGGAGCAGCCAACCCCAGGGAGGGTGGAGCTGATGCAAGTGAAGAACCGCGCAGCACATCAAGGCAATTTAATGGAATTAAAAACAAAACTAATCTAAACCCCCCTCAGCCTTCTAAGAATAAGTAATCCTACCCCAGATGTCTCGGCTCATAAAGAAACTTTTAAAAATGCTTTTACTCCAGTGAGCCCATTCTTGTACTTGTGTCAGTAATTTTTATTTTAGATTATATATTTAACAGTCATAACTAGTGGGCCAATAAGATTTAATAAAAACGCGGGATTTTAAAACATGTAGATGCTTAAGCCTCACAATTCTGCAAAAATATCAAAACTATGAAATGAGTGTCCTTTAAAATGAAGAACGTCGACAGCAGAGGGGAAGAACCTGGCAAATATGATACAGCACCACCAGAAACCTCATGACTTCTAAGCAGATGTCCTTATTTCTGAGAAAAACTTTCAGATTTGAGCACTTAGATTGTTGCTACCAGGATTTATTTATCATACCAACAAAGCAAAAAAATGGAAGTGTCTGGGAGAATTCTCATCTATGTGTCTCTCCTATATGTATTGCAAGGTGTTAGAAAGTCTCATGCCCTGGGCATCCCTCCCGAATATAAGCAGTGGCACACCATAAGAAGTCTGTTAATGGTGCTTATGTCTAAAGCCCCTGAAAGTAATGACCCTTATTTCTCTACCAAAATTACACTGCTGACAATTAAAAAAAACCCCCAAAGTACGTGACTTTCTCAGGCCGTTAAAATTTTCACACCTAACAATATTATAGAAGTTAAAAAACTTTTAATACACATCAAGTTTATTCCCCAGAAAAAAAAAATAAGCTTTAAGTTTAAAATAATTTCTATAGTTTAATTTCAAAAGGCAACAATTAAATGGTGGGTCTTACCTGATAGTATATTGCTCAAATTTTTTACGATAAAAAATTGTTGAAAGTGAAGCAGCAATCCAATTAGATATATGTTTTCCCTAGCACAAACTGTGTTTTCTGTGCCTGGCACACAATGCATTTTGTGTATGAAGAAAACCATTAGAGTTTTATGAGGTGATTTGAAATGCCTGTAAAACTGATGGAGGCAAAATTAGTCGGATTTTTAATAATTCATAATCAAACAGAACATGTGGTGCTTTCACTAATAATTGTCATTGTTCTGCATAAAAATGAAAAGAAAATCAAACATCTAACAAATATGACATTTATTCTATTTGTATGAAAATCATGTCCTCCATAACTTCTTTCCAGGAAGTATTTCAAAGTTCAGGTCAAGCCTGTCTTTTCTATAAGAAATGACTGAAAGTGTCAATTTTTCTATTCAAGGATTCACAAACTAATAGTTGTAGAGTCCCTGTAATCATAGCTATAGCAATCACATAAAAATATTTCGTATGCATTCTCCACTTTATTCTGAGGAATCTTAAGACATTTTACAAGGCACACTTTCATAAAGTTATTGGAAAATAAAGCCTTTTTTAAGCATAACACCAAAGCTGATGGTGTGTTTTGTATGTTCTCAGAAATCACTGTTCCAAATTAAGCTCCTTGTTTGACAGAAGCAGTTCATGCTGGACAATAGGGCTTTATTTCTTCAATTGTAGCCAAGAGCCATGTGATCCCTCCTTATAACCCTTATCATTTTCTTACATGATGAATTTGCATTCTTTCTTTCCTTTTCATACACTCACTGATTTATGATTTCCACTTGCCCTCATTTTAGCCTTGGGCTGGTGACCCCGCTACAGCAGCCAACCAGGCAGCCTGCTCACCTCACACCAGCACCTACACCGATGGCATCGGTGGCACCAGGATTTCTGTAGGGACATGCACCTATAGGGAGCGGGTGTCTCCCTGCAGCTCCTGGTCTGGTCCAGGCGGTGGGTTCCTCCCCAGCAGCCAGCTGTTGGGGCTGCCTCCGTGGCAGTTGTCTCCTGTGTGGGGGCAAGCCACTGGGTGGATGTTCGTACATCTCCCAGCTCAGACCTGGCCACAGAGCAGGGATGAGAGCGACTGCTTTGAGCCACTCAGGCAAGCTGCAAATAAGATGTTGGGTCAGTGAGATTTAAATTCGTTGCCTCATCGCAAACACACTTAAAAATTCCAATTAGTGTTAAAAATCCCAATTACTGTTACTGTGCTCAGTAGGAGTTTATGTTGTATTTTCTGTTGTTGCTTACACATGTGCAGTTCACCAGTAAGGTCTTCATAAGTACTGTCTTCTCATTATTATACCTACTGTGATGACCACGATAGACACAGCAGAGAGCTGCTAAACTTTTAATGACAACTACCCTTAGTTCAAGTTTCTGAGTAATAATATTGAGGTGTATGAAACACATGGGCATACTTGAAACATGTTCCTATAAGAAAAACTACTCCAGGTTTTTTGTTGTTGGTGGTGGTGTTGTTGTAAGCCAGTGAATGTGTATGAATGTTTTCAGTGAAGGTTATTGCTTAGTTATGTTAGTACTTGGAAATGGGGGGAGAGGGTAGAAAAAGTTGCTAAAAAGATTTGAAGAGCATTGTTTCTCTAAGACTTGCATATTATTGTGTGACCAAACCAACTCTTTGTATTGTCAAGCAGGATCTACACCTCTAATTGATATTAATGGGTGACATTAGTTATACTATGTTGGTTTTATGAATCTATACACAGACACATGGAATTAAATTTCAGTCCACCACTTAGAAATTTAGGCCATTATGTGTTAATGTAACATCAATGCAGATCTGTTAGCTTTGGATACTTACACATATTTTTTTGTTGAAATGGTAGTGTAACTGTCAATTATTAAAATAACTTAAGAGGATAATTTCAAACCCGTTTCTTCTTTTCCATTAACAAAACCTAAATCTCAGAAATTCTTATCAAATTATCAATTTTGACTTTCTTTGAGCCAGGAAAAACATTTCTTAGGTCTCATTATCAAACCTTGTATCTTCAGCTCACTTTGAGAGAATGATGAAAAGTAGCAGAGAAGGGCAAAACAGTTAATTCTGGCCCGGTATCAACATGTGATCTTGCACCAAGGTTTGATGATACCAGGTTTTCACCTTGAGTGGATTCTCAGAGAGGAATTGTAAGCCACTGCAACTGGAAAGTTTTCTGTGGGAGCATCGGCAGACTCCTGGCTGTGGCAATACAAATGATGCTTCTGTAATAGCCAATTAAAGGTATGTACAGCAGGGAAGGAGAGGTAATGTCTGAGATACACTGTCCAAATGATCATAAATTCCCAGCTCTTTGCACTCTAGGACAGTAATTGGTAATATTAAAGTAAGGTAACTATTAATACTTGCCAGATCACTTAATTTGCGTACCTCTGTAATCTTAATTACAATCTCAGCAAGAATGTCACCTTTTGAACAGGCAGATGAATAAAGAACAAAAAATCAGGTCTATAGCAACTATCTCTTGGTGTCATCTAGTGGTTACATTCCCATACTGCAAAAAGGAAATTGTGTGTGTAGTTTTATTTTTATATATATGTATACACGCACTCACGCTAACACACATACATGTATAAAGTACGTCTATTTCTGACTGAGTGGAGTAAAGGAAGCTGCCATTTTTAGCAGACAAGGCAAGGTTAGCCTTTCTCTGCTCTTCACCCTGGCCTTTTTGCTGTGTCTTCTTATGAGGTCAAGACACATCCACAGGGAGCTCAGTTAGCATACACTGGTGTGAAGGTGCTGTCTGCTGCCCCATTTAGGCTGCTTGACTGAGCGACTGGGTGTTGTTAAAGGACATCCTCTGCCAACACACAAGGTATTTCCTTATGGCTGACTGAGTAGCACTCAGGGGATGCTGACAGATTGAAATGACATGCCACCAATCTGATTGCACATGGCATCAAAAGAAGACTTAGAGCAAAAAAGAAGCATCCCCTGACCCTCCTGCCAGCTCTGTGTTCCTCTCCCTGTTCTGAGAAGGAAATGGTGTGCCTGAGACTGGGACAGGCAGCACTGCAAGAGACACTTTTCCATGGAGGTGCTGAAGTCTCATTGGAAAAAAAGAAAAAATTTTAATATAGCGCTTATTTTTTTAATAAAATGTTGGCAATGGGAAAGGGAAGAAACCTCAGTTTAGAGTGGGAATGGATTAAAACCCACAAATTTTGCCAGAGATAGTACTCAGAAATATACATGATACCCAGATTTCGAAGTCCTTTCTCAGGAAGAATAGCCATTAATGCCAGTGAATTGTCTATAACCTTTCCAGAAGGACTGTAACATGTTTAGTCGCAACAGGGAAGAGAGATTTATAGCCCAGAGAAGTTTTTATTCTAAAAATAAAAGACCAGAGTAGGCTTCGTCTCTGAGTCAGTAAACTCAGTTTGCATTTCCTGCATTCTAAGCCAAGATATCCAAAATGGACACTGATCTTCTAATTAGTGAATTGATATTCAGAAAAGTTTTGAGTGGAGTGCCACCCACTAATTTTTTGGTGGGGTTTACTGAGTGTTCGACCCTTCAGAAAATAATTTGAATATTGATAACATCTACCTTTTATTGAAGTCTAGCAACTTTACCAGTGCTTTGCTGAGGTATTTACGAATCTGGGTCCCCTTATGAATACATGCGTCCCATCACCCATACTTCAAAAAATTGATCAAACTTGGTCTAACCTGAGTACAATATTCAAACAACACAAGTGTCTAAATGTATTCCAAAAACCATTTTCACTTTCCATGCAGTTTTCAAAAGGTGTCCTGATGATGGAAAACGGGAATATGAAAATAAAACATTGTTTCACAATGTAAAATTTTGTAAAATTGTCTTTGCAATTTCAGTCAAACCCATTGTTTGAGAAGATACATACAAAACCATGTTTCTTGGCTCTGCCTCTTAGCAGGGCAAAAGGAGTGACTATCAAGGATTTTTCTCTATTAAAGATTTTCAGGGTGAGGGACAAGGGGGATTCAGCACCAAGACGGACTGCGACTCTGTTTAACTCCAAAAGAGTCCTGAAGCCAGGACTAGGAATAATAAAAAAGATGGAAATACCCAACCACATTATGCTGCAGCAGACAAATAGGCTCTAGGGCACCACTACCAACTGGCACAACCCAGAGCAGCATAGAAAACTGTTCAAGTGCCAGAGACCCCATTTAGTCTCCTCCAAAGGTCACTCCTCACACAGCTACCTGATAGCTACTGTCATAGACACCACATCTGACCATCCAGTTTTGGAGAGTACTAAACAATGGTCTGAATAATTGTAGCCATAGGTGTGTTTTTGCCCTTGATATCTGCATTTCATAGGCTTATAAGAAGCCCTACTCCAGGCTGGAGTTCAGTTGCATGATGCATGGCACATACATCTAGCATCTAGAGACTTTTAAAAAATTCAGTTTGAAATGCTTTTACATTTTAAACCTGATTAGAAATAACTCATTCAGATGGATGTTATGCAAGGGCACTAAAATATTTACTGCTCTGTATAAAAATAACTGCTCCAAATACTGAATTTCAGCTGTAGGTAGAGAAGAAAACTATCCAACTAAACCAGTAAAGAAATTATTGAAAGAATAAGAGAAATTATACAATTACATATGCTCTATCAGGCTGATTGAAATTCACCAGTAAGAATATTTTTAATCTAGTTAAGGTTACCTCATAGATTGTCACTAACATCTTGTCTATAGTAAAGCGTATAAGCAAGGGTTTTTCTTTTCACTCGAGTAAACCATGCAGTTAATGAGTTTTTTTGTATGTGCTAAAAGAGAAGCTCACCCTTACTGCTTTAATTTTTTTAATTGGCTATTACAACACCAATACTTAAATCTGTTCTTGAACAATATGAAAGAATAACCCTACAATACTAACAGAATGGGCTCAGTTATGAGGCTTATTACTCTCCTTATTTCACTGGCATACGTTCACAATATCGCTGAAGTGATATTTGCTATCTATAGCAAATCAAAATGCTTAAAGCAGTTCTCTGTGTGCCAGGATGCAGCACAGGGTTGTCCCCTGTGTACGCTTCAACTAGTCCTGGGCTCCTTGGTGGGAAGCAGACCCCATGCTCTGTTACTGAAGGTGTGGCTAGGCTAGGACCAGCATGAAGGGAGAACCTGACCCACCATGGACACACAGTAGTCTTTCATTGTTGTTTATATATGTGACCATGGTATTTTAACTTCTATACAGTACTATTAATATCACTTTAGATTTAAAATTTTTTCATTAAACATTTGCAATAGATAGGTTTGGTGAACACATATACCTGTCCCTACTGCTCTAAGTTGGACAATAGGCCCATGGCTATTGCTACATTTATTAATAATTTTAGTAATTTAGTTCCTGTGTGTCACTATTGCATCCCGGCATCTTATAAGTGTTAATGGAATTATGAAAAATACCATTTCATTCCAGTGACTGTGAAAAAAATCCTAAAGCTATAACTTGGAAATCTGATTTACAAAATCAAAATTATAAAAGATGTCTTGAGAGATGACAAGAAAAGCAGGATTAAGATTTTGATTTAGTTTTCCCTTCTGTCTACACTTCCCCCACTGACAGCACAATGCCTGATGTAACAGTTTCATTTAAGTGCAGTCAGAAATGTTTATTTGGAATGGACAGACTGAAACTAGGTGCAACTGCAGTCTGAACTTGAAACCAACATTCAGGAAAGTCTGAAGTAACGGGAATTTAGAAAAGAAGACAGGATGTGAAGAAAGGAAAAGATGGAAGTAAGGAAGTAATTTCTTCAAAAAATATCTCCAAACCTTCTTCGTGAAAGCGTGAAGAAAAGTTCTTTTACAGTGAAGGCTTCTATTTTTTATCACAAAATGACAGTAGCAGAAGTCACATTAAATAAATACATACATAAATAGTTCATTACTATTCATTGCTAGCAATGTTGTTTCAGTCAGAAAAACTGTTATACATGAGCAGAATATTCACAATCTTCTGCTATGGTTGTTTTATCTTTCTTTAATTCAGGTGATCTTTTACAACTAAATTGTGCAAAGCTTAAAACCAACGATTTTTTTTGTTGCTCCTTGTTGCAGATTTGCAAAACTAATTAAACTAGATATAAACAGATTTTTTTTTTCTGTGTATTTGCAAGCTGATTTTGTCTCCTAGATGCCATCAGGAGACACAATTTGGTCACTAACTGCCATTCATATGATGCAACATGCTGTTTTACATTGACAAGTTAAAGCCTTAAACAAATTTCTGCAGAAAAATATTATTCAGAAAAAAATGAGGGTAAGACTTTGGATTTATTTTAAGGAAATAGAACACATTTCTGATAGGTAGACCTTGGAACTTTCTGATCTTAGTACTTATTTAGAAAATGGGGCAAAAATGCTTTGTTTCTATTAATATCAAGACTTGCAAAGTGCCTAAAATACAAGACCAACTAATCTGGCCATTATTTTTATTTGAAGATGCTGAATTCCTCCTAATATAAGGTCCAGCAATGCCAGCACTAAATCCAGTAAAATTTCCCATGCTGTCTGAATAGAAGAATTCTATTTTTTACTCTCTTTCATTGCTGCTCCACTATTTTCTTCCACTCTTTAATGCACCAGTTCCAGCAGGGCTGTTTTACTGCACTTCCCAAATAGAAAATTAGGTTAAAGGAACTCTACTTCTTTCCAAAGGTAAATTACATTAAGTGCTGACCCAGGGACAATTTGATATAATAAGAATACTTTTGTAACTTTTTCCCCATGTAGCCATAACCTGATTTTTCTCTAAACACAGAGAAACCAAGGTTATAACTCAGGACCTGAAGTACTAACCCTTTTAACAGACTTTTTTTTCAAATTTAATGTTACTGTGTAGAGCTAGTAAAAGGCTATATATTGCCCGCCTCTTCTCTTGATGCTTGGCACCTTTCTATGTGAATAATTCTATGGGAAAAAAAGGAGGACTATTCCTATTTCGTACTTTAGAAACAAAACTGAAGTGTACAGATCATGACATAAAAACTCTGGAAAGAAAATATAGCACCTTTAAAGCTTCATTCAGACCAATGAAGACAGCTGCTGGGTTAGGTGCTTTGTATGATGTTTTGAAGAGATTAACTTCTGTGGCATAATATCAGAAACAGAAGCAAATAGTAGGTGCTGAAAATTTGGCAATATTGAATATGCTCAAAAAATCCCTCTTTAGTAAATAGGTGGTGCATAATTATGAATGGCAAAATTCAAGACACAGTTAATTTATTTGTGTTTCTGGTCATATAAAAGATTCTTCAGAAATTGTATTGCATGTTCCTCTTTATGATTTCTTACGATGTATGTATAATGCAAGTAACATTAGCCACTCCAATAGGTTTATTGTGGTTACAAAGACTTTTAAAATTGAATTTTTTAATTCAAGTTTTCTAATTCATAAGTAATGCCGCAAGAAATTTTAGGTTAAAAGCAAAAGGATTGGACTAAAAAAAATTGCTATATTATGATTATTATCTGATCATTTGTTAGTTTTGTGTCTGTGAAGAAAATGATATCAAAATTCTCTTTTTATAAATGATTTAGTAAGGCTCTTGTTCTTCCATGCTGAAGCCGATCTTCTGGTCTATGAGCACGGCTTTTAAAGTGGGTTTTTGTTGTTGTTTCTTTAAAATCTTTTTCCCAGGAATGTTGCTCCTAAGTGAACGTGTCTCAGAACGTGTAAAAATTTTCTCTTGTTCTTTCTATCTCTTATTTTGTAGTTCTTGCATGTGGCCTACTCCCCTGTGTGTATCAACCTGAAGAAATAGATACACGTTTTATTTTGACATGAAGGCCTTTTCACCAAACCAGTTGGTTCTATTTAGTCTGCACTTGATTGACTCAAGTCCGGGTGCGTGAGGGGCCTGCAACAACCGCTCCAACAAGTATCTTCAGACTTGATTGTCTCTGCCTGTTTTGCAGGTCCTTATTTTCTCACATTTGAAAAACTTGCTGAAAAAAAGCATTAAAATCTTTAATTGAAAACAAATCTTTTTCTTAGATTTTGCAGTAAAAAAGTAAAGACCAAGTGGTAATAGGGTAATTATTCTGGCACCTTCAGATTTCCAGAAAAGCTGATTATAATCAGTACCACAGCAGTCACTGCTAGTGTCCAAATTCAATCTACATCTTTCTAGTTATCAGATCTTTTTTTTTCCCCAGCCTTTTTTTTTTTCCTTCCACTGCCTTTTTTTAATAACATTTCTGGAAGTATGTAGAAAGTAAAACTGTGATTTAATATTCAATTTGAAAGAAAGAAATTGAGTGACTCTTTGTTAGGATCTCCACCTGTTTTTTCCTCATCTCTTTGTTTTAGTAATGTCTGCCTACATCAGTCATGGAGAAAAAGGCTTGCTACATGAACAAAAAAAAAAATCTATCAACCCTCAAAATACAGGTGTCTCCTTGGCTGTATACACAATGAAGCAATTTCTGCAGGTGAGCATCATACTCTTCCTTAATTAACTAAATCTTATGACATTTTTATCTCTTCAGAGAATTATCTGAAAATCTCTGGGACAATTTTCTCAATGGAATGGTGTCGGATTGCACCAGATTCAACTCACTGTTTCATTGCCTACGCTACACATACATTCAGGAAAATTAGTTAGGTCAGTATTATGTTTGTTTCTAAGCAATAGAATATAGTTTCATTGCCATTTACCAAATCCACACACTTAAAGGCAATGCAATCCATATTCAAGTGCATCATAAATTCGATTTTTTCTGACAATAAGCATACTTACTGTCCCAATCATAATCTTCCCCCCATTCTCTAGATCATCCGAATATGCAAAGAAAATGTTCTACATTTACATGCAGAACATATACAAGCCAAAAGCCTTACAGCTCTTACAGTTTACAACAAATTCCAGTATGTTAAGGCCACAAAACTGAGTTATACTCTTTTCTTGTACTTAAAGATAGATTTGATGAACTAAAAAATCTGTCCCATTAATCTGATAAAGTAAATGCATATCACATCAGAGTATAAGTCTGAGCTCTCACTAAATAGCATTAATACTAAATTATCTTGAAATGTAAACAATATATAATATCTTTTGAAAACGAGGTCTAAGTATATACATGCACATATCCCACATATACACACACAGAGTGAGAGATACAAATGTAGAAATATATGTGTATACTATTATATTATTTAAAAACTGTGAAAATATATGAGAGAAGAACAGAATCCAAAAAGATGTTTCGTGGTTCTTCCCTCTTTACGTAATATAGAGCTCAATCCTCTCCTAACTAATGCTGTTTTTTTTTTTACCAACAAAACTTTAGGCTACTATTAGAATTACTCCTAGTCTGCACTTACAAAATCAGACAAACACGCAAAATCAAGACAGTAACAAAGTTAATATAAGAATTTCCAAAGAGCTTTAAAATTGTCACAGACACTATACTCACTGTTTTTTTGTTTCAGGCCATTTTGCATTGAATTTCTTAACATTTCTAAAAGGGAATTTTTGTGATCCGTATTGATAGATATATCCGTGCAAGTTATGACATGATCTTTGAGCTACAGTATCTGGTGAAAATCAGAATGTTAATGAGCATATTTACCATATACACCTACAGCTTGTACAATAGTGTAGACAAACAATTATTTTTTGTAGCAAATCCTTGAGCAGAGCCATGGCTAAAGAACTCCAGCATGTCCTTTCCCTGACAAATATTATTAGTGGTAAGTTAAAAGTTTGCCTGCTGTCACTGTGACCCCAGCTGACCTCTTAATTTCTTGAGTTCAAGTCCAATTAACCTTTGGGAAGAAGCACAACTGCTCTAACCAGACAAGTCAATAGAATCCAATAGTAATCATTTCATTTTCTGGTTTGTCAAAGGGCAGTGGTCCCACCTCAACCATTTCACACAAAGGTGGTAATTTATCAATGTTTAGAATGATCTGTACTGGACCATACCCAGCCCTCTCTCAAGTGCACTAATCAATTAAACAGGCCGTATCTCAGTCATGCCACCCTGTGTGCTGCCACAGAAGAAGGCGCCAGTTGAAAAATTACTCTCCTCTTGTGATATTTGCTGGTTTAGTTTCAGGAATGAAAATATTGATATACACTTCAAGCTCTTGTTGCCACAAGAGGCTTGAATTAGATCTATGAGAGTATGGTGGGAAAACCTGTCTGGTGTGAAAAACTGTTTCTCAGCATTGTCTGTCTTCCACCACCTCTTTGTGCATATGCTGCCGCTGTTGAGTTCATTGAGAGTTAGCCATAGCATAACAGAGGGGCAGAAAAGCATCCCAGGAGAGCAGGAGGAAAGCAGGATTAATTAAAGTTGGCTCCAAGATTAAAAATAGGAAAGGGGAAAAGAAAGGCATGACAAAGTCCTATTACTTTCTGTCTGTCAACTTTGATGCAGCTGGCAGAGCACCCCTGATTCATGCACAGAAAAACCATCACCAGTAACTGGCTCAGGCTGCAGTGCAGAGAGCAGCAGTGACACTCACACCGGTCCCAAAGCTGGGCTGATAGTTCACCAGCTATCTAAGCATGACTACCTGAGTATTTTGTGCAATTGTGTGAAGACAGGCTGGATTGTGTGTCAGGGGCTTGTCAGTAAGAAGAAAGAGCAGGGGGAAACTGCTAATAGGATCAGGTCTTAAGGTTCAGTCCTGAGCCAAACTCCCTAGTGCTTCTCTTCTCTAAGGTGACAATCAGGTTTTGCTGCTTTCTTGTGAAATAAAAAGGAAATGTGGGTTGTCCTGAGATTTAAAAGGTCTGAAATTGGATTCTTCTTCCCAGAGCAAGCAAAGATGAGAATAGTTTTGGATGTAGACATGCAGCAAAAAGCTAGGTGCTGAAATATGAGGCCCCAGGCTTAATGTCACAGCTGAGAGAGAAGTCCTACAAAGATTCGACATTGGCCAACAAGACTAAGACGTAGTTCTAGGAATGCCTCCTTGTGGAAGCACCACCCAAGTGACAGGAATGAGGCCTGTGCTGAATTTTTCATTTGCTTTTCCCAGGTTCCTTGCAGTGGCACATGTGAGTCTACCTTCCTAGACCAGAGCTGAACAAAGAAAGGGCAATTCTGGACCTTACAGGTATAAAGTTTTTACAGTAAGTGAACTTCCTTACAAATGATCTTCCTAACCAGGTGTTTGCTTAAATAAGAAACTTTATTTCTAATTAATTGCTTTCTGCTTGTCTAATTTAAATAGGATGTCTTTAATACTTCACATATCTAAGTAATTTTTCATTGACTTATGAATAAATTAATATATAGCAGTATTTGACAGTCATAAGATACTTTAAATTCATCATTCACTAAGAGCAACAGCAACAATTTTATTACCAAAGCTAAGTTTGAAATCATAAGAAATCTTTAAAATACAACTGAAGCTATTTTTAATTTAGCTCTTTCTTGATTATTCTTGTACAGAATATACAAAGATAGTAAAAGAAAAAAAAAAAACCTTTAAATTAGTTTTGCAGTTTCCTACTGTCCTATATTAAAGGCAACCTAATAGAATTTATGGGAGTAGAACCCTTTTAGGCAGCACTCTTTGTATTTTTTATTAAGTCCATACTTGCAGAATCTACTTAATGTCAATTTTGTACAATGGTTACACTGCACAGAGTATTTTATTTTAAACCTGCAGGACACAATGATAAATTGATAATTGACCCCAAGGCCATAGCAAATAAAGAAGCCCTGTTTTTCATTAGTACAGTATTACATCGTTGTTAGGGGAAAGGAGAGCGAAGCTAATTGAGTACTGAGGAGTTGCACAATTAAGAAATCATCCATGGTTTTAATTTCACATGTTTAAGGCTGCAAAATTCCTAATTGTGAACAGTAAAATAAAATAAGATTAATGCAAGATACAATTATATAAAGCTTCACCATCCAGAAGCAATTTCCAGCCCTCTATATCTGACTACATGTTCACTAGTGGTATAGTCGACAAATACTGTATGTTTCCTTTTGTTTCTCTGCTCCTCTAAATCTATAGTATTTCCCAAGGCTTCATTTATCATGGGATCCAGAGGACAAATACTGTGTTTGTTGTTAAAAATGAGGGTGCTTATTTTAAAAAGAAACTCCAGAGCCTCCCATCGTAAATGACTTTATTTTGTATCAGGCTTTCCTATGTTAAGACCAGGGGCTCATTCATATTCCATTCAGAACCAGGCTAATTCTGTGATGGAACAGCATGGAATCATGCACAGTGTATCATGACCTGTTTTTTGGTTAGTGTTAATTAATTGGCTGTGATGTTTGTACAGAGTTTCCCAAGCATCCAAAGTTTTAGCACCTTCTCACATACGAAATTAGCTGTGATTGAGACTGCTCCATTAAGGACTGCGTAATTCAGCTCCTGATTATTTCTTCCCCTCTCCAGCACTTTTGGATTCCTTTAGTTCATGCTGGCACAGGTGCATTGGTGCAGTTTGTCTTATCCCCAAGCTCAGAGCTAGACTGTGTTCATTCCTGAATTACACATTTCTTCCACAAAAGCAGTATGATAATGATCACAGCAGCACAAGGTTCCTGCTACTTGTGTTGTATCAGGTTTAATGAAGTCACAGACCAGTTACTACGGGAAGAAAGGGACATGTCCTGATTACCTGGGAGAGCCACTGCTTTAGACTGAAATGTTTAATAATATAAAAAGTAAGCAATTCATAAATATAGTCTGAAATTTAAGAGTCGGGCAGTAATATGTTCAGGTCACTCAAGCATTGATAACACCATCCCAAAGGAATAAAAAGCTCAAATGAAATTAAATCTCTAGGTTATGGAAAGCCAGTTAGTGTAACCTGTTTTGTCACATGTGGGTAAAGCATAAAATCAGGAGGTATACAAAGTACCATAAGGGTTTTCCCATATGACCTATCCCAATCAACTGGTATTAAATGCAAAATGCACTAGAGGAGGAAGTATAGTAGCTGAAATAGATATAAAAAAATAAAAGAGAAAAATGCTCAGAAAGTTTATTTGGGTGGTCCATTAAAAAAATGATTAAAAAATATGCTTCGATCACGTCATGAGTGATTTTGTTCAAGACAGACAATTCACACAGATATAAATCAGATCTGTTCTGAGTGAAATACAGCTTTACAAGCTAATCTAGAGCAACCCTACCTGGAAGACAATAACATTTCACAATTTAGTAAAGGTTCCTGCTTTGTTTAGCGGTACTACCACACAATCCATAGAATCATAGAATTGTTGAGATTGGAAAAGACCTTTAAGATCGTTGAGTCCAACCATGAACCTAACACTGCCAAGTCCGCTACTAAACCATGTCCTTAAGTGCCACATCTACATGTTTTTTAAAATACCTCCAGGGATGGTGACTCCACCACTTCCCTGGCAGCCTGTTTCAATGCTTGACAACCCTTTTGGTGAAGAAATTTTTCCTAATATGCAATCTAAACCTCCCCTGGTGCAATTTGAGGCTGTTTCCTCTTGTCCTGGGAGAAGAAAGCGATGCCCACCTTGCTACAGCCTCCTTTCAGGTAGTTGTGGAGAACGATAAGGTCTCCCCGCAGCCTCCTTTTCTCCAGACTAAACAGGCCCCAGTTCCATCAGCTGCTCCTCATAGACTTGTTCTCTGCACCCTTCACCAGCTTCATTGCTCTTCTTTGGATGCAATCCAGCAGCTCAATGTCTTTCTTGTAGTGAGGGGCCCAAAACTGAACATGGTGTTTGAGGTGATGCTTCACTAGTGCCAAGTACAGCAGGACGATCACTTCCTTTGTCCTGCTGGCCACACTATTTCTGATCCTTATTCCACAAAAATTCAGTTTAAGCATCAATTCTCTTATTGGAGCAGACTAATACATAAAAGTAGGAGAAATGGTAAAGGAAGACAGTTTATATTTCAAAGCAACCCTTCCCTTCTGACCAACATTATTTCAGTCTTATACAGTTTAATTCTGAGCTAGCTAGAAATAAGGTGGTGGGTGTCATACCAGATGTTGTTATCTGGACACTGAGATCACTGTAGCAGAGTTAGTCACGCCTGTGAAAAACAAGATAAACAGATGAATGTCATCAGTATATCCAGGTCAAGATGGCCAGTCTCATCTCATCACCTCTCCACGTCTAGATCATGAAGTGACGGGAAAACAGGATGAATCCATTCATCATGCTCCAAGAGTTGACTCATGAGGATGAGGGCATCTACACACCACTATTCTTTTAATTCCTCTTTTAAATATATTGTTAATACTGGAAAAATCTAGTGCTTTTCCTATAATCTCAACTTTAAAACCAAAGTCAGTTGTAGGTGCATAAGGAATGGAAAATAGACTCACATATTGCATATGCAAACTTGCAGTATATTGAGAAGAAGCAATTACCTTTTTCTTGTCTTAAATTGCATTTTAATGTGACTACAATATATATTGTAGATAAATGACTAACAAGTAGAGAAGTCATATTAGCTTGATACTTTTCCTTGGATACAGTATATTTTCTGTCTTGCAATATTATTTTGCATTTAATAAACTTTGTGCTCTCTGTCCATAAAGCAATTGACGTCACAGATAATGATTTTCCACCAAACCATTTCAATGCTTTGCTAGTAAACTTTCAAAATGCTTTAAGGATATTAATGAAATAATTAAAAAATAAAGACTGGTGAATATGTATTAAGAGAATAACTGTAAATGACTAATGAAATACTTTTGGGACTCATTGTCTTTATATAGTAATTGAAGAAGATTGGCAAAATATTGCAAAATATAAGTGACACAAATATCAGAAACCCTTATTTTACTAGTGGTTTTTTCAAAAACACGAGTTTGTGTATGGTGCGTTGACTTCCAGGACAACATTCGATCCATGAAGAGCATAATAACCAAGAACAATTCAGTTACACTTTCAGATATTATCCAATAGCTCTCTTTAGTAGACCTACATCTATGCTACAGAGAAAAAAACCAAAAGCGTTCTGTCCATGTCTTTGACTAATCTGTTGTTTCTATAATGAGTGTGAAATCTCTAAATATACGCACATTTACTACAAGCAAACAAGCTGTCCAGAATCTAATTAGACAAAAACCTGCCCATCTGTTCTGCATTATCATGGGGCTTGCTCACATGCACGTTGTCTCATTACTAAAAGGCGCAGAGGCAAATTGAATTGAGCTGGACTTCCTCTTAAAGTGGGATCAGGACATGAAGTCAGACCCTTGCTGTGAACCAACAAAGCACCACTGGGAGAAAGTGAGATGAGAGAAGTTTCTTTTTTCTAAAGTCACATGTCCAGTGCTTACCATGAGGCCTAAGGGGGTGCTAATACCATTGTTTGGCACAATACGGCACACACTACAACCATATAACCCTCGTTTTCAATGAAAATTGTTTGCTTTTTTTCTTAGTCCCCTGTGTGCCATGTCTTTTTATTACTATCTGCCTGCCACGGTATGCTGCATTTCAAGAATAAAGCTTGTTTAATGGAAGGCAGGAATGTTTCATTGAACCAAACTTTTCTTATAAAAATAAAGAGCAAATTGTCCTATTTTTCAACATTTTATTTTTATTTTTTAATTACATATTAATACCTTAATCAGGCTTTTGAAAGTGCTACTCAAAGCTACATGCTCCTGAGAGTAATACTATATAGAAATAGGAAATTTTATATGATCATGCTTATTTGCATATTTTCTAATCACTTGCATTATTAATACCTAGCACTTGCAAGCATTTATATGTTTCTCCCATATGAGCACTTTGCATCAGCAGTAAAAAACTCTCCATTGTTTCAGAGAATAAGTATTTCTAGTGGATTGTTACTACATTTCTTTAGCCGAAACAGAGAAGATTTACTTATAGTTGTGAATGCTGTAAATTAATAAATATTGTGAAAATTAGTATTTTTATGAAGATTTAGCAGAATAAATACAAGACCAGTGCAGATACCCATTCAAAGGTTGGTCAAAACTGCAATATATTTCTACCTTTTGTACAGTTCTCATTATTAGAGCACCTGAACACAACATGCACTTTAATTTGCTAATCCTGCTTAATGACAGCTCCCTGAAAAGTGTAGGACTTGTGTGCCACATCATCCCCAGAAGCTGGATGAGCCCCCTTTTCCTCCTGTTGCCAGGGATTGGTTGCTTTACTCCCTGGAGTCCATCTCATCTGCTTTCCTCTGGTTCTATGACTTTTCACTTATCAGATTAGTAGATCAAAAACAATGGAGAGCAGATCTGCTTGGGATACTACAGAGACTATTTGCCTAATTTTTATGATAATCATAGGCAGATAAACCTGGGTACAGGGAAGGGTATGCAACCTTTTCTCCTGGTTCTCTGCACCCCTATCAGAAGGGAGTTTGTATAACTGAAACAGACCGGATCCTTCTGCTCAGCCCTCTGCTTCCCAGTGTGCCAAGGTATATCCCCTGCTCCAGTCTGATAGCATACCAGCCGAGGCAGGACACTTTTCATCTGGTGCAGCTTAGTGTAAAATGGAGAAAGTCGCCTGAGAAATAGGGCCAGAAACAAAGCTTAATTAGGACAGCAAGAAGTTATGTAAGCATAACAGCTCAGAAGAGATGGTGTCCCTTATGGGAGTGAATAAATAAACAGATTTGAACAGAAAAATAAAACTATTTTACAGAATAATAGGAATGTTGTCACATTTAATTTCTGCTATTAACATTTTTGTTTAAAAAAACGTAGGACCCATAAAACTTCAGAAAATATCACAAAATTATGTCTCCATAGAGAGCACAGTCTCTTTTAAGGTGTAGAAAGGAAAAGGTTAGATAGTACTAATAAATTCCCACGACAGGTTCAGTTCAGGCTTGCAACTTCATTTCCTCCTTTATTATAAAAAATTTTACTGATGCTGTGTATAATGTACAGTGTCACACAAAGATTTCATAGGCAGTTGTGGGCCATGGCAGCCAAAGCAACTCGGCAATAACTGAATTAATCCTGCACGCATCAGAATAAGAATGTGGGGAAAAAAGAGAGTCATGCTCGGAAACTAATAAAGAACTGAGAGAGTTAGAATAATACAACAAAGTGGAGGGGATGTGTCATGGAAATGAAGAGTGAGAAGAGTTAAGGAGAAGAGAGAACTGACATGCACTGGTGAAGAAATGGAGACATCAAAGAAAAAAAGAAATTCAGAGAGAGACAAAACTTTTCTTCAGCTTTTGATAAGATAAAAGCCGCCAGTTTTAAAATTGCCTTCGTGATGCATTTAACCACATATGTTATGGGAAAATCCAGTAACAATTTCAAAGATTCTCTTATGGATTTGTTTGTGCATACTCCCATTTGCCTTGTGCTGAGAGTGGCTCTAATAATAGCTGCCATGTAACAGAAACTTCAATACCATAAGATGACCAACAAAAACAAGTGCTCTTGTAGCTTTCTGTGTAAATGTTATTATTTATCTTTACACATTTTCTGTTTTCTCCTCTTTTTAACAAACATATTTAATACAACTTGGCTGCTCTGATCTATATATTGGATTAAAATTTACTGTGCAATATAGGTATTCACCTCATGCATAGCCTAATGCCATTATTTATACCTAAGTGATTTAATAAATACTTGCTTTTTACAGTTTTAACACAATCCCTTTTTGATTCTTGCAGCTATCCAGAGTCAAGCCAGCACATAGGTGGCATAAAGCCCTGAACTATGTATTCAGTGTTTCTCAGTTGACATAATACTGAATGTGACTTCATATTTTTCTGTCATCTTTATACAATCTATTTCTTACACATGTGCTGCACAAACCATTAAAGAAAAATTAAATAATAATGATTTCCTTCTTTAGCATCTTATTATTTTCTCTTTATTCACAGAGGTGGAACATGAGACAAGTCTACAGCTTCCCCATAAATACTCATTTGCCAAAAGAAAACACAATATATTTTGCCTTTAGACAATCTGCATTGATATATTGAAATAGCAGGGAAGGGAAAAAAAAGCCCATAATGCTTCATTAGTTAATTGCGCAGAGCACAGCTCTTTAGGGGTAAACAAGTGAAGGACATTTGCTGAATGGTCTATGCCCATCATGCATATTATGGTCTAATGGTGCTAGTAATGGTAGGAGGCTCCTGGAGAGTCATCTGTCAAATTAGCACACTGAATTATTTATTGCCTCAGAGTAAAATTGTGGTAGGGAGCAGCTGAGACCCATCCGTAAGAAAACACAAGATGAAGAAACAACCCCTCCCCAAAATAACTAGTACAACTGCTTTGCATGTTCAGTAATGTCACTGGTATTTGTAAACATCAACAATATTTAAATACTATGTCCATGTAAAGATATTGGGGTGTGCATATAAATTCCAATAAACAATAATACTATACACTTATACATTATGTATCTGCTACAAAGACATGAAAATATGTATAGATTATTAGCATAATGCTAATCATCATTATTGTTTATATCAATGCAACAATGTTGCACTAATTTATATTATATATTATATACTAGTTATGGAATGTAACAATATATGTTGTATATAAATATAATTTATATTTTTATACAATTATAAAATGAAAGTATATAAAGTCATTAAATAGAGTGCTTCAGCTGGAATCACTTATTCTTTCTCTGCAAATCTCAGAATGGAGGCTCTCAACATATACACAGTGTTAAAACTGTTTCCTAAAACCATGAAATAATTTTTGAAATCACTGAAGAATATACCCTTTAATGCAACTGCATCTAGAGATTACGAAGACATGTAAGATTTTTCAATATGCATTGTGTAAAAAGAGTTGCTGCTGGAATTCCTCACTGGTAATAACTTGAAATTAATCTTCAGTGCTCAATAACTCTTTTTCACTCCCTTCTGTCTTTATCCATTTGAAGGTATCGAAGTCATGGTAACTTTCCAACATTTCTGATGACAAACATCTCCTGTGACCACATTGTCAGCCCCAGGTGCTTTTCATGGCACCCAAGCATCCTGTATGTTAATCTCCAGACTCGCTGTACCTCGCCTTTCCTCAAAGTTCTTTAACTGAGATTTTTGTGATGGCTGCAACCCTAAAAAGATATATGCTATGAGTTATCACTAACCTGTCGAAGGTATTTTAGACTGCATATTAACTTCACTAGCTTGCATGATACAATTCTGTAAGACACTGAATAGTCCCATGAACCATTTTGTCATTAATTTCAACGAGACTAATCACCAAGAATACAGTTAAACATGTGAACATATGCTCCACTGCATTTAAAAACACTGATCCTTTATGAGACCTTTTACAGATCATTTACTTGCTTTTAAAAGTTGGTAGCTGCAGGTTTAGTATTTCAGATATCAGGTCTTTGAAAGGGGGTATTCCCCTCCAAATATATAGATTTGTTCACTTAATATCCTGGCCACCAAACTAACCTCCCCAACTTTGATTAACACAGAGAACACCAATACCCGCTTTTTTGCTGTATCACATATTCAATGTGATGCTACCGAGATTTGCTTTCCCATTATAGTATAGAACTGAAAGTGGGATTTTGGAGGCACTTCTTATAAAATATTCTTTAATATTTTGTAGAAATGGTTACTGCTTCCCTGAAAGCTTCTAGTTTTTTTGTAGTTTGTGGTCCAAAGACAAAAGTAGCCGCTGGGGGGAAAGTAGGATCTTACATGGAACAACACTTCATAGCTTTTTAGCTATGTTATCAAGACAGGTCTTCAGGACCAAGACAACTAACAGACTATGTGCACTGGCTAGTAATGACTGCATGGAGAATTTCCTACTTCAGACAAAGATCTTACATACTTGAATACATCTAGAAATCAATGCTACCAAACTCTCAAACACTTATTTGTGTGATCTTCTTTCATTTCTGTTGCAACATTAAATTCAAGGGCTCAGTATTTCTTGCTCAAAATATCATTTAGTCCTTCTGGCACTGATATTTTGAAGCTTCCACCCACACATCAGGCCCTAGGAGATGAAGGACAGAAACCTGCAATGTGGAGGAAGTGAGTCTCACCTCTCTTCAGCACATCAAAAGACATGCTGATAACCAGTACTAGAAATGCCTCTTGGTATGATTCCCATGCGAAAAGACTTAATTAAAGGAAACATTTATATTAGTAAATGCCTGCAAGCCAAAATTGATATTAATATTGATGACCAAACGTATTGTGGTACTTTAAAAAAATACCTATGGTCCTGAAAATTTTCCTTGTATTTCCTATCTCTTTTCCTCTCTCACAAAGACAGATTTGTACACAGACACACAGAGACACACACACACATGTATATTGGGTCTTTAGTGCTGCAACTTTTATCTATACGTGTGTTGATTTAAAAGGTCAGTAAAATAGCATTTTAGAAATGACAGTGGACAGTTGCTAAAAACATATCCCATGAACTAGCACTTGTAAAAATCCTACCATTTAGATAGAGGCTTGCAGATATTTTTGTTTAATTGTATAGGGTTTGTATAAGAAGTAAAATTAGCAACAATGACTGGACCAAGAGAGGAAAAAAGCTACTTGTCTGTATAACACTGGATAATTGTTCCTCAGTATTTCTCATTTAGATGGCTTCACCGCTTGATGATTATTCATTTGAATAAACTTTGTCTAGAAATGTGGCCTCAGAATAAAGTCTGAATTTCTGAAGGCCAAAGATTTTTACCTCTCAATCCAACATTTCATTGTAATTTTTCCTCTCACAGAGGGAATGAAATTATACTTCCACTCCATATTCACTGCCTGGAAGAGAGAAGAAAGCACAGAAGTGACAAAGAACTGAATTATCTTGATGTCCATATGACACGCAGACCACCACCTAGGCTCTGGAGGATAGGTAATACTCAGCTGTTCAAGTCCACCTCAAGTTGAAAGAAAGGAACCCATCCTCTGAAACAAGTCAAACAAGTAAGGTGTAATTGCCATTTATTACCCAGTAAAAACGAAAACGAGTTTCAATGGCAAAACATGGACGAAACAGCTGACGCAGCAAAGGACCATTGGTCCTACTTTGATTAGTATCTTTTGAGCTGATCAGCCCCCCATAAAGATCTAAAGTAAATGTGCTCTGAGGAACTGTTTACATGTGTTTGCAACAAACAACCTGTGCCTTGTAAACAGCTGACATCTGCTCAGGATCACATGGCAGCAGAGTCTACTTTTTTACATTTGAAACTATTAGTCCAAGAATAAAAAAGCCAAATGACAATTTCTGAGTGCCAATTCAGAATTATGACAAAAATCCTCTGTAAAAGAACAACTTAGTCCTACTTTGTGTAAAGCATTATACGTGAACCATATGTAAAGTGGAAAGCCTGTTTGTATTATTAGCTATCAGCTGGAACTAGCTTTGGAAAGCAAAAATATTTAATAATAACCACTTTAAAAAATTTTATTTTGTTGTCAGAAGGATTAGGTTCTGTCAGCCTTTCTTCTATTGAATATTACTTTGCTTCCAGAGGCCTTGCTGGAATCAATCAAACTTTATAAAGGCAATTATTTTGCATACAAGCCTGGATTAATGAGTTGCCATAAAGCAGATATGGAATTTGGGGAAGCCATATTCTGATGACTGATGATACAGGATCAGTGCTCTATTGGATCATGCAGTAGCACATGTTTGATGTGCATTAAGCATGGTCACATAATCTTGTCAAAGACTGTACCAGTGTCAAGTTTTCCTGGCTGCTTTCCTTTCCTGCCAGATAAACTTAAAGACAGGGCAGTATATTTGAGTATAGCAGATTGGCGCTTTATATCCTGAGGCTACAGTGCTTTGATGACGGTGCATCTGGCTTTAAACTATTACCAAGTTACAGCTGCAATAAGTACATCTAAATGATCCAGTTTGCTTAAATATGAACCTGCATTCAAACTGCAGTTCTTAGATTGCACCCACTGTACATCTGTTAGCTTGTACCGTGGCTGAAGGCTGAAGGGTGAAGCTGGGTCTAGCTCACCTAGCAAAATACGGACATAACTGGAATAGTGGTTTAAGCTTGACCTAATTCTCCTTGGGAATTATGGAAGTAATAATGGCTAGCTTTCCCCCAGTCCTCACTGGGTGACTAAAGTTTCCTTTCCATTGCACTGCATTATGCCACCATGTCTTTGCAGTGGCCTACAAATATTAATGCCACCTAGGACCTATACTTCTGATCGTTATGCCAATTTTCCATGACTATTAGGAGGAAGGTTATTTGATACAAAATACACTTTGACATTTGTTAGCAAGGAGGCATGTTCGAGTGCCCCAAGACACCTCTCTACTGAGTCCTTGTAAGTGAGGTTTGCAGAATAGTCTAACTGTCCAATATCAGAATTAGATTTTGAAGATTGTCTGCTCTAAAATGAGGGATTGTATTATTCTTCCTGTTAAAAGTCTGGCAAATTTCCACAGAGATCCTGATGGTTCATGATAATGAAATTGCGAAGAAGAACAAAGAAGTCAAGGCATTAGGAAAATACTTCCCCTGGTCTGATCTGCAGTCCCCTTCTGTGTTTACATCTGGAAGTGTCCCATGGGAGTGGACCTCTGCCACAGCACAGGAGGCAAACTCCATGAAGGCAGTTTTGCGTTAACTGCTTCATGGGACAGAGGGGCACAGGAGTTACATTAAAGGGTGTGAAGTATAGTCCAGCTGTGGAATTAAGGACTAGTAACATTGCCTGGATACTTTTAAGGATAAGGATAATCCCTACCCAAGAGGCCCTCTCCCTATTCCCCCACCCTGGGGCCACATGGGGACCAGAGCAAAGGGAAAGCCCGTGTGTGCTGTGGCTGTATGAGTGCAGGAGGTTTGCTGGACATGCACAGAGAACAGAAGGACGGGATATGCACAAGGGAACTGCCATGAAACTTTATGGAAAGATCAACAGAGGACCACGCTGGCGAAGCCTGAGCAGCTACCCCAGCACATTACTAGCTCATGCATGGTGTTAAGGAAAACAATAGTAAGGACTGTGGAGGAGGATGGACAGCTAAAGGTATTTATAGGGAGGGAGAAGAGAAGGGCTGAATGAGTGAGGAGACAGTGCATAGGAATAACGTTTGGAGATCAGGAGAAATGTTGGTGTACCTGATTTCTTTTAACTTTTTTCCAATAATAGGGTCAGGCTTGGTGACTGGCATTTTTGGTTTTGGTGTAAATGAATGTTGGTGCTCTTCCCTGTTCAGCCCAGCCTTTTTTTCCCTGCACACTGTGAAGTGCTCAAAGACCTCTGCCTGGCTGTTAGCCACCTCATTGTGCAGTACTTAGTAGCCTGCAAGTGGCAAGGTCCAGATCTAGGACCTGTGATTCTTGACACTGTCCTGCAAGCGACCCAAGGCTTTGACTGAAAGAGCTACAGTAGGACAGCCAGGAGCATCTTCTGATGCATGGAGTAGATATTAAAGTGCAAATGCCCCAGAGAAGATTTGCCAGCAGTAGAAGACATCATGCACAGTCAGACCAGTTTGGATAGAAGGTAGAAGTTAGCATTTGGATCTGCAATAATTGCACTTTATATTATAAAAGCAATAGTATCCTTTTGTCCTGGTTTGAGCGACATAGAATTAATTTCTCTTACAGTAATTTTACCTTTCAGTAAGGTCTCTTCCAATGCTAAGGGAAACTGAATTTTTAGAAGGTTCTAGTGTCTGAATTTGTGAAAATATTTACTTTATAGCCAGCTGTGGTATGCGTGTTTTCAGTGTTTTCGAGCCTTGCCAGGTGTGGGGATGAGGAGAAGCAAGACCCAGGCACTTGACCCAAGCTGGTCAACAGGACTATTTCACACCATGAACGTCACATTCAGTGTAAATTAGAAAGTTTGCTGAGGAGTTTTTCTCTCTTCCTTGATGATTGTGATCCTGAGAACTTCTTGCCCCATTGACGGACCCCTGAGCCCTTCCCTTCCTCCCAAAGCCTCAGCGCTTGCAGTGTCCCACATTTGCTGTCCACAGCGGGGAGTGCACAGCTTCTACTGATAGAATGGGCTGGGTATGATCCTTGTGCATTTTATATTGGTGTTGGGACGAATATCTGTTTTTTAGTATTATTAATGTTAATTATTTAGTCTTATTCTATTAAATCTGTTTATATTTAAACACCTGGATTTCCTTATTTTTCCTGATTCCCCTTCCTGCATGGGGAGGGGTCATTGGGTGACAGAATAGTTGTCTAAACAACAATAAATTGTTGTGGGTTCTTCAAATCACAACACCCGTGAAACAAATTTGCAAAGCAAAATTCTTAAGCTGCTTGATCAGCCAGCTACCTATGTATTTTTACATACTTAATAAAGAAATAGCATCTTTATACCCACAGAGTGTTATACTTGGAAACTTTATTTGCAGGGAAAAAAATCCCCTTCAAAATAGCTGCCATTTCTGATTGCAACCTTTAGAATTGGCTTGATTTTTACTTAAAGTTAATTTAAACCTTTGTTTTAAATTTCAAGTCTAATTACAGCTTGCATGAATAAAATAGTGAAGGTAATTTACCTGCGTTTGTCAATTACAGAAGTCATAATTCCATTCTTTATGAATATGATCAGGAATAATATAATAAAGGGTCTTGTTACAGGAGCATTTTCTCATGAACCTACTTTTTCACTTTTCCAAAGTGTTCTTTAGTAAACAGACAGCAGCGCTGGATAATAAATATAATTTTGGTTCCAGTTTGTTTTGTGCAATTGTTAATGATTCTGGATGGTTAGTCTGGTATATTTCTTTCTACTTTAGTTTTGTTACTGAAAGATTTCAATTATATATTTCATTTCTTGAGCTGGCAAAAAGTTACTGTTTAGAAATAACCTTAATTTACCAAATGCAGTGTAGTTTTTGTGAGTTGTGGTTTTGTTACATGGAAACTCATGTAATTTGAAATAATTATGTTCTTGAGCACATGTACAATACTATGGATATTTAACAGATCTCTTGTAAGTATATATAAAAAAATAGATTCAAACCACGTATTAGAAAATTCTTTGATGGACTAAGTTCTTATGATTACAGCTACTTCACAAATATATTTTATACACTTACTGCTTCTATTTTAATTCTACTCATACACACAGTTTATTTGTGAAACTCATAATTTACAAGCTGCGTCTTAAATAACACAGTAATTGAAATCTTCCCTTTAATTTATATGTTCATAAAAGTACACTAGCTCCGTAAATGTTTTATAACCAAACTCATATTGGATCATTGAAAATTTGTGTTTTTGTGAAGAGAAGATATAATGATGCCTTTGATTTTTTTTTTTCTCCAATGAAAGGCCACCAAGATTATCTGTGTTAAGGTTTCTAGCATTTACTGCTGTCTTTGCTGTGTGCCCAACTCTGTTTATATTAAGTGACCTTTAAGTCTCTAGTCTAAAGCAATAAAATGAAGGCTTCCTGTCTTATTGATTTGGTGAGGCCTATTTTCACACTAATAAAACGGAATCCAGTTTACTAAAATACACTTTTAGCCAACGTCTGTAAATGAACCCGAGTCTCGACAATTTTGGAAGAGGTCAACCTAGAGTAAGCAGGTCATATCTGTGGTAAATCAACTTCCAGAAACAGATCACTGGACACTATAAAAATCAGGAGTGGTTTTTTAAGAGACTGACTTGAACCCTCCTTAACCAGAAAATAACATCTGACCTTGGCAGTGAAATTTATCACTACATTTCAATTAAAACTTGGCAGCCACATAAGCAATACATTGCGTGGTTACAACTGACCTTATTGCAGGAAGCATATATGGGAGGGGAGGCTCAGGTAGGCTGCCAGCTCTCCGGTGAATATGAAGGGTACACAGCACCAGTCTTTCTGGTGGTGTTTGAAATTTACTAAGAGACTCATTATCATTCTTTCTCAATAAGGAAATTACTGGTTGCCTAATGATGTTGATAATCATTCAGTATATGTTTTTCGTTTCTAAGTACATGTACATTAATATTAATGTAGCTCTGCTTACATCTTGTGCTTCATGATGAATGAAAACTGCCTAACATAACAAATAACTATTCTGTTTTCTAGAATATTAAATTTGAGAAGGAATGGAGCTAGGTTATGTCCTTTTTCGTGGTACCTCCCTAAACAACAAAGGAGAAGTCATTGTGAGCCATGTGATTTGCGAAGTAAGGCTTTCATAACTCTTATTTTCGGTTTTACTGAGCTGGTTATCTCAGCTTTTCCTCGTGGAGCATGCAGTGTGTGGGGCACAATCCTGCTTCCACAGGTCTGCAGTACTGGAGCAGGACAACCCCTTGAAACATCTGAGCCCCACTTAACTTCGCTGCTCTCCGGCCTCCATGTCTCAGAGAGGAGTACGATTTCACACGCTTTCTGCTGGCCATCCCTGGCTTTTATGGTGGGGGCTCAGCTGCTGACAGGAGTCAGCAGGGCTTGAGAAGGGGGAGCAAGGAATACCTCCATTTTTCTTCAGACAGTGACAAATTATATTAGCATATCTGCTAATGAGAAACCAGAGTTCACCTTCTGTTGGGCTCTTGGAAGAAAGGACCTGCAGGAGAGCTTGCAGCTGTCCTCCACCCTTCTGAGACCCGTGCCCAGCCAGTATTTTGGAACAGCATTTAGGTCCTTTCCTTAAGATGTGCGTGATTTTCTTCTGACATACCTATATAGCAAGCCTAGTTTTAGGTCATAAGGGTTTTAGAGTTACATTTTATTTAGCAGTTTATCTTCGACAGTTTTTCACATTTTAAGTTTTTTTTCTTCAACAGTCTCCAGAAACCTCCAACTGTTTCTTCAGTGATAAGGACAACCCCCCACACCCCATCCTTTCATAACTTCCTGTACTATTGAAATAAACTCGCTAGGAACAATTTTCTGCAGTTTCTATTGTTATTCTAATAGCCACGTTCAGGCTGCGCAGCCCAGACCCTCCCTCCCTCCCACAGGCTGTGTTCCGCCAGGTGCTTGCAGGCAGAACTGCCGTGAACAATGGAAAGTGCATCTCACTGAAAGTTTGGCTACGCTATAAATTGTCTGAAATACGTATTGCTTTTAGCACTTAAAAACAGTAGCAGCTAATATACCACAGGTGTGCACCGAGTAGTATTGTGGGAAGCCAATGTGTAGGCAAAAGGAATGATCTCAGTTTTAGGTCAGTGAAAGAAATTTACTTTTAATGAGCTGAATTTGCTTTATAGATTCATTCCTCTTACAACTAATTGTAAAGAGCCCCTAAAAAAGCCTGATACTAAAATGTCATTACTTGTATTTCACCACTCTGACCAGAGAAAGCACGCAAGTTAAATTTTCTGATGCACAGCTATGCTCCATCCTCTTTGTGATCAGACTGTTTTTTATGCAAAACAATCATCATTTCACATGTGCTGACATTTTATGACTGGTATTTTATCATGTTGTCTACTTTCAATATATAAAAATATTCCTTTGACATTAGATGGGGAAATTTTCTTACGGATTTCCAGGAAGGGGTCATATCTTCTCAGGTTTGATTTACTTCCCTATGCTGATGTCAATCACTTCCTTAGATTTTGTGTATTAGGGTGCTCATCCTGCATAACTTTTCTCAGAATATGGGACCTCACCTGCCCATTTAAGTAACTGGGCTAATTCCTGTTTAAGCAAGAAATTAATGAAGGAAGTTCTTGTGATTTACCTTATTTAGTGACTCAGATGAGACGACTAGAGAGTGACTTCTGATTTTATAATCTACGCACCTATAATTCAGATTACATTGAATCACGTCTAGACTCAGCAGTTTCTTTGCAGAGCCAGGACAGTGAATTAGTAAGAATGTGGCAGCGAGAGAAGTTAGCAAGAGCACTAACAGGATCCTGCAGCACAGCAAGGTCCAAGCGCTGAGATACCTTCTTCACCCAACATGCTGCAGACCCTGACAGCAGTCAGCTGGGGTACAGACATGTGGCATGTCCACCTTTCTGGGCTGTGTGGGATGGTCCTGAGAAAGTGTGAAATCTGAACAAATGCATCTTCTAAAAGACAAAGAGAGACCGAGAAAGAAAGAAAAGAATAAAAAAAGGCAAGAGCGATACGTCACTAATGGACTGGGATCATTTGTTTGGTGCACATGGCTATCTTTAGTTCTCTGCTGCTCCGTTTCAGAGCAGTAGGCAGGCATACAACACAGCAGCCGGGGAAAACAGAGAAGGAGCCACTCTGTGATTCAGATTGGATAGCCGTACATGGCAACAGAGTCATGAAGTGACCCTGCTCTGAATCTCCTGCAGAACTGACTTTAAAGTAATTATTGTTGTATTCATGAATATTTTGTTCCAGCTAGTGATGTGTTAGTCATTTTTAAATTGATTTCTCTTCATCTACCATCAGCTTCACAGTAAATGCATGTATTTTTTTTTTTCAGTTTAGTAAGGACTGGGGTTTTTTATTCTATATTAAAGAAAGAATAAATCAAATTCACACATGAAGCAGCACATGTTTTCAGGTTCTGCTTCATAAAATCACCCTGGAGAGGCCCTGTTTCCAGGGAAGACATTTTATGCAGTGTGTGTATAGGCAGTAGTATGCCATTATTAAGATTCAAGCTTGCAGGATCTTCCCACAGGACAGAAGTGTTGTTTTCTTTTTTCTTTTGCTCTGTCTTGCTTTATTAGATTCTATTATTTATAATGTGATTCATGCTTGAGTCTGAACCTGTGCAGACTAAAAGGAGTGCTATTCGGTACAATTATTATTGCCCATATTCTGTCCTGACTATGAGCATTCCACATGGGGACGTAAGGGGTAAAAAACCACTTCATTATCCTTACATAGAAAACATAAAAGCCAGCCTTCATCTGGTGAGTGGAAGATCTGCTTCCTTACCTGTTCTCTTGGGCTTGTGCATCCATTAAGTAGTCATTGGATAAAATACAGAAGCAGTCCTGGGAACAGAGCCGTGGTCCCTTACCTCACAAGTGAGTGCCCTAATCATAGGGCTAGAGCATCACACTCACTCTTGTGAGCTCTTTCTGGCCAAGTAAATCT
The DNA here is from genome assembly GCF_028500815.1 of Rissa tridactyla. Taxonomy (NCBI): domain Eukaryota; kingdom Metazoa; phylum Chordata; class Aves; order Charadriiformes; family Laridae; genus Rissa; species Rissa tridactyla. Next base: position 69,239,384 of record NC_071497.1, on the reverse strand, counting down.
TGAATTCCTTCTGCACAGTGGCGCACCTTCAGCAGAAGGGGGATACCTGCCTTGCCTCCCCAGGCAGCGTGTATTCCAATGTTCCAAATTTGAAAACCTATAGCATGAGGTGGGATTGAATCTCTGTGTCTCACCTTTTTTAAAAAAAATAATAACTTGATCCAAGCTGCAAAATCAGCTTTTGCTTTGTTGGTACTTTAGATCAAAGTGTCCGACACAACAGTTCTTTAAAAAGATGCAAATCCTGTTGGTGTGTGTTAGGTTTGCTCACTAAGAGTGGACAGAAGTTTGAGCCTCTCTAAGGGAACGCTAGTGGCTGGGAAACTTCAAAGTCACAGAGTAGTTTATGAGGTTCAGACACCTCCAGAGTTAGCTGGCAACTGAGAATAGAGCCATAATTTAGGACTTCAGTGACTAACTTCTGCCCTAGTCTTGCTAGCTTTAAATCCTTTATTGGATTTGGCCCTAACACAGTGTGAGCCTCCTTTAGGACCACTATGATTTTGTAGTAGGAGTACAGCAAATTGGCAGATAGTTAAACCAATATTCCCTCTAGATGAAAATAGCTAGCTGGAACAATCCCTTCCTATTAAATCTGCAACCTGATTATAATTTTCTCCTATAGCCTACTGTAGAAATACAATAACCAAGATTAAATGAATCATGTTCTGCCGTGACTTAAATATACCATGCAATTTAAATGAAAAATGTGGTTGAATGTAACAAGGTCTCTGGTTTAAATTATGCAATATTTGCATTCTTATCTTCATTTTAGAAAAATGTGCCTGATACATAAATATACTCAGAAGCAATAGAATCAGATAGATTAATGATTGTGATTGAAAACAGATATTCACCCTGACATATCATATGAATTGCAGATTTGAGTGAGAAAGTCTGCTATTTAGCAGAGATGTCTCTGATACAGAAATTGAGAACATTAGGACATGGCGTATTATCTGAAAAGTGTAATTGTAAAACTACTGGAGTAGAATATGTACCAATTATTAACTAATTCTTACAATTATATGGGAAAAAAGATAATACCGTCACTGCCAGAAATGGTTAGTAACTGCTTGGCAATTAATTTTTAACCAAATGGTTAGAATAAATATAAAAAAGGTATTTAAAAATTAATTAAAGGATTTCATGACATGGCATTTTCACTTTAATAGTAATTTACAACTTTCACTATTTAATGTAATTTTACTGAAAAATAAAGAAAAATAAAGAGAAGATCTTTTCAGCAGTATCTTGTTCTGATGCCATTAGCACTTTTAAGAAGTCTACAAAAAGAACAAAGTCTACAGAGTTTATTTATGAAGGCACACTGTAAAGAATTGTGTACTCTGGCACCTCGCTGAAATAGTAATTTCTATCAGAAGAGCGTGCAGAAAGGTGCAAGTCAAGTGGGGAAAAACAATCAGCATTGCTTCCTCCAATGTTGAAAAACCTACATGACGTATTTTTTCTTAAACCAAGGCTTCTCTGTCATTGAGCTGCAATAAAAAAGGTATTTTATCGGTTCAGCTTAGATGATTGTCGTAAACATCATTATTGTTATCATGTTAATTTTAGGACTCGTCTGGTAACTTATTGTATGTTCACCCATTTCGCAGACAAAATAGGTTCCAAGTCAAGTGTAGTCACAGTAATAAAATACTGAATGAAATAATCTAATGTTCCACATGCAAATTGATATTCTTTTACATAGCTACCTCACATCTTCATGTTTCACTTTTTTAGTTCCTGATTGTTATGGCATAATAACACAAAGATATTGAGAAACTCCAGGAATGCCAGGCGCAGAGCCTTTCTTATAATGCTACTGCTAGTGACTGGACACTTCTGCTGAAATTCAAGTAGGCCTTACTGAGGTGAAAATGATACTCTGACTGTAAGATTGCAGATAAAATTCCTGAAAATTTTAGGTAATGAAAGGTATTTGGCCTCTACCCTTCACATTTACCTTACATGTAAGAGAGATTTATTTTTATTGTTTTATTCTTGGCAAAAAGTTGGTTAAAATTATTTCCGACACTATGACAAAAATACGTACCTTTTGGGTATCTGCTTAAGTGTTTGGTTGTGTCCCTCTACTGGTAGAATAAAAAACAGCTTGCTGCTATCAATTTACTTATTGCTCCTTTCCATTTCTATGATGTTTCCTATCTGACTTACTAAGAGGTCAGGAATTTAAGATTTTAGGAAAATTCAAAGGCAATAATTCAAATCACAGGAAAAATGTATTTAATTAAAAATATCTTCTGCTATGGATTCCAAGAATTTATGTGGAGGTGACATGCCTTAAAGGAATAAAAAAGACAAGGCTATATAACATGAAATGTTCAAATATCATGGCAATCCAAGATAAAAATTCATCCAAGTGAAATGTACCTGTCTTTAACTTGTGATCCTTCAAGTCTCCAATGAGACTGAAAACATGATAATCCATTATTAAATACAGAAAGATGTGAACAAAGCAAGAGACATTTCTCTGCACATTTCAGACTGGATGAAAGTGCTGCTCAGCACTAGGAACAATCTAGATGAGTTCTGGCCTATATTCAGTCAGTTACATCACTAGCTGGACAGAGAACAAATCTGATTCATATTTGTTGTTCTTGCTTTGACCTCATTAACTACAGGCATAATTCAGTTTGCAATGAATAGCAAATTTTTTTTTTCCCCCAGGAACTGGATTGGATTTGAAAAATTAAAAACACTGCTTACGCCAGTATTCTCCTGCCACTCTTATATTTCCATATTCTAGTATAGACCACAAAAAACTCACGCTTGTTTTTGGAATTAAATTTCCACCAGGAATAATAGAGAAAGTTATACCAAGAATTACCATGTCCTTCTACTACACTGGGGATCTTCTTTTAGGCTATAATGCCACAAAGCAGTTAGACAAGTTTATGCTTCTCTGTGCCATTGGCCAGGACAGCAGGGATTGCTATGACAAGATGCTGAAAAGACAACATCTATCCAATATCTCACCAGGTCAGGTCCCAAATTTCTTCTTTACATGTGATCCAAATATAATGCCTCCGCTATCCCTATTTCATTCTATGCAGTTGGGTGAATGGTCATGCTCAGTATGAGCATGCCCCAAAAATTCAGGATGGGCCCGCGGACAGATCACGAGTCTGACACTGCTTCTCAACGACTGCAAGAGATACACAAAGAGTGTACTGACTTGGTAGGAAGGAACTAGCAGCACAAAGAAAACAGTGGCAGGCATAAGAGAGCTTTTTTATATAAGCCGATGGTCTGTCAATTATTTAGTTAATTTGTGTACAGAATAGAAGAAACTGGGTAAAATCAAAGGTATTTTATTGCATGTTTACAAATATTTTTCTTCTGGCTAAAGCATGTTCATGGGATAATCTTATGCAGATCCCTGATTTTTCTTAAGTTCCTCTTACGATACAGGCCACACAGTTATCAGATTTAATATGGATACACATTTGGTTTGAGTTTTCTCAAGGAGTATGGAATGTGTTAAACTGTGCATATGGTTCTGCATTACAGCTGAATACGAATATACACAAATTCTTATTGTTTTTACCAAAGTTAACACATTCATACAAAACACAAAAATTTATAGATAACTCAGTACTTCTAATTACAGATTTCCATGATATTTGTGACAAATACACGGTCATAAGAAAAACTTCCCTGTGATTTTAGAATAGGCTGGCAATTTATGTTTACAGTTCTGATATTTGTTGAAGTTAGTTCCCTTTAACGCCACAATATTCGATCATGATTTGGTGTACAGATAGTGATAAACTTATTTCATTACTATACCTTTGTATATAAGCAGTTGCCTCTTACACATACAAATCTCATCGTGCGTTCGTGCAAACAATAATCCCATTCTCATTTTAAAACGAATCTTGCCATGTCTCGATGACCCAGTCCACTGAAGAGTCCTTTACTGAAGACAGGGAACAAGCAAAAGGTTTGTTTTGTTCGTTAGAACAACAGTAATGACAACAAAGATGACACAAAGGAAGAAAATCAGAGAACATCTTATTCTATTTGTCATTTAAATGACATGGAAATTTCTTTCTCATTTATTCTCTTTTTGTTCCCTTTACTGATTAGGAAATGAGGATACATGAAACATTTCCTGTCCTTTAAATCTGCTTCTCCTCCTATCTGTTTCTCCTCACTGGAAAAATTTTGAGGTCTTGTCGCTATCAGAGAAATTTGAGCTGCTGTCACTCTATCATGGTATACAATTGAGGGAGAGCTTTAATGCAGATGCAGTGCCCTAATGCAGAGCAAGTCTTAAGTCAGTAACAAATTTATATAATGTAGGCTGCATCTTAGTATCTACTATTTACATCACTGACTGCTGATCTCTGCAGGCTGTGATTGATGTGCTGCTGATGCTGCTGTTCTGCCTGACAGTCATGCAAGGTAAAGATATCCCATCAAGGTATAGAACAGAATTGGGGCAGCAACACTGTAGAAGGAAATGACATTAAATAAGTGCTCCTTAGCCACCTCCAAAGCTTCTCTGTAAGCAAAATGGAGCTTCTAAGTGTTGAGTGGACTCTGAGAATAAGGCATTTGACATGCTGACCTTTTCAACAAAGGTCAAAGGCATCATTTTGGTAGCGCTGTGCTTCTCCCCACCTACCTCTCCCCTCTCTCCCTCTAACTTGATTTTGTAGTATGTATCTTATTTGAATGAATATTTCAAGAGGTCAAGGTGGACAAAATTCAATGACCAGCACAGTTTTGAAAAGGCCATATATTCTTACTTTCATCTGCTATTTAAACTCAACTGTAATTTGTACATCATGGTCAAAAACTTTGAAACTTTTTGATGTTTTTCCTTCATATGAAATTTAGAAGAGTTGATCAACTGACTTTGTAGAAAGTCTTTAGCTAACATAATACTTTAAGGACATATTTAATTGGATCACAGCTTGAAGTGGTAGCAAACTGAGTTTGCCCTTTGCCTTAACGTACCTAGGAATCCTGATCTATATTCCTGATTGCTATTGAATTTTCTAGATTTCATTATAAAATCAATAACCGTTGCACATGGTAAAATAGTTTACAAGAGCTGCAACATATTGTGGACTTCTGAAAACATACTGAGCTCACTGAAGCCACCCAGGCAGCCAATTAGGAGAAAACATCTATTAAGGAAAAACAGGGCAGTCCCATTGACTGCTATTGATTTTCTTAGCCCTGTGAAAAGACAATCAATTAGATAAAGAAGGCTAATGTTACAGCTGCAATTTAATAACCCCTAAAGAAAGGAGGAGGGCTATTGATTCCTGACATGGAATGCAGAGCTTATTGAAATATACTGAACTTCACCTGTCTTATAATCAGGCCTCGAGGAAAGAGGAAGGTCTTTTTGTGGCTGAATGTAACTTGTGGCATAGAATCTCAACTATTAAACTGGCTTGGTGATGTCAGACCTAAGAGATGCAAATGAAACAAAACTTTAGAGGAAACACAAGCCCAGGGTTGAATACTAAATCACAGGAGCTATTGACAAACGCTGTCTTGGTGAAGGTTGTTTCTCTGTTTCATACAGAAAGCACCAGAGTACCACCTGTCATTTTCAAAAGCAAAGTCAGTTTTGCCAACCAGCCGTGAATGACAAATAAAGCTTTATATGAAACACAAGGGCATATTATGTGCTATTGTGTGTTCTGCTAAGTGCTAATTTATCTGGCTTGTTCTCTTCAGCAAACACACGCACAGACACATGAAATAATCCATCTAATTATGTAGCTATTTAGGAGAAAAACAAAGCAAGGTGTTTTTGTCTGATACAGAAGGTACATGATACAACAAAGGTTTCAACAAAACCTAACGCAGTTAATGAAAATAAATGAAGTGCTGTAAGCTGTAACAATTTTAGAACAAATAAACTTTTGCCAGTTTTATATTTAGGGTAGACCCAGGTGCTTTTCATAAATAGATGAGTACTTTCTTTCATTTTTTGATAGTCCCTAATTGGAAATGGCTAATAGGCCTTGTGGCTTTCCACTATAAAATCTGGTCTAAAATACCTTATATAGATATTTTCTTTATGCTTTTTTTTTCTATTGCTTGTATTTGATCCTTTCTCTCTCATTATATATATGCCTTTTTTTACCAGCAGACAGCTGCTATTCACAATAATTGCCGGGGCAGTCAATTATACTTTAAATAGGCCTACTTGAGGGCAAATGAGCGTATGGTGGTCTAAATTGTGCTGGAGACATATTATACACAAAGACTGTCATTTCAAGCATCTGGAACATGACAAATATTATTTGGAAGCAGTGCAGTACCTGTATAGTATGTGTTCTCACTACTATATCAATATAGTAATAGCCAGTGGACTGTGCTTGCATGTTTTGTATTGCAGGGATGTGTGTGTATATATATACGTATATGTATATTTATATTTGTACACACACAAATGCATACACATACAGACACATATAAAATGCACACAAACCACTGTGTGGCAAACACCTGATTTCCTGAAATGCATGCCTGTCTGTCTAAACAGAGAGGGTACAAGAGATCCAATATAATAGATTTTTTCAAAGATTTACTTTTTCCTGATCTTATAGAGTAGTATGGAGCTGGGTACAAGGAATATACACTTAATTTGTTAAATCAGTTAATAATTTTTCTTCTTTGTGTGTGCATACATTATAAACACTCTTCCTTTACTAAGGTAATATTAAGCTTCTAGGAAAGTGTGCCAGACTAGAATAACCCTGAGATCAACATAGTTAAAGCTGCATAAGAAATGTGCAACTTAACTCAAGACAGCACTGTGTGCAGGATTATGTGAATAATGATGGAACCAGCAAAAATCCAAAAGATTAGGATGGAGCATTTGGACAAACAAAACAAATGATCTGAAAAATTCAAAGTATATTCAGTTTGGTGAGTTATTTTTACACAGAAACAGCCTTAAAGGATAGTAGATAAGCAAAATTTTGTAGTTAAGGAAATAAAGAAAGGAACAGATATGAAAACTGGAATTAATTCTTATAGTGCCATTACGTTCTTGCTGATATGACAATTTACGTTGGACGGGATGGTTCTGAGAGATGCTGAGCATTTCCTGTTGGTTCCCTTGGGAGTTCTGAGTATTGAGATCCTTTTAACATCAGGATGCTCACAATGGCTCAATTCTACAGGAGGAAGTAATAAAATCCATCACTGCATGGATGCAATACTACAGATAAGAGGCATCTTACTATATCCATTCTGAAAAGGAAGAATGCACACAACAAATAGACAGACCTAAAAAGTGGTTCTGTAGGTGTTTCATTATTGATAACTAAAGCTCTAGCTCAAAATATCCTTTTATTTTCAACGTATAAAATTAAAAAAGAGTACCACAGTACAGGTAGCACAGTAGGAAATACACTCAAACAATATACACAAGCTTGCAGATACAATTTTTGAAAGTGGACAAAAACAAATGTGGGGGGTGGGAACCGCTATAAAGAAAGATTCTTTAGCAAATAAGAAGGTTGTAAAAGGCAATTCAAAGCACCCAAAAATTGTGATTTTAGCAAAATACTCAAGAAAAAAAACGTGTTCACAAGGAACATGACCGATTAAGAACTGTTTTCTTGCAGACTCAATGGCATCACTTATCAAATATCAAATATTATTAGAAAAGATTGGGATTATCAAAGGATCATACTCAAAACCAGTGAGTTCCATGTGCCTTTAAAAATTTGTAAAAAACTCAAGTTCTCTAAGTCATTGGCCATTTTGCAACTAAGAAAACAGTCATCCAACAAAATTTTTCAAGTTAAGATTCAATAATGTATTTTACACATAGCTGGGGTTAGATGTAAGAAAGGACTTGAGTGCCTGTGTCCAAAATCCACTCAGCCATTACGTGAACTTAAATTTAGTTGATGCCTTCAGGATTTAGCAGGCCAGAAAGTAGACTAGTGAGTTTTACTCTTTACATTGGAGGGTTTTGGCATGGGAAGAGGAAGACCTTGCCTCTGATCCTTGCCCTCAGGCTCTCTTGTGTGCTTTAAGTGACATAGCCACTGAAGAAAAACAACCACCCACAAAACCCATAAATGGTAGTGGGAGTAGAATTTTGTCCCAGGAGACCTCCATGTTTACGTGGGTGCCATAACCACTAGGCAATGGAAGACTGCTTACTCATACACCCGCTTCTCTCCCAGAGATTTTGTACTGCTTAAACTAGAAAGGTAAGTGTAGAAGCAAAAAGTCTTCATTTCAGAAAAAACAGTTATTCTTAGTCATGCTGTAAATAGTTCATAAAACAAATAACTAAGTGCATTTATTGTTCTTTTGGTGCTGCATAAAACTTAGGAGAAATGTGTCTTGAAAAAATCTCCGAGCAGAAAGAGATAAAAGTATTAGGATGTCTGTATGTCACAGTCAATTAGAAAGGTACCTTCTTATCATTACTGCTCATCATAGATGAAGGAAATGGGCCCTCCTGATTGGCAGGAATTAGTTAAACAAGCTTAGGCTAGATTCAAGTGCCATCTGTTCACTGCTCTAGAGACAAAAATTACGAAATCTGTATTAATAACTAGAGAAAAGGTAACTAAAAGTTTAAATGTGTTTCTGCTTTTGATGGAAAAGATTCAATTCTGAAACTGAAAAAGGCTATTCTGTTCATGTCTTCTGGCCTTTATAATTTCTGTCCTATATAGGTTATGTTTTCTTCTTTACATTTTCCTCAACTGGAGTAAATAAGCATAAAATTGATAATGTAGGAATTTTCGGTTGCTAAGGAAGCACCATAATATGTAGGTTGGGGGTGGATCAGTATAACAGCTCAGAGCCTCAAAGTTTGGAGGTTTGCTATCTCATGGAGGGATATATTTCTACAGAGGCTGAACAATCTCCAGCATACCAATGAGCAGGACAGAACCGGAATTAAAAGATATTTTTCTTACGAAGTACAGCAGATGTAGAGAATTTATAAACATAAGGGGGAAAGACAATTCTAATACAATGAACAACTAAGCAAGCCAAATTCCAAATTTTAAGGTGGGTGTTACGAGAGTTAATGCAAGACCTAACTTTTGAATAAGGTCAAAAATATAGATATGTCTGGTTCCCATTAGGACCTGCACAAAGACATTTGAAGTCAGTAAACAAAATGTCAAAAGCATATCAATGAAGATGTCTTGAACAGACAACGAAGCAGGGAAGTAGCAATCTTATCTGAATGTAACACAAAGCACTCCGGGTTTATACAACTTAAAGATATACGTAACTTTAATATAGGTACACATTTAAGCAAATTTACTGCTCTCTTTCTAACCTCTGCAGGACAAAACATGGTAGTACTGTGGGTTTCAGTTTACTCTGTCTGAGGTCTAAGCCACCAAGACTTGAGGTCTCTTGCTCTAAAATTCACACTGGTGCACGCCAGGCAGCTGAATGGGCTTGCTTTTTGGGGCAAACTGTTGCGATAGGGCAGTGTTGTGCATTGAACCCAGCCAGCAGCTAAGCACCCATTCACTCGCTCCCTACCCCTCCGTGGCAGGACAGGGGAGAGAACAGGAAAACCAAAAGTGAAAAAAACTCGTTTCAAGGTAAACACGGTTTAGTAAGTGAAGGGAAAAGGGAGAAGGGGATGAAAAGCATTGCAAAGTCAGACAGTCACCACAAGTCGACTGGTGCTTAGACAGCTGCCTCAGAAGTCGGTGCATAGTAGGTATACTCTGAAACTGCTCAGTGTTCACTGGGAAAAGAGACTGAAATGCCTAAATTCTGGTTCACTGTGTGGCATAAACTGGATGTAGGTGCCAGCCTGCTGAGATTAATAAAAATAAATATACCTTGCATGTTCTGTGGCCTCTGGGACTATGAAACACATAGGTAGGAGTTCTCTGAGATGCAGTTTTGGTCCCCAAGTTTTGTCTTTTGTAGAGGCAGAGTACACTGATGAATCATTATCCCAATAGGATTACATGTTGAATATCTAAGGTCGTTTGTGAAAAGAAGACTGTAATGGAAAAACAGCTGGTCTATTAAAAAAAAAAAAGCAAACAAAAAAAACCTCACTGCTTCCAGATGTTATCTTAATTGAATAATTTGACTTATGTACAAAAATAGTAGGCTTCTCCACCCAAGCCCATGGAATAAAGTGACCATTCCCTCCTCACATCCAGTCTTAAATTACTACATAAACGAAAGCTCTGAAACATAATGTTGCCACGTTACAGATAAACAATGCTTCCAAAGAAGAAAAAGAAAATCTGAAAAAGATGTATTTGAGGATCGACTAAAAATTTTTTTAGGTAGGCTGCATTTGTCTTGGTTGTAAATAGAAGACGTTGTGTAGTTCAAAATGAAAAAAAGTATCTGAGAAGTTTTGCTTTTTTTCTGTTTGTAACTAGTGCAAATCTGTGAATTAATTGCAATTTTCTTGGATATGTTTGTTTTTCATAATTATATGCCAGATAAAATCTGCATAATTATTGGGCCTGAACTGATTCATAAATGGCTTTTTGCTGGTGGTCAACATTTGACACTGTCTGTGACTTGATTTTTTGAACTGCCTCTTTGCTCAGAATGAACACGACAGCTCCAGAGCTCCAGCACCGCAGAGGTCAGGGGGATTACTGCAGCTGAAGAACAGATCAAACATTTAAAAAACTTACTTCCTTTTATTTCTGCCACCGATGTGAAATACTCAGAAGCACCAAGAACACCAAAATTTTTAATGAAGAAAAAGATGAATATTCTTGTCATCCCGGTCTCCCTCTACGCTTGCCCCTTTTACACCCTAGATAACTAGATTACTACATCCCTTCAATAGTTGTTTTCCTTATATCCATTATGTAATTTAGTTTCTTTCTATTCAAAACTGTCCACTTTTCACCAAGCTGAGATGATTTCTATGACATTTGCCACATTTCCCACATTTGATTCTGGTCATTATATACTAATTTTCTTTTAGTTAAACTTGTTCGTGCTTTGCCAAACTTTTTGAGGCATGACCAGCTACTAATCTATATAGGAATAAAGATTTACCATTTTTCAGAATCTACTCTAATGAATAATAGTATCAAGATGACATAGTTAGAGCAAAACAGAATTAAAAACAATATTAAGATGGACATCTTACCTGAATGACACTTGAATGGTAACAAACAAGACAGCAGTCTCTGAAGGTGACTTTCTCATGTGTGAAAAGGTAGGGAATGAAAAATATAACCATGTGCAGAAGTCTAAAACTCTTTGCAACATAAAGGTGATTCAATAAAATAACCTAAAGAAAAATCTTTTTTTTTTTTGTTGTGAAAAAATTGCATCCCTTTTTACCAAAAACTAAACTCTCAACAGAAGTTCAAGTTATGAAAATTTCAGTCCTCTATTGCTAGAAACAGGTTCGTAATTGGAATATTTGCATTGTATTGGCCATTTGCTGGAATTTAAATGTCAGTAAGATTTAGTATATTATTAATTGTACAGAGTATTTAAACACTGGATTAAACAGTTGTACACTGGTTTCTTTAAAGATATTAGGCCTTGCCTTACACCTTTTTTGCTGTTACTACTTAACCATATAAACTTCAAGGCTTAAAAATAACAGTTTTAAGCTATAACAAACCCTAAATAATCTATTGGGGAGCTAGACGTCAACTTAAGAGGCTATAGTTCATCATCAAAAATCATCAACAATTTTCCCATGTCCATTTATGATGTTTTTTGAGGAGAGAGGAAGGGATAAAGATTATAGCATATACAACTAAGATAATTCAAAACATAAACATAATTCAGTCTTTAGAGCCCCATGCCCCCCCCCACCCCCGACCTTCCTTCCCCCAGATCTGGCAGATATGCAGGAAAGAGAATATTGTATAGACCATTTTGCAGGTTGTAGATTAATCCTTGAATTTCACCTGGAGAGCCCTGCTTGTGGTGTAGAGCCATTCACACATTCCCCATCCATCTGCTGATGGGGGAAGAATATTGTTCATTAAGTCTGTGATTAATTCTTCACTGGTGTCCAGAGCCACAATGCTCTTAAGGGATGGGCAAGAGGGAAACATCATTCCTTCCCACCCCTGAGCGCAGCTGCGTCAGTCCTAGAGACAATCCAACTCTTCATTAGCACCTTGTGCAAGAGTCATAGATCTTTTGGCCACATATCCTATTTAGACTTCCTTATAAGGACTGTAAGAAAGTATCCAATCAATGCGAATATGTGTTTTCAATGTGGAAGCTTCCTGGGTGACTGATGATATCTTTTAAAGGCAGCATAAGTGGCCAAAAAGTCAGAGTACCCTATATTATTGAAAATTTTAATGTGATCATCAATAAACAGGACTGAATGAAGACTCTCACTTCAGACAACTCTCACCACAAGAGGAATTATCACAAGTACACTAATCAGAATTGAAGACTTACTCATTTCTTCCTGGCTGAAATTCAACTCTTATGGACGAAGATTCATTCTAGTCAGTTACACTTTCAGAGGGTGAAAGGGAACTCAACTTGCTCATCCTGTAGTTTGGAAAAAAAAAAAAAAAAAAAAAAAAAGAAGATATAGAAAATTATCCCAATTCTATAAATTAAGAAAATGTTTTTTTTCTCCTGGGGGTCAGTGAAGAAAAACAGCTCTGAAAGAACTTTAAAAAAAAAGATAAAGAAAAAAAAATACTTAACTCTATCACACACAAATTCAGCAGATAATCCTGCCCCCCAATTTTTCTTATGTGGGTAAAATTAATTCTTCCTGGAAATGGTGCTAGTTCTCAATTTTGAAGCTGTACTGCAAGAAAAATAGTGACAAGGAAGAATATCAGATCCCTGGATGTAAGAACTGTAGAGAATCCAAAAAATACGTTTGAACACTGGGAAATTTGTAGGCCAAAATTTCTGCTTATTTTTGTAAAGATCAGTCTATACTATAAATGATCCAGAAAAATTATATTCTATGAGAATAAGAAGGTGGGTTTTTTTCAGACACTGTGGAAAACTGACTTGGCAACATATGCAGGTGTTTTTTCAGGGATAAAATAAAATAAAAAAAAAGGATGGAAAAAAATCGAGTTACTTCCCTAGGTGCTAACAGTGAATGCTACAGATTGTCTAATCTAGAAGAGAATAATCTCAATTTTTATGAACATACTTCAGTTTCAGTAGCATACTGACCTTTCAAAATTTTAATTCTCCATGACACATGCTAAATACATATTGCTTTTTGCAGCTACATTTGTTCAAATGTGTTTGCAAATGTGTCCTACCACCACACAATTAAATCCTAGATCAAATAAGGTTAGAGAAAATCTTGTCCCTTGTGGTTTTCTTCTCCTAGGATATTCTTGTCCTATTGCATAGTGAAATAGCAGAAATTAGTTCACAAGAATTGAATCTCTGACTTTATGCTACCTTAAACCTTAAGAAAGGATGAACAAAATATATAATTAAAAAAAAACTAATTAATTAATTTTGTAAAATATACAGGCTATTTACCATAGTATATTAAAGACCCTAAACAGAACACACAGAATACAGACTTCAGCACTTTCTCTATTTTATGACTTTATGGACATAAACAGCGATATGTCAGACTAGGACTTCTTCCAATTAATTTACTCCATATTGAGGAATCTTACAGTTCATTAATTAAATAAAGCAATTCATTAAAACTGGAATTTCGTCTAAATGATGGAGTAAACACCCTTAAAACTAAAGGAATACTTAAAAATTAAACTACTATTCTACTTTTACGTGGTATAAGCTAAAGGTATTTGCATATTTCTAAGTTTTGAGCATACACAATTAAAAAAACCCACATACACAGCCCTGAAACTTACTGAAAGGAGCTCCTAGAGTTCTGGGTTTAAGAGTACAGAAAGAACTAGGAAAAAAAATTAAATCCTAAAGGCAGCATGTGGTTTGTCTATCTAGGGGTTGCATGGTAACACTTTTCATTGCATTTTGTTAATGTCATAAAAGATCACCATTGAAGACATTGAACTCTACATCTTGCTCATCACAAAAGCTTAGTTTCAGTTTTTTGGTTTGGGTTTTTTTTTTTTTTCATTTGAACAAAACAATCTGCTCACAAAACTACAACCAACTGTACAGGAAATAATTACTAAGAAAAATATTCATAGTTTATTTCTGATTCATCCTTTAGAAAGTGGTCAATATATATGAATGGATTTTGCTTACATTAAAGTCCACAACAGGTTCTCATTCCAATCTTCAATTTATGTTATGTATATGACTGAAAGAATCACTTAAAACTGACAAAAAAGAAATTATTTCAGAAAAGTGTCATAAAATAAACTATAAAGGCAGTTTCTAAATAAATAGCTATTTGTTGAGTTCATTTATTATGTCTTTGAAAGAATATAGCCATTTCCAAGAGTTAAAATGACATCATCTTAGATACTCCTTGTCCAAAATAATAACTAAAAAAAAAAACCTGTTACAGACATTATTTGTTAGCATGGATTTACCACCAGAATAACCAATGATTTCTTGACCAGCATCTCCCTTGGCCACTGTTGCTCATGAATGAGCTGTGGTACCAGCATGTAGCACACCGCTCATGTGGCAGTTTTGCAGGCCTCAGGAATAGCTTGCACGAGGAGTGCTGCAACGGTGGATATGAGCCAGAGCCCTGGGGGAGGCAGTCATGGGAAGAGGGGTGGAGTCGCAGTTCAGACACAAGCTTAAATGCTTGGAACTGTGCTACAGAATGGATGATGCTATGGGTTGGGATCAGAGCCAAAGCGTATTGTTGTGGGCACCTGCTGCAGATTGGTCACGAGGATAAAATGGGACGTACTAAGGTGCCTCAGTCCTTAACAGCAATGTCTGCTCCCCAGCCTCCTAGTCTTCATGCCTAGTGGGGAATCTTGGGGAAAGATGTACTTGCCACAGGAGTGGAGGATCAAACAGGGCCTATTTACATAGGTGGAATAAATAAGGTCGAGTTATACAAGGCCAGAGAAATGGATCTTCAAAAAGGAAGGGAAGAGGATCTAGGCAACTACAGAGCAGGGCGAGCTGAATCAGGTTTGCCCATGACCACATACAGGTGAGTTTTGAATACTGCCAAAGACGGAGTTTCCTCCGCCACTCTGAGAGCCCATTACAGTATCTGACCACCCTCACAGCAAAATACTTTTCCCTTATGTTGACTTGAAATTCCATTAAAATTAAAGTGAAAGTGAAGGTGTCTGAGTACGGCCAGCCCAGATTCACCAAACGGCAAACTTTGTTCAATGAAACCGGTTGCATTCTAATGATGAAATTATTGGCTTTGTGGACTAGGGCAGAAGGTGACTCTTCTCTGCAGTGGCGCTTTTAGCATAATATCCCATTGTAATCTCTTAGCCAAACAGAGGAGATATGAAATAGATGGTGGAATACAATGTGGCTGAAAAACTGACTGTCAGGCAGTAAGGTCTTGTGGCAAACAGTGCAAACCCTACCTGGAAATCGACTAAAAGTTGTTTTACTTAGGAGACAAGTGGACCAATACTTTTTAACATCTTTATCTTCAACTGGGATGATGGAAGTGAAGGCAAGTTTGTGAATAGCACCAAACTAATGAGAGCTTTTGGTACGACGGACCGCACAATTGCTGCTCAGAGGAAACACAATAGGCTGGAGGAATGAGGAGCAACAACGTAAATTCCCCTTAAGCATTCCTCCATGAGACTGGTTAAACACTACATTAGGTTATTGGAGGACACACAGGTATCTGGCATCAGAAAAAAACCCAAACTCAAGCTCAAAATAAAACACTCATAAAGCAAAATATTTGGAAGCATATGCTCTTGGCTAGAAAATCCTGTTATTTCTTTTAAACCTCCATGTTCAGAGGTTCTATATTTAAAATATAGAGAAAATTGTGAGGGTATCAGTTGCACACTCTTGTTATTTAAAATTTTATTTTCTTGGGAGTGGGAGAGAGAACAGGAAAACCTGTTCAAATCACTTAGATATGTCTGAAGTCCCCAGGATAATCAATCTACATATATGGTACTACAGTATACTTTTCTCATGTACAATGTGTAGGTATAATTAATCGTCACAAAAAGAGAGAAGGCCTGCAATGTAATTTTTCTATCAAAACTTCGATTTTTTTTATGGTCTTCACCTTGGTAGTATTTCAGTATTTTCAATTGAAGCAGGAGAAACATATGAAGATCAAAATCTTCACAAAAAGTGCAAGGTTTTCAGAGCTGAAAAAAAAAAATTGAAATTCTCATATTGTTGGCATCTATAGACACAGGACAACTTATAAATAGGTTTCAATTTACTTTAAAGAATTCTTTGTTCTTGGATCTGGTGGCTGCTCTTTTTCCTAATCTTTCCTTTCCCCTTCAAATTGTATGTGGTCAAAGTACCTACAAAAAGCATGCAGGGGTTTGCCTGACTAGGTAAAACTGATTACTTGGTAGGATGAGGCTGAAATCACATTTGTGAAGACACGGAAGGCATAAAATTTAGAATAAGAGGTGTCTTTGCCTAGGCGAAAAAATTACATAAAACTTGCAAATCCATGTTTTCCTTGTTTCCCTACAAACCAGGTCATAATTGAGAACATTTAGACCAGTCCTACATTTCCTTCTGAGCCTTCTAGAAATAAACTGAAAAAACTGCAGACCCCACAGTTTTGTACATCTGAAGTGCAAATGACTCTCTTAAAAATATCTGCTAAACAGAAAAAACAATGTTTGGAAAGATACATGGATAGCACTGATATTTATTGTTCTGACTGTTTGGAAAAACGGCAGGCAAATTTTTCTGTGTATCTTCCTGCAGTATCCAGCCAGGAAGCACAGTGTCACAGGCCAGCACTGCAGCGTCTTTTGGACAAACCCTGTCCTTTTGGGGCACTAATCCTTTCTTTCACTTTCTAGATAAAATACATGTTTACCAGAGCTTCTAGGAGGAAACTATAAACAAAAAAGTATCTGGAGAATTTGAGTCTGAAATGGTAGAAGGTAAAAAGAAAATCCCATCATAAGATATTAACTATGGTTTATAAATCTCAATATCCTTTGCCTTAAGTTTCTGTATCACACTGTTGTCCAAGCAAAAGAGTAAAAAACTGGAAAAGACAATCAGTCTCCTTATTTTTCCATTGGCTTCCTTCTGTATTCTTTAAGACTGTCTGTGTTTTATGTTTTGCCTGGAAATACTGAAGCAAAACAAAGCAACAGCACCAAACAACTCTAACAAAATACACTAAATACATTCAGTAACGTGTTTTAGGTGTCCCTTGGTAGTCATAAACTGTCTTCAAAGGCTAGTAGTATGCCAAACCATCAACAATGGTTATGAAATAATTAAAATGTCCAGTAAAGACAATATATCTGTGAACATCCTGGTTCAGTTTGTCTGGGCTAGTAGTTAAGTTTATCTCATTTCTTTACTCATATTGTTGGTGACATAATTTTGTTGTATTTTTTAATGGTCATTAAAAGTATTATCTATTATAACAGATATTTTTAGACTGTCTTCATTATTTGACAGTTTTGACAGACATTATTGATTTGGCCGGCAACTGTGGCTAACCAGAAGGGGACAATGTGACAGTTTTATGTAACAAAAGGCACAGTGTCATGTCAACTGAACTAAATGTTGTACAAAGTGACAGCAGGACAAAAACGCCTTTCAGACTTAATTTTCTGCTTCATTTTTTCTACCATCAATACATAAGGCAGTGCAGTAGGTGACACAAATTAGCAGGATAGAGCAAAAGGTCTATCCCTGCTTCTGTTGCTATACTTGACTTCTTTCCACTAAGGTAACCAGCAATTATTTTTAAGGTGAACGAAAAAGAAGAGCAGCTTATAGTAATCAACCTACCCCTTTAGGAGAAAATATATCCCTTATCAGGATTCTTTATATGTTTCTCCTAGGTGGCTTTTTGGAAAAGACGAAAGAAAAAAGTCCCCCATCTGCTAGGTCATGCCTACAAGACACATTCTGTCAAGTCTTAAAAGCAGCAAGAGCTTTGCCTGTGGGATACCTATAATTATTATGCGGAGCGGCCTTGCGCCTGCTGTAGCTCATTGTTCTGCTAACACAACCCGAATGAGAACAGTGGCTCCAGGCTGTGAGTTGATAAAGTGCAACTTTTCGATTTTGCTCTTCTGCGGCTCTAGCATTGTGCAGAGTCCATGAGTGACATCTTTGGCCTTCCTTTGGGCTGAGCAGATTGAATCTGTCACGCTGAGTTAAACAATGACTAGGGGACACAACCTTAGCAGGGCCTGTCATTTTTTCCTACTAATTCAATCTACATTTAATCAATGAAAGTAATTTCTTATTTGTTTAAGTCTCATATCCAATGGATCTAGAGGATCCTGAAGCAGTATACCTCCACCCTGACCTTCTCCCCTTTTTGAACTTGGACGTAGTATATCAAGAACGGAATTAGTGAAAATTGCACATTGCCAAGTTGTCACGCTGCTCACTATACATTTAGTCTCCTTTTATGTTTATATATAGCTATCTGAGTGTCATTTTAGAATTCAGCTTCCCCACAGATTCAATGAAAAAGAAATTAGCTAGAGCTATACCTCCCAATGGCAACAGCAGAACAATGTTAAGAATTATAATGCACCCTCTTACAGGAGCATACATACGTATTCAGTGGTTGTCCACATGTGTGTCTCATACGTAAAGGTACTAAAGTAAGGATATTTCTTCCTAAGTACAGGCTATCACTGTTATTGAAAGTAGCCAGTAGTGACTTATGCAAGTTCAAGGACTTTATTGATCGGTTTAGCTGGTCTTAATCAAAATCTGTCTTCCTTTCCACTCATAGTGATTAAATAAGTCTAAGAGAGCCTGACATCAAGTCTTTGACTTTTTATTGGTTCTCAGCAAGTGCTGTGCTCAGCACTTCAGGAGCCAACAGTTGCCAGGCAGGAAGTTAAAAACTGGAGGAAAGTTTGGAAAAAAAAAAAAAAATCTAAATCTGTACAGCAAGTTAAACACATTAAGAAGTAGTGAGAGCCAAAGTACAAGTTTTCATGTTTCCTCAATGGTTTCTTTATTTTTAATAAACAGTATGTTGTGGACAGACTAGAAGAGCGAACATTTTAATTTGATTTTGCATTCAGATTTCACCCACTTAATCTGTAAAGATTCTGTAAAGAAAAACATTTCAACAAAGCAATCAGCTATAACTTTTTAGGCACTATATATATTTCCTCTTTATTAAAAAATGTAAAATTTGTACTTTATATATTTACATACATAAGTGGACGTGCTTTTCTAAAGGCATGAGCAGAAATTGAAAACATCCTCTTTACTTGACTTTTCCCTTTGAGAATTTCTTTCATAGAATTGTAGAATACCAGGTTGGAAGGGACCTCAAGGATCATCTGGTCCAACCTTTCTTGGCAAAGCATGGTCTAGACAAGATGGCCCAGCACCCAGTCCAGCTGAATCTTAAAAGTGTCCAATGTTGGGGATTCCGCCACTTCCCTGGTGATGGATTTATATTTCCTAGATCCTTCTGGAAGTCCTTCTTGTAGATGGGGGTGAAATAAGCCTTCTTAGAGTCCTCTGGGATGTCCCCTGATCTCCACGACTTGTCAAGAGCCAGTTCTCTTACCCTCGGGTGGATATTGTCAGGGCAGGGCCCATCTACTTGTAGGATCAAGCTCCTGTAATAGTTTACTTATCAACTATTCCTTCACTGATAGCGGGTCTGTGTTTGCGTCAACCAGTATTGTTGTTCCCCTACAGTAGTTGGCTTACGTAGTATATACCTTCTGCATTCAAAGTACTCCTTAAGGTAGAGTGTGAATCTTCCTCTTCTTCCACACCCGTCTTTACAAAACAGCTTATAGCCATCCATTGCAATCCTCCAGTCATGTGATTTATCTGACCTAGTTTTAGTTATTCCTATGATATCATAACTTTCTCACTGGGCACGGAGCTCCAGTTCATTCTGTTGAATGAATTGGTATACATACGCTTGAGGTGGTTGGTCTTCTGGCTCTCATCTCGGGAGGCAGCTAAGACACATTTGTCATTGCTGTGGTTGGCCTGGCTTATTCCCCAGTTGGTTGCAATGGCCTGAATGTTGCCACTTTCAACCTGCCCTCCAAGTCCTTCAGTTTAAAGCCCACCTCACCAAGTTGGCCGGCCTGCTCCAAAGATTCCCTTGCCTGTTCTAGACAGATGGATCCCATCCCTCTCTAGGAGGCTACAGTCATTGAAAAATATCCTGTTGTTGTAAAAGCCAAAACCCTCACAACAGCACCAGCCACAGAGCCAGAAGCTGTTTTGCATTATATGTCTATTTTTGTCTGCGCCTTTTTCTCTGACTGTTAAAATGGAAGAAAAGATAACTTGTGCACCAATACTTTTCTCTTGGACTAAAAGGACTTTGTGGTCTTCCTTAATTCTAACCAGGTTTTGGCTTGCAGTGTCATTCCTGCCCACATGGAAGAGTAGCAATGGATAGTAGTCCGTCATCTTGACAATTTGCAAGACCCTCTTGGCAACATCTCAGACCTTAGCTCCTGGAAGGCAGCATACCTCTCATGTCTCCCTCTCAGGCCAGTAGATAGGTTCATCAGTGCCCCTCAACAGAGAGTCATCCACTACAAGCACTCGGCGTTTCATTTTGTGGCATCCACTGTGCACAGCTGGTATAGTTTCTCCTTGCAGACCTTGCTCGTGGGTGTCTGCAGCTGTTAAAGCTTCGTATGTGGTTTTGGTTGTAATGCTGGAGGGTGGGGACAGAAGCAGAGTCCTGCTTTGGTGGGTCACCACGGTCCAAGGTGCCACATTTTCTGTGGTATCCACCACAGAATCACAGTATGGTAGGGTTGGAAGAGACCGCTGGAGATCATCTAGTGCAACCCCCCTGCCAGAGCAGGGTCACTGAGAGCAGGTTGCACAGGAACAGGGGCACGGTTCTGAAAACACTTACCTATCTCTGTTTCAGCCCCTCTCATACTGTGCAGCTTTTAACTGTTTCCTGAAACTCGTCCACCTGACGCAATCAAGTCAACCTGTGCACATCTGTTGGAGGTATTTACCTTTTCTCCAGGAGAAGGATCTGGGCACTTGTTGCAACATACTCTGTGTACTGAAGTCTCCTTCCTTACCAGTTCCGTCTGCGTGGAAGTATCAGGTATCTCAGAGGCTTCCTCTGTAGAAACACTGGTTTTAACTCTGAGGCAAGTGCTCACCATCCTGGCAGAGACCCAGACCACTTCCCTGGGCTGTGGGCTTACAAACGGGATGCACTGCCCTTCTCACACAAACTGCTGTGTTAACTGCAGTGCCTTCTTTGTGCATCCCCTCAATCCCTGTTTGCACTCCCTGCCCAAGCCATGTCAGCCTCTCTCACGAGAGCCGCTGATTCATGGCAGGGATCCCTGCTCTTCCTCGGGTACCCTTGGCCCCGGGAACACCCCTGTACACCTCACTCAGCCACAGAACTTACCATTGCCGCAGCTGTGTGCCTCACGGACGAAGTCTTTGGTTCAATGCAAAGAAATGATATGAGAACAGTCTTTAAAGAACCTCGGTAGCATTACAAACCTGCCTGATTTTAGTTTCCAAGGAATTTTGCTTTATTTTTGTTTATTTATGTTAAAAGCAAAGGTATGGGAAGAGCTTCTTTTAGAACTGCAAAGCTGGGCAACTGACAGCAAGGCAAAAGCACTTTCCTCAAGTAATGCTAAACCCCAAGCGGTACAGCAGGACTGTTAACTCATCATACCAAAGTAAGAGACAAATAGGTAGAAGTGTCATTTTCTGACCATACTGAGACCTAGCAGATCTCCTTCTTGGAGCACTAGCACTCCCACCACATGAGCCAAGGGGAAGGACTTCTGCAGCGTTAAGGGTATTAGGTCTTCGTCAACGGAAGCTCAGTCCCACAAAACAGCTAGCTCGCTCAACAGGAATGTGTGCTGGGGGAGTGGACACAGTAAGGGCTCAGGGTCCTGAGGCAATCTATCTCTGCTTGGTCTGTGAGCACACAGTCAGGCCATAATAGCATTAGTAGGAATATATGACAGAAATAAAATAACATGATTTTATTCCAAGACAAATGAAAGGGTTGTGTGGCAGGGACGTTTCAAAACAAAGAATTCATTTGATTTTGGAAAGCAGTACATGTATAGCATCATATCACTACATTCCATTTACCAGTTGCCAGTGTTGCGGGTGTCTGATATTCATAAGGCACATGATGCTCAAAAAGTGCCAGACAAAGTAAAAGGAAACTGAGGAAAACAATCACAATTAATTAGTGCTATTTCTTAAAATTTAACAGTAATAATGTATATACATGTGGTTCAACCAGCTTATGAAGAACTGAGTATAACAAGAAACCACCTAGAACCAGCAAGGATTTGTTAAAAGTCCTTCCGCTCACCAGCAGACGCTGATCGTCCAATATGGATAGTTATTCCTATCATCTAGCCAATGCATTTTTGGCAGTAAGATTGCTCCTCAAAATTTTCTCACTCTGTCAAATAATATGAACTTATTTTTCTCTAAATTGTTTGTTGTTTTAAATGGCTTTTTCAGCATGTCCGTGAGCATATGAGCAACATAAACATTTACAGGATTTCAGAATCAGAATGTACTTCAGGCCAGTCAAGGTTGTCTGGGCACTTCTTTTAGCTGCTTCTCTCCTAAAAATTCTAGCCATGGAAGAACAGGACCCTACTGTAGTGATGCTTCATGTCAACGAAAGACAAACATGTGCTCCACTCTCACTCTGTCTGTAAGTGCTTTAGTGAATGAGGTTAAGTTTAAGGATACCTGTAATATTAAGCATGTGCCTAAATATTTGGCTGACTAGTGCCTAAATTGAGGAACAACCTTCACAGCAATTTTGCTGCTATGGTTTGGCCTGCCCTACAAGTTACAAAAGTATGTGCTTGTCCTGGAAGCTTTCTCCTGTTGTTATGTCACTGGAGGGGGATACGCAAGATGTTTGGGATGGCACACTGAGGCGAGCTACAAAATTTAACACTTGGAACAGGATCCAAAGCATGTTTTCAGGACATGTTTATTTGGGGCTGGTTTCAAGTCCATCTCTCTGCAAATGCTTTTGCCTTTCACACATTTTTATTGGATCCATTTGAAGTTAAACATTATGGCCACAAGTTAGAAATTAAGGCAGTGCCAAAGAATGCTACTGAAACTGAAACGGTAAATTGTTCAAGAATGTCCTGTCTTTAAATTCCTACTATGTTTTCACCAAAAAGAGTAACAGAGAAAAAAAAAAACCAGAAAGGAAAACATTCAGGAAGAAAGGGAAAATAATAATAATACTCCTCCTATATTTTCTTGTGCTCTTGCATCAGATGTCTCTGCAGGCCTCGTATGAGAGCATCCGAGGCAGTACAAAAAGTAGAGCAGCTAGACACAGGGGAATGATGTAAGGAGAGGTAGTACCTTTGCATTTGGTTTATTTTTTAACATGCTTGTAAACACCTACCACAGTAAAGTGCTGTAAATAATGTGAATAATAAAAGCAGCAGCAATACAATGTCCCAAGGAGAGAGTGGGTTGTTTTCTGGCAAGGTGCCAACCAAGGCTAATACACGCCTTGGGAAAATTCCCACTAACTGCTTTGAAATACAACTGTTAGGACAGAGAGGGTGAGACCCAGCACTGGAGGAAAAAAAAAAAAAAACAAATGAAAAAAGCTTGGGGGGCTGGGGGTGGGGAGACAAAAAGAAAAGGGTGAAGTGGGGACAAGACCAAGTGCCAGGCATGAGGGAGGAAACTTGGAGCCCGCCCAGAACATTCTCAGAAGTCTTGTTCCTGTTTTGCACAGTGAAGGAGCATAAATATCCCCGCTTTGACACCCCAGGTGAGACACAAGTGAAACAGGCAAGTGATCATGATATTTTGTATCTCTCAGGCACCTCTTTTTGAAGCTAAAAGAGGAAGTGGAATGTTAAAGATTTTCGTGCTTATTGAAAATGCATATAACCCTCAGTTTTCACACAAGAGCCTTCCTGAAATGCTGGTACTAACTAAAATTTCTTGACATGTTATTGTAAACCATCAAAAAGAAAGATCATGCTCTTATATGTAATAAACCTAGCCAATGAAAATGAGCAACAGGGAAGTAAAGAGCAGCCTTATTGCTGACAGAAACTGTTGCAGAAATAGCTTTTCCATGTTGTTCTGGTACTTGTAAAAAGAAGTTTGAGATGGAAATCAGCCATAAAAAAATATATTTCTTAGATATTTCTTAATAAATATGTGTATAAAATGTACAAATAAATATAAATATAAGTGTAGTCTGCACTGATTCTGCAAGGTTGGTTCTGGAACAGCTGGTTTCTTTTTCTTTCAAATAGGCATCAAAACTCTACTGAATATATCCTGATTATAAAAGTTGTTATGAACAATTTCTGCCTGCGATGTAAGATCATGACAATAATCACATTCTGTATTTGTTTTGAAGGTAGGAGATGCTGATCCTTAGTAGGAAGGTAACGGTATCAGTTTCAAAATGTTGATAGCTCCGATTATTGTTATCAGGAACAATAGATATTTAAAAAATACATTTAGCTTTTTCAAATATAAAAGACCACTTGAAAGAGGGTCTATGAATGGATTACAACATTTGAAAATAAAGAGAAAATTATTTCAAGGTCTCTGCTAGGTATTAATGGAGCGCTTCATTGGTAGCATGTTTTTTTTTACAGTCCAAAAGATTATCTTTGTGACTCCTATTCTGTGTACATATTGATGAATACTTGTTATGTAAAACAGACATCAAATTAATTATGGACTTGACTCTATGAATCTCAGAAAACTGCTATGAATTAATTTAACCCTCTAGTTTTTCCCCTCTTCTGTAGCACCTTTTAATAAAGGTGGTTCCAAAGGAGAAAAAGCAAAAGGGGCAGCTGGTTTAAGAGGTACTTCTCTGCATTCAGCATCAATGTACCTGGTGAGAAGAAGAAGAATGGAGGTTTCTAAGAGCGAGCTTAACACAAATAACATCAGGAGTGTTGCAGCAGGACTCTTCTCCATCTAAGCATTGTCAGTCCTTTGCTTCTCCGTCAGTCAGACAAAGACTATGGTTCAATAGGCAGGAGCAAAGTATCATCTGTGTAAAAAGACAGGCCCTCTGCAGCATTTATGTAAAAGGCCAAGTCTGGCAGGTCTCTTCCTGGGAGTCTAAACAAGGCAGAGACATGGCAAAGGAGGGACTTGTTAGTAATCAGAAAGAATAACCCCTGCTTTCTCTTTCAACTCTTTTTTTTTCCCCCCCTTTATTTTTCTTGCCTTTCCATACACCCTTCACTAAGTGTGCCCTCATGTACTTTATGTCTAGCTTCCCTCCCTGTGCAGGCAAGTGCCACGTGCACCACATCAGAGAGCAGGAGCATTCAAAGAATGTCACAGTTCCACTTCCACAGGGGTTTTCACAATTTGAAGGAATGCTATTTTCATTTATGTAAATAACATAAAAACCACCCAGAATTTGAGCTGTGACCAGAACATGTCCTCATTTAAATTTTAGGGTTTGTGCTCTTTTGATAGTTCAGCTACTAGTTTTCAAAAATCTTTCTGCAGCACAACCCCAAATCTTTTCAAAACTTTTTTTTTCCCCCTATAAAGCATGATTTGACTGTGCCTCCATTCATCACTCTGACCCTTTATATTGAGTCAGCCTCAAACTCTTTTCTACGGATTTACATTATATGTTTAGCATTGTAACCAATTATATACTAGGAACTAAACATGATACTAATGCAAAGAAATTTAAAATGGCATTTGTTTAGAAAAACATCTGCCTAAAACACTTATAGGATGATTAGGAATACCTCAGTACATGCAACTAAAGGATGAGTTCTCAGAACAGGGTTAAATATAGAGGATAGTCATAATTGCCAAGTGAAGATAGAGAACTCAGTTTTAAAGACAAAGATAGGGAGTAAAGGAAGAGATTTATTGATTCCTTGGCACTCAGCTCTCTTGTGTTCCTCCTAACTTATCTGTACTACACTGTTCGTCTTAGCTTCTACTCCAATGCCAATGCTGCTCAACACTGCATCTCATTTTGACTTTTTTAATAATCTGACAACATTACTCCTGTTCTATCTTAAGCAGAGCCTGTGACTTCCAAACTTTTCAGCTAAATGTCTGCAACATAAGTGCAAGAAAAGCATCCTCATTTGCAATTCTATCAATTGTGCCTCATCTGCCTACTCCCTGTAATCTTGACATCAACCTTGATCTTTAAGATTTCACCACCACTTTGTTTTCATATTACCAACTTTCGACAGAAAATCCATTATAGTGACTAGTTTATTAATTTTCTTTTAGCTTAATTCCATACCTTGATTCTTTGTGGGCTTCTTCAGTTTATAAAACCTTGAGCCCCAACAGATGAAGGATGCCCCTGTCCACCTTCACCAGACTGTTAAGACATACACACGTTTCCATCTTTGCACACCTACATGCCTAATTTGATAAATGTGCTCAGAACAGCCATCATAAATGTTCACTATGCTTGAACCTGCTAATGCTTACCTCACTGACTCCTCTGTTGACTTCTTTATGGCCTCTAACTCCCACAATTTCTCCTCTTTCTGCTACTCACACTGGACTTTCTGCAAGGAAACCCTGTTGTTTTGTGGAGCAAAATTCCTTCCATCAGGGGTAGCAAATCTTTCATCAGCACAGATCTCATCATAGTGAGCAAGAGTTAGATGGCAGAACTTCAGAACATTCACAAATGTCACCTTCATGTTGGACAAGACATAATTTTGCTCTTAGAAGTTCTCACAGGATAGATACCAAACTGATTTAGCTGGTATATTAGTTATATACATATGTATATGTTAATATTTAGTTCTGTGATTTGTGTCCACCATAGGTAGAATGAGTTACTTTCTAACGGTGTCTGTCTCTTACCATCTGCTAAAGGGAGAATCAAGAAAACAACTGTTAGATGGATGAAGTTGGATAAGGTAAATCTTACCAGTGACTTTTCTTCCTTACATAACTATATTTTTTTTTCTAGCAATATAATGCAGGGGATACAAAGCAGAAAGCTTATCTTCATAGAATAACATTTTTAAAAAGAGCAAGATTTAGAAAGGAAGAAATATCCTTTACTAAGTCTAAACAGTATGTTTCACTTACATCATTAAACTACTGCAATTACAACTTTAAATCAACACACCGAGAAGAAGGTTAGTTTTCAAAAGGTAGATGTTAAACACCATAAAAAAAATCTAACCCTATCATATATCTTCAGACAGACCCTGCAGACTGCAAGAGTACATTTAAAAGATAAAAATATGTTAATGCACAGGATTACAAAAGGAAAAAAACAAAAAGACTTGATAGAACTGTCAGCTCTTGAGGAAAACAAATTAAGCATACTATTTGTTGGAAAAAAAACAAAATACAAAATAGCAAATTTTTGATAAGCAGTATTTGAGTACAATGGCCAAAGTGCTACATAGCTCAAAAATAGAGACTAAACTCCCCGTGAAAGACAATTATGGTTTTTTTTCCTCAACTTGTTCTGATGAACTGAATGTCAAGAAAAATAGCTTTAAAACTTCTCTATTTAATATAAAGGTGTAAACTCTCTTTCCAGTTCTGCTTCCTACTTGTAGCAATTTTATTAAATTACTACAGTAATCAGCTGAGACCCATTAAGCGTTAGCTTGACCTGCTTCTCAAGTATCTAAGCAGATGCAGCTGGAATGAAAACAGATGGAAGGTGTAAATGAGAAGATTCAATTAACATTTTTTCTCCTTCTCATATGAGTTTCAAAAAGAAACTCCCCCAGGACTGAAAATGATCCCTTAATTTAAGAAATATCTTTTTCGTCTACTGAAAATAAAATAGTTTAATGTCATTGTAAGCCCTTTGGTTCAGCCTGGGAAACTGAGTGCTTACAGGTTCATGATATGACTACAGGAGCAATGAAATCAAACTGAACCAAAAGTATGCAACTACTATCTAACAAACCAAATGGGAGAGCCTTAAGCATATTTAAGTTAGCTAAACAGAAGATAATACACACAGGAGTTTACTACAAAATTAGAATTTCATGTAATGTTTCAGTGAAACTACACCAGAGGATCAGTACCAATGACATTTCAGATGTGATCAGTAGAGTAGAGAGAAATATAAATAACCTAGTTTTAATTACATATTAGTTTAAAGAGGTTATGGCAGTTTCATTTAAATGAGGATGCTACCTGAGCTTCTGGTTTATTATTGCTGCAGAGTTAGCCTGGTTTGCTTCGTAACACCCTTTTGTATAACTGCAGACGTTTAAGAGGGTTTTATAACCACCTTACCTAACAAGTAGGTTTGTAAATAGTACCTCGCAGGTAGCCTTAAAATAACATAATTACATTATATTGCAATACATTGTATTAACAACATCCATGTCTGTAAAGAAAATCATCAAAAGAAAAAAATAATAAAAGAAATTGCACCAAAGCCCACGTTCATCACACCTACATTTAGGATCTGAAGTGGCAAAGTTAGAACTTTAATCTAAAGTAGAAATCTAAGTTCATATTTTAGTTACTGAGAGAGACACTTTCAGAGGTTTTCATTCCCCTAAAATGTTAATATTTTCTGTGCTTTGTGTTGCTGACATCTATGCACATTCATAGCCTGTCAAATAGACCTCTGAATTTTTTCACGGCAGTACCTTGTCTGTGGATGAGGAGGAGATGGCACTTACAACTGGAGTTTTTAGGGCCTGGAGAAGGCTGGTTTTATGGGAGCTCAGAGGCAGCTGCAGAGAAACTCTCAGACCTTCTTTCTGCTCTGAGGACACTACATCGCTCTTCAGATCTGCTAGCTGTCCAAATGGCAGAAAAGCATCTCCATTTGCATTGGGGGGGGTGTGTGTGTGATTCACAGCTGAACCTCAGATCTGAAGTTTGCTGCCTAAGCCAAGACAGTGAGTTTTATTTTTAAATATTTTCCTGGAGTTTCCCGCCCCCCCACCAGCCATCAAAGAGAAAATATCCACCATTAAATTTCAAAATCAGGTGATTCATGTCTTGCATTTCCTATATTGGAGGTATTTACCATAAGAAAATTGTATCCAGGAGATATCAGGTGTATAAAGTCTGCTCCTGCTGCCTCTGAGTGATTTTGTATAAAAAAAATAATAATTCAGCAACTCAAAGAAACCATGATAACATCTGTTCCTTCTGCCTGGGCACAATTATGGGGCACCCAGAGAAAGGTGCTAAATAGTCGAGGATTTTCTATGAAGAGAAGCATCTAACCTGGGCGAGACTGAGACCTGCCTCAGAACGTGCATCAAATACGGCAAATCTCCAGAAACAGGCCCCAACTCAGAATACCTTATAGCTCAGTTTTGAGGATGCAAAGACAATAACTTGACTTCAAAACCCAAATGCAAAACAGCCAATGGGTGAGAAAAGAAGCTGTTCTTTTACCTCTGAAGTTATGTATTGAATGAAAATAGAAACTGTCTCCATCTTTCTGCTTTCTGAACTGGTTGTTCCAATAAACTTGTTCTAGATCAATTTCTGGACTGTGTTTCAGAACACAGTAAATAGACAGGTGGGTACCTATTTCAGGAATCTTCTCAGAATTTAAGTGTCAAGCTGCCCAATA
Source organism: Rissa tridactyla (assembly GCF_028500815.1). Classification (NCBI taxonomy): domain Eukaryota; kingdom Metazoa; phylum Chordata; class Aves; order Charadriiformes; family Laridae; genus Rissa; species Rissa tridactyla. The sequence continues at coordinate 69,209,755 of NC_071497.1, read as the reverse complement.
GCATCACAGCTCAAATGATTGCACACATTCCCAGAAGTACTTGAGCTGAGTAAAAAAATTTACTGGCAAAATCTTAGATGATTTGGGAATTTATATGTTGTCAAATTTAGATGCAGATGAACAAAGATCCCAAACGGAACCATAAAGATTCAAACTTTCTATTCACTTACTATTTAGTATCTCTTAGCCATGTATCTTCAGTATTTACAGATTGTGTGTGCACTACTTTTCACCATTGGGTAAAGTGTGTTGGGGGTCCTCTTATATTTGGGAGGTTAGAAGCCCTTAGATACAAGACCAAAAATCCAAACATGCCACCAGGCTACTTGAAGTATAATTTGGTGAATGCAGGATCAGGAAATGGAGATGCTTTCTGAAGCCAAACATTTGCCTTTGGTCATGGACTTTGGACTACTTATTTTTTTCTTATGGTCAGATTGGGGAGGCATGAACATTATGTGCTTTGCCAGCTTGATATCACTTCTTTTCATTAACGTGTTTTCCAAACTCGGCTTCACAGTTAAAGAGTAATTGTAGGCTTGGCTCAACAGCAATAGTTAACGTCTGTCTTAGTAGGATTTTTCTAAATGGAGAGTACAGGCATATGTGTGCCAATCACTCAGAGATACATTGCAGAACATACTAATATCTCCTCAGAGCAAAATTTGGGTTTTCTAGCACACATTAGCTTCACACTGACATATAATGAAGGATTGTATGTCAAGTAGGACCTAAAGGACCTAAAACCATTCCAGCTGAAAAAATTATCTTTAAAAGTATAATTAAAGATGATATAACTTGATTGAAATAATGTTTTACAGTTTTCTAAGAATGAAGAAGAAGAAATTTTGCTACTGTGGAATTCTCTACAGATTTTTGATAAAAACAAACATGCATAGAATTTATTACTTTAAAAATTGTATCTTTTTACTCAAATTTCTTAGTAACTAGAATTCATACTTTTCCAGTGTTTCAGGACAGCGTTTCTGCTTACTGATGGTTTTGGATTAAGAAGAAAAGTTAATATTATTTTCAAATAAACACTGTAGTTAACAAAAAAGCAGTACTGGATTGTTAAGAAAGTTGTATCCTTAAGGAAGTGAATGGGAGTAACTGAGCATAGAGTATGTGAATGGTACAAAAGCAAGTGGGACAGTGGACGTACAGGAGTAATCACTGCATGCTCTTAGTTCCTATATAAACTGTATACAGCCATCCTTCCCTTGCTTAGCCCCTGGAAGGATGCTACGTAGGGATTAGGAAAAAAGATTCATTGAAGTCTTTCTCTCTCGTATACAAAAGAGATGGACTGTACACAATAATGTATGTCTAGACTGTCCTCTGAGAATAGCCCCTAAGGCTATCCTTACAACAAGATTTGCTGTTCAAATGGACAGTGAATGTGAAAGCAGAGTCCAGGAGTGCTGAAGGAGCAGACTTCAGGGCACAAGGGAACCAACCTAGACAAGTTGCCTGGGGGCTGCCTGGAGACCTGCATGAATGGAAAGCAGACGGACGGTTTCCTGTGGCAGCCACCTACCTATGGCAGCAGAGACCTGTTAGTATCTGTAAATAATATAATGCAAATACAGATCTTATCACTAACTTGTAACTAACTAATTAAATGATGCTGAATTTTTTTTTTTTATTGTTAGCATGTTTCATTTCCATATTGGAGTAATAAAATCATTCCTGTTAAGTTTAGACATAAAATGTATATCAGAATTGTTTTGTGTCTCTTGAAGCCCTGAGAGGTCCCAGCTGGTGTTTATTGGACAGTCAAACAAAATATTTCTTAAACAAAAAGAATAAAAAGCTGATAACAGGCAAATAATCAAACAAAACAATTTTGGCATTTAATCCATAGATATTTGATGAATAGAGGGGATTTAGTTTGGAACTCCAAGAGCAAAGGGGCTAAAGACTCGGTTATCGCTGGAAACACACATCTAGATTTAAGGTGACCAAGAGAAATAAAGAAATAACCCAGTTTCATATTCTAGACTGTTGATGTATAATAATTAATATTTTACACTATATGTAGATCCCCAGTCAAAAATTTCTGGTTGAAATAACCATCCATTTCTAACTAGATGTCCATTGAAGTCTCTGCGCAAGGACAGCTGAAAGCATAAACAAACATGGTAGATTGCTAAGTTAGGATGCTAACACTTGGTTGAATATGTAATATGAAATGTGAATTATAAAAAGAAGCAATGAGAGAATTTAAAATTAGTCAGTTCAGCAAAGCATATGCCCAGCTAAAAGTATGTCATTAGTTATATTTAAAAAATAAGTTTGCATTGAAACCAATTGTATTGTCCATCTACTTATAGGCTGCTTTAGAGACTTTGTTTGTTCCCAAATCAGGGCACAAATGAATAAGTATTTGCTGTAATTACCTTAAAATTAAGCTTACCAATAGCTTAATTTTTACTGTCTGTAACAACGATGTGTACTGTCTCTTTCAGGGCATGTTTTGTGAAAGAAATGTACTGCTTATCATAGTGTGTTGAGGAGGCATTGAGACCGAGGTCTTCAAAGCATCATACAGACTGCACATAGCACACTGCAACATGCAGAAAGCACGCACTATTTGGTCAAGCAGAAATCTCACTACATTGATGGGAATAGTTAGACCCATGTGGAAAATCATCCCCCGAAGTCAGCCAACTTCAAGTGTATTTCAAAAATTCTACTTGACTTTCTGTTATTCCTTGTGCATAGATACATTCAACACTTCAAAAATGAATTTCAAAGTTCTCATTTTTAGCTCTTCTCTCTCCACCCCTTCCTCCTGTGCTTTGGGACCAATAACCCAGCAATAACTGCAGACGTGCTCTTTGAGATCTTGACAGTATGACTGCCATACATCATCTTAGGTGTTAGCAGATATCCCACAATAACCATTATCATTGCATTATGGAGGCAGTGACGGATCAATAGCAGGCTGTTATGGTTGTAATGAAAGTTTCTTGTTCGTTGAGTGTTCACACTAATAGCAATATAATTAATGGCTCCAAGAGAAAATTACTCCTACATTCTCTTTTTATTTATATTACTGAACAAACCTGTAGGTTAGAATACAGAAAGTGTCGCGAATGTCATGCTTTATTTTTTGAATACATTGTTTTTCTTCCTTAATTTTTCAGCCTTTTTATTGCTTTATCTTTTGGGATAATCTTCCAAAATATAACTGATTCAATCTCATGTTTAATTCTACCTGTAAAAGCCCCTGTCTTGTGACCTTCTACCAAAAGACAATCAGAATCTAAGTTCCATATTTTCCCAATAATTTCTGGTTCCTGCAGTTGCACTGAACTCCTCTTTTACTTGAATAAAACCATTCCTATGTCACTTTTCCACTAAAAACTCCTGTTTACTTATAATGATAACTCCATGCACAAGTTCTACAATATTTGTTGATATTTTAATCTCATCAGTGCTGGCCAGAATGATATATTTTTTTATGCTGTATGTTAGAATGTGAGATGCAGCTTGCTTTGTTCTAGTAAAAAGCCATTATACACAGAAGGTTATTCTTTAAGGAATTAAAATATCTACTGCTCCTTCTTATTCTGTAGGCAAGAGATGTGCTCTCTTAGCTCATGGTTAGCTTAACCATGAGCTAAGAGAGCACATCTCTTGCCTACAGAATATGTGCTTTTAGCACATAAAAATATTCAGGTCAGGTTTTTCAGTTTAACGTTTTAAGGGGAGCACAAGATGATCTTAAGTATAAATGCAGTTGTTTCAGAATCGCATTTAAGAATATATGGTGAGACACAGTGAAATTTTCAAAACCAAAATTTTAAGATATCTCTGAAAGTACATTTATTATGATCCCAAATAAATAAATAAATAAATAAACTATCTATTTCACAAGTAGACTTTTTATCAAGTATGTATATATATGTAGAAATTGAAAGACTCACAAAAGCCTTAGGCTTATTTTATTATCATGCCAAATAAATGGAAACATTTTCCAAAATTATCCAAATGATTCAGATACTTAATACCTGATTATAAAAATAATTCATTAAAGGTAGGATTTTTTGGAATAATTTAGACATAACTGCTGAGATAGCATATAAAAATGGTATAGAAAATCCCATTAAGACTAATTCACACCCTTAGGAAGCCAGATAACTTAAAAATTGAATTCTAGTAATCTTTCTTGAAAGTTATTTCTGTTTTGCGTGAACATTAAGAAACCAAGACCCTAAGACATTTCCCAAATTTACCACATGCTCATAAAACACTTAATAATTTTTGCTCAAGAAAAATAATGTTGCATTTCCAGAATATTTAGATTCCTCAAATTTCGTAATCATGCAAAGTTTTGATGACAAAACACTTTGTTTTATAGGACATGTTCTATCTCTTCTTTTTACATGTTTTATAGTAGAATAGCACATATGGAGTACAATGATAATTGATATATATTTGCCCTTGATTATAAAAATGTGTGTTTTCCTTACATTGTAAACACATCACAACAAGCCAACAGTGGGAATGGAAATGCTGTTGGAAATGAGGATATTCAGCTTCTTGAAACTGAAAGAAATTTGAACTGGGTAACTCTGATCTATTCAATCAATGTGTTTGGTCCTTGAACACCTTGCATTGCCATTAAGAGATCTCAATTGATCTACTGTCTCCAAATAGGTGAGTGCAATTCAAGCAACTCATCTATGTACAAGAAAAAACAAATATCTAACAAGTAGTTGACTATCTAGCCCATACAATGCAGCTTATGCAGTCATGGTGGTTATCCAAAATCTAAGTGCCCTTTGGGACTTACATTTACTTCTTAAGCATTTGCTTGAGGCATTAAGTAGTGACTTAGTATTAAGCATTTCACATTGCTTTCGTCACAAAGTTATCTTTGGTCTGAATAACTACAGTTACTGACCATCTTATTAATATCTTAATGTGGGAACAAAAGAAACAATAAAGGGGTAACCAAATAAACCTTTGGGATGCAGTTTTGAGAGCTGTGGGTTGTGTATTTCCAAGATATACATTGTGTGCCTGTGTGGCTTTGTCTGTGTGTAAATCAAGCTTGCAAAAATAAATGCATTTTAGAAAACCTGGCCCCTAGCTCTGGAAACAGATTATATAACAGCACTTTTCATTCATCATAGGGAAAAAGCATCTTCTCTTTCTATCCTGTTTTGCTTTCATTTCTGGCTCCAGCCCATAAATAAATTGCATTATTTGCCTTTTATCTCTCTGGATAATATTTTATAAAGCTTTTTATTCTGTTTGAGCTACTTGCACGGACAGATGGACTGGAATCCTACCTGCCAGCAAGGGTTTAATTTGTGACAGGAACTCTACCAGTCTTTCTTGCCTCGGGCTGTTTATGGCATAACATGAGGGGAACTATCATTTACACTTGTGATAGTGAAGCAGATGTTGCTCTGCCCTGTGTAATCCCCGCCTGGCACCATTTGGGTTGCCTATAGCTGTAACACACACAGTCAAGATGTCAGCCCGCATGTCACTTTTGCTCTTTGAAATGGCTGAAGCCTTTCCTCCTTGTCTATTTTTAGCCTAGTGCTGGCATGCTAAAAGAAAGCAGCGCATCATTACTGGCTAGAAGGAAGAAAGCAAAATTCTGCTGAGAAGCCTTTTGGCTTCAGTGTCGGCAGCAGGCAGCCCAAACAGTCACTTCTTCCATTCGATTCAAATTCATGATTGAGTACTTTTCAGTGATGGATGACTATATCAGCAACATAGCCAGGGGGAGACCAAGCCATTCAGTGCAGCAGTTTTTCCTTTGCCTCTTGTTCGGTGCATATCTGAGCACTTTTGCCATGATTTGAATCAAAAAGAACATGAATATTGAAATTTCATGTCTTCAAATGGATTACACTTATTATAGCAAAAAAGATGCGCAGTACTGGAATTATAAAAACATCTCTTTGTTTTGATGGTTTTATAGATTTTGAGCATTTGGATTTAATTTTTATTTTTCCCCCAGGGGAATGGTTCAGGAGTTTAGCATCCACCTAATGTTTCTGTGAATCTTGCTTAGCACTTCTTTCACTATCCTTCTGGCTTTCAAAAAAGATGAGAGACTGCTTTCAGAGTACATAACAACCCAGACCTTTTCTGCTAAATGACATGAACTATTCTGGTCAGGAATAAAGGTTGGGGGGGGCAGTTGAAACAATTCTCTGTTAGCTCTTTTCCAACTTCCATTGACGAGTACGTTTGCTTTTGATTACTTTCAGGAACTTTCATGAATGTAAGCCTGCAAAAAGCTGGTAGATTTAATTTAAGTTCATCTGAATCTATCTGTATTTAGGTACCTATATAGGAATGATAATGAATGGAAATAAGTTAGTTGAATACTGAGCAAAACATCAGAGGCATGACCCTAAGGAGAAGCTCTTTCTTCAAATAACATACTTCAAAATTATAAAATATACAGCACACACTAGCACTGGCAAGTCATTTGGAAAGATTTTTCTGAAAGGTGCTTATTATAGAACAGGTTAATGGAATTATTTTTGGGATGAGGCGTTACAAGGTTCAGTATGGCAAAACAGAACCTGAGGATAATTAGAATCAGGAAATCAAATTTATGGTCAGCTTTCTCTCTTTTTTTTTGTTTTGTTTTGTTTTTTTTTTTCATCATTCCTATCATTTTTGTCTTGTTTTTGCAGATCAGAAAGACATATCTGTGTCTCCACCATCTTTATAACAGGTGAACCAGAAAGGCCTGGCATAGGTAGGCTCAGGGCAAATTCTCTACCCACTGTTAATGAAGACCTGCAAAAATGAAGCAAGAGCAAACATTTAACTTTTATTCTGGGAAGGCTTAAAAATCTGACTTTAAATGTTCCCCTGAATCTTGAATGGACACAATGAGGACTCGCAAAGAAGGCAGAAGCAAACCTCCCTTGAATACCACTGGGACTCTGCTGAAACTGCAGATGTTCATAGAAACACAGAAGTTGTCACACCTGCACTGTATTCAGTCTGAAGCAGGAGTCATTACCAGATGCTTCAGAGGAAGGAGTAGGACAAGAACATAAAAATATCGAATGTAGATATAGAAGAAGAGAAAAAGAACATAAAAATATTTTAAAAGGTAGCACAAATTGATCTGGCACCCCACCTGATGTCTCTTTACTGTCCGTCATTTTACCTTATCAATCCTTTATGGAATATCAAGTAGTTGGGGGCAGTAAAATTGTCATTTGACATTTTAACTTTTTTTTGGTGTTTTGTTTTGTTCTGTTTTTAATCTATTTTTTGGATCATCTCAAATTTAGACACTGTTACTGTTCAACACAAAGATGTTTTAAAATTCTGGTGCTCACCTAAGAGCACTGAGGATCTTTAGCATCTCTTTCCTGATTCGATCTGTTACCTGGCACTTAAAAAGGGTGAAAGAAACTGGACGTGAAACAGGATCATGCTTTTATTTTATCCTAAGGAAACAAGAAGTAAAGCCATGGATCAGAATGAAGAAGCCAGCATATTGTTTGACTCAGAAAGTTTGTTTTAATTGTTTGGTTTCCTCTGTTTGTAATTGATGTTGTCTTCAGAAATCAATTTGCAATTGTATTTCTTTTGTTAAGTACTTAAATGCTTTGTATAGCATTAAAGTTTTTGACAACCAAGAATCATGTAAGTCTCAGGGAGAAACACCAGCTACTGTTCCGTGTTGAGTTCTTCAGTTCACATCTTTTGACTTGCTTCACAAATAGATCAAGATCAGTCATTACAGCTCAGTGTGGATTTGCTGTCTGAGTTAATTTGAGATTTGCTATTAGAAGAGCTACAGAAAAGAAATCAAATAGTCTTCACTAAGGTGCATAGCTGAACTGTAAAAATGGACCTTTAGTGACACTAAATCTCATAGAAGCTAAAGGTTAGTTGGCCACATCTTCCTAATTTAGGCACCTAATTTTCTCCTACATTGTATAGACAGAAAAAGGCGTTTCGCTGCAGGTGTCTCAGGCTCTTATCCAAGGTGAGGTAGTTTTCGGATAGAGTTCTGGTAAAGGTGAATTTATAGAAGTGTCTATATACACACTATAGAAGTGTCTACACTTTTTAAAGATATCTGACAATATGAAGTTTCACCATTGCTTGTTTGCTTTTGTTTCTGCCTCTTATTCCCTCTATCATTTTCCATGGTCTTGATCTCACTCTGGAAAAAATTTTTCCATATGTGTACAGCAAATAGAATTTTTTTGGGCAGTGTTTGTAACTACCAGCTGGTTCGCTCCTGGCTAGCAAATGTGCTAGTAAATCTGGAAGGAGCAGCCAAAGAAGAGAAGGAAGAATATGAAGGAAATGCATGCTAGTGGTCTGTAGCAAAAGTGATATCCATTTAATGTTCAGGTGTACAGACTGGAAATACAAGAAAGAAAAGATACAATTATTGAAGGGAAGAAGTGTGTATGAAAAGAAGGTAGGAAGGTGAGGCCTAAATGTAATGTGGAAAGGCATATATGGTAAAGATCAATATGTGCAGGTTTTTTGTAAATACAAATATTTCAGTGGGCATCTAATACTCCCCAACTTTCTCTTCGTTGTCCCCGTCTTACCTGTTAAATGGACAGAAACTTATATACTTTGCCTGTATAAAATCTAGACAAGACTAACTCTGATGGGCCTTATTTGAAAACAATAAACCTCTTTTTTAACAGTGGTGAATATCTCTGATAATGTTCAGATGTTTAATTTATAGTTAAATGAAACTTTGCATCCTCCTCAGAGAGCATCTGGGACTCTCTTTGATGGAGGAGCAAACCCAAGGGAATTCAATAACCGCAGTATCCAAGTTCAGTTCCTCAGAGCAACTCCACATATGGTCCACCAAAATATATTTCCTACGATTTCAATAATCATTTGGATTTTGGTTTTTTGTTTTTTTCTTTTTTTTTTTCGTGTACACTGCCCCAGCCCCTACACACCCACCCTCCGCTGTTTGCTAAAAGGAAAACATCCAAACACAATGAGACATTGTTTCGAGTGAGGTGAACAGAGTTTGGAGTGAAGATCAAATGCACAGAAAGTCTAGAACAGCTTGTCCTTTGCTCAAAGTATGTGAAGTTAGCTATATTTGTTATCCCTTGATCTGTAATTGAAAATGAATTAAAAATGTAAGGTTGCTGAAGAGCTCATTAAAACAGGCACATTTCACTGTTGGCTTAAAGTAGCAAGTTTGGCAGCCATTCATCTTGTAGTAATGCTTTTATCCTTTCCCTATGTTAGCTTCTAAAATGTGGTGAATACACTACTACAATAGAGTTGCCACTCTATTGCTCCTGCATATGATTTTGGAAAGGTAGAGCCTTAAAGATCAGCATGATGAGTCAGGTACAGTTAAAACAGTTGATCCAATGAAACAAAATCTCACAGAATCTGCTGCTATCATCATGTGACAACTGTTTATTCTGTTAGAAAACATAAATTCTTGCACAAAGGACATTGATGATGTTTTTTAAATCACTCCTTTCTTTAGTTTCCTTTAAACACTTAAAGTGTAAAATATATGAATTAAGATAAATATTGAACTACTGGATCATCAGGGATAGTCTTATAATTGCTAGCCTGATTTATAAAACTGAAGCAAGCAATCCAAATGTTAAAGGCTAACTTGCTATCTATTGATTTAAGATGACATACTCCCATAGAGTACTATGGTTAAGGCTGTCCCTGTAGAGCTACATAAAACAGGATAACAGTGTGACTTCTCATTTTTGCCATCCCCAGAGAAGAGCAGAATCATTAGCCAATAATAACATCAGAGAAAAACCTATTAAACCTATTATAGGTGTCAAACCAACATGATGACATAAAAGTAAGAGTGAACAGAGACAGTGGCCCACAGGGGATGAAATAATAGTTTTGTCTGCTGCATTTTAGTGTCTGAAGTAGAGTCCATTTGGGTTTACACTTTTCAGCAGCAACTGTCAAAAGTGCCAAAACACTCTCAAGTTTCTATTTCATAACAGCTTTCCCCCCTTTGTAACTGATCTTATTCATTAGTATCTGAGAAATAAAAGCTGGTGAAAAGCATATATTTCCAAAAGTTATTTAGGAAACTATTATCCCACAAAAATAATTTGTGGCATAGTGTTGAAATAGGAATGAGTACTAATTCACAACATTTTTATTATTAATTGCTTTTAGAATCAAGTTCATTAAGCACACTATGCTAATGTGTAAAATTCACAAAGTGATGTGGGAAAGAGAAGTGTGCCTGAAAAGAAAATTCCTTAAAATGCTCATACATTAAGAATTTCTTCATGAATAGTGCCTGAGAGTATGCAATAAATAAGAGAATTTCTTAGAGGGAAGTCAAGGGAGAGTATTCACAATGGAAGCCATGTGGAGACAGGGAGAAATATCAGGAACTTTTATGAATGTCTCTGAACTTATGCATATGCGAGAACATGGAATGAAAGTGAGAACAAATCACTTCGGCCCAGTCAAAACCAGTAAAGATTTCAAAAAAAGCTAGAAAAAGTAATTCTAAGTTGCCTAGTAATCCTTCACTCAGAAGTGTTCCTCTGAGAAAGGCAGTTGGGGGGTGGTAGGTCTGGAGCAGGCGTAGGTCACCTGCGGTAGGCCACCAATACACAGAACCTTTGCAAACACTCCCTTGTTTTGTTCTACACATGGGAATCTTTTCCATTGATAGGAGTTAGGAACTAGATCCAGGCATTCTATGAAGAAAAGCCCATTTGATTCCCCCAATAAAAGTTTTTCTAGACAAACCCAAACTAGAACTAAGACATGTTAGAAAGTGAGATATGCTACAATCTGACCTCTACTTTACCCATAATTTTTAATTCAGAGCATAACTTTTACATTCATTTAAAATTGTAGTCTACCTGTATATAGGATCTGAAATATTTGGTTATTCAATTATAGTTACATTTTTACACTGTCTTTCACTCATGATTGCCTATAAATGTATGACAAGATTCTAGGGCTTGATACATAACTTTCACTCTTCTGTAAAAAACTCTGACAACCAAAGTAGGTCATATTAGAAAAATGTTGTTGTATGTCTTTCAAAGAAAGGTATTATGCTGTAACATTACTTACAAATATTGTGTGTCAGTGTGTTAACTTTGTTACTGAGTTTCATTAAATTATTATATTGAGTTAATTTATAACGGGCTTTTCAAATGAAACAAACTTGAAGGAAAACAATGGCTCAAGGCCACCTCTTTCTGAGTTTTACAGGGAGTGAGGAGAATAGGATCCCATCATATATGAAGACTTATTTAGAATACAAACACAAATACAGACTGTTGGCATGTTTGTTTTACAGCAGGACAAAGTTTTGAAAGAAAAAGAACTTTGAAACAACAGAGTTTTAAGGACTTATCTGAATAAACAATTCAGGTAATGTCATGGTAGGAATGATCTCAGAGTGTCTCCAATCTACTGTGAAGCCTGTGCATTCATATTAGGCAATCTCAGGGCCAAATTCATTGCCATGGACTTAACGAGCACTAAATGAACTGTCAGAATCTTTAAGGGACAATGCCAGGTCAAGAGTTTTCAATGGAACTTCTCAGGAGTTTCATTGAGTTCGTGTTTATTTACTTTATTCAATCAGAGCAGTAGTTTGCTTCTAAATTATCCCCAGACACTGCTATTCACCTTTATTAAAGAAGAGCTATTATGCTCTTTTTTTCAGCATTTTACATTATATATTTAAAATGGTGGGGGTTTGTATGACATAAAATGCATTTATAGATTGTATTTTTTTTAAATTAAATTACAAAAAATAATTGTTATAAAATTATAAATTATTATAAAATTATTTGAGATACTTTAATATGTCATGCAAGGGCTAGAAGAAAAATGTCTGCTTCAGTTTTATGGATTTTTTAAAATAGTTCTTATAGAATACTTTTCCATGTAGGTCTTCTTAAGATCTACAGGAACTTACTGTGAAGAAATGCAAAGATACTCTGACATTGAATACATCACAGTTCAGGAGAAAAAATCATAATGCAAAACTTTACCTCCTTTTCAGTAATTTCCCTTCATCTTCTCTCTTGGACACATAGACAGGCGAAGAACAGACATGCCATTTAGGCTTCATATGTAGGCTAGAGAAAAATAAAGTATAAGTAATTGCATATGGTGCATTGACTGATATGACTTGATTTTTTTTAATTTTTTTTTCCAAAAGATAATAACAAACCAACATTATCTGAATTTACTACAAGTCTTCCATGTTAATTGCATTCATTTCTTCTAACCATATCCTAGGCTAATCAAAAACATCCCATTAATGAAGAAAAGATAAAATTTACTTTGCTCTTGTCTACACTGACATATATGAATGTATGTATTAGACAGTTAGGAGGAGTTTTATTTAGATTTAAAGCTGGAAAGAATTAAATATTTGCAATTTAGTCAGATAATATAAAATATCAGAGTGATAAGAGTCTGAAGTGGTTAGTGCTGATGATAATGTTTGACATACCTGTATCTTTTTGATCAAAGCCTGTTATCTAACATCCAACACAACGGTAGTGTGAGTTTATTTTATCTTGATTGACAGCTTATAAAAATGACATAGTTTGACAAATAGGAAAACAATATTTTAATTTTAAAAAAGCATTGACAAATAAAAGCATCCATTCAAAGAAGAATTCTTTGATCTATAGAGGTGACATTTACACGTAACACAACTGTTAGAAGTACCTCTTTGAATGTAGTATGTGACAAAACCGATAGGAGTTCTTTGCGTTTCAGACCATTTTTTACTCAGGATCTCAAAGCATTTTAAGAATGCTGATGTATTGTTGTCTAATATCTGAAAGTAAGGTATTTATGGCTGCCATTTCATAAGTGGAAAAACTGAATCACTCGGTATAATATCAAAGTTATGGAAGAGATTTTGAATTAAAAAATAATTACAGATACATCACTAAATGGAAAATGATTTACTGACAGTTGATTGTGCCAGAATAGCTAGGTATACCTATTTGATAAACTGCTCTAAACAGAGGAAATACAGTCATTTTGATCTGGACTTCAGTAAAGCATTTGCAATAGTGTTGTGTGGGAAATTTTGAGGTCATGCAGGGAAGAGAAGGATCAGCACAGGAATTACAAGGTGAGTTAACAATTGCTTTGAGGAGAAAGGACAAGTTATGGTGAAAAGGAAACAACTTGTGCTGATAAAGTAGTTACTGTCCTGTTAGTGAAATTCCTCAGGGAAGGATTGTCAAATGGCTCTTGTTTTTATATTCTTATTAATGGCAATTGCATACAAAGTAGGGACATGCTGATGACAGAGAGATGACAGGGAGGTATCATCACTAAAGAGAGGATGGCAATATTTTACAGGACAAATGTGAGTAACAGAAAATTAAATTCAATAGTATGAAATGCAAGAAAGAAGCATTTAGAAACTAAAAAATGTCACCTGTCTAGACAGGATAGTGGAGGCAAGAGTTCTGGTGATATGACCGTGTTAGAAGGTAACGTATCTGAGCTGGCTCTAAGAGACAAATAAGACTATAAAATCCGGCTGCAGAATAGAAATGGGAAAACACTGAGCCCACAGAGATCTTGGTCAGGAATCCTGCAGGGAACTGAGTCCTGTCATCCACATTCAGAAGGAAATAATGCCATCTGGAAGGGATGAAAAGAAGGCCAACTAGAATGACTAGGGAAATGCAAAGGCTTCTCACTAGCAAAAAGCTAAAACAAATGCACACAAAACCAAAGTGAAAGAGCTTAGTTATGCAGCCTAACAAAACAAAGTCTGAAAAGAGATCTGACTTCTCCAAATAAATACACCAGGAAAAAGAACACTGGAGAGGAAAAAGAACTGCTTAAACTAAAGGCCAAAGTTAGCAGAAGATATTTATAAACAGGCCAGAATAAGTAGACTAAAATTAGAAGCAAGGTTTTACCAAGAAGTTAGACATCCTTGACCAACCTTCCCTGTAAGATTAATCATCACAAAATGATATGAAGTTGTAAACTTGGATCTGTCTATAAAAGGGACCATGTATTAAGACTTGGACACCTAAGGCTGGATTCAATAGTCCAAGAGGACGTTTGCAATCTACTGCTGTCCCTAACACTGACCTCAAAACAACATTCCTGATAAAATTAGATAAAAATTAAACATTTTGCGATTGTAGTTCAGGATACTTAGGGTTTTCAAATTATAAAGTTTAATTCATAACAATCACCAGAGATCAGCTTCAAATTAAAGAAAATTCCTGACAACTAGAATTTATAAAATATATTTCATACAGTTATTTCTGACCATGTGATAAAAAATAATATTGAATGGTACATACTGTAGAATCTACACCATCTTTATGGTTAAAAATATGTGAATCTCAAAGGATACCCTTCAGTCCACAATCTATACTGATTCTGTCTCTATTTAAAGGGAATTCTAGTATTTCTGGAGTGATATAAATCTTCTGCTGAAACTATTCAGCAATAACTGGTCTCTGTAATGTTTGTGACTCATCAAAAAACCCTAATTATAGGGTCTTAAAACTTGGCATATAGGTACTTCTTGATATAAAAGCACCTATTACCTAATGTTACTGTGCTTCTCTGTCTCACTGGCATGCCTGGATGGAATCTTTGAGCTGAATTATCAACTTCACAAATTTGGGAACTGTAGGGGTGCTGAAAATGAACTTGTTGCACCCCTCTGATTCTGCACTCCCTGCACAACCTAGTCCCAGTTTAAGCAACATCTAGAATTACCTTCCTTCCCATTCCTGAAGAACTGATTATTCCATTTGAGACCAGAAGAACCTCTCTTCCTCTCACCAAACAATAGAAATCTGATGTGCTAACTGCTACATAGAGTGGTAAGCACCAGATGTGTTTGTACTAATCCAATTTCACAGAATCACAGAATCACTGAATGGTTTAGGTTGGAAGGGACCTTAAAGATCATCTAGGTCCAAACCCCCTGCCATGGGCAGGGACACTTCCCACTAGACCAGGCTGCTCAAAGCCTCATCCAGCCTGGCCTTGAACACCTCCACAGATGGGGCATTGACAACTTCCCTGGCCAACATGTTCCAGTGCCTCACCACCCTTACAATAAAGAATTTCTTCCCGATTTCGAATCTAAATCTACCCTCTTTCAGTTTGAAACCGTTACCCCGTCTCCTATCTTTACACTCCCCAATAAAGAGTCCCTCCCCATCCTTTCTGTAGGTCCCCTTTAGGTACTGGAAGGCTGCTATAAGGTCTCACTGGAGCCTTCTCTTCTCCAGGCTGAACAACCCCAACTCTCTCAGCCTGTCTTCATAGGAGAGGTGTTCCAGCCCTCTGATCATCTTCACGGCCCTCTGCTGGACCTGTTCCAACAGGTCCATGTTCTTCTTGTGGTGAGTACTCCAGAGCTGGACACAGTACTCCATGTGGACTCTCACCAGAGCAGAGTAGAGGGGGAGAATCACCTCCCTCGACCTGCTGGCCACGCTTCTTTTGATGCAGCCCAGGATGCGGTTGGCTTTCTGGGCTGCTAGTGCACATTGCTGGCTCACGTTGAGCTTCTCATCCACCAGCACCCAAGTCCTTCTCCTCAGGGCTGCCCTCAATCCATTCTCCACCCAACCTGTGTTTGTGCCTGGGATCGCCATGACCCGGGTGCAGGCCCTTGCACTTGGCCTGGTTGAACTTCGTGAGGTTTGCACGGGCCTGTCAAATTTCCTCTGGATGGCATCCCTTCCTTCCAGTGTGTTGACCGCTCCACATAGCTTGGCGTCGTCAGCAAACTTGCTGAGGGTGCACTCAATCCCACTGTCCATGTCACCATGTTAAGCAGCACTGTTTCCTTATAGCAGGTGGATATTTCCCAGGCATGTAAGACATTTTGTCAGCTGCATAGTGGAAAGTCAATTCATAGACTGGAAAGCAATCCATTAGTGATATTTATTGGATTTGGAGGGGGGAAAAGATGTATCTATATATTGTATCCCTATTTGGAAGAGAGAATGTCTATATACTGTGGTGATACTTGAATTACTTCCTTTTATGCAAGCTATTCTATCACAAACAATCTTCCGACTTTCTGTAACTATAACCATAAGGAGGACAATGTAGCAGTTCCCGTAAAAGATACTTCATGTACATTTAGGTGCATGGGATTTCTCAAAGTCGCTGGAGGTAAGGATGAAAGGAAGGAAAAAATTTTGATCTCTGATAGATTCTCCCTGATACATAACAGTATTAATTAATCCAGATTAACGCTAACTGCTGCCTTTTGCTTTTTCCTAGTTGTCCTTGTCATGCAATCATGTCAGCATTTAATTCTGAGGAAAACTGCCACTGTAGTAAATAGCAGAATTACTTTACTTCAGATTGACTCTACAGTACGCCAAGACTGCAGTCCTATCACTAAAACCTTGTCTTTTTGTTCTCATTCTGAAAAATCACACTTCTAACCCTCACTGACAGAATACCACAAGTCTGAAGTTGGCAGAAGTTCTTGTGTTTTCTTAAATTCAGGGCCCTTCTCTGCATGTTCCACATTTTGACATGTGGGTTACATGCAATATCAAATCTGCCCATGTACGTGTTTTCCTTCTGGTACATATAATCATGAATTTCCCACCAACAAAAAACAGGACAAAACAAATACAGTAACAACAGAGGTAGGAACTATTCCCACAGGAACAAACACTTCCTTAAAATGAAATTTGCTGGTAATCCTGAACTCACTGGCATGGCTTGCCCCTGTAAATATATTCTAAGCTTAATGTTGGACGAGATTCATGACTTGTTATGGCTTTTTAACTTCTGTTTTCCTTTTTCTTTTACAGAAAAGCTATGTGACTTTTTATGAGTAAAGTAAATGCCACATTTTTAATGGATACGGAAAAAAAAAATATTCATGACTACAGGAACTCTTTCTTTTCTAAAATAAATTTTTGGAATGAAATTGTACTGTTCTTATGCCTTCTAGAGGAAGAGAGTTAGTTTTCTCGATTGTCTAAGAAGTACAAATAATCTGTCCCTATGAACTCTTTGACTGTAAATCAAACCGACAGCAGCAGATCATACAAGTAATGTCCAAACTATGATGACATTATTTCACACTTTTAGCCCATTCAGTAGTTCATTTACTTCAAAATATTGAAATTATTTGAATGCTGCTTGTTTCTTTAATGATTTTTTGTTTTGGTGTATCATATGAATTCAGTGATCTTGAAAGGAAAAACTAGTCGTGTGGCAGGAAGGGGAAACTTCTACCTTATTTTCCTCCTTTTTTTTGTTTGTTTGTTTGTTTTGTTTTGTTTTGTTTTGTTTTGTTTTTTAATTTATTTTTAATTTTCACCAAAAAAAAGACCCTGTTTTACTTCAGTGAACAATGCATTCTGTTACTAGTTCCTATGGACAACAAAATAACAGGGTAGTGAATTTCATTTGAGGGCCTTTGCTGAGACCCTAAGCCTCAGGGTTCTCTTTATGGAAAAGCAAGCAAGCTGTATTTTTTCTGACAATGTCTACAGTGGATCCACAAAATTTTTATAAAGGAACTTTCGTCAACATTTTTTTCCCAGTATTCTTTACTGTTAAGAATTAAATCCAGGCTAAGTGTTGAGAACTGAGCACTCAGAATGTAAAATCTGCAGTTAAATAGTGATATATTTAGATACCTCTAGAAAAAAATTCTTTGTGGACTACTTTGTAACAATTTAAAACGTGAGAAAACAAGACCAAAAAGAAAAAGAAAAAGTAAAGAAAATATCCATTGATAATCAGAGTGCACAAAGTAAATCTCAGGCTTATGTTATTTGGAAGGAACAGATGACAAAACCTTTCTCTGCTCCTTTCTTTCTCTGGGTCATAAAATATCTTGCTATTGGCTCAGCTCCATTTTAGTCAAAGAACTTCCCATTTCTCCTTCTCTTCTTTCATTCTATACTTCTGTTTGAAATGGAATTGAACAGTGGAAGACTAATTTTTCTTTCCATTGAGCAATGATTCAGGAAGGCTGAGCTTGGAGAAGGGCTGGCAGGGTAGGATGGAAAAATGGTTTTCATGTGCTTTCTAATACACTTAATCAGACACACAAATAGAATGAAACGCAGTTTTTATTTTGAGCAACTCTTAAAATAATGCAGTTTGTAGAATAAATAATAAATGTACCTATCATTTTCAGGCAAAATCCATATATCAATTAAAAGAATAAATATTTCTTCTTGTATTTTAGCTACTAGACATTGATCTGATTGCCAAATATTTACCATGTGCTGCAATCCAACATAATAGAATAAAGAGAAGAGATTAAAAACGCAGTAACAATGTCTATAAGCTGTAGTAAATTGTGCTATTTTAGGAGCTGATATTGATACTTGAGGTAAAATTTTCTTTTGAATTAACTTCTTAATGATTCAGGTGAAGAAGTTAGCTATCCAGTAAATTTTGCAACCCAGGCAAAAAAAAAAATCCAGCAGACAGGAAGGTGAAAAGTCACTATCAGCTCAGGCTAAACAGTCAATGAAATATTAGTGGGAAAACAAACTTTCCTTACTTCTTGCTACGCAAACAGCAGTCAGTGCAGCGGCTCTGAAAGGGGAATGCTGATGGTAATGACAAAACAACGGAGTCAATTGTTCACATCACTACGTAAAGCTTCAAAGTTTACAGATAACATAATCACTACCATTCATAATGCAATGTTGACTTCTCCTGACATGTGTTTAAACTTTATCTTATAAAATGTATAATTTTTAAATAATGTAATCGCACCTTCTTCAAAAGCCCCTTATCTTTTATTAACTTCTTTTTTTTTCAAGAGTGAAATAACAACAAGATCAGCAGACTATTGAAAGGCTTAGCAGAACAGGTTATTTGCATTGTAGGAGAGTGATCACTATAAAAAATGTGTTAGTGTGTACCTTAAAGTCCAGACAAACAGTACATACTGACGATATATAAAAAATTCCACAAACAGGATGTTCCAGTGACTTTGCTACTCTGTTCCTTGCTAAATAAATCTATTCCTTATCATCCAATTTTGCACATACTTTCTACATGAGTCAGGGTACTGTATTTCAGTAGGATGGCTTGGAACTGTTGTGATTGCTAAAGTCTCTATAGGGTCTGAAAGATGCCTGTATTCTTGGCTTTTCCAGATGTCAAAGACACACAAAATTCAGCTATAAACATATTGCCTTAAGAATATTTAGTCTAATGAAACTCACAGAAATGAGTATTCTGAGTTGAAGAAAGCATGGATCAACTCACATATCGAGGTTGGAGTGGAAACTTGGATGGCAGCTGTTTTCTTATGCTCCCAGTTGCGTCTATTTAGTCTTGTCTCAGAAACAAAAGGAGTATGGCACACTCACTAAATAATGATTCTAATTTTACAGTGGTAGTTTGGAAGCTGTCTGGGATAAGGGTTGTGAACTCGAGTTTAAGACCTGTTATTTGTAGTGCAGTTTGCCATTCTCTACCTTTCGGCCAGACAGGCTCCTGCTTGTTTATAGGGCAGGTTAGGGCACTTAAGCTCTGGAGGTGCTATGTACTCTTCTCTCTACTATCACACTGGTTTTCAGTCTCACTTATAAAAGCTTCTGAAAACATTGTGTGAATGAATTTGCATAGAATACTGTGATGATGCCCACCTTATTTGTTCATTGTAGTTTGAACTTAATCACGTAACAATTAGACCTTGTAACTTAACTTCTTGCAAGCACATAGCCATCTACTAGACAGATGACCCTTTAAGCTTCACAATAGACTAGATATGTTTATCGGGTATTACGTGCATAAAATGTCTGTTTCTGTGGTTTTAGGTTTATATTGTGTTAAACAACTATAATACAATGATGAAAGCTACAGTGAAAAATACAGAAAAATGATACATATGTTATTTACTTTTGCACTAGAATGTTACCAGAGCTTTATTTTTTCTGACTTTCAGGCACCTTTTCTTCTTCCCTTGGGCTAAGCAAATATAAACCCATATAACAAAACATTTTTTATATAAAGCAGCTGTGAAATCAGACTGACCTTGACTTTTGTTTCTAAGTAGCTATATATTCCTTTTTAAGAAAGAGGGGTGGAGGGGGCATGTGAGGAAAATCAGACATGGAATGCGGTATGGTCTTGAATCTGAGTTAACATGATATTGTGACAAGCCAAAAGATTTGATGAGGTAATGCACTCACTCCGTGGTGCTGAATGATTGTACTAGTCCATTTGGAAAGCTTACTTATCAAGATCACTTAATGTAGATATATGAACCAATAGCTGTTTATCACTTCAACAGATATTCTCCCCAATTTCTTCGGATTCAGACATCCGTACTACAAGCTGTATTAAGAGAGGTTTTATAGATGATGTAATATAAGAATGTGAATCAAAAAAGCTGAGATCACTCATTTATTGATTTGACTTTTCATGCTCAAATTATTTAGTTGATGGATGATGTTAGGTGTATAAAGTAATGAAAACATAGGACTAGGCTATCTCCATCTTTTTGTTAATGGTTTATCAAGACGTATGGGATGGATTTGTACTTGTCTGGGGGCATATTTCCTTCATTTGTTGCCAACGGTTGCAAATACCCTAGCCACTTCAATATCCATGAAACCTGAAAGATAAGGCTACAACGTAAGGTATTATTTTACTATTTATGAGCACCATCAATTAGTTTTCTCCCTTAATGATTTGGGATCTGTATTTCTAGACTCGGTTTCTGATCTGTTCAGAGTTTGGCCTGGGGTTTGCAAGCAGCTGTTGCTACTTTCTTGGCTGTATGTATCCACACTGAATCTTTGACACAATTGCCTCTGCCTGAGGTCTGAGCTAAGGTGCTCTCAGAAGCTGTACTGCTTTCAGAATGACTGCTGTTATTCTCCTTCACCTGCCTTTGCTTTCCTCAAAATCTATTTCGTACTGTCTCATACTGCCGACTTATCACTGTCACACAAGTGCTATGAATTTGTTTATACTTAAGGAGAGAGGCATTTGCAGATAGAGTGACAACTGGGAGGTATCTCTTCTTTTTGTCGTTTATGGTTTATTATGGTACTATAATAAATGAAGATAAGTTTGAATGGCAAGGAACTGTGAAGACATGTTTGGAGATCTAACAAGTTCTAAATCTCTGTTGTTTGGAAATCTCCACATAGAGAACACCATCCTCTTCTTACCCATCAGCTTCTTACTCTTTAAATGCATCAGAAGTTTCAGGGTACAGCAGAGCTTCTACCAGTCTTCCATGAGTATTGCAAACAGAGCTTGCTAAACCCTTCTTTGCTCGTTCTTTAGGGCACTCCAGTAACAGTAGGATATGTTCCCACAGCTAAAAAACTTTGTCTCCACAACTGTCTAGAAAAACAAACATATAATTAGAAGCCAGGAGTGCCTGAGGTCTGGTCCTGGCTTTGTCTTAATATCTCTTGGACAATAAGTAACTTCTTCCTGTTTGGGTTTTCCTCATTGTAAAATAGGAATAATAATATTCACTCACTTAGCTCAGGGGGAAGTGAGCATTTGAATTGGCTGTCTGTAGAATTGAATACATGCAAATCTTTATTTTCTTACTAATTCTGTGTGTTTTCTTTGTGCAATGCACATATGAAGCTTCATATAAATTGTTGATTAGGGAGGAATGAAGAAGCTGTAATAAATTGAAAATTACTAGTTAAGCCTGAAAAATGTAGAATATACCTTTGTAATTGCTACCTAATTAAAGAATTATAGTGATAGATTTTTTTTATTGTATAAACTATAATACAGTGAAATAGTGTTGTCTGTCTGGACAGAAGTCTTGAAAGACAAAAACAGACACGCTGACCTCTGTATGGCTGGGTGAAATGACATCATTAAAATATATGCCTCCCAGTTATGGAAGGGAAGACAAATAAACAGAAATGAAAATAATGGGAAGGGATCACTGAGTAACAGCAGCCAAAAAGGAGACAGATTGCATAAATATTTCTGAGCATACCTAAAAAAAACACCCACTGCACTATAGACATGCAGCATAAAGTGGATAAGCAAAATCAACAGATCAACAAATTGTGAAGCATCCATATCTAATATACTGTTTGCAAATTACTGGTTTTTTTTTTCTGCTACACTTGCTTTCTTTATTATTATTTTATTCATTTTTAACAGAATACTTTTGACTGCAGTGTTGCATTCTATTCTCCAAGAATAATTCATTATATATTTTTGTTTCCTTGAAATGACTTCTCAGATTTTTTGTTAATTTGACAGGTTAAATTTCATTTCCATTTTTCCTTTGGAATAAAGTTTTGTGATTTTTCTTTCTTAAAAACATCAACCACTTTGCATTTGAAAATTAGAAACATCTGACACAAGTAATATTGGACATAGCTACAACTGGAGAAGAAAATGTGTTAACGAAAGATTATAAAATAAAGTCAAGGTAACCAGACCATAGCTGTCTTTTATATAACCTTGTGTATCACTGCTTCTCCCATGACAGTTTCATTAGGGAGTTAGCCTTCTTCAAAGTGGTTGAAGTAGGATCCTTATAGCATGGTACTGGGTGACAATATAATGACATGACTCTCCAGAATGAGAGGATACCCTGGAAATTGTTTAGATGAATCAAAATATTCACAAAATTGTCTAAAATACGAATATCACCTCACTGTTTTCTCAAGTCTACAAAGAAAGAATAGTGGTAGTTAACACCCTAGTAAGTTGACTTAAGAGACTTGAATTTATGTTCCTGTTCTACCTCTTATTTAATATTGTGCAAATGACTAATTTTTGAATGCAGCTAAACAGATAGTTAGGAGGCGAGGGCCTGTTTGTATCTTGAAGGTCTAAGGGACAAATCTATATGCTGCATGCAAAATTTACCTAAGCCAACTCTAGAGTTGGAAATCCTGGAGAATCTGACATAGATGCCCCTGCATAGATCAGGTCTAGAACCTCATGAAATGCTTTATTCAAGGTAATAAATCTGGTTCCTCAAGAATATTTGCTCAGGCACAACATGAACATGATTCCTACGCCTTCGTTTTCAGATCCGGAAAGAGGACACTGCCCTACTCCTGTGAAATTACCTTTTCATGTTCAACTAGTTTAGGATCTCTGAACAGCGGCATCTGAATCTGGTCTGTTTCTGCATCTGAAGCAGACATGCCCCAAATATTTAAAAATGTAGAAATTAACCTCCTGCTACCCAAACCTCCTATTTCTGAAGGCAGTTTAATAACACTTTCCAGAAATGCCTGAAATGTGCTTAGGCACATTTAATGAGAGCCAGATAACGAGAGCTAACATAGACTGACACATTTATGACATCCTATAATGAATTTGAAGAATTTAGCCAGTATAATTGACATACACCTGATATTCACTCTTTGCAGATATTCCATAACATGGCTGATTTTCTAAAACAAAGGAACCTGTCTGAGGCAAACTTGCCAACCTGATACCTTTACTCCAGGTGAGTATTACCTCTATATGTGAAATTTTTCAATAATCTTACAGTGCTGCTTGAGTTATAGACCACTAATCCATAGCAGTAGAGATAGCAGAATTTACCTCTAAACAAAGAGCAGATAGTAAAAAAGCTATCAAACATACCCCCCTACACACACATCTGCAGCCTGCCAGGTTTTTAATGCCAATATTTACCACTATGACTACCAGCCTCAGGAGATAGGTGAAGCAAAATGTAAGCACAGACTGGTGATAGGGCCGTTTAAAAGTGCAAACATGCTAAAAGAAATTCTACACTTCAAAGGAGTCTGCCACAGTGAAGTCACCAGCAGGACTACTAACAATGCAATTTTTATAAATGAGTGCCCAGTAAGCTAATACACTTTTTAAATATGAGTCTTTGTGCCAAGTGATAAAGTACAATCATTATCAATCTGGTAAAATGAATGAACTTTCAACAAGAATCGACGGTGCACACTGTGTACGCACTTTGTCAGTCCTACACATGGCACAAAGGAGAGTTATCTGAAACAAATCCCTCCTGTGAGGGAGGAATAGGAATCAGTAAATATACAAAGCGGTTATCGCGCAGGGTGATAACATTTATGATGTGTCGATTGTATTATGTGTAATATACAGGACAAATGAGTTTCATGAGTGTACGAGTTTATTGTCCACGTGTGCAATGGCAGTCAGGGCAGTTTAAGAAGGCTTCATGCCGAGACAGCTCCCATCTTCTACCTGTACACTGGATGACTTGCTTTGTTATCCCCATGAAATTTCCACTTTACTCTTCCCCCTGGGTATGAGGCTTCGATCACTGCATGAATCACTCGCTTTTAAACTAGCTCTGGTGGCTTGGGTTTAGAAGAAAGCTCGGTCCCTTTTTATGGAAAAAACTGCCAAACCTGCATTAGCTTTGGTGTCACGAGGTTGTTTGCAGTGAAAACCAAAGGACAAAAAAGACCCAATTAAAACCCTTATAAAATCATCCAAATCACGACATAAGAAAATCAGCATAACAGCCCTATTTGGGATATCTAAGAAAAAAGCCTCTAGAAATTCTCTAATCTACATCATTTATCTGCAATGATTTCCACTACGTAGTTGCACTTGATGTGAAAAAGTGGTTCTTTTCACTGCAAACAATAATGTATGGTGTGAGATCTGAAGTCCACCCAGTGCAGTCTTCTGACCCCAGCAGGGACCACTGCAAATGTTTAGAGGAAATGAAAGAGTTCTACTATAGACAAACAACCTATGCCTATGGGTTACAAAAAAAAAAAGGAAACACCACAAAAGAGAAAATGGCAACAGACATAGCTCATATTGTCATGTTATCTTACACCCTCTGCTCAAAACAGTATTACTAGCATACCATACTCCTACTCCACTATGTTGTACATCAGGGGTAGCTGCAAGTTACCTTAGATTGTGTACTAAAGTTCATTTACTGAACTGTCCTATGTTGTTCTTTTTTTCCTCTACATTCAAAGATTTAAAAAATCTGAGGGCCTACTGTATCTGTGGATTGGATTCTACAAATACATAGAAACCTCTACTTAGGACTTTCTTCCATCAGATTAAATATGCTACTTACGTAAACATGACTACGTGAGTGAGAAACAGTATATGATGTAACTGATACTTTTTTCCATTTATTTGGGACTGTACACCATTGTGTAACTAGCATAGTTAAAACACCATTTCCCGATAAAAGAAGGATGTTGACAGTATACATATCTTTACAAATTAAATTAATTCTGTTGTATCCAGGAACTCTAGATGAAGAGAAATTGTAGAATCATGAAGACATGAAATCCAGGGAGAAAAATTATCTGATATATATGGTAATTATGTGACATTGTGATAAGCACCTCAGAAATATGATAGATAGACTTTGCAATACACTGTTTCCCTGATAATCTTTCTACGTACATACTCGTTCTTTCCTCTTCAGAACAATATTCAGCTGCTAATCTCTTTACACTTGTTCTTTGCCCTTTTGGTCCCATTCACAGCCACATGAATGACTCCCCTTCCAGTTCACATAGCATTCTATGAACATTGCTGATGGTTCAGCTAGCACACAAATCACAAGCAATAAATATGTAAATTGTTCATTTTCATGTAAACACAAAGGCTTCAATAGACTTTTCATGCACAAAGACAGTTGCTGGAAGTTGGGGACCTTCTAAGAAATGAAGCATGACTGGGAAAAGTTTATCATGGATGCTGATAAAGTGAATATAAATCAATAAATACTTTGCTACTACTTGCAGATACCAGGTTCAAAAAAAATATTGGAGGATTCTTGGTAAAACATAATCTATTTCATCTTGAAAAAAAAAGGATATTCTGCCCAGGATTAATTTGATATAAATCTTTGGCTACTGTAGCAAAGTGGTCAGAAATCCCAGCTGTGAAAAAAAAAAATATAATTTCATACTTTAAAATTAATACAGTAAACTTTTGTTGAAAATCACTTAGCAAGTGCAGTTATAAGCAATAAAATCTTAGCCTCAGAGAGCAAAGAGAGCGAGTTAAAAAAATTAATTAATTTGGGAGATGCTACACAAAAAATAGCCTAAATATTAAAACTATTTGTAACCAAGTAATACTTGAACTTTTTTCTTGATAACTCCTCTGCTGTCTTAACATCTTAATTTTCCTTCCTCATCTTTCCTACTTGAAGGCAAATATGCAACCTACCAAAGTAATTGACTTTGCTGTTGATATGGAGTATGCCAGTGTAGAGCCCAGATATTTACAGGATTAAAAGTATATTTTCTTCAAAACACTGTGTGTAAATAAAAAAAAACAAACAACCCACAACAAAACCAACTCCTCACCCACCCCCGCCAAAAAAAACCAACCTTACTAGCAAATCACAGGCCAGTTACATCTGAGGGGACTTGTCTACAGTTCCTTTTTTTTCAGGATAGAACTGAACTTTAAAATCTATATAATTTTCTGTTGCATTTTTCAACATGGCCAATTTATAGTTTAGTGTTACTATATACATTTTAATTGTACATTTTAGTTACGATCACAATGCGCAGTTTCAAATAGTTTCGGTTTACCTGCTTTCTCTCCACCTTCGTTTAAACTACCTTGATTCTCAGATCTGTGAGCATCTATTTTCGAAACATTAAATAACTGCCAGATGCCCAGCAGTCAGCACTTCCACAGCCTTCCCCGCTTGCTGTGCCCCATTTTACCTCCTGTCTCTCCAGACCCTGTCTCACCCAGCCTGACTGGTTCAGTGCTATGTTAAACAGCTGTGTTGTTGCCATGCCGCCTTTCTCGCCCTGTGCTCTGCACACAGCAGACTGCTAGCATCCAGCCTTATTTTTGCCGTACAGCCGTGTTCATGCTTCAACGATTCCACCTTTACAATTTTTACTAATAAATTACTGTGCAACTGTAGTAGTACGGTAGTAAAGCAACTGTGTTTTATATCTAGATATATGCAGTTTCTGTCTGTCATCTTCTGCGGTGCTGTTTGACGTAGCGTTTGACAAATACCAATACTGTTTGGCATGTCCATGCTAAGAGCATATGCCAGCACATTGAGCTTTTAGGAATTGCCACTGCAGATATTAATTTGATAAGATAATGTCAAATCATGGGTAATGTTTAGTAGTAGATGCTTCAGCCATATTTGAAAGAAATCCCTAGTGCGGGAAAAGTATGTCAATAAGCTCGTAAAGTGTCTCTTCCTCAGTCCTTTCAGTTAGCACAAAGCTGGTGCTCTGAGGAATGAGAATTTATATTTATGGCTGGTAAGTGTATTGTCTCTGATAAAATCAATATTCTCCACATGTGATTCCTGCTGTTTATTTTTTAATCAGAAATGCTTCTAGAGTCTGGCAGTTTAGGGTTACAGAGCTGTTTGAAAGGATTGGCTACAATTTAAATTTTGAACTAAATTTCACAAAATGTCTCCTTTTACAGGTCGCAGTCTAATTTCTTCATCATTCTGCTTCTCTCTGATCTCATTTTCCTCTCTTACCTAAACTAAACCATTGGGATTCTGCCAATCTCATTTTATATGAAAACAAAACGGCATGAATGATTGTTTTATAAAACAGCAAAGTTAATTTTCTATTACCCTGCATTTTTGTGACTATCTAATAACTGTTAAACCCTTCTTAATGAATAGTTGTTTCTTTGACATTTACCTTGCCACTATATTTTGGTACAAGCGCTTCAACCTGTGCCACGACTCTGGACTGGTTCAGTTCTCTCACTCGATACAGAGGTTAAGTAGAGTCTCAGATCTGACTTTTGTCCCCACAGGCACTGAGTCCAAATCCAAACTTGAACAAAACTATTAAAATTAACATGAAGGCAATGTCATCCAGATTTTGTAATCAGACTTCAGATGTTTTCTCAGGAAACAGACATAGGCCATGACTTCATTTAGTATAAACTCACACAGAAATTTTAGTGCACAATTATTAGCATAATTTAAAATCATCATTTTAACATAATAAAGACACATAGATTCTTTTTTAATTGCTTTCAGGGTTTTGAGTTTTAACTCAAAACAATGTACAAATGTACATTCTACAAACCCCATATTTGTACAAGTCCTCATGTGCAAATGTCAGATTTTTTTCTGCTATTGTAAGTGCTAAAATCTTACTTTCTCTTAAGTGAAAACTGAGAATTCTCATCTGTTCTCGGCAACTGATGCTCTCAGAAAATGCCACAGAACATGAAGTTCACAGTAAAATAAGAGATGCCAACAATGTATTCTTAATAAATATCTCATAACCATTCTTCCAACCATAAGTGGCAGCAAGTATCAAACATTCATGGCTGGCACGATGGAAGAAAGCTGAAAATACACTTCTGGCTCTCATTCTGACGACAACACACATCAGCTGCTGGTGCTTGGTTGGTGGTGTGGAGAAATGGGGTCCTGTGACTAGTAGCAGATCATGGTCCAGAGGATATCAGTTCTGACATGTGGTAGGAGACAGAGAATACTCAGGAGAGTCTTTGCGTAGCCTGTTCAGCACAGCCAGCTCTTGGCTAATTAGCCTGTCAAGGGAGCTGGCTCTGGCTATACTTGTCTTTTATTAACTGGGATGCCCTCCAATTTCAGTTTATTGACAGATAATTTTCTGTTTGATTGGTGACACCAAACACATTCGTTGGTTCCACACCTCTCCTTGTCACACCTGGATGCATTAGCATTTTTGCAGCTAGTCAAAACACCTAAGTCCGTGTTGCATTATGATGCATTCACCTATACTGGTGAACATCAATCCAGAAGAGAACTTGGCTTCATTCCCAACTTGCCAGGAGGCAGTGAGCATAGACACAGAACAACCACTTATAGCTCCATGTTTAAGAGGTGCCAAGAATCTGTAGCTCCCATTGAAATACTGCCATTAATCTCTATGCAACTGTTGCTTTTATGAGAAGAATAATTCCGAGTTTGCGCAGTCACACTGGCTTGGACACCTGTCTTGACAGAGCTCAACACCTCCTGCAAAAGCAGACTATGTATAAGACACATTTAGGATGGAGGTCAGAGGGACATTTCTGGGTACACTGGGAAGGAAGTGATTTGGAACTTACCATGAATTTACCAAGCCTAAATCATGTCTAACTAAACTGATTGCTGTCTGTGGTAAATTACTAGATTTTGGGACAAGGAGAGAGTAGACAATATCACCTACCTGTACGTTAGCTAGGCTTTTGACACAATATTGTATGCGGGTTAGAATGTCACAATCTGGATGCAAGGCCAACCAGCTAGACAAAAATCTTATTGGATGATTGGTCTCAAGGAGTGGTAGTAAATGGGTTGCATGCTGCCTAAAACCTGGTAAAACATAGTGGTCTATATACCATGATGTGTCTTGTTTAACATCTTCCTCTATGGCCAAGGGGAGGTAAGAGAACACTTGCTTCTCAGGCTGGCAGGTGACACCAGACTGGGGAAACTGAAACTCTCTGGAGAGCGGGGCTGCCATCCTGAGGAACCAAGGCATGCTTGAGGAGCAGGCCTTGTGCAGTTCAGTCTGGACAAACACTGAGCCCGGCCCGTGGGCTGTGGTCCAGGCTGGGCACTGCCTGCCCGGGCAGCAGCTCTGTGGGAAAGTCCTGAGGGCCCCTGGGGACACTGAGCTGCACAGGAGCCACCCTGGGGCTGGCAGAGTTTGGCACTCTAGGAACAGGAACTGCTGAGACTGGCATTTTTTCTCTGATCCGTAGCAGTTTGTTTACACTGGAAAAAATAACACTCCTTTATTTAGACCACATGAAATCTCTGTCTATCTTGTTTGTGACTCCTTGTTTCAGCTGGGAGGAGCAAAAAGCATATTTTCCTGATTTACACAGGGGAGTAAAATAGTCCTATTTTCTGTAACTGAACATTTCTGAAAGACAATGAGAGCTTGTCTTCCTGCCTATGGCTTCGGAAGGGATACCATCTAAACAGCAGCCTGAGACCAGAGTCAGGGGGCTGGTGAGGTTCCTCCACTGGCAAGAAGCAGCAGCATGAGCTGTGACTGCTTTGACTCCACCGGTTAGAGAAAGTTGGAGGGAGGAGAGCCTGAATGCTGGAATTGCTGTGCATTTGGATAGAAGGGAAATAAAAAGTGATGTAGGTGAGATGACAGATAAAAAGAGAGATTTCAGTGGGATCTAAAAGCCCATAATTGGATTCTGACAGAGGGAAAAATAGAAGGTTCCTTTTTCTCTTTCCCAGACGCTGGCCTTGCCCTCTCTCAGACTGTCCACTAGTAATGGCATTTTGAGCAATTTATTTACGTTTGTTAAAAAAGGTCTTCCCTGGGTAGCTACGAGCATATTCTATAACCTTATAAACTTGTGTAATTGGTGTCTGTAGTGCTGACTTTTACAATGTCCGTAAAACTAATTTGTGATCTTTAATGCTGTAATAAGTTACATAGTCCAAGAACACAGAATGAATATGATTTTGAACAAAGTGTGAATATTTGAATGTAGTTTTAGAAGCCAGACCAAGCCTAGCTTTGAAAAATACTGGAAGCTTGGTGGGATGAATGAAATTCCTTTTCTTGACAGTCTGTAAACATTAGGGAGTAATAGCAAGGTACTTAATTGGTTCTTTCCTAGCTTATTCCCCTATATTAGCATCAACTGAAGTCAGGAACAAGCTCTGTGCAGAACATGGTCTTGAACTGTATTGATTTGCCTTTCCTGGTTAATGAGTATTTACATGATTGCACAAATTGAGATATTTAATTTTGGGAATCATTTAATTTTAGTTTACTTATTGAAATATAAAATGTCAAAGGAGTGCACAGAAGACTTTCTTTTTAAAATATGGTTGCCTAATAAAAGATATTCTCTCTGGGGACTTTGTCTGGATCAGAACAGAGATGTGAGTGTTGCCAGAATGCAATTTAGGTGTCTGGACAATGCCGAACATGCTGTCGAGACACAGCTAACTGACAGTCAGGAAAGCATGGAGGTAATGCAATATTTTCCACAGTTGCCAGATTTTGCTTCCAGAGGAGCAAGTTTAAATTAACTTCTACATTTCCATATTTCATGGAGATTTGTTATTCTTTTAGGTGCTACTATTTTGGAAATAATATGTATAACAAGAAGATAGTGAAAATCAAGTTCAATGCAACTTTTCTGTTTCAGTAATTGTATTTTGAATTTATCAGATATACAGAAGAGCTTCCAAGATGGCCTGAGAGAAAAACTAGCTGGAATACACTGGAAGAAGTAAAGGAGAAATTTAAAGCTTTGAAATTTCTGAATACATCAAGTTTCCAAACCAGCTTCAGCACAAGAAAATGTAAGCCTGTGTACCTTGAGCTTGTACTGACAAGGAAGGCTATATTTGCCTCTGTTTCACTAAAACTCAGCTAAAGCAATTTTGATTAACAAAGGCTGTGAAGTGTCACAGAGTTAATGGCATCCTGAGAGGCAGGGCATATCAGTTAGATTTAACTCCTCTGTGGAAAGTAGTTCATAAATAAAACCTCAAGATCTCCTGACAAAACATTTTCTGAGAAATGTAAAATTATAGGTGTATGCTTGACAGTAAAATTTATACTAGAAGCAGTAAAAAGAACTTTATTAACATAAACAAGTCAAGTATCCTAATCCCTTTCAGAACTCCTAAGCTTCTCAATAAGATGAACTCTGGACAAGAGAGTTATCTTGCATATAATTTAGCTTTAGGAGAGACCCTTGTCAGCATCTTTTTGAACAATACATTCTCTCAAAAGGCATTCGAAGGGTTTGTACAACTCCTGGTGTAATGCAGTTGTCACAAAGGCTGAATTTCATTGCAGTTTTGGGTGAAAAAGGAAACAGAAATATGTATGGAAAGGGTTAATTTTTTTAGGCTAACACAGATCCTCAATTATTTATCACATTTCATGAAATTTGAAGGACATTAAATGAAGGCAGCTGTACTGGCTCCTGTGTCAGGTTACTGTCTGACACCCAAATAACAGAGAAAGACCACTTCTTCATGTCTTTGCCACCACACATTGTACGCCTGGTGAAAGCTGTCAATAATTGTTGGGTTTTTTTCTCCTTCCTAAATGCTCATAGGCGACTTCAAACAGTCCTGGTAGTAACAGAATCAATACCTTAGCGCCAGCAGCCGTGGCAAAACTGTTATCATTATTGTGTTTACCCTCGATCAGGTTATGCTCTTTCCTCCCAAAGCCACTAAAAATTCCAGCAAGCACACACAGCATCTCCTTGGCAAGTTCTTTCTGCCTTCTACAGGCATCAAACATGTTTAATTTTTTTCCCCTCATGGGAGGGTGCTATGGCTGAGAAACAAATTGAGATAAAAACAGGCAAAAGATTGCTCAGTTTTTAATTAAATGTCATCAGGACACAGTTTCAAAACACCAGTGATTATTAAATTGGCACCCCGACCTGATAAAACAAGGAAAAACTAAGCCAGAAGGAGAAATGGACCATGAAAAACTTTGGGTTTACTATAATAGTAAACAATATACCTTTCCTGTGATTTTCCTCTTTTCTCAGACAAAGCACACACATGTGAGATTGCACTCAGAATGCTGAAGACAGAACCATAAAAAGGTGTGATTTTATATAGACACATTTAGCCTACCCTTTAATTAATCAACTTAATGCCTCATTTTTACTTCAACTCATTCAGCATTTCTGGCTTTGTTGTGTCATTAAATATGACATTTCCACATTTGAAAAAAAAATGTCAAGCTATAATGATACACCTACTGCAGTGTACTGCCTCTACTAAACAGAAGTCATGATTGACTGACAGCTTGAGTCTCAGAAAGAATAATTTTCAGTAAATAGGAAATACCTAACTTTCATTAGTGGCTTTAAAATAGTTGGAAAAAAAGTGAAGCAAAACAATTTTTTCTATTTTCTTTCTGTTTCATAAATCATTAATCCTTTCACTGTTACTTAGTATATGCCTTTTTAATTTTTTTTTTTTATTTGTTATGCTTATATCTCAACCTATGGTCACCACAGATGTAATGCTAAAACAACTCATTTATCACAGTTTGGCTCAAGTAAAAGAGCTGTGTCACTTACTAGGCAAAGTGACATGTATTAATCATGGGTCTGTTCTAAAAGATCTAGTCATATTACTCCTTCTGAGTGTACAGAGTCAATGGGAAGACAGAGAGCAAGACAATTAAAGAAATTTTAGGAAAGAGGAGAGTTTACTACGGTTACTCCTCCTAGTTCACCGCCATTACAACTCTTGCTGTAGGACTTCTATTCCTAGTACATTTGGTTTTTTTTGATTATTATTTTTTAACAACCAGGAGGAAAAAGAACCCTAAGGTAAATACCAGTGAAAGTAATGATTCAAATCGCTAATCAGGATCAGAGCCTAGATTTTTCAGCATCATGGAACTTCATTTAGATGACTGAATCCCTGGTCAAGCTAAGGAATAAGCTATTCCTCAGAGATTTGCACCCTTAAATGTGAGTGCCAGTCTTCCTTTGATAATAATGTAGGTCTAGAATTAGAGGCCAAGTTCTCTGCTAGTAAAAAAGCCCCATGAAAGAGAGGAAATAATGCAAACATAGAACTTTCTTTGTCCAACAATAGAATTTGTAAAAAACTTCTAGATTGTCAAGTTTCTTAAGAAGAGACAGCTATGAAATGACCGTTCACTAAAATTGCAATGGAAAGGTATTTTCTACCACTGTAAAGACTTCATGATTTTTGAAAACCAGGGCCATACGTATAAACCTCTTATAAAGAGCTGATTTAAAAACAAAAAGTCAATAATTTTTTTCAATATCTGAAAGAGAGTAAACACTTTAAAATTATATCTTACATTTTCAAAGAAAAAGTAATTTTGATATCATAAGAACATACATTGTTTGGAAAATGATATGTAATATCAAGGAATTTTTTTTCTTTTCATTTCTGCTTCAGAAATCTGTCAAAGAACGATTCTTTCACATAGAGGTTTCTGTTCTGATGAACTAATGATTTTTTTAAAAACAATTTCACTGAAAAATTCTTCATCAGCTCTACTGCTGACACTGATACTAATGACTAGATTTGGTCATTACGCAAAGCTCCCCTCTCTGATCCTGTGAGGGGAACACAAGCTGTTCACCAGACAGTCGAGCCTCAGTGAGGTGCTGGAGTGTGGAGTGATGACCTTATCTTCTCCCTGTGCTGTCTGTTCTTTGGGGCTATGCAGAGCTGTTAGGAGTATAACTCATAACCACATTTGTGTGGACTTTTTCACCTGTTGCTGAGTCCTGCCTGTCACTGCTGAGAAGATCTAGTGGCATATTTTGGCACATGCTCCAAGGCTTCTTAACAGTGTCACTGAAGAAACATAATATTGCCAAGTAATAACATTTCACAGGCAGCCAAGAGCCATCACTTACATTGTTCTTATTTACAGTACTGCTGAGTTTATGTCAGGTGCAGCTAAGCTCCACAAGAAGTTGTGCTAGAGCATAATTCATATTTGTGCCTTTGTTTTTTTTTTTAATACTCAATGTACATCCATGTTTGCATTCCCTGTTTCTGTTCAACACCATGGGTCATTCTGCATCACTTCATGAAAAACATATTGAATCATCCCCAGTAATCTCAGTAGATAACTCCCCATAAAGATACAAGTAGAAGAAACTCAAATTTCTATTCAAAAAGAAGTAAGGGAGTATCTATGATATGTTTGCTCTGCAATTTACTAGGATGTTTAGCCAAATTTTACAGATTCACATGGCTAAGATATCAGCTTCCTAAATTTGGGGAAAACTGCATTGAAAAGGGCCAGTCTATGAGTCTTTTCCATACACTATCTGATAAACTATGTTGTTACCTGTGTAGAAGGATTTCTGTGCTAGTATATACTCAACTACAATAAATATAACATTTATCATAATATCGGAGAGTAATTCCAGTGGCTACAGACATGAAGAAATCTATTCTGTTGAAAGGAGAAATTGTCGGTGCAGTATGAAAGGAGTTCAGGAAGAAAATGTATACCATTGTAAACACTGCTTTCTGTGAGATTATGTATTGTGTGATCCCCTTCAGACATGTGAAAAGACAAGAATAAATGCAACCATTATAATCTACTGAATAACATCTCTCCTAAAAGTTTTTTATAAATCATCCAGTCCTTAGAAATTCTGATAACAATATTTTTCTTTTCCATTATATATATTTTTAAATTAAGTATCATAGACAAACATTGTTTAGATAGAAAACTAATGTTATTTCTTTGAATTACCTTGAAGTAAAGTAGAATGCAAGAGGATATAATATGAATCTGAAGTCTTTGGTCAATATGAAACTTTCCCACAGCCCACTCCTGTCTTTCCAAAGACTGGGATGTCTGGTATATGTTACGGTCCTGGATTGCAAACAAAAATATATGCAATCATTTTATAAAGGAAGTATTTAACAATGTAATCATCACCTCTAGCATACCATTATATTACCTAGGTAGTAGTCCTAAACTGGTAGAGGCACTATTTGAGAAGTCCACTTCCTTTAAAGATATTACGTAACTCTGAACATCAAGAAGGCAGCCATTGACCGATAAGATTAGCAATGCAACTGTTGAGATGGTTTATAGATTAGTTAAGAAAAGCTGTTGTTGAACTTGGGATAGTGAAACAGTAACTTTTTACTTTTCACAAAGGGTCTGTGAAATATATCAATCACATCCCTTCTGCTGGTACTGAAAAATGAAGCAGAGGCTGAGTTCATCCTCAGCTCTTGAATACACTGTAATTACTCTAACTGCTCGTGCATTTATTTTTACTTCAATTTTTCAGTGGCAAACCATGGTCAGAGTAGAGATAAAGTCAGACTATTTCTTTTGTTGGCTAGACCAAGATACACATCACTGTGTGCAGAGTATTTGTGGTGTTTTGTCTTCTGGTTTTTCTGTTAGCACTACTACAATCCATAAATCCTAGCTACTTTTGCAGAAGGCAATGTTGAATGACTCTGTAGTCACTTCGTGTGAATATGTGGGTAGATGGGAATTTTGGAGTGTGACATGGAATGGCTTTACCATTCACAAAGTAATTATTTATCTCTCTGAGTTAAGTAGCAGGGGCAGCAAAGACCTGAGTTTCAGCTCTAGGGTTCTTCTAGAATTCGCTAAGCCCACCTTTTTTCATGCTACTGTGTCCACTCAATGTAGACACCAGCACAGGCTCCTTCTGCCTCTTAAAATTCAATGTAGACATAGCCTCAAAGTCAAGATTAGAAACAGTAGGTTAGAACTATATCTGTCTAACGAAAGAAAATCTGTTGTTCCAAATCTAAGCCTAGTGTGGAAAGGCTTCACTGTCCTGCCACCGAAGTCAGTGGGAAAAATTAAACAGTTTTTAAACTTCAAGAGGATCACTGCTGTTGTAGCATCTTGAAGTTGAAGAAGTAATATATAATCTTAATTTTTACTAAACCCATACACTGAGGCAAAACAGTGGTAAATATTTTTTAAAAAACGCTTTATCTCAGAAGCTTGGAAGTTTTATCTCTACGTTTTAAAATGAAAGTAATTTATTTTTAAAAATAAATACAATCAATTTTCTGAATTAAATTATTTGGCACTCGTGTTGTCCTATCTCAACTTTTCAAGTTATTTCATTCATTTTTTTAGATCTGCTATCTTGTAATTGTCCATAATATGTCCTTTAAAAATAAAGAAATGCCATAAGTATGTTGAAGAACCCAAGAGTATTGATAACCCTTCTTCAACCATTGTGTCTCTGTCCTTTCTTTTGGGAGGAAGTGTCTATTCACTCCGAGTGTTCCCCAGACTACCATTAATGATCTTCCATGGAGAAACTGCAATTTCTGGCTCCCTCTGATGGTCCACTTTGGTATTATATGCTCATAATTATGCATTCAGGTACAATATTCCACTTATAATTTTTTCCTAAGTCATTCTTGGATATGAATATCATGGCTCCATTCCTTTACTTCTATTCTCTTTTTTGAGACAGTATTTGTGAGATACTTTTAAACTTTGGTATATGAATCTCCAGCCAGCCACTAGCAGGTCTCTAATACTTTATGTTCTTAAAATTGCAAATTAGCATTCTAGGGCTTTCTCTTTCCAGGTTTCCATAGAAACTCTTGTACAGCTTATTCATTAGAAAGAGTTCTGTTTAATTGATCTCCTAATGTATTGCTTAATAGTAACTGTTAAGCAGTCTTTTGTTTCCAGGTCATATTTAGGGTTCACATATTTGCATAAAAGCATTTCATTAGCCGAAACCAATCATTATTAGTAATTTTCTTTTTTTAGTTTAAAATAACTAAACCCTCATTGACATTTTCTGAATAGCAAATATTTATATCTTGTTGAATGGGTTTTCTCTGTGAGCCTGGGTGCTTTGTTTCTCTGAGCAGCAAGAAAATTACAGAGCTTCAAAATGTTAATCAGAGAAGACAAAAAGAAAGTGGCTTTTTTTCCAATTGAAATGTAAATGCACAGTGACGATAACTATAGGCCACAGGCAATATTTGATGACAAAGTTGTAATGGATAAATATCCTTTAAAAATCACAGTAATGCACTACCCAACTTGAATACTCTGGGATTTTTTCTATTATGCATAACAATGATTTTCTGATGTTTTAGGCTATGAAAGTTTAAAATCTCAAATAAATCTTCTTTTGCAGTATGGTACTGTCCAAAACTCTTCCCACTTAAGGTAGTCAGATTTGATGAATATTTTTATAGTCAAATATATTAATTCATTTGGTTCTGCATGAGTTGCAAGCTGTTTTTCAGCTCACTGGGGCACATGAATGTCAAACAATTCACCCACAGTCCCATGATGAAGTTTAGTTCTGACAATAGAGAAATTGTATTCACCAAGAGCAATCATTTAAATACTTTCTGGATAATAACTGCTATGGAAAACAAAGTATATGCTTTCCAGCAACTTTTCCTTGAACACTTTAAAAAGAGCTAACCCATCAAACTTTCTCAAGTGTGAATGGAGAGTGTATATATATATATAGCTGGATTCGTGTTATACATACTATGAGTTTGGTTCACAAATTCACATTAATTGATTATAAATCTGGCTATTCTAATGTTTTTAATTTTATTTTAATCTTCTTTCTGTTTTTTCCAGTGCTTGGAGTTGATGGTTTTCAAGATTTGCTCACAAACATAAGAGCTTTAAGTATGATTCTTTCACTGTTTTCGTTCTTTTTAAATAAGACATAATATTCTCAGTCACAGAACTTCAAGAAAGACCTGTGAAAATAGAAAATATGGAATGATTTCTAATGAATTACCAAGACTTAGCAGGAGCTACATGTTTCTAAAAACAATTAATTCCCTTCAAATCTCAAAACATTCATAAGCATTTGTTCCTCTGAGTAGTCCAATGTAGTATGCGTAACTTGAACAAAAACCATAATGCTGGGAAAAGAGTTTAGAGGGTCTATAGTGAAAAAGAAAGCAAAGGTATCATGTTTGACCTTTTATGTCCTAATAAAATACTGGTAAAAATTGATGTTGTTATTGCTAATGTTTAGATATTAAGATGAAGCTATCCAGGAAGAGAAATAAATGCCATTAATATTTATGATAAATCATAGTCTAAACCTAGTTCACCAACTCAAAGCCTCTAGTTGTCTATCCTGAAATAATGCATGTGAATATTTCTTGCCCCCTGATAATTTTAAAATAGGTAAGAACCATCTCTAAAGGAAAAGCAACTTGATAGGAGTTTTTCAGGAGTTCCAAATATCTGGTTCTATTTTCCATACATTTTCTGTCATTTTGTAAAATCTTGGTATGGAAAAAAGCTGTGCCAAACTCTTCATGAGAAGCTCATTTATTAGTATAGACCTAAGACAGAGCAAGTGTGAACTGATATCTTTTTGTACACATATGAAAATCATTTTAGTAAATATTGTTATGCATGTTTGTTTGCATGAATAATAATTAAACTTGTGTCAAAAAAACAGGTTTTTTTACTGTTTTGAGTATTCACTGAGATGTCTGCTGAGGACTGAGGATCACCTTTAAAGTCATCAGGGATGAATTACGGAATCAAAGAATTATGCTACAGGCTCAGGATCATTACAGTGAGTTTTTTAGACTTTTATAGAACAGGAAGATAATTTGTAACATTTAGATATTTAAAATTACATGTTTTAGATGCAGGAAAGATAAAAATTATTATTTTTCTGCTAATCATAAAATCACTTCAAAATTTTTTCCCTGCAGGGGTAATATCAACCATGACCATCTTACCAAAAAAACTATTCTTAATTTATATTTTAAATTACTTTCCTTCTCTGCCTTTGATATTTTTCCTTGCTGTTTGAAAAACTTTGAGTATAGCGACAGAGTAATAACTTTATAGTCTTCACTGATGCCTACTTGTTCTTAGGTTTAGAAAACTGCCTTGTGAAACCAGCCTTAGCAGTAATATACCAGCTACTACGGAACAATCAAACATATTGAACAAAAGCAGTAGTTTAGGGGCAGTTATACTTGCTTAATCATGTTGTTTTCCCCTACAAAGAGGGACAGACATAAGAAAGAAATGAAGCACAAAGGAGCAAAAGATGCAGGCTCTCTTAATGCCTTTCTCCAAATAGCACTCTTGAACTACTGATGTGTGTGTGCTCTAAGAAGCCTCAGTAATTTTAAGACTTGGCAACTATCTGTTGGCTACAGCAAGAAGGAAATAATCTATGGTCTCAGGTACTATTCTTTCCTAGCAATTTATTTGCTCTGTGAAGTTCAGCAAACTACTTCCATTTTGGTTTTGAAACAAAGAATGTGTGAGAGAGGGACACACTGATAGCATGCATACACTTGGCCATGGCTACTTGTGCGAGCACAGACTGAGATTATATTAAGGACTGCTCTTCCTACACAAGTCTCAGCAGCAGAAGAACATGGAAGCTAGTATACAGATCCAACTTGGCCACCCTTGGAAAACTTAATTTTAGAGTCTAGGTAGTTGGCACTGTGGTAAAGCTAGTGTGCCCTGCTGATTGATAGGGCTGAATAGCTTGAGCACAATACTGCACTGTGCATCACTATGTCTCTCAGACTAAATGTTACTTGCGTCTGGCCTTTTCGTTCTCCCTCAGCTATTTTCCTACATGTTAGACTCCACAATTTGAGTGAGCCCGTGCCTCAGCTATTGTACCCTCTACATAATTATCTTCCATTCTCACTTCACAAAAAATGTGATGCTACTGAACTCCATTGACTGTACTAACCAGGCTCCCTGACTGTAACAGATTAGGTAACTGGCTCACATGTAACCTTATACATAAGGACAACTAAATCCAAATAAGAGGTGAGTCATACAGACTAAGGATCTTTAGAACCAGTTTCAAAGAGAATAAAACGTCTTATCTGCAATGGGTAGCTGCTCAATACTCCCAATGAAGCTACGTAGAACTTTATTTTCAGGTAGGCAATGTCCAATACATCATCCTGTTTTGCACCCAGACAGTTCATGCTTCAAACAATTTTTCTTTTTTTTCTATTATTATTTTTTATTACATGTAAATACTTTGTGGTTACATATTGTGCTAGCAATTTTTGCAGTCATCATTTATGCTGCTTGACTCTCTAAGCCCTTGAAATATGGGACTCAATAAATAAAGCAACTGAAATTGTGAAATCCATCACAATAGAGGGCAATCTGAAACGGAGAGTCTATGTCCTCTCATTCTTCATCCTATGAATCTGTCGTGGTTTGAGCTGGTCTGGCCACTCAAATCAGGGCAGAATGATGCTCTATGAGCTTACTACACCCTCTGCTGTTTTTTTCTCCTTTTATTTCCAGGACCTAGTCCTAGCATTGGTCCTTCTTTCTGTTAGGCAGCACTAAGGCTACTGCTCTAATAAGACTTTCTATTAAGCATCCAGACTGATCAAACACTCAGGGCCGCACTACTGTCTTGGGTGCTAGTTTGATGACAATATTTGTCTTCTTTCTTCCTCTTTCAACAAGACAAAGATTATTATTTCTTCATGAAAAGGACAGAAGAAGCCTCAGACAACTTCCATTAGGAGCACAATGCTCATTTCTAAGCATTCACAAGGTGAGAATACCGTGTATGTATTCTGGAGAATATTCACTCGTTTCAGGCAAATTTGTCATCCTACGATAGAGTCATTTGTGCACCTTGAGTGTGAATCTTCAAAAGAGATATATTCAGTGTAAGAAAAAGATAGAGGTTTTAGTTGCATACCTAAAACTAGAGAATATTGGGTAATGTGTTAGGATAATATTTGCTGTAAATTTGGCCAGAGAGCATTTCAAGCATTTTTGCTACTGTCTTCTTTCTGGCACAAAAAACAGTGGGTGAAGAACATGAAAAACATCACAGAAACTGCTGCTTTTTAAAAATGTTGCTGTTATATAAAAAAGTGAAATTTATCAGCTGTGCTTATTTTCCAGAATGTCTTTCTAGTGATTACCTTAATTGCGTTGCTGGCAGAGTATGGAGTTTTTATTAATCAATAAGACAATGATCCTTATAATGAGATTATACAAGCAGTAACTAATCTTTATCTCATCATCAATCTCTAAATCTGTTTCCCATTATTAAAATCCACAATACTCTGCAGGTTCCCCAACAATATTTTATGACTACAATGTATGTCACAGCATAGGTGTTTTCACTGTCAACTGGTTTGATATCCTGGCTAGCTACACCGTTCTGAGCTGAACTTGGTATGTGAGATACAATGAGTCAGTAGCAGCAATATCCACCATTTCTGCTGACTGAGTTTCCCCACAGAGGCTACAGATGTTTAAAGCCATATGTATGTGCTGATACACCACTGCTCCTAGGCTGGGGATGAAAGCGACAAAGGTGGTTGACGTTTTCCACTTAGCTGTCTGCAGCTAAACTGGTGCAACACGGTGCAGGCACCCTCAACTAACACCTAACATGTGAAGAACCTCCGAGAAGGTCAAGCTGTACATGCCCATGCAGCAAAAGTCAACCCAGCAGGGGCTGTGGGATTTCAGCCAGCCAGAACTAGGTATTCTCCACCCAATCCTATAAGTCCTGGGGCTGCTGGATGTGTGAGGGTTGCTGGAGTGTGTGAGGGCTAATGGTGGGGTGGGGAAGCCCTTCAGCCTGCATGCTACCAGCCAGCAGCTACCAGGGGCTGCCATATTGGCCCCCAAGCTTCTCTCCTTAACTTTGCTGTGTCTCCCATGGAGTAGGAAGGTCGTGTGGCTCATTAACATCAAATATACTTATGACTAAGAGTGCTTTGGTATCTGAACCCATTTATTCACACACTGTCATTTTCACCTCAAACTATGACTCCCAACAGTGGCATGCTAAGACAATCTTCTTTTCAAAAATACAAGAGACCCAATGTGGTAGGTACTCATCTAAGGGCAACACAGGTCAAGGGCATAATTTTTTCTTTTACCTCTACTCTTCCTATACCTCAGCAGACTAACTTAACATCCCAGAAAAGCATGTTTCTGACGTTTCTGGAAAGGTAATCAAAGGAAGAAGGACCCTCCTGGGGAAAGAAGGTGGCTTCCTGCCCAAGGTGAGTACCCGTTTTAGAAGCTGACAGTGTGGCCACCTTCTAGGTAGAATTATAGGGAAAGCAAATCAGTGTGGTATTAAGTGCTTTGCTGTTTATATTGGACAGTTCTTGTGCTCTTACGCTTTTCATTGTGTTTTACTATGAAACGTTCCTTTGAAGCCAAAGCTTAAAGTTAACAGGTAGGGTGTTTAAAAGGATGGCACTATAAATCATTAAAGCTTTAAGTGACGGCATTCAAATGGGCATTCAAAGTGTGAACCGATGATGTAAATGAGCTTAATAGCACAGATATTTCTAAGAAATAAAAAAATAACATCCAAAAAAGGCAAGCAAAAGCTGTGTATTCCAGTCCACCATATTAAATTAAGTAACAGGCTTTTTTTTTCACCTTTTTTTCTGTCTCTTAAAATAAGAAAAGAAACCTAGAGAAAGAATTAAGTAACAGCAATAGCGTTTAAAATTCTGTGACATACTATGACCACAGCATAATTTTCTAACTTAAATATAAGAGTGGTGCTCCCAAATATTAGACAGAAAAAACCTCCCAACAAACAGTGTATCAGGTCTGCAGCCTCCCTGTTTTTCTTCTGGGCAAACCAATTCATGCTAAAAATCAATTAACATAACCACATCTCCTATCATTCCTTGAGTAGCATCACTGTCACCTCTCAAAAGCCTGAACAAATTTAGAAATAACAGCTGACTTATCTTCTTCCAGGTTCTCAGGTGTTTTCATTCTTTGCTCACAACTTCCAATTTACCAGCTTTAGACATTTTTTGAAAATCTGAGGTAAATCCTCAATTGATCCTCTATCCTCTTGTCTTAGGCCAACAGCAACAAAAAAGTGATTTGACCTGTTTCCTCACTCCTACAATCCCTGAAAAAAACCCACTCTTCTGTGATCAGTTTACTTATGGTTTCCCAGGATCAGAATTACAAAAGTTTTCTCGTACACCTTCCCAGGGTGTCTGTCTTCTTCTGTAGCCGATTAACTGTTCTTTGTTTTTATCTATGCTAGTCTCTGTTCATTTGGAATCTCTTCCGATTTATTGATCATGGTCTGTATATTTAATTCAGGTAAATAACAAAGATAATCACTGCCCTGCTCAGTGTGAAGAGAACCCAGTGTCTTCTGCTCCCATGGAATCAGTTCTGACCTTCTGTCATGAGCCTGACCCAAGTAGACTATGATTGGAGGAGTTAGTGCTAGATGTAAGAGTCCTCCTGATCAGGCACAGGTCCAGTGTAGCCTTCACAATGGAGCTGTGCTGCACAAATATCTCTGATGCAGGATAACCTCAGACAGCTCATTATATCAAAGGGCTGCAGGCAGCTTCCCCTCCATAACAGCAATTACACCACTTGCATGGCCTTGCCTTTATCTAACAGCGCAGCAAGAAGTTCTCACGTGAACATCACTTATATCCGACTACAGAGGT
This sequence comes from Rissa tridactyla, assembly GCF_028500815.1. Taxonomy (NCBI): domain Eukaryota; kingdom Metazoa; phylum Chordata; class Aves; order Charadriiformes; family Laridae; genus Rissa; species Rissa tridactyla. The sequence continues at coordinate 69,165,828 of NC_071497.1, read as the reverse complement.
GATAAATAGAGCTGTTTCCTTGTGAGAAAATCATATAATAGCTTGAAAGACTAAAAGGGGAGAACCTCTGCTTTGGATGAGGTCTGCATGGTGTGCTGCATGTGGGTGGGAGTCCTGTTTGATGTTACACTGTCCAGGGCTCCCACTATTTAAAGGGATGTAAGACTGTCTGTATGCTATCCTCTTCTCATAATGCTAGCTCTAATAAACAGTATTTTAAATGTCACCTTGCAGACTCTTAAGTGCCTTTTTTACTGGGATCGAAATAGACCAGTACCTCCTGGTGCAAAACACCTTGCATGCACAGTAAAGAAATGAGAAAAAATATTTCTTATCAGCTTTGAAAAAAAATTGTGTCAGAAAAGACTGGAATCCTTGCAGTTCAGAAAAATTTACCTGTCTGACTATCAGGGAGAAAACCTGTCCCTTCAGCTGTATCAAGACACCACAGAGGTATAAAGTGTCTTGGATAAATAACTGAATTACCCAAATATTAGCAGAAAAAGTGATAGTACCTCTAGAAAGAGACCATTTTAAACTACAGACTCTCATATTTCAGTATTTCTCATAGCTAAGATCTATCATTCAGAGCAGGTGGAATACAGCTGCGATCAGATTTAGTGATTAAATTAAAAAATCTTTGTCTCTGCAAAGTTGGAAAAGACTAATTTCATAAATTGACAACCAATGACAAACAAATGACAGAAATCAGTACCTGCAAATATACTGTGGTAACGTAAGTCCTCAAGGTCATTGGACCAACTTAAAAAATATATTAGAAATCACATAGAGAATAAAGCCAGAAGAAACATGGAAATGCACCTCCCTACACCAAAATAATCTGCTGGTACCAATTTGGTTGATCTAAAATAAAGTTGTACCTTAATAAGTGCCATCTTACAAGCAGAGAGAGGTATTTGATTTCTGTCATTACCATTTGGAACACCACTTCTCTAAACATATACTTTTTGAATTAAAAGTGTCAGTCCATTAGGAAGCTAATGGACTGGCACTATTCATCCAAGGAAAAGAAAAATAAGAAGTGGCATTAAAATAAGCATATGTTTTTGCAAGTGCAAATGGGTTTGGAACGAAAAGATAGCTATTCAATGTGTAAATAGTGCCAAAAGGCTCCATTAATGGGTAGGTACTATAACATCTTTGGAAGAGATTTCTACTTTGATAATTTGTTTCCACTATAAATAGTTTAAATGAATTTTCTGAGATTGAACCCTGGACTGTTCCAGGTGAGAGCATTTCCAGGTGAAAACATTTCCTTTTCTTTAGTGATGAATTTCTGGCCAGTGAGGTCATGTCATCAGCTTAACTCGACAAAGTCCATGTACTGGGCATCTAAAGAAAGATGAGGGTCCTGTCAGGAAGACATAAACAAAACCTGAAGCTATTTCAAAGCCGGGGGAAGTCTGATATGGTACTGAGGAAAGACAGAGAAATTGGTATAATAATTCAGGATTAGGTAGGATGAGACCTTTCTTTCCTAGCAAAACAAATGTGATTAGAATAAACTCTTTTATGTCAAGCTTCAACCTATAAACACTGTATTTGCCCGTCAACTAAGTATGTTTGATTTGATTGTAGGAGTACAGATTGATGATGGCAAGCCATACATACAATTTTATATAAATAAACATTCACAGTATAACTACCAAGTGTTTACAGATTGCTGAACATATCCCGGAAGATGTTGTTCGTATGAACTGTTCTCTCTCTCCCTTTTTTTAAAGGTTATATCAAGTTTAGTTAACATTTTTTCTCCAAAAAAAGTTCATGGGCTCCTTTTACATTCGTCTAATAAAACTATTCCTCCTTAGTAAAACCGGTAAAAATGAGAAAATGGGTTCAAGAAATTAAATGTTTTTCTAAACACAGCATAGAATACACTACACAATTAATCAACAGGAAAACCAAAAGCAGAAAGTACAATAGAACTGCAATTGATAACATCCTTTGGTTATTTACATAAATTGGTTACATATTTTATATGGTAGAAATGCTGACACTTCTACTCAATTTTAATAATCTGTGTTTGCAATATGTATTTTGCATGATCTTTGGATAAGGTTGTGTCAGCTCCATATGTGAAAAGAGCTCTGAAAAGATAGGCATTTTTTCACTTAGACAACTCTTGAAGGAAAAAGAAAGGTCTTGAAAAATCCTGTGAATTGTTTGCTCAGATTATGTTATAAATATACTTCCTGGTGTTGTTTTTTGAAATTTGATCACCAACTTCTAATTATTTTATATTCTTAATATATAAGCCTTAGAAGTCAAATATATTGAGATACACATTGGAAAAGCCTTGGTCTCATTCCATGAATGGAGATATTTCAGGAGGAGGTGTACGCAATACAAAAATACAAACAACATTGTGTAAAGTATAAAAGAATAAAAAAATAATTCACAGTGTAGAGCTATTTACATTCACAGCTTTAGAGCGGCCTTCCAAAGAACATTTTTGTTATTATGCTTATTTAATTCCAAAAAGGATCATATCATATCTCTTAAAAAAAAAATCAGAAAAAGTCATTTTTAAATTCCTAAGACTTTTGGAGATGTATTCAAATAACATGAGATTTAATTTGCAAGACTGTTACTGTGTGAATGCAGGATAAATCTTTAATGAATAGTTGTATATCATTATGAGTCAGGGCAGAATTTAACACTTGAGTATGCTCCCTCACACAGAAGTTCCTTAAAAAAGAAGAAAAGGATGTAATTCCTTCCTACCTGCAGTGTATTCTGGTGACAACTCGTATGGAAAAAAGTATTCTCATCAGCCATCTGTCTTCTTACACTGTTAGGTTAAAACATTTTAATGTTAACACTGATATCTACATAATGATGAAACAGTTAAAGTGAGAAGTTTTAACCTCCTTCTCTGCCCCCTCATAATTTATGTTATTTTTCAAAAAAATACATATATTTTTCATGTAGGAACGCATTTAAGAATTAGACTGTTTGTGCAGAAAGTGCCAGGAGTGATATGATCTGATAAAAAGGCTTTAAAATGTCTAGTCCTGTAGCAATTTATTCACATTGCTCCATAAGGTGGACTAAGAGAAGAAAAGAATAGTATAAAAGTGGGCAAGAATTATGTGACAGATAGGATGACTGTGTCATTAAACATTAAAATGTTAATAGGAACCGCAATCAAGAGAGTGCAAATTCCTATACCACAGGCTGAATTTAGCTGCCATCCAAAACCACATCTGAAGTAATTCAGAGATTTGGCTGGAACAAATTCACATTGCTATTTTTCATTTTAAAAAAATAAAGACTGGGACCAGATTCAAGGATACATTATACAGCTGTATACAGAAACAAGCAGACATACCTTAACTTCACCTCCCAGAGTCCACCACAGGTCATGACCAGTTGAGAATGATGAAGAAACAAAAATAAGTACAAAGCAAGCAAAGAACAAAAATTTTCTTTCTACAAAAGATTGAAATTCATTACCATCCCAGCTTCTTCTAACCCAGGTTAAATGTCTGTCATCATATTGGTCAGCTTTTGATGGACCATTCTTCCATTACTTTGTCTAATTATTTTTTAAGCCCATTTATAGAAGTTCTGGCATGCAACGCAATTTATGTCAATATTTTCTCTGATATAATATTTGAATTTACGAAAAACTATCTTTTTTCTTTTTTGTTTATTTTGTTTTAAACCTGTTTGCCTGGCAATTTCAATAGGTGTTGCTGTTATGGAAAATATTAATTAAGTTAATTTTTTTCTGTTCACCTTCCTTGATTCTATAGATCCTGTTGTCCTATCTATAGATCTCCTGTTGTCTTTCAGTCCTATATACTTCCAGTTTGAAAATTTTATGTTTAACTTCTCCACATCTGGAAGCCACCGCACACCTCTGGTGATCCAGACATCCTTTTTTGGAATATTTTCTAGGTTTATCATGTTATTTTGAGATTGTGAGACAAGAACTACATGAAATTGTCAATCAATTGAACAAATGGATTACTTTTTTTTATTTTGTAATCAGACTTCAAAGAAGCCCAGTATGTTTGTAAAGCATTGTTTTCTCACAAAAGCTTTCTTTTCCCATAGTTGTTATAGTCCTTATTGCATCCCCATTTCTCTATGCATTTACTAATCTTATTTTTACGCAATTCCTGCTAATGTGACCTGTATAGAATCTAGAATTTCTAGTCTGTGTGTCCTTCTTAAGTCCTTCTTAAAAATGTGTACCATAGTGGATATCTATGGTTTTGACCTTAAGCAATTCTAATAAATAGTTTGTACTCCATAGTCAATATTTTATAAATTCATAGCAGAGTATTTGTCATTATTCGTTTCATGGCTTTGTTGTCAAGCTGACACTTCAAATTCTGGCAGTTAGATTCATAAGACTCCTTAAGAAGGAACTTCCTTAAACTAATTAGTAGTGAATACATTAGATTCTTTTAAAAGATTTTCTGTATGCACGTCCACCCACATACTCATCACTCTTGTTGGGCTGTACGCCCCATACAAGACACAAAACAGAATAGAGTTTTGGAATGTGTTATAAATATCCTCATGTTCAGATGACATAATTAATAGGAGTCCTGACAGTAAGGCAAAGAATTCAAGTTCACAGAAGAATTTTGTAATAGTGAGAAGAGAGAAGGGGCAGGAAGTTAGTAACAAAAAGATCCTTTACTTTTTTTTGTTCCTTTTCAACAGCAAAATCTATGCAGTGAAGAAAGCTGGGAAAATATTACTTTTCCATATGCTTGATATTAATGGAAAATATTTGTGTTAGCAGTGCTGAGAACAATTCATCCTTATGTAAAAAAAATTGCCCACTTAGTTCTGTCAAAGCTGGTATCTATGAAGATTATCTGATACCAATGCTGAGAGTGAGAAAAATATTTCAAACCGGATAACACAGTTGAAAATAAAACAAAAAAAAAAAACCTTGAAAACATGTTTTACAAAACAAATAGTGTTATTACATTGGCTACGGTACTCTGCTATCTTTGACAGCTTGAGGTTAATTAAAAAAATTTGTCCAGTAGGGTGGGTTTTGTATCATTTCCATTTTAAATGGCCATGCTACTAAATTGTTTGGTCCAATGGCACACAGTATGCCAGCAGCAGAATCGAATGTAGAACCAGCATCTAACAATTTCCTAAATAAATAAAAAAGGCACAAAGTGAATTTACAATAGGAAGAAAAACATCACTATTCTACAAATGATCATCTGTATCAAGCTGGTAGAAATGAACATAGGCATTGGCTGTATGTACAGTCTAACTATGGGGTTTTTGTGTTGTTCATGCTGAATAGCACTCCATTCTAGTGTGATTTCCTTTGTCCACTGCCATGGATGGGGTATGACACTGTTCAGTCTAAACAGGGTTATCATATTTTGGACTAAGATATTAAATAATGTAATCTGTACATAATACACTCTATACATGAAGTAATAACCACCTGCATTTATACACATATTTGTGAAATATTCTGTGTATACATCTAAATACAGAAAGTTTGTCTGCCTACTTCTAAAGTAAAGCTCATTGTATGTATATTTATTAAATGAGAATTCAGACTCTCTCAGTGATTAAAACATTTCAAACCCAGATGTTAAGCTTAAAGAGAGTAAGTTGCAACTATAGATCCTGGAAAAATCTCTGGTGGGATACTGTAATCTGTTGGGAAACTTCTCATAACAAAGTAGCAAGCTATTTCCCCTCAGTGTTTAGACCTTGTGATCTCAGCACTAGTCTGTATGAATCTGCATGATAAAGATAACTCAATTGCAGTACAGGTTCTTTGAATATTTATAAATTGTGACAGGAAGGAAACGTTGTGCCTTCGTGTGTTCTGTCAGTGTACTATGGATCTGCTATAAAGCATAACAGTTACTCTTACTCTCAGTAAAAATACTTAGATACGATAAAACTTACAGTCTGGTGACTTATTTCTATGTATTTTGAATAACATATAAAGCTAAGCATTATAAAGGTTATTCAGGCAAATGTATTCTTTTTAAAATAGTGTGGTATGGGGTTTGGATTTGTTTGGTTTTGTTTTTGGTTTGGTTTGTGTTTTTTCCCCCCCCCTACCTCTTGTGTTCTTTTTTATGACCCTCACAGTCAAATTTAAAGACCTTCATAATTTTCAACACATTATGATGGTAATTTAACTATTTTTGCCTAAACCATTACCTTGGAGGGATGCTCTGAATGTAGCTGGCAGGATTCTATGTAAGGATTTGTGAAATGGCAGTTTCTGGACATGATCCTCAGAGGATAAGAGACAAACTCTCCCTAAAGTCAGCAGCAGCATTTCACCCTACTGCGCTGTAGCCCTCTGAGATAAAAGTGGCAGCCCACACACTGGTCTCCAGCCCAAATCAGCCTTTTCCCTCCCCTATCCAGAATCCTAAACAAGCTGGTTAAGCACTTTCCAGTTCTTTTGCTGACACTTCGAATAACAAGCTGAAACACCGTGCCATTCTAGTTTTCATTTTTGCCTTTGTTTTACTGAGTCTAGAGTTAACCACATGGCAAGAGATCTCTGACATTTGATTAGCTTTTGCATAAAAGTCAACTTTTGATGTATTATCTTTGGATGGATCATTGATCCTAGTGTAACAGTAAATAGCATTAATAAAGAGAACATAGACCATACATGCATGGGTAAATCAAGAGTACCTTCCTAGAGACAATGGAACTAGAGTTACAGAGGCATGACTGTCAAAGTATTATGTTATACATGCAATTAATTTCCATGCCCACAGCTCAGACACCTAGCAAGACAAAGCCTGCTGCGTTCATGTACAAATTTTTTACATTACTGTACAATGAGACTGTTTGAAAGAAATGAGGACTATTCTGTTGTTTTCTTGGTTTTACATGTTCTCTTCTGTCCTTTTCAGTATGCAGCAACCAATGAGATTCCTCCTCCCAATTTGTCCTGCACAGCACCATCAGAGATATCTCTTCTTGCAAAAGGTCTGAAGTAAGTAACAACTATGAAATCTCTCAGTTTAAGACACAGCAGCACACTGACAGCAGCCAAGGGATTCTTTGTCAGGTAAATGTGTTGAACTTCTGCTTCTACTCTCCATCTCTTTCTCTGATTCCTTTCGTTTCAAATGCAGCAGCTGGTACCTTTCATTCTACAGCTAAGTTACAAACTATTTAAAGATTTTGCAGTCTATCAATTGTGGAGTCATTCCTTCTGCCTGCCGATTTCATTTAATATCCCAGACCTTTCCACGCTACCCTGTGACTATGGGGCCATAAGAAATCTATCTGCCAACAGGTATAAACTAACACACAAGTATATTTTAAAAATCTATAGATGAATGATTTAAGGGTTAAATTAAATTCCAATGTAGAGAATCATATTGACCACCAACTGCACTGGGAACTACATCTATTTATGGTAGGGCTGGGCACTACTTCATGTTTTTTATAGATGTGTTTGAAAATAGGATATTCTGTCTTGGTTCAATATCTGTGCAACTGTAAAATCATAAGTGTGTAAGGAGTTTAATTTAGGAGCAAGTTAAGTTATTGCTTAATCACCAGCTCTGATAATTATCACCTTTTCTTTCATATGAGAATATGGTCACATGAAATAAAAAATCATAATCTTTAGACTGGGTTAGGTAGGGATATGCATTCTGAGTAGTAACATTTATTCATCCACAGGTAACATGGTGGCACCTCAGTTTTAGCATTTAATGATCTTTTCTGGTTCTAGCTGACAGTCTAGACCATTGTGGTCACCTAGGATGAAAGACTGAGATTTATCAGATTGCATTGGCTCCACTCCCACCAGAAAATGTAGTTCATTGGGGCCGGGACTGCATAGGAACAAAAGATGGATTATCCTTCATTTAAAGAGAATGGCCATGAAACTGGCAGTAGAAAACAGTGAACTCAGGTTCAGCTTAATTTTTTTGTCCAAGCTGAAAAGTTAATGTTTCTCTAATACTGTTCACACATGATCACACCGTAACAAACCACCTAGCCATTGCAACAGATGTGAAGGACTCTTAAACAAATCATTAAGTTGGGGCTGGAAATCTCTCTCACCTATTTTTATGGTAGATTTCTGATTTATTTGCTAAAAAACATACAACTCTGTTCATCTACATTCTTCTTCTCCAAAAGATGTTATGTATGTATTTATTTATTTATTTAAAAATACCTTTTTTTTTTTTTTTTGGAGAAACTGTAGTTACTTAAAACACAAATTATTGAGAAAAAGGGAAGGAAATCAGAATTTCAGTTCCCCCTGTTTAAAGACTAATCCAATATTTTGTCAAAAAGTTATTTTCTTTTCTCTTTCTTTTATTTTCCAGGGCATTTGATTTACCAGAGCAAGGTGATTCGTGGTAGCTTTCTGCAGAAAACCTGTAGTATAAAAACACATGGGCTATCAAACTTCAGATTTTGTGGGAGTGATTCTTTTTCGGGACTTCTACATACATGACCTAAATAAGTTTAGAAGCCACGTAAGTCTTCATACACTAATAATGTGTATGTGACTGAATGCACATGCACAAATACCCAAACAACTAAAGAAATATTCTTGTATGTTTGTCTATGTGCACATACAAGCACGTACATGCACATGACTCTATCTGTCTGCCTATCTACATATTTCCTACTTGTTCTAACAGGTTGAAAGGACGAGTCACAGGGTGTGACTAGTCTAATTCTAACAAAATAATGGCTTGCTGAAAGCCAGTGTAAAGTTAGAAATCATGCTACAACCTAGAAAAAAATACCTGAAGCAGAATATCCATATCAGCTTCTCTCAGAGTTTGACTCCAATTTCTTCTGTTTTATTTTGCTACACGACTTAATATTGGGCCCTCAGGAAACAACAATTCTACTTAGCACAATCCTTATTCAGAGAAATTTAATCTCTGCATTAGCTGTGGATGCTATAATAGGAATGCTGGGATGAACTGTGGTCTTCTGTTCACCTTCTTCCAGTACTTCAGTATTTTAACCTTTCCTTTTCCAAAGTCATTTTCTCAAATGTATGAGATGATTAATGAGAGCACCTTTTTTCTGTGTTCAACAATCATGTGTTCATCTTACCCATCTGTCGTTGCATAATTATAGTTGTGCTGTTCATGCCAATATTTAGGGCTATGTCAGCACTTCCATTACAAACCCCAATTTTCAGGAGTTTGTAATAAGGTTGGTGCACTTGGCATTTGGCTGAAATTGAATAGAGTTGGAAATCACACTGGTCAGGGCACTGAATCCAAAATATGAGCAGTGATTTGTTTTGGGCCAGCCTCCATATTTGGCAAGAAAGAGTGGCTGACAGCAAGCGCAAGTGAAGTAAAAGAGATCCAAGTGTCTGATAGTACAGCTGAGCTTTACATAATGTCAGAGAACACTGCAAGAGCAGGTCCAGCTATGTAAGAAAGTCTTTCATAAGGCAGCCAAAAAATGTTCCTTTTTGGAAGGAGGCCAGCGTGGAGAAAATAGAAAGAGGAAGGACCCACAGCATGACTGGTTTTGTAGCTCTCAATGCCAACTCATTTATTCATGAAGAAATCCCTAACACAGGGTAATGAATACCTATGTATGGTTCTGCAAAGGAGGACAAGTTATGAGGGTATTTAAAGGAAAATGATTTAAAGGAAAATGATTTGCAAATGTGACTGGTGATTCTGGGAGCAGACTCTTATAGAATGGATTCAGCTTTGGTTTTTTTGCTGTGTGTTGAGAACTTTCTAAGATCCTTTGTACAGCTACAGTTTGTCACTCAAACAATACTTTGACTCTTTAACAACTGGAATCCGAATGAATCTAAGACACAAAGACTACTCCTGATCATCATACAGATAATGCAAAATATATGTAAATTAAGTTGTAAGAATGTAACTTATTTAGTATTTTTTACCTTCAGAGAAGGAAGTTATGACTTAGAGGCAGAGACAAGGCAGAGACAAAGGAAAAAAGATGGCTTCATTATTGAAGTAGAATTATCTACAGGCCAGTAATAAAGAGGTAACTTCATAATAAAGACAAATAGAAGAATTTCTAATACCAAGTACTCACTGATATATTTGTAATTTTTTTCATGGATACATGGTCACTGGTTTGGCCTTGCTCTGGGTAATTAATGTGCAGGTTTTAGCTTCTTGGCAGGGCTGAGGACTGGTTACAAGTTTGTACCCCATGAGAGAGAACATCACAAGTCCAAGATAGCACTGGTTACTTACTAGTATGCCATTATTATTTTTTTTTCCTGTAGCTATGACATTACTGGTAAAACTGAAAAAGACATACCCAGTTGCACACACGTGCAAAACAAATCTAGACAGGTGAACAAGTTCGCACTGGATAAACTATGGCCTGAGGTTACCATGTTCCAGCTGCTGCCATGGTACTCACCCATGTTAGCTATTGTTATCCTTATTTTTAAGTTATCTACTTGCCTGACACTTTCTGAATGTACAAGCAAACACACAAGCAGTCACTGGGATCATCTGCATCACATGATTGTCTGTATCTGTTTCTCCATCAGTCTATCCTGTCATTCATTCTTGTGTAGTTTATAGACCATATACCAAGATATTCCTTTAGATTTGAGCTGCATAAGTTCAGTCTGTCTCCAGTGAATATTTACTTTTACCAAAAAAAAAACAGGTTTCTTCCATAATTTAAAAAATAAATTAGTTGATAATCTAGTTTTCTTCAGTCTCCCATGTGGTAAAACTGCCAAAAGTAAATCTATCAAAACAGATTTTTTTTTTATTTATTTTTTAAATCAGTGAGGTAATCAGCAAGTATTTAGAAGCCCCTCTCATAATGGTTTCACTGTAAGGTAGCTCCATATTTATGAACAAATTTTTTCATGCTGTTCAGTCATTCTGAGAGACCAGAGCCAGGATCTCTACCTACCTACCCCCTCCTACTCTCCCTAGCCCCAGGTGTAGGGAGAATGGGATGGATGAGAAGGAGATCCTTTCTAAGTATACAGAAGCATTGCTGCATTCTTGCATTCTTCAGTAAGCCTGGAGCAGCAGCTAATAGATCACTCTTCACACATAAGTTTAAAAAGCATTTAGCACTGTCTGAATAACAAGGGTCTGATTCTTTGAACAAGGTTTAAGACACCAGAAAGTAGGAAGTAGTTTATGACTGAGAAGACTGGTCTCGGCTTTTCTAGGTTAAGTAGCCTACAGCTGCGAAGCCCATAGCACCCACTGGTGCTCTTGAGGCAGCCTCATCACCCTCCAAAATCGTATGTCCTCTAGTTTGCCTAGAAGACTGTTGCTACACCCCACCTACTTCCAGGACACCCCACATCCCTCTTAGCCTCCATTCCCCTTTAGTTCTACCACTGCCATATTTTTGCTGTCATATTTTAAAGAAATTCTGAACCTTTGCAGATTCAGAAAAGATCTGAAAATGTCAAACTTTTGCTACAAAATACACCTTTTAATGAACACATTTACAATGGAATTAAGTTACAATTGAAAAACAGGGGGAAAAGCAAGTCTTAAAACAATTTGTGAAATTAGGAATCTGTGACAAAGAAGAATCTTTGTTATGTTATTGTCACATTTTATCATGTCTTTACATAGTTTTTATATCATAATCATTTTTAAAAGACTGTACTGTGCTCCGTATTCAAGTGTTTCTGTATTAATTAAATATCACTTTGCAAAATCTCATAGAAATACAAGTGTCTGTCATGGTGTCCCATTGCTTTTGGATCAGAGGAGAGGACAGCGTGATGAAATGAGAGTTTGACCTTTGACTTCTCCTGTCATAAACTGGCAATAGAAAATTGTTTTATGAACTCCTCACCTTTCCCTCTGGAGAATTTCAGCTACATTTTGGCCTGGGATAGGAGTCAGAATTTGTACTCGGTCCCTTTTCTTATTCTCCACTGGGGCTGGAGGAGAAGGAGGAATATTTTCTAAGGAGGGGTCCTGCACAAAATGCATTCTAACTCTTAATTTTGTAGAGGGAATGCAAGAGGGGAGATAGGGAAATTAGAAGCACTTGTTGCACTACAAGATAAATTGAAATGAAGGGAATGTAGAAAAACAGTGTTGAGAAAGAGAACTAGCTTTTTGCTATTCCAGATCTGCATGGTTTTGGAGAAAAGACTAGATTTTACTATAAATCAGGGGACTTTGTCATGTTGCTATATATTTTATTCCATTACTGTATAGTTGGTGCAGTTTAAAAGGTTCTTTATTAAACCACTGAGTGGAACAAATAGAATTGAAAATATCAATTTGTTATTCCAGCATACTAGTGAATTACAGCTATGCCAAAGAGTTGTGATTTATTTATTTATTTTTAATTGGCTTTTTCTCAGCCATCTTTACATAGAAGATATACATGTGTTGAGTAACACTCTGTTTTAAAAAAACTATGTGGCTGTGACCCAGACCTTGGAAATGAAATAAAATAAAATTAAAAATTTGAGAACAGACATTAACAGACTGCACAATGTATTGCTATTATACGGTGAAAATAAAAAGGTACCTTCTCATGGAAGTTATTATTGTAATTCCAAACCGTTTTCTTTGCCTCGGCCATGACAAAATGTCACTTTACTAAATGAAAAAACTCCAGGGCTTCCCACAATACCTTGCATGATGGTTGCTGTGCCATTTTAATTGTCTGCAAAGTTCTTTGGAATAACAAGATTGTATCTAGGTAAACTGTTGTTACAGTAGCTGAAAAAGTTATCTGGTGTGTCCATTAATACACTAATAAAGCTAAACTCCATATTTTGGGATGGGTCTCTGGGTATGTCATGATGGTATTTAAATCTTCTAAGAGGATATATATCCCCAGCTAGTTTATCACCTCTCTTTTGAACCGTATTTCATGTGGGTTAATGCCTAATGCCTTTTAAAGTGCTGCCCCAGAAGCCAGCATTACCAGAGTTTACTATGCATTGGGCAAGCTGTTACACAATCCAGAATGCACTCGCTGATAAACACAGAGTGACTGTAGATTCACTCTGATTTAAAGTGCTACTTTCCCATTTACACTGAAGACCATCAGGATATCATTGGGTGTGATTTTCAAGTATATTGGCTGTCTCCTGCCAACACTAGTGTTTTGATGACAAACTAGGGGCTGTGTGAATGGTCCTTCTCTTAGTTTGGAATTGATTGTGGGTTTTTTTTTTTTATTTTTTTAATGTTAGTGACTAAAATATATTGTATGTAAGAAAAAACAGTAAGCCTAAAAGAAGAAATCCTTTCTAAATATATGATAAACAAGGAATGCATCTCCAACTTCCACCTTCTGTTTTTTTGTCTTTAGGGACATCTTAAATTTCTGGAAATGGTATCTCATTACCTGAATACCTAAAAGCACAGTTATAATTTTATGAACATAGTTATAATTTGGTGAAAGAGAAGGTGTTGCACACACACACATGCACACATATTCTTTTGTTACAAGACTTCATTTAATGTGTTTAATTGCAGAGATTCTGAGTTTAATGACTTTGCTTTTTGGGAAACTGATGCCCAAATACCCTTAGTATAGAATCATAGAATGGTTCGTGTTGGAAGGGACCTTAAAGATCATCTAGTTCCAACCCCCTGCCATGGGCTGGGACACCTCCCACTAGACCAGGCTGCTCAAAGCCCCATCCAGCCTGGCCTTGAACATCTCCAGGGATGGGGCATCCACAGCTTCCCTGGGCAACCTGTTCCAGGGTCTCACCACTCTCACAGTAAACAATTTCTTCCTAATATCTAATATAAATCTACTCTTTTAGTTTAAAACTGTTACCCCTCATCCTATCACTACACTCCCTGACAAAGAGTCCCTCCCCTTCTTTCCTGTAGGTCCCCTTTAGGTACTGGAATGCTGCTATAAGGTCTTTCTGGAGCCTTCTCCTCTCTATGCTGAACAACCCCAACTCTCTCAGCCTGTCCTTGTAGGAGAGGTGTTCCGGCCCTCTGATCATCTTCGTGGCCTCCCCCGGTCTCAATCCAACAGGACCATGTCATTCTTATGTTGGGGGCCTGGACACAGTACTTCAGGTGGGGTCTCACCAGAGCAGAGCAGAGGGGCAGAATCACCTCCCTTGACCTGCTGGCCACAGTCCTTTTGGTGCAGCCCAGGATGCGGTTGGCTTTCTGGGCTGCAATCTCACGTTTGATGGCTCATGTTGAAGTTCTCATCCACCAACATCCCCAAGTCCTTCTTGGCAGGACAGCTCTCAATCCATTCTCCACTCAGCCTGTATTTGTGCTTGGGATTGCTCTGACCCACATGCAGGACCTTGCACTTGGCCTTGTTGAACTTCATGAAACCTTTCAAGGTCCCTCTGGATGGTGTCCCTTCCCTGCAGCATGTCAACCACACCATACATCTTGGTGTTGTTGGCAAACTTGCTGAGGGTGCACTCAATCCCAACATCCATGTCACCAACAAAGGTGTTAAACAGTACTGATCCCAGTACTAACCCCTGAGGAACGCTATTTGTCACTGGTCTCCACTTGGACATCGAGTTGTTGACCACAGCTCTTTGAGACCAGCCATGCAGTCAATTCCATTGAGTGGTCCACCTGTCAATTCTATGTCTCTTCAATTTAGCAACAAGGATGTCATGTGGGACAGTGTCAAATGTTTCACACAAGTCCAGGTCGATGACATTAGTTGCTCTTCCTTCATCCACCAACGCTGCGATCCCATTGTAGAAGGCCACCAATCTCTAAGCATGTTTTGCTAAATATTCAAATTGACAAAAATTACAGAAATGCTGGTATCTCTCCATAACTGCTTTGATTGGAGCTTAAAATTAGTCTTTGTTGTTATTGCTGAATAGCTGAAGTCCTGTTATAAAGACTGGTTCGCAATACGAAAGAAGAAGTAGAAAAACTTACTACTTGTTATTCAGATTCCTCAAAGCAAGTTGAGTTGCCATGCATGCCTCATGCGATAAGAAAAAACAGAGACTGCCTGTGTAATTAGTACTCAGTGCCCAGTACTGAACGGTCTGAGGAACAATACAGTCAATGTAAAAAACTGGGGAAAACCACACAACTGATACGGTGCTTTGAGCACCAATAACTACACACACAAAACACATTGTGAACCACTATTTTCACTGCTTTGATTTGCAATGGAAGAGTCTTTGTACAGAAGTTTTATTCTATTCATGTGGATCTCTGAGAATTTTTTTAAAGTATATTTTTAACAAAAGAGAAAGTTTTGAGTAAGAGGAAACATTGGTTTATACTAGCAATATATAAATAGCCTTTCTTGACACAACAATTAGCACTTGTTTTTTTGTCACGTGAGCCGCTCCCTCCAAGAAAAGAAACGACAGTAATAGATAATTGCTTTATTTATAATATTTTTTTTCCTGAGAGATTAATTATACTGGAGATTCTTTGGTTATTTAATACTGTTCCTTATGCTGATGACAGAGTGGAATGGAAGACACTTGTCTTTTGGGCCAGAAGAGTGGTATTCTTTCACATTCAGCAGCATAGCATCAGGCCATTTTTACTGGGTGGTTTCTCAGTCAGTCAGAAAAGCTGAGCTGTTGTAAGTGAAGTTATTAAAGCTTCTAGTAGTCTTTCCTGGCAAATTCAATTTTAATAGCTACACGATACCACCCGGAATCAGTAGCCTGCCTTCAGGGATTCTTGTTGGATGGGTACTCTAATGCCAAAAAGGGCTTCATCTTGACAGCAAGAATATAACTGCTCAAAAATAAATGATCACTATAGACCATTAGTGAAAATAACCTGATTTTATTTTACTAGCTGCTGTAAATATTTACTTTGACAACCCGCTTTATCGAACTATGAGGATACAGTTTTGTGTATGATAAGACTGAAGGTCAATGCTTGTTTAATAAACTCTAAATAAAGAATTATGTGATACATTGTACACATTTCACATCCAGTGATGTATTAATGCATCGTTGCACTCTGTACAATCAGCTCAAATGACTTCCTTTAAGAAGACAGAGACTGTTTCACTTGCATCTTTTTTTTTATAAACAATTTAAACGCACTGTTGGTTAAATGCCAGCAATCCAGCTAACATTTAAGGTGAATATTATATTAGATCTATTGAATTTTGTGATTTTCAATGTCTTAAAGATAAATGAGAGATAAACAAGTCCAGCTTATATTGCAACATAGTTTTTAAATAATTACCTGTTGATACTACAGTCAAATCTAATGCCAGAATTGTCAGACACTGTACTTGGAGTGCTGATAATAGCTTCAGGTTTTGCCAAGCATGTTTCACTGCTCTGTTGTATTTTTCTGCTTGCTTATTTATTCTGCTGAAGAGCATTAAATGAGGACCAAGTTTACCGCAGAATGTAAAACAAAAATATAAATATTTATTTTAATAATTAATAAATAAATAATGTAATAATAAATACGTAATGTATAAAAATAAATAACAAAAAAATTTATTTTAATATACATAATAAATAAATAATAAAAATAAATACATAAATAAATAAGTAACAGCCACTCCACTGAACTAAACAACTTTGACTGAATGTTTGAAGCTGTATAGGAAATAGGGCCTCTGATTTGCATGGCTAGATATAGACAGGAATATAGGGCTTGATATCATTTCCTTCAGTGTTGAGTTGTACTTTCTGTTTGCTTAAAGTTATTAGAATTTCAGCTGCTGTAAAAGGAGATGTGAAGATATTAGAATGGCCACCCCAGCAGCCTGCTGTGGGGTATTAAAAGGCTGAGTCCAGACGTATGGATCAACGTCTTTGTGGTTCCCAAAACAGTGCCTGAATTTTTAAAATCTTGCTAGAACTATTTTATTCCTTACTGTCCCCAGACCCCTGAGTGTCTCTGCATTGGCATCTCTTGCTTTAAGGAACTGTGTTCATTTTTCTTTCCCTTGTTGAAATCTTTCCTTTTCCTATTTCTTATTTTTTTAATAAAGATTATTTTCCAAGTTATTGATCACAAACATGATTTTTATGAGACAGCACAGGTAAAAGATTATCCTTGCTTTACTGTGAATTCATAGGGCAAATGAATACACACAGGAAAACATGAGTACAGTGTTCATAGGGTAAGAAAGGTAAATTTTTGGGTTTTGAATATTTTTTTTTATATTTCAATGAAGCGGAACCTGTGTTCACGGTGTATATGTACGAATCCAATTACTTGTCAACATTACCATTAAATTTTTATCTTTCTATCAGCCTAAGATTACAAGAAGACTCTTGGGATGCAAAGTAACCCAGAAATACCCAGGGCTTCACACAGCCTTTCCTGGGCTTTACACAGTATTCCTTTCCTGGAACACCCTTCTGTCTCTGAAAGGAATTTAAGTTTGTTCACATTATAGACAAGAGGTGTTTGCACAGACTCAGCTGAGCTAGCTGTAAACCAGGCAGTTTACATACTAATGTTAAGTAGTTTCCTGTGGCTGGAGAGTCAATTATGAAATTTCCCATGGAATTCACAAGGTTCAGACCATCTATCAAAAACTCCTTCTTCTGACATTATTCAATTCTCTACATATTAGCCCAGGTCTCAGGTAGCAAGTCCTCATTATAACTCTGTGGTCAGAAAAACTGCATCAATTTATGCCACTTTAGGTCTGGCCAGCTGTATTTACACTGTAGTATTAATCACACTCTCAAGATCAAAACCCTAATTCTTAACTTCTTGTAAACTCTAATTTATAGAAAACAATTATGGGATATGAAATCAGGTATCCCGTGTCATTGGTAAAATGTCATGGTTATGTATTACTAGAATGAAATTGTTTACAGTATTAACTGAGTGTGCCCATGGTAACCACTAATTAAGAAAAACATACTTAGAAGTGGTATCATTCTTTTAAAACAAGTTTCTGGCAGCCATATGGGGGGCAGGGGTAAGGCACCTGAAAGACAGCAGCAGCAGCAGAATTTCTTTAAAGAGCACTAGAAGTCTATTTCTCACCTCTGCCTTTCAAGAGACCATGAGACAGAGTGCATTTCCCTGAAACGTGAAAAAAATGAACAAATGCAACTTCTCTGTAAGAAGTCTGAATCACTTATAGCAAACCCAGGAGTTGTTCATGGGAGTACAATTAAACAAATGCAGTAGATGCTGAATACTTTGTGGTGCTGCGTGAAGGGAGGGCCTCTTCATTGTGTTCACCTCTGTCTCTGCAGCTATTCTCTGGCCTTGAGGTCTTCAGAATCTGTGTGTACCTTAGGCTTTTGTGTGTGTGTGTGTGTGTGTGTGTGTGTGTGTCTGTGGATCATTAACTGTTTACTATAGTGCTGATGCAGCCTGAAGAGATGCAGGGCCTGGGATGTTTTATCTCTTGTCAGAGCTCGCTTCAATTAAATTAATGGATCCATTCAACTCCCTCTTTCCTCTTTCAGCTGCATCGCTGCCGAATACATTAAAAAGATCTTAAGTCTCAAGATGGTACATCATGGCATTAGCCAGGGCACTCATTTCCCTCTGTCTTCTTTTTCTGTAAATCAAATAATTAATGAGATCTCTACCTCAATAGAGCACTTCATCAATATTTTGTAGCAATAGAAAAAAAGATGCGCTTTTTGCTTTTGGAGGAGCTTTTATCTCCATCTGTGTAGGATTTGGTGGGCAAATGTTGTAATTCTAAAATGACAAAATATTGACTAGTTTTTTTCAGTTTGCTCTTAATTTCTGAGAAAAATTATTTTAAAGGCTTAGGTACTGACCACTTCTGATGTAAAGATTGGTGCTGTTTGAAGTTTAGACTTGTAATAAAATTTAATTGAAATTCAGTTATTTGTAGAATATGTAATTGCAAAGGATTATATAACTGAGTATCACAATTTAATGCTCAGTGATTCGATTCAATTAATAAAAAAATAATTATACTGCATATAATGCCAGCTATTCTGTTTCCTTTACAAAATATTATTTACCTTGGCACCATTAACTCCTTCGTGGTAAAAGGGAAGAAAAAAACATTTTAAAAATGCCTAATTGAAGAGTTTCATACTAAGAATACAGCAGACAATTTCTGCAGAGATGCAGAAAAATTAATAACTTTCTCAAGGCTAAATAGCAGGTTTGCAGCAGGCAGAGGCATTAGCTTTCATTCCTATGATTCTAGTCTTAATCATTTTGTTCTTTTCTTAAAGAAAATTCTAGTTCAAAAAAATTAAACAGTCTTTATGATTCTGTTGTTGAAGTGACACTGATTATTTAGTGACTACCAGGCCTCTTACTGAGAATCATGCACTGATTTGTAATTACATTTTGCCCTAGGTTTTAAAAAAGGAATATAGTAATTTTAATTTAATGATTTGGCTGCAAACTGAATGTAGATGAATAGAGAACATTTGACTACAATGAGAGGGAAAGAGTCAAATACAGACTTACTGAGTTGTTAAAATATAATAGCAATTTTTATGGAAATGAAAATTGCATTACATTATAATTAGAACAATATATTTTAATTAAAAGTACAAACATGCAGTACCAGCCTTCAAATGAGTTCCATGAAATACCACTACATTGCTGTGGTAAAAATAGTCCGTTCCTGTAGGATAGGCATAACTGAAAACTGTAAACGCACATAAATGCAAATAATGTCCTGTCTGCACCATGTTCCTTGCAGGAGGAGAGGTCTTACAGACAGGAATCTGTGAGCTACACAGCAATCAATCTCTATACATCATTAGTAGCACAATTTTTCCAGACATTCATGTTTCATTACGTGAGAACTTTGGCTGCTTCTACACTGATAGAGGCATCCGTCCCAGAGAACCATCTCTGGCCCCCAGGACAAGTGTGGAGGGTGGCTCAACTCCAAGCTGCTCAGGATCAGCCCTGAGGCCTCAGCCAAATCCGTGGAGCAGCTGACCTGGATCTTCTATGGGTTCCATGTGTTGCCTCTGTGACTATGCTATGTGTGTACATTCACAACCGTGGGTAGCTGTTCAGCTTAAACTGTCTGAAATGATATGAAAAGACACAGCACAGCTTCTTGCACCAGTATTTTTGCAACAGGCAACTGAGATTGCATATGCTGCAGCACAGCATGGTGCGCATTTGAGGCTTCTGAGGACAGTGACTCTGGGGACAGCTTGGAAGAACTCATAAAGTGGAGGGGGCCAAACCTGATGCAGTTCTGCCGGTGCTGCTCAATCCCAAAATCAAATGACAGCCAAGACCAAACTGTGTATATCTTGCAGCCTCTATAGGTCCAAAATCCTTAAAATCTCTGTCTTTGATATCTCACCTTCTCATTTTTCAGAGAACTCAATGTAGGAAGAGAACATCATGAGTGTAACAGTACAGTACTGTGTTCACAGCAACAACTGGTGCTTGTACTCTCTGTGTGGTGTACTGCCTAGCTGGTGCTGATAAATGATTAATACTGTGAGCACACTATTGCTTCTAGTAGTGAGGAAAGAGTTGATTCCTGGCATGAATATTTGGCACAGGTTGTTTTGTGTTTGGAGGCAAAACCTTCTGATATTGACATAACATCCTTCCAGGATACAGATTTCATATGTGTTTTGGTTTTGGTGAAACCTGGATCACTTTGTTTTTGCCTTTTCTGTGACAAAACTAAAATTACCTGTCCTTTTGTCCTTATGACCTGTGGAAATATTGACTGTTCTATTATATTTGAGTTTATCTGGTTCACTTGTGACATTATTCAGCTAAACTAAAAATCTTTTTCCTTTGAAATAATTCTTCATCCCCTTTGCTACAGAGAAGTAAACTAAAAACATGCCCAGCATCACATATGCACAAACTGTATAAAGCTTTCTGCAAACTTTACAATCAGATGGCTGGGGAAATATTGAAGTAGGGAACTTCAGACCCTCAGTCATACTGGCACACAGGAGCAGAAACTCAAGGACCCCACTGTGCCTCTTTATAACAGGCACGATAACAGCCTCTAGCACAATGGTAATACATCTAAAACTTGGTATTGCCTTCAAGTGGCTTAAACATGTTCAGGACATCATCAAGACGAAGAGGAATATAGATGCTGGAATCTACTATTTGCAGTCTTGCACGGTTTAACTGGGTCCTGTGTGCTAGTTCGAGCTATAGAGATACACAAAAGTCTCCATTTTTTTCTCTCATTTAAATAAACTTGTTGCCAGTGTCCTTGTGGTAAGAAAATCAGGATGCATTATTAGGATTATAATATCTCAGCCTGGAAGCTAGGCTTATGGACATGACTCATTATCTTTTGATGAGGGTTTTTTTTTGGTGTGTGTGTATTTTAGCATGTCTAGATTTTTCCAACTTTCATAAAATCTATCTGTTCTCCCTACCATCAGTACTAGGGTTGTCACATGGGAGGGCATCAATCAGCGATAAAAATACTCACACTTTCATGTGGACTGTGTTAGTAACTTTAACTGGAAGAGTAAATCCAGGATGGTGAGGCATGGGCTAAACCACAATTCGAATGGCATTCCTGAACAGACTGAGCCCGGTGTGGCCTTTCTTAAAAGTTTTACTACATAGCACTGGGTGTTTCCTCATGCTATTTGCCTTGGAGCAGCGTGTGACTGCACTGGCAGCTTGGATTGCTGCCCTGTTTTGATTCCTGCCTTGTGCAAATGGGTGATTCACCATGTACTTGTTTTCCTTGGCAGCCATTTACAGAAGTGCCATTTGTCTCCAGGAGACACTTGCAAGGGTTGCTGGAAACTTTCTTGTTGCTGTTGCACATTTTTGAATTTCTTAGAATTGCTAACACTAATAAATAAAAGCAGGGAGGCTAAAATACTGAAATAATGACTTGGACTCAGAAACAAGTCTTTGTTTTGCAGTTTTCTTTGAGTCAATTGTCCCCCCAGGCTACTCAAATTCACATTTTCATCCTTTCACTTATTTTCCAATTCAATAGCCTTTTCTACCACAAACAGTTTGTTAACTAGAACACCCGCATTGCTAGTTTATTTAATGAAAATCTTAGTACTGTATCATGCAACTAATGCCATATCTATAAGATGTAGTGTATGTGTAAAGAAAAGGAAACCTCTGTGGTTGATATCTTAAGATTCACCTCCTGCCTCTGCTGATTGTTTAACTGCCTAAACCAGACTGGCATCCTACAAAAACACTGGTGCTTGTTTTGGAGGATTGGTTTGTTATTCTTGGATGACTTCTGTCATCCAAAAACATTGGTACAGACACCTAAGCAGAGAGATTATCCATGAATTTGTTGCTCAATAAACTATATTTTCTTTTCTGTGCTTCCTACTATTCCATTCCTAAAAAGCAATTTAAGTTTAATTCCTCTTCCAGGTTCCTTGAAACCACTAAATTCGCACCAAGAAATTTGTCAATTACCCAAAGTTATTTAGCGCATTTGTGGTACACTAAGATCTTGTCTTGCTGTGTACAAATTTGATACTGCTCTATGGAAGGCATTAGAAATATCATAAAAGGAACTGGAAGTGGAATTAATTTTGCTTATTTGTTTTTCCGACTCTTTCAAAGGCAGTTAATAATTTCTGAATGTGGAGTAATGACTGAAAACAGTTTTAGCCTCTGATTAGTTCTCTGTGTCAAGGAAGCACAGAAGTATGTCTGAGAAATCAGTTTATTACATTCTAAGCTTTTTGTAGGATTCAGTCCTCAATGAGAGGGGAATTATAAGAAGCAATTCTAAATCAGGTAGTCTCCAAAATATAACCTTCAAATGGTACTGTGGATTGTGATCTTGTACTTAGCCTAAATCATTTACTTACTTCTGTAAATAGTTTTTCTTCAAGTTTATTTTTAAAGATCATGAAGATGTAGGAGACATATACAATATGCAATGTTACAGATGTATCTCTATATGTGCATGTGTATATAAATACTTATTTGTGTGTGTTTATGCACATGTATTTACTAGCTGTGTTTTCATACTGTGTTAAGCTGAGAAGTTTTTGAAAACATCTATTACCTTTTTCTTTTGGCATGTATTTTCTGAATAATTTCTGACTATATGTAATCTCTCTCATACACAGAAACTATACCTAACATGAATAAACCACACATGCACACACACAGAAATACCCATGATTTACTATATAGATAGTGTATGATAATGTCAGGCTTTTCAGTTGGTGCAAGTGCTTATACAAATAAGCAGTATGACAACCGCTTAAATCAGCTAAGTATCTGTCCAGGTTTCTGTAGACACCAGCTTTATGTTACTAGATGAAACACTAACCAGGATTGTGCTGTCATTCTGGAGCTGACACTCATTTTAGGAACCATTTGCCTAAATTTAAGTGCTAGTCCACTAACAATGCTGTGGAGTACCCAAAATGTCTGTAAGAGACTGCCAGGTACACCACTGGCCCTCCAGGTTTACCATACCATCAGCAGGAAGACATAAGGACTATACAACTATGTGTCCACTCAAGTGAACTCGCTATCTCATTGTTGTTTTCTTGCTCTCTACTGTTTTTTGAGCTCTTCAAGAGAACTGGGCAATCGCTGATCTGATGTTTAGACTTCAGTTTTGGACTTCAGTTTGTCCCAGAACCTGGCTGGTTTTATCCGATATAATTTTGCATCATAATTTTGCTACCACCCTATAACCTCACTTACCTCCAAATCCAAATAGCTGTATCTTTCCTTACACATTTGATATCCCTTTTCAGTCTCTATCCTTAGTGCAAAAGCAGTTTCTTTGGATACTGGGTGAGAAAATAAAATATGCTATTGTCTGACATGGTTAAAGTGCAGCTTAGCATTGCAGTGTAGGTAGGACCTCTGTGTCCAATAAGTGCAAAGGCTGGGTAGCTGCAAGTAAAAGTGGCTGTAGAGTCAAAAATTCTTGATCGATGCTCACAATTACAGCTCTGTGCACATTGCATGTCTAGGGTTTTGATGTGTCACAGTCATTGTGGTGACAGACCTAGTGTGAACACATATCTTTTTAGGACAGGTAGATCCTTTTTCATTCCTGTTACAAAGAATTTGCACTCAGGGCTCTGATGGTTCACCTCAACACAAATACTAGATAATAAGAAACTAGACAGCTTGAACTGTGCTTTAACCATAAGGGGTCAACTGGGTTGTAATGGGATCTCCTGCCATAGCTGGTTTTGTGGTGTAGAATGGATTAGGATATGCAATGGTCCTGGAGTGAGACACATACAGCTGTGCATATCTGGCACACAGGTTTTTGTGTTTTTACTTGACTGCTTGCCAATATCAAAGCCAGATTTACTAGAGGATCCACATAGTTGTTTCATAGAAATGACGTAACCTCTCTCTGGCATTAACAATAATAGTCCTCTCTCCCATACTAGGGTCTGTGTTTGGGCTACAGCCACTACTCCTTCTTTCCTGCAGACTGAGACAGTATCAAGTTATCCATGCTTTCAACAGCTCAGTGGTAGAGGTATTGAATTAGAATGAGGTAGGTACAGGTGGCAGCAGCTGCTAAAATATAGTGGGCTTTAATTTTGTACTGACTCTATCTTTTTGTTTGTCTGTTTTATTCAAGTAGTTTCCTGATGATAAAGCTTCATTGAATTCTGGAAGAATATTTTCTAGGTTGTTTTTTTCCCAGTAAGGACTGGGTAGCCTTCCAATATCAAGAAATTTTAACCTCATTGGCAAAGCCTGTTAGTTTCTTTAAAAATCAAAATGCATAGCATTCTGAGAGAAAAAATAAAAAATAGCAGAAGAAAAAATCAGTGCTTTAAAAGGAACCCAGTCCTTTAAATAAAGAGGGGGTAAAAAAAGCAAGAATGTTGCAAAGAGAAGCCTATTTTACATTAAATACAAGCAAAATACAAAGGATTGGGAGGAGGGCATTCAGATTCTGACAGTCCTGCTGGGGCAAGTGCTTTTGAAAAGAACTGTAGAAAAATCAGGTGATATACAAACACGCATCAGCAATAGGACAGGTTGCTCAAGGATTGGTAGCAGTTACATATTGGATGGGTAGCAGTTACCTAGAAATCTTGAGTACAAAAGATAACAGTAAAAGCACTATTCCTGCCTCTTTTCCGCTGAACTGTGTGCATACTCAGTCCAATCTAAGTAGCCTAATACTGGCTTTGAAACTTAAAAACTAGATAAGAGTTTGACTATATATTTGAGGAGTGGAAATGTAAGCATACGAAGGAACTTAATTATCCTCATGCAACGTATGTGAAACCAAAGTTAAAGAGGTCTGGAAGTTTAGTAGTAGAGACTGAGTTTTTTATTCCCAGTTTGGCATCTTAGACATTATGGCACCACTCTTAGAGGTGCCCAATTCCTTTCTGCTATCCGTTCGTTACCAATGTGCCAGGTGTAACAACTAGGAATGTTAAACCCAATAAGCTTACTCGTGGATCAAGCTACCTCTCAGTCAAGAAATGTGGATTGTGTAGTCCTAATAGTTGCAGGAGGAGACAGATCCTTAGCAGATAAACTATAAGCAAAAGGTCTTTTTGTTGCATGCTAATAAACACCTTCAGGCAAAGAGATCTTTATTTCCATCTTTGAAGCTACAGCTGTCATGGTAAAGGCTGACAAAACTGTTCAGCGCATATGTGGGATAATTTCTTGCGATACTCTGGCATTTGAGCCGCCAGGTTGTTTAACCTAAATACCTGCAGGTTTTTTAAGTTACACCTATGATTATCCTGCAAAGGAAGATAGCACATGTGTAATTATGTAATAATTATATATAATTTAACTGTAGCAGATAGGGAGAAGAGAAAAGATTCCACTCTCTGGTAAGTACAGAACACCATACAGAAACCATTAGAAACTGAAATAGTTAAAGCTGCTTTTAATAAACTAATGTACCCCAGCACTATTAAGAGTAATTTTGTTGTTGCACATATTCTAGGCCCAAAGAATGAAAATCCTGACAGTTACAGTTATGTGATGTTATGGATCCTGTTACAAAATTCCTTTTACAGGCATAGAAAATCTGGAAGAAAATTAACATCTTATGCTGTTTTATCTGAGTGGATCAAAAGGGAATACACTTTGTGTAAAATGTTTCTGAATGTGGCAAAGTATAGGGGACTGCCATGGAAAAATTCTCCTTACGAGGAAAAGCATAAGGGTCTAAATCCAAAGGCAGTTGACAAGAGAAACTATATATTTTCCAAACAGAGCGTGTATTCAGATTGCCTGGTGTGAAACAGCATCCTGCACTGGCCTGGTTTCACATGCTAAGTAACTAATCTTGGTTCGGCGGTGACAGGTGCAGACCTTATGGTTTTCACTGGCAACAATCTGAAATGATGGGAGCGTGTTCCTTCATTTGTCACTCGGCAATTAATATGCTGAATCTCAACTGCATTCTACTTCCTAATAACTTATTATTTAAAAAAATCATTAGACGACTGAAAAACAATGGGCAGATAACTTTAGTATCTAGTTTAGCATCTCGTTTAGCATCTTATTTAGCATATAAAAGTATCTAGCTTACTTCTCAAAATTGACATTAGAAATATTTGTAAAACAGTTGCCTAGAATCCTATAGAAAAAAACTTCCCTGGCAGTAGGAGGTCTGAAAAGTGAATGAATGCAATGATTACAGTCAACTTTTTCCATTGTAACTATTAAAAAATGCATTTTTTACTATTTTTTTTTTCAAAAAAGAAGAGCTTAAGACTGTTCTTTCACTCCAGAACTTGCCTGCTGCTGCTTCTGCTACTGTTTCTCTGATTATTCCCAGTTGTTGTCACTGTTCCTCTGGAGAGGGGAAGAAGATCAACAGAAGTAGGGGGAGAGGTCAACAACAACAGGTATAGCAACAGTTAACAAATTCCTATTGGTTCCTTTAGGGGGACACTGATAGAAGGGGATGAACTGACAGAACCAGAACAAAAAACTAACACACAGAACCAAGTCCCACCTATGCTGAGAACACAAGGAAGGGAAGCAACTAACTTTAAAGTTCCTTCTTATATTCGGCATTCATGTCCATGGAATCCACCAGAGAAATAGAAAATTCTGACAGGTATGCCAGGTAGCACTTTTCCTGTTTGGTCTATTTTTATTCTCTGTTCCCAAAGCTCAGAGAGCATTGCAGCTGTTCATTCATTTCAGAACCTGGAAAGGAGGGAACACAAGTTGCTTCTCTTCCTGACCAAAAATCTCATCACCCAATCTGTGATGTCATTCTGGATCATACCTGACCTTTCTTCAGAATTTTTGACTGAACACTTGCCACTTTCTGTAAGTATCTAAAAGTTCACTGGAAGATGAAAAACATCTGCGGAGAGAAAAATCCATGATCCAAGAACCTGTTGGCATCTTTGCTTCAGAGAATATTTCTATATTTTATACCAAGTGGAGCAACTTCACTTGTAACTGCTGAGAAGCCTCTTTCCGTTTCTAGACTTACTCAGAAACTAAACTAAAATTGTTGGTGAAAGCTCAATAGAAAGATCTGTTAGAGATTCAAAGGTGTTAGTACCCCATGGGCCAAGGGTGATCAGGATGAAAACGGCTTTGCAGAACACCTACGGGAATCTGTCAAACACTTCTCAGCAGAGCTCCGTCTCGCTCAGCACAAATTGCTCTCCAGTCCTTCCCTGCTACCTCCTGCACTAAGTAGCGACCTAATGTTCTTGTCTTAAGCAAAGGGTACTAGAAGCAATGAATGCATATGTTTCCTAAATACACAGTACCTCATCTCTTCCTCCAGCTGGTCCTTGCTAGTCTGGGATGGAAAGTGTTGAAAATCACCCGTAATTCAGAGGTTCTGCTATCTCAGTGCTTCATATTAGCATGCAAACTTCTGTGATATTTTGTCAGACAGACCAAACCTAGATTAACAAGGTAGGGAAGCAGGAAGGAATTAGTATATTTTAGACCTGCCCCAACCCTCTTGAATCTCATCACAGATCTGATTATTCGAATCAAGGCTTCCATATGGCTTTTTTTTTTTGTTAAGCCAATAAAGAACTTATTTTTCTACAAACATCAAAGGTACTCAAAGTTTTCTTCTAGACACTCCAGCTGAGGATTGGCAGGCCCTTTGTGTTCAAACATAAACTTTTTTCAATTTAATTTCCTAGCTCATTGCGATTTCCCATTTGAATTCATGACCCTTTACACTGCATAACTGTAATACTCACTTTTAATGACTGAGCAATTCATAAACATTTAAGAATGCATCCAGTACAACTGTTTTGTTAGATATCATTTCTGTTCTAGAAGAAACAGAGAGGAAAAATCAGTCTCGGATTCAAGACTTCAAGCAGATTTCCAGGTTCTGTCTCCTGTGTTTGGTTTTAAACATATCAGAAATTGCCTTACACAGAGTAAGGTAGAACCTAACAGGTGCAATCATGCGAAATTCGTGATTTGTATGGCAAGAACACATAAAAAATGACAGTAGAATATTTAATTTGGAACAGAATCTACTGTCCACTGTAGTTAGAGAAAATTCAACAATCCCTTCCATCAGACTTCAGTGAAAAAATTCGAAGACTTTTTTACCCTCATGGTTTTCTTTCTACTTTACATGCCTGGTTTCAGTTTCCAGCTACTGGTTTTTATTGTACTTCCACCAGCTGGATTAATATATCACTAATATCTGCTTTCCATTGTGTAATTGAGTTACCATTCAATGTTCTTTCTGATACGTTAAACAGACTGAGCTTTTAGAATCCTCCTGTTCTACAGTATCTTCTCTGGTAAATAATCTTTTCTGTATCCTCTCTAACATTTCAAGATCTTTTCACAATATGACATCATCCAAGGCAGAATATCAAATGTAGTCTCAGAAATGAGAGATAGTATCACTTTCACACTTCTATTAGCTACTTTTTTCATATAGGTATTCAAGAATTAATTATCATAGTCATGTTCAGGTCTCATATTTAATCTACCATAAAACCCAGATTTTTTTCACAGTCGTGACGCTTTAGAATCAAAGTCTATCTCCTGTAGATGCTGTCTGTGTTCACTATTCACTGGCAGATTATTTTATACTTGTACTAAAACACATTCTGGATGAGTTGCCCCAGTTTGCCTAGATGACTGATTACGGCTGCCTATTCCCGTCAATTTTAAATGTCTATTGTTTTTGTGTCATCAACTTTTAGCAGCAGTGATTTTACATTTACTTGCGTACCATTTGTTAAAATGTTGAGTAGCACTGGGTCTTTGTGGAATCCCAGTGCCGAATCCACGTTTGACAACGATTCTCCATTGGCAAATACTTTTTGAAAACCATCTAATAGCCAACTTTTAACCTATTTAATATGTGTTTTATTGATACCATATAGTGCTAGTGTCTCAAACAGAATGTCATGTGATATTACCACAAACACTGTTAAAAGTCTAGACCTATTACATCTCTGTGCTTATCTTTATCAACCAAATGGAATCTTATCAAAAAAGAGTATCGTATTTGTTTGACAGGCCCTATTTAAAGGAAAAAAAAAGACAAAACCACTCTCATGTTAGCAAGCATTAATTGTATGACAGTTCTTCAATCCTTTTTTAATTGAATCCCCCTTCAACTTTTCATGTCACTTAATCTAGCGTACTGATACCTTGTCAGCTCTGAGATATCATGGCAGAGAAGCTCACTGGAATGTATCAGCTCTCCATCAAGTAACGAACATAGCAAAATTTAGACCTCCACTCCCAGGAATAACCTAGT
Organism: Rissa tridactyla; assembly: GCF_028500815.1. Taxonomy (NCBI): domain Eukaryota; kingdom Metazoa; phylum Chordata; class Aves; order Charadriiformes; family Laridae; genus Rissa; species Rissa tridactyla. The sequence goes on along the minus strand of NC_071497.1, from coordinate 69,136,230 downwards.
AATATTTTCTGATAAATAGACTTTTGAAAGCTTGATACCTTGTAAATGTATATTATATCCTCTAATGTTTTCTAAAACATATTTTCCCTCATACTTCACCTCCTCAACCTATATAAATTGATGGGCCAACTGGAATTTCTAGTAGTAACAAACAAAGAGACTGTTACAAGAACAGCACTTTTGCTGGCCTGGGATATTTCTTAAAGATGATTTACTAAGATGATAGGGGAAGAGCAAACATCAAATGTGAACGTGCCAAGGATAAATGTGTAGTGTGTTGTATTTATCAAGATTCAAAATTAATTCTTAAGCATTTTTTTTTTGTCAATGGTAGGAACAAAACATTTATAATAAATGAAACCAGAAATTTTATTTTTACTTGTTACGGCACACTGATGAGATGTGCAGTTTGTAGTCTGGATATAGCTTTTATGGTTACTTAATCTTGTCTTTGGTGTATTTGCTCCTCATGAAGTCCTTCTGTGGTCACCCTGAAGAATTCCCACAGACCTTCACAGGATTAGAAGAGCACTTTCCTTTCAGAGGACTGGAAAAAGGAAATGGGATGCATAAACTGTCCCCAGGGATAATGTGTGCTGAGAGCCTGTAGAGAAGGCAGTGTCACTTTCAAATGCAATGAGGCATGAAGATATGCTCTAGAAGGTATGAAGAGGAGGTTAAGGCTGTATCTGGATGCAGGGAGAAGACCTGTGCATGAATTTAGAGCTGGGCAGGATACAGGAAGACTATGGGTGCAAGAGAAGCATTAATGGGAATGGAAATCATTTGCCCAAGAAAAGCTAGGGACAAAAATATAGTGATTTTTCTTTTGCAAGAAGGAAATGGGGAATTGAAGGAATGGTACAGTCTTACTATGCTGCTCTGGGTCCTGTGTCAGAAACACAAAGGGAAAGAGAAGCTCCCCAGGTGGTGGCAGCTCTCCTTACATATCTCTGTGGTTGCTTGGACAATTTTTAAGCATTTCAGTCTCTCCCCACAGCATGAACTAAAGACCAAAATATTACAGTAAATGCAACTGAAAATGTCATTCATTTTGTGTGTGAGGAAAAACTCCAGCCACAGATCCAGAAGCAGAGCTTCCTACCTGACATAGTAACAATTCTTAGAATTATGAGCTCAAAGAATCATATGAAAGGACCTATAAATATCTATATTACTATTCATCTTGTTACTTTTCTTCATCTTACTCATTACATTTTCCTTCAGCACATTTCCAATAGTCTGTCTTTGCAGTAATCTCTGCTGTAGGAAATAAAGCTGCTGTAAAAGAAGGTTTCTTTGGCAATGATATGGAGATACAAAATATTTAATCTGTATTCTTTTTGCAGTAAATTTTGAAAGAACAAAGCCAACTAGCAAGTGACAAAATTTTACTGATCTGTAGTATGTAATCAAGTTGCTAGTTTCCAAAAGGCAACAACAAAATTTAAATCAAAATTTCGTAGAGTTATTTTGGGGTGGGTTTTTATGATGGTTTTGGCCTAATCTTGCTCTTGTAATACTGAATGTTTATGTAGACAGATAGCTTAAAAATCAGATCAATAAATCAGTCAGGCAAACTGAATGAAACCAAGCCCTGGGACTCAGTTTTGGAATGGGAATTAGGACCAGAGCCCCTTCACCTCCTGGGAGTCATTCACCCTTGGGAGACAAATGGCCACCCATTCATTAGTGCAGAGATATGTGCAATGAAATCAGGTCCTTAAGTCTTTCAGAGATCAGCCTCACAAATGCCTTTTACCTCTCCAAGTGAGTGGGAAGGTGTAGACTGATGACTTTAATGTCGTGTTGCCCAGTATGACTGCTTCATGATGTGAATTAATACAGTCAGCACCAGAAGTGGATGTTGAGGGGGAAAAAGTGTTAATATGCAGCAAAAATGAACAAGATTCCTAAAAGAATCCAAATATCGCCAAAGCATTTCAAAATATCTTGTAAAAGCCAAGGAGACATGGATAGAACAAGTGAGTGCCAAGACACTAAACTATAGATTCTGTAAGACATTAACCTCATATCAAGGTCAGGCAAACAGCATACGAACAACAATCCTTTCAAGCAAAATATTTAAAATCCTTATTACATTTTTAATTTGATAGAATATTCTGGTAATGATCTTCCCATTCCATGGAAATTGATTAACTTCTGAACATTTTATTTTATTTCTTTTATCTACTATTTATCTACAATTATCTTCTGTTTTATCTACAATCTCAATTTATTTTTTTTTTATTTTGGGTGAAGGTTTGATCAGTTGTAATCAATTAAGATCAGATCATAGTATTTCCATCCGTTTCAAAATTATCCTGGAGTTTAAACCGTTCTCCCCCCATTAAATTTTTCTTAAATTGAATACCAAAAAGCTATTTTGAAATAGGCCAAAAAAATTCTTTTGCTTTGGAAATGTGAAAGACATTCTGAAATAGTTTTAAGTGCACAGTCGATAAAATACACTCATGACCAAGAACTATTTCAGCTTGATCAATTAATATTTTCATGAGAAATTTGGAAAGTATTGAATGATTTCCTACCCACTCTAGTGATATGGTTATTATCTCTTGGTAAAAGAAAAAACTTCATAAATCTGCTACAATTCATTCCACTTTTTGAAATAATAAGGCATTTATATATCACTGAAGATGTGAAAATATTTGAGAATTCATTTTACATTGGGTAGGAGAAAAGACTATGATGTGTTTGAGAAAAGGGTAAATTTCTTTGGAGAGTTTACATTAAGTGCCTTCAAATACACATTTTATTACAAGGACTTTTTAAGGCCCACTGTGAATTTAATAATAATGCAGAATAGTATAAAAATATGACTGTAAAAAACCTCCAAAACCTGGCAATAGAAAGAAAGAAAGAATAGGAGAAAATAGATGCAAATTAAAATCATGTTATTTGAAAAGAACTTCTGTTTTAAGAGGCCTAATCTCCCGATATGTCTAAATAATTAAAGATAAGGTGCTTTCCAGGGCTTTAATGATGCATTTCACCACAGCTCACAAGGCAATTGAAAGTTCTATAGAGTATGATAGAAAAAGAAATTGTGGTTCATAAAAAAAATAAAATAATTCCCTGTAGCCCTGCTTAGTGTTTATGTCATCAGTTAAATTAAATGTGACAGGAACAGTAAGTCTGGAGATTTTCAGTATTTGTGACTTTGCCTTGAAGTATTTTGCCTCTTTAGGCTTTCTTTCACCCCATTGCTGAAGGAAGCTAACTCCAAGTTAATCCAGCTCATCTTTTTAATGGCAGTTTTGATATAGGTATTGTATGTGTGTATATAAATATATATAACCCTCCTATGGGGAAGGTAATGCCACTGTGGCCTGGGCCGCTTCTTGTCCTCTCACTTCAGAAAAGAATGCCAATTATGGCATGGGAGCAGCATTTTATCAACACAGGGATAGCAAGAGGAGGAACTGACCTCTTCAGGGAATCATGTGTTAGACTAACGAGCCTCTTTTGAAGGGCTTTCAGTTAGGAGGTGCCTCACACAGACTGTTTGGGCATAAAGGGAAAGGGAATGTACTTTTTTGGAAGCAGAAAAAATCAGGTAATAACAAAAGATATTTAAAATGTTTATGAACATGAACTATTTTTTGAGGTGACAAGCCAGTCCTGAGTGGCTGCTGCAAAAACCAGTCGTGATCCATGCTAGCTGATGTCAAACCCAAAGCATTCCGGGCACTTATTTTGTTGTTGTGAACATATTTAAATTATCATGAGGATTCATCACAGATGGGATCAATTTACATTTTATTATTATTGCCAGTAGTGCCACTGTGCTAAGTACTGATCTGGGGGTACCTGGGTGTCCTTCCCCTCCCTCCAGCCCTTCCCCACTCCTCTGCTGCTATGCTGGCAGGTTACATGTCTCACCACCCTGCTGCAGTAGCTGCCTGTCCATCTGCTCTAGTAAACTAAATAAAGCTTGGGCTTGAGCTCAGCCCAGTCCCATACAGGTTAATTGCTAGTAAACATCCTGGCAGAGTTTTAGCCTGGCCCAGCTGCTGCTCATACCTGGGCATGCTCTGGATGATGATTCAGGCTGGGACTTGTTCCCAATAAGCATAATGGGCAAAACCACCTATTTTGCAGAGTATAGTTATAGATACAAGCCACAGCACTTGGTTTCTGGGACAGGAAACAGCTGCTGACCCCAGTGTTTTCACGCATAATCATAATCTACTCTTCCTTACTTCCAGGATCTACCTGTACAGATCTGGAAATAAGCAGTAGAGCTATGCAGTGTGCCCGCTCATGATGCATCTGTACAATCACCATGGTCTCACCTTCTCCTTCCTGATGGTGCGCCTGACCCAAGAGCAGGTGTGTGCCTGGGCTGCCTCTGGCACCAAGTGGTACATCCCCAGCTGTGCCCCTGCCCAGCCACCCTCACTGAGGGACAGGTGGAGCAGAGCACAAACACGCAGTTCAGAAACAGTCAGGTCCAGCTTTAATATTTTCACAGCACGTCACAGTTTTCTCAGGTAGAGCCCTGATACTTTTAATACAGATCTACAGAAGTGAAGAAAATTGCAGGGACAATGACAAGGCAGACGCAAAAATTGGGAACACCGAGAGGCACCAAGGACCCAAACATAAAGCACAGACACAGACAGGTTTGCTCAAGGCCACACGGGAACTCTAGGGCAGGAAATTCTGGGAAGGGAACATGGTTTGTGGGAATTAGGCCCTGTATTCATCATAAACTGTCTCTCCTCTGCATAGTCCATATTAAAACAAAAGCATAATGACATGTGAAATATTCCAAGAAGGAATATTATCATCAATGATCATCAATAGAATATGTATATCCACTACATAACCTAATCTTAGCAACAGGAATACAGGCAAATATATTAAAAACATTCACTATTCAAGTTGCCCAAGCACATTAGAAAATTGAACCAAATTCATTGCTACCCGCAAGTACTTTTGAAGCAAAACACAATTTTCTCTTTGTAAATGTCTAAACCCGCCACATTCTCTGTGATAATTACATTAAAAAAGATGAAATACCGCACATGCATCTTTCAGTTAAATGGTCCATTAATCCCCCAAGAAAAAAACCCACTATATAACTTTTATTTCAAGATTTTTTTTCCTCTTCTTCAACGAAAGTCAAATAATACATCATTTTCTGAATGGCACCATATAAAAGACTATCTGAAATGACCTATGATTCTACAACCATTTGTTTCATAGCGATGAAGCTAAAATTAGGAGGTTTTAAATACTTTACAATAAAACTTCAATACCAAAGTTTTCTCTCAAATGTAGTAGCACTTAATTTATATCTTCCTAATGCGCTTGCAATCCATTTAAAAAGAAAGTCTGAAATTTATGGGCATATATCTAATAACCAGATTAAACTCTGAGTATGGAAGAACTGTCATATATAATAGCTGTAAAATTACAGTAATGCAGCAGATGCATTATACGTAATAACCTTGGATGAGCCTCAACTGTGGGATCTTGAAGTCTTTGCTCACTTTCCAGACCTCACCTATGAGTTGCTCACTTTCCAGACCTCACCTATGAGTGTTTAGAAATGAAGAGCTCACACCAAAATGCAGCCAGGTTCCTGACCTGGAGAGTCAGTGGACCAGAGCTGCAGGATGCACTGTGGTTCACAGTACAGCACCATTTAGCCATACCTGAGTATTCCTCAGTCCTTTTGCAGGTATGTACTGAGAGCAAACCTAGCTTGGTATGCGCATTTGCAGCAGCACAGCTGCAACCAGCCTGGTGATTAAAGCATTTTCATGACAGATAAGAGTTTAAATACAGCCAAAGAGATTCAGAGAACCCCAGGTTGTTCTAGGAACTAAGCCCATGTCTGCCATCCTTGGGTGTGTGCTGTATCTGCCATACCATGAAACTAAAGAGTGGAGTCTCCTCATATGACCATGTTTTAAAGGCAGCCTTTTTTGGGTAAGTGTCCTTGGGAAGGGTGAGGTACTGCTGTTCTGAACAAACGGCACTGCCAGGACCAGAGTGTGTGGAGAACGAGACATCTCCGTTGTGCAGGATTTCTGTGACTGCAGCCAGGATGCTCCTCACTCCAGCTGTGAGCTCCTTTCTAACGTGTCCTGGTCTCTAAGCCCAGGCATCTGGGTTATAAACTACAAATTGCTCCTGTAGGACTCAATACTGAAAGTGGTGGTGTCCCTATGCTGGGCATGTTCCAGATCTGGCCTTTTCTTGGTAGAAAAGTGTAGTAATTAGAGACAAACAGCGATGCCTGGGAGGCCTTCATCACTGTTTGTTCAGTGACAATATTTCTGTATTCACATTGTCAGAGTTGCTCTCACTATGTATTCATCTTTCACCAGGAATTATTTCCTTTTCATCGCTAATTGCAGTGCTTTCTATTAAGAAGGTATCAATAGAAGCACTTCTTGAAAGAGCACCCTAAGAAAGGAGTTGTTCACAAGTTAGACTAAACTGTTTCTTGAATAAAGTAGAAGCTGATATCACCAACACCTAAACAAGAGAGCAATTTGAGACACCTTTGGTGAATTCCATAACTCCCATTGGTCTTAATTAGAACAACTGAAAGAAACTGTTAATTTCAATCAGATGGTGAAAGGTGCTGCTGCCACAATCAGTCAGGCTTTTGAAGTTCAGTTTTCAACTTTTTAAGTAGTAGACAGTCTTACACAAGATATACTGTTTCCCTGGAAAAATACGTGTATCTTTTCTTTTTATTGGAGACTATTTATAGTGTTATGAGCCCTGAATGTGTGTTAAAACTTGTGGTTTTTTTCTAGGTAAAATTTTCTTGTTTTATCAGTCAGAACTGGGATTTAATAATAAAAAATCATATGCAGAAACTAATTGTACTTTAAAAAAAGTCTTTTCTAACAAAGTCTACTGAGTAATCTATGAGTAATAGACAATATTGATTGTCTAATAGACAGTGAACATCTAATTTCTGGGTGCCTAATCACTGAAAAAAAAATGCCTAAAAATTTTTGGGAGACCTCCAAGTATGTGCATTTTGATGTCCCAGGAACTTATTTTTGAGACCTTGAAATATACCTGGTTTGAGATTTTTTTTTTCCTTTGTCTTCTTCAGTTAAAGCACTTGATTTTTTCATGTAACTATTTCTTTCCAAGACATACTGCTGCATGAAATAAAATAATACATTCAATTGAATAGATGTTCAGTGGAATGGCCTCCTTTGGCATTATGAGGAAGATTAAGTCAGTGTAGATGCAACATGCATTTTTACTTTGTTAAAACTGCAAATTACTTACACTCAAGTGATATGTACACACTTAAAAAAGAAATTATTTCAGAAAACTCCACTCTTAAACAACATAAAACTTCTAATAAATTCAACTGAAACTCAGAGTAGCCAGGATGCTTATCTAGAGCATGGAAGATGCAGGTTTCATTCTCTTTTTCTCCTTCATTCACAGTTCAGGGCAGAAATTGGAAAACAAAAGCTGCCTTTTTAGACTACAGGTATGGGTTCTCCAGAGGTGGCCACAGATTCCTTCCCTTTTAGATACAGCAATGAAGTAACCCAGTGAGAGTCAGGATAGTAGTTAAGGGGCATGGGAGGAGGCATTTGCACTCTGAATGTTCTGAGTAGATTCTGAAACAGTGGTGAACTTGTGTGAAGGGCACACTTCAAAAACGGAAAATTTGGATGCAAATCTTGCTCCAGTGTCAATCGAAGAAAGCCTCAAGGCTAACTCCCCCTGTGTGTTGGGCAACTACTTAGCACAGGTTGCTGGAACACTGCTGTCCCTTTAGTTTTTGTCATCTAGGTAATCTCTCTAGCTACCTCTATTACGGTTTTATTTCCATAATAAAATGCTTCTAAAAATCTGACCCTTATCGGTTCTCATTAGTATCATACCCTTTACAAGGTAATATACTGACATAAATTAAAAAATATGTGGTTTCTTCCTACTATCTTCACTCAGATCTGGTCAAATAAATCTACAGAATTAGGAATTCTTTCAGGTTTTCTATAAAATAAATTCTGTGGCTGTTCTGTCTACACAATATATAAATTTTTTTAAAACATCACATTCACTTTATACATTTGCAGAAGCCAAATGCTAGCTGCTCTTGCAAATTCAAAGAACCTTCTACATGCTTTCTCTCTACGTTTTTCTTGATTTCCACTTGCACACACAATCAGCCTCCATATACCGCCCAGAGTTGAATAATTAGGAGCAGAAAACAGTCTGAAATGCTCCTTGCAGAACTTCCACTGAATAAGTATTTGGGTAAATATGCCACAGAACACCAGGAAGTTCAGCCTTTGGGACTGCACAGAGTTTCACCAGAGGACACAGAGCGTGGTTTGTAAGAGTGGCAATGGTGGGCTCCTTTTGAACATTCTGTAGAGAATGTTCCCTTGCCACAAGGAAGATGTACAATAAAGAGGTCAATACAGCACAAGACATTTCCCAAAATCTTCAGGTGAATCAAGACTAACAGCCAGTATTTAATAAGATTTCCTTCTGCCTTGGTTGTAGCCACACTTCTGTGCAACTAATGGGAACTTTCACATGCAGTGGGGATCAAGTACACACAATTTGCACTGTTCTTTTGTTTTTCAATCAGGGATTGGTAAAACAAAACAAAACAGAATAGCAAGAGGAGCATGATTTTTTGCCTGTTATCCAAAGGAATACAGCCAAGAAAAAGAACCATAAGAAATAAAAAGAACCATAAGCAGAATGTAATGTAACTGCTGGAATTGCCTAGCTTCGATATGTCCCTGCCTGAAATGTTTTTACAAGGGCATCCTTGTTACCAGAGTGAAAAAAAATCCTAAATGTTAACTAGAAATCACTTTCCTTCATCCCACATCTTTCCCCTTAGTAAATGAAGACAGGATGAACAGCTAAAATTACTAATTGGTTTACTGATCAGTTGTAGTTTGTTCGATTGATTTGCAATTAATTCTGGTTTGTGGTGCATAGAAGAGGAAGGTTGGCGCCAACCTTTGAGGCAGCTGATACTCAATATCCTCCAAGAGAGCTGTGGGCCAGAATATCAATAATCTGTTTTGAAGCAGCTCCTGAAGGTACTGAGTCTGTGTCTTTTTCATTTGTAAGAGCTCCAGGGAATAAAAAGAAATTTGGATTTTGTTAAATATATCTATCTGTTAAGATCAGACTTTTTTAAGATTACAACTGGTATTTAGTGCCATTCTTATTTCAGAAAAGTGTAAATATTTTTCACAATCTATACCGGTATTGGTGCTTTTGGTGACACTTGGTTACATCACAGCATTCATTTTTCCAGGCTCTTTGCATACAGATAAATTGCAACTTTAAATTAAAAGACACTACAGGTTTTTCTTCACTAATACTCATAACTCACAGAAATTAACCCTGGTAAGAACACAAGTACAGGCACAAAGTGTGGGAGGTATATCACTTATTTTGAGACATTCATGGCCACATTTAGAGTGGGTACAGCTCATTTGTTTCAGGTATGAAATAAAGTTCTTTTAAATAGAAAAAAAATTGAATATATCTAAAGAGAAAGAGAATCAGAATTGAAGCACAAATTAGTTGAAATGGAGTCAAGAGGAAACTCTTGTTCATAATTAGTATCTCTTCCTCCTTTGTACTTATTTGTATTTATAACATGATATCAGATATTTTCTTTTAGGAACCTGATTTAAATTTCACTTTAATATTCACTTGGTGAAATAATCCTTTCCTGGGTGCTTTTTATGCTTCTGTATCACTTTCTGCTTGGAGTGATTTTCCAGAAATAATGACATTCTTTTATTCTGACATAGTAGACTGCTTATTTGTCTCCTATTATTAGTGTATGCAACCTATTCCTTGGTCCAGTATGTAATTTTTTTCTTTCTTTTCCTAAAGTTTGCCTATTTCATATAAAAATCCCTGAATCCTTCCTACAAAATGCATCCTCTTCTGTACCTTTCCAATAATTTTCCAAGTGTTTTATTACACTCTCCTAATCCCCCCAAAAATGTGATTTTTTTCTGACATAACTTTTTCGTTTTCTTCTTTCTGTTCAGAACTGAGAGGAATATCTAGTGATCTGATTTTCTACAGAAAACATATTAGCAAATCATATTTGATCCTTTCTTGTTGTAGTATAAATATATTTTATGCATGCAAAGCTTAAAGTACTTTTCATTTAAATAATTGTGCAAGCAGTGTTACTTACAACATGAAAGAACAATTTATTTTAATTTATAAAAAAACTTTTTTAAAATTCTATTTGATGACATGTTGCAGACACATTTATGTACCATAAAAAGCAACAAAATGGATGGGGATGGGGGAAATGAATGGCTATTCATAGAGACTATTTTTGAACCCCTAATAAATAAAACACCTGATTAAAGCTATAGAAGAGATGTGATAAGGAAAACTGAACTGAGTTTCCATGCTACTTAAGACTTTGGCTTTTCACTGTAAATGTGATCTTGTTTCAAACTGTGAATGAGTCTAAAACTGCATGTTAGTAGCCGCATTAGAGATACTGTAATAGTGGTGGATCATTCCCGTGAGAAAGGCAAGCAAGGCTTAGTGACTCCTGTGTAAGAGAGCTATCTGTCACAGATGTCAGTTTATCTGATTGAGACTCCTTAGCTGCTGCTATACTTGCACCCTTCTCTATATCAAGACCTTTTGCATCTAGAGGCTGCCAGCAGGGGAGAAAAAACCCCTTCTTCTGATGAGATAACGTTGGGATCTTTGTGGCTTTTTGTCTCAGCATTTAAACAGTGGGATTAATTGGCTGACATTTGAACTTTGAAAGAATCCTAATTCTTATGGGATGTGTGATTTTTTACTGTATTTCATAACCCTTCCATCATTTCACATTTCTTATACCACTAGCCCTGTGTGCCGCCAGTCTGGCAAAGTAATCTATAGATGTTTTATCTGATACACCAACAGAACACTTGTATATTTTTGTTGTTCATAGTCAAAGCTTTTGTGATAATTTTGATGAGAAAAACAGTAGTGAGGAGAGCTGTCCAAATTATTAACATGTAGAATTAAGACAACAAAGGCTGTTCAGACTTTTAATCCATGTCTTTTTCCTAATGTTTGATTTTGATCTTCATAGAGATTTGATTATAAAATGAAGCCTTTTCTTTTTTTTTTTTTAACCTGGAAAGCAATTCAAGATGAGGAGCACACAATTCATTATTGAATAAAATGACCTTCAGTACAAGACAATTTGCGGGCCACATGTTCGCTTGGAAAAATGCAAAATGTACTAATGCTTGCAAAACAGATTGTGAACAGGTTTTGCTCTACATCTCCAACACGCTCACATGTGTACCCACCACCAGCAATTGTAATTGCTTGGTCCAGGCAGCTGTCCAAAACAATTTTTAAAAAACTTACTTTTGATATCAGAGTAGATATAACTGGCGTCATTGCCTTCGCTGATTTATAGGAGGAGTGGGAATCTGTTTTTACTCTTGCATCTCTTACCAGACCACAAATTCAGAAAGTAACAAAGTTACCCTCATTTGCTGAGCTGTTATGAATGTGCGTGGTTTTATGGTGAGAATAATGCAGTAAGACAAGAAAGCAACCTGAAGAAGGAAGGAGAAATTGAGGTTGTTACAGACATCAACTGCATTGTTTATGATTGTGCGTGTAAAATTTATGGATTTACTACTTCTTTGTAATGTATTTACTCAAGGAAGCTCTGTTATAAATCATCTGTTTTCCAATAGGAACCTGCATTTTTCACCCTAATCTCCAGTTGAGTTCACTGAGGCAAGAAAGGGTCAAATGACGAGCCCAGTGTTGCATGATGAGTCATTCAATGAACCAAGAGCGCTAGGATCCTCCTTGCCCCTAGCCCTTTATATCAACAGGCCACAGGGGCTTTGTGTTGCTTCTTTCAGCTGCCTTTAAATCCAAAGTGTTAGTGAGAAACATCTTCCATTAAATCTTCGCCTGGCTCAGACAGTGCAAGGAAATACAGTCCTTGAGATGGTCTTTTCATATACTGGATATGTTTCTCTGTTTTTTCTGTGACACCCTTTCTGCTGAGATTTGTTTACTGATCTCCATAAATCAGCATTCCCATCAGATGTGGTAATGAAGTCCTACGAGAGCCAGCCAATATTTCCACAGTCATTAAGTAGTTATCTAAAGATTTCTTTCTTTTTGGGCTTGATTCACCACTGGGTTTCTTCAGGTTTATGCTGGCGTAAGTCTAATGGGTTCAAATTGGTAGCAGTAAATCAACGCAAGGAACTAGTCCCTGAGCTGGTGTAAATCAGTGTAGCTCCACTGTGTTCAGATGCAGCAACCCTTTTTTATGCCAGCCAAAGATCTGTCCCATGGAGTTCAGACAAGCCTACCGTACATGCTGCCAGGACAGGTTCAGCTTTGATGACCAGGTATTCCCAGGTGGAGTGTTAAATTTACACTTTCAAAAATGAAAATTAGGTTTGATTAGAATGATAAAGGAGAGATATTTTTGTGTGTGATAGTTTTTTTTGTCATCTGTTTCTTTTTTCTCTACAAAAACAGCACTCCCTTTCAGAGCTGCTCTTCTGAGGTTTCATCTGCAGCAGGAGGAAAACCACTGACTGCAGGCTAACAGAGTGGCAGATGTAAAATAAATCCTTTGGAAGACATCTAATGCATGTGAAAAGAAGAAACAAGAAACCAAATCTACACAAATTAAACACAGAGGGCGAGTCCGTCCATAGTCCTTCTACACGTTATCAATTAGGCTGTGAGCAGACAAAAACTTAGCCATATGCTTGGATGTGTATGTCCACTAAAATCAGAGGAACTAATCATGTATAAAACTGGCTTCCTCTAAGTTTGTGCCAGAATTGTCATTCCCTTTTGACTGGAAATAAATACTCCATTTTCATTTAGAAGTTTTTAGACATTTTTTAATAGATAAAATTGAAAGAAACTTTTAAGTGAACAGCTGAGTAGAAAATTAATTTTGAAATTTTAAAATTAATTTTTTTTTTAAATTATATTTTTCCTTCTGTTATTTGTAACTGATCTACAGCGTGAACATGTATTCACAGAAATGGTATTCCTGAAACTACCTTTCACTATAAAAAGTTTCAGCAACAAAAATTGCTTTTGTCTACTTTTCTTCCAAGCACGTTTTTGAATCTGCACATTTATGGAAGAGCATATTGGAGTTGGGGTCCAGATCTTCTGAAATTCTCAGTGTCACAAAAACAAAAGAAAGCATTTTTATTGGAATATTAAGCCTCTTTTCAAAATAATGCCATGACACTGCATGGAGGCAAATGTGACAATTCTCCACTAATAGACATTTCTAGTGTATTCAAAAGCTAGAGCTAACCAGAGACAATCCTAAAAGTATGGGCAGAATTCCTTTTGCTATCAACATGTGCAGTATCCCAGTTGCACTTTGTGCCTTTGAGAATCTTCCACCTTCTTAAAACCTATAGTGAACCAGAGTATGTTGTGTACAGATGAGGGCAGATACATAAATTCTCCTTTGTAAGAATTATTTTACAATTATTTTAAAGCATGCTCTTATTCCACTGTCATTGTGTACTGTTTAATTTCTGTACCTATTATATATTAATGGGTACAAGTGGGTTTAAATTTAATTTTAACAGGGAAAATTAAGTAGCACAGGAATTAGTAGGTGCTCCGTAACTATTAATGGAAAGGAAAATTTCTGGTTTGCTCTATAAATGACTGCAAATATAGTGGAAGAGTTTTCAGTTTACTTATGTCACCAAAAGCAAACTAAAAATGCTTCCACTGACAGTCATGAACCTTAGGTAACCTTTTATTTTAGCTTATGTGTTCATTTTCTAGTGTAGCAAAAATCCCTTTGTGCACTATGACAAAAATTTTCATGGTCAGGTTTTCTGATTTATGGCTTCTATTTATTTGCTAGCTTTTTGTTCAGTTATTATTGTGAACTTCAGGGCCTTAAGAACTCTTATTCTAAAAATACACAAGATGATAATGAATTTAATTTTTTTTTTAAATTTAGAGATTAATGTGACTAAATATCCATAAAAACACAAAGGAAAACTGGCTTAAAAGTCACCCAAGTCCATCTTTAGTGAAAAATTTTTAGCATGTGCTTAACTTTCCACATGTGCTTACAACACCATGATTTTAAATGAAACATACTTTCATTGTTTTACAGACTAAAGAAACAAATCTACAGCTTATTTCCTCTAAGAAAATTCCCTATTTTTCATGTAAAATCCTTTCCACAGAGCTCTAAAATAGCATAAACTGTTGATTAAAACTTACTCTTCCATCAGTCAAATATTGTTTTACATGAAACTTTAAAAGTTAAATGTCAAAGCTCTTCCAATTTTTGTTATCTCACTTTTGGAGGGAATCTTTTCCTCTTTTCAAATGGGAAATTGCAAGTAGAACTAACTCTTTCAATGGTAGGAAACATGGGAGGAATGCATTTTTAATTTTTTGTAAAATTCATATATATATACACTCACATGCATACATGGAAAGAAAAAAAACATTACATAACAAAACACCTTATTTATGTTGAAAGTTTGCGTGTAGAGAGTTTTCTGGTTTAAATGCTATATGACTAGAAAATACAACTTTAAAAGGGATGCATATAGAAAGCAGAAACTACTTTAAGCAAATGGAAATACAAAATAAATTACATCAAATTTCAAATGCATACACACCCAAACATATTTCATTGCCTGTCATTTTCAGGTTCTGATATCTAGAGCCCAGAATATTCTTTTCCTTATTTGAAATATTGAGATGATTCAGGATTAATCAATCAGTTACTTGACAAGTTTTATGCACACAATGAAGTACATAACAAAACTTAGAATCACCTAATAATTACAAAGAGAAATTAAAAAAAAAAAAAGGAAGACTGATCTTTTCCTCCTTGTCATAAACAAGAAAAATCATCACAATTCTTTTTCATGAGTAAATATAATTTATGTATTCCAAACTGTATCTCTTTTACAAGGTTGAGCAATCCCACAGAAACACTATTTGTTATTTTCTGAAAATACAGAATTAGCTTCTGTTTCAACAAATATTACATTTTTGAACTGTGTCATTTCACAGATTCATGGGGATGATATTTCCATCATTTAAGAATTCATCATAAGATGAATTCACATCTAGTATTAAAAACGAAAGGAAAGCTACTACTCTGAAATATCCATTGAACACTAACAAAGAATAGAGCGGAGTCCAAAGATCATCTTAGATACAGTATGGGTTCTTTGAATCTGTGTATTTTACTAAATGAAATTTATAATGATCGGTAAACAAATTGCCTGATTGAAGTCATCAGCCGAAGGTGTCTTGCACAGATTTACTGTTCAAAGCTCCAGTGACCTGTTTAATGACCCTAAACCTTAGTGTCAGAAGTTCTTTCTAATCCTTAAATATCCATGTCTAATAAATCCAGAAGGCTAATAAAAGGACTTTATTTTTTGTATTGATACAAGTATGGATTTATTTATTCTAAATTACTCACCAGAGAGAGACAATTCATTGAAAAATATCCCTCGAAAGTGATTCATTAAAACCAAGGTGTCATCTTTAAACAAATTGCTGGAAATTGTATCATCAGAGGTAATTGACAATATATCTTTTTAATTTCATTTTTGATCTCTTTACTGTCCTTGTTTTGAGGTGATTTTTTAACTAAAAATATTTTTCTAATTTCTTCTATGCTTAGTATAACAAATGCAGCTCCCTTTTGCTACAACAACAACTGAATATGTTTTACGCTCCAATAAATTAAAAACAGTGTGTTTATTGGATTTATGACTAAATTAACATGGAGCTAAGATTTAAGCTATGGATTTAAGCTGAAAAACTTCTTTCAGGTTTTTTTTTAATTTTTCTAAAACGAGCGTGTGTAATTGTAGATCAGTCTAGCTCACAATAGTACTTTAAAAAAAACAAACATCTTAAGATATAGAAATGAATACTTAAAATGTATTAACAGCCTTAATTATGTGCAGCTGCAAAATTATGCAGTGATAAAAATGACTGTGAATTCACAACATCCAGTATTTTTCTTTTGGTTTCCTTATTCTGGCTACAGATTATAGTTCTTTGAATTACAAGGTATATTTGCACAGGAACTTTACTTGGTGCAAAGACTCGTGCAGACTCAGTTTTAAAACACTTGTGACTTGAAGTCCACGAAATGAAGTTTAAAATTCCTAATCAATGGAGTTATATCACTGCTGAGAAAAAGCAATTTCCTTACCAATAGCTAGAATCAGCAACAACACAGAACAAGCCCCGCAGTCAGATCAAAGTTGGGGGAAATCTGCATCTAAGTAGAGGTCTCTAACATGGGGCTTGGTTTACTTGCAAATGTGACCCAATACAGATCCAGCTGCAGCATCCCCACTTTTCAAACAGGTTTGCTTTTCCTGCTGAAACATTTGTAGCCCCCACACTAGCCAGTGAAGACAGTTTCTCAGCCTCTCGGTGGCATATCAATTCATAATTCCTGCCTCAAATGGATCTCAGATGCCACTCTTTGAGCATCGTCATAGAAATCAACTAATTAAGTCATCTTGTGGCATTATGGTGAGAATAGTTTGATGATTACTGCTTTTCTTTCCTTAGACATAAGAGGTTTTATAAGAAATTATTTTCATCAGTCTGATGTTCTTGCTTTATCTAATTCACCAGTTATTTGTGTACAAAAAAAAGACAAAAACAAAACACCTATTCTCAAGCACTTTCACCCATGAAAATCTAGGAAAAACCAAGGAAAATATCTCTCAGAAGTCACCTGCTCAGGTCTCTGACTTCCTATTCTGCTAATACATAAACCAAATATATATTATGTGCATACTGTGATTTATATTCTGTGTTAAGTCCCAAGTAAGGCTCTATCACTTTACAGTAATAGTTGCAGGGGACACAGCTGCAGTTTTGGATGTGCCCAGCAGAGGAACCAGCATTAGCAGTACCCCTCACAAAATTGCTCAGGAGAAAGAAAACCACAGTGAATGAGAGGGCAGATTATCTAACCTCCTTTTGGCTATTTTTTTGTTAAACTTGAAGTAGAGTTAGCTGCTTGGACTAAGCCCCTGATTTTGGGTTCAGTGCTCATCACTGCATAAAGCTGTCTCTGTAGAGCATTGCAGAAATGGGCAGCCCAGCCAGGGAGAAACTCTATGTCACGGTAATTTGGGACATTCTGAAAATTTTTGAACCCTGATTTTCAATAATTAATTTTATTTATGCCGTGAGTATATGGTGTGACCCTTCACTGGACCTTTGGTTTATAATCAAAAAACACATTGCTGGATAATCTCTACATGCAAAGAGCGTATCATCTCTAGGCTAACCTTGAGGGGGGAATGACTTTCTAAGCCCAAAACATAAGATAAAATACCACTACATACATAAAGGAAGATATACACGTTTAACTTCTAAGTCTTTTAAAAAATCGCTAGAAATATCCAGTAAACAAGACCATAGTCAAGAAAGGTGGCTTGGTAAAACACATCTAGCAACGAGCTCCTTGATACAAAACTGAAGGCAATTTCCTCTTCCATTGAAGATAATACCTTTTTTGCTATTGATTTCAGTGGATGGAAGTGCCCGATGCAGCCTCTCTTTTCTGACTATGTGTCCAGCCAGCTGCGTGAACATGGGGAGTGCATGCAGCTGAGTTCCTTCCTCTCCATCATCTGCTATGTCTGCCCAGGCTGTGAGGGCTCTCCTACTGTACAGCGACTTTCTTTGATGATACGTTTGAGAAGGGGAAAGTAAAATGGGACCTTGTCCAGCAGCAGCTTCAGGAACCACCATGACATAGGTCAGATCTTTCATTGTCAAGCGTTGGTTTAATTAAGGAAGGATTACAGATGAAAGCTTTATGTTTTTGCGGTTCCTCTGCTTATGTTTTCCCATTCTTAATAATCTTATTCTCTTACTCCAGAATCTCTAATATTTAAGCATTAATTTATATCTTTCTTTAGTTCATTAAATAAGGACTTAACTGCAGCTTGCCAGGAGTCATTTACCATATTTAATCACTTTTGAATCTTATTCACTCTGAACGACACCAAATAGAGGTGTGAGGTCTTTCTTTGGAGTGGGTCTTCTCACTGACAAGTCACCAAAGAACAGGAGGCAGAAGAAAGTTAGTGTTATTTGTCTGATTGATAGCTAATAAGGCCCTTTCGTGAAGACACTTGGAGTGTTGTTGCAGCCTGCTGTCCAATTAGCAGATCCCTTTTAGCACCGCTCTCCTAGCTCATCCACCTCTGTGCTGTATTAGCCTACTGTGAAAAAAAATACAGACAAGCTTTGACACTAATCTTTAAAAAACCTACATGAGAAAATATAATAAAAGATTTATTATGTATGAATATGTATGTCTATATATACACCTACATGCACGTTATGAGAAAAGAGAGATATAGGCACACACACATCCGTATGAAAATGCTTAAAGACCATACTGTATTCTGCCTGTGAAATGGTTAACAGGGAAATAAATCGACATTCCTTTCTATGTGTGTTACAAACATTATTATCTCCAAGTCACATTTTAATTTCATACTTGATGCTTCAGCTCATGCTATGTTTTTAGTTAGCGATGGCCTATTAAGCTGCTAATTTATATACTGTTGTGAAGGCCTCTGTAAATGCTGCTCTATAAATAATAGAGCAGTGATCCATAACCACCTTCCATGTAACAGCACAGAGTCCACTGCAGCTAATATGAAAGAACTGCTGGTTGCTAGGTGCCAAAATGCTGCCTGCCTATTTAGGAACTGCTATAGTTTTGTCTCCCTGCTAAGATGACAAAAGTGTAATTAGAGATTAATCAAGAGCTACATTAGTGCCACAGTTTCCTGCAGACTGACTTTTGTTGCTCACCAGCAGTTAAGTGCATCTGCCTGTATTTACCAGTTCTCTGGAGATTTAAAAATTTATTGTCATATTTACAGGGACAGCTACAGTAAGAGTTATCAAATCATGGAGGAAACTTGGCAAAATGCATATAATTTGCAATTGCAAATATGACTCTCTGTATTTATTTTTTAAACATTCCCCATATGAGAAAGGTTTTAAATTTCCTGCTGCCACATACTTAATTCACTGGGATGAGGGGAAGAGGGCTTAGACCCAGGCTGTTTTACCATCTACTGAAGCCTCATTAACATAAAACTTTACACCATTTTTAATATTCTTATTTAATCCTGTCTTTTGTGTCATTTAATATCATATAGAGACCCTTTGTCTATTTAGATAGACAGCAGCTTCTAGAGCTGCTGAAACCTTTAAATACTTTAATCTGTTTATAATTTAACATATTACTAAACAATATATTTAGATTCCTGAGATGTCCCCTTGATTATATGATCACTATTACATATTTCTTGATAGAAAATCAGCATTTAATAGGAAATGGTTGTGCGGGGCTCCCTTTACTGCATCGTGTAGTAAAAACCACAGTTCAGAAATGTATTATAATTACAGAAATTCTGGTTTTAATGTATTCTTCACAAACTGGGAACTTTTAAAAGGATTCAAATTTTTCATAGGAAATACGTTCCATTTCCTGACTAGCTCTAGTAATATTAGAAAGAGGACAGATAGGAAAACAGATGGAAAGATTATGGGACTTATCCAAGGTTGCGTAACGAATCATTGGTATCTGAGAACAGATCTCAGCCACTCTGTATATTATGGAGAAACCTGTACTCTCTTTAAATGAGAGACTATAGATAATGTTATTTGAATACCTGCTCCAAAGCCTGCTCAAGAGTCTTAGCAAGCACCCTGTGTTGAGCTCTGTGCTACTTACCATCCAAGATTTGGGTAAGATCATGTCAAACACGGCAAAATCACTGGCACATAGGACAGTAAGTCTAGTACGGCAGCAAAAATGTGGTGTTTCCGACACATGAGTAGCACTCTTTACAGGGAGACCAAGAATAACCCACTTCCATTACTGAGATCAATGCTTACAATCTAACGAGCCAATAAAAAGCACAAAGAAGACAGTAAAAACAGAGAGGTTGTGCAGCCTACTCTGAGTAACTTCATTTAAACCAAGCAGTCAAAACCCAAGTACAGGAAAATGCTGTATAAACAACTCTACTGTGAATGGATTAATAGTGCAAAACTCTGCAATCCGTCTTTCCTTCCACACCAAACCCCTTTAACAAGAGTTAGTTGGTTAGTAACTGAGAATTCAACTATAAAAACCGTTGCTACTTATATACATATAAAAGTAAGTATATATAAAACTTATGCATGTATATATGTGTATAAATATATATACCTATAGCTTTTTGTATAGTTGTATGCAAGGCATTCCAGTCCTGGGGCAACAGAACAGGAATTCTGGGATAGACGTTTCTTAGGAATGGTTGTATTTACTCACAAAGCAAACCTAGAGGAGAAAACTCTGTACTGTGGCATATGGCTCTGTGGATTTATTCACAGCTCGTTTCCTCAAGGGAAAAAGCAGAAACTGGTATTTTCAAAGGAAAAGGAGAATTAGGCAAATCCCCCCTGTACTTGTCAGAGATTCTTCCAGATTTTACAGCCCCTTTACTTACACAAGGACAAAAACTTGTAGATAATGGGCTTAACAATGAGCTCCTCAGTTAGTATTTCCTAATCTTTTTGTTTCCGCTTCCTTTCGGAAACATCTTTAGGACACTTACAAAGCTAACATTTGTGTAAATTGGCCTCTTTCTTACATAGAATCTGGAGTTCAAATTCAGCTTGTTTTGGAGGTAATATTTTCTTCTTTCTTAATTACCACCATAAATAACAACATAAAAGCATTTTTGGCTCTGCACAAAGACTGATGAACCTCAAAAACAAATGATGAACCTCAAAAGTGTTGAAAAAAAATGTATTTATTGATTCGGTTTTCTCTCTTGTGCCTAGAAACATGATATCTGAGTTCAGTGTCAATGTGTGTTCTATATATCAAATGCTAATTTTTCTTCCCATCCTTTGTTTTATTTTTTCATGGAAGAAAAATAGCTCACAACTACATGGCCATTTTTTTTTAGAAACTAACTTCTTTTTCTCCCTGAGGGATGAGGCGAGGAGGCAGCATCTTTTCAATGTAACTGGAAAAGTCTTCTGTCTGTCCACTAAAAAATGCAACTTTTTATCTTACAAAAATAGGAAACTTGTATTACAGCACGTGAAAAAGTAAAGGACAGATAACAATAATAGTAAGCAGTTAAGAGTTTAAATTCTAAATTCTAGGCAAAGTAGGGCTCATCTTTCTTCTCCTCCAGACTGTTGCCCTTCTGGATTGATAGCACCTTAGTTCCAATACAATGAAAAGTAGCAGCTCCAGAACTCATATGTCATCATAACCATGTTATGGTTATAAATTATGGTATAACCACAACCATAAGTTATCTGAACCAGAAGTTCAGATAGTTTCTATAACATGGAAACATGGCTTCAAACACCCTCAGACTGAGAAAACCTGACAGATCACAGCTCTCATTTCCAGGAAAGTGCCCAAACTGTTTAGATACTTGCAAAACTGGGTGACAGCTCTGCTAAGGACTGTGATCCTAAAGTTCTCCAGAGCTATTGTTCTTTTGGGAGTCGTGGTGCTTTTTTGTTTTTGTTTTATTCTTTTTTTCTCTAAACACAGCTACTGGAAGTTATGAGAAGCCTATGTCTAGATTGTAAGAACACAGAAGGAACAAACAGGAAAGGCACCTGCTTTCGCACTGGGTGGTATTTAGAACTCTGAGTTGGTCTAATTTTAACTGCTGAAGAAACATGAAGATTGACTAAGGAAGTAGGTTTTGATAGATGACAGAGGTGCTGGAGACGGCCGTCTAGATGACTGCCTCAGATTTTGGGAACCTCAGTTCCAGGTAGTGTCTGTTAAAGAACTTTGGATTGTATCAAACAACAATAATAAAAGAAATTATGAATTAATTTATAAGCAAAACTAAATACTTTGTGTCCTGAGTTTTAAAGAGGTATGTATTAAAATAAAACCTAAATTATCCAGGATTAAGGAAGAACATATGTATAACTCAGTCACTCGGGATCAAACACTACATCCAAAAGGCAGCTGCAAAGCACAGATGAACAATTTTGTTCAACGCAATTACCTTGATTGCAGCTAATCTGATTTGGGCTGCTGTATGTGTATGTATGTGTATCTAATCTTACATAAGGGCTGATGCCTTTGCTGGCTGAATTAGGTCAAAACACAAAAGACAAAATAGCTAATAAGTAAGGAACATTATCAAAATTTTAAATCCACAATTGTACTCTATTTCCACAAACCTAGTGCTTTGATGAAATGTGTTTATTACATGGCTAAGTTCTTAGCTAGAAGGCATCTTGTGGGCTTTGAAGATTTTGCCATAGTCTTAGAAATAAAAAAAAAAAAAAAAAAGAGCAAATTGCTGTGCTTTTCTGTAATTTTGTAAAACAGGGTGTTTCAAGATAAATTATACTAGCGGACGTTATCTGTCTTGTACCACAAAACACATGTAAAATACCTGTAATTTAGTCATTTCAAGGCATGCATAGAAAAAGGTAATAAACACAAACACATCCATACCAGTTTGTAGACATGCAGACTTCATAAGTTAGAAAGATATCAGGCTTGCTAAATATCAAAGATGGGATCTGTACTGCACACCAAACTACCTAAAATTGCCTTCAAATTTAAGGTGCAATTTATTTCAAATGGCATAAAGTTGTAGATAGCAGCACTAGCATACACAGACACACTGGATGTCTGTGTGTGTCAGTGACTGAGTTGAAATAGAACTTATTTCTGGGTTATAGATATGGTTGTATTTATATAGATTGTACAAAATGCTTAGGTAGATATAAATATGCAACACAATATATACTTGTAATATCCTGATTTAATTCCAGTTTTGCTTTTTCTTAATAATTTAGAGTGCCCTTCTCTGTAAAATATTTTTACTTCGAAACACTTTTCTTTCCAAATTCACAGATTGTATTTCAAAATGTTATTATGTGTTCACTGTGGTTTCCTGTAATTTTTTCCTCCTTTTCCCATTCAGAAACACTTACTGGACCTGAGTATACTTTTCTTTCAATATGTGAAAAAGAAAAAAAACAGGTGATTGCATTGTCTCTAGCTTTGCACCAAAAACTGTGACAGGAAGGAAAAGGTGACTTGAGCAAGAAGAAGAATGGTGAACTTTAAATTGCCCATTAATGCATTGAATTTTATGAGGCAGCATTTATTCCCTTGAACTCACGCCACCCTGAAACATGAACTTGTTTCTAGGAAAGACCTTTTCATAATGGATGGAGATACTTAACATTTTACTACCATTTTTGTGTTTTACTAATATATTGTAACAGTACTGTGACAGTCCACGTCATAGTTGATTTTCTGAAGACATGGGATAGAATACAATTAATTTTAAAGGTTGTTTACATCTGTTAGAGCCTGTCACAATTTTTGCCTTCAAAACACTTTCACAAAGGGAGTCATGCACATTGTCCTTTTTGAAAATCCCAGTAAGCTCCTGTCTGTGTTGCAGGGCTCTTACATATCATACAGTGGTAAGTTTCCTACCGAGTCAGCCCCAGACCTGTAGGAGAGACCAGAGGTTAACCCATCAACTTAAATTACACTTTCAGAATTTTAATTCATGATGGAAAATTTAATGTGCATTCGAAAACAATCACAACTATTTCTTTGAAATCCAAAATTGTGGCTGATGCTTCTCAGTGTTAAAGAGATTGAATAACTTTGTATTTTGTGGGGTCAAAAGATTGAGGTAAATGAAATTGGGTGAATCATGTGGTTCGTTCATCTATGTGAATCAAGGTTGTGCATAACCTACCATACTGGCATGGAGGAAAATAGGAAGCCTTCCACAGAGTTCAAGTTTCCCTAAATTTATGCCCTTCCCTGTGTAAGCAGGGAAGTGACTTTTCTCACCATCAGCTATGTTAAACAAATAGTTCCACAAACCAGAATTAATGATGCCTCATTTTCTAAAATTTGTCTCTTGCGATTGAATGAATTCTCTGCTTAAGGCTTTTCCCCTAATTAGGGTATTCACAAGGCCCCTTTTGCATGTAAGTTCTTATGTCCATAAACAAGAGTTGGCAAGATGGCTTTTCCAATGGTTTGGGTATTTTATGCTTTTACGCCTCTGCCTACTTTCTTGTATAGGGCAATTTGGATGAACTTTTTTATTTTTAAAATTCTTAATCAAATTTCAAAGTAGCTCATGGTTGAAAAATGAGGAAGGAAAGTATGATCACAGCATGATCAGAGACGCTTCAATTTCTTCAAATTCAGAAATGAGTGGTAGCAATGAAAATGGTGCTTCGATGGCAAGGAACCACAGAACACTGGACTGAAAACATATGAAGGAAATAAGCGTCAGAGAAATGCCTGAGAAGAATGAACATCATCCTTCCAGCAGAGGCCATGCTCAAGGAATACGCACAGACTTCAGGCAGACACAATATTACAACGTTCCCAATTATCTTGTCACGGAGGAGGCTAATAATTGTCTTTTTAAACATATAAATCACTTGGCATCTGGGAATTTTCCTGTATATCTGTTAACCTACAGGCGTAGGAGCTTCCCCTCCTCCTTGCCATCAGCTGCTTCTCTGAACCAGGGCTGTGTCGCAGCCCTGTGGATCACCGCTCCTTGGAATGCTGCTGCTTCAGGAGCAGGGATCCAGAAATGGCATTTCAGCACTGTCCGGGTGGATTCACTGGCTCTGATGTGTCATTTCCAGAAGCACTACCTCTCACAGACATTTCAGCATGGCAGACCAGTGGGTCGGAGGGTAAAAGCAGGTTACCCAATGGGTGGAAGTAGATAATGGGCATTTTATTACAATCACATCTCTCTCTTTAGAGCTGTTACTCTCAAGGATTATTCAGGTGACCTTAGTCATGATTTTGATTTCATAAAATGGAATTGCAACACTGTTCATTTCCACAACTGATTACGTATGTGGGCAGTATTAACAGATTTAACAGATTAACCTCTTAACTGCTGGGCTTCTCTGAATAAAAGGATTATCCCTTTTTACACTGCTCATCCTGGTTACCAAAATTAACAATTTAAGTGGAATAAAAGGTGGTTCATATTTCTGACACATTCAGAGTAGTCTAAAGACAGTGAAAAAATTAAACAATAGCCTCTTGCTTAAACATGTATTAGTCTTACTCTGAAGGGCTGTAGAGATAACAAAGAATAGCCTAGATTTCTTAACACGGTGTTTTTTCTAACACACAAATTCTCTGCACAGAACAAATACAAGATTTTGTGGTTGAAAAAAATAAAGAAAACCAAATAATTTTGAGGTGTTATTCAGCAGAGAGAAATTTCTTTACCTGGTTCAGTAAAATAACTCAACATATGCCTCTCTGCCTTTGATGCTATTGCTGCTCCCAGATGCTTAGCCACATTCCAGGGCTTCAGACAAGTACTTCATATTTATCTCCAGCCCTCCTTGCCACTCACTGCAGTTCGCTTCACTTTCTAAAATGCCCATGTGGATGCATAACTCTTTTGCCTCCCCTATTCACTCCCCACAATCCTCACCACAACCAGTTGAAGAAAGGATAAGGTTCTTGGAAATGGTTGAACATACTCCTCTTTCTAGGACACCTTCCCATTCCTGATTTGTGGTCGAAGTGGGACAAACCAACAGATCCACAAGTGACTTGACTTCTCTGGAGTATGATGTTGTTATGTCTAAATTGCTCAGAGTCAACCCCTGGACATTCAAATGCCCTGAATAGTTATATTTGCATTGTTACCTATGGTCTTTCCTTATATCACAAATTCTGCCCAATGATACTGTTTTGAAATCTTTTTTCGAATCCGGGCATTTTATCATATAGCCTAAATAAAAACATAATGTGTATATATATTTATGCTATAGGAATATAAGCATAAATAGATCTTTAGCTTGGAGAGGAGAACAGCATTGTAGGTATTCAGTCTGAAATGGATGCATGTCTCGTATGCTTTTGGAAGCAAGGAATAAGAGCAGTCAGAATATGCCATCTTGCACTCCTTCTTGAAGTGCTAGTCATGCTGTGATTTCTTATGTTCAAGACATGTTTTAATTAAATAAGTTCCAATAGCTCAAAAAAGTTAGAAAAGACTTCAAAATGTCAATATTCTTGCTATCGTGTTTTGTCCTCTCTCGTACTCCTAACAGATGTGTTATGTGGGTTGGCAGAAAATAATTTATGGGACCTCTCCTTATGACTGTGATTTAAATGGGAAGTCAGCTTAATGCAACTGTGGCCAGTGATCCTAACTGCCTAAGAAAACATCATTGTTTTGAATATCCTAATTATTCATTAGCTGAATAAATGTCTTTTTCACGTGGGAATGTTTATCACTTTTTGAAGATGAAATATTAGCTTCTTCCTCCTTCTATGATTTCCTTTCATTTGTGTTGATACTCTCTGACTTACTATCTGTCCTGTCTGCAGTCTGTCAATGGATACTTCCCAGATCAGAACAAACATTGCTTCACTTCCATTGCTGTACAACATTTGGCCAAATAATAACCATATGGCCATTATGTCCCTAAAACTCCTACACACCATGGAAGGTAACAGCTCTGCTGTAATACTCCACGGCCCTGATTTTCTTGAGCTTCAGACCAAAACTCAGTCTGAGGTTAGAGAACAAAAATGCAACTGTCACCTACAATGCCATTTACAGCTTTGTGCAAGGACACTTTTCTTATTAGCAAATCGATGGAAAAAGAGTTCTATCATATTTCCGGTCATATTCAACAGTCAGACTGGGAGTGGAAGAAGAATAGACCTCAAGTCTCTTGTTCATTAACAAGTGTAACAGCTTTCAAAGACTGTTGTGAAAAAACAATCTCAGCAATAATATTACCTCTTGCTGCTATGGTGATTAAAAAAAAAGTATTCGTGTGAGTACGTTAATACTCGGACAACATGTGCTTCATTAGCTTGTTGGAAAAAATAACAGTGCTATCAGACTGGTAAAGAAATGCATTCTTAAACAGTGCTTAGTTGTTAGAATGAGTTCAACTGACTGATAGGCTACTGCATGGGTAAATGCACAGAACGGGAATTGGTGCTGGTTTTTTGACAAGATAGACTGTTTTGTGCCATTTTAACTTACATATGCACACTTCTTTCTGGTTGTTTTTTTTTTTTTTTCCCCAGTAATAAGACCTTATAATGCCCAAGAAGACCTGGCCAGTTTTGTGTAAAGATGCCAGCTGAAGGACAACTTTTGACTTATTTCTATCTATGAGCAATTGCTGGGACCACTTCAGTGAATAATTTTCCACTGAGAGAGTTTATATTGTGGTCTGATGGTCATCAACAGTGACAAACACTTACATTCCCAGCCTACTAACATAGAAAAACTAACTTCATTGTACTATATCAATGTCCTATATAACAGAATGATGAATAACCTTTCCAACAAAACAACAACAAAAACTCTGAATTTTATCTAAGCCAATAGGAAATTAAGGGTAGTTGGTGTACGCTATACCAGAATATTCTACAACTATCTAATGGATGACAATCTCTCTCACTCAAATCCATTTTTTGATAGTTGTCTGCGTGTAATATTCACTTGAGAAAGCTCAGGTACAGGTCATACCAAATTTGTTGCAATTTTTTCATACTCTTTCCATGTGCAATACTTGATTCCTGTAGTTCTGCCATTCTGGAAGTGCTGGGGCCAGTGGTATTTTACGTTGTTTATATTTGCCAGGTAAGATTAAAATGGAAGGATGAAATATCTCAAATACATATGCCCATGACATTAAGAAACAGCTAGTGAAATTAATAATTTTAGCTGTTAGGAAACATTTACTAATAAACTACTGTGTGAAGTGAAAATGCTGTTACCTTTGAGGCTTAAGAATTTAGATGTGTTCATTAACAGTTGGGTGGATCTCTAAGTACAAATCCCGCACTATCTATTCCGGTCTTTTGTGGTAAATGCGAGGAAGCTGGATGTTTCCCTTGCACTGAGAGAAACAGGAGGACTATTTCTAGCTCTGGATTAGATTAGATGGAAGAAATGTGACATGGCATTGTGTATTATCCCCCTTCAGGCTTATAATAAACAGGCATGCCCCGAAAAGACAACAGTGTAACATACTGCAGGGTATGTTTGGAATTTATGAACTAATAATATGAGCCAGTGCCTGCTCGCCTGCCTAGGCCTATTCCCAGAGAATAAGAAAATAACCAAAATCTGGTCAAACCTTGGCAAAATAAACACTTTCCATATCAAATCTGCCCATGCTGACAGAGGACTCTGACACACCTTTGGAAGAGTCTGTCCCTCCAGAAGACAATCATCAGTGAAGAGTGAGAGGAAACAACCTGAATTCTGGGAATTTTTTTCCTTTTTTCTTTCTGGGAAAAGGATAAATGTATTTATTTTTTTTTCCAGTGGACAGAGGAGCACAGTCCCTACATGTAAAATCTCATTGCATACTCCTTTGCCATTTTCCTCCTTTGCTTACATATTAAAGAAGTATAATAGTAAAAGCATTTGAAAGAACAAACAGGAGGCATTAATCTGCTTCTGCTTCTCTAGTTAGATGTTATTACGCTAATCTCTTTTCTTTCCCATCATTTGCAACTTAAATTCATGTCCTGTCTTCAGAAGGTGTGGAACAGAGCTATTCAATTGCCAGACTAGAACACTGCATTTAAAAATGACAGTTGTAGCAAATGAGTCCAGTAAAACTACGTATGCAAATCCATAAATATTGGAATATATTTGCCAATTTCAAACATGATAAAGGCAGCGATATCAGTTTCACAAAAATAGACAGCTGATTAGAAGAAAAAGACACAAATCTGTCCCCACTGAGGAAGAGACTGCAGCTTGAGTTCAAAACCTAGATTAGACACAAGATCATCAATCATGGGAGAGAGACATGGGGAACAGGCCTTCCAAACTTTCAGCTGTTCACAGAGTTATTTGTTTAAAGAGGGAACAAAATTGAGCCAGTAGCATAGTTTTCAACTCTGCAGACTGCATGACAGCACCACTGCTTTTGGGTCTGAGGGGCCCACTTGCCAAGTTAGGAAGACTGAGAGGAAACCAGAGCCCCTGTTAACGGTTTACGGAAAAAAACACTATTTTATTGCTTTCATCAAGGCCAATCCCAACCATACTGTACCATCAATCTGGGCTATAAAGGCTGAAAAAACCAAAATCACTCATAGCTGCAGTAGTAGTTTGAAAACAGAAGCCATGAACTCCCATTTAATCTCTGTAATCATTTATGCCAACAGAAAAGGAAAAGCTAAGTGAGTATCAAAGGCTCCTGTATCACCAACTGAGAATACAGCACATTGTTTTAAGTGGCAACTTGTCTTCCTTAACTTTCGTAGGAGTATTTAAACTAATCCACATCCCAGGAGTCTGTTCAACACCTAATATCAGCTATTACAGACATACCTGATTGATAGTTTTTATAAAATGACTGCAACCCTTCTCTTTGTCTCCCCTCTTTCTTTAAGCTTAGAACAAAGTTACCTAATTAAATCTTTCTGTTTATACACCAATAATTCAGAAGTTTCATAAAAGTCAATTTTAAATTTTTTTCCTCTTCCCTCCACCTTATCTTTGGGAATCAATCTCACAATTTCCAAGTTACATCCTACTGTGATTCACTCATCCTGGTTTGTGAAGTGGATCCTCACAATGCCCCTGCTGCTTCTAGTTTTAGGTGGCAATCACATGGATTTATGGTGGAGCGTGCTGAATCAATCTACTCTTATTTTCTGAACTCAAGGTGTATTTTTGCTTATGATACAAATAGTCACCAAAAATCCCTTCATTTGGTGGTTACTGTAGAAGGTTATGAATTCACCTTGTGTTGACAGTTACTATTTGGTTACAGCTTGGATGTGAGCGAAAAACAAGGGGATGAAAGATTTCCCAGCTAAACAAGACATTGTGATCATTTAGTCTATATGTAACTCAGACTAAATATTCCTCAGATGGCTCTTACACCTAACCAGCTGACTAACAGTCAATTAGAGCAGTTTTTAACACAGTAAATGTATTTAAGAAAAACTTCACAGGCTTTGTGATTTACATTGCAAAACTATCTAGAGCTGGGACTTAATGCTCTTAGCACACCAAGCTTTGTAACTTTTTCTGTTCTGCCAGACCAAGTGCTTGGGTGTCCCTACACAGCTGCACACTGAGAAATTATTTTGACCCAGCCAATCCTTGTATGCATTGTCATCATACCTGTAGATAAGAAATTCTGCTCATCGTCTTGTCTATAAAACTTCACTTCTTTAAAGGGTATATCACAGGACAGGCAGCTACCTAAGAATCGACAAGAGGCATTCCTTGAGGACTTTCCTGTTAGCTCCTCTCTTTTCTGCTGTGCAGTTACACCACAGGGAATATTCCCAGTCTTAAATTTTAAAATGGTTAGAGAAATGAGCAACTGTTAAAATTGATTCAGACTCTTCATCACCAGTTACAGGCTTCTGTCATTGGAGGCTGCATGCCCAGAATAGAAGTTGTTTCTCTGTTACTCTTCACATATTTAATTTCTGCATAGGGATTTGCAGATTATCCTGTCTTCACTTACTTTTGTGGAGAGCTGTGGAAAGACAAGTAAGGTGCAGAAAAAGTGTAAATTATCCCTCAATTTGAATACTCATCAAACAGTTTTAACTTCTTGAATATCAGCTGGAACTCATAGCTTAAGCCCATTTCTTTTTTAGGGCAATGTTTTGAATAACGAATTCTGAGCATTTCAGTTCAGAGAAAATTTTACACCTAATTTATAGATTTCTGAAACTGGATGCTTGTAACATAAATGTTAGCAGCCGGTTAATTTTTGTGCCATGAGCAGCACTACAATTAATTCAGGCAAATTCACACATGTAAACAACACCAGAGAAACAGGTGTTTACTAAAGACTCGCTGTGTTGGTCCTGCTTAATAACCTCGTGCTTCATTCTCTAGGACCCCTCTAAGAAGGGCTAGTAAACACAAAAGCTGCAGAAAGCATGTTCAATTACATTCCTAGCATCCCACTATATAACAGCAACCCCAGGCAGAGCAAAAAATAAAATGGGCATCTAGAATCCCAGAACAAATTATATTTTTAATCAACTCCATAAACGGAAAAAAAATATCTCTGTGGTAGCGATATTTGTGTTAATTATGTCTCTTTTATTTTCACCTACAGGATGTAAACAACCATGAAGCGTTATGCTGAAAAGCGGTAGTCAAACACAGTCTTCTGTTCCTACCTACATTTTTAATATAAAAGCAAGGGAACACCGTTTGGAACCCAGTACAGAATTAAATTTTGCCTTTTTCACTTCTGAGGAAAGCAACACATTCTGAAAGTGAAAATAGGTAGCTTTGAGTTTCAAGTCTTATAAACCTCTTTGGTAAAATTTAGGACACACAAAATTTACAGAGGAGATCAAGTAGAAACATTAAGAGGAAATTTGGTTTTTCATCTGTTGTACATATTGCTTCTGTTTTTCCATTAAAATTATTATTGTCATCTAGTTGAGGTTTTCCTTTTATTGTCTTTGTTTTGTATTCCTTGTCATCTCCTTACTTTTCTATGCTTTCTCCCTCTTCCTTATCCTGTTGGATTTTGTGGGGATTTTTCGCACGCATAGCATGAATCTAGTAATTGGCTTTTTGTGTAATGACTTAGATGATGTGAACTGTGTGATTTGAACTTATGGGGTTTTTTTATTATACATAGACTAGGTTTCCCTTAAAAAAAAAAAAAAGCTACTTCTTAATTGACATCATGTTCCTTGTATTTGCTTTCTTCAGGCTTTTAACATTAATAGATGAAAATCTCCACAGAACGGAACTTCTAAATCAGAGTCTGAAGAAATCATTTTTATTAGTTTCTAAGTAATAATCACTTTTCAAGAAGTGCACCCACACTCATCAAAAAATGTATTACCTGATTTATAGGGCCAAAAAATAACTACTCACCTGCAGATTAGGTAGGATGTATCAAGATTATGTATGCCTTTTGCAAACCACAGGGAAAAAAACCACAAACTGAGTAGCTGAACAGTTTTTAATAGCAAATCTAAGAAAATTGCTTTAATTCTTCTCTAGACATTCTGCAAGGAGAAAAAAAAACAACCAACCATGAGGTCTAAAACCTCAGCCAGCATTCAACTCATGTTGCTTCAATCACTACGGTGGAGCTGTGAGGGTTTACATCAGTAAACTTGGCCCCAAATCTCTCAAATTACATTTTTCCTTTGTATTGGTTATTCAGAACTAATCTGTATAATTTTGCCAAACTTAAAATAGAAGACACTCGGGGGGGGTGGGGGTGTGGCGGGGGAGGGGAGGTGGGGGTGGAGCGGAGGGAAAAAGCAGAAACAGAACACAGTTAAAAGGGATTGCCAAACTGAGCACAAACTTACTGGGGGGTGGGAAATGTCAGTAGCTCAAACAAGCAAAAGAACAATCATGAAGGTGTTCCTGCACAAATTATAGTAT
Source organism: Rissa tridactyla (assembly GCF_028500815.1). Classification (NCBI taxonomy): domain Eukaryota; kingdom Metazoa; phylum Chordata; class Aves; order Charadriiformes; family Laridae; genus Rissa; species Rissa tridactyla. The sequence continues at coordinate 69,103,687 of NC_071497.1, read as the reverse complement.
CATCATGTTATAGAAAGCTAAATTTTCCTTTCTGGCTTGTATTTATTTTTTAAAGCGTAAGACAGTGAAGATGTAAAAAGCACTGCTCTTTCCCCGTAAACAGACTGTTTGTGATTAAGTAACTTGGACTAACTCCTGTTTCCTTTATTAATGAGATTAGTCATATTTCTTTACTGGCCCCAGTTCAGCAAAGCACTTAAATATGTGCATAAATCCTACCAATTTCAATGGGAATTACACATGTGCTTAAAATTAAGAACATGCTTAATTTCACTGCTAAATTGGGAATATGAGAAATTGAAGTGGATTCCTCATCCAATACTGCGATTCGGTAACATTTTGCCATGTTAACTTGCAACATCAAGCAAACCTAAGGTTTTTATGGTAAGCAAAATGAGACCAGGTGGGCTTGCAAACCAAGTACTTAAGATTACTTTTTTCTAAGTAGTGACTATGAACTTTCCTCCGGGCATCACTTCTTGGACACTAGTGGAAACAAATTCAATGTACGTATTGTACTAGTGTCTCTGAAAGCCACGTTTGCATAGAAGAAGATATCTATGGATAAATATATTACTGACTGTCCTTCCTACTGCAAGATCTCATGCTGCTACTATGACTTCTGCAGTTTGCAGTGTTTTGCTGTGCATACATATTCCCCTAAGCAGACTGTCCTGGAGATAAGTAGACAGTACATAAGATTTTCTGTCATACTTACAGTACCTGGAATCTTACATCTTCAAAACATTTTAGTAAAACTTAATTAATTAATCTATCTGTAATTATGAGTGCTCACAAGAAAAGGTCAGTGGTGATACACTGCCAAGTCTCCAAGTGGTTATCACAGTTTCAGAGAGTTGTAAATGCATGTTTTCAAAACTCTCTCTTCTCCTCAGACCACTTTGCATGATGTTAGGAACACTTAGCTTCACCTTCAGAAAGGAATACAACCTTTTAAAAGCTTGACATTCTTGCAAATCAAAATTATCAACAGTGTAGGAGACAGAAAAATACAAGCAACGTTTTCTAAGAAATGATGGCTGTAGAAAGTTGCTTTCCATCACCAGAGGAAGTTTTTGGATGGCAGTCTGTTTGTCTGCTACTTCAAGATATTTGGGTGCGGAGCACACTTTTTGAACAAGTTTCCAGAGTAATCTTTAGATTAACTATTGTAGCTAGACCCTAAAAAGCTACTAGAAAAGTAGTGGGTCTTTTTTCTTTGTTGTATCATTCTTAAATGTATTCTCCTCAGCTGATACACAGTACTCCAGTAACTTTTTGGGGCAGAATGTGTTTACCGCATATGCTTTTGTCCCTTTTATTCAAATCTAGCTATGAATCTATTTTTTTACATGATGTTTTACATATGTAACCATTGTTGTGTTAATGAGATACAGTATGGCATTTTACCTGAATAACCAGTCCCAAGGACCAATTGCTACTTTGCCAAAGAATTAGCAAATGGCTTTTCTCTCCTTTACACACACACACACACACGTACAAAAAAACAGAAGAAAAAGAAAAGGCAACCAAAATCTGAAAACCTTTCTAAGTTGTGCCTCCTCTACAGCAGGTCCAAGCATGCTTCCTGGTCTCAGTGGCACATTGTGGCTCCTCTTGCTACCACTAGCTCATCAAAATCTCCTCACGTGGGTTTTTCTTTGGAGCAGGGCTGTGACTTGACATTACCACGGACATCTCTGCTGGGTACACACCTGTAGCTCTTTTCCACAGTTGTGGGGTACTGCCTCGTCTTCTCTCACTTCCCACCTGATTTCAACCAGCTGGGCACAAAAAGAGGGTCTTCTGAATCCAAATTATGTGCCACTTGTGGCTACATTGTGGTGCAATGCATAGAACGGATGTTCAAGAGTAATAGAGCATGAAAAACGGGGCATTGTGTAGTGATGTTACAGAACTATATCCTAAATATTTCTGTGTACTACATGTGTCTTCTGTAAATCAGCTAACCCCACGATGCTGAGTAGGGGAAAAAAAAAAGGCTGTATCAAATGGGAATAACATATTTTAGAAGTCTGATTTAAGATAAATAATGTCAGTCCATTTCTTTTCCTAGGCATTTTATTCTTCTCTCAGTGGAGCTAATGAAGTTAGGGGTAATTTTTTTGTTCTGTTCGGAGGAAGTGGAGATCCTTGCACAAGCTGAGGTAACACCACCCCCTTCTGTTCACACTGATGCTAGGCACACAGAGCTACATATCCAGCATAGGATAACGCTGGTACTCCAGTGCCATTTGCCCAGCTGAATAGGAAGAATGGATTTTACTGCTACTGCTTAATTTTGTTCTATACATTTTCAATTAAGCTATTTTAGTCATTCTCTAAACTAACTTATTCCAATAATTTCTGGATAGCAAATTATTAAAACAACTAAAACATTACAATTTTTCTTTAACTCTCTAGAATGAATAAATACAAATGAATAAATACAAAATGTATTTTTAATATTAATAAAATAATATTAATAAAAAATCATTCGGATGTTAGGAGGCACCTTTTTTTTAATCTAAAACTCATCTTCATTTTAGTATGCTTCTTTTGATCACCTGCCAGAGCAGCATCTCTCTTCTGATTTGATACTGGGAAGGTTTCTCCTTTTGCGAGATGGAAAGAATTTTACTTGTATGCCTTTTTTTTGCTTTACAGGCTTAATGTGGTACACAGAAAATGCCTATTACTAATATATTGTAGTCAGGTAGCTTCCTCAGCGTTACTTGATTAGTTCTTTAAGTCGATTAGCAGTCTAGTACTTCAGTTGTCTGGCCAAATTACTCACTTTGACACAATTAAATCTGATGCTGAGGTTGTGGTTTCATGATGATTTCTCTGGTTGGAAGCAGCGGCTTGAGCAGTATGGCTCCCTCCATCCGTGGATGCTCATTTCCATGAAATGAGCCAAAGCAGTGAGCTGAACTGGGACTGAGCCAGGTTAAACATAATTTAGCTAAAACCAACCCTGTGGCTGACAGCTTAGGGAAGTGGTCCAGGTCACGGCACAGCTGCGTGAGCAGCACAAGCTGGGGAAGCAGCCCTGGGGCAGGGGTGAAGAAGGAGAGGGGCGTGGGGGAGACTGCTTGCACTTGTATTTTTTGCTGCAGAAACTTCAACAAAGTACTTGTGATTAAGGGTTTGATAGGTTTTTTTTCCCCGTGCAGAATATAAGTATATTAGATGGTAAAGAAAAATTAAGAACATTCTGGAAGCTTTAATCTAATCCCCGAAGAAAAAAACACCTCTTTGGATATTTCTAATGCTACTATTTTTTTCAGTCTTTCACGTACATGGGCTGCACGTATGAATGTTTCTGTGTTTTCTGCAATTCACAACTGAATGCTAAAAAAGAACCGAGATGCAGGTCTAAAACAGAACCGGGATACATAACTTCATGGTGTTCGGAAAACTCCCTGTTCTGCTGTAACACATGTTTGGTTGCCTATTTACTCTGTGAGGCCAGGGAACTCTGTTATCCAGGGTGAATCATCCCAACTGTAAGCCAACCAATGAATTTAAATCAAAGAAGGAGAAAGTTTCTCATCCGTCTGGAGGAAGACCCTGAATGTTTTCCAATATCACCGAAGTGATCTTGAAGTTCTTGTGTTGGTCCTGAAGCAATGTATGTGAAATACAATACTCAGTCTTTGTCATGGAAGATGATTTTTCCCTAGGAAGAGAGACTCTATGGAAAGACCGATTACAGTATAGATGCTGTACCTGAACTGCAAGTTGTCGTTCTGCACAGTTCTCTATGTGGGACGTTGCACTGCTTGGACATCCTCACAGCTGCGCAGCCATAAGATGAGCAACCCATGGGCCATCCTGGGAAGTGCCAGGGTGTTGGAGAATCAGGGAGCAGAGGGTGGCAGATTTGCAGGGAAATCTCCACTCTTTGGTTGGACCAAAAGAAACTTAGGATAAAGCAACGTGTTTGTTTTCTACCCATATCCACAGAGACCGTGAAAATTACTGAATTTTTAGAAATTTAGAGCAAAACCCAAGCCTTTTTCAGATTCCTAAGCAAAACATATTGCTGGTGTGAGTGGTATTTCACTGCTTTAGGTCTGTTTTTCAGACACATAGCATGAAACCTGGCGATTACAACTCCATGAGATGCTGACTGAGCATAGCAAAGATCAAGCATGAGTCAAAGGTGTGCTCTGCCACAGTTTCAAGCACCACAAGAAAGGAGAGCCCAGATTAATAAAACAAAACAGGAAAAAAGAAAGGGGAAAATAGGAAAGAGAAAGAAACGGGAAAGAAACCGGAAAAAGAAGGGGAGGGATGGTCCTAGGAAAGCGTGAAGCTAGTGCTTCAGTGGAAGGGTTCAGGTGGACTGTGACTGCTGTGGTGATTTTTGGAGAAGGCTTCCTCCCTCTCTCACACTCACCCAAAGGAGTTTCTCAGGTTTGCAGCTCCACACTACATATAAAGTTAGAGCCACTCACTTCTTGCTTCTACCAGAATAATTTCTGCTGTCAGGAGACCATCTGTACCTGCTGGAGTTACGTCATGCCTTGTCCCTCTTTGAAATATAAAGGATTGTAGCTAAAAGCAAGCCTGAGCTCTTTTTTCCATTGCCTGAAGGGAAATCATCCCAAACTTCACACTGATGCTAACCTGTCATGAATGGGAACTTGACCTGCAGAAAGGATTTAGGGGTAATTTCTGCATTTACGCAGTGACTCTTTAAAAAAAAACAAAAACAAAAAAACAAAAACCAAAAAAACGCTGTGTTGTTCATTTGCCTTGTTTTTGAACGGTACAGTGTGGGGTGACAACTTTCCTTTCTTTAAATTTGCATTTAAAAAAAGCTAAAAGTACTGACTCTTCAAGGGTTCAAAACCTCCAGCTAGGAGTAGATTTCCAGATGACTCTTGATCCTGAAAGCAGGGCAGGCTTTTCCTTGAAGTTCAACATGCAGAAACTCTTTGACTGGACAGATTTTCGGAACTACTGGCAGGCCCATGTGTTGAGACTCTTTGAAAGTTATGGTTTTTGCAATGAATGGGATATAAGATTAGAATTTTCATTTATTTGTTTTTAACATGATCTTCATGTGGCTGCTGAGCTCTGGAAAAAAGCTCCTAAATGTCATTGCTGTCTTTTGGATATACGCTGTGCTCCCAAACGTCTCCTCAGGTTTTGATTTCATGGCTTTTTACATTATTCGGCTCCTGCAGTGTCTCTGAGACTTCAAAGAGCATGCCAGAGTGTGTTATCCAGGTCCTGTGTGCTTCCAGTGTGCCCTTGCAATCCTTGTGGTCAATATATTCCTCAGGAGTATGTGTGGCCCATGCTATCACTCCTGTTTGCTCTATGACAGTTTTATTACACAGTGCCATTCTGTCAATGGCACAAAGAGGTTATAAATACTATCAATATTAAATAATGACAATCCTGTATGGTCTCTGCTATCCTACAGCAGGTAGGTAGTAGCCCAAAATGTCCAAAGGGTAGCACATTTTCATCAGGTTCTAAAAGTGGAAGATGTGCAGGGAGGTTGCTGCCAGCCTTCCCTCAACACTAACAGTCAGAGCGTGCACCAAAGATCAACGAAGCCATGGTTGGTTAGGTTAGGGAGGTGAACTTCTTCTCAAGTGAGACTGAAAAAAAAACCTCTGTCTTGAACACGGAATGACCCAAAAAGTCCTCATCAGGGCAATCCCTCACCATGCATCAAGAAGTATAGTAGAAGACTACCCAGAAAGCTAAGCAGTAAGGGAAAGAAGATATTTCACTTCATTTCCATCACCTACACAAGCAACTCGAAAATTTGCACAAAAGAAATGGTGAAAAAAAATTCAGCAAAAGGTCTAAAATGCGTTCAGATTACACAATTTTTAAAAATTTAAATACAAAGTAATTGTCAAAGTAGGTTCTATTATCCACCTGAAAGCATTTAAAAGAACTAAAAAGAGCTAATGTGTTTAAAGCAGAGTGAAGGAGGTATTTATAAATAAAAAATATACAAATCTTCAAAAAGCAGAAATCATGTCAAAACAAGAAGGGTGGAGGGGAGGACAGGGGGGATGGGGCTAATTCTGATGAGTTAAACATGGAATTCTAATGACATAGGTCAGAAGTAGCATTTCAGAAGTAGGAAGCTTACTAGATAGTCTCTAGGACTGTTGCATGAAAAGGGGCAAAGCGTTTTTGGCAGAAATAAATCCCCTTGCGTTCTAACACTCCTCACCGAGGTGGGAGGCTAGGTGCGGCTAGGTTTAAATTCTGAGTGATGCCCAATTCAGCACTATCAGTCCAATCGCATTTAATATGTATTAAACTGTTACGATTTGGATACACTAACAGTGGACTGCACCTTCAGTCTAGTCGTGCTCATGAACTAGCATGGCCACTCTCGAGCCTTTGGTCGCGTTCAGTGAGAAACCAAAACGACTAGCTACTTAAAAAGTGCAGTTTATTTAAACAACAGATATATAGGTTCTTAGGATTGCTGGTGATAAATACACTGTCTGCAAAGCACGTGCAAATAAAGATATTGTTAAGTATACAAAACGTTAAGTATAGAATACAGCCTGCCTATAAATGTAGGATAGAGATTCTCTAGAGAAATTTCTAAGTTCCCCGAGGAAACACTGGATATAATCTAAGTCTTACCCAAAGGCGTCCCTATGGGGGGGAAGAGAGGCTCAGCCCGTCGGCTGGTCCCGGAAGTCAGTGATGGAGTTCTGACTTGCTCGCGATGGTGTCTTCCCTGATATCCCCCCTCTCTTGGGCTATTATTATACTATGTTTTCATCTTCAAAGTGGAGTTTGAGTGACTTTAGTCATAAATACTTTTATTATGATCAGTGTACTCAAGGAGGAGTGGTCGCACCTTGGGGGATGGTAGCCTCCGTGATGGAGGTGTGTTGTGGTACATTGTAATGAGCAAAGTTCACACAAAGGACAGCATTTCATCAAAATTTGATGAAATGTTGGCTTGGGTAGCGAGTAGGCCACTTATCTGTTTCATAGTAAGCAAGTAGGCAGCTTATCTGTTCCGTAGTACCATCTCGTTCCCGTATCTGCTACTTGTCACAAGGCAAGGTCACGGAACAATTGCCTTCTGTTTCATCCCTCGTGTAGTTTTGCAAACAACCTTGTACAGGGAATTGCAGATGTTGCATTCTTCGCGTGCCAGCTGTGGCTGTATTCTACCTTAGAAGCCTCTTGATTTTATGACTTTCCTTAATGTGTGAACAATGCTGTACTTTTGTATTCTTGGGCAATTTAGTAATTATTCCACAAGGACCAATAGATGATTGAGGTGTAAAAGGAAGGTGGGCCGTTTTCATTGCTGAAAATGGATTCCCATTGAATATCCAAACAGCTTTTGACATGATTCCTTACCAAAGGTTCTTAAAAGGAATTACATTTTCATGGGCTTGTACAGATTAAAAATTGACTGAAAGATAGGAAAGATAGGCCATGTAGTAAATAGTGGAGCAGGAGCTTTTAGGATTGCTGGAATTCCCAAATGTTCCACCTCTCTGCTACTTTGAGGACATTTCCGTGGCTAGACATTACTAGTGAAATTTGGACAGAGGCTACGTACTCCTGGCGTGGCAACTTTACTGGATAACTTTACAGGATCGTATACAAGTAGCCCATGTATACCAAGACAAAATCCTAAAGGCCTCATTTGTTTATAAAGCTTACAGTACACAGTATGATAAAATTTACTTCTAGGGAGCTAATCTCTTCATGACTAGGGAAGAATGACTGCAGCTTTACAGTTCCTCACATACACATTGGAGATTCTTCAAAACCTGGGTGCGTACTTTGTGTCCTGTGTCCAAACTTAAATGTAATAGAGCTTAGTTCTTCACACTGTGCAGATGTGAGTAGATCAGCCAATAGCAGTAATTGTGGACGCAGTTAACGTTGGGTGGCATTAAGCAGTACAAACAGTCAAAGATTTCTGAAATTTGCTCTAATATACAGGCCAGTGTCTTCTCTCCACTACTTCTTCAAAAGAGCTGGGACTTCAGCATGAAAAAAACATTCTGCAGATCAACTATAAATAATGCCTATGAATTAAAAAGCGGTACTTTAATTTCTTCCCATTGGATTATCTTCATGTGCCACTATCAGATAAGAGTACAAGACTTTCAGGCTGGAGGAAAACACCCATTTTATAAGGTTTTTCTTACTGGAACTTTAGAAAGAGAAAGAAAGGAAAAATGAATACAAAAAATTATCAGGTCTTGCAACTTCACCTGAAAATTTTGCTCAAAAGGGTTAACCAACTGTCTTTCTTTGGGTTAACTCACTGTCTTTCAACATCGACTTACTTGTTTTTCACTATGGACAGTTTATTCTCAGACTGAGTTGAGATGGTGAAATGAATGTATACAAAAGAGAATTCTGAAGCTTTAGTGTGCCATTTTGTAACTTAAAATAAGCAAAGCTCTAATAAATTATTGTCAAGTTCAAAAAGAATTGCATTTATTCCTTTGTGACCTTTTGTCAAACTGTGTATAATTCTGCTTCCTGTACATGAACCACCTGTGCAGATAAGCCTTTTGCATGTCTATATTCATTTGGAGAAAAATAATTCAAACTGGTTTTCAAAGCAAAGTTCTAGCTTTTCCACTTTTTGGTGCTTACATTGCTAAAATAAAAACAATCCTGAGGAGCTGGGTTAGATTTTCTAAACTTTATTGTTGCTCCCAGTTATTAGTTGCACTTTGAAAAGCATACGTATTTATAAGTCGTTTTACAGGTACAATTATCAAAATAGATTATGCTCCCAATAAAAAGAAAAAAAAACAAACAATAAAGACAGGCAAGGAAATGATGAGTCACCGTATATCAGGGTTACTATTCATACTATGATATTTGAAACCATCACCATAGTAGGAAGCAAGTAAAAGTTTGCAGAGATGTCTGTTGAATGGGCTGAAACAATTTCACCTGAGGTTATGAGAGACCTACATGTTTCTCCATGACCCTTAATATTAAAGGTAACCTAAACACTGAGGAGATGAATCCAATGATATTTTCTATATGAGCTGGACCTCCTCCAAACCCACTTAGGATTTCAACATGAAGAATCGACTGAATTTTCATGCATTTTCCTCTGAACTTCATCCACTTCCTTAGAAGGCATAATAGTGTTGTAGTGTAGTATGGATATTGTCTACAGAGATATCTGATTCTAATGAGAACCTCAATATTTAAAAGCTTACACTCCCTCTGATGAACTTCAGCATTAAAATGTGTTATCAGATAGGCTGACTATTTAAAAGCAAGAAGTCTTGTAGGACTTTTTCATGACAATCTATAGGAGTTGCCTTTTTTAATGGATGTCTTTTTCTGAATAAGCCTGTTTCAGACAGAAAAAGTAACTACTGCAAGATTTTATGTTTGAATCATTCGGAAAAGTCTAAAATATAGAATATGATAGAATGTAACTTTTCAGTGTAAGAATTTTCTTTTAGGGTATTCATAGCACTCATTGTTTAGACTAACTGGTAAGACAAATCCCAAGAGATCGAGATCAATCATATGTTAGATATAATGAATTTTAGTCAGCTCACTGTGAATGCTATTGTTGGTACCCTTCTTCCTTTCATACTGCTTTGTGGTTTGTGGTGGAGAGGGTAACGACAGACAAAAGCATGCGTGGGCAAAGGCTCAGCCCAATGTTTCAGACTGTAAATGTTTTACAAATCTCAGGTTTGTAAAAAAAAAAAAAAGATTTCAGCCTCCTGTGGTTTGGGAAGACATTATATCCACTGGAAATAATTGTAGGAGTCTCTATGACTCTACTTGTATGTGTCCAAGAGCAGCTGGAATACAGGGCAGATGCTTCCGTTTATGTGTACGTGTATAAAACAACTAAAAGACTTTTTTTCTGTCTTCTAAGAGGATCTGTATAACAGGTGGAAGAAAAACTGTGAATTTCAAAGAGCAGAAAGCTTTGCATCGATTTTAAATACCTACATTAAAAAAACACCCACTTCTTCATGAAGTACATGTAATTGTATTACTAGCCAAAGTGCCAGTTTTACTGTGGTGAAATATCTTGGTTTATGTTCTGTTTTTTTATAGTACTGATCTCTTACTAACATAATACTCCTAGAAAAACAAACACATTTTTAAATTTTGAAGATTTCTGCTCCCAATTTTATTCTTTGTTGTGAACCTGCAAATAAAATTTATCTCAAAATTTAGCTCAAGTCGAAAACAAATGAGGTTAATAATGGCACCGGTGGTAGGAAATAAAAAGAGTCATAAAATCAGTGTAGTTGATGATATAATCTAAGAAGACTGATATGCCAAGATCTTCCCTGAATCCACTGGAAAAAGAAATAGAAAGCCATCCAGGAAGTAAGAAAACGACAGAGAGAGAGAGAGAGAACATGTCGATCTGTTGGTGTGTAAAACTAGGTGCCTGATTACTGTACACTGATCTGAAAAAATTAAGGTGTGACAAAGGGGACAGCTATTAGGACCGAGAAGCCAAAATGAGATTTTTTTTCCCCTCATTTGCATTTCTTCACTGAATGGATCTACAGAGTACAAATTAGAAGGAAATGGAGATTTACAACAAATTCTAAGGACTGGGCATTTGGTTAATGTTACCATCAATAAGTTCGATTCTCTATCAAAACTTACAAGGCTTTAAGAATCATTTTGTATATATGTTGGGAAATCTAAAAATTTCTATAGACCCAGCTTTCAACTCTCATGACGGTGTTTGTAAAACTCATATAAGCCTCCAGAAATGTGCTTGGCAAGCACATTGATTATAAAAGACACAGAATAAATTATGAATTAATTAATTGTTGTTTTGTGCAGACCTGTGCTTATATCTTGACTGAAAGAAATATATTTCTTGCAAGTGTAAATTAGAGTTTTCAAAAATGGTGCTTACAGAACATTCAGTTACCTGGGAAAAAAATACCATTATGTAAATATGTGTAGCTAATAGCTCATGATAAGGTACCTACATTAGAAAGGCTTTATTTTTTTTATAGTGACTAGTCTCCTGCTTTCTGTGTGTACAGCAAAGAGATTTTTTCATCTTAAACATTTCTCTCTGTTGTGTCAATTCCAGAGGTAGATATTAATCCTAATTCTATCTGTTTTAAAAAGAACCAAAAATTTCACCCTTCCATATGTCAAGTCAAATTAGTATATTAATTAATTAATTAAACCCATCAACAAAGAATTTAATTTACTTTTCCTACTACAGGTAGTAGGCTCAGAAAATACCCTATAATATTTTTCAAGTCTATTCAAATAATCTGCTTTAAATATACTTGTCTTTTGATCAAACTACCTTCTGTTAATAGTTTTAAGGGGATACTACGTTATTAGAAGATGATGACAAGTTCCTACAATAACTGAATATCAGATCAGATAAAAATGAGAGGTCAATTCTAAAAATAATTTTTAGTTTTCAAAAAAATTGGTGTTGAAATAAGGTTTCGCAGTGAAAAAAACAAAACAAAACAAAACAAAAACCAAACAAAAGAAGACATTGATTTGATCCCCGTCATATAAATCACAGTGAGAAATACATCTTTGATTTTCACTTGGATAGAAAAAAGTGTTTGATTTTCACATGGATACACATTTTGAACCAAAGCATTTTACATGCTAAAACTATTTGATCTAACTGTTGGAAATATTATTTGATAGTCACTAACAGTGATAGTTGCAGTTTACACTAAGATGGTTGCTTGAGTATCACGTAGTCCAGGGAGAACACGTGTAACGGAAGCCCTTTAGCCTGAAAAATGTTCAGTGCAAAGCTCTGTCCTGAAGTATGAATACACCTATTCCTACAAATAGATGACATCTGCTCCAAGACTTTGGCTCAAGGATGCAAATAATGTGAATCATTGCAATCAAATGAGGCATAAAGAAAGAAAATTGTATCTAATAATTACTTTTTGCATTTTGGAATATTTTGTCTAAACAGTCAGCCTAGGTAAAGCTGTAAGAATGGTACTTCCAAAAATTAATATTAGAATTAGAAGTTGTGGATTCTTGTCCCATTTTCAAGTTTTTGGAAGAAAAAACAGAAGCTAATTTTGTTTCAAAATTCTCAGTGTCAGCAAGGCAGGGAATTTGCATGGAATCTATTGCACACAGGTGAAAATACTGAAAAATTATACTCAAAACCTCCTATAACACCTATCAAGATTTCAGCTGGATATTTCAGTGCAGTCTCAAGAGGCCAAAGAATGAGAATCTGGATGAAGCCTCTTGTTATCTTTATGTGTCAAGCAGTTCATTTTTTAGCTCCCAAATACGGCTTCAAAAAGGTCTTCTCTGTCATAGATAAACTCAGACGATGATAAAGGCCTGTATTTATGTTTTATTTGTTGCAATATCATTTAATAGCCCACTATTCATCAATTTCTTCCTCATAACTTTCTGAAGCTTCTTGCAACTCTGTGTCTAACTCCATGTATGGGTTGAAAGGCAAGATGAGATAAAACATATGCATGGGCTGTCATCTAGGTGGGACCACCATCCACGCAGTCAAATAGCACCCAACTGTTTATAGTGATCATCATTAGTCAGAGGGTAATCTTTCACGATAGGGTATTGCTCATTATACCTGCCAAAACACATACCAGCACTGTGCTGGTCTAACAGGGCACCTGCTCTTGTTACAGTATGGAAAGTAGCAGTTTTTCAAATGGAAGGGAATTTGTGGAACAAGATTGTAGTTTTCCTTTTGTAAAACAAGAGGCCTCATAAAAGCACTTGTAAAAGCATACGTAATTGCTTATCCAGTTTTTAACTTTGCTGCAGTGCCATTCTGCCTGTCCACCATAAATACGGTTTTACCTCTAAACAGAATTACACATTCCTTTAATAATCTTTCTGGTAGCTCAGATTCTGCTTGTGCTTCTGTCAAGGGCTAGATGGAAGAAACAATGGGAGACACAGGGAAACAACGCAAAATAAAGCAATCAGTAAAACCCATCTTCTCAATTTAGTACATAATGAACCTGCCTATTGCAGAAAGTTTCAGCTGATTTAGTTGATTCTGTTTAACACTGATGTCACTAAACCATTGAAAATCCCTAATGTGTCATGTTTAAAGGGATTTATTATTTCCTAAATTTTTTTAATTTGATAGAGCAACTTCTCTTGTTAAGTACTGTTACTCTAACAAATTCTTCATAAACTGCTTTCTGTGATCCTGATTATTTTAAGCACTCTAAAGATTTTCTATAACAGTTGACAAAAAATTTGGTACAGAACTTTTAAATATATTATGATAAAATTCATTCCAAATATACAGGGTCATTACGGCAGTGGACCAAATAAGAAAATTCTATTAAAATTTAAGTACTAAGAAATTTGGAGACCAGCACTGGTTTGATCTTCATGGCATTGTACTGGAAACTGAAATAAAACCTGAATGTTTTCCTTTCTATGATGCACGTTTCGTATTTCACTTTTCTGGATTTTCTCCAAGAAATTGCCACCTGTTTAGGACAAATGACTGTTTCTCCCATCGCCGCAGCGTGCAAGTTCTTTTTTTCTTGAGAATGGTCTGTTTATGTTGCTGGGGTAAATGATTCACAAATCATGAGTGTGTTTATTGTGCTGTTGTGTAGTACACACTGGATATTTTTCTCAGAGTTCCTGGGTGGAAACATCCCCTTCTAGGGGATTCATCAATTCCAGATGCCTTCAACAACATTACATAAAACTGGTATCTATCTCAAGAACCTGCAGTTAAATTAGAAGGATAATCAGTCTTGATTTAGAGATAGATCTAATGAAGACTTTAAATAAGCGGAAGTTCATACTGCAATACCTAAGATTTAAGTACAGTTCATTATCTTATTAAGATTAGTCAGGTGAATACTTGTTACTTTTGCTAAATTTCTCTTCCAAGCATGCTTCAAGCATTAAAATTATAGGTTTACTTCAGGAAAAATAGGAGTATGTAGCATATATAGAGAGGGTACAGACACCAATGAAATGTTGGACACAGAGGACACAGCAGACTCTATAAGGAACCGCATAGAGAACTTGTGTCTGGTGGTAGATTCACGTGCTTTCAGAGGTGGTGTGCGCATTTCTGCCTGCCTTGATCCAGATCCCAGAGACTTCTCTGAAGATAGATGACTACAGTATTTCCTTCAGAGAAATGAGAAGGGTTCATGGTCTTCTTTTAAAAAGAAGACATTGTGCTCACATCTTTCAAGCTAGACTAATGACGACTAATCAAGAAGTTTAGATTAGGCTTTCTCTCAGCCTAAAGAGACTTAAATTTATATTTCCCATCTCCCAGAAAAATACTTTTCATCACTAATTTATTTGTTATTTTGGCTAAATGAATTATTTATATTTATTAAAGACACATATAAAATAATTCAGGGTCACATGAACAGGAGAAGTGGAGAAGAGACGAAAAGAAAAAGGAAAGAAAGTCAGAAAACGTGGTTAGTAGTTAGTGGTGTGAGCATTTGTGAAAGTTTCAATTCTGTTCTTGATTCCAGCTGTTTTAACCAATTCTGTTTAATGTAAAACAAATCAGCCATTCCACGAGACAGCTGTAGTGTCATCATCAGCCTGAGTCAACAGCCTGGGTCTTGCTGTAACATTTGCCCAGCCAACACGGATATAATTAAAGTCTCTCATCGCAGTTACTTCTCCTCCTTTTTAACCTCTCTTACACCCCTTGGCATATCACAGCTAATGCCACCGTCTCACTGCCTACCTTCTCCAAATAAGCTGCAATTTTGATATGTAGATTCTTCTTTACTTATTCAGGCAAATTGTTTTTAGTATAATTTGATTCTATGCTCTCTTGCCATATAACAGTAATCCACTCCTATTATGGCCTATTCTGTATTTTCTATTTACTTCACATTTCAGTATTGCAGGATTTCATTGATTTTCTTGCTTCACCAGGCTTCTGGTACGTATACAGTGATGTCGTCATTAATGGCTAGACATTCTAGTTCTTCTGTCTTATTTTTTAATTTTCTATTCATGTAAAAGCATCTCTACCAAAGAATTTTGGTTCCCCATTCCTGGAATCAAATTTTAAATGGCACTTTATTTTCTATTTCCCACTTGACTAATTGCACGCTCCAATTTGTCCTGCATACACTTCTCATATCTGCATCAATACCAGAGGCAGGAAGCTGAACCCTGTGTTTTTCCAATGCTACCTTCCCACACTTTTAGTTTAGAAGATTACTCACAGTTTTCATGTTTTTAAACACCACAGCCTGATTCCCTTATGGATCAGATGAAATACTTTCCTTCTGTTTAGGTTTCCTTTTTCCTAGCAGCGTCCCTGTTTTTGGATGACCCTGAAGCCTTAATCTTCACATAATCTTCTCAGCTAGGCTTTAAACTGTATTGCTGAGCTTATCTCTTTGGACCTGTGTGAGGTTTATGGTTAGATGTGGAAATTTTGATTTAAAGAATTCAGTTAACAGCACATAGCATCCCTGACATTGCCATCGAAGAATGAAATAAGGAAACAAGGGAGGGGTGGGGACAACTCTAAGTTAAGAAAGCTGGATGCTTTCCTGAATTGTTAGGTTCTCTGATTGTCTCTGCCAGAGACCTGCTGTCACCTCTGTCTTCCTCCACAACACAATAGAGCTCTTCCACAGAGCAAAGTTCCCAGGGTGTTGACTGTATCCAATCATTTAAAAAGAGATACCCAAGTTCACAAGGGAAAGAAAATAATTACATGGCACACAGGTGGTCTGAGTTCACGTGCAAATATTTATGTCTGGTACTGAAATTGAATTAAAGCCTCCTATTGGAATTGATACTACGCAGTCCTTCCTAAAACTAGAAGCTGATAAAGTTGCAGCTTTGAAACCTCTCCTAATGTCTGGGGCTTTTTTCTTTAATATTCCAAATTCATACACCTTGGAATTTGTATCATGAATTCTTAGGAAATTCTTGAGAATTTAAATTATATTCACATTAAACTCACTTCACTACTTGGGCATGTGTATTCTTAAATAAATACTTGAATAGTATTGGATTCAATAATATTTGAAAACAATATTAATATTGTAATTTAACAAAGGAGCTGGTGAGAATAAAAAAACATGACATCATAGTTATACAATACTGAAGGAAGTCTAATTTATTTTTTTTCTATACGGAATCATAGAATCATATCTATGTATCTACAAAGATACTCAGTAAGTTTAAATCTGGAAAGAGTTAGTTCTGTTACTAAGACCTAAAAATAAGAGCGGCACGGTGAAAGTAAGCTAGGAAGGAAAAGAGTATGCCAACTTTCACATATACATTTTCCCACTTATTTATTTTTATTGACAAATTCCTAATTTGGTGATAGGACCTTACTTATAGAAAATGTATTTCATTAATAAAAGATTGGTCCTCTTCTGTAATAAACCTTTTCTTTCCTTGTGAATGCTGGGTCATCACTGAAGTTGCATGTGTAGTTTACCATTCATGAGCTTATCTATTTTCTAGACCTTTAAATTTGAAGGAGAAAAACAAATGCAAACCAAATATGTCAGACAAATATCTGTCAGTTGTACTTATTCCCCCTCTAGCAGAGTTTCTACGTCCTTTTAAAATACTCTTCCTTTTTGCGTCTCGATAATGAAAAAATGATACCTTCTCTCACATATTGCAATCTTTTTCACCACACAAAAATTGTACAGAGAGTCTCTTCTCAGTGTTGACTTTGATGCTGTTACCTGTAGCCTATGATCAGCAACTTTCTCTCTCTAAACCTTTGTCCTTATCACAAATAGTTCATAGAGCTGGCAAGAATAAATTGAATGAAAATTTCATGTGATAGAAGATCTGTCTCCCAAAGTACGTATTAGCTGCCACCAGTAATATCAAACATTTGAATCTCAAACGCTGTGCTGGTAAGTACTTTCCCAGTACTAATACTGTTAGTGAAAGACCTTTTCTTTGGCCTTTCTTTTATCCCATGTTTTTTCATAGGTATGCTGTTCCCTGTCTAGGTGGTGAGTAAGTACACATACACATGCCATGGTACCATGCCTAATTTGTTATTTCCCTCCTTCCAGGTTTCTCTCAAGTCAGCACTTCCAGCAAGAAATATTCACTACATTCCTGAAAGCAGTACAACTTCTGTCAGGGAAAGCTTTCTTACAGGAAGACATTTTTCTCTCAGCTTGCAAAAGATGTAGTCCACATTAATTGAAATGTTTGCTGTTTGAATCTCCTAACACTGATTTTCTGGATGGTTGTTTAATCTTTTTCCATTGAACTTGGGGAGGACCAGACTGTGTGGATCACAAGTGAGGATTTTTCTCTAATGTTAATTCTTTTTCCACCTACTACAAGCAATTGAGTCCTTGTTCCTTCTTCATAAGCAGTGTATATAAACAGAATTTTTTAAATTTAAATATTCAATCACATGAAATGTTCCCTGCCTCACAAAGTAAAAAATCTGAAAATATTTTCCAGGACCAGTGAATGGAGGCAGAGGAAAAAGAATAAATATTGCCTTAACTTCTAAATTTACAAATTAAGGATTCAAACCTGCTAATCTGAATCCAGAATTTCTGAAATTACAGACATAGGACATTTTGGGAGAAAATAAAAACAGGGAAGTAATTAAAGCTACATGCTTCCTGAAATAAGTTTAAAATGTTAGCATTTTTGTATTTTCTGACAAAACCATAAAAATTTCCTAAGCAATGCAAAAGTTAAGCATGCAATGCTACTACCTGTGTTACAGTGATGTTAGGACAAAGCTAGCACATATCGCAGAATCTGATATAATTACACATGGAGGAGACTTGAAAAAATACAAAAATTCATTCTCTTCCTCAAAGCGGGATTGACTGAAGGTGTGTCATTGCAGGCAGTTGCTTGTTTAACTCGTTTGGTAAGTCTTCCGGTGATGGAGACATCTCAGCTTTCCCAGACAATCCATTCCAGTGCTTCACTACCCAGTCCTTCAAAAGCTTTTAAGTACCTGAGATGAATATTCCTCACCGTAACTTAACCCCATTACTTCTGTGTTTCTCTGCTGTGGAAATGGACAATAGCTTATTCCCTTCCTCTTTACAGCAGTGTTTTTTATCCTTGAAGACTTCAGTCATCCTCCTCCCCCAAATCTTCTCTCATGTACATGAAGCAACCCCAAGATAATAATTTCTTTTTTCTCAGAGGTCATGTTTTCTTGGATCTTGATTATTCTCTAAATTCTCCTCTGGGTCTTCTTTATTTCTTCCAAGTCTTTCTGAAGTGCAGCCCCCGAAGGACAGGCGATACTCCATGTGAGGCCTCAGCAATGCTGAGGCAAGCTGGAGGAGCTCCTGCGCATGTTGCAGGGGCTCTGCCTGTTTCACAACAGCATGGCTCACCAACACACACTCTCGTAACTCTCAGCTCTTTCCCTGAAAACCTGCTAACAGATTGTCGGCACTTAGCGTTTGCACAGCTGGTTATTCCTGGTGAGGGTAACACATTTTTCCTTCCTGAAATTCACCTGACCATTTTTCCAGTTTGTCAAAATAATTTTGAACACATAGCTTCTTAACAGAATTGACAATTTTACCCTTATGTCATTAGAAGACTTAACACATTCCTTTTCTATTTAAGTAAGGAAATACAGAAAGCATTAAATAGAGCTACATGCAGGGTAGCCCATCTCGACTGCAACCACCAGTAGATCATTTTAGGCCACGTTAACTTGCACTCCAGCAGTTTCATTTAGGCTAAGATTTTCTTGAAATCTGATGGCAGTATGTGGGTACAAAACGCCTCACATAAGGCTATATGATAACTGTGGCTTTATTATTCTCCAGACGTTAACAGCTACATCAATTTTTCCAGAATTTTTCTAGAGATGCAAGCTAAGTTGAAAATTCCATTTTTCTGTTCTATTATAAAGCTATACCCTGATTTGCCTTTTGCAGCTATTCCAATGTTAACTGTCCTCTAAGAGCTCTCTGTTAAGGTTACTGTTAGGTTACTGTTAAGGTACTGAGGTTGTTTCAGACAGTTGTTTAATTATCCTAGGATAGCTTCCTCATGTGTTTTTTTCCTTTGCATTTACAGAAAATTTACTATCCTCTCAGCATTTGTCTAAATTATGGGTGTAAAAGAAAGTAAGCTGGTTGAGGCATGGGCAGCTCCTGATATCATCTTGGCAGTTTTAAATGTTATCATCTACAGCTGTTCACTGTTGTGGATGTGAATTTAAACTAATATGTTTTAAATTAAATAAGATCACTGCTGTGACTGGTTATGGACTCAGTAATGGGGTAATGGCTTTAACCTGATGACTTGGAACAAAATTGAAGGGAGTACCTTTGCAAAGTGTTACAGCCACATCTAAAGGACCACATCTGTAGAATCCCAAAGATTATGAAAGAGCCGCTCTTTAGGTGGGAAACCGTGGTTGTCTGCATTTTTTAAAATTTATTTGATGTATGTGAGCTTTGGCAAAAAGAAAAAGAAAGAAAAAAAAGGTTGACTGCACATAACGCAAATTGTCTTGTCCTTCGCCAACCCCTTCCAAAGGACCTAGAGAAAGTCAGTCAGCTAGCAGCTTGTACACAGGTTATTAGCAACACACAAAATCCATATCTGGATTTTTGAAAACACCCTGTGACTTGCTGGACAGCTATTCACAGATCCATTGCAATTTCAGTGGAAAAGCAGTAAAACTGCAGCCAACTAATGAACTTTAAATGAGAGTATCTGCACAATTTCAGTTAAGTTCTACAGCCTCTGAAATTCTTTCCCTGCAGAAATGGTGGCATGTGAATCTGTTTATCTTCAGGTCCCTGTTAGAAGCTCATTTGTATTCCCAGGCTCTTGCCTGAGGGAGTGGTGATAAAAAGTACGTCTAATTGATCCCAGACCCGAGGATTTTGCTAAAGGCTGATGTTGGTCACTCATAAGTAGGCTGTCTACACCAATGTTTAAATTATGTAAAGGTCCCCAGGAGAGTTATCAGTAAATACCCGCTGTACTTCAAAATACAAGATAGACATATGCATAACACAGCCCATGTATGGCCCAAAATCTGACTTCAGTTATGTTCATGTAGATCAAGTGCAATTAAAATATCTTTTACCTAGACAGACAAAAAAGTCCAGTGGATTACTGACTGTTTGCATCTATCAGAAATGCCTAAAAAAATGTTATTCTATAAGTAGCAACACATCCTGAGACCACTTCATAGCGACACGCAGGCTGATCAGTCAGCCAGCAGTTAGCAAAAAGAGTATGCAGCCTAAGATCCTACAAGTCTTTTCCTTGGGTAGTGCATTAGTTTGTGCATTAGTTCGCACCTGTATCTCTGCCCAGGAGATTTATAAATACATGTCTTCTAAAAAGATTGAAATTCACCAAACATATTCCACAGTATTTTTGGAACAGCATCAACAGGATGGACTGAGCAAATGGTTTGCTGCTGCTACTTGGGAAACTCTGCACTAATGTGAGAAGGAGTTATTTCTTCAGTTGAATCCCAGCAGGAATTTTGAGTAGGTAATAAATATTGTAGCAAGTTAGTAACCTTCCAGAAAGCCTAGGATTTTTAGAAATTACAGTGATAGATAATAGAAAATGGCCTAAAACACTGGCATATTATTCTACTGAAAACAGATCTTTAGAAATGGAGGGGAGTGGGGAAAAATAGGGGAGGAAGATTACAGAAATTATTCTTTACAAAAAAACAAAAGCAGATCCCAAGATTCAGTAATAACAATCTAGACTTTGATGCACAGAATCATGGCCTTTGTGAAATCTCCTCACTTATAAACTGAAATGCAGGACATTCAGACTTACACAGTAGTAAAAGGTAAATTCTCCGTATGGCAAGTGTAAATTGTAAATGAAAGTCACTTGTAACTTATCCTCTCATGCTTTTTGGTAAACTTAGCTCAGCTTTATGGCCAGAACTTCAAAGAAGAAGAATGATTCATGGAAGGTCTAATACCCTCGCAAAACTACTGAGGATAATTTAAAACTTTACGTTTTATGATACTTGGATGATTACAAGAAACCCAGCATGTATTATGACAAGCATTATTTCTTAACCAAAACCAGACTTGAAACTACTGTACAACAGAGTAATGGAAACTGATGAGGAATGGAGTTTGAGGCTTTGTGAATGAGTCAAATGATTTGGGGATTTATAGGTTGCTTCATTATTTTGAGCTCATTTTTCCTGTGATATAAGCATTCATTTTTTCAAAAGTTAGTCAAGAAAGTTGAAATAAAAATCCCTTGAGAAACAAGAAAACAAGAACTTACATTTCTTGCACAAAAATTGGCCTTTTCTTTGCCATTTGCCTTCATAGCCCTTTTTATAATGGCTTTAATTCTGTGTATATGATTTCTCTATTTGTCACACTCTTTTTGGTGATATGAATCCATGGTTTTCTTCTATTCCTTTTTTCTTGAAAACACCATGGAGAGATATCTAATCGTGGTATTCTCAAAAATTAGAGTAGCCCCCATTTATTAGGTGTTAAAAAAAGGTTTTGAAAACCAGAACTGACAAGTGGTTTCGCTCAAAGAATTTTTGAATGTATTAAAGGGTTTAGCTTCCACTGAAAGGCATGATTCTGTGTGTGTAAGATTAGCTAAATTACTTTAGTTGCTAGGAATATAAGCAGTACAAAGGACTGTATTTAGCATGTAAATATTATAGCCTTAGAAGTTCAGACAGAGAATATTTGGAAGGAATCTTGAATGTATATGTGAGTGCCTGTTACTTTTGTAATCTTTGCATATGTACATGTATCCACACAGACATATAAATATGCATAATTTATACGAAAATATTACTTTTAACTTTCTATTGTTGATATATAGAATGATGATCTTACCATTGATCTTTAAAAGTGAAATACTTTTAATAATATTTCTTGTTATATTTAGAAAGGATCTACGCTTTGCAACCTCATTGAATGAAAGCAGTTCAGCATATAGGTTATGCAGACTGTGCAACAGCTATTTAAAGGTCTGGAAGGATGCCTTAGAGACCTCACAGAAATCTCAAGATGTTCAGGTTTCTACAGAAAGTAAATCCAAAAAGAATTATCAAGTTTGGGGTAGGGGGAAGTTCAAAAGTTTAATTTGCTGGTTCTGAGCAGACAGTAGAAGAAAGGGATTTAGGAGATTTGTTGAAGACACTAATCTCATACCTGCTTTCAAAGGTGAAGGCTCTCATGACCAGGCTCAACTGAGACTGTGGTTTCCATACAACAATCAACTGCTGTCATGACTCACACTGAAACCACCGCAACCTCCAGAGGCCTCTGGTGGGTTTCCTATCTTCCCTCTTGCATCCTTCAAAAACTTAGAAAGAAAAGGGAGGCAATGAATAATAGAAAAACCCCTCACACACAACTTTTTCAGGTCCTTCTTTTGCTTCCCCTGGCACTGTGAAGCAACAGGGATCTGCCCGCCCATGCTGTCATACATGTGGGATGGTCCTCCTTACACATGCAGGGCAGCAGCACAAACTTCCTTCTATCAATAGTGACTGATAACCTAAAAATGTTTTCATTTTAAAACCATCTTAACACACATCAGCATTGATATTTACTTACTGAATATCACAGCGTGGTTTAGGGTATTACAATATAGGGAGGAATGCCTTGGGCAGATGGGTTTTTAAGGGAAGCAGAGTTCGGTATTTGTGCTAATTCACTAATTCTGCAGTTATATTTTTTCATTATTAGCTATCTTTCAACTACCATGGTGATCCTTCTTAAAACAGAGAAAATATCCTTCATCTAGCAATTTTCCATAATATAATTTATCTTTTACAAATAACATTAAATCTACAATTGACTCTGATGAAAAAAAAAGTAAATACAATAAATTGCAGACTTTGTCATTTAACTTATGGTGCAATAATCTTTTGGTCCACCAAATTAAACCTCTAGGTAAAAAGTACATTATAGTGTGATATCTAAGTTTATTTTGGGGTGGGGTAAAGCACAAGTTAATACAAGATATGTCTGATGGATTTGGTCGAGCTGAGTTTCTCGGAAGAATAGAAAAGGGAAAGAAATGAAAGATGAAGACAGAAGAGATGCAGGAACTAAAACGTGTAATATTCCAGCAGCATGTTAAAAAAAAAAAGAGTGAATATTGGAGGCAGATGAACAGAAAATAGAAATGAAAGTCAAAGACATCCCTATGTCCAATGCTAGAATTTCTTGTAACATAATCTGTTTGTTTGTAGAAAATATAGATTGAAAACATCAGGAGCGAAAAACGTTGAGGCCCAACTCTCACTTCTGATTCCCTACTGCAAGAGCAGCCCTGGGCTTCCAGAGAACTGTGTACCTGCCTGGATGCACTGGTGCCTTTGTTCGTTGTACCATGCTACCACAGTACTCACAGTCAGAGACAAACTGCATTGGCATTCTGAAAATAAATTTTTTCATTGTTTATTTTATGGCCTGATTCTTTCTACTGAGACATTTGTCCTAAATCTTCTGAAATTCCAGAGAAGGAAACTACTTCTGGAATTCATCATGTTCTTTTCTTGATTCTCTTTGCGTCCCAGCTCTTGGCCGGTGTGTAACTTTTCAGAGGCAAGTTCCTAAGCAAATTGTGCCATTTCCCATTGAAACCAGAGTAAGGCTTCTCACAAAGTCAGTCGGTCACAGCTGGGGCATTATAAACATGTGGGTGAGGGATCGTAATAAATGCATTTTTGTTGTCCTCTAGAAACACCGTCTGGGTGTAGGTACACCTACGTCAACATAATCTTGTTTCTTTCAAACTGTAATGTAATGTATAAGCAAGTACAAATCAAGATTAGAAATATCTAAGTTTAATCAGCGACATTCTTTTTCTCATATTGTATTGGGTTCTGTTTTTTTGTCTGCTTGGTTAGGTGATTGATTTAGCCCTGCGTAACTTGAGGAGAGTATTTATGTCTGAGGCTTTTGTCAGTGTACAGTATGCACAAGAATGGCAGGGAGAGGGCTGGGACATCTTTTGTGCTACTTTTTAAGAATTCAAGGGTGCTGACTGCCCATTGACTTTGCCAACTGGATAGGACTAAAGAACAAGTCATCTGTAGATATTTTATCTTTTTCATCCCATAACCTTCTAAATCCTGGTTGAGTGCACCATGATTCACAACACAGCAGGACTTTTGCTGCAGTGGCTCACGTTATGTATCACAGCTGCACACAGCAAAGGTTACTGGGCAAACTGGTTTTTGAGAGCAGCAGAGCTCCAGCTGCTGCATAGGTGAGTGAGCAAAGAGCCAGCATCTACAGCTCTCTCAAAAAGGTACCATTTAGCCAGACATATCCAAGGACTGGGAGATGAAGCAACATGTACACAGGGGAGTGAACAGTTTAATGTTGGAATTGTGACCATCAGCTTCTTTTGATATGAACCAATGACTTTGGAAGATAATTATTAAAAAGATTAGACTCCTGAAAGGTGTGCTCCTGTCCTGGCTAATCTGTTATTGAACAAGAATTTCAGAGTGCTATACTTATTCCGTATCAGGTCAGAATAGCTTTTATATCTGCAACAATTTTTCCTGCTTTCAATGATTTAGAGAGGGAAACAACGCATCTGTGGGTCTTTGAGCAACATAGTCTGGTGGGAGGTGTCCCTGCCCATGGCAGGGGTGTTGGAACTAGGCGATCTTTAAGGTCCTTTCCAACTCAAACCATTCTGTGATTCTATGATTCTCTGATAACTTGGTGAGCCATGGGAAGCAATGTGAGTTAGGTGGGTCAGAAATGTATACGTGAAGGAACTGCTGCAAAGACCTGCTCCTGGAAGGCTCCTCATCTCTCATCAAATATCATCCTCTTTAACCTGATGCTCTTCATACAGATTACTGGGCTTTTCTTTGTTCCCTCTGACCCACTTCCAGACATCCAAATGGAAAGTGAGCGGAAGAGCCACACAGGTGGAGTATTGTTTGAAGGGCAAGGTGATTTGAGGATTTTCATTTTCTCATTCGCTTAAATTGAGGTTCTTCAATTACTCTGTTCCCTGAGAGCTCCAGTTCTTGACGTGCCATAACAAGAATATCAGAGCACATCTCTGCCACAGAAGTGTCAAAAAAAGCACTTACCTAATAATTAGATTTTACTTTCATCTAGTGGAGAGACTTTAAGCAAAATATTTCTCAGCCTGTGACCACTGTAATCAGTACTTCTCCAAGGTACCCTTTTTACCCAAGAAGTACCCTCTTCACGCAGTTATGAAACTCTGCTTTAACTTTTACAGTTTTAAAAAACAAGTTCAATTTCTTTAGTCAGGGGCATTACAACCATATTATTCTCCAACCATTTTTCCTCCAAAGTACTATGAGTATATAGTATTGTTCTTTCATCCAGCTCCGCTGCCATGATTTAACATTAGCATTTCCTCCCTGCCCAGTAAAGGACAATGTCCCAACACAGATTTCAGAGAATTAAAAGCAGCCACACCAAGAATTAAGAACTAGTTAATAAAATCTTGCTGCTCCTAACTCCAGCTTCTCTGTATGAAATGTTTTTCCTATTAATAGTTTTGTATAACAAAAACATCTAACACTAAAATGTGCCCATCTGGCAAAGAGAAAGAAAAGGCAAGCTGTAACTACACCTTCTTGCAAAATCACAATCTAGGTTTTCTTTGTTTCAAGCATACATACCTATACATCATGTTCATAAATCTCTATATTCAAATGCTCATCTTTAGGAGTAGCTTTTCAGATATTTCAGGTACTTCCTATATGAAGTAGGGGACTGGGAAGGGGAATACAGCAGTGGGGTAGACGTACGGACAAGTTCCCTGAGAAGGAATAGACATACTACATGGGGCAGTGCGAGTGGGTGTGGGAAGGAAGTTTAGCATCCCTTTGATTCCTCATAAATTCACATTTTTTCATATGTGTAGTTGTGGTGATATCTACATATAAACTCAGAGTTTGAATATATGTATTAATCTAAACCTTTATTGAATAATGGTTTAGCTGTTCATAAATTATTCCAGATATAGCGGCAAAAATAAGAAGGGAGTTGTTTCTACTGACGAGTAAGCAGAATAATGAATCGTAAACGATTTTCTTTAGCCATATTAAAGTTACAGGGGAGCAGATGTCCTGAAAACTGATAACTACATTAAGTTACTCTACAATGATATGGGGGCTAAGCAGTTTATGTGGACAAGAGGCCAAAATTACACATACCATTAGGAGAAAATTTCTGGTTAAAAAAATGGAGCTTAACATTATTCTGCATTATGTGCAAATTTGAAAGTGTTTGTTAGAAACCAGAAAAAATATTTTTTTTTTGTCATGGGAATTACTTTCAATTTAGGAAATAACATACCTATTGGGTGATTAAGTAACTTACTCTAAAATACTGGTAAAATTGTCAAATTTAGATTCAACTGGTATTTATGAATTGCAAGAGAGATTAAGCAATTCGTTCAATGTTTTTTGATAATGTATTCTCAGTGGAGGAGTGTAATCATTGAATAATGAAAACTAATACAAGGAAAAAACTCTACATCTGACAGTCTGAATAATATGCTTATTCGTAGTAAGCATTTTTAAGATAGCCTTCACAGATCATTAGCTTCATGGGATTAGGAATGAGCCTGCATAGATTTAGCAATGAATCCCCCTCCTCAGGATATTGTAACAGGTAGGAAACCCTTTCCAGGCCATATGGTGACAGAGGGCAGTGCTCTTTCCCAGGGGCCTTGTCAGATTTAGCCACAATCTATTGCCAGGCACAGTTGGTGAAACCTGATACTCAGTTTAGCACAACAGAGGTCCTCTTAAAGATACTATCAAGAGTACAGTGATCACACCAATTGACTTGCATTCTGTCAGTCTGCCACGTTTCTCACGTAATCCCATATGTGGTTATCATAACATATAGATGTTTCACTTTTTTCCTTCTAAAATATATTCACATTTATGTATAAATATATATGGTAACTTATATCTAACATTATAAAATTCATCACACAAGCCACCTTTTCACAAGTCAATATGGGTCTACAGCTGGAATATACTAAACGATTGGAAAAGAAGAAAATATTGATATGCTCTTAAATTATTTCTGTGTTTTGGCAGATAATCTAGTAAATATCCCAATCATTTTTTCCATCAGACATTATATAAGGTTTGGATTACTCCTACTGTAAATGAAATTTTAAATTCATTATAAGAAACAGTATGCATTCATCTGGAATACACTTTAATGATGCTTTTTAAAGCAAATAGAACTGTTGTATCTGTACATCATAGAAGTTAAAATAATTCATATAAATAGATCCTTTTTAAACGGTGGAGAGGGAGAGGGGGATCAGTGGGCCACAAGAGATTTATTCAGTGAAGTCCTCATTTTTCTCCAGAAGAAGTGTTGTTGTCCTTCTGTAGCACACAGATCTCGGTCAAGTAACATATTTAAGGCTGTGCTTTTGTCTACTGCCTACAACAATCCAACACAAATTGACTTTCATAATCCTCACATGTTCACTTGAACTATATTACACATACAGCACATGCCAAAGCAGAGGAGCTGTTCTCTCACCAGTGGCTCACTCCACTGAACTGACAGCAGCAGCAAAATACGGAAAGGCACGATGAATACTTAAACTCAGCTAAAATTAATCAGGCGCTCAATTAGGCAGAAAGTAATTACCAAACCTGTAATTTGACTAGGACACAGTAGCAGATGTTCCTACGCTTGCATATAGTACCATGGGACCTTTAATTAGCTTAAAATAGCCTCATCTTTGGAATTCACTTCCCATCCTCTTGGTCAATAATACTCTCAGTTTATTGAACTGCAAGGTCCATGTGTCTTCCCCAGCTGCAAGATATTGGGAAAACTCCAGTGAATTATTTTCTACATTTGAGTTACTACATTTTTGCAGAGTTAGACTTTTGGACATAGAGGAAGGAGGTACTGCAGCACAGCTTATGTAAGAGTTATCAAAAAACCAGGCATGATAGGCTCCTTTTTAAAGTACATTGATCCTGTATTCATTAAACCACGCTTTTCGATGTCACCCTGGAAAACATACCTTCTACCACATCCTTATCTTCTTGCAGAGGCAGGGATTCAGCAAGCACTCAGAGAGAAACACATCAGCTGCTAAGTCACTGACCCTCCTTTCTTGAGCGTGTTAGTTTCTCCAAGGAGAATGGGTGCTGAACAAGCAAGTTGTTATTTTGCTTTGTGCAACAGGATCCCATACCACAATGATGTAACTTAGAGCCTCACGTCAAACTCCATGCCTTGAAATAAAATGAAACAATATTTGAATGAAGAAGACTTTTTTTCTCATTTACCTGGATTTCTCTAGAAAATAGAATCCTGTATTCACTAAATCATATCTCTGTTGCCATGGAAATTGTAGAGATCTTACACCTTGGCATTTTGACTTCATTTCTGGATCATATAGGAGAAGAAGACGGAATAGGACAAGTTGGGCTCAGAGGGTAACACAATGATTTTAAACAAAAACATCACTCATAATTAAACCAAAATGTCAAGGATATTCATGAAAAACATGGAAAGGATAGGTGGATTTAAATGTAAATGTAAAGCATTAAGCAAGTTTCCCTTTATATTTTATGCCCCTTAAAACTATTATAAATTGCACCACTGCCCCCTTTTTTTTCTGATTAAAATCTTGATAATATTACCTAATGGTATTTTATCATATTGACAGGCCATTGAACAGTTACCAAAGTAGGTTAAATCCATCTTTCAATGGAATAATACTCAGGCTAGTTTTAGCCCAACTCACTATTAACACTCAAACACTGCATTTATTTTGCAGAGTGTGTGTTTACTCATGAGTATTAGAAAACTAAACAAATCACAAATTTGCAATTTGAGGTTGTATTCTGCTGAAATAAATAAATAATATTGATTATCAGATTGATCTGCTGTTCTGCTTGATACTGAAACAGAATAAAAAATAATTATGTTCAAAATCATCATCAGTTGCTTAAATTAGCAAATATGTAAACAGTTGCCATGTAATCTCTGTTATTCCTTCATTTAAAATAGATGTTGGCTGATGAAGATAGAAAATTCTTTTTAAAAAGCAAAATGCATGTGTGCCACTAGCAGAGTTCAAATGACAGTGACTATAAGCAGGCTACTAAAATTCCAGGGAGTGGATAATTTCATCAGGTTTAATCTCTAATGCTATCCAAGGTCTTCTATACTATGGGTGATTGAGCAAAATGGACATTGAGTGGACCCCAGAGAGTTAATCCACTGAGGTTTGTCTCAATAACTCTTTTCAATAGGGCTAAACTAAATGTTCTGTACTGGCTGTGTATTTCAGTAGTGCTGTCCCACTTTCCTTGGCAGTTGCCTCAGTTTCCAAAGTACTGAAAATAGGAAATTTGTGTTATGTTTTTGACCCAAGCCAATTACAAGGAGTGGAGGGAGGGAAGCTAGGCACGTGTGGTCAAAATGCAATGCACAATAAATACAAGGAGGTTTATATATGACATACGGTACTTCTACTGTGAATAATTTACTTTGCCTCGGGAGCCACAGTATGCACAGTAGGAGGGCTGTGTTACTTAAGAATCAGTGGCAGCATATATGCTGGAGCAGAATATCACAAGCTTTCTGTATCAGACCGGTATTTTGAAAACAGTGGCTGTCAGGCTGAGCTACGTGGCATTGCTCACTCTACTGTGTGGAAAGAGAAGATGCTGCAGTTATGTTGAAGTAATTCTGCAGTAGCTCTGTAGGAGTTATTTTGATCTCATTAAGTGGAAAAAAATGAAGAATGTAAGAAACTGTTGCTAAATGTAAAGGCAAACACAAGCCACAGCATCAGAGAAATTAGTAGGACATCACCAACACTGAGGTCAGCTTCCAGTTGTCCACTGCACAGGGAAATGGGTAAACTGGGCTGTTCATCTGGTGGATGTCTATACTATGTCGAAAAGAGTAAAGAGAGTACAGGTCCACTCCCCTCCAACAACGTTACAAACAGGAAGTGTGTGCTCTGAATTTATAATCTGACATACACAGATCCACTGATGTTACGGTTATGCAAGGTCCCTGAATGAATGTGCATGGCATCACAACTAGTTTGCCCCTGCCAGCCACCACCAGCCATTAGCGACCACATAGGAAAACAACTAGCCACCACATAGGGAAATAGAGTAATTTAGATTAGAAGTGACCTGTGGAGGTCACCCAGTCCAATAGGAATAATAATAAGCAATTAGATACAGGAATAGATTAATTTCTTAACCTAGTCGTCTTTGAACAAATCCTGAAAGCAGAAGTTCCTCTAAAATCCTGGAAACCATTTCCAGACACCTTAAGGACAAGAAAATCATCAGGAGTAGTCAACACGGCTTTACCAAGGGAAAGTCATGCTTGACCAACTTGATAAACTTCTACAGTGAACGACTGGCCTAGTAGATGAGGGGAGAGCAGTGAATTTACTAAAGTCCGGTGTGTACCTGGCCTTCAGTAAGGCTTTTGACACTCTCCCCTGTAAGATCCCCATTGACAAGCTGTTGATGTATGGGCTGGTTAAGCAAACAGTGAGGTGGACTGAAAACTGGATGAATGGCTAGGCCCAGGGGATGATGATCAGTTGCTCTGATCATCATCAAGTCTAGTTGGAGGTCAGTAACGAGCCATGTAGCCCAGGGGTCAATACTGGGTTCAGTCCTGTTTAACTAACATCTTCATTAATGATCCGGATGAGGGGGCAAAGCGTATCCTCAGGAAGGTTGCAGATGACACAAAACTGGGAGGAGTGGCTGATATTCCAGAAGTTTGTGTTGCCAACCAGCAGGCCTTGGCAGCATGGAGAAGTAGGCTGCCAGGAATCTCGAGCAGTTCAACAAGGAGAAGTGCAAAGTCCTGCACCTAGGGAGGAGCAACCTCAAGCACCAATATATGCTGGGGGCCACCCAGCTGGAAAGCAGCTTGGCGGAAAGGGTCCTGGGTATCCTGGTGGACAGCAAGTTAAACATAAGCCAGCAATGTGCCCTTGCTGTGAAGAAGGCTAGTGGTATCCTGGGCTATGTGAGGCTAAGTATTGCCAGCAGGTTGAGGGAGATGATCCTTCCCCTCTTCCCAGTTCTGGTGAGGCACACCTAGAGTACTGTGCCCAGTTCTGGGCTCCTCAGTACCCTAGAGACATGAACACACTGGAGAGAGTGCAACAAAGGGCCACAAAGATGATTAAAGAACTGGAGCATCTCTCCTATAGGAGGAAAGGCTGAGAGAGCTGGGACTGTTCAGCCTGGAAAAGAGAAAGTTTTTCTATCTTGTTGATGTACATAATCTCGTTATGTACATAATCTTGTTATGGGAATCTTGTTAATGTACATAAATACTCGCTGGGCTCTTTTCAGTGGTGCCCAGGACAAGAGGCAGTGGGCATAAAATGAAACACAGGAGGTTTCCTCTGAACATCAGGAAGCACTTTTTTACTGTGAGGGTAACTGAGCACTGGAACAGGTTGCCCAGAGAGGCTGTGGAGTCTCCATCCTTGGACATACTCAAAAGCCATCTGGACATGGTCCTGGACACCTGTCTTTAGGTGACCCTGCTTGTGCAGGAGTGTTGGACAAGGTGGCCTCCAGAGGTCCCTTCCAACCTCAACCATTCTGTGATTCTGTGAAACCCATATCACTCAGCCTCTCCTCATATGTCACGTACTCCATCTCTTCAAATATCCTGGTGGTCCTCCACTGGACTCACTCCACTCTGTCAGTGTCCTTGTGGGGGAAACCCAAATCTGGACAGACTTATGTGGTCTCATAAGTACCAAGTAGAGGTGAAGAACCCCATCTCTCAACTCGCTCACTATGTCCTTGCCAATACAGCCAGTGTGCCATTTTGCTTGGGAACTTGATTGCTTGCTCCTCCAATCTAACTGAAGAGAGTAAAACATAGCCAAAGAAATTCTATGTTAGTACATAGAAAATGAAGTTTCCAAGTGTCAAGGCCCAAATTATCATTTTATAACATGGAAATAAAAGATTCAGAATGGTCAATTTTCAAATATATCTTGAAAATAATTTTTCATGGAAAACAACTGGCTCCTGGAAACATTGCTGTGTTTTGTTTTCCTTTTTAACAACTTGGTTTATAACCCTGCAATCATGGAGCAGTGGTTTTATTTTCGTCTACAGAGATATGAATCAAAACAACCTCAAACAATATCTGAAAATATCTCAAAAAAACCCAGTACGAACCTGAGTCTTTCAAGGCATCATTTCCAGTTTTTAGAAGCTTAGAGTTTCTGATCCCATTTGAAAATGAAAGAGAGAAAGGCATCACTGGCACTGCGGCAGAAACAAATTTATCAGTGAGAACTGAGATGGCCTATCTGCCCCTCTCCTGGTAAAGTTTACCTCTCCACTAAAGAGCCTGTAAAAGTGTTACTACCTCAGCACTGTCCTTCTCATTCACATAACACTAAAAGCAGAGAATAAACCCAAGTGCAAACTAAGCTGCTGATGATTTGTCTCCTTCAGCACTCATGTAAGGGCTTTGTTTTGTAAGGTGCTCCACCCCCTTCATCCAAATTTTCCTGCACAGGGAAAACTGCAGTAGCACAAGACTTTGCAGACCTAAGTACTGTACACACGCACTGGCTGGTTAAACCAGATACATGAAGCAATTTAACATCGAAGTCAGGACTTGGAGTAAATGTGATGTAGACTGACTGCATACATGTTGTACATAAAAACTCCAGCAACCAAAAATAAGCATTTGATTGGGCAGTTAGTGCTGACAGTCAATGGATGTCATACTTTAAATAGGAACATTCTTTTAACAGTGGGAGTTCCTCTAAGAAAAGATCTGAGATAACATCACGGACCATTCAAATTATTTTCGGTATGCTACTACAGCATATTAGCAGAGGTACTTTGAAACATTTGTACAGCCGGGAAGAAGTAGTATCAGTTTATCATGTGCTACTATCCAACCCGGAGTAATTAAATAGTCAAGCATCCATGCCCATCCAATCTTATGATTCATTCATCATTAAAAAGATAAAATGATCCAAAAGTCATTTAATGGACATTCCTTCTTGGATGTGTGGATTTACACTATGTTGTATGAGATGTTCATAGGCAATAAAGAAGAATTTCATTCACAGCCATTAGGTAATATTATAGTTCTTCCACAAAAATATTGTCCTTCCTCAAGCGCAGGAAAAGTCTGATTCTGGTTCTGCAATTTTTCATCCTGCAGTTTTTTCCATAAACTGAGCTAAATAGACAAGGAAAGAGTTGTGTGAGTTTAAAAACAATCTTACAACATGAATCTTAAATCTCTTTGCACATTTTGTGGTGTATATAAAACAACAAGTGAAGTCCTACAGGCTTAATTGGGCCTTGATCCTATCAAGAAATCCACGACCATTATTTAGTAGTGCCAAATCAAGCTCTAATTTTCAAAGCATCTGTATCCAAGCAGTTACATATATGTAGAAATTCATCACAGCTGTAGCTAATTCAAGGGCAGTACATATACTGACAAAAACAGTACATGTGTTGTTCATATTGAACAATTCAACTGTCTCCACTCACTGGGTCTGACAAATTTATTTATTTTGCAGATCCCTGGTAGATGTGCCCTCATCTGATTCTTATAAAACTGCTTAAGTCTCTTGAGCTTGTGAAATATCATTTAGATCAATTAGATGAAGTGGAATCAAAAGAAGTGTTCAGTGGCTAAGACAGGAGACATAGAATAAATGTACCAGTAGATTGCACAACAATAAAATGACAAAATAGACTATCTTGTTCTAGACATTAAATCCTTGCTGCTCACCTGGATCCTCAATTTTGGTCCTTAACTCAGAAGCTGATTAGGAGAATATGATAATTCAGGAAATTAAGTAACACATGCAGACTAGATTCACAGCAGGCATTTCTTCCAATACAGCAACTGGCACAGCTGGTCTCCAAGTGCAAGCAGTGGCACAGCACTAGGTCCTCCACTTCAAAATCACTCCCCAGTACATCAGGCATTTCATGTACTCCAGTCTTGGGGAAAAAAAAAAAAAAGAAAAAAGAACTCTTGCACACAATGTATTTTTTCAGTTATCTATTTAAGCACATGACAAATTGCTGAAAAGTATGGCTGTTTACAACTATGTGTTTTTGCACGTTTTCCCTCTTATTACTGAATAGATTTAGGTACAATTTATTCTGTCCCAGGTGACCTCCAGTTTGGACCTTGAGTACTTAAAAGTTGTTCAAACATACAAGTTATAAAACTTGCGAGGATAAACAAACAGGTTAATATAGAAGAGTGGCTGTATGGGTGTTTATACTAAGCTTGAGTTCATGCCAAGTGTGAAGTAGATGTCTAGTTCAAAAGGCTCTTCATGTAGCTAATAAAAGTGAATGTCTTCTTCAAAAGAAACAGCCCTTTTCAAACGTTATTAAACACTTCTCAACTTACACAATGTCCTGGCCAACCCCAGAGAAAGGAGAATGGGATGAATAATTCTGTGCAGAAATGTTTATATAAACTTTGCAGCGGTGTACAGATGAAGGCTATGACAAGTTTCACTACTGTAGAAATATAATCTACCTACCTGAAACCTCTCACAGAACTAAATGCACCAATTTGTTGTATCACTTTGCTGATAGCATTCAATAGTCAACATTTTGAGTGCTGAAGTTGGATGGAAAGTCTATGTTTTCTGACAGAGGAGATTAAATTTTGCATATTGGTCTGATTTTCTCCAAGAGGCTGATCCTGGCCCTTCATAAAGAAACATTTATTTTCCTGCAAAATACTGTGCTTGGGACAAACCATTTGTATTCCTGCACATATGCTACTACGTTATTATGTACAATAACTAGGAATAGCAATAAATGAACACTCAAAATCTAACTCTATCTGTTGCTGTTGTATATAAATGAAAATCACTATCACAGCACTGGAAAAGGTAATGTTTATTTTTCTCTAAATTCAAAGTATGCTTTGGAGGACTCTCTGTAGAGGATATGGGAAGAGTTCAGTACTCTCAGTATGTGCTAGCTGAACTGTATGAACTGAGATGGAAGTTGCTTAGTTCTTCCTAGGAAAAACTGAAGGCAGTGCAGGTACAGGCCTCCAGCTCTGACATGGGTCCTTGCAGGGCGACTGTGATCACAGAGTCAGAGCAAAGCTGTGCCCCTGAAGAGGAGCTGCAGGCTTGGAGCTTGCTTCTGAAAACCAGGGTGAAGGGTCTCTGTCTTCTGTATCACTGCAGGCACTGAGCCATCACCTTTCTTCTTTAGGCACCTTGAGAACAAAAACATCTGGAGAAACATCTAGGTCTGTAAAACCACATGGGCTCATGTGTCAAACTGCTTGGATGAGAGCAGTTGTGGGAAGACTCAGAAAAACTCCAGAGTACCTGGAAAACTTTAAAATTAAAAAACAGAAGTAACTAGTGAAATTAGATATCCACAGGCTTTATCAAGAGGAGCAACAGAGTATTTTGAGTACTCAGTTTAGGCGGAGCAACTCTTCAGTTCCATCTTTCCGTAGACCAAATCCTAAGAGGCAAATGCTGCATTACAGCCTCTGCAAAACAAGCAGCAGAGATCATCCAAATTTTCCTCCTGTGACAGCATAGTTTATAGGGCTCTTCGCTTGACAATAGATCCAACTAAAAACATAAACATTGTTATTAAATGTGGTATTTGGACTTCCTACACACATTTCAGTATCTGGCCCTAAGGAAAAACAGTTTTATACCTAGAGCAGAGTAAGATTTAGTCTTTTTTACCATTACTACATAGAAATAATGAGGGGTTGAGGAAAACCGAAGATTTTCAGCATTAGGATCTTACAGAAATCAATTGTTAGTGGCAGATGAAGGTTGCAAGCTTGATATCACTGAATCAATGACAATCTTTCTAGAGATTTCAGTGGGAAGAGGGTAAGACTTATTTTAATAGTTGTTGCATAAGATTAAAGACTGAAAAACTGTTCCCAGCCTTAATCACTATATTTATCTACACTCTACGTAAGACCCCTTTAAAAATCCTACTTAGCAAGCCTAGAATAATTAATTGAAATTGCACAAATTAACTTAATTTATGTTCTCTCCCTTCTTTTTCTTACATAGGGTTATTCACATTCTGACTATCTGGATCAAATTCTTAGTGATTTTTATCATTATCTTTACCAGGCATTAATTGCAACAGAGATTTATGAATGGAAAGTAAAGGTTTTTACTTTGCCTAAAATATCTTCATAAGCATGTGTGTGGAAGGTCAGAAAATGGAAGTGATTTCCATTCACTCCTTCCTTCCTTGCCTTTAAAAAGTGTAACTGGAAAACAACCATCATACCCGCTATTATACAAAGTTAAAACAGAGTATTGACTTCAGCAGGGCGTTCCGTACGGTCTCCCACAACATCCTCATAGGGAAGCTTAAGAAGTGTGGGTTAGATGAATGGACAGTAAGGTGGATAGATAACTGGTTGAAAGACAGAGCTTCGAGGGTCATGATTAGGGGCACAGAGTCTAGTTGGAGGTTGGTGACGAGTGGTGTTCCCCAGGGGTCAGTACTGGGTCCAGTCGTCTTCAATATATTCATCAGTGACCTGGATGAGGGGATAGAGTGCACCCTCAACAAGTTTGGTGATAATACTAAACTGTGAGGGTTGGCCAACATACCAGAAGGCTGTGCCGCCACACAGAGAGACCTGGACAGTCTGGAGAGTTGGGCAGAGAGGAACCTTATGAAATTCAACAAGGGCAAGTGTAGGGTGCTGCACCTGGGGAGGAATAACCCCATGCACCAGTACAGGTTGGGGGCTGACCTGCTGGAGAGCAGCTCAGTGGAAAGAGACCTGGGAGTCCTGGTGGACAACAGGATGACCATGAGCCAGCAACGTGCCCTCGTGGCCAAAAAGGCCAATGGCATCCTGGGCTGCATCAAGAAGACTGTGGCCAGCAGGTCGAGGGAGGTCATCCTCCCCGTCTACTGTGCCCTGGTGAGGCCGCACCTGGAGTACTGTGTCCAGTTCTGGGCTCCCTGGTTCAAGAAGGACAGGGAACTGCTGGAGAGGGTGCAGCAGAGAGCTACCAAGATGACGACGGGACTGGAACACCTCTCTTATGAAGAAAGGCGGAGGGATTTAGGGCTTTTTAGTCTGGAAAAAAGACGACTGAGGGGGGACGTTATCAACTCTTATAAATACTGAAAGGGTGGGTGTCAGGAGGATGGGGCCAGGCTCTTTTCAGTGGTGCCCGGGGACAGGACAAGAGGTAATGGGCACAAACTTGACCATAGGAAGTTCCACCTAAACATGAGGAGGAACTTTACTTTGAGGGTGGCAGAGCACTGGAACAGGCTACCCAGAGAGGTGGTGGAGTCTCCAACTCTGGAGGCATTTCAAACCCGCCTGGACGCGTTCTTGTGCAACCTGCTCTAGGTGACCCTGCTCTGACAGGGGCGTTGGACTAGGTGATCTCCAGAGGTCCCTTCCAACCCTACCATTCTGTGATTCTGTGACTGGTGGATTATTTGCAACATTGGGTTTTGGCATATAATATCATTTACCCACAAAAGGCTTATCACAGAACCAGGACTTCAGTCTCAGCACTGATTTTCATACTTTTTCAAGTTTTTTGTATGTAAAGGGAGAAGTTCATCAGAAGAGGTATGAACTCTGAAAAATACAGCACATGGATAATTCGTTCAAAAGTAACAAGGCATTTCTTGCAGAGAGATCAGTAATGGCTTGTGAACAGACTTTTTATTTGGGGGAGTTTGTTACTTTTTTAAGGAGGAAAGCAGAAATTGGAGATTTATGGATAAAATATGATTCATCTGAGAAGTGAAAAAAATCCTCATAATGAAAAATGCCTGATTTCATTTTCAGACCTTTGATAAACAATTTCTTTCTACAAAACAATAGTTTTTGTAATTATTTTGAAAACAAAAATGCAAGCAATTTCACAAATTTTCTGTAAAAAATATTAAAAAAAAAGGAAGTGGATTATTTTGGGTACATACAAAGTGAGGGCAATTTAAACTGCAAATTTTTTAATAACAAATAACAGATCTCTATTTTTTTGGCCAGTTCCTGTTCACAAGAATATCCAAAGCCATTGTGAAGGTCTGCTATGTCTTTGCTGTACAATATATAGCTGAAGATAATCCCTTTCTCAAAGACTTGATTCAAGAAAAATCTCACTGTGCAGTGTACAGAATAGACAAGAAGGAGTTGACCGGGCTGCCAAAGGAAGAAAAGGGGTAATTCTTAGGATAATTCTTATAAATAACACGAGAAACAGCAACATCCATATGTGACCTGAAGGATAATATGGAGTGAAGTGGAAGATGTCAGCAAAGATAAACAGTGGTGTCAACCGCAAGCATTTGGAGAAGAGACTGGAAAGAGTTTTCCCAAGCTGCAGTTCCTCAGACTGAGCAAAGACAGGTCAAGGCAGTGCTCCCGCTCTTGTGCTGCTCAGGGGAGGGCTGACCATGACCGGTTAATGGACTGACTGACCATGCATGGTCTGTTGCTGCATAGAAGGAACTGAGGTACCTGAAAAGGAGCTTGTCAGGGCACAAGGCACCACTCTGCTAGACTTGTAGCCCATCTGATATACTCTTATCAGGTTTACCCTTTAGACGTAACGGTATTTACTCCCTGATTCAGTCTTCTGCAGCAAGAGACTTCAAATTTGCTTTATGACATAATGAACTGAAGAACTCAAGCTCAAGAAATGTGGCCTTAGTCACGTTTTGTGTGAGGTATGCAGGTGAGATGGAGAAGCCAAGAGAGACCCAGAGAGAGGTGAGGAGAGCCATGAAGCAAGAGGATATCATCAGAAAAGTTTTTTAACTCTGCAGAAAGGTTCTCTTTAGCAGGGAAAGAACTGTTATTACTATATAATGGATTAGACTATTTTTCTCTAAATAGACTTGCCAGTGAGGGCTTTTAAAGACTCCTGTGTTTCAGGCACGGTACCTATGTTGTATCTCACTTTAATGTATTGGTACATTTGAAAAGGCACAATGGACCATGCACTGAAGGGTGCTCTGCCCCTTCAGTTAGACCTACAATAGCATAGTAATTAGTGCGATTTTCTTACGCATGTTATTGTTTAGGCATTTGCCACTTGGGGGAACTTCGTAGAGGAAAAACATTTAATCTGACTCAGCTGTTAATATAAAGCATAAACTCAGCACAAAGCACAACTTTTCTTCTAAGCTGACGAGAAAAAAAGGATATATTTAAGTTTCTAATCAGGCAATATCAGGGCAAGTAAAGTGCAGTTTTACTCCATCTCACTTGACAGCTTTTGAATTCAGAAGCTGTATATTTAGATAATGAGGCATATCA
The DNA here is from genome assembly GCF_028500815.1 of Rissa tridactyla. Lineage (NCBI taxonomy): Eukaryota > Metazoa > Chordata > Aves > Charadriiformes > Laridae > Rissa > Rissa tridactyla. The sequence continues at coordinate 69,064,355 of NC_071497.1, read as the reverse complement.
CCAATTGCAACCAAGCCTTGCTCACTGGAACTTCATACAGATAAAACTGTGCCACAAAGGTATGCTCTAATTATGCTAATCATGATGCCTTGGCATTCACTCAGAGGAGTCACTCTGTATTCATCAGCAGCAAGAAAAGTGTCAGAACAGCATGCCGCTACTTGGCTACTTCCTTAATAGCCCACCAGCTTCTGTCAAAGGCTGAGTGTCCTGTTCCCATGCAGTTTGTCTAATCTTACGAGTTCTACAATTATTTTGTCATTGTGATGGCTGAAGGGTGGTCTGCAAAAAGCCTGGTGTTTTTGTAATTGTGGGTGGTATTTGGCAGCCTCTAGAACACTAGAGGAAGAAAAAACCCGGAAAACCTTGTAATCCACTGTATATGAAAATCGCTGAAATTGGTTGTCTGCTGTACAGTTGTGAGAATTGTGCTTATCAATATTCACAAGCTTGCTAAATTTTCTGTAGTGAAATATCCTTTCACCTGTGACAAAATAATGGATTTCCTTAAAAAAAAAGAGTATGATATTAAATAGGAAATTACATCTGTTGCAGAATTCTCCAGCATTGTATCTGTAGGAGACAGCAATACATCTTATATTTTCTGGATAAAATAAATTAAAAAAGAAAAGAAGGTAGTTCTTTTCCAATATATCAGTAGTTGTTTTTCCAGCCTGAGACACTTTAAAGGTCTGATTTATAGAGTGCTGCATAGCTATTCTGTGGAATAAAGCTTTTTTAATGTTTCAACCACTAATGACTTTTCTGTAAAATCATATTGTTAAACCAATGAAACCTATAGAATTCCTGGAGCTATCAGTATTTCATCTTTTCCGCATGTGGGAGAATATAAAAAATTTTGTGAAACAGCATAATAAGCCTATTTTAACAGACGGCTTATAGTGAACGTAAAGTGTATGGCAAATTGGGTATTCCTTCAGAACTCTGATATAAAATTAAAATAACACAACAGGAAAAGGAAAACCTATGAAACCAAATGCTGGTTTTCCCCAATTTAGTGACTGTGTAAGATTAGAAAATACCTGGAAAAAGGTGAGAAGAAAAACAAAATGCAATGAAGCTACTCTGACAACTGGAGGCTTCACGAAGAAATATTTTCACCTCCTCATCCTCGCCCTTTCTCACAACTGAAAAATTTCAAACTCTGTCTTAGAATGAGGGTCCCCCCCAGGAAGTGCAACTCATCCCTGAAAGTTGTTGGTCTTGCCCTCCTCCCTGCTGCAAAAGGGGAATTTTTTTGCTGTATTAGGTCCCAATACCATTCCTATTGTTAGTGGGATTTCTTTTCCCATCTTGACTGCAGAATGCACAGGAAAAAGCCTTTTGACTCCTCCTAAATACCTTACAAAAGACAAAAAAATGTTTCAAATCCTCTGTATCCAGCTGAATTTTCCTTTTTGACCTTTACAATATTATGAAAACATTTAGAAAAATGTGGTTGTATTTATCTTTAAAACCAAAGGTTTCATTATTTAGCTAGAAAATAATACATTTGTGGCCCAAATGAGGATATTACACTTTTTTTTTTTTTCCTGTGTAGGGAAGTCAACTGTCAAGATAAAGACTACGAACACAGTAGAAAAATATATTAATCCTCTACTTATTCATCTGTACAAAAGATTTAAATGGAAATTTAATATGGATATTGCTAGATTCTGAACAGGAGCCAAACTAATTCTATGAAAGTGCTCTGTCTACATATTAACTACTGTAAACATTCAGAGATTCAATCCTATTTACTCTACTCTCAAACATCTGATAGGATTCTAGTTCTTTTTTCATAGTTTTTTTTTTCAAAAGCATCAAACAGAACAAAACTGAGCATTCAGCATTTTGAGCAATTTTTCTGTTTAGTCAATATTTCTGTGAGAGTATTTTAGAGATTTCAGTTTTCCATCATTTGTTAGCCTCTTATCTGATTATGAATTTTCAGTGTAGGAACTAACCCCTAGGCACATCAACCATTTTTTAATATTTCAGAGTTTCTCATAGTTTTAACTGAACCAGAGATCTACTGCAATGGCATTTATGTTGATCACAGATAGTATGGCATCCAACACTTAACACTGTAAATATAGCACCATGTACAACTGATTAAATTAGTCCCAAATCACTTTTTTTAATCTAGGGAAAAAAGCAAGCAGGAATTTTCTTATTTCCCATAAGACCTGGAAAGAGTTATAATATGTAATTTTTGTATTACATCACATTTTTTATACTACTAAACATAGGCAGTTATAGCATCATTACAGCAACCCCCAAAATTATGTTAGTGTTCCATCAGAATTTTGTCATTCTCCTTGACCTATCACAAGGGACCAAACAAAGAACACAAACCTCAAACTCTATCACATTGATCTGGCCTGAACCTGTCATACTGCTTCCTTGAGGTTCGTGTCTACTACAAAAAAAATTTCAAACTAAAATTCTTGGTTTCAGATAGAAGAATCATGCTTTTAAGATCAGATAAAAATGAAATGCAAATCAAAAGTGAAAGGTATGTACAAATTCTAAAAAAGGGAGATGATTGAAATGTTTATGTCAGGCAGCTCCATTGAGCAAGAAAAGTAATGTCAAAGTCTCTAGAAGATGGCAGGAAGCTGACAACACTGGATTGAGGGCTGGTAACTGTATTTAGAATTAGATTTCTCTTTTTAGTCCACTTCCTTTGGCAGGTTTCTCATGAAAACCATGACCCCACATCTGTCACTGCACAGGACTGTGTTTCAAACATGGGAAATCCCACAGGATAGCTGACCTCTGGACACAGTCATGGAAATTTTCCAGAGTCTGGAAATTTCTCTAGTATCTTTTCCCCAGCTTCTTTGCATTCTCTGTCCTAGTGGAACAAGTCAGTCTAATAGATCATGTGATGCAGCAAAGTCCTTAGGAAAGCAGAAATCCCCATCACCCAATCGTCAGCACCTTGAGTCCTCCATACGCCTCCTCAAAGACCAAAACCTGCCTCAAAGAGGGAGGGCTATCCACAGCAATATCATGGTCATAGTGAAGGCTCAGAAAATGAAAATACTCTACAGGGTACCCCCTGGTCACTTCATAAACCATAGGGTGAACTGGTCGGGATTGTGTTGTAACATCCTGAGTTTTTGTTGTGCTGCAAATCATGTATGCACAGTAGCAAAAAATATATGCCTTAGCACATTTCATATTGAAAATAAGCCTTTCTCATCTTTCAGTGTGCCTGATGCATGGACACCACCAAGAAATGAATGTATTATGTTATTCTCCTTTGAGGCAGTCCAGTCCCATAAGTATTTGTTATTCTGTATGCAAGTACTTTTCTTCCTATATAATTTTCAGTTTGCTGTTATAATAGCTAGCTAGTGTGAAGTTCACAAGCCCTTTAGTAATGTTAAAAGACACCATAAATACTTTTACATAGCAAAATTATTGGAGTGAATGTAGAAAAACAAGTGACATTAAAGTTGTGAAGTGCATTGAGTTCATTTAATTAAGCATATGGACCAACATGGGCTGAGTGGAATGCAACGGTCATATTACATGCCAGTCCCAAAGCAAACTTGCTTGGATACAGTGTCCATGCATTTTATTATTTTCTTAGAAATGCTGCACATAAATTTAATGAGCAACATACGTATAGGTGAACTTGTAATTAAAACTAGTAGAACCGGGAAAAATCCTAACTTCTAATTATTTAATAAAACTGTAAACACACCATGCTGTAGAATCATTTTCCTCATTATTTGCTAAATCTAAGACAAGCTCTGCAGTGAGACTGTCAGCAAGCTATTATATTTATGAATTATGCCCTCTTTATAGGGACCTGTACCCTCACTCTGCAGTTTTATTTTTGCAAAGCTGTTTCCCATGACTCTTTAAAGAACACATACTTAAAACAGTTAAGTTTATACTATTTTTTTGGCTGCTACTTCAAGTTTATGGCAAATATATACATACATCACAAACCTGACTTTGGTCTTATTTTGGAAATTGTCGGCTAAATAGAATTATAGTTATTATATATAATTCTATAGAGTTATAATAACTACTACAACAAAAAAGTGTAGTCCATTAAATAAGAGATAAAAAGATCGTGTTTCCAGTACAGCTTTGTATACAATGTTTTTTGACAACCTGTCAAATTTTTGACAATCATTGAAATAAAAACTCATATGACAAATATTCCATAATTTCCCAATTTTTAAAACATTTCTCCTATCTTTTTCCACAAATGAAGCGTAGGCAGGAAGCATGGCAGGATTTCAGTCCGTGAGGCCATTCTTATCAAATTGCTGGCTACAAAATTTGAAGGGATATATCATAATCTCATAATGCTGAGAGACCCAGAGAAGAAAAATGTAGGTAGGTCACACAAAACTCATTCTAGCTAGATACACATTAGTGTATGGATAGCTGTGTACGGACTGAAGATTTCATCTGAATTAGTTGCCTTTATATTATTAAAACAACCAGAAACTCACATGCATTTATTTAAGCTTCAGAGTAGAAGTGTTTGGAGGAACATGGAGCGATGCACAGGGCTGCAGGCTCCAGCAGAGCTGTAAGTGAGAGCACAGGCAGTGCACGTCCCATTAAACCTTCTTCCACGAACACCCCGTGAGTGATTCCTGCTTTAAACTTCTTAATAAGCGATGTAAGAAGAATGAATATAGGAGCTGATTTTAAAAAAGACCTTAAGCTGATTTAATTATACTAAAAGAGCTATTTTCAGTGTATTCACTTTTTAATTTTACTTAACCTAGTGTGCCGTAGTCACAACCATGGGAGAAAGGATGATCTTTTGAGCATCATCCACAAGCATTTCATCTACAATCTTACAAAAATTCTCTTTTGAATCTGGTCTATAAGTTTCTAAATCAAACATCTGTGTCCAAACAACCCAGATGCTTACATATTATGGAGGCGGGCAAGTACTGTTGCAGTCATAAATGAGACTGAATGTAGTTTTCTTACGAGGAAAAAAAATTCAGAATAGTTCTTGTCAGGTAAGTGTCCTCAAGATTATTTCAGTGTAAGTGAGTGCTTTTCTGTAGTCTTCAAAACCTCTAGAGACTGCAAAGTATGTCTTGCTCTCACTCTCTCACTTCTCAATTACAATTAAATATGATTCCGGTTGGCATTCGTTGGGCTAACCCTCAAAGCTTTCTGTAGAAGTCTGCTGATGATTGACATGAAAGCTATTGCAAGTCCAGTTCAGGTCTTTCAACTATAGGTTTCAGATTATCCCCTAAAATAAATATCTAGTTATCAGACAGCTTTTGAAAAAAATATTTTGAACTTATGTGGGCACAGAAATATTTGGTTTTACTCAGCTTGAAAATGCAACACCACGTAAAGTAAAAAAAAAACAAAAACCAAAACCAAAACAAATCAATGTGTCTTAGTAGTTTGAAACCGCTATGCCACTCGTGCACCACGTTTCAAGTTCCTGACGGTAACTTTGCTGTTCTCCGAAACTCCAGTTCAGATCCTGGTTCCCATACGCAGTGTGAATCAGAACATATACTATAAACTGAATTTATTGGAAATCAATTTTAAAGAGAATTTTCCTACCAAAAAAAATCAGGCAGGACTATGCTGGCTGTGGTTTACTTTGACTGAGTAAAACTAAATTGAAAGCAATTTTTACCAAGCTCAACTGCATGCTATCTCTTGTAGATGCTCGTCTCAGCAAGCAGCTCTTACTTCCCCCTTCTCAGCTTGGAAATGGAAGTCCCAGCTCAAAGTGGAAGTTTTGAATCCCTCTTGGCTCTCTATGCAAACTCTTTTAGAAGACCTTCCCTGGGGTATGGGTGAAATTCCCCTTCCCTTTGAACAATGAAAAACACATACTGACTTTAACAAATGCAGATATATTTTTAACTGCAGATATTCAAACTTCACCACTTACAACTTTCAAACTATAACATGTTTCCTCTGCTTTTACCACCACATTAAAAAGAAGAGATGTATTAAATTATAATTACAGGATAATAGACAGGCAAAGGTCCCAAAATCCTATCTTGCTTTCAGGGTTCACTGGATTGTGAAAAATTCTTGTCTCCAGAGTCAAGGAATCTCAGCTGATTCTGCACACAGCGTCACAGCTGGAGCAGCCAGGACCAGACTGGCCATCTTAATACCATGTGTTGTGATGAGTGAACAATCTCGGGCTTGATGCCTACCCCCCTACTCCTCACAGGTATCCAGTCACACACCATGCAATCCAATTTAGCAGCTCTGCATCCTGTACTCAAGAGACCGTTATATAACCTAAGGTCCATTTCAGACCAGTGCCATCTTTCACTGAGGAGAGGGGATCCCACCGGTATAGCCAGGTTTCATCAGCCCAAGAATGTTGCATTAGGACTTCAAAGCTACAGTGCAGATGTCTGCTACTGACTTGTATTACCAGTAGTGATTGGGCAACACAGCTATAACCACAATTTACAGCAATTTATCCCTCACTGAGAAGAGATTCCGGGCTTGGGAAACCAGTGTCATGAAGGGGTCACGTAGATGCCCAGCAATGTGTCCACAACTTTGCATTAGGGGGCAATTTTCCAAGCCCTTCAATGAGAACCTGTTCCAGTATTGATTAAAAAATTATTTTCTGCTGCCACTTTGTGACTTCAAATTATATTAATGTAGCCAGTGTAGATCTGAAGCTGCTGTCTCTGTATGTAGAAGTTAACTTTCCTGACAATCTTGCTCCAGGAGGATCCAAAATGTTGTTTCTCTTCCTCCCAGGTGATCCAACTGGTTGCAAAAACATCGTCCTTCTTTCTCTCCCAGTTGTGTCTGCTCCATACACTCCTCACTCAGATCTTCCCCATTCATTTCCCATCGCACTGAAAGTGTGGGGTTGGCTTTTACATACATATGTATACACACACATATATATACATGTATATATATATGTGTGTGTGTAGTTACTTTTATTATTCATGTGTGTGGTTTGCTTTGGGAGCGCTTCTTTACAACTTGGGAATTTTCAGTGTCTTCGAACAATACTGATGGTACCTGAAGCATGCATTGGAGCACATGAGACAGCGCATACAGGGTTGTCAGCAGTAGTGTAAAAAAAGTGTAGAGCTCCAAACTTAAAGAATATGCGTGGGTCATAGACTATTGAAAACACATCCTGTCAAATCCACCCTATATTCATGCCGCACGTCAGTTTGTCTTACTCCATACCTGCTACTCTGAAAAACAAAGTGGCACATTTGGACAAGTGGATAAGGAAACCAACGTTGTGAAAAAGGAGAGCCAAGCCAAAAGAGTAGATATGCTGCCCACATATGGCCTTTTACTTTGACAAATTTGAACTTTTCTCAGTACCAGGCAATCCTGGAATTGTGACCAAAGTGTATTCTCCTAGCAAATCTGCCTGAGTTTGCAGACAGCCTTCAGCAGGAGGATAAGCAGCAGCTATAAGCAATACAGTTTCTTGAAAACATGTCCTTCAGTAGGCCAGCTCCCAGTAATGTGTTTCTAATTGTTTTCTGCTGTTACTCGGGGCTCTATGCAGCCTAAGGGATTTGAAAGGACCTGCTGATGACTGGTGCTGGATAACTGAAATACATAAATCCACTCTAGGTCACAGGCTCGGTTGCCTGCCTCTGGAGCATTTGATTTCCCCTTTCCAATACACTAAGTTTTTTCTCTGCCTGTTTTCAAATTGCTAAAGTGGGCACATCAAATAATTGAATTGCATCATATTTGCACACACAAATATTCCCATTTGGAAATATTTGAGCAAGTTCTTCTTTTGTACTCATACATGGCACTACATTGAATGCATAATTTAGCACTTATTTTCAGAACAAATAGCCTGGAAAAATTGCATGCACAATTGATAGTAATTTGAGTGTGCAACCTGAGGTTGGAGCTTATTAACATATTCATTCTGTCTAAGCTCCATGCACAAATTCAAACCATGCTGTCTTTTAACAAAGATTGTACCAGGCAGCAGAAACAGCGTGAACATCAGACCAGCACATGGTAAAACTCAGAATGAAATGCAGGGAGAAATCACAGTGAATTGCAAAGAAAATTATCTAAATTCACCATACAACGAAGTCAAAAGTTTTTGAAAATATTGTATGAAAACCAGATTTTATTATCATGATAAGTAGCAAGTTATTTCATAATTCTGCAAAACTTTCAATGATTTTATCTGAAGTGTTCACACCAAAAACAACATAGCCACTTAAAAGCTTAACTGATACAATGAACTACTGTAGTTTTAAATAAAAAAAAATAAGTTAAAAAGTGAAGTTGTCAACTGGAGGACTACAGTACCTTTAGGCTGTCAGTCTCCTATGTTTATGATTAAGCAACAGTTTACATTCACTTTGCACACAGTTCATGCGGCAAATTTGGGCACCTTTTAATACCAAACTTTATAGCATTAATCAAATATGCACACAGGTCTGCTTCAGGACTGTTGGTGAATTAAGAGCTAAATTGTCATCCAGAAAGAAAAACCATAATTGCTTCTTCCCTCTGCAAGAAGTCAGAACTACAGAAATATAAATATGCAGATTCTGATATAAAGTAGTCATAGATGCACGGAACAAGAAAAGAGGCCTCTCATGTGGAAGAGAATTCCTTAGACAGCCACTTGTCTTGTGAGAGGGCAATGGCATCATACAATTTTCGTAATTACTATCTATGAAATAAAGAGAGCACAGCAACAGAACATACATACGCAAAAAAGTATAGTAACATTTACAAAATGTTCTCTGTGTGCTGACACAAGTACATATACGAAACCATAAAATCTTAAACAAATAACTGACAAATCAAGGAAACTGCTAAAAGTATAAATTCACTATGAACCAAGGTTATGTATTTAATAGTACAGTTTTGCATGAGGCATTACATAAGAGGATTTGACAAGGTTACAATTTGTGTTACTAATGGAAATTCTTTTCAAGAATTAACCTTTAGGCTATAAAGAATGACAGATATTCAAATATTCTCAAATGAGTATTTGAATTGAAAATTTCTATTCATTTTTGCTCCCCAACAGAACTTCCATCCTGCATTGCAGTTTGTCATACACACAATCGAATTCTTAACAGCTGCCATTCAAGGGAGCTGCAGAGGACCATTTGAAAGTAATATTTTGCTCTGTGTGACATCTCATTTTTTTTCTCCTCAGAAATCATAATTTTTTTACACACCTAGTAGTCTTCCTAACAGGAAACCAGCTCTGCCTGTCATTTTGATTGGGGAGGAACCTTGTTTTCCAGGTCACTGGCTTGAATTCTGCAGACAAGATATTCATGAGGGACCTGTGTGGGGAATTTACATCTCAGTGCAGAGTTTTCCTCTCCATTTGTCAGCATGCCAGGTCAGCGAGCTGCTCTCTTGTCAGAGGGAAGATAATGGCTGCTGCATTGCCTCCTACTTATTACACACTCAGTGCATCTGACCTTCATGTGAGACCCCCAAAGCATTCTGATTTTTGGCTTTTCTCATACCCTATCTCAAGCCCCTTTTCCCATGAACCTACAATCTGTTACTTTGGGTAACACTTCCTTTTCTGTCTGCAACCATATTTTAACATACAAATCCTATTGCTACACATTCCTTTTTTTTTTTTTTCACAAAAGAACAGGATGCTTCCATTTACGGTTATCTTGGTGGAGAGATACAGTGTTACCACAGTCAAAACCATAATATACTCTTATTATTTGTTAAGACTAGCAGACTCCCGTAAGCACTATTGTATTATATTACTAGAATCATTATTTGTACCTCCTTCCACTTTTCTTAACTGTTCCACATTTAAAAAAAACAAAACCGTATGTTTTTATTCTGAGCTCCTGAATTTTGAAAAAAATCTATACACTGGTTAGTATAAATCTGTCACCTGTTATAATCTGTTATGCTATTATTCACTAAGTGCTTCTCATGTTAAATACACAGCAAAGTCAGTGGCTACAAATGTGAATACTGAGCATTGATTTTATTAAGGCCTGATCTAACACATGTTAAAGTCAACCACAAGACTGCCATTTTATATCACTTGGCTTTGGATCTGGCCTGACTTCATAGGGATCAGCAGGGTATTGTGTGAGCTGGCAAGTTAGCTGTACAATAGCAATGAAGACTGTGCAACCCATGCCACGACAATGTCATTTTATGGTGCCACAAATGTACATTTAAGATTTAAGTATCTCTATCACATGAGAGAGATCTCATAAGGAGGAACTGGTTTTTGTATATATGTAAACACCTACTGATGGGGTGGTTTTGGAGTAAAATTAAGTAGGGCTTCCTAAGTTAGGAGACATGAGGGATTTTCATTACAAAAAAAAAAATAATTAAAATTTTCAAAAATTTACTTTAAAATTCAGTCTTGATTGTTTCATTTTTCTAGTGAATTCTACTTCCCACTACAGATTACATTAATGTCATTCACTGGAAAATGTTATTGTTAAACAATCTAGTTCATGCCACTGCTCTGCTGTAACAATCAACAGCTCCACACATTCATAGTAAGAATGACTCTTCTCTCCAATTAGTCTGTCTTCAATGTAAATAGTTCCATGTATTGGAGAAAAAAGAAATTTAAAAGGATATATAAGCAATAACAACTGAGGAAATGAAGGTGAATAGTAAGTGCGGGGACAGTTGACGCTACACTCAACTTTTCCGTTAATTTTTAGATTTTCTTTCATAACAAAAACATTCAGAGACCTAAGACACAATTTTAAATAAATAAATCAAATTATTCCTGCTGATAATATTTTATAACTCTTCTATTAATTTGAAAAGTTCGGTTTGTTCTCCACAGCTACTTCTTTGGAAATTATAAATGTCTTTTAATATATGTCACACTGAATTTTGTCTAAGTCAGAATACTGATCCAGGCAGGACATGGTCCTGTGCCGCTGTGGGGATTCCTCAATATAACATGAGTCTTCAGTGAACACTACCCTTTGTAACAAAACTTTTTCAGAAAATATCAACAGACAACGGCATCCTAAAAAGCAAGAACATACACATGGTTCGTGTTCAAAAATCCTACAAGCTACTTTCCAATCTGATTTGGCTTATCTATAATTTGGAAGAGTTGAGTTGAAAGACCTACAAATATTGAATAGCAATGGGGTTTGGGAAACTTTGGGGAAAATAGAAGAAAAAATATAGCATACGATCCCATCTCTTGTTCATCTAAAAACACACCACTGTGGATGAAAAATAACTGAATTGGTTTATATTTCTTAGACTTATTGTAAGATGTTTACTTTGCAGAAATACTACTGGATTTGAATTTGAAACTTATTGAATAGGTTTATTAACTAAGTGATAGGAGACTGAAGAGTGCATGATATTTACAGTTTCAAAGAATGTATGAGTATCTAATATAAAGGACAAAATGCCACTGAAGAGAAATACAGATGTATCTGAAAAAATGAACAAACACAATAATAAGACTTCAACAATAAATACAGTGTCTTTGTAAATCAGTATAACAATAAGATTGCTGTTTTGCATTTTAGAATATCAGTTCACTGCTTTATTTTCTTGCAATTATTTGAAAATAATCTGGATAACTTTACAATCAAGGTATTTCCTCTTGGCTCCCTGGTACACACCAGGCTGCCTGAGGAGATGATCGACATCCTAAGGTGTCCACAGCATAATCAGTCTGAAGAGCCTCCAGTATTAAAATTCTAACTAATGATAATCAAAAAGAAACAAAAACAATAACAAGACTGTGTAAAAAAAGCCAGCAGATAAAAGGCTACATCTGATTTAATGGAGCAGGTAGATGATTTGTCTATATGCTACTAATATGCGCCCCCAAGGTATGTGTCTTTTACATGAGACAAAGAGACTCCCCAGGTGTCTCCTAGAGCAGAATTGACCCGACTGTACCCAGAGAAGACACTTGTGATTGTTCAGTAAAAACTGTTCATGCAGGTATAGAAGTGATCACAGAGGACAGCATTTTGTATGTCGTTAGGATAGTTAGATTTTTTTGTATGTAGTAATGTTTTGTATGTAGTAATAGTAGCCAGTAGAGATGAATCATGCATGTACTGGAGTGGTCACACAGGACCACAGCCCAGAGAGGTTATAAGGACTGGTCTGAAAACCACTTGGGGAATCTCAGCTGATCCGGGTGAAGACTCTTGCTATGCAGACCCCCATCACCACCATCCTGTCTATACGAGAGATTTCATTCCCCATGCGAACATTATCCTATGCCAACATCACAATATTTTTTAACAAGCACTGTCGGAATCTCGGTGTAACTGATATAATCAAATACCAGGAATAGTCCTGCTTTGAGCTGAATTATTTTTACAATAATTTAGATAATGAAGCATCAGCTAGATGGCAAGAGAGGAAGCTGCAGGAGAGTTCTGTTGAGATGCATTGCAGGTCCTGTGTTTCAATAAAATACCAGCCTGATGGCAGGGAATGAGCAGTTAGGCGAGAGAGGTTCTTTTTTTTCTGACAGTGGGATGTCAGGTAGTATGCCTTCACTGCATTATTGCTGGGAGTGAGTAAACATGTCAATTTATGGCTTGTTGTAAGAAAAGAGAGCTTGCCCACTGGGCTAGTTTTCCCAGACTATCAGCGCTACTCCTTAAAACAGATTTGCAAACTCTCAGGCCAACCTTGGAGTGCATCACTGATACAGTACAACTTTTCTGAAAGTGCTTTTTACAGTAAAGGACCAAGGGGGTTTCAAATGAGATTGTCCTCTTAGAAGTGATAAGAGAAAGAATAATCCCTCGAGCTCTGGCCAGACCATATTATGTCTAATGAATTTCAGAAGGTATGTTAAGCCAGTATAATTGCAGGGGGCATAGAATATATATATTTTGTTTCCTATTGTTTCTCTGGACCTTTCAGGACTTAAAAAGCACTGGAGGCACACAGGTCTCTGTTATGCCCCAGACACAGGTGCGCACGCCTTATAAAAGCATCTGTCTTGCAGTTACTTGCTGGGCAAGACATCAGACAGTGGTCCAGACACACACATGGAAGCCACAACATATCTACTTTGGCGTAAATTAAGAGGAAGGGTCCAATGCCATTGTCACGTGGGAAGAAAAAATGCTTCTGGAAAGTAAATTGGCTAAGCTTCTGGGGACTTACTGCAGCTGGGCTTTATTCTGTTGTGTTTCTTATTATTGTCTCCAAAGCACAATTATGTCACAAACCACGTTTTTTCCTAACACCAAGATAAAACTCTCAAAAAGAGTACTGGTTCCTTTGTCTTTGGATGTCCTAAAGAAAGATGGGAATGGTTACAACCATTTCTGACATAACCAACTCCTGACATAATAAGTAGTACCACAAAAATGGACAAAAAAAAAAAAGCTTAAAAAATGCATTTAAACAGTGACTAAGGCACGAAGTAGACAAAATGATAAATTCCATGCTTTGTCAAAGACTGTTCAATATTATACTTCTTTACAGTCTGGGGCATGAAATCCTCTTTCTGTAAAGAAGCCATGATCCGTGTTAACTGCGAAACTCTGTTCAAAATGAGTTTTAATTCCTAACCAGATTTCCCATGAGGAGGGGACCATTTTAGAGGAATTTCAATCTTTCCAAAAGGGAAAGGTGTTGTCTAACATCTTAATACCTTAATTGTTACCTAATCTCTCAGGGGTATTACGTGGAAAATCACAAGGAACCTTCCGCAAATACCACAGGCTTTCTCAGTAATAGATTTTTGCTTTACAACTAAATCTTTCAATATGACAAACAAATGAAGTGCAAAACAACACAGACAATGTGACAAATTCATGCATCGGTGTAATACACAGGAAGAATGTGCAGATGTTATGTAGAAATTAAATAAATGTAGAAGAAGAAAGGTAAACATATTAATCAGGAGTGAAAAATTATTTTTAAGAAAAAACAGTAGAAAAATTACCTGTGAGTACAGAAATATTATAGTAAATACTGTGCTACTGAAACAGCTGGGATTCAATGTGTGAAAATGAGAACTGTTTTCTGACCAAAGAAAATGTCTGCTTTGCGATGAACACTGATAGCTTGTTTACACAATTATATGCTTTTGTGTGAAACACTCTCTTTTCCTCAGCAGAATGCAATGATAGGAGCACAATCCCAATAACCGGTATCTGCAGTGAGCCCTTCATGTGTCTGTTCTGTGGGCAACCAAGTTTGCCTTACATTTTTTATTTTCAAGTGACCACAAGCACCCCATACCAGTTCTAGTTCAGCACAGAGCCTGCAAGGCTCCAGGAGGACCTTCAGTTATCTTCTCATACAAACTTTGCTGCAGACAATAGAGACTTTTTCTTGTTTGGTCGTATTTTTAAATACAAGCCTTGATTTAAGTTAATCTCTTGGTTTGGTTTGGTTTGGTTCATCCACAGTGGGGACAGAGGACAGAGTAAAACATTTTAAGGAAATTAGGATATTTCCTTACAATTTACAAAAGCATAAACTGTGGTACCAATACTCCTTTCATTAATTAATGTATCCAAGTTTAGTGAGATTTGTCTCACCTTTATTGTATACTCCACAATTCAGGTGTCTTGAGTTTTTCAAATAGTCTGAAAAACGGAACTTCATTTTTCCAGAGATCAAAAAGCCATACCTCACTTTTCTGCATAACATCTAGTCAACATTTAACTTCAATAAACAGCTCTCAGAATTCTATCAGAACATCTATTCTGAAAAAAAAGAGAATGAAAATCATGCTAACCTATGACAGATCTGGTCACAGAGAAAGGATCTACTTGTATCACAGATTTACCCACAATTCCCATAAAATTAAATGTTTTCTTCTATCATTTCAGATATTAAGATATCCATTATAACTAATAATTGCCAACCAATGGCTTTTGTGATATAACGTGTGAAATAAGTACTGATAGTAAAAACACTGCATGTAAAAAAAAAAGCAATGCTTATTGTTTGCTTTGTGCAATAAAATTTCCTTGGCCAACTCAGCTGTCCCCAGAAGAGCTTCTGAGCTTGACCTGAGACTACAGAAGAAAAAGTGTGTTCCTATAAAGAATAAATATATTGGAGAATAAAAATCACTTGTCAGTCAGAAAACAAAAGCAGAAATATTAGTCAAAACCATTGATAAATGTATAGGGGAATTAAAAAGAGGAAGTTGACACAATACACATAAACATACATTATTGATAACTAATAAATTATTCTACTTTGGGGAGAGCGGAGAAGAAATTAACCAAAATAGGCTGAGTTAATATCATGCATATGATAATAATTTTTTTGAGAATTTATTTATATTTCATTATATGATATAGTGATTATGGAGTGCTATATTGTAAAACTGAAAACATTTTGTCTTTCTATTTCTCATGCATCCATCTCTCATTTTAAGTGATCACCATAAAAAAAAAAAGAATGTGGTTGTAAAGACAAGTCTTTTTTCTTCTTTTTTCTGTCCCAGAAACAGAACAAGAATAACTTTATACCACTCTCAAGTGGCTTTTAGGGCTCTGCAGACAACTAAACATATTAATGATTTGCTATTTATAAGATTATCTTACTGGAGGACCAGCATGATAAATAGAAGATGAAATGCAAAAATCTGCTCTGGCAAAACCTTAAGTCTCCCATGCATCTTATAGCTTTATGCATTAATGCATTTTTAATACACCTCTTTCCTTTTGTGATTAGACTTGTCAGAACTGGAGCTCTAAGATCACTAACAACTCAGTGGGCCAGCCACAGTTTTTCAGAACGAGTCCTCCGTCTGTGTAAATGGAAAAGCTGCTAGCAAAAGAAAAGCCATTAAATTATTATTATATATGTGTTCTGTTTTTATATTTTTATCATCCTATAAAACACTACCATTCACTGAACAACTCCTTATATATATATATAAAGAAATAGGCATCTGTTTTTCAGCTTCCTAGCAATGCTAAACTAAATTAGAAATAGCAGTAAGTTTGTCAGCTATTTTAACATTCAGCTGGGCTTCTGCGGTAATGGGAGCCCCTCTGTTGTTTGGGTAAGACCACAAGTGAGGATTTACTATCCAGAGCTTCTGTTCCTGGGTGACAATCACTGAGCATCTATCCAAACTGGCAACTTGTAGCTATGACAACTGACCTTCAAGATCATTTTTTCTTTTCCCATTATTAACCATTTAGGTGTTATTTAATGTGCCAATAGGGCATCTTCACAGTTTCTTAGCACATAGCTTATTGCGTTTAAAGTGAAAACATTTCATTGCCACATCAATGAAGTCCCTTCTGTAAATGCATGGAAAAGAGCAATAGTGGTCCCCTTATCTCTGCATTCCCTGCACAGGGGTGACTTGCGCATAAGGAATTGCTTCTTCACAAAAACGGAAGGTAAAGGCTCATGAAATTTACTCCTAAAAGACGAATTGGTGCTGAAGCACCCAAAGAATAGTTTTGAGGAGGGAAATTTGTGATGTAGGGGTTTGATTTTTTCCTGTCAAGTCAGTGTTATTCCGTGGAGCAGAGAGAAAAAGGAGAGGTTTTGTGACAAGCTGTACACTTCTCATACATTTAGACAGAAGATAGACTCACAGAAAGTGCATGATACTTTTTGTATCTCTGGATTTGCTACTAGGACTTGTATATACATCAGAATAAATTTTTCATATTATATGAAAAGAGTTACTCATTTTTCTGCTGCATTCAGCTGGAAGGGGGGAACCAAGGAGGGAAAGAGCAGAAGAAAAACTTCACAGAATGGCAAGGTTGGTTTTCAGAAAATCCAAGAATATTGACCATTCCAATGAGAGTCAACAAAATATTCACAAGTGAAAATTCATTAACTGGTCTCCTAACTCTGAAAAAAACAACTTCTTGACACTTACAAAAAATCCACTCCATGTTATCTATGCTGAAGAACGGATCTATAACATTCCCATCTTTCTTAAAACTAAATATATCAAAAAGCAGTGGGAAAAGGCCTTCAGGTGACAATGGGTTATTTCAGTTCAACTTCTAAGACTGGAATCCAAATAATTATTCATATTTTTATGCATTTCAGTTAGATATCGTAGCTTCATTATACCTTTACTATAGTAAAAATGCAGGGTTTCTCTGTGTCTGTATTTTTTGGAAATCAAAACTTTTATGAAATGGACTAATCCTGAAATACTTCAAACTGCAGAGATGCAGAATAGATGTGGTAAAATCATTAATACGTATTTTATCAGGAGAGAGAAAATCATGTAGTTACTCACCAAAGGAGAAAGCCAAGACATTAGTTCTCAAAGACACCTACATAATTTTCTGGGGCCTCTTCCACTTTCTCAGTGTGTAACACAGACACTCCTTGCATGGTAGGTGCTCATGTTAAAAAAAAGTGCAGATACAAATCAATGTGCATGGTCAAACGTTATAGGAATATAGCATGCAGAACATTTAGCAAAGAAGCAATTAATCTGTCCTAGCAGCTTTTGTGGTTTATTTCATCCTACACGCTGTAGCTGTGTACTACATGTTTAACCAAGCGCAAAATATTTATGTTCATTTTTTCTACAAAGCAACTGAGGGAGAAAACATTAAAAAAAAAGGCAAATTTGAAAGCAAACTGAAGAGGAGGGATTTTTATAGGATTTCAAAACAGCTAAGAAAAGTACTTATTCCACAAAGAGTTCCAAGGTACGGAGAAATAAAAGGGATAAAAATGTGCCTTGCATCAATCAGCTGATATCTGTCATCAGTAAACTTGGTTTAGTTGACCTTATCTATCTGAATTTCAGTCAAGCATTTGCTGCAATGTTAGAGAGTAGATGGAAATCAGTAGCAGAACTCTGGTTGCAAGCAAGGGTGATGGTAGTACTGAAAGAAAAAAGAGAGAGAGAGAGGAAAAGCTCTATAAAATTGTAGGAAAAATAGTCATTACTAAAGCTTAGTTACTAAGGACTGAATGTAACCTCATCTGAAATAATTTGGTACAATTCTAGTCACTCAGGCCTGGGGGAGGGAGGAGGATGATGGGTAAATATAGGAAAGAGTAAACTGGAGGATGTGCAAAGGAATGTCTGCTCAGAGCAGATGGAGGTGGTAAAACAGTGTAGTTGGTTCAGCCTAGCAGAATGAAAGTCTTTGATTACCAGTAAGCTCAGGGATAAGAAATTACTAAGCAAAAAGGGCAGTCCTGAGACATATTTAGGAAACAGAAAAAATAAATAAAATCAAAGCTGCAGAAACATATGTGAAAGCAAGAAATTTAGTATGCTTTCGCAGTAGTATGAGATCAGACTGAAGTGACCACAAGAGGCCTGCATCAGTCTGAAGTCCCATGTCACATGGGAGAATATCTTGATCACTGTGGTAGCAAAGATGTAAATATACCAGATTACTTTTTATTTTGGCAATGTACTGAATGAGAATGAGATATGAAGAGAAATAGCTTCACATTTCTGACATTAAGGAGCAAGAAAGAGTTAAAATATGCCAAAAATGCCTGTCAAAGTATAAAAGTCAATTTCTGAAGCACTTAACTGAATGGTTGTTCAATACATACAGCATCTAGATGTCTATTGTTACAATAGTCCCAAAAATGTCTGTATATACGGTATCTTCAGCTTTCTTCATACATAAGTGAATATGGTTATGATTTTTTTTTTTTAAATCAACCTATTTTCTCTGTTTCCTTTGGTTTTATTATTGACAAACCAGCCAGCCAGCGACACGACAGGGTAAGTAAAGGTTTGTATAATGGTGTAAAACTAGAAAATGAGTGAATTTGGAAGTAGACATCATTCCACATTTTCTAACCTCTGCTTAATCTATTTTACAATTGCAAGTCTCTGGCTTTCTGATGTGCAAAGTATATGCGTGCATAAAAATGAGTCCTGAAAGATTTATATTAATGGCAACTGACATTGTTAAAGGAGAATTGTTGATGCTTTCTTGCCAAAAATAATTAATAACAATTACTGAAAAATTACTACATCTGTTACAGAAAAATTGTAGGAATTTTAATTTGTACAAGGACTAAGCTTCTTTGGTAGATGTTTTATAATTGTTATACTATCTTTACTCCTGCTGTGATAATTTAGGACTTGGCAGAGCTTTGTGATTCAAGACAGCTTTTTTTCTATACTCTTTTACATTAAAACAAAATTCCACAGATATTTTTTCTTAATATCGACTAATCATAGTAATGATGATTTTGGAGCAAATCAAGTGATAAAATAAGATTATTTATATGGCTCCTTTTTTTTAGATAACCATTATAGTGATTAGTCTATATTAAGACTAAAACATCTCTGAAATTTCATTTTAAGATAAAATAATGTACAAAAAAAAAAAAGAAAAGAAAAGAAGAAAATATGCTTTGAATCACAAAATCATGCCATATCTCAAATTATCACAGCAGGGTAAAGATACTCTTTCCCAAAGCTTGCAGAGCACCTTAGGCAATTTTCCACAGGGAGAGAAGAAAAAAAAAGCACACACATACAGACACACACACACTCTTAAACTGTAACTTTGTGATGGTGAGGGACTTCATAACACATTACTAGTCTCACGAGCCTTTGAGTCCTGGGGATTGGTAAATGGACTCTAAAGCCCTCTATTACTAAGTTCCTGTTATGAATAGCTTGAGTTGCTCAGGACAAGACGTCATTACCATCCAATGACTGTTTGGTCAACTGTGTGAAATGAATTGGTGGCCACAGTTCAGTTCCTAGTGGACAAGTAATTACTGCTGCTGTTGACCTGTGGGCTCTTTTTCACTCTGTTACACAGGTACAAACAAGTAACTCTAAGTGAATTGAACTAGTGTAAATGCAATTAGATTCTGGCTCGTTGGTGGCCTTCTGTAAGCCTGTGTGCCAAGTTACATGCAGGTTACATTCCACATGAAGCAAAGTCCAACATAAGAAAGAATGTCCCAGTGTTATGCAGAATTTACAGTTTGTAATCATGCAACAGGACAGTCTAGGAGGAGTCTTCACAGTCTACAATATGTAATGAGGATGATGGTGCTTAGCATAGGCTGTTATGTGCACACTGTTGAGAAGAATGAAACACAATCCGAATTGTACTGGTAGACATGTGAATTCAGAATTACACTGTAACAGCCCATGAACTTTTTAACAATCAACATCTTAATTCACACATAAGACACTGTGCATGAGAGTAAAGATATCTTTAAAATATCAGAGAAAAAGGAATATGGGATCTATTTTTTATCTTATTTTTTCAGATTAGAATATGCACGAATAAAACCACACCCATGTATACATATTTTGAACAGCTGCCTTCCTGAATAGAAATGGATGTATGAAATGGTAACTTTAGCACTTTCAGGAAGAAAAATCAATTTCTTACCTATCAAAAAAATTCGAGATAATTAGGAAATGCTAGTTATTCAATTCATTGGGAGCAATCTAATGCATTACAAAAGATGCAATGCAAACCAAGAAATGTAAATCAAGCGAGCACCTCTTATTTTCCTAACTCCAAAGCCCATTGGTGTAAATGCAAACATAACAAGGCATTCATAAGTAAACTGAATAGGAAGTTCCTCGCAGACAGAGTTTTTGCCTTATCATCTTGAGATTTGTCAAACTCAATGAGCAGTTTTCAGGGGAAGCCTCGGGGAAAGAAACCAATCCTGACCAGACAGCAGGCGTGAACCTGGATTCAAATCCTTGCTCTCTTTGATGAAAAGCAGATATGTGAACCTACACTACTCATGCAAAGCGAAAACCTTAAACTTTACGCTATTCATTCATTAATTTCAGTTTGCTCCTGTTGGTACCAGTCTCTTTCCAGACAAACAGCTGAAAGGAAGGGGAATTAGAGCTCAGTCTCCCAGAGCCAGGTGGGAACATGAACAGCCAAAGGAGTGCCCTCATTCCTGCATTCATGCTTATTCTATACCACACTCTACCTCTCTGCTTTTAATCTACCAATGCCAACATTTTGTAAGGTTTTTGCCTTGCCCATCATGTAGGATGGAAACACTTTTCATATCACATCTTCAAGGGACGAGAAACTGTGTTCCCCTTGCCTGCCACAAAAGGTACACAGAGATTTGGCCACAGGTATCACAAGCTGCCTCATCAAGGCTGTGTGTGGAGCTGAATGTGTTAACAGTGCAGTAAGTGCCTTTAGTGTCTTTGTTAATAGGGATTTAAGTCTCAATCTTGACGTTATTTGAATGTAGTTCTCTGTGGTTTAATTACTATCATTATTATTATAGATACAGTAGTAATTATCTCTTCTTACTGTCTCATTATGTTTTGATCAATTCACATAAAAGTTTACTGTAAATATATGGTTAGGTAACATTAAAGAAAACGTATAATTATGGAATATATAATCAAATACCTTCTAAACAGTTGTATGTTTTCTAACAATTAAATGCTTTAAAAATAAATAATTAATTGTTTTTAATAGGCAAGATGCAGCTTTTGAAGCAATGAATATATAAAGCTTTATTTGTTGACCTCAAATTACTTTACTCCGGTTATATTGATAACATCTAGGTTTCTCAAAAACCTGCTGGCACAAAATCTTTTCAGCTTTATTAATGATTCAGATGGCAGTTTCTGAAGAGACAAGTCCCACAGAGAAGGAGCACTTGATTAATGACCTGGAAACACTTTTCCTTTTCAGCTGATTAAATAAAATTGACTGGATTTTTACATTTTTATAATAAAATGACCCGCAGGGCTGAGATGACACAGTGAAAGCAGCATGTTCGCTCTTCAACAGATTTTTATTTTGTCACTTGTAAAAATGAAAGGGCTAACCACCCAAGCAGAAAAATGCACTTTATCACCGTCCACTGCCGACATGCTGACAATTGCTGCATACAAATACAAAAACATGGAGGAAACTAGGCTGTGTTTACACTCAGCCTGATTTTGTCTAATGATGACAAAAGGTCTATGACTTCTTGGGGTTGGAGTGATACTATTTAATTATTATGCAAAATAGATTTATAACAACACTAGCAGCAATCATAAAAGGCTTTATAATATGGTCATTTTGAAGTGATACCACATAGCTTTCCAGAAATTTGAATATAACAAGAACTTTGGTTTACTAAAGCAAGATGGTGGCTATTCTTAAACAACAAGTGAAACCCTAATACAGTTCCCAGTTAAAATAATTGGAGACATTACAGTAGCCATTATAGAATCAAGACTGGAACAACAAGTAAAGATAACAGATGAAATGTATTGTCTCCAAACACACACACTTGCACTCACAAAGGCAATGTAAAGCCATAGAAGTAGGTGCTATGCCTAGTCTGCCTGACTATGGCTTGGCTTAAGACCTCCGTTCATCTCTTTCTTTTTGTTTCCATTGTTTCTTTTCTTGACCCTGCCCTTTACATACAAGCACCTAGCCTGATAAAACAATCAATACTTTCAGTCTAAGTGATCAAGAGTGTTTTGCACTCTCTTAAAAGCTGTTTATTTGTCTTCCTAATACCAAACTGTATCAATATCAGTAACCCCTTGTGGATTCAGTGGGCTGATATAAGTTATTTATACCTCATATGAAATCTTAAATCTGTATCTTCTAGCTTAACCATCCCCCTTTAAAACAGAGACACCTCTTCCTGACTACTGGAAAGAGCCCATCGCCACTGTAATCAAGCCCAGATACTGTCTAAGAGTTTTAAATTGACTGAGTCAAATACATGAGTGTGGTAATTGTTAAACACTGTCAATTATCATATCTCTGAGCCTTAACACAGCAGCAAACCTAGGGTTACATCTAAGAAAACACAAAAATATACACTGTGTCCAGAGCTTCACAGAACTGCCCAGGTTACTGTACACATGCAGAGTTTGTGTGCAGCTTCTTCTTCAAGTTTAATTTTAAGCCTAATGAATTTAACAGTCTCCTTTGGATGTATTGGGCCATTCATCAGTTGTCTTCTACTCTGTTCTGTATCTGAAAATCAGAGAAGCTTACAGTCTTCAAACCTGCAAGGGAAGGAGATCCATAGATTTAATAATATTAATCCAATGTTTCGTTTCCAAATTGAATCACTTTCATCATGTTTTTACAATTCGGCGTTTAGCTGTAGTGTGTGGACATGTATCGTTAAAACAACTGATATTTCCTTGCTTTCCACATGGGTGTTGTTACGATGTTAGGCAAGGAACTTGGTAGAACAACTGCACTCATATTAACGCTGCCAGAAGTAACATAGTTTACATTATTTTTGACATCTATTCATTAAGAGTTAAGCTAGGACTTCCATCACAAATTATCATGGCTCTCACTTCAGCATAGGGATAATTTGCATATTAAAGAAAATTATTCTTATATTTTCTAAGACAGAGTTTCTATTCTCTCCATTTTTACATAGGTATGAGAATAGCAATTCTGGCAATGATTTGGCTTAGTTTCTTCTTGCTTCATCTAGGAAGTTCTGAAGTGAGTGTGAATGAAAGATAATGCAGAAATATATGTATAACTGTATATATTTTTATATATATATATAAGATTAAACTAATTTTGACAGTTGTTTAATTTGAGTATTAAGCAAAGTTTATCCAGTTTGAAATACAAAGGTTATACAAACCAATTTTGAAATAGTGCTTGTCACAAAGGTCATCCTCTCTCTAAAAAAGTGTCCATCACAATAGAATTTTCAGTAATATAAAGAAGCAGAAACTTGAGTATTAGATCTCTTAAACCTGGGGAAGAAGGGCATTTGCACTCTGCTGTGTGTTTCACTGCTTAAATTCAGACACAATGTGTTCGCCTCTGTTAGACCCCTTCCCATCCATCCACACAGCTACTCCTACTCATGCATAAAGGGAAGCAAAACCAGTGGGGACATAGAAAGGATAAATATTCTTAAATTATCTTATTTTTTGCTATAAATGAAAACCATCACGGTAACAGTACACAAAATAGTGCTCAAATACGCTCAGCCTTCCACAAAATTATCTGATCTCACTAACTAGGGTGAGGGGGACCCTTAAACTGGATAAACCAGATAAAATGTCAGATTGGACATGAAATGACCATAGCAAGGTACAACTATTACGTCAACACATATATTTCCATTCTTGGCCTTTGGTATTGTTTAGCCAAAGGAAAAGCACAAAGGCAGGAGTAGAAAAACATGACTTTTAATTGAAAACCTGAAGAGCACAGAGTAAGAAATATTTTCTGGGCAGTAAATATTTCCAGAAGTAAGGGGTGAAAGTTATGTATTTCTGATACTGTATAAAGCATGTCCTACAGATGGGAAGTACTGGACAAGGTTCATCTTCTGTCAGAGCATGGCTAGGGACCCCAACCACAGAAACTCACTGCTGGTCTTACAAGATCAAGATTTAGGGGCTGATATTTGTACACTGTAAGTACAAACTGTGGCCCTTTATTTCCCCTAGTAACTAGAAAACTGATAATTGTTAGTTCAATCAAATGGAGGAAAACAAGGCATTGCACTTGGCATGAATAATCACTTCCACAAGAACAGACTGAGGAACAACTGACTGGATATCAGATCTGCAGAACAGGATTCAGTGGTTCACAAACTGAATGTGAGTCAACAGTTTCATGGCATTGCTCAATAGGCAAACACCTTACTATGATAAATAGGAATGTAGCCTTCAACAAAAAAAAGGTATTTTGCATTCCGCTTAGCACTGGAGTGCCAGGCTTACTTAGTGGTGTCGAGAAAAACATGCTCAAATGGAAAGAATCCAGACAATGGTTGCATGAATGATCAGAGATCCGTGAAAAATGGACTTGCAAGGAAATAGCTGAGAGAATACGACTGTTTAGTCTAGAAAAGAAAAGGACTGAGACATAATGCATTTTGAATCTTCAAATATAGCTGCTGCAAAGAAGAACAATCTATTCCTCATGCCTGTGGCAGATAGAAAAGTTGAAAGGGAGATTTAGGTTGACTACTGGGAAATATTTTCTAACTGTGAGAGTAGCAAAGCAAATGAATGATTTCCCTGCGGGGATGCTGGCATGTTCTCTACAAGAAAGGAGACTCTCGCCTTGAAGAAAAAATTAAATAAATATCAGAAACGAGTAACACAGGTATAGCTAATCCTGTCTTGGACCACTGGGATAGAGCTGATGACATTCTGAGGTCACCCCCCAGCCCTGGGACACCTCCCAGGTTCGGTGACTTCAGCCAGCCATCAAGATAAACTGTGTGTTGACAGGTTCCTATGGTTCTTTTGATGTTCCTCAAATGCTACCATTTGCAAATGCTGAAGCATCCACCATGTCACCAGAAATACAATCTTACACAATCAGTACATTTTATGATCAAACTAGACTGAGATGCTACCTCTGAAAGAAGAAGAAAGTGAAAAGTTCACAGTGCAGAAATTTTTCGCCTGTATGGCATTCAAATGTAAGTATATTACAAAATAGTGGCAAATGATTTTAATGCGCCCTAGTGGTTTGGCTGCCAAACAGGCCTTTCAATAAAGTTTATATTAAACACATTAATAAGAATATGTACTATTAGAATTGACTATTGGAATTTGCTAAAAATATTAGAAGCTTTTAACCATATTTTTAGGTTACATAGACAGAGGCTTAACTCAGTAATGTTTTCTGAAAAGTCCTGAGGAGCCTGATGCCATGGAAGTTCCTCAGCACGCTTAACACGTGGGGGAAAGAATTAAAATCTATACATTTGCTGCATAGAGGCAAAAATTATAGCACTGCATTCAGCTGTATCTTTTCACTTTAAACAAAAATCCAGAACTCAAACTTTCTCAGCCCTTTCTTCCTATTTATTTTAGGTGTCTAGATTGAATGCAGACCAGTGCAGATTACTGATTTTTATTGACGACAGTACAGAACATTTTCATTTTACTGCCTATATGGGAATATCAGGCAGATAAGTTTTTTCTCTGTTCTACTGTATTTACTACTGTATCCCTGCTACTTACCTCCAATTTTAGTATTAGACTAAAACAATGAATATTCTTCCAATGCTAAGTCAATGTTGAGGACAGTCTTGTGCATCTGACTTTTGGACTAAAACCTATTTGCAGAGCTTTTGCTTGCCTAAAGTATGAGTCTGGTTTTGCACTGATTTCAAACTTGTTAAGATTAACAACACACAATTAATATTTTTAACATGATGAAAACCTATGTTTAAGCTTATCTGTGTTTCTTCTTCTTAGTTCCAATGGCTTTGGTAATGAAGTAAAGGTTTTCACAAACAAAATTCATCCAGGATTTTGATTAAAACGTGGAAAATAAGGAAAAAGTAATAAAAATCTTAGCAGTTTTGATCTATTGTTTTTCATCTATGAAATTATCCTCCCAGTTTTTGTGCTTAGCCTTAACAACACTCAACAGATTTTTTTTTCTTGTTGAGACACTAATATTTCACAAAATTGCACAGGCCTATATTATTCACAAAACTGTAGAATGGTTTGGGTTGGAAGGGATCTTTAAAGATCCTCTAGTCCAACCCCCCTGCAATGAGCAGGGACATCTTCAACTAGATCAGGTTGCTCAGAGCCCCGTCCAACCTGATATTGAAGGTTTCCAGGGATGGGTCAGCTTGTTCCAGTGTTTGACCACCCTCATCATAAAAAATGTCTTCCTTATATCTAGTGTAATTGTACCCTCTTTTAGTTTAAAACTGTTACCACTTGAATTATCGCAATAAGCCCTGCTAAAAAGTTGGCCCCCATCTTTCTTATAAGCACCCTTTAAGTACTGAAAGACCGCAATAAGGTCTCCCCAGAGCCTTCTCTTCTCCAGGCTGAACAATTCCAACTTTGTCAGCCTGTCTTCACAAAAGAGTTGTTCCATCCCACTGACCATTTTTGTGGCTCTCTCCTGGACCCACTCCAATGGGTTAATAGTAATAATAATAATCATCATCGTCATCTTCACCATCGTCAACATCGGCATCTAGACTTACTCTGTGGAAACCACAGAAAATTTAGTAAACCAGTCCTCATTTATAATAAATATTCACTATAGAGATATTTTCTGGTAATTGTCATCAGCAGTTGTGCCAAAACTCCAGACGTTCAATGAATACTAATTTAATCTGACTAAATTGTCAAGTAATATTTAGGTTTCAACACTCAAAGAGTAATTGAATGCATAATTTCCATTGATTTCACATTGCTATGTCACTTTTTCATCTTTCACCAGGGTATGCATCTTTGAAATAGATCAGTAGAAGGAATACTGTGAACTTTATCTTGTTATTACCTGCAGAATGTCTTTCTAATAAGTCTTTTATAAAGACTGATGAAATCTTTATAAATAGAAAACAGTTCAGAAAGCTTTATTGATTTTTTTTAAGTTCATTTGAAGCTTTTAAATGAACAGGATGATACTTGTTTGAGCATGTGGAACATTCACAAAATAGAAATCCAACAAAATAATCAAAAGGGAAGAAGAGAATCCTTTCTGGCCTTGATTTCTTATTCAACTTTCAGCTTGAGACTGGTTTTGTCATCCATATTTCAGGTTTAAAAGTTTGACTTATCAGCATTTGGTGAGCAACGAGGTTAGTCTTCCAAGTACAGCACTGAACATCAGAGACCTTATTCAGTTTTAAATTCCGTGCAGACTTGTTCTTACCATTAAAGCATTCATCTGTTGAAACAAAGTTAGACCTCAAAAATCATACAGATTTTTTTTCTGCATCGGGTTCACTACCAATCACTCCTGCCAGCATAGCGTTGCAATTACCACATCTTAAATCATGACTGGATTGGATGGCACTCAGAGTGAATAGTACTGATTCTGATCAGCTTATTTTGGATGTGTTCAGAGTATCAGGATGAATTTTGTATATTGTATATTGACATACATTTGACTAAATGTTTTGAGAAAAAAAATTCTGGTCATTGCTAAAAGGAATTTTTAATTTCACAATGACATCAAAGTACATTCAGTGGATGAAATAGATTTTTTTTCTTTTTAATGTCCCCTATGTTTCACAACTGAAATCATAAGAATATAGAGCTAAGGCAAGGTATTCTTCAGTGTAGTCAATCTCATCTATTTCAGATGAAACAACTATGAAACAACTAGTCTACCTTAGCTTCCCATTCATAGAATAATTGTTACTGCTTTCAGTTCCCTCGGTGCTGTCCTGTTTGGTTGTACTCAGTCTGTGTGTGTGTGTATATAAACCATACAAACATAATTAAGGCACCTTATGGCCTTATTGAGAGAAACCGCAGCCTAGCAGGTACCTGAAGTTGATAAGCTTTCATGTCATACTACATATTTTCTAGTGTTCTCCTCTGGAAAGATATATTTCTTTTGTCGGTTGGAAGTCATTACAATCTAGAAGTACAATAAATCATTTCAGCCAGCAGACTGGGAATATGCTTTTATAAAATTTTGCAGCCTCCATTTCCCTTCTGGTATGTCAAAAGACTAGAGAAATTGTGACAAGGAACCGCAAAAGCAGGGTGAGCTGAAGAAATTAGCTCAGAGAATTATCAGTAACTGACCACAATTATCACAGAAATAATAAGCTTCCATAGATCGAAAAGCCCCATGGCTTGGAGTTTGTTTCCATTGTATTTGTGAGAAATTTAATTTTCATAGTGTTGTTTTTCTAGAATTTGATACTTAATCTGATCAGTATTTTTAAGAACAGGCATGCAAAATAGAGGTTCTTTATAAAGTTCACGATATTCTGAGCCAAACTGGATTACAAAGATAGCATCGGACAAAGTGTTTCCTGCTACTAAGTTTTTCCATTGGCATTTGGCAGTAGCAAGTTCCTACTTCAAACTATCTGATCTCACATCCACAGCAACCAAGAGTGAGAGATTCATTTTGTGGCAATATGAAGCATTTTTATATGTGCTTAGTCATAAGTGAATGATCAGTCATGAATATCAGGTCACTCTAGGACTAGATAGGGCCATGGAAGCAAGGACAGGGGAAGCAGGGGAGGGATGGGGGTAGGGAGGATTGATACCCCGTGCAAGTTAGAGACCAACCATTTATTTGCAGATATATAAGCAAGTCTAAAAGCATACCCTGCAGCTTGTAATGTTGTTGATTATTCAGGTTCAGAAGAGCAGGAAGCTAAACAGATGCTTTACAGTTGGAGGTTGAACTAGCTCTCCTTGGGAGTTAATAGGGTTAACAACTCATCAAGTATGTCAAGAATGTCCCTTATTGCTTTCCAGAATCCTCTATTTTTTATCAAATCTACCTAGGGAAAACTTCATCTTTCTCAGCAAATAATTATGTAAAAAGGGAGTGCTGTGCATGCAATAAGATGTGTGCATTTCTTGCAGCAATAAAAATCACTGTCTATTACAAAAAATGTTTACACTTTTCTACTCCTAGATATGAGTATTATTTCCTAATAACTGTCTGCTTTTCCTAAAAATTAGTTTGAAAAACGCTTTGTCTCGTCCTGAGAGCTACACAATAACTTACATGAGCCAGATCATGAGTTTGGTTCTTTAAGGTAACCCTGGAGCTGCAAAAAAATCACATAAAGAATTTAGAATGTGCAGAATTTAGTCCAGTAATAAAAAGAAATTATTATTAAATGAAAAGACCATTGCTTCAATTTTAATAGAGATTAGAATTATAGAACTAATGTAAAATTATTATTTTTTCTGCCATTTTATAAAATACCTGGATTATAATAGAACTTTTGATGTTTGAGGAGAAAGCATACTGCCTATGGAAGAAATTATCCAATTTGTAGACACTGCTACCAGAGACGTTTCCAGAACCAACATTACGATCCTTTGTACTAGCACAAATAATTCTGAATAGTGGGATTTTTCTTTTTCTGTAGGATACTGTTTTCTGATTGAAATATTTTGCTTTGATCACTAATGACAGGTTAGCTAAAAGCTGTTTAAAGATTCTGGAAAAATAATGTATGATTCATACAACTTCCAGAAGCAAATCACCTATGAAAGGTAAGGTTACCTATTCCTTTCTCATAATTTCAAACACGGTGTCAAGTTCCTCTAAAAGGAAATACATTCAGCTGCAGTCAAAGATAGTGCAGCATCAAGAAAATAGCTACAAAGTATGCAGATAGTACTTAGAAAGCTTTTGCTTGTGAGTGATAAATTTTTGTTATGACTGGCCAATTAGGCAAAACCTCTTTGAAATAAAAACTTATGTATGTGTTCATGTCGCTTTATGGCTTATTAATTTTATATGTATTTTTCTTAATTTCTACAGTCTGAGAGTCCTTTGTCTTGCAAAGACTTTTATTATTACATCCACAGTAAAATCATTAAAGGAATATTCAGAAAATTGAGTTTTCATTAATAATAATATGGGTATTGTAGCTGTGCTGCATAATTTAAAATGATGTCAAAATCACTAATCTGAGAAGCACTATTGAATTTTTTTTGGAAGATTACTCGAGGAGTGTTGTGCATCAAGACTTCTAAAACAACAGCTGTGGAACTGACTAAGAAAAGTCAATGAACATTCACAGCCTGCAATCAATTACACAGCCTTCTAACCCCGTATACGAGGTCTCATGCAGAAATGTGTAAACAACATTAAAAAAAATAAAAATTCTTTCTCTGTCTTTATAGCAGAATCCCAGCTCTGAAAATCTGTGATGAAAACCGTATATGACATCACTCGAGGACAGAGGAGGAAGCAAGGACAGTGGAGAGAAGGCATTGTAAGGGCTGATGAATAATGGGTCTGTTTAGTATTGTACATACAAAGCAACATCTAACTTTGAATTGAGTTTTGTATTTTTTTACTCTCTTATGAAAAGAAATGTCTCTAAGAGACACTTCACCTTCAGTTCTACACTTCAAAGTGAATTCTAACATGTGGCATCTGGAACTCTTGTTTTTTAAACAAAACAAATAGTACAATTTCAAGAACGGTAAATATCAACCAGGTCAGACCTCAAACGTAAGAAATATGCTCAAAAGAGCATTTTGCACATATAAATAGGTTTTCAGAGTAGATTCTTTGCTTCTGAATATTGGACATTTCAGCTATATGCAGTTGCATAAACCAGGACTGTATAGGTCTGGGAGTGCATTGTCTAGCTCAGCTCTGCAGTCACATAAATGACTCCTTTGTGGATTAAATTTTCCGGATTAGCAAGCAGTACATACAATTCATCTGTTCCGAGGTGTTTAATATTTTTTTAAATGACCATTGTCTGAGACAGCTGCCACCAATATGGAAATACATACGTTAGTAGGTTAAGGTTTTTAGTTTTCAGTTTCTCTTTGACAATATCTTCAGGTGCAGTTATACTATCACGCTTCAGTCTCTTCCCTCCAAGTTTAATACACAGATATTTTAAAGATTTGACATTGACCAGCTTCAAATGTCTCAATCTATCAGACTAAACAGACTGGACAAACTAATCTTTCAAAGAGCCTTCTGCCATTGTGGTGGTGTCATCTTGCTTCCCCGGAGCGGAATGCTGCTGCTTTCATACGTTCTTCCCTTCAGCTGACCTCTCAGATGCACTGAGTCTAGCTACAGGCTTCTGCTTGAGGAGGACTGAATCAGTAAATTGCTATTTTCCAAAGCTCATTGTCACAGATATGTGTGAAAACTGTCTAAAATGCATACCTTGGAGGGTAGAGGACTGTATTAATTACCCTGTGGAGGAGTTACCTATGAAAGCAGTGCTAGGACAGGTAATGCCATACTTACCTTGCAGAAATAGTATCTCTCTACCTTGCTGGTTTTTGAAGACCTCTGAAACTGTCAGGTAGCAAAGCATGCAAAATAACTGTACGTCGTTCCTGAGAGCATAGTGCAAAGGCCACCAAGGGAAAATCTGAACGATTTTTCACCTGAGATTTTACTTCCCACTAGATATTTTTGCTTAAGGGAAAAGCTTGAGCTATCATTTATTTTCTAAATAAATATATCTGCAGTACCTTCCACGTAATAGAGTACCGCTTAAAGAAATTTCCATCCTACCATGCAAGTGTTGAGCTTCTTAAAGTCCACTAAGCCTGTACAAGACTTTTATCAGAAGTGAAATCATTACTGTCACTAAGCTGTTTTGTAACTGCTAGATCTAATATGTGATTTTTGACAATATAACAAAATCAAAGCAAACCTTCTATTATAATTTAAACAGAACGGTCAAAACTAATTGCCAAATTCTGTGATGACTGCTGTTTTTTATATTTATTTGAAGTTACTCACAGGAGCCTACTGCTTCTTCATAGGTTCATTCAGTAAAATCTGTTCAATGCTTCTTATTTTTTATAGATTCAATTCTGACCACTGAACTAAAATTAACATAGAAAGACTGCAGCTTACATAAACAGCAATCAAGCAACTCCTTAATGATAAAATATGCAGGTTTGAGGCTTATTTATACTAACCACTGCACGGTCAGCACAGGGGATGTCCTGGTATCGCTGCTCGAATACTGGCTGATTTAGCATAGATTTATCTACATAGACTTATGTGATTTTTCTAAGCAATTCTTAATCAAATCATCTAATAAATTAAAGCTTATTTTTACTAGCTAAGCACGAATTTATTGCCAAAATTGCAAGAAAATTTATTTTAAATAACTATAAAAAAGTTATTATTATGACTTACTTTTGCAGCTCCTTACTTAACAAACAGAAATTCAGCAAGAATTCAAGCATTCTAAGAAAACTTTGTCCTTTTATCAACCCAGCCAAAGAGCAAACAAGGCCATTGGAACCCATCTGTGATGTTGCAAAGTGTTTGGTCAAAGCATACTTTCTGGGAAAACTTTTTCCTGTTTGCACATCTAAAAAATAAAACCTACTTGCTAAGATTGTGTAGCCCCAACTGAGAATATTGGCAGTACTCCGTTATAGATATGCTTCCTGGCACATTCAGTTTGCACAGTTTACGCTAGGTACATAAATGACCTAGAGAACAATTGTTGTTAATGAAAGAAATGATTCCTAATCGGTGCAATTGAAAATTTAACCTTCCTAGGTGAAAAGTCATTGTTGCTGGGGAAAGGCAGAGAGCCCGTAATTGTAAAGTTGTATTATTGTTATTTGCTCTTGACACATCTCTCATGTTCCTTTCTGCTTGCCAACGTTGCTGGCATTACCAAAACCATATGAGGCTCACATAGAGGTAGAGAAGGTAAAACGCAAAAGGTACAGGGCAGAAAAAGTAGCTAAGAACTGCTCCATTTCTTGTTGATTCCTACATAAAATAGGTGCAAAACTACCATTAAAAATCTTTCCTACTTCTGGGTTTAATCGAATAATTCACTCAAAGAGGAATTTCTTGCATGGAGATGTGAATCTATCGGCATGTTCTGTTCAGTTTTCTCCCTACCATGTGGTCCGAACTAATGCCAAAACAATAACCTGGTAGACAGATCTATAACTGTCATGAGAGAAAAAACAAAATGTTTTCATTCATCCAAATAGTTGAAATTTCCCCTTTTCATTTTTTTTGCTTGTTAATACTTAATTGACAGAGTTGGTAAGGTTCTCATTCTTCTATTTTTACAGTTACAAAAATCCAAACAACATTTTTTTTTTAAAAAAGAGGAGGAAAATATAAAGAGGTAAATACTTACTAATTTTACCAAGTAATGACTGTGGGTTCAATTTTCTATGCTGCCTTTACTTGGATCTGGGTGGAAATAAATATGGACCAGCACGCAAATGGCAAACACACATTATGGAGAGGAAGTTTATAGATCATTACAGGGAAAGAATATTTGTAAATTATACTGTAGGAATGGGATAGACATATCAGTTGAATATTAAATACATGTTGCCTAAATGTTTTGAAGTGAAACCTTCAAAGGAAGGAATCAAAGCTTAATGACAGAAAGCAGTTCAGAACAGAATGTACAAAAACACAATGAATAACTGCATGAGTAGGAGAATAACTATGCTTACAGTTTATGCATGGGATTTATACAATTGCTTACAATTTATGCATGAAAACTGAGATCCAACCATCCTGATACACCAAAATGACAAGTTTCTAAGGTACTGATTTCTGTGAAGAGAAAACAGGAACAAATCACGCTCATTTTCAGAATAAGCAGAAACCAAATACTTCTTTTTTACTCACTCCTTAGACTAAAAGAGTTTGTACAATCCTGCCCCTGCTAGGAATTCATAGTAATTTTCAGTCTATTTCTATGATGATTTGATCCAGCAGCTGGCATACAACATTTCTGAGGCAGAGATATTGAAAAATAAATGGTTACTGCTTGTGAAATGACCAAAAATTGTTTTCATCAGTAACGTTTATTATTTAAAATTTTAAGGTATTAAAACACTTTTATAGCATTTTTGACTGAGAAGTCTCATCACAGGTTTTTTAAAAATATTTATACATTTATATGTGGGACTTGACCTTGTATCAGCGTTGTAAAAAAACCTGTTAGGTATAAAAACACCTAACAAAACAGTTATAAGAAAATAAGTGTATTAAGAGGAAGGGAACTTTCAAAACAAAATTAATCACTTATTTTCATTTTCATATCTTTTCTTCCTTTTTTTAAAAAATAAACATAGCTAAATGTCATGTAGGAACTGCACTTCGCTGGGAGAAACTAAGCATCTTCACTGGAAAAAATAAAAACAATATAACCAAAGTTTAAGCTGCATGAATTTAATTTCCTCCAGCAAAAATGAATGTCAGATTTGGTGCAGTGCCACAGAGTTAATTACCACAAAGATATATTTTGATTAACTTACTTGCTCACAAATATTGTTCCGCTCAAATTGTAATATCAGGTTATAAGCATTGTGCTTTAAGGAAACTAGACAAAGATGATGTATCGATTTCCGTACCAAGTTAGTTTGTATAGCCTAAATCTTCTTCTTTAAGTGTATTAGAAAACCATAAGCTTTTCGTTCTTTCTGTGAACTCCGATACTAGACATTACTCTTCAAGGTTAGCAGGGAAAGTCTCGTAAGGGAGTCAAAAAAATTACAGTTATGATGACTGTACCTATCACATGGTGGAGTTAAGAGTAAAGCCCAATCAGCTGATGCAAAGCGGTGCAGAACCACAGCTGAAACTCTGTTTTATACCTGCTGATGTCAAAAGATATTTTTGCATCTGTAATTCCTTTGACCAAAATTTAAACATGAAATAGCAGCTGCAAAGCCATGATTTAGTATGTGCATTTCTCTATGCACATAGAGGTGTTATAGGGACACTTTCTGTAGACATGTATCTATGCCTAGAATGTATTTTAATCACAGCTAGGTGCTTCCTCTACTATTCCTGGGCAGGAATAGCTCTGCCCAGCTAGGCTCATATTTTAGCTTACACATAATTTATATACACACACATATAAGTCAGGAAGTAATATTCATGCATGACCAGTTTGTTGCAAGTTTCAAATCTGAAAGGCACAGCACAGCATCAATACCAGTGTCTCTGAAGGCAGGAATATATCCTTGCAGCACCTTTTGAAGATTGGCTTGGTTGACCAGGGACAAAAATGAAATTTTCCTCCCATGGATATTTGTAGACACACCTTGTGACACACAGACATGTACATGCATGCAGTCTCAGTCACAGTTCATTAGCATCCCATATATTAATCTGTTTGACAGTTCTCCTATGCACAAGTATTCTACAAAGAAACAAATGCAAAGACTAGTTGTTACCCCAAAGTGAAATAATACTAGACTGTCCCAAGACATTGACAAAATGGCACGCAGATCATTGCACTTTCAAAGGAAGTCCGTCTCTATCAGCATCAAAATCAGTGGACTGGGAAAACTGCAGTGTCTAAATGATGTTTATAGTTTTGCTGTTACGTTTCTATTTAGTGATACAACCCGCGTGGCTTCCTTCTTCCATGTGTCTGATGTCTCTTGCTCAGCTGAAGTAGCAAATGGAAAAACCTCTGTTAGAGTTTATTCTGTTTTCATATTGCTTTGTAAATTTAAAAAATGTCTTTTTAGATTATTATATTTTGCCCTGAAAGTAGTAAGAAAATGCTTGTAATTTACATAGCAGCAATTAGCTAGCATCCTGGGCTTCATTCTTATCAACTGCTTTTATCTGAAGAGCTGTATAGTGGGCACAGACTCACAGGCAAAGGGCAAAAGTTAAGGAGGTGTTATCTCCTCCCTACCCACTAGCATTAATTGCTGCAGTACGTCCCTGTATGACATGATGGTGTAGGATGGTGTATTGTTTATTATTCAAAAATAAAGTTCATTTATACTGTTTCTCTTGATTTCATATGCCTAGGTTACATAGAATCATAGAACCATAGAATGGTTTGGGTTAGAAGGGACCTTTAAAGGCCATCTAGTCCAACCCCCCTGGAATGAGCAGGGACATCTTCAACTAGATCAGGTTACTCAGAGCCCCGTCCAACCTGACCTTGAATGTTTCCAGGGATGGGGCATCTACCACCTCGCTGGGCAACTTGTTCCAGTGTTTGACCACCCTCATCATAAAAAATATCTTCCTTATATCCAGTCTAAATCTATGCACTTTTAGTTTAAAAATACATTTATTAAACTTATTAAAATAAGTTTAAAAATGTGAGGGACTAAAAGTACTTTCAGCTGATTATATGGTCCTGTATTTCATGGAAAAAGAACCCATGTGCATGGCAAGTAAGCAAAATACTAGGGTGGTTTGGCTAGTACAGTCTGGTGTAGATGAAGCCTAGTTTTAAGCAGAAAATTAAAGTAATGTGTGTTTAATTGGTAGAACTGCTCCTGAGTCTAGCTGAAGCCAATGTAGGACACATAAGGATGTATGTAGGAGGTAAATCTTGGAAAAGGAACCATCGAGGAGGTTTCTCTTCCGGCGTGCTTAGTTCTTTAACAGTAGGTGTTCAGTAATTTAATCATCTGTCTCAGCAGTCTGAGAACACAAATTTTGGCTTTGCAGTGATTCTTGGAGGTTAACCCATTTTACCAGAGCAAGGGAATGAATTCCAAGCATAAAAAGCTCTATCACAGAAATAGTACCATGTTCAAAGTGGTTACCAGCAAAAGAGGGTGGGACTAGTCATTTATCAAAATATCTATTTGTCTTTTTAGGTTTCTTGACCGCATCTATCCTCATGGTACTGAAGTCCCCTCTAATGCAAATGTAGTCTATGTTTGTGAATTATGCATAATGCTGTCTAATTATTTGTATAGACATTACCATATTGCTGATCACTGCAATATCTGGGTCTCCAGAATAATTTAGTTTCATTAACCTTCAACTGACTATATATAAAACTAGCCATATCTGCTTTGACAAGTACAGCTAAATTTTGCTCCTATTCACTTGCTCAATATCCAGCCTTCTAGACAAAGCAATACTTTGGGAAATAAAAATGGTGAAGCAGGAAGAAAATGGTCTAAAGACACTTCAATATCCTCACTGAGAGTTATTAGAAAAGTAACACCTGTAACTCACCATTTCCCATCTCAGTCTTAGTCTGTTGACCATCTTCAGGTTGCTTTAATATACAGTAAACATTTATAGAGACACTTTTGGCAGAAGAGCACTGACTTTGGCTGCTTTACAAGTAAATGTCAGCTCTGAGTTGTCCCAGGCCTCTGTGCAACACACCAGAGATTACTTGGCAACCATGAGTAACTGACCTGTTCCAAGTAGCAATCTGTATTCTCATTTCTAAAGAATTCTAGAAGATTTCTTTTAAAGTGTTCTAGTGAGTGCTAAGAATGGTTTTATGCAAATAAATAGCAAATAACATTTTGTGCAGAGTTTTCCTGTCAATATTACAGAACTTCCAGGTTACTACTACTTTGTCTGATCTATTTGTTACCCTCAGTGTGTTTCAGAAGTTTTTTGTCCTGTTTTCAGGGGAAAAAAATCCACAAATTAAAGACGTTGGAGATGTACAGGTATCTATATCTATACTTACATATAGTTCCAATTCATTCTTATCCACTTTACCCAGGATGTCTTCAGTGGTTTGCCTTGTCTTTCTGTAAGCACCATGAGGTGCTTAAAATATATACTGTTTTTCTACAAAAATAGGGATTTCAGCAACTAAGAAAAAATCAGTGTTATAATGTTGATTCATTGCTATTGTTTTGACTTGAATAATGCTAACTGAACTCTGGACTCTTGTTCTTGTGAAATGAAAAAGATTATCCAACTGATTCCGACCTACTTGTTGGATTGTCATGCGCACAGCTATACAAAGTTAAAATTTGCAGACAAATAACTCTGAAGTGTGAAGTAACAAAATATCATTTCTTATAGCTAAGCCAAACTTTCAAGAAAGGATTTGGTAACTGGAAAATGTATTTCTGACATGAAACAATAATGCCTTCAGATAAAATAATTTTAAAATATTTTTAAATTCTTCTGGTCCCAATTTATAAACATTTTTTGAATCTCAGTTTATTTTTTTTGAAGGATAAAATAAATCATACTATCTATTGCATGCTGCTTAGGACCACTCACTATTGATTAGAAAATGTCATTTTAGAGGGGAAAAATAGGGTTATCCGTGAATGCAATGAGCATGACTTTCTGTCACTACCTGCACATAGTTTTTTGGGTTTTTTAAGACAGACAACAGTCTTCTTTAATGGAGGAAAAACAGGAAAAG
The DNA here is from genome assembly GCF_028500815.1 of Rissa tridactyla. Lineage (NCBI taxonomy): Eukaryota > Metazoa > Chordata > Aves > Charadriiformes > Laridae > Rissa > Rissa tridactyla. The sequence goes on along the minus strand of NC_071497.1, from coordinate 69,025,856 downwards.
AATTATTGCAGCATTTTCATACGAATTAAATGTTGGTAGATACTAGGAAAAAAATAGGTTTTTTACAGGACAAAAATGTACTTGTTAATACAAACTAAGTAAGTGAAAGAGGCCTTAAATGAGAAGTACACATAAAAATATTGTTCAGATTTAGATGAAGTAGGGCTAAAGAGAAAATTATGTAGCACTTGGTGAAATAAAAATCTGCTTTTGGGATTTGTAACTTCTTCAAATTTTGGTGAAACATCTAATATTTTACAATGGAAACTGTCAGAATCTTTATTACTACAATTACTCGATTTTTTATTTTTGGCCATAAGATATTCCATGTCATTCACATGTCTCAAACTAAGTATTTCTGTAAAACTTCAGTCAGGCTGGTACAAAGAAAACAATGCTGCATATGTTAAATCTAACTTCTTTTTCCTTCCTTTGAAATTTTTAATATTACAGGAAATTAGAAGGACTGATATATTTACTATTTTGGGCAAAGTCATAGGTTACAAAAAACACATGTCCATAGTTATTTGGAGGGGGAAAATAAGAGATTCAGACATTGTATTTCAGCAGTTTCCGCTCACTGTGAGTCCTGGGCTGAGCAGGTCCTTTAAAGGAAAGAACTTTCATCCTCAATTAGATTAGGGGTTCATCAATCCCAGTAATCTGTTTCCAGTTGTGATCTTAAATTAATATTCAGGACACAACTGGAATAAGTCAGGGACTTTTTCTACCAGCTATGAAGCAAAATTATATGTACCTGAGCTAAGTCAGGGAAGCTTTCTCCAGTATGGTAGGCCAGGACACCATGGAAACAATTATGTTATGGTATAGGATTCAGTATCAGTATGTTTTCACTGTTATATGTTTCCTTTTAGTTCATTATCCAGAAGACAATGATGAAAGACAATGAACTCTCAGCTGAGGGTGAAGTAGGATTATACAAAATGTGAAAGGAGCTCAGGAAAGAAAAATTCTTTTTCTGAATTTTACTTTTCCAGAAAATCAATTTCTTTATGTCATAAGGGTTCACTGAAAGGAATGATCCTTGTTTAGCACAGAAGTCAAATAGAGCAGACTTACTTAACATACTAGCTATACTGGTACAAATGTGCATACTTCCTTACCTTGATCTTCATTTAAGTATTGGTATAAAAAAGCATGAACATAAAAGGATGTATTGAAGTAATTCTTAATTAAGGATTAAAGTACAAGACAAACTTGACTACTAAAAAAGAGGAGTTCCTCTAAAGAAGCAAGACATGGAGAAATTTGAAGGATTTCTTAATACGAAGATGTTATCTCTTGACTATGTTTAACCGAAGATCATATGCAGCATGTACACCAAGGTGCAAACAATGTAGGGAAGATTAAAGTTTTGAAATACAGGGTTTTTTTCTTCTCTGCATTGAAACAAACTTTATGATGAAACAGTACAAAGATTCTTAACTTTAATAAACCATCAGTCGTTACTAGAAGAGACCATCCACTTTAGCTTTCTACCCTAACTTTTCTTTCTGAATTTATGGGCGTGGTCAATAATTTCAAAGTGAACTTCAGACAGGAAATGTCAAGTGAAGCACAATTATGTTTCTGTAAAGGATGTAAGATGGAAGAATTTTAAAAACCGAAGAAGATGTGGCTTAAAATAAGAGTCGTTGTCTCTCTAAACCTTACAGTTTTGAACAGTCACACAACTTACAAATATAAGACCAAATTGTTTGGCTTCTCTCTTAACAAATACAGTGTGTTGTTTTACCCCTTGAAAGTTTGCATTTTTGATTTATGGGATTTCTAATTTTGGATATTTTTTCTTTAAATTTATTTAGGTTCAAAGTGAATTCTAAATTTTTTTTTTAATATAATGTGCAGTAGTCTGAAGCTTTTCATTTCAATATTCTCAAAAAAATTCATAATATAATTTATTCCTAGAACACACAAAATAAATATTTCAGCTCTCAGGAAAGTATAAGTTGCAGGGTAGTTATTGCTTTTAAAAGGGTGGATGTGTCAGAATACACTTTATAATACCACGTATTGAAAGAAAAAAAAAATTGAAACAAAACGTTGCTCTGTACCAGGTTTATATGTACATGTGTATATGAATTTTTGTGAGTGAATAATAGAACCTGAACTGAAGAGAGACTTCTGAGCTACTAACAAAACTAACTGTTGAGATCACCAGAGATTTCTTTGTGTGGACTGAAAAGGGACAGCAAAGCATCTACTTGTCCCTGATGTGACAATGGACCCGTGTTTCTAGAAACACAGGCAATCTGGAAAAAACACCGTCAACACCAAAAAGACTCTACAGTCTAAAATTCTCACCTCTTAAAAACAGGGATAATTTTAAGTGCATCCTGACTTTCCCCTAACTAAGAGCGTGACTTGGACAGTAAAATGACCTTCAGAGGATGATTCAAAAGTATAGATACACTGTGAATTTTGCTCACTTACACTTTCACTCAAAGCCTTTGTATCTCCAATCATCCATACTATCTGCAATAACCCTCTCCTACTCTTTCTCTAAACTTTTCCAAATAAAACTTAGGGCTCAGGTGGCTGAGCAGTATGCCCATAACCTAACCAGAGACATATCCCTAATCATTCTGATAATTCTGGCTCAGTCCCTAACTTAACTGCACCATAAGCTGGTATTACTCACAATATTCTTCTGTAAGGCACTCTTCAACATGGAACATATTATCACCAGAAGGCCATATATGTCTGCATTTTATTTGCAAAATCATCTGAACAGCTTCCTATCTCAAGTAATGACAATCACTTTGGATGTTGAAGCATATTTGCAGTCAGCATGCAGTTCTAATAAGGCCTTGTAATATTCTCAAGAACAACGCTAAAGCCACAGTAGTACTACTTACAAGCCAGACCAAAATATAAATGCAACATAGCAAACTATTTTCAGCAGCAGAAGACTGCTGTTTCAAATTGGTGGAAATGTGTTTCCTACCTCAAAGTATCCTGACTTTGCAGTGTAACAAGATAGCCTGCACATCGTAGATCACTAATGTGACTTGATACACCCAAAATACGAAACTATAAAAAGGCATAAAATAATATTCAAAACAAAACTTTTGAATTCTGAAACGGAATTTTCCACTATGACATTCCAGCACTCCAAAACAGATCTTTCTACAAATAAGGATGTTTCAATAATTGCCTATTTTCCTAAAACTATGGATTATCGTAAGAATAGGTCAGAGGAATAAAGAGAGCATAGTAATACTGTTAAATGTAGAAGAAGTTTGGAGACATCTTTTCTCACTATTGCAGGGGTTTACAACTGATAATTTTCAATTTGCTGTAATCTCACAATAGAGAAAAAATATTTTCTTGGCAAAATAATATGCATGCTTTATACTTGATGTGTAATTTACCAAGCATATGGCCAAGAAGCACCACTTTTGATTGTACTTGCAGACACTTCATGTAATAGACTTATGGCAATATAAGGTTGGAAAAGACTCCAGAAGTTCATCTAGTTCACTCCTCAGCCAAATGGTAGAATCAGATATTCCTATGTCAATCTGGACAGATGTGTATATCCTGTTCTAAAAAGTCTCAACTGAAGCAGAACATACAACTAGATGACCTTTAAAGGTCCCTTCTAACCCAAAACATTCTATGATTCTATGATTTTGTAGCACTTTCTATATAAAAGAGTTGCCTGGGAGGCATCAGCATTCACAAAAAAATTATTTTTTTATTCCTGTACAGGCAAAAGAAGTTTCCAAGAATGTCATATTGTTCTAAAAAAAAAACCCCAAAACCCAAAAAACGGCCAACAAACAAAAATGTACGGTCCAGCCTTGAGTCTGTTAAATAAAAAATCAGTGATTTCACTCTTGGTTACCTCCCTTTATAAGGAGTCGGTCTACAGGTCAAGATGGCGGTTAGCATTCGTGGCTGTGAAACTAAAACTCGGCAACACGGTTAGTAGTTTAATTTTGAGGTAAGCCTTTAGAAATGCACCTCTCCAAGACCACCTACTGTCAGCATCTTGGGCATCATTCATTTTTTAGTAGTTATATTCTTAAGAAGTCTTGTTCTTTCTTGTGGAAAGTAGCTACTTACCTATTTTAGCCAAGGGATTCTGCAGAGTTCCTGCAAATTGGGGCCTGAACTGCTTAAAGCTTTTGGAAAGTGATCTCATGGATTCTTCTCTTCAACTTTCGCTGTTGTTTGTTCTTTTTTTTTCTCCTTTTTTCCTTTCCCCTGTTGTGAAGTGCATCCATGAGCACTAATTAACTTTTCCTATTATTACAAAAGAGAGAGGAGCAAAGTAAAAATTATTGTTTCAGAGGCAAAGAAAATGTCTTACCATTTTACAATTCCATTTTAAAGCAAACAAAAAACACTATTCTTTTGCTGGCTATAGTTTTAGAAAGGAAACTTGATAGTAAACAACAAGCAGTTGATCACCAAGTGAGTAATCAAATCCAAATGTAAAATTCTGATTCATTCTTCCAGTCAGTGTGTTTATTTTGTCTTTATATTTCTTGAAAATATAAAAAAAGAAAATACTGAAATACTGGTACAAAATAGATCCATTTCAAATCCACAGATGAAGGCAAAATCTTTTTATGTTTTCAGATGACCTTGTTGGCCTGAACAGCCAGGATATATTGTTGGCTAGAGATCAGGGTTTTTGTTCAATAAAACTTTTACAGTAATTATCAGCAGCTTAATTACATTTTTAAAATTTTCTTTTTAGTTCCCTCAGAACTGAAGCTTTTACTGGAGCCAGTAAAAGCCAGCAGGGCAAAAGGTAAATGTTGAAATGGACTGCAACCTATTTTTTTTCTCCAGTTAAGCACAAGCAACTTAGGTGAACATAGATTGAAGGAATGACATCTTGAGATCCTTTCCAGCTATAATTATTCTATGACTATGCAATGAAATTCAGCAGCTAAACTTCTACGGATTTGAAAACTTCTGTTCATGATCAGATTAATCTCAAGGAAAAGGAATGGAAATGGGCTTTCATGCATTCCTATTCATAAATCACATATGTCAGGGATCTGAAAATATCGTTCAGTATGATCCAATGTTACATTGGCTTTTAATAGTAAATTCTAATAAAGGGAAGAAATGACTGGATCACTCCCAGGAGATTTTGCTGCTAACTTGTGGAGAATAGACAGACACAGAAGTTGCTTAGAAGACATTTTTTTTAAAATATGGCTTATTCAGATCTTAATAAGATGAAGTTACCATAGACAGGATAGAAGACGTATTTCCTGGCAAGAAGAGAAAATAAAATTTTGTAGATGCATTAAATGATAAGTACTCATTTTTTATTTCTATATTTAGTTAAGCACAGCAAGTGTGATTTCTTTTATTTGTATCTAATTGAACTCATGATTCAATAATATTCATTCTGTGAAATTTTGGTCAAAACAATGCTGCAGATTAATTGTTAATGTATGGAACAGTCATGTTTAAATTGCCACGATACAAAAATGCATCATTAAAGTATAAAAGCTTCCTACAAATGAACACATGCATCTTTAGGATTTTTGCCTTAAAAAACATGCCTAGGCAGAAAACATATTTGAAATTAAAATGTTTTGCATGTACGGGCAAACATTTGTGTGCATATCTCTGTGTACTTGAAAAAATGAATTCTGTGTAGGTGAAAAAACTTGAAATGACCAGGCAGGGTGTTACTCAATGGTTCAAAGTTAAAAGTTGACATTTACCTTACTCAGTCTCGCAATATATCACATTGATAGCAATCTCAATTTTTAATAAGGTCTTATCAAAATGCACAATTAATAAACTGGGAGAAGCTTACTAAGAAAGACAGTGATTCTTTTTCAATGCCCACATAAAACTAGACTTCTCATTTGAAAATCCCAGTTTGTTTCCTTGGTGAAATGTGCTTTTTAAGTCATGAAGGTGCTAGAATTTAAAATATATTAAATTTACAAGATTTTTTTTTCAAATTTGAGTTTCTGTCCCCTGACTAATTCTGATCTTTAGACATTGCTTTTCAAGCTAATTGGGACTACCAGTTTACAGAACTTTTCACAGAAAAAGCAGTCAGTTTAGAATTGAAAGTGACTTTTAATCACCATGCTGAAGTATTTTATTGTGATCAAAATATATCTGTACTCTTCCATTTTGGAAACGATCTCTTAATTAGGGCTGTTCCAAGTTCCTCACAAACTGTTTCTTTATTAAAACATAGGCTCATTCTGGATCAGGCCTTCCAAGTCAGAGTGTGGTTTTAACAAGAGTTTTAAACATCATGCTTAGTTTTTCATCACAGAAGAGAACGGGAGAATGAACGAAATGTATTAAAATTGCCTAAAGATTCAACTGAATTGAAATGAAATGTCTTCTTTCTAATTTTTAAAAGAAATTGGAAGATTTCATTTCAGATTTATTAGAGTATTGTAAAATGCCAACAAATGAAATAGTTGTTCAATCTGTTGCCTATTCTGCATTGCTGATCAGAGAATACATTTTCTGTTAATAGCTACAGTAATCATGCTGCTATATACCTGATACAGAGATAAGAAAGGGTCTTATTTCTAATGATGTTTGGATGACTATCAATTCCCTACAATATTATTGGTATCTAGTTTCTATCCCAGCAAAATTTCCATCAACAGTCTGCAGTGGAATGTGATAAAACACACAAAACATGGTTTCTTTACTGAGGACTGTATAACAAGATCTGCCTGAAATGGAAATATGATGGTCTGGGTTTCAGGAGGGGGCAGATGGGAGAGACTGAATAGAAATTGATTTATATTTTAATGAAAAAGTTATTTTCCCAAAATCTGAAATATTTACTGAAATTATCTTTAAAGTTCTATTAAAAAGAAGGTGAATAGACACATTCCCTGGACACTTTCACCTTTTGAAAAAAGCAAATTTCTCAGTTTTCACATTTTGTTTTATTCTGATACGTGTACAATGTTATTGTTGTGACATCTGAGTACCATATGAACCATTGAGCATTAAGTTTTATTTTAATTCAGTGCTGCAATATCACTCCTAAAAGACGTATAAAAGAAAGAAACATTAACTGATTTCATAAGCAGTTTCTAATATCTCACAAAATAACAAAACTATTTGATTACCATGATAAATATGCAGGAAAAACATACTTCTGAATGGTGACAGCTGGCTGTAACTGAAATATTATTCAGTCTTTCATTTGAAGATATAGTGATGGTTAAATAATGTTTTCTCCACAAAGAAAAGAAATAACAAAGAGACATTGATTGCTGTTCGACTCTAGGAAATTACTTCGTAAAAATTAATGTTGTTGGATCCCACATGCACTAGGTCTTATTCTGATTTAATAAAATGTTCGTACTGGTGTTAGCTTTGTTGCCCCCAGAGTGCTGGCTGGGAACTGCAGAGCATTGCATGCATCACCAGAAGCCTCTACATCAGTTATTTTCTTGCAGAATTTTCCAAAGGTGGAATTAGGCTTGCGTTAATGTTACAGGGAAGAATGTTAGAAAGTGATCAGGTATCAGAAAATTGGCACTGAGACATTAGAGTGGTCTGGCATATTTTAAATTGATTACTATGCAAAACAGAAAGTCAGGTTTAACCTCAGCCTCCGGCTAAGGTTGAAGGTGAGGGGTATTTTCTTGATATATACAGAGACATACAGATATATACAGAGACATCTGATATATGAGACATCTGACCAAACTTTTCCAGGCATAACAAGTCATGTTCATTTTCAGTCTTTGCATCCACTCTTTAAATGATTTATCGAAAAGGACACAAACAAAGCAAAATTTGAGTAACTGTCTATTCAAATCCATATTCTGAACACTAGAATTAACTGTCTTCCAAAGAAATCTCTGTTCACGTAGGGAAGCTGTTATAAACATGGTGATAATTTTCTCATATTAATTACAGGTTAATAATTAATTATTATTTTATATTTATTATTATTATTATTGCTAATACAGAGCACTTACAGTGTATCATCAAACAGATTGGAAGCAACAAATCTACCTGAATAGCAAGAAGCTCCAATATCCTTCTTCAAGTAGCAGGCTACAGCTGACTTGGGAGTAGGCAGTGGAGAGTAGGAAAAACCAAAGCAGAAAGGTATAGTTATGTCATCCATCATCTCAGTAGCTGGCGAGCTTTGAAGAGTTCCTGGTAGACATTAAATTTGCTTCTCCCTGAGAAAAATATTGAAAGAGTTAACATTTGCACTCTCTGAATGAATCCAGCCTGCTGCACAAGGAAAGGATAGATATAGATAACTTGGATTTTATTCATACAAAGCATCATATTTTAGGAAGATATAAATTTCCCAGTAGACTGTAAAGCATTCTGTTTTTTCAGATAGTGGCTTAAAATTCTGAATAATGCAAAAATACATACTGTCATATACAATATAACACAATGGAGTTACAGCACACAGAATAATTTATATATAATTGTGACTCCAAATCTGGAATTTTCTTGCCAAACAAGCTAAACCCCATAGTGACAAGAATGCAGTAAAACTTTGTACCTTGTATTTTAAACCCCACATCTATGATTGCACAAGCTGCATGGTAAGTCAGTCAGCACAGTCTATGATTTTCTGTCTTAAGCAGAATGACAGGCAAATGTCACCAGCCGTGCAGGTGTTCATTAATGTACAGCTAAAGCCATCACATCGCAACCTAGAAACAATGCAACGCAAAAATGAGACCTCTGAAAGCCCGTGTAACCCAACGAGCACATCTACCAGGAGCTGTTATTCAAATAAAGAAACAGTTCATTAGTTTGTTATTGCTAGTCCTAAATGTATAAAACTCTTCGAGAAAAAACAAGGCATGATAATCACAATCTGTTTGAGTCTGTTGAATCCAATCAAAAGGACTTGGAGAGTGCATGTTGGTGCTGTGAGACTGAGGAATGCAAGTGGAGGCACAGGGCCTGAGGAACCCTCCACAGCCTGTTTTGAACCTGCTAATGTGCTCTGCTCACTTAATGGCATCTTATAAAACATCTGGTCTCAAACGCTCAAATATTGATTCAGTATATGGAAATCTGGTATTACACTACTGCTGTTTCTAGGAACAGCTTATATAAACAGATCTGACATGACTGTGCCATATGGTTTTATTTCTGGAGTGCTTTGACTACATTTTTTAGGGGGAGGGGGTGATTAATTGGAGTGATTTATAGGTCCCCCTCGCTTCCTTCAAGGTGGATGATGACTAAGCTGTAAAAGCCACAAATTTTGGTGTCCAGGTTCACAAGGGTTTTCAGTTAATGGTTAACTGAATGACAAATCTCTGTCGTGCATTCACGTGTGACTCCAGTGAGTGGGTGATAAGGCCTAAATCCTCCATAGACTACAAATGTGCAGGCTGAAAAGGAAGTATGTTTTACAGGCTCTATGTGCTTTTACCATGCCACATTTACCACACATTAGTGAAGGCAAATACAGGGAAATGAGAGGTTTTGAAGAGACAAATAGGTTGTGGCCCTTTTGCAAACATCAGTAACAACTTGAATATTGTACCTGGGTAAAGAGCAAAGCTGCAGGCTCTGGGTTAGGTTTAAAGTCTAAGGAATTTGATCAGTTTGAAGATGCTGTTTGTCCTGACATTCCTCCCTCACCGGCCTGACTCTTAGGCCCTCCCATCTCAGGCTGTCTCACAGAACTGACATCTTTCTGTCAAAACTCTTTGTCTGGTTACTGAAACACATCAAACATAGTATTTTATCATTAGGCGGATCTGGTGATATCTAGATAGAGGATGTGCAGAGTCATGTGGATACTCCTATGTGACATGACTTGGGGTGCGGGCAATTGAGTTGGAAGTGACAAAGGTGTACGCAACTGCTGGACTGGCTTCCTCCATCTTTGTTCCATGTATTTCTGTCACAAATATCTGAATCCTGAAAAACTATTTTGTTCAACTGCATTTGACCTACTCCCTATTCCTTCCACAGGTCTTTTGCTCACATGGCTTTATGGGTGCAGTTCATCCCTATGCTTCTGCTATGGAGTTACCAGAAGAGGCAAGAAGACAGTAACCACCTGGTAGTATTAGAGAGACTCACGGCTGTGCAGCCATCTCCTTATACATATTGCAAATAAACCACCTCTTAAATATTTGTACCACTTCCATACTTTTGATTAGTTCCACTGTACCTATGCTAGAAACACAGCAAATTGTCTCTATTGCTCATCATTTGGGGCTGCTAATTATACACTCGGTACTTACCTGTTGTCCTCCTACCTGTGAAGTTTGTCAGGCATGGGGGTCAGGGGAGCAGACACCGTGTTATGTCCTGAGCTGGCTAGGTGTGCTGGGACAGGTTAAACCCTTGGGTGAGCTGTCCCTTGGTAACCTCTAGACACATCCATGAAGTGTTTAACTTTCAGACCATGTAGGTCCTAAAAAACCACAGAATACCAGATTGCAAATATGTAAATTATTGCATCAGATCAGCCTGGCAGTCCATCTTGTGAAAAGCCTCTTACTGTAGAAATATCAAATGTTTTAGAAGAAACAATCCTGCGATAAGCAGTTTTCAATGCTTAAACAAAGCATTTCAGTCAACTCAGTGGCATTTATGTATTAGCAGGATGTAAGAAGTTCTGCTGACTCATTTTGCTTGAAGTAAAGACTGTTTCCTTGTCTTACCTTGGAAAGACAGGTTTATATAATTGATTCATTGCTCTTACATTTATAAGAAAGGTTGAAGAATACTTCTGAGTGCCTTGCTGCTGCTCATCACTTTAGTATACATCTTTTGCCTTTCTTGTATTAATATTTTCCCTGAGGAAAAGATCTCTTCCCTGTTGTTTGCTGGAATATTTTGTTAATTTCTTTATTATTTCCTGCTTGCCAACTAGTACTATGTACTTTTCAGCCAGAAGTGATAAAGGCTGAATACAATGTTAAATATGAAATGGCACTTGGTTTGTACATGGTGCTATGGATTGTAAAGTTTCCTATATTCTTCTAAGCCTATTCTTCCTCTTAGTTATAAGATTTTTAAACCAATGTTAATGCATTCTAACCTTTTTAAGGTGACTCTACATATTGAACTGGGTTTAAAATGCAAAGAAAATGTTATTTATTTTCATACCTTCTATATTTTAATATCTTGACTATAAACTTTTACTAACACAAGGCTTTGTTTTTGTTTTCTCTTTTTCCATTGCCTACCGTTGCAGCATGGAAAATATATAGACGTTCAGGGTTTTCTCCTTCCCTACTTTAAAAACCAGTTTCCAGATGTTACAGTGTCTGCTGATTTCCCCTATGTGCAGGTAGAAAAGAGGACCTCTGCTTCTCCATTAAGAAAGCTCTCCTCTCTCAAGGTTGAGGGTTCAGAAATGCCAGTCTCTGACATGTCTTCCATACAATTGCATGTCATGGGCAAATCCTTCAAACACAGTGATACTGATTGTCTTCTGCTCCACTAGTCCATGTCTGACCAGCTGTATCTGGTAGGGCTTTCTGGACTGAGAAGGAAGTGATGAAACCAAGCAGGGAAGCTGAGAAAACTCATCTGCAGCCCTTTGAGCGGGGGTCTGCTGTAGGATGATGCACTCTGCCAAGGGTGATAAATTTGAGGTAGAGGGAAGAGGACAAAACAAAAAGGTGGACAAGTGGTGTCTGATGCTGCAGGGTCAGGACAGTTTTCTAATGAGTGTATGCCATCACAAGAAGCCGGTCCAAGCCCAGCCTATTTTTTCCTTCAGTTATGCATGGTGACTGGATGTTTCTACAGCTAAGGGAGGAAGAAAAGCAGTCATATTGTTCGTAAGGTTTTGCAGGATGTTGTGACCAGTCTGGACAGTGAAGCAATATGTGAGAATCTGTAGGCCACTGCACACCATGCAGAAGACTTAGCAGACCATGAAGGAAAGCACAGTGCTGACTTGAAGGGCAGAAAAATCAGATGGCCATGGGCAGTCTGGGTGGAGAACGAAATCCTCCTGGGAGACTAGATTCCTGCTGAGGTCCTGCTGGCTCCCATCTGCCCTCTTAGCAGGGTCCAGAGGTCACCACTGAGCCTTCCCTGCCCTGACTAACCCCACCAGGGGCGCACCCTCCCCTGTCCCACAGCAGCCCCAGCCAGGGCCCTTGGTCTGGTCTGGGGCCATGCTGTAGGGGTACAGTGGGGCTCAAGGAATCAATGCACCCCAGATGGTACCTGTGTTTAGCTTTTGGACTAAGCATCAGCTCATTAGCTATTCTCCACAAAAACAAATTATTTTGAATTAATATGAAGATGTCGATTCTACCAGCAGGAGGCTCAGAGATTTACCCAAATTTTAAAATATTTGGAGAAAGTCTTGTGTTTTCTTTTTAGATCTATGCTACTCAGGTTACCACAAGCTCTCAACAAATTCCCTCCCTTCCTCTTCTTTTAGTGTTTCTATGTGAGTTTATAAGACTTTGTGCCTTTAACCTTTGGTCTCTTCTTCCCTGAAATGCTCTTCAACCTGTAATTTTCTGATGCTTTCACCATTCCACAGGTATTTCTGCTGCTTCTGTCTTAAAGCTTTTCCTTCTGCATGGTGCTGGGCCTGTAAATATGGCTCATACTGTGGCTCTCTGGTGACCCGGAAGTCCACAGAAATCTCAGAAATGACATTTTCAAAGGATAGGGAGGTAAACAGAGTTGACTATAGGTAATAGGTGTGTGTGCATGTAAGGAAGGAGCATGAAAATATATCATATAAGGCTCCCGATCTTCTAATGATATTCAAATAGGAGGATCTTAGGCACCTCAATTAGCATAATTGCAAACAAAATTAATGGCACCTTTTTTTTTTTTTTTGCTGTGTGTATGGTTGGACTCGATGATCTCAAAGGTCCTTTCCAACCATGAAGATTCTATGATTCTATGAAAGATTTCATATGTTAAAAAGAAATCTGCATTCAAACAGTTACCCTTCAAAATTAGCCCCAGAAATTCTCGTGTGGGCTATGAAAAGCAGATGAGCCTAATCAAACCCTTACATCTCATCTCAGTATTCTTTAGAAATTCTTCATCCTCTCATCTTGATTTGGTTTTAGCTTATGTACAAAACCAGATGGAGGCCTATTTTTTATATTTGGTTTAAATGTGGCCCAGGGGCATATCAATCTCTCCAGACAAATTGATTTCAAAAGAACCTAAGTGTTTAGTCAATATCTAATGGCGATTATTCATGGGGTTTCTGGTACTATCAATTCTAAATGTAAAATTTCCCGTCATACGGGCTTGAATGTAAATTCCAGCCAAGGCTTATTGCTATTTAGATGTTCAGGATTGATAATACTCAATGCAGGACTGATGATTTTAATCTCTGTAGTTCTTTTCATGCAGGCTTTTAGAAAACACCCCCTTTGGCTATGGAGTATTCCATTGTACTCTTCCAGAATATTTCACACAAAATAAGCATAAGTTCACTTTTTCGAAAATAAGCTGGTATCTGATTTTCTTACATAAGAGAGACTGTACAGAGGTAAACTTGTACATAAAAGAACATAACTGACAAAATCCTTTTATTGCATGAGTTGAAAAAACACTCTCAAACTTTGTGTATTGTACAGAAGAAAACAAATAAATTTGAATGGCTGGCAGACAACCTCCAGTACTTGCCTTTTTAATATCATTGGTATTCACGTTGTTTTGCTGGTATGACTTTCAGCTTGTAACTACAAGGCAAGAATGTGAGTTCTGTGAGAAATATCAAGATAGGATACATATCTGGTGAGGGAAGTTTGACTAATTCAGGAGTTCATTATTTGTTCTTGGACTGAGGTCCCAGCCATTGCACAGGTCACCCACTTGAGCCCAAGTTTAGATAACATACACAATATATAAACAGAATACAATATTCACATCCAACCTTTAGAGTGGCTAAGGTGATGACAGAGGACAGATTTAGGCCTACTTTACTCCCAGAGGTAAACCCAAACTCCCTAGCATTTTAAACTGGGAAGTAGGAAGTTTGGCTTCTATGGTGATAAATTTGTAAGGTATCACTTTTTTTGTCTTTGAAAACACAGATTAGTTTCATAACCAGGTAGTATGACAAGAAAATAAATAGCTACCAACAACAAAGCAAGCCCCAGTTCATGGCAAACTGCTGTCCGGTCTGTTCTTCAGTGATCAGGCACAATAGATCCCAGGAAGGACATCAGCACTGATGCTTCATATCAGAGCTCTGTTCTCCAGATCAAGGCTCTCTTAACTTTTCCTATGTTACAAATACCCTTATTCCTCTCCATAATGATGGAGCATTAGACCAGCAGTGGAAAGCTCACCTAATTGTAAGATCAGAGACCTAGGAGGCTCCCTGATCAAAGGCAAGGCTCTGCATTCCTGTGCTCCAGTTCTTTGCTCTAAAACTGGGAGAGCTGGCAGACCTTGTTTCTGAAGCATGATATAAAAGCCAACTGACAACACTTCTGAGAAGCTCATCTGTCAACAAGAAGGTTTATAACAAAAATTATCATATTTCTGAATCCCCACTGGAAAAAACAAAGACATCTATAAATATTCAAGGTTTTAGATCTTGTGTTTCTTATGCAGTTACTCATATATTCATTTAACGTCTTCATTAATTTTCTTTAAAGACTAGTGAAAATCATACCTGTCTGGAAAATAACAGTTAAATTTCACTTGAATATGGAAAAAACCCCACCAGCTTCCTATATATTGTCTCCAAACTGCCTTCTTTCTTTGCAGGCTGCATTCAACTTATAATTACTGTAGCAGTAGTATATGCAATATATAATTTATTACACTGTGTGCCAGAATGTAATTCTTTCAATAAGTTCTGTTTCTCATCTAGATTTTTTGATGACTGTTAGCTCCCAAACTGCTTTAGGAATCAAGAGGTTTTACAAACACCATAAAAGTCAGATTCTCACAGTAATTGATAAAAAGAATTTGAAGTATAATTGAAAGCACATAGTAGAACAAATCAAAGTTATACAGTAGTGTAATAAAATAATGCTTTAAAAAGAGGAAATGTAAGATAAATATGAGGAAAGACTTCTGCCATTGAGGTGTTTTATGACGAGAAGAAATCTCCTAGGGAAAGCATGGAATCATCACTTGCATGTTTTCAAACCATGAATGCACAAATTCTTCATTAGATTATTGCATGGTATAATTAGAGATGTCATTAAAAGGTGCTTTCTATTTTCTGCCTGCTATGTTTGCTAGTCAGAGAAGGTATGTTTCTCAGTGATTGCAGTAAGAGTTATGTAAAATTCTTAAAGTCAAGGTTTTCACCCCTGTGTAATCTAGTTTTTGAAGTTTACATTAAAATATAGGCAAATCCCAATGTAACCATATATATATATAGTCTGTGGTATTTATAATTACTGTGAGAAAATTTTTTATATTGATTGCTTCAGGCAAAACAAATGAAAATCATAGAATCACAGAATGGTTTGGGTTGGAAGGGACCTTAAAGATCATCCAGTTCCAGCCCCCCTGCCATGGGCAGGGACACCTCCCATTACATCAGGTTTCTCAAAGCCCCATCCAGCCTGGCCTTGAACACTTCCAGGGATGGGGCATCCACAGCTTCTCTGGGCAACCCATTCCAGCACCTCACCACCCTCACAGTAAACAATTTCTTCCTAATATCTAATCTAAATCTACCCTCTTTCAGTTTGAAGCCATTACCGCTTGTCCTATCACTACATGCCCTTGTAATAGCGTGTGTGTGTGTGTCCCCATCTTTCCTGTAGGCCCCCTTCAGATACTGGAAGGCTGCTGTAACGTCTCCCTGGAGCCTTCTCTTCTCCAGGCTGATCTCAGCCTGTCTTCATAGCAGAGATGCTCCAGCCCTCTGATCATCTTTGCGTCCCTCCTCTGGACTCGCTCCAACAGGTCCATGTCCTTCTTATGTTGGGGGCCCCAGAGCTGGACTATGAGTAATTGTATCAGAGCAAACACCATATTAATAAGAAGAGAAAGGCTCCCCATCTTTAAAAACATTGTCATTAACAGGCTGTCCTCAACGTTATGTTGTACAGTCTAATTAAAACAGAAGTCGTACTTAAGTTTTTACAACCTTTACTTTGATTACATTAATATTTCTTAATATTGCTACCTTTCTATCCCGGTAACAGACAAAGCAGCTTCATGGAATAACTGAATGAATTTGCTGCACAGTATCTGCTAGTTTACTGGTGAAGTGATTAAAAATGCTTACTATTTCTTTCCCACTACAATAAATTTGAATGAAGTAGTTTGTTATTATCTAGAAGGAAAATCCATGTGCAAAAACTGTGCAGAGGAAGATGTGCAACCAGAAAAAAAATTCATCATAAGTCTGACCATTTTTGTCAGTCTTCCTCAAAGAGAGGAAAAGTTCAAGGAAAATTAATGAAACACTGAAAGCAAAATTATTTTAATAATTATATCTTATATATGTAAGGAAAATATATCAATAAGTATATCTCATTTGAAAATTGTTGCTGTTTTTTAGGTGCTTTCATATTGAGTAGCATTTTTCTGCACTATGAGAGTGAAACTGAGTAAACTGTGTTGCTCCTGATAACAAGGACTATAATATTTTCTGCATGAAAAAAATAAGAATTGCACTCTAAAAATAAATTATATTCTATCATAAATGCTACATTATGACCCAAGAGAGGTGTGTTACTTGGATGTGACACTTCCCGGGTAGTCACAGAAGCCTCACCTCTGTGTAAAGCTGTCACAGAGGTTTCTGTGTCACTCCCAGGAGAAGCAGGGCACTGCTGAAGTGTCACTGGAATCTGGCACAGTCCTCAGCTGTCCCCTGGGGACATTCTCCTCCTTAAACTTGTGCTGGAGGACTCAGTGGCATACAGACAGCTCAAGACCACAAGGTCGCAAACAAGGCTTCAAATCAGCTTTGGAAGTACATACACAGTACAGAAGTTATACACACCAAAATATATGTGCTCAGCAGTGTAACTGTAGCAATCTGTGGGCAAAGAATGAGAAGTAGAGTTTTATCAGTTCCAGCCGAAACTGTCACCAATGTGATATAAATTTATGTGAGTAAACATCAGCCAGTGGCAGCCTCAGTGTTTGTCTGAACACCTAAATGTGCAGCTAACATGTGGTTAGTATTCAAAGTAAGGGTACATTCACAAAGGGTTAAGGCTTTGAGAAGGTCAAGAGTATGGAAGTGGAGGCATTTTGCAATTATGTCCTTGGAACATACCTGAAGCACTTGTAGATGTGGCAGTTCAGGTTTAGCTCTCATTTGACACCCCTTCCAGATGCTGTGAGAAGACAAGCCTCCATCGGGACAACAAGCAGGTTGCTCTCTCAGACTAACTGGCACTGCAAGCAAGGGTAGGCAGGAAGAGTAATATTGAGCTTCCCTGAAACTAATGTGAAGGCCGTAGCTGAGGGTAGATGTCATGCATGCAGAAAAGATCCTGGAGTCCCATGTTCATAAAGAAGAAAAACAGCCCGCTGGGTCAGACCAGTAAACCTTCTTCTACCGCAATATTCAGTCTGGTGGTAACAATACAAGATGCTACTTTGGGAAAGCACGAAAACCTCACCACTGCTGAGGGCCATGTCTCTCATAATTCCCCAGTATTAGGCAATAATTCCCCTACATTTGGCAATACAGCCCCGCTTAGCCCTTTTGTTGTCCTTTTAAGGATCTGCTTAATTTGTCTAAACTTTTTCTGAACCTGCTAGTAATGCCCATCTCCACAATCCCTGTGGCAGCAAGTTCCTGAAATTCACAGACTGCTATATAAAGAGGTATTTTATGTGCTTTAAATTGATCTCCTATGAGCTTCATAAATTGCCCCCTAATTCTATCGTCATGGGATCTGATGAATGAAATCATTCTACTTTCACCTTATCCACTCTCTTCATGACTTCCTAAGTCTCAATACTTGTATATGAGCTCAGCAGCTACATGAGATTCAGAATCTTTGACTCTAGGATCTTATCTAAAGGCTACTAATGAAGTGTCTTGGGGTACATTTATAAATTAGATACCATCTTAAATTACAATACACATTTGTGAAAGAAATGTGATAAGATAGTTGTAAATAGGTGCACATCAGCTGATAAATAATACTTTACAACCAGAATACTGTAAAGATGGCAGAAGGAATTCTTTAATGTTACATACCAACAGTAAGATATTTTTATTGAAATAAAATTACTAAAAAAGATTAAGATTTTAAAACATAAGAAATGTCTGTTTCTGTTGTTTCTCTTCCCTCTTTTTTAAAGAAATCACTTTGAGCAATTTTAAATGAGTTTCATAATTTTGTGGTTTTAAGCAATGAGTCATTTTCATCATTTTTTAAAATGAAAATTTAAAGAATATATTACAACAAATATAAGGAAATAAAATGGTATGTAAGGATAATAAATCTTGAAATATGTTTTTCTGTTCGTATGTTGGATAACATATGTGGAAGCGTTGGACTCTGGCATGGGGTAAAAGCATCAAAATTCCAAAGGATCATGATTTGCAGGGATGAGTTCAAATCATGGTAAATACTGAGATTCCCACATCATTTTTTGAGGAAGTTCATTTAGGCCAGATCTCATGTACACAAATATGTTTATTAGTCTGGCAGAGGTTTTTGATACCCTTTTCCCTGTCAGTTGAATCAAAAGTAGAGATGAAGGGACAGAGAGTGAGGAAGTCTGACACAGTCTGAAAATCTTGCACTTATGACGAAGCTGAAGGTTTGATTAGAGGCCTGGTGTTTGTGTGCAGGGTCAGGCCCTACGCTGTAAATACTTACTTCATCATGGGGACCCAGTCTTCATCTGTGTTTGGAAACTTAAATTCAGAAGCAGTAAGGAAGATTGAGAGGGTCAAATTTATACTTGATGTAACTCCTTGGCAGTAAACCAAGGATAAATTTGGCCCATGTGTACAAACAGAAGTAACTAAAAATGTACAAGTGCTACATAGCCAGATAAAGCAGCAAGTCAAGGGAGAACAGAGGGCATCAGCTTGAGAGGTAATCAATATGTGTGGGAGGCTGGAAAAGATAAGCAACACCAATGTCAACAGAAAGTCAGAAGGTGGGGGGGGAAGCTATCACAAAGTGGTAAAATAAAAACTTTCTCCTTCCCTCTGCATCCATCAGTGAACTTTGCCTTTCATTAATTATTTAATTGTTTAGGATTATATCATACAATTGTATACACTAGTATACAAAAGCGGAAGCTATCAGGAATATTTCAGACTTTTCTTTATGCTGGAATGAAGCCTCAATAGCCTATTTTCATGGATGAAACTTGGTTTAAAGTTCTGCTTATGGCCCACAATCCATGGCCTAAAAAGGAGGCATTGTTAAACGGTGTGTACAGTAAGGGCAATGCAGCTGGAAGAATCATGTGTTGCTCACAAAAGGAATAGGCAAATAGAAAATCAAGACTGTAATTGCTCCGGTTACAATGTCAGTAATTGCTAGTACATGAAAAAAGGTTTTTCATGAATGAATAGATATCTAGGCAGATCCCAACCATGGCACACATAAGACCTTGTGAGTCCAGATGTGCAAACATTAAATGTTTGCTGGACAGGGGAAGATTTCGACTGGATATGCCATGCTTATTTCAAGTCAACAGAGTTCTATTTATTTCCCCAAGTTGAGAGTGTGGTATGGAGTGTCATTTTGGCAGTGGAAAGGCCAACTTACAGAGAAAGAGTCACTACGTAAAATGAATATTTGGACTCCCTTGTGCCCAATGTTCTGTGCAGCCACTTATTCATGTGAAATGAGGAAAACATAGATATAAACAAGATATCGACTATGAGAGTTTGCACTCCCCAAATTCAAAGGTTGCTATGCTTCTGTACAGCATAATTTAGAACAAATACAAAACTGATCTTTGTTTCTTTACCTGAAAGAAAGGTCTAAATACATCCAGATCTTGCTCCCTGCCCCAGGCCATTTCAATACACATGCACCCACTAAACCAATGTTAGGGAATCTCCCGTTATTAACTGAATTTTATTTTGATAATTTAAATGTGTAATCTAAACTGCTGCACCTTTTAAATATATCCTCTCTTTTTTTTATAGTATCTGACCAGTGTGTTTTCTCACTTATGAACTAAAATGATTTAGAGCTTCTTTGTACTGGTTTTAAAAGTGTGTTAGCAAAAAAGCCATAGTGCGTAAACTGGAACAGATAAGTCTGCATTATAGCTGACTTTTGAGAAGCTTCAATAGTAATAGCTGTTAGTGCTGTGACAGCATTACCACATCCTCCTCTTTAAGAGCTTTGTCTAAACTACAGGATAGATTTATGTTCCCAGGTGCAGTCCAAACTCTTGGTCCTTTGAGTTCCCCAGCCAGAGGGACAATTCAAATGCATTAAAGTCTCTGTTTCTTTGCTTGCTCAGGTCTTCTAGTTAAAGCAGGTTGTGGTGCACCTGTAGCATCCATGAAAACACCTCCAGAAGAACAGTGCAGTCAGCATGGGCTGCCAACGTGAGAAAATCACGCATAATATTGAATAACATGCTTTTCCTATCTATCACTAAACAAACTGCACTGAGATTTTGGCTTTCATACACAGGACACACTGGCGTTTTGGCATTCATTGTAGAAATGAACTGAAATGCAGGAAGGTTTAAAAGATGCATTTTCTACAAGTGTCTTCACGTGCCCAGCGATATCGATGTTAGAATAACTAAGAAGAGCTTGGGCGTATGGTTTACTGCTGCTCCTGTCTAGATAGGTGCACACCTTTCATGGGGACATAGAAGAAAATGGTCCTACATGAAAAAATCTTAAAACTGAGTTCAACACCATCAAGAGAAAATGCCTTCCTTGGAGCAAACCTCTGAGATTTTGGAAGTGACGTGAAAGCTTTTCTCTCAGAGTATAAGCGCGTGTTAAATTCTACTGATCTGCAGTCCTACTTATGCATGAAAAAAAGAGTGGGGAATATGGTACATCGTGATTAATTACTGCATATCCACTTCTAAACACTGCTTAGCACTTCTTTTGTCTTGTATACTGTTTATTTGATCCTGAACCTGATTAATTACAGGGTGTTATACCAAAGGCAGAAAGGATAAAGGGATCCTGAATTAGGCAGTCCTTTGGGTAGTCATCAGACTGATCCTGACTGGCTTCAGGATTAGACACTGAGGTTCGTTTCATGCTGTAGAGGCAAGAGTTTGTGGTGGCTCACAGTGTGTTTTAATCATTCATCTTTATCTTAAATTTTGACATTAAAAGGGTTCTTCTGTCCAACATGCTATTCTAAGCAGTCAACATTTGAGCTCTTTGTAAAATAAAATGCTTTACAATATGCCAAATTGTGCTTTTTTTTTTTTTTGGTCAACAACATTAATGCTTAAAGCTTCTTATGTGTATATTCAGAGCACTCAAGGCACTTCTGAACATGCTTATTCATACCTCTTTTTCTACACTTGGAGTCCACATCAGTGCTCATTCTTTTTGAATAACTACTAATTCAAAATAACACAAACTATTTCCATGACTTTGTCCACCACAACTCATTGATCCTGCTTTGAACAAAGCCAGTCTGAGATATTGTCAATAAAATAAAACTGTTATCATTAAGATAACAAAAAGTATAGAGGTTGTCTGCTTGTTTTCAGTGGACCTATGGATTCCACTCAGTGGAATCCAATCCAGTAGACTCTTTAAACTGTAGGAGATCCAAGATTACGTCTAGAAGAAAAACGAATTCACATCTAAATGCATAGCATTTCTCAAGGATTCTGCCTTGCTACTACAAATTTTTGAGGGGGTCCGCAAATCTCCAAATAGTAGGAAATCTCTAGCATTTACAGGTAGGATTTTCAAAATATTCACTGCTAACTTAATTGACCTCCTGTGGGAGACAATCCCACTGTGACATGTGTCATTGACTATAGCAGGAGCAGAGCCAGGCCTGAGTGTTTTAAGAATTATATTCTAATATATATACATGGTAGCCATCTTTCTATCAATGTTTTAACTTTTTTACCGCAACACCTAAGAACTTGCTAATCTAACTGAAAAGTTCTTATAGAATATTGCAGATGTGCTCTGGAGAAACAAGGGTGTTAAAAGGATTACGCAACAAGTCATTTTTGTTACATCAGCGATGAGTAGTTTACCATGTGACTGGTGCAGCAGGCAAGCAAGAGATGAAAAATCTTTGTACTGGCAGAAGAGATGTTTTATTTACTATGGGATATGGTAATCTAGACTATATTATTTTGCACTTTGCGAGCACTTAACATTCACTTGAAATTCAAACTGTACAATAAAGCATCATTATTTATAAATCAGAAAAACAACAGAAAGAAAACAAGACTTTTGATCTGTTTATTAACATGTTTCATTAGCATCAGTCTTAGAAAAATTAGCAGCTAAAATTCAAATAATTGGTTTTATAGAGCTATTGGTATCAACTCACTTACAAAAAAAAAATAAAAAAAAGGAATTATTACATCCAAAAAACTTCCTGTGTAACTATTGCATTTATGGTGTTACGTGAGCTCGGGAATAGGGTTGTCTTTTTCTTTTTCTTCTTTTTTCTTTCCCCCTGCCCCTTTATTTCATTTACTAGAACAGGCATATTTATCAAAGACAATTATAATTTGTTACACCTTAAAGTAAAAATAAGATACTTGGCATCCAATTTATAGGTTTTCCTTTGTTTCTTTTTCATAATTATACTTTTGACTCATTTAAAATCCCTTTTGTAATGTTGAATATTAGAAAGGCAGCACAGATGCTGATTCTGTTTGCAGTGGCCTAAAAAAAGAAAAGTGCAAGCTTTAATCTGATGTCTAGGCTGCATTAAAAAAATTGGATTGAAAAGGATTAGATTAGATTAGACCTTCTGGATTTAAAAATGTTAAAACTCCATTTATGCTTTAACATAATCTCCTTCCACTCTCTGGAGCCATCAAGCTGAGCTCTGTCCCTTGCAAGTATTTTTTATTATTATTATTAAATTTGCTTCTTTTTCATTTTAACATCCTAGTTTCATATTTGTAATAGCAAGAAATCCTCTGAGACAGATCTAAAAGTTCTTTCTGACCTGGTGAATGGAAGGGCAGGCACTTAAACCTCTGGCTTTTACCATGATTTTATGTATTTGTGCACAGTCACAAATGTAAATATTAATAGGTAGTTTTTAAAAGCCAAATAAGAGTGAGTGCTTTTAAGGACTTTAGAGGCTTGTGAGAGAGTGGTGGTGTTTTATAGTACAACAATTTATTTACAATGCATTATTATGAAAAAATGCTCAGTTTAAAAAGCAATCATGCACTTTACTAGACCTGAAGTACCTATTACCTACAGCATCTGTAAATAAAAAAGGTATTATAATATTTGCAGGCTGCTGCCTGATACTTCAGAATGCAGATTGGATTTTACTTCTCATAAAAATAAAACCAAAATATTATTTGGGGGTTATAGGACTGCATCTCTCAGGAGCAAAATGGAGGAATAATAATATTCTTCCTGGGATCAATGCAACTTTTTCACTGATGATGATGACTCTACTGCTGAATTTCTGAGCATTCCATGCCATGCGTGGGACTTTCAGTTTTTCCAACATCACTCTGTTTCTACTGAAAATATTCCAGGCAAACCAAAGATGTCTAAAAATTTAAGATAATACTATCTGATATGTGACAGAGATTATAGAATCATGGAATACTAACTAATACATGATTATATCAAACCATTTACTCCATTTCTGTTCAGCCGTGGTGGATGAGCCCTTTCTGTTTGTCCATAGAGTTCTGATAAGTCGTGTGATGGTACATACCACCACATGAACCTTACTTTCTGCCACTAGGCACAGGCTCTGGATAACGTCCAGAAGATCCATTATCATTATTTGATCTAACCTAGTGATACAAATAACTAGGTGCTGCTATCAGAAGTGTGGTGTTTGCTGGGCTCGGCAGGAGATTCCTTAATTAATTCAGGGTATCTGGTAGGACCCAGCAAGGAAATACGTTCGCTCTAATTGGTGAACCCCACTGGGAACCTGGTTCAGGTTCCTGGGAACCTTATGAAATTCAATAAGGGCAAGTGTAGGGTGCTGCACCTGGGGAGGAATAACCCCATGCACCAGTACAGGTTGGGGGCTGACCTGCTGGAGCGCAGCTCAGTGGAAAGAGACCTGGGAGTCCTGGTGGACAACAGGATGACCATGAGCCAGCAATGTGCCCTCGTGGCCAAAAAGGCCAATGGCATCCTGGGCTGCATCAAGAAGACTGTGGCCAGCAGGTCGAGGGAGGTCATCCTCCCCCTCTACTCTGCCTTGGTGAGGCCGCACCTGGAGTACTGTGTCCAGTTCTGGGCTCCCTGGTTCAAGCAGGACAGGGAACTGCTGGAGAGTGTGCAGCAGAGAGCTACCAAGATGATGAGGGGACTTGAACACCTCTCTTATGAAGAAAGGCTGAGGGATTTGGGTCTCTTCAGTCTGGAAAAAAGACGGCTGAGGGGGGAGGTTATCAACACTTACAAATACTGAAAAGGTGGGTGTCAGGAGGATGGGTCCAGGCTCTTTTCAGTGGTGCCGAGGGACAGGACAAGAGGTAATGGGCACAAACATGAGCATAGGAAGTTCCACCTAAACATGAGGAGGAACTTCTTTACTTTGAGGGTAGCAGAGCACTGGAACAGGCTGCCCAGAGAGGTGGTGGAGTCTCCAACTCTGGAGACATTCCAAACCCACCTGGACACGTTCCTGTGCAACCTGCTCTAGGTGACCCTGCTCTGGCAGAGGGGTTGGACTAGATGATCTCCAGAGGTCCCTTCCAACCCTATGGTTCTATGATTCTATCATTCAGGATATTAAAAGTGAATTGTCCAAACCAGTATGAGTCATTGTGACACCATCATAAAATGAGCAAATAATCTGATCAATAATCCCCATTCTCAATGTAGTCATCATTATCGCTTCATCCAATAATTGAAAAGACATTTATCACATCCATAATAAAGAGTAAGGGTCACTGGCTAAAAAGTTTTGTTACCCAATTTGCTATGGTATTCCTGAGGCTCAAGGCTGCCAAGAAGGTGTAACTAGCAGAAGGTGTAACCTTTTTCCCTTAGCACCACCAGAGAATCTGAAATATTTTATTACTTTGTGTTTTTTCAAATCTTAATCTGCTTGTTTTCATATACTTTCTTGACAGGTACATTTGAGAACACAGATGGTTTCTGTTCATAACACACATTCAGGTACAGTACCTGAGACAGGTTGCCTCTAATAAAGACCAATTAGTTTTCAAGAGTTAATTTTCATTATCCCTCAGATATGAGTCATTATATACTGCCTACAACTTCTCAGCTTCTTCAGCTAAGAAAGAACATATCTTTTTATGTTGTTTAGTGCACAGTTATTCAGGATTCCTGCTGGATAGACCACCAAAATATGAACAAAACTACAGTGCGCCCATGAGGAGGCGTAATCTCATATAAAATCCAGCTAGCAACTAAGAATAGTTCCTGTTAAGAAAGTCATAATTACTTCCCTGGTAAAATGTATAAAGATTTGTGAATAACCACAGGAAAACTGCATCACTGTTCATGCAAACATGAGAAAGAAAAAGTGTATGAATTAAAGAAGACTATGGAGTATCATTAATTTACTTATCCATTTCATTTAATTTAGTACTGGTAATCGGAAAATTGTGACAATCCCAGGTTCACTGGTCCTAGGAAATTTATTTCTTGCCAGCTATTATTAAATCAGAGAAACAGTGAACAGCTGCTACCAAAACAAACAAAAAAAAAACCAAAACAAAAAACAAACAGCCAAACCAAAACCAAAAGCAGCCTAGAACCCCCTTATTTAGAGGCTAAAGTGATTTAAGTCTGGGATTTGTCACCTTCTCTTTGACTCTGCAGTCAAGGTTATTACAGAAAAGAACTATCGTTAAAGCAGGAACCAAAGTACTGGCCTAAAATTAATGATTAGTTTTAACAGCAGAACCTCTGGAGAGATCTGGACTTCAGGCAAATGGATTACGCTGTTTGCAGTGAGAAGGGAAATGTGGGTCTTGGATGAAATGCAAACAGAGAGTGTGTGGTAAAGAAGGTCGAGAAGATTGTGCTACTTTAGGGAGAAGTATCGAGCCTACAGTGCCTTGCTTACAGCAGCGATAGACATCCACAAATTTAGCCAGATTAATTGTCGCTAGTTTTGAGCTTATAGGACTAGTATTAGGTTTTTTTCATTGCTCTTGAATGGAGCAATGTCAGGATTGATATTCATCAGTTTAAATTTACTTAACTTAAAGAAACATTTTCATAAGCCACAATGAAATTCCAGTAAATTATTCCAATTGGTTTTGTATTTCAATTCAATTCTGAATTGGTACAAAATTCAAAATACTGAAACTTCAGTTGGAATAGAAAGGTTAGAAAAACAAATGAATAAACAACACAAGTTAATAGCAAGGCATTGCCTATTGATGATTCTGATACAACAATATTTTTTTACTACTACAATTGAAATTTCAAGCGTTCCTATTTTGTCTTTATTCTGATCAAATTTCACCTTCTATAATGGAGCAGAGTTTCTTTCACTGGCAGAAATACCACAGTGGTATACTACTTTCTCCCAAGATTCTGGGTAAGAAGGGTTGTAGCGTTAGACATCACTGAAAGTATCTGTCAAATGATATAGTAAGAAATACTGATCTAGGGTACAATTGACTAGCTCAGATATGTCTTAAGAAATTTCAGCAATTATTAAATTGCCTTTAGAAAAGATTTTCAAGGTTTTAAACTAGGCAAATGTAATGTGGAATATGCGATTAATATTATAATTGCGTCTATACTATTAACTGGTTTTGAAAATCATTTGGATAATTGTACTTCATGGTATTTTGCAAGTGAAAACTATTTTTCTAGGTTATCTTACTTTTTTTTCTTCTCATATTCTGTGGGTTTTGATTAATTCTACAATCATCGCTATCATATATTTAAAGTATACTAAACTATATTGATTATCTCTGTTCTAAGTAAACAATAGTATAAAAGTAGAATAAATAACTTAATGAAATACCATGAAAAAACTATAATTCTGCTTTCCAGAAAATATTATAGTTATTGCTAACTCATTATTAAATCCTAAGCTGACGTGATTATTTGCTCTGATAGCCTTAAATGTATCAAATAGATAGAAAGTTAATATACAAATATACACTAATATCAGTAGAAAGCACTGTTATTCTAATTTGCAGCTTAAAAATATTTAAAAAAATTATTGGAAAAATTCTATCTTGTTTAGATGATTTCTACAGCCCAAGTCAAATAATGTACACCATAGTTTTACATTTAGTACTAGCGTACAGAGTTTATAGAACCAGAGCCTTTACTTGTATATAATCTTGGGGCTGTGCCCTACAACAAACTGTGAGAGACTGTAAATAGCTATCCTTTTGACTCATCCTTACAGAAGAGCAGCTGGTTGAGGACTGCAAAGTTCAGCAGTTTAAAAGGCTGAGTGGGTGTTTTCAGGTAAGGAAAACTACAAAAAGAGGGAAAGGAAGACTTATGGAAGACTTACAGAAATCTTAGGAAATGCCTGTATCTGAGGACGTTTTGCGCAAAGTCTGAAAAAAGCCGTATGTACAACTTTCCCTCAGGGCTCTTTGTCGCCTTTTTCATGAAATCTCAACCTTGGTCACTGAAGTGGGGAAAACCTCTTTCACTCCTCTTTGTGAGTGGGTCAGTCAAGCGCAGAAGGTGGCACCTAACCTAAGGAGATGTTTTCATTTTCCAGCTCAGCGGACTGTTTAGGCTGACAGGGCACATAAGCAAACCTACCACCATCTCACTGCTGTAATAAACCCGACTCCTTCCTTGTACTCCCACCAGTTACCCCGAGCTAAGAAGCTGAGTTCAACCAGTTCTCAGAAGGACCCAGCCTGAGGGGCAGACTGGGACCACAGCTAGGAGCAGTGGCTGGAGGTTGCAGGGGAGCAAGACTTCCACCTTTCATCTGTGGAAAGCCATAGGATCAGCTGAGACACCAATGAAAACAAAGCCTTCATCTTGCCACCCTGCTCAGTTAAAATATCTGAGTAACAGAGAAAGGAAAAAATTTCAGTGAGAATATTGGTATCTGAAAAGACTCCAGAAGTGTTCAAGAGCTATATGCTCTACCAGAGAAGCAATCTCCCCAGGATGAGTAACCCTAGATGCACAATGTGCCCAAATATAAAAGCCTGAAGGTAAATTGCAGGTCCAATGGAAATGGATAAGAGAAGGAAAGAATTTTTTTTTGCCAATTTTATCTCACAAAAGGAGATAAAACAAAAGACTTTTATATATTTCCAACGGTTTTAATGTTCTTAATAATATTTTTTTTTGGCTTTTTAATTTTTAATCTTAAGTGAGACTTCAAGGTAACTGAGTTGCAATAAGTATTTCCTAAATATTTGTGTGGAGAATTTAGAAACTGGAGCACTGGGATCCTTCAGCAAGCATCCAGCCTCTCCGAAGTATGACAAAAATAGTAGAGGGCCTTCTCATTTCAGCTGTCTGAGCCGTATGGAGAGCTAGTATCACAGAAATCAAAGGAGGAAAAAGTATCTTCAGTCAATACTGATCATCAGGAAGGATCTCTGGAATGCTGTAAGACTGTGAGGAGAACAGTTTGAATACCTTGACCACTTGCGTTATTTCTATTAAATGCATTTCAGCATGGGATTTTTTTTCCATAAGAAACTGGCAATGGTATAATGTGTGAATCTTAGCACTTTTAATTAAATCTTTGCCAAGGGCAGTCCACAGTAAGTTCACACAATCAGTCTTATTTTAAGTTAATTTAGTAAGGAAGAAGAACAACTAAACTGAAAGGCATAAGCTCAGACGACATACACAGCCTTTCTCTGTGTTTTTCTGTTTGTGTCAATTTACAAGCTAATGCACATGCAACTTGTTCTTCCAGACAAGTCTTTCTTCGTCTACTTTCCAAATAAACCTTCTTTGCCTGTAGTATCTAAACACCTCGTTATAATTAGAGGAGTTTTAATTGCATTTCTGTCTTTTATGTGTATGTATTTATAGATATATCTATATGTGTATATAAATTTTTTGCTGAATTTTCTGTACCAAATACCACCGTGATCAGTTGGTATGTAATACTCTCTGAGAAAGATCTCATGCTTTGGACTTAAGTGTGTTAAATTAAAATATAATAAAAAAATACATTAATCACATTTTAAAACTATTGTAAATGAGAACAGTGAAAAATACGTCTTATATTTTGTCCTGTGACTCATTCTTTGGCAATAATTCTTCAGTGTAAAGGATTAATGTACTGGAGAATCGATATGCTTTCAGACAGATACTACATCAGTGTGTTTCCTTTGTTGGTCCATATTTTCATTATTAACAGTTTATGTCAGCAGTGGCCTCTGTGTATCTGGGGTTTTTTTAATTTATTTGATCACTGTGACGTTCTTGACTGTGTGAGGGATCTCAGGTAGCACGACAAAGTAAGAAACCAAAATTAAGCCTAATATACTGCAATTAAGATTGCCAAACTAAATCACATAGACTGGTTGATGTATCTAATTGGGTTGCTTTTAGTTTGCAAAGATTTTTCTGTTTGTTTTCGGCTGTGCTAACAAGATTGACTGAGTCACTGATTCCAATTAGAATGAAATTGTACAATCCACTATTTTTAGGCGGTTTATGTTTTATCAAGTGAATATTATCAATTTGTGAAAAGTCATCAAGCCAGAGGTAGTTTTGTTTGCTAGAGGCACTCCTTGGAATTATTGTTCTTTAATAATTACATTGGAATGGAATCTCAATTACGATGAAATGACGTTGTTTGTAATTTAACAACGGCTGTGCCTACAGAGCAAAGAAGCATGCACTTTAGCAGAACTAATATAACAGACTTCAGGAGGGTGTTACATATAAGCCAAACCTGACTTAGGTGTGCGGATCAACCTTCTAATTTCAGTATACCCTGGGAATATATTCCGTGCCGTACCTCCTGTGAACAGTGCTCACATCACTTTGCATTTTGGCAGAAACAAACTATGGCACAAGACCCTTTGTTGTTCCTCGTGCTTTGGCAGAGAGGCTACACCTTCAGCCCCCGGTCTGACTGCAGCATGCAGGTCTTGCAGCTGATGGGCATGTTCACATGCCACACACAACTACCAAGTCAGGGGCTGCCTTTTAGCCACAGTGCAAAACTGCAGCCACCTCTTGCTGATGGTGGCGTCCAGACTCCCACTGCAGTGGGGCTAGAAGGCACGCTGCTGGGCTGGGCCATGCCTCTGTTTATAGCCATTTGAAGTGTAGGGTTTGATAGGATAAAAAATAGTTGCCGATTTCTCATTCAAGGGAACTGCTAAGTTCATTCAGAGACAAGGGTGTGCAGTGTGGGTGACAACACACTGATGCAAAATGAGGTGTTTCCAACTCAGTAGTATAAAAATAACCTTTATTGGTGAGTGTTAGGCTCAGATCTAGTACAAGAAATTGTCCATCATCCTGTATGACAACTTTTACTCCATAAAGACAATAAGGACTACACCCTTTAGTTTACTGTTTCACCAAGTCTGTGGTGATTGTTTGCCAAATCTTGCCCACAGTGACCAAGTGGATAGAAAGCTCAGTTTCTCTCTCTCACTGGCCAAGCAGAGATGGTCTGAGCTGTTCTCCCAAAAGGGCGCAAGGGTAACTGCCTGTCACAGCAGTGGAAGAGGGGCTGAATCTTTGTATCAGTAACAATTCAGTCCCTGATGAGTTGTTGGGGCAGTTCACATGTGTACTGCTCCCTATCAAAACCATTTCCAAGATTATAGTCTCTTGCCATTCAAGAGATGAATCCTAAAATGCCCCTGGTTCCAAGTTCTGAGCTTAAATACCTATGGCCTGTACAAAAGTTCTGACAGATATTTTTGTTGTCTATGTTTGCTGTGATTTTTAGATTGATTTTTCTGCTACATCAGAACTTTGACATTTGCTTTACTTCATTGCTTGTTTGGTGGGGGTTTTATTGTTTTTTTGTCCTTGAGTTTACCCTTCCGAATCTCCCAGAAGTCAGAAATCAGTGAAACTTTCCACTGCATACAGCTATTCATGAAATAATAAAGTGTTTCACTTTGTGCCCTTCTGCGCTTCCATTAGTTTTGATTTCACAACCTTTAACAAAAGATCAATGGATTCAAGCACCAGTGCCAGTAAGCCTGCCTATCATTTTGCATTTTGCAAAGATTTTGACAGGAGTAAATAAAATTGTTCCTTAACTTAAGATGAGCTAAATAGCTTCTGCTTATTCCAATCAGATCTGTGGGTTGTAACTAGTGCACTTATAGTCTGTCTATACATAAGGCAAGGATTGCCATGGTTCTATCTGCAAGAGCAATGATGGTTATTTCAGCACACCACACTCTCATCAGAAAGATCCCTTGCCTTCATTTTCCAGTCACCAAGCTTTTAAAGGAACACAAACAATCCAGTAGGCAGAAAAAGGAAGGATAAAGACAGATGTGAAGGTAGAAAGAAGTAACAGACAAAAGGGGAACAAAAGAGTGAGAAGAAAACACAGAGGCTCACACTCCAGTGGCATTTGTGAGAGAAGGGAAATGCATTCTAGAGTATACACAGTCCTTTGATGTACACACTTTACATAAGCACTTTTCCCTTAGGGATAGGGGTATTGTGAAGTGCAGAAATATATTTATACTTTTATTTTGCAAAGCTTGTAACCTATCATACATTCCTAGAAAAATTTCTTCGCCCTGCTTCCTTTCTCCTTTCATTTGCCCCTAGTGACTAAATCAGTCTTAAATAACTAAATAGCACTCTAATGAGATGACATAAATTTAAAATCTCCAAGTTGCCATCTAATCCTAAAAGCAAATAAAGTCTGAAGATGTCAGAATTTTCAGCATAGAACTACAACTGCAGCACCTACTTTGGGAGGTTCCAGCCCTGGCAGAGTCAAACAGCTCTGTGATTCGCAGAATTAAATACCTCAAGCCCTATTAGGTTCTACAGATGAACAAGCCTTTGTGCTCCCACAGACCTTCGTCTGAGAGATATGCTCAGAATACAGAATATACTCTAAAAAATATAGTTTAGCCATGGCCATAGCAGTCTCTAGCATGAGTCAGGGGCTTAATTGTTCAACTTGGGCAGCGGCAGGTTAAATTTCTTTTCCAGCATGAGAGTTCAAAACCCTAGAAGTAGACACTGACCACCAGGAAATTGACTTTTGACTAAAACGTTGAAAACTGTCTTCTTTGCATGGCATTATACAGAAATGAGACGAGGAGAAGAACTGACCAAGTTGTTTGGATGGCCCAGTGAAAAGGACTCTGGTCCTTAAAATAACTGCTACAATTTTACATGCATTGTTATGCAAGTATTTGAAGACTGTCTTGAGTAGAAACATGACTAAGATTACGCAGGAAATAAGATCAAAATAAGAAACATTGGTTTACAAAAAAATGCCAGAAAAGAAGTCATTAAATTTGTATCTATTATCAGTTTTCTGATCAACTATCTAACATGTGGTTTCATCCTTTTTTTCAAAGCATTTGTTACTATTTTGACAACACCTATATTCTTGTGTAAATGCAATATACAATTTCCACATATTAGATTAGCAAGACTTTTTTTTATCACTCCCACGGGATTTAAATTTTTATACACAGAGGGATATAGTGCAATAGGATTTGTGTAAATTTATGGAATTTTCCTTAGTTTCCAATCATTCTTCAGTGAGTTTTAAAGAAAAGCACAGACTTCAGAGTCATCACTACCTGTCCTAATGAGTTTAGTTGAAATACACTGACATAATGGAACAGATCATTTCCTACCAAAACTAACATTTTTCTATTGACTGCAAAATGGGGGAAGACTAGGTTGTGTGATACTTGTTTTTCTTATCTCTGTACAAAAATTGTTCCCATGCAAAATATTTTCTAGGTCACTCAGCTTCCTCTTAGGTCCTTTTTATCTGCTACTCTGATAATATTTAATTTGAAGTTGTCCTAAAGTGGTAAAACGCTATACTGATGGTTGTGAGGTAAACTGATTCAGCAAGCACATGAGGATATAGATCAGAAAACATAGTTTTCTAAATATACCTATATTCATTGAAAATCAGATGCTTTAAAAATATCTCTAAGCAATGATTTTTCCTAATGAGTTGCACTGGATGACCTAATAGGTAGTTCTTTTTTGTTCAGTCCTAAACTGTTTGTACAAATAAAACATCCATCGATTTCAGAAATAGACTTTACCAAGCAAAGAATTTCACATATAGTCTTTATATTTCTTTACATCATCTTCATAGTATTTGCAGATAACATGAAAGAATTAAAATTTCTTTAAATCACATAAAGTTTATCAAAACAATGTACTTTCTCCTCACTTTAAAACAGGAAAAAACACAGTTCCTAGACTTAGGCATAAAAATATTGGACACTGATTTTCAAATTATGACATTTCTTCTCAGATTTTTTTTTAATATACTAAAAGCAGGGGAGGATGCATAGCTATTTCTGAATGGGAAATAGGCATGTGAACTGCATGTATTATCTTGGATTTACTACTTTATATGCCTGCATATGTGTAGTGACTAAATTTTTGAGATTTGTACATGCCAAACATTTGGAAATCTCAGGCAAAGGCACTGAACTGGGCAGCGTCAATGCCAGCAGTTGAAGTCATTTTAGCCTCTACTTCACCACGGAGTTGTTCACTTGGGGCAGTGTTTCTGGATAATGAGTAGCCAAATTAGAAGTGTTCATTTAGATAAGATTCATAGATGAAGTTAAAATCATAGACTCATAGAATGGTTTGGGTTGGAAGAGACCTTAAAGATCATCTAGTTCCACACCCCTGCCATGGGCAGGGATAAAGTTGATTATTGTAAAAGTATCATGTGACACTGGCTGCCATCAGTTATGAGTAACGGAAGATGGACACTTCCTACAGAGCCATCTGCCATCATCCTGTCATCGGTCACTTTGAAAGAAAAGCACTTACAAGATCAAGGAATGGTTTGTTAATATATATCACAATCGGAATAATAATTTCTTCATATTTATTAAGGTCATGTTAATGTACTCTGCTGTACTAAAACTACTGATCTGGGAAAAAAAAAATCATAATTGTTCAAAATCCTTAGGAATCCCCAGCAGACTACACTCAGTGACCTAAATGATGTTCTCACTTACATATTTATGTAGACGAAACTGCTTCACTGAAAAACACTTGATTCTTCACACCACAGAGTAAGGAAGAGGCTTACTTTGGCCATCCAGTTTAAAGTATTAAATAGTAACATTTGCAGTTCAATATTTATATTAAAAAAACAAGGGCACGGATTATCTGAGAAAAGAACAAATTCCTCTTACTTTTATGAACTAATATCAATAAGTGCAGCACTGAAAGAATTGATTCCTTCCACAATTGAATGCCATTTCAGTCTGTGCCATGGCCTGTTTCACCTTTGTTGCACAATATAAACCGACCCCAGCTACATTTCTTCATCACTATTGGATTTGCTGTCTTGAAGAAAGTTTCTTTCACTCTCCCTGTGTTGTTTGGCAACAGAAGTTATGCCTAATAATTTTTCTGTCTTGCCTACATGTGCTTTTTTTTACAGTTTTCCTTGTCCCTTTGTACCCATTCCTCTGCAAGGATCGACCTGACATTTACTGATCTTCTATGTGTTATGCTGAGCATCCTGGTAAACTGAGAGTGTCGATAGAGTCAGTTTTCAGAGACTCAAGAATCTGCTCTCAATATATGCGCTGCTGCCACTTGTCCATTCAAAAGGGCTGGAGTATGCTTCTGCGCTATTCACTGTATTAGCCATGACCCAGGTTTTTATCCACGTCACAACTGACAGTTTAACATCAAACTCTCTTGCGAAAGTTATGCAGATAACAATCACTGTGAAAAGCAAAAGGAAGCTTTGCAAAGGAATATATCACAACTCAAATTCTTAAAAGCTATATCCATTCATACTTGAGCAAATATCAAGGATTTTTTGTGTAACGCAAGAATAATTACAAACTCTACATCTTGAAACTAGTCCTAAAATCATGAATACAACTTGAGAGCTGAATGATCTCATATTTTGCAAAGTTTGATTACTTCCATAAGAATTGCTAAGACTGCATATGAAATAACATTTAAAACTAAGTTTAGTTGGAGATGATCATAATAGTGAATCTACAATGCAGACAACAGCAAAGGGATTAAATTTCCCATACTGCCTGCACAGCAAAGACATGTATGTGACTTCCTCCAGGTCCTGTTGGGGGCAGTGATCCTTTTTCATCTGCTTGTTACTGCTTCTCTTCTGCTGTACACTTTGCCCTGTAATATGACAAAATTATTGGGTTTGCTTCCTGCAAACCCTCTGAAGATCTGAACGTGTAATAGGTCATCCCACTATATAACAACTGTCATTTCAGTTTACATACTAACTATATGCTTATGATCCTGACCACAGGATTTCTGAACTAGCTGTTTCATCTTCAGCTCTCCCACGTCTTGGGTCACAGCAAGAATATCGCCTTTGCAAGAAGCCTAAACTAAGTAAAAACACCATATAACTATCACAGCATCTTCACAGCAATGTTTCACTGAACCTGTTTCCTAATTGTTTGGTGCAGCTATCCATAGCATAGCCTAATAGGATGGTCAAGATGTGAAAAATAAAAGTGGGTAGTTAGGTATAAATCCTTCTGCTTCTGACTGTGCCGTGGACTTGTGTGATTCATAGCTTAAAGCCCCTGCTGCAGAACTGGCTACAGGTAGTGGATGCATATACTTTTTTTTTGTGACTGGAGAGTAACACCATAGGCTCAAAAAATGTCATAGGAAATCCTGCAGTCTTCAGGTGGAATAGAGAGTACTTAGTCACCTAAAAATCAGGCCTATTATGAGTCAGATGTTGGGTACCTAAAAGGTACAGTATCCAAAAATTATGATTGTTTTTGAAAAGTTACCCTCTATTGCCATGAAGCAATAAAAGATTACTGTGTAGTACTGTGGGTGCTCTGACACCTTGGTCAAATTTATGAAGAATATTTTGATCATATGAATAGGATAGTAGAAGATATGAAAATAATTATAAGCAACATTGTAGCTCTTATGACTAGCTATTTTTTTCATTCTAATAGTCTGTATTTTGTTTTCTCTGATGTCTTCCAGAATTAGTTTATTTAAAAGGTATTTTTCTTCCAGTCCTTTATCTTTATTCTTAGGAGGTTGGAGTTTACAACATTAATTTAGTCTCTCTCTCTCATGTTTTTCTCATCTTATTTTAGTAGTAACAAATTTTCCTCAGAAATGAAGCTTTAATGTCTTTTAACGATGTATCATTTACAGGAGAGTGCTCTGGTTGTAGCATATCCACTTCTGGTTTAATTAGACTGCTGCTCTTCTAGGTTCCTTTCATCTTTCAAAATATATCCTGCCATTCTCTATTTTTTCCTTGCACTACTTCTATCTGGTTTCTAATATTCATGGAAGTTGAAGAGCTTGCCCACTTTTAGTGTTCTTTGGCTTCAGAGAGCTTGTATACTAGCTCACAGATAACAAATGCTTGTAACAAACACACATGCTCAGCAAGCTCAGCTATTTGTTTTCCACAGAACAAAAGAAAAAAGAAACATGTATCAGGAATAAAGGAGAGGCTCTTTACAATAAAAGAGAGAGAGAGAGTTTGAATCAATTGAATTATTTATTTGGTAGTCCACTCTTATCTATACTAACATAAACTTTATCAAGTTTCTTTAACCCTGGAGACTCGTCATATGCTATAACATTAATGAGTTTCTCCACATTTTTGAATGTGCTTTGAACACAGTGTTTATGCTAATCTCCCAAGTGTCTGTTGATCACTATCTTCATTTTCTTAAGAACATCCAGAGTCACACTTCTCCCTCTCTTTCATGGTCAAGATGAAGCATCTGCTGCCTGCCATCTTCATTATCATCGTAAAGAATGAGAGTTTAAAAGCTAGAAGGCTATCGAAAGTGTGCAGGATGCACTTGAGAGATAAGTGTGCTGGAAAACTGGCAACCCGTGTGTACGCAGTTTTTTCTGGGCTATCTTTTCTTCTCTTCACTTGCCTTTTTTTTTTTTTTCTTTCAAAGAATTAGCTTTGGTAGCACTATTGTACAACTGATTAGTCGACACCAAATAGATGTTTATTTGTTTGTTTGTTTGTTTCTTGAAACTGGGACCTTTTATTCCATCTTCGTTTTTTTAAAAAAAACAAAGTCTCATCAAGGAAGGGGGAAGAACAGCTGATTTTTATGTTCTGAATCTTCCATGTTTCAGTTCTCTGTGATCTTGGTGAAAAACTACATCACACACGTTTCAAAGATTGTTACCATTTCTTAAAGTATTGATGGTTTCACTTCACAAATTAGAGGGGGCTGACTAAAGATGGTTTAATACCCTTAGAGTAGTGGAAAACATAAATCTACTCATTCCTACAACACTTCGTTAAGCAATGGCTCATATTCAGTTGAAGGCAATTTACTCTAAACTTTTATGTTTTTATGGTAGAATAAGCAAGATTTAACACCCAGAGAATCAGATTACTTTACTTATTTTAAAATTATTGGCAAATAATCTGAGATTAATCTCTACCTCTTTTTTTTTTATCTTTATTATAGACAGACACTAAATTACTGAATTCAAAGTGGCAAATCTGGACAGCTGTGTTAGATCTTTGGTCAGTGAATCCAGATTGTCCAGTTAAAGTCAGGGCTTCACTGCATTTTGTACAAAGATGCAGTAGGAGATTATTCAGGAATAAACACAGTCTAGGCGGGGAAAAAGGCAGAAGGGTGGAAGCAGTCCCTGCTTCACAGAAAGGGAACTGAAGCAGAG
Organism: Rissa tridactyla; assembly: GCF_028500815.1. Lineage (NCBI taxonomy): Eukaryota > Metazoa > Chordata > Aves > Charadriiformes > Laridae > Rissa > Rissa tridactyla. The sequence continues at coordinate 68,987,989 of NC_071497.1, read as the reverse complement.
GTGTGGTGATTTACCTAGAGTTACTCAGAGATTAGCAAGAGAAAGCAGCAACGTCCTGCACCTTCGTGTGCTCCTCCCTATAGGGACATCTTTATAGAATTTTTCATGGCACATGGAAAGAAAACAAAGGCCTAGAAAATGTGGAAGGCAGTTTTGCACAGGTTATGTAGGAAGGAAGGTGCCTCCCAAGTGTCTCATGTTTTGTTCTCTGTAATTCTGGAATGAATTCTACGTGGAATTTCTATGTTTCATAGCAACACTTAAAATTACATTTAACCAATCTCTGGCCAGATTTTTTCCTCCCTCTTTTTATGCACAGTTATTGAAAAAAAATTCTTAAAATTTTTTATGAAATATTTCCATGATTTTGGATAATTCTTTCAGAGATGCCAAATAACAGCAATTTGTTTCTGATAAAAGACACACCGTAGGATTGCTGCTTTCCAAATGCAGTCTGTTTCCAACTATAAACTGCTACCAGAATTAAGGGGGTTGCTGTCCCTAGATTTCAATTTTAATGTATAAAAGATCATACTATTTTTTACATATAAACTAGGTATAAACAAATCCCTTCTTTAAGTTCATCTTTGAATTATTGATAGTAGTGCTTTTCACAGCTTTTAAAAATCACTCTATAAGCGTCATTGGTGCTTTAAGTTTCCAAAAGAATTGAGAATAATTTATTTTTTTAAAAACACTCTACTTTCCACTTGTGTAAAATGAATGCTTATTGAAGATTAAAAAATATTATTAAAGGTCAACAAAGGCCTCCAACATTTAGGTTTCAGAAATGCTTTCAGAAAACCCATATTGAATTAAAAAGAGAAAGTGCGATTATTTTTTATTATTATTATTTTTCTACAAAAGAAAAAATACTATCCTGCAGGATTTGTAACCTAGTGGAATGTATGAAAAAGTAAAAAAAAAGAAGACAGGTAGTTAAGTCAAATTTGTGCTGCCTTGGATGTTCTAAGAATGTGTATCTTCTGTAAATGGAATTGAAGCTCTTTCTTATAAAAGTGGCATTTTTGTTACATGGAAGCTCAACCAGTATTCAAAAAGTATAATTCTCCAAGATGTTATGTTTCAAATTCTACCCCTTTTTCTCATTTTTGGGTGGGGCAGAGGGTGGTAGGAAAGGGGAGCAGGAATTCATTTCACAGAAGTATGTTATAATCTAAAGAACATTACCAGCCTCTCTAGAGGAAATCTAAAGGATGCGCACCTTAAAATGACACGTCATAAGCCCTTCAATCTAAAGGTCTTCATGAAGCTTACTCTTCTAGTATTAGAATCTACAGTGTTAGTTTATCCTGATGCCCTGTTTTGCTCTTTGTCTGTAACTGATAGAAAATAATACAGCTTTGGAGTGGCAAGGGTAGTTAACGTTGTTAATGACTCCCTTGCACTGTAGTGACAGGGCAATCACTACACAGCATAACTTATCTCTAAGCACTTTATGAAACTGCACTTTAGAATTGATTTTTATAATGAAGTAAGGAAAAAAACATAACCATCAGCAAAATCTGTTGTTATATTTAAGTGGTCATACCAAGTGGAATGCAATGCTACAGATCTGCATACAATGGTTCTCATTCCTTGTTTCATCATATATTTGCTCTTGGCCAATGCTGGCCTCAATTCGGGTCATGCTGACAATTAGGATTCGCTTTCAGCTGATGGCTGCTTTTTCAGTCATCACAATTAATTCCTCATTTAATCTAGTTTCTAGAGCCCTAATAATGGTATCTCTTATTAACATTATGAAGACTATGCTTTTATGCCTGGTCAAGAGTCAACCCCTTTTGCGGGCAATGATGGAGAATGTGGCACTTGTCTTACTCTTCTTGACAAGTTCTGTAGAGGAAAAAACACCAATGGCCCCTCAGAATAAACACCAATGGCCCCTCACGTGCGCTTGCATTCTTATTTTGGAGGATGCAAAGAAAGCAAAGAAACTGTCACACTCAGCTTTTGAGACTTTCCACATTGCTGTCTACCTGGATGAAAGCAGCAGACTTGTCAGTGACAAAGCAAAAAAGGAACTGAGTTCATGAAATGGGGATAGCTAAGAACTGTCATTAACTATCTTCCTAAAAAAGACCCAGAGCATGTGTCAGATTTAATGTTGGCCCAATGGATAGGTGAAATCTCGCAATCAGCATTAAGAGGGGAGAAATGAAAAGGAGAGAAGAGCTACTTACAATGTCTTGTTACCTGCATTGTTTCAATAAATTACACTGTTTCTTTGTACAGATGGTAAATGTTATCACATCTACACCTAACTATGCACCCAGTGCTGATGTTCATAACATGTCTCCTACAAGCTTAAGGCTGAACGATTTGTCATCTCGTTAAGCCCTTTGGAGACAGTTATGCCTCAGGGGGCTCAGTCAATCAACAGCAGTAGAGAAGAGCTGCATTTCAAATTTTCTTATTTATAGGACTTGAATAAGCAATGAAAGTGGGTGCAAAACACTTTTAAACTAAATATGCAATCATCATCATAACTTAGAATCTGAACACATGACATTCAAAGTTGAGCAAATTGCTTATGTTTCAGAAGACGCACCAGAGTTAATCGGCAATCAGAGACGGCTCAGCTGGTATGCAAAACAGGAATGGGGGTGAAGGGCAGCAAAATGACTAGGAAAATGGTGGAGATGAACAACTGAAAGAGGTTGTTCAATCAGTAACATCACCAGCAAAAGGTGCAATAATACAGTTGCCATCAATTGTCTTGTGTACATCAGCAGGGGAATACCCAGAGAAACCATGACTACAGCGTGGTTATACGCTATCCCAACAGGTACCGAAAGGATACTGCGTATAATGTGCTGTGTCGGAAAATGCAGAACTGGCAGATCAAGGCACACAGTGTTTTAAATTACTACCATACACATGTGATACTGGGGTGACCAACAGAAAGCTGAAGAACACTGCTTTGTAGGATAATTGACTTGATATTTCTGGGATTGAGATTTCAGCTTCTTCTAGTGACAGACTTAATTATGTCTGTCTGAGCTTTCAGGCCACAGGACCACAACGTTTTTCAGGCCCTGGATGTCTGGCTCCTGCAAGACCATTTTCATCTGTAAAAGATGAACGTGCTAAATAATACGAGATATAGAATGAGTCCTTTTGTACTCATGGTCCTCCCTGCACTTGGTAAACATGTATCCAGACCAAATATATTACACAGAGCATAACCCTCTTTGGGAAAGGCAGTGTTCAAACGGAAAGACTTTGCTGCTGCTGACCTTTCAGTGCTGCCAAGCACTTCCAACCCTTTTTCATAGTTCAGTTTTTATTCCACGTTAATATGGCCATGCAAAAAATGGGCTGGTCAATGCATTTTATTCCTGCACAGTTCTATTGCATGTGGTTTGCAGTGTTGAGGTGTTGAAGTCTGGAAGCAGTGGGTCATATCGTCAGACAATACACATCACTGTAGCTCTAGAGAAGTCATTAAGAAAAACCTTTTTTACCAGACAGAGAGCAGTACTCCTTACCCAAAATCTGTATCACATGGATTGTGATTTCTAAATTGACAGTAATAAGTTTTCTACTCAGCTTTTCTTCCTTTAAGACCTAGCCCATCTTAAATCACACATGTGCGTATCCTTACAATTTTAAATACTGACAGCTGCCATTTCTGTTATTGATTTCATCCTGCCTTTATTCTGCCTCAGTAACCTATTCTTGTGGAAATTATGTTTTATGACATGTCTTAAGAACACACAGGACAGCCTGTGCATATTAGTATAATTTCTCCTAATTTGCAAAAATCAGGCCCACATCTAAGTGATTAAGTGTGCAAAGACCAAAACAAATTTTTTTTTTTTCTGTAACTATTCAGGGTTTTAGGCTTCGGTGTCATAAATTACATCTGAATTATGTTTGTAAATATTACTTCTTATTTAGTAAAATGCTTGCAGATCCGCTCAGTATGAAAGCCTTAAGATCACGATTAGTCAGAGTTTTCTTAAAATCAAAATCTCAAGAGTTAAAATGAAAAATGTGGGAAGAAACTCTATTATTGCTATTGGAATACATATTTTCTCATAAAAGAATTTAAGATCAATTGTTCTAATCTGCAGGGAAAAAAAGTATTTCCTCACATTGCTAAATGTTATCTTCCAGTAAAGAAAACATGAATGCAAGACAGTCTGCTTTGGCACAGGGACAGTTCCACAAAGAGACATTCTAAAACAGGAACTGAGTACCTTATGCTAGAAATATTACTCAGCTGCCATAGAGGTGCCTGGAAAACTCCCAGTAATTTCAAGAGGAGTTGAATTTGGATGTATGTTTACAAATCATTGCCAAGAAATTTGATTAAGGAAAAATATTGGTAGAAAAATGTGTTTAATAGAAATGTCACCAGATGAGGAACACAATTGTATTTTTCAGTGAAGGGAAAACTTAATTATTACATCATTTCAACTGAAAAGGATTAACTAAAATACATTAAATATATAGGAAACATATTGAACAAGTGCAGTACATATAATCAGAATGTGCCCCATTTACAGGTCATTTACAGTTTGCTGGAGATATTTTTAAAGTGTCTATAGAGCATATTTAGAAACAAGTTCAATAGAGTAACAAATACATAAAGTCTTACACTTTAATGTCTTATAGGAATGCATAACAGGCATAAAGTTATTGCTTTAGAGGAGTTATTTAAGTATTAAACAGTTGTGAAAGAAAAATCAACTAGAAGTTAAGAATAAATACACGGAAATTGAAATACATGAAATCGCCCTGCTTTAAGACTGGAATTTAGCCAGCTGTGAAACAGCCTAGCACAACATATTAAAAAGTCAGCATTTATTCGCTGTTTAAATGTACATAAATTAGATTCATTTTCACAGTCATTTACAGATCTAGTACTGCCAGGATATATGTTGCTGTATGTTAGTATAACTTCAGATATCATTACAGTAAAATTATTACCTTTGGAAAGATGGCCTCTGTACTGCTGCAGGACAATTCCTAGTTTAGAACATAAGAAAATGGCATTGAATAAATTCTTAAATATTCTGGAACATGTACATTTAAGGAATGGTGAACATGTGTTATATATTCTTTCCAAAGAAACTACAGAGGACATCTATCTGCTACTGATCTTAGCTATAAAGCATAAACACTCAGCTTAAGTTTTTTCCACAGATGTGTCATATGGTCTTCTATTCAATACCTGTGTCAGCCACTATTGAAGTTGTTCAGCCTGGAGAAGAGAAGGCTCCACGGAGACCTTTCAGTACCTAAAGGGAGCCTACAGGAAAGATGGGGAAGGACTCTACCAGGGAGTGTAGTGATAGGATGAGGGGTAACAGTTTAAACTGAAAGAGGGGAGATTTAGATCAGACGTTAGGAAGAAATTCTTTACTCTGAAGTGGTGAGGCACAGGAACAGGTTGCCCAGGGAAGGTGGGGGTGCTCCATCCCTGGAAGTGTTCAAGGCCAGGCTGGATGGGGCTTTGAGCAGCCTGGTCTAGTGGAAGGTGTCCCTGCCTATGTCAGGGAGATTGGAACTAGATGATCTTTACGGTCCCTTCCAACTCTAACCATTCTATAATTCTATGATTCTATACCCATAGACCATACTAAGCGAAGCACACAAGAAAATTTCCTGATGCCTATACTTCCCTACATGTTGCCTTCCCTCTATCCCTGTGTTCCAGCTTACATACAGTACTTAAAGCAGATCTGATAGCAATTGACAGGAGTTTGCTAGCTATGTCATTTTTTTTCTCCTTTTATTATTTCAACTTGCAAGGTAACACTACCATATGGAAATCAGTTACTACCACTTATTTTTTAAAGTTTACACAGTAAGTTTCATAGCTCCCACATGCAGACCACATGCAGAAAGTAATCATCACCTAATACCGGGCATACTCTTTTGTCCCAACTCTCTCTCTCTCTCTCTCTTTCTCACACACGCACACACACAAGCACAGAGACCAGTATTGTGTCTGAGATGGAAGAATTAAAATCATTACCAACAATATTGTATGCCCATAAGTAAAGCTCAAGGGTTTTTTATTAAAAAACCCAATATGTTCAATGTTGCACGAAAAATGTTAGGCAAAACCACATTGCAATGTCCTCTGAATAATGTAATATACTAGAAAACCCCCTTCAAATATTATTTCAATCACTGGTATTGGATGATGAGCTCCATTTATTCTTCCTGTTGTCTAATGGTCCAACTATTAGAAAAGGAATCCAAGTTCCTTGCCACAACTGAGATAACACCATAGTGTGAAAATATGGCCTTCCGTTTACTTTTCTCCACTGTAAGCACTGAACATTTTTCATTCATATTCAGTAAGGAAGTACTCCCCAGGCATCCAAACCTCATACTCTGATTCCAGTTTGAGATTTGATTATCCACCTTAATCCCATTAGACACTGATCTTTTAAACAGCAGGAAAATTGCTGACAAAACGCCACAAAGAACATTAAAATTCCATTCACAGGGGGAATTTAATATTACAATTAGTTGCAGTAGCAACATAAGCATTGTAATTGTTTACATTTATTTAGCTACTGAGTGAGAATTAAAAAACATTGAAGGAAATATCAAAAGCAATTGTTCTATAAATGAAAAAATGGAGGAGGAAAGCACTACAATTTCAATTTCTAACCAACAGGCCTAAATTCTATTTGTTTCTAACTTAGGTGGTGTTGATAACTTTAATCTAGTTATTAGAAAATGGGATTTTTTTGCTTCTCTGCTTAAATGAAATACATGCATTTCTTCTAGAGTTATGTTTATCAGAAATAATCCCTTAAACAATTGTGTGGTTTAAGGAAATCTGAAGTTTTTCATCATTTGGGGAATCAACCTGGCAGCAAATGCCTAAGGCCCATTTACAAAACCAACTGTACTGGAGGGGCTCTCATCTCTTCTTCTCTTTACTGAATCCCTTTATTCCAAGACAGGTGCATCTAGCTCTACCTCTTTCCCGCCAGGTGTTTGCCTATCCATTTGAAACAACCTCTAATGATAGGGATTCCACAGTCTTCCAAAGCAATCAGTTTTGGTGCTTCACCCTCATTACTGCTTTGACTTGTATCCCCAATGTCTAACCTAGATTTCTTTTGCTACGGTTTAGGCCACGACCTCTTTTTCTGTCCATCATGGTTATGAACAGTACATTTCTCCTTCCTATGTGCATATTTGAAGGTCACAATGCTCAAATGATGGAATGGGCAGACAATAACCTCATGAAGCTCAACAAAGGCAAACACAATGTCCTGCCCCTGAGGGAGAGTACCTTCATACATCAGCGCAGTATGAGGCCCATCTGGCTAGGTAGCCAGGACTTGGCAATCCTGGTGGATAATGCCTTAAAATTTAGTTCGTCCTTTGTTTGTCTAATCAGCTCTTTCTGGCGATGTGTTTGTGTATGAAAAGGAGTTACTGAGTAGACATAGATGACTATTCTGGGAGGTGCGCAGTGGAAGAAGAAGGGGCAACAGTTATGAAGTTGAACAAGGGAAATTCCAGCTGGACATACAGACCATTCTTCCCTATGAGAGTGTTTAAACACAAATGGTTACACAGAGAGGTTGTGAAATCTCTGTTCTTGCAGGTTGTGAAAACTCAGCTGGACAAGGCCGCAGGTGACCTGCTTTAAGTCTGAATTTATCCCTGCTCTGAACATTTCAGTTAGGAATATGAAGTTCTAATAATAACCTTCAGCCAACTAGTAACAAGTGAATTAACATCCAGAAAATTCAAATGCTTTTGAAGGAAACATATAATATTAATACACTGGAAAGCAGACAAAAGCCAATAGTCTGAGAGCCTTTAACATGCTGAACAAATGCACAGAATTCCATTTACCAATATATACATATTCCAAGGTATTTTATCCATAGTGCACAATGTGCCTTTTGACATTATCTTATAGCTGTACCGTCTATCCTTGCAAGCCGTTCCTGCACACTTTTCTATGAAATGTCTTCCAGTTCTGCAAAAGCAAGCCCTCAACGTGTTGTGTCATTGTTTTCAAGATTCTGTTTAAAAAAAAGTCACATTTAACAAAACAAAAGAGGTTTTTAATTAATTATTTGCTTTTCTGTGACAGTTGAATTTTTTTGTTTCCTTATTTTTTTGTGTTTTAAGACTGGCTACTTTGACAATAAGCATCCATGCAAACAAGTGGAAAATGTAGTAGTTGAAAGGAAACTCACAAAAACATGCATAAGTGTGTGCAAGTGTGAATGTAAGAATACACATTCACAGTGATGAGAGTTAGTAAGCCATCTTTAGAAGGATTATTAATGTGAACAGTAAAATATTCAGTAAACTATTATATTTTTCAGATTTTTCTGTGATAAGAAGCAGCATTTTGGATCTAGTGTATTAACCTTTCAGAAGAAAGGCTTAACATCATTCCTGTTTTTCCTACTCAGCCTTTTTGAAGAAGTATATTGTTTCTACAAACCCCCTACTGTATCGTAAGAAATCCATGCCATATTGCAAAAGACTTTTTTGTTTGTTTCCTGCATGCATCTTTGGGTTGGAGAGGGATCACTATTTATTTTCATACAATGTTTTCACTATTATATGAGAGGAAAAAAAGAGGAGAAAATCGAACACAGGTGTAAAAGAACCTATGAGAGATTTTATTCTGAATTGCACAGATTATTTTGCTGTGTCTATTCTAAATTGTATTTTACCAGACCTGGAAAAAGATAAAGGAAAAGTCCATCATGCAGTCTCTTCCTCCTGTTAATATTTTAGAAGATACATATTGCACAGATGAGGCTTACATCCCTTCCTTGAAAAATCCTTTCTGATCATAAAAAGTATTTTAAGATGCGAATATAGGAAAGACCTGCGTCAGTGTGCCATCAGTGACCACTGTTGACCAGAAATGAAAAGCACCAGATAGGCAGACATTTGCTGCCCTCTTTTGGAACGTGTAAGTGAAGATTCAGCAGATGATTCAATGTGGGGAGGTTTTTTTTTTTTTCAGATGTTTCCATTTACTGCATTGCTCATAATCAATCTATTTTCAGTCAAATACTTGGCTCACAGAATTAAAAATTCATTTTTGGGTTAGGCACTTCAACTCCTACCAAAACAAAAAAAATTTGGAGAGATGGATTTTTCTAGTACACGGGACATATGGATTCACTGAACACATTCTTTAGTACCTGAGTAATTACGCATTTCTTTTATTGGATAAATCTCACATTTTTTCTGTTAATTTTAATAAAAGGGGTTTTTTGCAAACGTGCAAAGTGAGTGAAGTGTCCTTGAAAAATAATAGAATTGGTCTTTCTGTTGTAATAGTAAAAAGAACTCATAAAGAGTGGTAACGTGTCTTTATTAGTAATAACTCTTTATTCATTATTTATTCTTTATTTATTCTGCCTTCACTTTGACCTGACAGACATGTAACTGAATATTAGAACTAAGAATCAAATGAGATGCAGCATAAGGTTTTAATCTGAAATAATACAGAAGTCTAAGTAGCTTATCAAAATTGTCATCACCTACAAACACAGCAGGGAAATTATCAGCAAGCTATCAGGGACCCTAACTGGGGCATTAGGACAATAGAAACAGGATATAATACCCATCAAGGTCATCGGAACTGTACTAGAAAAAACAGCTGTTTGGAAAGAAAGCAAGAAGTGTTTTGAAGCAGTTATGTTGCTAAAGTAAGGAGCTTCTGCTAAGTAGGACAGGTTGCTAAAGATAACATTACTGTATGCACAAAGAAAAGTCCATTTACACTACAAACAATCACTGTATACATAGGTTAATCTGTACCAATGTTTTTTCCTGGATTTTTTTTAATCATGATTGTAAAAGACAGACACCATTTTCACTACCTTTTAAATTTTTGGACAGGAAAACATCAAGCAAATTAAATTACTCATTTTTATTATTAATAAATACTATCCTGTAACATTTTTATACATGGTAATTGTTTAAATGCTATGCTTTCATTAACACGCTATGTGGTAAAAACAGAATACGGCAGTTCCTATTGTGATCACACTCTCTATAAAGGCAATTCTGAATAGACTTCTTTAAAATCAATTCCCTATGCTATGTGACAGCACTCAACCCTGAAACCGGGTCTTGAGTCAGGTATTCTCCATGTTTAGGTAGTAACTATTGGACTTTCATGCAATGCTGTTTTATGTCTAGAACAGGCTCTTTCAAGCTCCAAATCAAAATTCTGATAGGAGTTTAAAATTTGTGTCTCATTTGTCATCTTTCTGGTTCTGAGTTACAGAATACAGCTACTGGGCTGTGAGACTCCAGAAAGAATTATATTGCTTGGTGTGATTTCTGTCATTGAGATTACTAACGTAATTTAAATGTTTTATCAACATCATCAAATATGAAGAAGAGGATTTTAAGTGACTGTATATCTTTTAGAAGGTAACTATAAGCTGACAAATTCGATATGTTCAATGCAATGGCTCTACAGTCCCTATCCAGTGAAGTATCATTAAACAAAGCACTTATATAGTACCTTTCCAAAACTGGGCTTACTTCATAGAGAGGAAGTTACATAGATACATAGCTTGCTTAGATTATATACACTGTGGAAGTATTTCTTCTCCCTTACTTACCTGTTTATTAAGCTTTCAACCTTAGAAAGCTTTTGGCTGTAAAATACAAAATTACAGTGATACATTACATGTTTTTGCAGTATAAATATATCTCTCATTGCTCAGAAGGACCCAGGAGCCAGATCTACCCTTACAATTACTCTGTCATTTTCATTGTTGATTCTGGACCTAGTGGGATTAACAGTGTATTTTTCTGTCCACCTTAAAAATTTTGAACCATTTCATCTGTTCCACATTTTGCTTTTTACCACAGACTTTTTTGTAGTTACCAGCTATCAGGCTTAATTAAACTTGAACACCCATCTCCAAACTGAGAATATCTCTAAAACGTTGTTTTGGGAAACCTGAAGCATATTTTTATTGCCCACCCTGTTACTGTTAACCATGTTTAATTACCGTTCCTCATAATGTGTACATAAACACAGGAGCAGAAGCAATCCTGACCAAAATACATAAGGCCATCAACAGCACAGGGCTTTAACAAATCAGTGGATTCTTGTACTTCTTGAACAGTGCTTCCACCTCTGCACTGGAAACCCCCAAAGAAACATTCCAAAGAAACTCTTCTATAGATTCAAGTAGAAAAATCCAATCTACCTAGTACATGTGACACTACACATGACGTCTTATGTTTCTCTTCATGCACTAAGATTTTTTTTTTTCTGTTTTGACAAAAAAGAAGCATGTATTTCAGACTGAATTATTTTTTTAAAGGGAGATTGTTTCAGTTTGGTTTAATCTGGTAACCCAATTTCATGCTTATTATTCACAGAAGGATTCAGAGAATGCTGGATAAGTCTCTGTTATCATCTTTAGAAACTCAGTGAATAATGTTAGTCTAAGGCTACAGCATAAAAAAGTACATTTCACCTACCATAAACATGGTTCTGTCTGATACTGATCTAATCCTTAAAGTCAACAGAATATTTCCCAACATTAAGAAAAAATTAATTTGTTTTAAGTGGAGCCTGCAATGATTTATCGGTCTGTCAGCAGCCAATATTAGAATTCTACCAAAGCAGTTTTATCAGATGCTATAATAGAAGACAATTTTTATTTATCTTTTACTTCCACTTCACCTGCAGTACAGGAATTTGAAAATTTTCTCAGCCATAACTAGAGTGTAATTTCTGCCAATGACGCTTCCAAATATGCAATCAGTCATTGTCATCCATAAACTATGATGACTTTAAAAAACGGTATATGGGGAAGAGAGTTTAGGAGCCACAGTACTGATGATCTTGGACAATAGATCATTACAATGTCCTTCAAGGCTATGAGTGGAATGGCTCATCTACTGTCTCTACAATTCCCTATATAGCTATTCAGTTGAACTGATTGTGATAAAGAATTTGTACAGGTGGCATTAGAGTTTCCATAAAAGTTCTTAATAGCTTATGTTACGGTGGCTGTTACTAACCCTATTTTGAACAGATCTTTCCAGCTATACCTGCAAAATTCATAGTTACACAGATGCATTTGTAAAAAGCCTACTTTTGTGTTTGCACATAAAATCTGAGTGTATGTATTTCTACACTTATGGATTTGCACTTTTTCCTGGAGAGATGATGAATGTCATAATTACAGCAACAGCATCTACAGCTAGAATAGGCTTAATGTTAACCTGACAGGTTCAGATTTTACTTCCTTTCCTCCATTAGCCAAATATAACATGAAACTTTTAAAACATGTAATAACTATTATACCATAACATATTTTGATTTATGTAGTCTGTATCAAAGCTTTCCCTGTTCCTATCAAAAGCTTGCTTTTTTTTCCCTCAAAGAGATTAATTGACTTCACAGTTTAATTTACTTAAACCATAAACGGCTTGCTCCCTGATTGCTGCTTAATAGCAACCAGATTTCAGAATTCACGCAGACATAAGGATACCATATATACGAGAAACTTGCACACCTTAGCTCTTTGATTAGCATGTGTTCATATCATGAGGGTCATGCCTTTTAGTAGTTTCAATAACCTGACAGAAGTAAAAAGGACATATAGAATGCACTTGCAGGGGATACATGATGAGTGCTGTTTCATCATATGTGCAGTATGAGCTGTATCTCTCTCTAGAGATCTTCAAGGGTTTAGGATAATAGGAAGGCAAAGAGAGACAGAGAGAGGTGAACCACAGCTGTCAGCTTTTCTATTCTCAGTTCTAGTTTTCTTAAGGGGTTTAAAATTGTCACTATGATCGAAAGCCTAGCACTTAAGACAGCCCCCAGGCAGCCAGAGGACAGTAACATTTTCGTGTTTAGTGCCTCCTATCAGAATTCATAATATAGACATGTCCTATCACTTCCACCATTGCAGCAGTTCCTAAAAGGGTATAACGGATATTAGCAAATACATGTGCCCATTAAAAACATGTGAAAATATATGCCAGTATACTGAGGAATACCATTTACATGTACAAAACCTCTGAATGTCTAATTCTGTCCAGCTGCACTGTGCAAAGGCAACTTCACAGGATTTTATGTTCCTCTTTCCCAGGAAAGAAATGTACCCACAACATTGGTTGCTATTCCAGTCCCTCTACATTGGCAACCTGTCTGGCTTAGAAAACTTATCTGCTGACCATCCTGCTTTGAAAGACAGCTATCCATCTCCATATCAAGCTGTATCTGGACATAAATCATAGCTCAGGCTAAAGAAGCTATCCAAGCATGTTACAGGATAAAATTTCTGAGACATTTGCTAAAGCTGTTTGTAAGAACCCTTCCTAGCAGCTGTTGACTTTGCAGTTTTACATTGAATACTACTCACTCCGACAGGGTTCAAGACAAAACTCACATTTGTTTTGCAACCAAACATAAAACAAGAAAGACGGATAATAAGGAAAAGATTGATCAACTCTCAGGTTTTTTGGCTTGTATTCCTAGCCTACTGTCAGAAAAAACCCAAATGTTAGGACAATATTCCCAGAAAGCAAAAGTTTTAATCTGCCTCTGAGCTAAATGCTTTCAGACAGAGGGGAAAAGCAAGCTGAGAAAAAGACTAATGTCAAGAATTTGACCTGCACAAAATTCTTCAGAAAAAGATGACTTGATCCTTTTAAGAGTTAAAACTCTTAAAAGGATATAACCTTTTATCAATATCATAATTGTTTTGAAGAACCTTCCTTGAGAAAATTCTGAAAAGGAGAAAATTACAGGCAGCCAGTTTTAACATGCTTGTACTTCAGGGGACTTTTGATTACATGTTGACTATGCTGTTATTCCTTGGAAAGCTTCTTCATCAGAAGCCATAGAACATGCATCCCATGGAGCGAAATAGCATTTATTGACCTTTCTGATGGCATTACTCATGGCCTAGCCTTGGCCACTCATCTCCTGGATCATTCTGATCAAATCAATTCAGTGTTCTCCTCAGAGACGCAGTGACAATATTACCTCCCTTGGGAAGCTCTCCAGCATCTCCTGATGGTAAAGAGACTGCTATGTTGTAATTTACACCCTCATCAGAACCTGGGTTAATTTTTTATTGATTCCCCGTGAAAGTAGCTGTTGGGACTTCCAGCTTTCTTTCCAACATTCTTTCAAATTTCAAGTTACTTACACTGAATCAGATAATACATCTTTCCATATGTCTGTACAGCAACTGACACTGAGATATTTGCAACCTGATGGAGTACAACAGAGAGTCAAATGACAGTAACACATAAGGTTAGTGATGACTTTTGCAGTCCTGTATTAGGAAAGAAAACTGTTCCTAAGACTTCTGATTTTCAGAGTAATTGTTGCTCAAACAAAGCAGGCCTTCCCATTTCACAGACGTGTTTAACTCCTGTCTTGGAACAACAGTTGGCCATTTGTCAGAGTAAAAATCCTAGAATCACTGTGTGAAACTGTTGGTGAAAAGGAAATCATGGTAATTGAGGTACAATGTCTATTTCAGCGCCATTTGATTTTCTGGTTTGTATGCATTTGCTAGAGCTAAGTGTTGTGGTACCTGGTGTCCTTATTGACTTATTTCTTTCACAACATGTTAGTTGTGATGTGATATAACAAGTTATGGCACAATAACGCGCTACAATCCAGTACATAGGAAACTTCACTGAAGTGCTCCTTTTCCCTTCTACAAAGCTCAGACCATCTGACACCTTGAGTCATCTCAACTTGAACGAGTAGATGACATTGCAAGGCAAACGGATCTCTAATGTTATTACAGGATTTGAAAAGGCAAGCACGTTTCTCTAATTCTACATAGACATACAGAAAAATTAAACTATGAAGTAATATGTTGAACAGCCAAACTGTAAAACTTTCACCTTGTTGGAGAAGTTATGTCAGAGAATTTTCTTGTCTTAGACTGACATTATACAACCTTGAAACTAAAAAATATCATGAGAGAAAAGCTCTGAACCTGTCTTTTCTGGGTTCCATCATAGTAAATCACAAAAAAATATTTCTGTAATAAAATATATATTTAAAAAAAATCAATCAAATTATATAGTTACCAATTAAAAAGGCCTCACAAATCCATATCTTTGAGGTAACTGTGTGAGAAAATGAGTGACATAACTGTCATATCCTTTGAATCAAACTTCTTATAAGAGTATATCAAACTTCTAATGATTTTAATAAAGTACCAGGAGGCTTATGTATTTTCACTTGATTCAAAATAAACCTATGGCTTGGTAAATCTGGGCAGAGTTTCCTGCCCTGCTCTAAATTCAAGATATGTAGACTCTTGGTGCTTCAGTTCTCCATTGTTAAAATGGAAGTAAAAGTCTCTTCTGTCCTTTTCAGGATAAGTAGTGTCTAAAGAACGACAGTTTCTCCCCCATCCTACTTGATGCAGCCCCAATTGCTCCAAACAATGAGCCCTCAGTGTTATATGGCAAGGAACGAGCGTAGCAGTGCTCAGCCTCTCCCTTGCAGAATCTTGCAGAAACACTGCATGGATGAGGGAGTTACATAAAACCAGCGCATGGCCTACTTAAAAATCAAAGCCAGGGAGATGCCCTTACTTAGGTCTAGCATTTGCAAGCCAGCTGGCATGGAGCTCTTAGGAACTGGCAAAATACAGCTGTGTCTCTCACCATTGAAAATATCATGAAGTTGTTCCTTCTCTAGTTTTTCCAAGCCCTAAGTGATTGATCCTAGCAAAGCTAGGATCCATATTGCAATTACCTTCTTTCACACTTCTATCAATTAATTTTTATATTGATTAATTGGAGTTTCATATTTACATTTGGTAAGGAAAAAAACACAAGGAAAAAATATTATTACTTCTTTCCTTATGGAGCGGGTCAGCTATTCATTCTTTGAATATTCAGCACGGCATTTCTTTAATTTTCAAGAATACATTTGGATCTCATTATTGAATTCAACCATCAATTATATGCAATTATTTTAAAAGCACTCTTTTATCATGATATAATATTTTTATAGTGACATACACAGAACAAGATCCCACTGTGCTAGGGACTGCAGAAATTTACCACAAAAAATACGACATGTATGCATGCACAACTACAAGATATATAAAGAAGGAATTTGTTTTTAAACTTATTCAGAATCCCCCATTACAAACATCTCCTTTTGTAATCCTTTAAGAAAGAGGTCTTCCTTTCAATTCTCACAGCCTGAAAGCATCCTGGACACGTGAAGTGAGTGGAGAAGTGCTCATCTTAGCATTCTAGAAAAGAAGAGGTCTATACACACTTTTTGCATGTAAGTTGAAAGCAATGTGAGGTGCATTAGAGTGTAAATTCTAATGGAATTGTGAAGTTTAAAGCTATTATATCTGGAAAATACCCAGGGTACCTATGGAAGCCCTTTATCCCTGTTCATTAATATTACTGCAGTAGCATACAGTCTAAAAGTCTCAGCTGATGGTTCAGAGCCTCGTTATGCAAGGCACTGTACATGCAGTGCTGTAAAAGCTTCCAGTCGAGACATGTGAGAGGCTACTGGCAAAGCTATAGACTACAATAAAAGACAAAATGGGAGAACTGGAGTAGGAGCTCTAAAGAAAGAACATAGTGTCATGTGGCCCAACTGTAAAATAGAAAAATTGCATGTAATTATTTCCCAAGCTGAGTGTGATGATGTGAAAGGGAAGAACTAATGATGATGCACTCTGCTTGTTAGAGGTTTTTCCTTACAGAAGCTCAAGGTTACAAGTGCTCTTCACTCAGATTATTCTTTTTTCTTCCTTCCCCTAGAAATGTGTTGGTTACAAATAAATTCTGTACACAGGGAGTTAATAACACTCCAAAGATGTTGTGAAATAATTTTAGTTACTAATGCCAGACATACAGTCTTGGCAATATTTTTTTTCCTGACTTCAAGCATCCTGTATTGATTGATTAATTATTCTACCAATGAACTAACAAATATTGACCTTATAGAGTTGAGCAGCATTTAGCCAAAAGTCAGTAATCTACATCGATCACTTAATGGAACATCAAAGCTCAGCATCTCTGACAGTTTTATGTCATTCAGCAAAAATCTGTCTATGCTTTGATGATACCTTGACCTTTCTTATTAGGCATCCTTGGCAGAAAACTAAAAGCAATAATAAAATTAAACCTGTGGATAATGCTTTGCTATCTGGAGTGAAACAGTCACTGCTACAGGATGCTCCCTGCAGATTTACCTACCAGCAGGGGTAGCATTTCTTTTCTGAACTAAAAATATCATTTTCTCATTATATGATCGGGCAGCATGATAGACAAATGTAATTTTACCACATCAGAGTATTAGGAAAACAATATGAAGAAAACACTGGTAGATGTATTCTAAAAAAAACCAAACACCACCACATACACACAACTTTAGAATAGAACTGTGAAGCCTGTAGCCCTCTAAACAGCTAGGTATCTGTCTATGCAGCTGTCACAGCAGCAATTTAGTTCAGCTTTGTCTGTGCACAAGACCTGTTACTAACGTCCCTGATCAGGTACAGAGAACAGAGTTATTACTAACAGTCCTGATCAGGTACACATAATGCCCTTGCTAAGCTTATTTACCCTGCTTCTGGGGTATGTTTTCCACCTCTAATCTGCGTTTTCACACACAGCAAACATTACAATCACTTACGACTGCAAGCATAGACATACCCCGAGGGGATTGGTGGGGTGCAGTAGCAGCTGAATGGGGAAGCTTTCTCACACAGCTTCTCACTCCAGAGCAGCAAAGACTCCTAAGCCTTCACTCTGCACTAGTGTCTAGCACCTCAAGCCAGATTACCTCACTGCTTCAAGGTAACTCATTGCCAGTCATTAGAGTGGTGAAATATCAGTAGCCGCCCCAATACTATTATAGTCAGGAGTAAGCTTCATACCCACGCAAAGCAAATTTTTTCTGCAACCAGCCCTGGATGACAGGAGGAGTCGTACATTGACAAAGAAAGCATCAAAGTTAAGCTGGGATAGATGGAGAAGATAAACGATTGTCATCTTAATTTTTTAACCCCAGCAACTGAAGTTGTTCCTCCCTTTGCAAGAAGCAAGTCTAGAAAATCCCCTTCTTCCAGTTTTCACAGAGAACTCTCTCTAATTTCCTTCTTTTTATTACTCATGTACCGCTTGCGTAGAATAAGGTGCTGTAGAAAGCACCTTGGCAACTGGCATTTACTTAGCTAAGTGACTCATGAGAGTCAGGTGACAGGTGACAGGTTTCCACACTTTGAAACCCATTGCTTCACTAGGCTGCCTTACAGGCAAAACTAGTCCAGCCATCCCTTCCCCTAACTTTCAAAGCAGTTATTTAGATCCCAATCTAAAAAGGGTCAATATACAGCACAGTCATGTCTCCTACTTAATACTGTTGCAGAAACAAATATGTGAGTAGGGCCCATCTGTATTATAAGAACTACTGTGAATTCTATAGAAAGCCAAAAGAGACAAAGCAAAGACTTTCAGTCCCAAAGCTTGGGAAGGTTGTATGATCACAACAGTCTGGTTGTAGAAAGTCCTGATTTTCAAGAGTGACAAATAACCAGCAATCGTTATGCACAAATCCTATGGGCTAAACACACATTCAAGGATAAAACATATAAAGAAGACTTAGTTTCTGCCCAAGCCTTCTAACTGTTAAAGAAAAACAATGATAAAAGGGAAAAAACACTGCTGTTTTTTACAAAAATTCGGAGATATTCTGTGTTCTAGTTGCTCAAAACCAAAAGTGTACTGCTTTTGATATTCAAATTCATTGTGTATGGAGATATACAACTCCCCATTTGTTTGTTTCTATTACGTTTAAGTAAGACACCTTATTTAGGAGTTTCAACTGAAATGATGGCATGGAGCAGAACTCTGGAAAACAGACAGCCTGACTTCATGAATCATCTATAATCTAGAATAATACCTGAACACTTTACCACACACCATGTAGATGAAATTGTATGTTATTATTAGTATCTGGAATAAAGGACATTATTTGTCTACTGCCCTACAACAGATATTCATGTCCACACGTTCACAAACACACACTCGCACATACACACACTCTTCCAGCTACAGAACTGAAGAGATATATTATTTAAAACCACTTCCAAGTGATGGAGGTATTTTTTTATCACCCTGCAATCTATAAAATATGCTTTGTGCACAGAACTATATTGAGTAGGGAACTCAGTCTAAAATAATTTCTGTTGTTTTTCTTTTCTTGAGTGTTAATTTACTTTTAAATATTCTAGACATACCCTCTTTAAAATGGTACATTCTGTTTCTATTTTACTGTATTCAGCAATCAGTGTCGATTACTCTTGGTAACCATGGCAACAAGGCAGCTAACTGTTCTTAAATCTTCATTTGTCCACTACTTTTACAAAATACTGTACAGCTAAGAATGCTTTCTTACTAAAGACATAGGGAAAAGCTGGAAGAGAGAAATGCATAACCTCCTTTAACTAATAATATGGTGGGAATATGTTCTGTAAAATAAACATTTATTCTCTTTGGGATTTAAACATTCTTTAGGGTTCTATAATAATAGCAATTTCAGAGTTTTCAGGATCTTCAGGGTTTCGGTGTTGTTCCTTTCTTGTCTGTACTTTAAATCTTCACAGAGGATCTCAGGGATCTTTTCTGATATTAAGAGTTTGCCTTCTGTAATAGTTCTGCTTCTGGATTACAAGTAGTAGCCTAAAATAATAGTTTGAGAGTCTGGCACAAGCGTAGTTCTTTGATTTCTTTTGACAGCCTCAGAGGTTAATAATCTATACAATGATACAGAATAATTTCAGCTGCTTTTGTGGTTCTCATGAGCTCCGGTCCAGACATAAAAAAAAGAGTCTTATTTGTGTAAAGAATCATGAATTTGGGATGGATATGATAGATCAACATGCAGAGAAACTAAAAAATGCCATCCCATGAACTGCGAAGGCTGGAGAAAAGGTTGTGTTTTCCTATAACCATGTAAATCTGTAATGAGTTATCAATAAAGCAACCTTCAGGGAAGGAAAAAAAATGAACAATTCTGTGGGTCTGTTCTCTTTGGAGACAATAGAAATCCCATTTCTTTTTCAAATAAAAAGCACTGAAAAAGGTTAGGCATTTGGGTTTTTTTTTGTGAACTCCTTAGGAATACATTATTTTTCTGTCATTGATGATACAATAAATTAAGCAAGCTTTGTTGTGATGTGTGTGAAAAATTTCACAATGTTTTATAAAAATACATATATGCTCAAGGTAGTATGTGTGCACATACAGCAAAGATAAAGCAGTCCAGTGAGCCAACCACCTTTTACCTTCCTCGTCTTCAGATATCTGCTTCCAGACTCTCTCCTTCTCCCAGTCCTGCACTTTCTACCACTGTGCATTTCTCTAACAAATGTTTGGTTTCTTTTCATATAGAGAGAAATATTTACACGCACACACACCCCGGCTGCCTTTTTTGGAGCAAAAGTGTTACCTTCTGCACATGAACCTACAAAATGTCAGCTTGCAAGACAAAGGACTGACAAAAACTACAGTGAATTGAAATTGGCCTTTCAGAATGGAGGATTTTTTTAACCCTAACCAGGCATTGCTGTACGCTGTCCCTAATAAACCTCGTAGAGTGCTTCAGATTTGGTTAGTAGAAAAAGCACTTGTAGTCGTAGTGTCTCGTGATACTTTTGTCTCCGCAGGCAGAGCCATAGCTGCCTGGCAGCCCTATGTATAGTCGTGTTTTACCTATACAATATAGTCAAATGGGGAACTCTGCACAGAAATGGGGCGCACTTTGGGCATAGGGTACTAATAGGCTTGAAGATTTGTTCCCAATTATTCTCTCTGCTTTTTTTGATTTTTTTTTTAAACCTTCTGCCGCGGTTATTGAAAGTAGCTGTTAAGTCAAGCAATAATTGCTTTCTTAGTATAACAAATCCACATCCTATATCTTTAACACAAATATGGGCATGCAATAGGATGTCATAAATTGCACAGCTGCTGTGATTCTGCTTTTGGTAAATATTCAATCTAAGTGCAGTCCAACTCTGAATGAGCACCCAATTCTTGTGAAAAGAGAGACTGCCTGCCTACTACTCCAGTCTTCCAAATCACATTACACTAACTCCTTTCCAAATGTAAGTGTAACCATGTCTCTCATAAGACTTTGATTTCATTTACCTTCATCAGAAATGCTTTCTCTGTGACGTAAGGGTTAAAGAAAAACATATTCTGATAATATATAATTTCTATTTACTAAGTTTTTTTTTTTCCAAAGGGAAGTAACTATCTATGATGTTGTCAGGCCTGTTACCATTACTGTCCTACATTTGGTAAACTGAAAGGAATATCAGTGTTTCCCATCTACCAAGTGCTCCCTTATGTAATCTTTCAGGGAAAATTTTAAAAGTCCAGCTGGGCTATAGCTGAACCTTTTTCTATCACTGCAGCTGAGATGAAGGCATGAAACATAATGGTAAAATGTACATTGGAATGAAGTAAAAGGCCACTATAACACTGCCATTGTCATACCATTACAAGGGTTTTATAATGTACAGCTACTGCTTTTCTCAATTGACATCATATAGGGCTCAACTAATGGAAAGAGACATGGAACATAATGCACCAACTAGATGCTGGACAGGAAACAGTAAATGGATCATGAATCCAGCCCCCCCAGCTAAAGCAGTCAAAACTCTGAATAGCAGAGAGACTAATGTTTTTAGCCATTTTCCCTTCCAGACATAAGCCAAAAAAACACAGCACTGAAGTGTTTTCGTTATCTGGCTGCCCACCCTATCGTGAAAGCCAGCCAGCCATGCTCAAAAGCATTTCCTTTTAAATGAATCATGGCAATACAATAAAGATGCAACATGCAGATTAAGTTCAAATCAATGACAGAAGCCGGGGCTCACATCACTATGTTCCAAAGTGCAAAAATTGCTCACAGTCAGAGAAAGTTCATCCAATAATGTGCCACAGGGGGTGAACAGAGAGCAACACGCTGAGTTCAGTGTGATGGCCTTGGTGCTACTGCTGTTCTCTTAAGCAACTTTTGGAATTTAGTAAACCTGTCAGCATTGATAAAATTTTCACCCGTACAGGATGATGGCTGTTTAAAGCAGTAAATCTCCTGCTACATCTTTTTAGCTCTTCGGCTAAGTTACATACTGTAATCATCAGGCTTCAGTTCTCCAGTACATGAATAAACCGTGCTTTACAGCACTGCTGGCTTTGGATGCTATGAAAAAAATCTTTATTTAGAAAGAGATAATAATTGCATAATTCTCTACAGGCTGGAAGCTTGTGAATTTTAAAAGAACTGTGGGGTTTACCTATAGTTTTCCTCAAGAGCTTGCAGGTTTCCTCCAGTACCAGAAATATTTTTTTTTTTGTTCTACAAGCACATCAAATTGAGCTCATGAAATATCAATTTCTCTTTAAGCCTCTCCCTAATGCAATTGCTGAAGTCTGCAAAAGACAGTGCTGGGAATGAACCAAAGACAGAACTCCATAGTCAAAACCAAAGTTCTCAGTTGATTTATTTCATAATTGTTTTTGACTGACACTATCTATATCCAAACTCTCTTCCAGGGTCTCACAACAAGAGTAAATACAAACCCCATTTCTTCAAATTTAAAATCAGGCACTTCAATGCTAAAGACCTTAGTAAATTGCTTGATTTTTCAAAGGTGGTCAGAACATAAAAGCTGTGTCACACCTGATTCTAACCAGAAAGTTTTCAAAATTTGGACCTTAACTAGAAGGAAGTAATGATCTAAATAAAAATAATAATGGCACCGCTGGACCATAATGACTGTCATATATGCTGCGATTTCCCAGAAGCTATAAACTGAACTTTTTGTTTGTCCCTAGAGCTAATTAAAGGGGAGAAAACGCAATTCTTTTTGTTAATAAATCTCTCTCTGAATGTTTTCATAATAAAATAAATTAAAGATAAATAGCACCACCATATTTCTTTTAAAGGTATGTTTTATTTTCCAAGAAGGAAAATGGGGTCTTCCAAAAAGAAAGGAAGGCTTTTTCTTTCAGAAAACTACCGTGTTTTCTTATGCTTCTGAGTAATTTGCTCTGAGTTTAAGCTTCTGTATTAGCCCTTAGCCTTCCAAAACAAATTATACACAGTTTACTATATATTTGCCATAGCACATTTTTTTTTTAATGCCTGTGTTAGTAAATTTTACCCTTGCCAAAAACTAAAGTAATTGACCTTTGCAGCTTGCATTTACCTTTTTCTTAAGTTATATTTATAGCACATTTTGCAGTCTGTGTTTCTCTGCAATCTGAAAAGAACAAGTATTCCTAGTATGTGTAAGGATTTTACATTTACTTGTATGAAAAAAATTTCCATGATACCCCATTTTGTGCTGCTTTGGAGAACTCAATGGAATAGAATTTCCCTAAAATATATCTTTCTATGTTCTGTCTACTGCTTTATAGATTGTTACAAGATTGAAATGTACAGACATTTTGTAGTAGTCAATATAAAGAGAAAAACCAAATTGTATTTCAAAGAACAGAGTTCTAGCTGTTCTTTTAAAATTAAACTGTAACGTGTATACAAATGTATAAAACACTCTGGCTGAATGCTGGCTGTGGTAAGGGAAAGCCATTTGAGAATGGTGATTCTCTGATTCATAGACAGGCCACTAAGGGGCGGCAGCATCTGATTGCAAATCTATGTGTCGTTAAAGCCTGGTAGAAAATTTGACTACAGCCTTGTGGTTTATAAATTCATAAATATGGAAGTATATGATATAATAAGAATATTTCATTCTTCAGATTTAGATTATAAGTAATAATGGATGGCTTACAGTCTCTGGGCTGCTTATGTCATATTGCTTATAAATAAGGTCTCTAAGACTTGGAAGGCTTTAATCCACAAATAAAAATAATAAAGAAAGAAAAGAAAGAAGAGAAAAGAACAGAAGAAAAGAAGAGAAAAGAAAGAAAAAAGGGAAAAGAAGAGAAGAGAAAAGAAAGAAAAAAGAAAAAGGGAAGGGAAGGGAAGGGAAGGGAAGGGAAGGGAAGGGAAGGGAAGGGAAGGGAAGGGAAGGGAAGGGAAGGGAAGGGAAGGGAAGGGAAAAAAGAAAATATTTATAAAATGTTTATAAACAGAGGGATATGATTCAATGGCATGGAAGTATAATTTCCTTTTTTTTCCAAATTATATTTGAGAATATATCAACTCAGATCATATTTTGTTATGCTCATGCATAAAAATAAACAATCAAGATTGGAAAAAGGGATCAGTTTGCAGACTTCTCTGCTTACAGACATGATCTTTCTTTTCTTATATTAACCAGGGTACCTAATATCTTGATCCTAATTGCTGTTTGCTAGAAAACTGTAACTGCTTCATGAAGACTTTCTTTGTTTTCTCAGAATTGAATGCACTGTGTACATATCCTCCTGGGATTTAATGATCACTATGAAAAGTCAGGACATATGGCACTTTATTCTTTCTGTGAGTACTGGCCTAATTTCCCCTTATTAGGAATGCCTTATCAGATTGAGATGGAGTCTAACCTCACCACTGAAAAACACCTGTAAGATAATTTGGAGTCATATTACTAATAAAACTGCAGACAAAGATTTCCTCCCTAGAAAATTAGCATTTCCATCCGTCTCTGAATGAAATGACAGGAGGTAACCCCTCTGCATATCAGATATGCCAGAAAGAGAAACCCTACTGCCGTAAATCTGAAGAAAACCCAGGAGTCACCACTGAGATAATTGAATGAGGGATGATACGATCAGAAGAGATAAAACACATTAAACAAATGAGGATATTTTACAATACACTACATGATTTAAAATTCACCTTTTCCCAACAGAAGGTGAATCACG
Source organism: Rissa tridactyla (assembly GCF_028500815.1). Classification (NCBI taxonomy): domain Eukaryota; kingdom Metazoa; phylum Chordata; class Aves; order Charadriiformes; family Laridae; genus Rissa; species Rissa tridactyla. The sequence continues at coordinate 68,963,110 of NC_071497.1, read as the reverse complement.
TAGCCTGAGTACGGATGTTATAGTACTAGCAAAGTTTTAGATTTTAAAGTGTAATTAAACTAAAAGGTAACTGCTTTTGAGTAAATGCTGAAAAAAAAAAAAAATTTTAAAACCTTGTGCATCTCTTGTGTTCCTTCTTTTCCCACTTTTTAAAAAATTTATTAATAAATTGACATAAAGGATTAAAAAAAAAACCCCACCACCCTAAAATTAATCTACACTTTTTGATAACTTATGAGTTTTTTTGATCTTTGAAGTCTGAACTCCCCACCCCATTTGCCCTTATTCTTGCCCTAACCAGTTTCAGTGAATCCATACACTTTTTGTTACATTTCCAACAGAATGTACTTATATTTTACAGACTAAATCCTGCTTCTTTGCTTTCCAGCACTGTCATGCTTTATAATGTCATTACATTTATCTTTTGGTGTTCTGGCCCAGACTGGACTTTCATAAAACTCCAATCATGCAGTTGAAGTTCCTCAGCCATCCACTACCCTGAGTTTTCAGAGTAAACCCCTGATATGTGGACAATGCAGGCACAGAGAAGGGTAGCTTTTTCCCATGCTAGAGAGGGACATCTGAAAAAAAATAAACCAACCAAAAACCTTTCTCGTCATTCAAGAAACCCAGTGCTCCTTTGGATCATCAAAGTTTTGATTGTTTCATTTCAAAGTGAGAAGAGTCACTAGAAGATGGACAATGTGTCAGCAGGGGCATAATTGTAGCGAATTGTAGGAAATATCTTGAAGCGTCTACAATATTCACACAGGCTGTCCTCAGTTTCATTGTCTCAGCAGACTGGTATTTCCTTTTGGTAGCTAACCCTGCAGAGTTTATAAAAGTGAGGACAAAAATGGGGAATTATTTGGCTTATAATTGTGTTTCTCTGAAAGCATCAGCCTAGAGATATCTAAATCTTAATTCTTCTTCTTTCTTTAGGGGTTAAGTTTTAGGTGCTCCTTCTTTTCTGCTCGGTGAGGGCTTGGCTGCGTGGGGTATGGTGGTTTTTTTCCTTTTAACCAAATACATTTCAAGTTACATACACACTAATTGCTGAGGAATTAGGATGTAAGAACTGCTGGGAATTAGGCTTATTATTTATAGTTCTAAATAGTTTTTACATCCTGTTTTTATGTGGCCCTGAGTTAAATCCAGAAGGAGGCTACAGTTTCACAAAAATCTCATCATCTCATTTCATTCTCTTCTTAAGAAGCAGCAAAGGCTGAGGCAGAATTCTGACTTCTTTACTTATTATATTGCATGTTGTTTGTATATGTTTGCAGGCCCAGCTAGCTACAGAACAAATTAATTTATATTCCTAAAAAGCAAGTGCAAGGACAAAAAATTATGACGAAAATTCAATAAAATGTGGTGTTTTCTTAGGCACAAACATAGCACATTAGTGTTCATTTGCAGAGATAAGAAACTGGATTGGCAAGGAAATAAAGAAATCCAGCCACAAAATTAAGCCTGTGATTGCCTTCCTTTGTAGTTACTTATGTCAGAAATAGCGATTCAGAAATAATAGCTATATTGTCATGAAGCTAAGGTACCATAATATAAAAATATCTGTACATTCATTGTTAGGTGGAAAGAGTAATTACCATTAGCATTTCTTTTATCCTTATGGTTATGTGAATTAATGATAATGAAAATGTAAAAAAATAATGATAGAACCATTCTGAAATGGTGTAATTACATGGTTATGGACATCAGTGGAACATACTTGTCCTTCTGGAACCTATTCCCAAGTCCTTTTTTCATGATATCACTCAGGTCTCCAATTCTGTGCCTGTCTGTGCAAATTTAGACTTGTTAATAAAAGAATTTAGTCTGTTAAATGACAGATGGCACAGTTCATATGCATTTTATTTGCTCTGTGCTTGTATTACAATGCAAAGGGTGGAGTGATGATCCAGGAAAGACAGTGATCAAGAGAAGGCTTGTGTCACTGCTATCTGCTGCGCAGCCTACCTCAGAGCTCAGAATTTCCCAGGAAACAAACTTCTGGAAGCAGATGATAGATCACATGAATTATCCTGGCAAGTTGCCTGTAAGCTGAGAATCCCTGCTTCAAAGAGCAGTCCCTTTTCTAAAACAACGTACATTCAGGGTTCCTGAAACTTTTTAATCATCTACAAACACACTACTTGTCTGCTACCCTGCCTGCAAACCTGCCTGCAGCCTGGTCACACGCAGGGCATAAGCAGGGCAGCGTATGCACAGCTACAAATCTTCATGCTAGAGAAGTATAGGTGTCAGGACTATTTGCCAATCTGCCAAGTCTCTCTTTAATTTTGCTCGTGTTTGGATAAAGTTCAGATACAGATTGCCCTGGCACATTTGACAGATAGTTACGCATCAGCAGAACAAAAGGAAGATGTTGGGAACTAACGATGCAGTAGATTAAATCCTACCTTTTTCCTCAGGTTAGTTTGTGTAGTTTCTGTAGTGGCCACCTGAGAAGCGGAAAATAAATCAAAATAAAACCCATATAAAATCACTTTTTCCACTTGCATTTTATTCTGGCATTAGCAACTCAGGTCATATAGTCAAGATATTTCTGAGACCTCTTATCTAAATAGATTAATAAAAAGATACTTTAATGCAACTAAGTACATATTTTGAAGGAAATGGCACATTGTGAATACACTGTTATGTTTCCCATACAGATAAAATAAAAAGCAGTAAGTGCAGAAAAAGGAATATGTGCATTTCCTTGACACTTCAAACATCTGAATGCATGCACACACACATACAGAGAACACGAGCACTTGAGAAATAAGAATGAAACTGACTGTCAAGTGAAAGGGAAAATAATCATTTGGGGTTTGCATTCCAGGCAAAACAATATAGAGAAAAGAAAAAAGAAAAGAAAAGAAAAGAAAAGAAAAGAAAAGAAAAGAAAAGAAAAGAAAAGAAAAGAAAAGAAAAGAAAAGAAAAGAAAAGAAAAGAAAAGAAAAGAAAAGAAAAGAAAAGAAAAGAAAAGAAAAGAAAAGAAAAGAAAAGAACCCAAATGAAACAAAACAAAAAAAACCACAAAGAACTAAGATAGATTAAAAGAAAAACAAATCCCCAGTTTTTTCTAAATACCCTGTGTATAGAAATAATACCAGAAGTGATTATGTGCAAAGTTGCTGAGTATTGCTGGTCTGATCCACCTTAAACTAACAATTGGTCTTTTTACACATTACTCATATTTTACCATTGCAATGAAGACTAAACTGCAGTATAACTAAAGATTGGACTGACATAGCTTTAGAAGGATAGTCACCAAAAGGAAACAATTTCAGAGCACACTGCTTCCACCATCCCCATATTGAATATATATATATATATATAACTCTCTATATAATCTCTCTTTAAATATGAAGTCTGTTTTCAGGTTTGGTGCTACTAATCTAACTAACAATACTGTACCATACAGCTATTGTCTAAACTAACCAGTATATGCAAAATATTTTTTGCATAAATTTTGGAGCCCAAACTTTCAGAGTTCATTGTTAAAAATGAAAGTATACACTGTTCCTTGCTAATTTACTTCCTTTATTTAATATGCTATTTTAAAGTAGCAGGCTAGACCTTAACTTAGTATACAGATATGGGTATAATCATGATCAGCCTGTTGCTTTATCTGTAATACTGGGAACACATGCCAGTAATTCCATGTAAGCCATGGGATTCAACTCATAAATATTTTAGAAAAAAAACAAGCTTGAACACTACTGAAGTAAGTAATCAACCTTCCCTTTATATAATGGTTTTCTAACGCTATTTTTAATACATCCTGTGAACTTAAGATCCAGACCAAATTTTCCCTGATTCAATTTGAAGATCCAAGGACTGAGGTTTATACTGCTTCTTCATCACAAGCCTCTGTCAGAATCACACCAGTTGATTCTGCCGAGTACAGAATTCTATGAAAATTTACAACCCATTTTCCTTCTGTCAGAATAATCTTCCATGTGTTCAGTCTTGACACCTTCTAAAAAGATTTAAAAGCAAAATAGCATAATAACGTACTTGATAGTGCCTTTGAGGAACTTATCTCTACTGAAGGGAAGATACAACTGTGTTACATGCACAGAAAGTGGAAGAGGAGGAATACAAACAACACTTCCTCTGAAACTGTCTAAATTATCTTTCCCATTACTTAGGCTGTCACAGGAGTACCCAGCGCTCACCAGCAAAAAAAGTACCAGAGTATAAAGCTGTTCGTCTGCCTGCATTGCAATGCGATTGCAAGTCTCCTCTTCCCCCATCTCCCTGCCCCAGCATAAAGAAGAAAGAACTGAGAAGGTGGAAACACAGGGAAAAGACAGGAAAAATGCACTTGTATGGAAGTCTGGGCTCAGGTGCATGAACACAAGTCAGTTAACTGAGCTGAGAAATAAATGAGTGACAGAAGTCAAGAAATAACACACACAACTTCATGCTCAGGAAGAGTGACATTACCCTGCAGATAGGCTGAAGCAGCTTTTAGCATTACAGGTTGGTGACACTACATGCATTAAAAGACATCCTCTGGCACAGAAAAACAATGTCAAAATAGACACACACGCTACGAGCAGAAGGAGCACACTAACAGTAAATCAGGTGTGCTCTGACTAAAGGCTGGAGCTAAAGGTGATACTGAAATAAAATTCAGAAATTTTAATGAACCATTTTGCAGTTAGTCTAAGCTATAGTATTCTATAATGCTCTTCATCAATTTAAAATAAATTACAATATTTAAACTCGGAATATACCTTCTACATTATTCACATTTCGGGACATTAATATGGGCCTGCACTCTGAAATCCTTTACTGACTGTCCTTTATTAGGTACTCAGGTGAAGCTATCATTGATTTCAGTAGGACAGAGAAAGGACTGAGATATTCTTCCCTCTTATTGACTTCCACTTTCTGTTCTGTTCTAAAGTAAGACTTCAGGATTTGGTTTATTAAAACTGTTCTACTAATGCACAGGAATGTGTTAGGAGCTCAGCACAAGAATTACTGTGTGAAATTATAAGGCTTATGTTATACAGGAGGTCAGACTAAATTATCATAATGGTCCCTCTTGGGTCTTAAAATCTATGAACTATCTCTGCCTCCATCCTAGTGTAGACTGCTACTTCATCTAGTCATCATCATATTTCCAGTAGGGTCTAGCACCTGAGATTTCAGTGGAAATCAAATCCCCTTTCACCTTTCTATGTAACTAGATAATTACACAGGGGAAGAAAAATTTCTTCCCAAGTCTTGTAGGCTATCATACTATAAAAGAGAGTAAGCTACTTGTTTTCTTTCTTCTGTAATAATGTTTTAACACACTAAAAATGTATCATTACAGTACTGTAATTCGTAAGTTATTAACACATGCAGCTGCGTCCAGTAACCATTTAGTTGACACTAGTGGGGCATTTATGAACCAAACCTTAATTGGGAGTTTTGGGATGGAGGAACGTTTTTAGTAGTGAGGTAGCCAAGAAAAGTTCATCCACAGATCATATAACCCTTCCAGAAATGTATATTAGAGCACAGCTGCACAGAAATGGCAGCCTGAATCTGAAGAAGGGTATCTTGCCTGGTGTATCAGTGTCAGGAAACTTTGTACCAATTAAGAATGCACAGCTTTGCTCTAAATATTTGTGTGTACAAGTATTTTTTTAATTTTCACTCTATTTTTTTATCCAGTGTTGGAGTGCTGCCGTATCACACCCTCAAGATGAAGTATAAAAGATGCTGAAGTGAATTTTATCACTTATAAAAATGCAAAGATGGCAGTGAAACAGTGAGATCCATATCCATAAAAGAGGCTAGGAAAAGGTATGAGATGAACTGCCAGACTAGTCAGTGAAACAGGGACAGAAGCGATCATCTGAACTACACACAACAACTTCAATACAGAATCTGCTATTCTTTCAAGACAAATTCAGGATGGGCAATTAGCTGTGCAAAGCCCTTAGTTAATTCTCTCAGCATTTCTTAACCCCAGGGTATAAAAAAAGTTATGAACCCAGAAAGCTTGTTCAAATTGTGCAACCCCAAGCATCAGAGCTGCAGTGCAGCAGTTCCTATTTTTTTCCTGCATGGAGTCTTCTTGAAGAACCCTGATCTGCTCAAACCACTGCTGCTGTGTGAGGGAGAGTCCATTCTCTATGTTGCAGAAGGAACCTGCGCCATACATTTTCTGTTAGAAACTCTGTCTTTATCATTCTTTGTTTTCCTGTTTCTCATAGTGCAGTACTATTCAGAGCAGAAGCGTTCTTGTATCTGGAATGCAAACTTTGGTTAAAATTGAAATTGCTGTTTTCGCTTCCCTACCATTTTCGCTGAATTCACTGAAAAATCTGTGATCTAGAAACCACAACTAAACACAGCTATCAGGTGTCAGGAAATGTAATTGGTCTGACACCTGCACACAAAAGAGACAGGAAGGTAAGGGTGAGAGATGAGAGCAGCCATCTGGACCGAGAGAGGCGTTTGCATTCTTTGTATAAAAGCTTGTGATGCTAGGTCACAATTCCTAACAATTCCTAAATTCATAAAGTCTGTTGAGATCTGACTTCTAATTTCTAAAGCACGTTTATAACTGCCAGAAAGAAAACGTTTTACTGCAACAGAATCTGCATAGCTGTACCAGGAGCCAGCTCTGACAATGCGCAGGGCTACAGGCTCCTTTAGCACTTTCCTGTTGCTCGCTATACACCTCCAAATGCAGGGCAAGGAGTTCCAGCCATGCCTTTCCTTTGTGCAAACAGGGTGATTATGACAAGAGAAAGGGAATATCACAGGAAAATATATTTATAAACCTAAAACTACATTTCATTAACCTTCAATAATATATACACTTCTCCTATGCCAAATGTGTGCTTATATCATCCAATTACATTTATTTTTTTCCAAAAAGACTTCTGAAGTTAAACATTTATTTTCAGATGTTAATGGTAGTAAAATGTCCCATTTTCTCCCAAAATCTATTAAGTGTGAAATTACTACGATTTAAATGGACAGATTTGACAGCCTCTCTTTTTTTCCCCTTGGACTGTACAATACAATTAAAACTTGGATTACCCGTCTAAAAAAAATGTATTTTGTCTGTGTGTGTGTATATCATTTCTCAACCTGATACATATTCTAATAGTGATTTAAGGTCTTTTGGGAATTTGTATTCCAAAGATTGGTTGTGAGTCATCAAAATTACTTTTATATTTTGAAAAAAATGATATATGAAAGTATCAGTATTTTCTCTGTATATACATAAGTGTAAATACATACGTATATATGGGGACACACACACAGAGTCACACAGATGAAATCCATATTTCCATAATCTCCTTGACAGACCCCAGAAGAAAGTACAGGTTTACTAAAAGTGAACATATTTAAAGTTGATTTAATAGTGATGTATACAGTTTGGTTATTAAGAAATTAGTGTGTTTTAGCATGAAAAGCTGCCTACCAATATTCAAGCAGACATAAAATAGGGTCACCTATTCTTTCCAATGTCAAGAGAAGTAATTCTGCATTCCAGTACACCCAAACTGAACTAGACCACTTCACTGCAAAGCACCTCTGAAATGATCTCCTCTAACAAGTGTGTACAATGAGTCATTGACCTGATCATCTTAGAAATCCATATGTGCTAATGGAGAAAAAAGACTGGGATTTAAGTGGGGAAGTGAGAGAGATGGCCAAGAAAGCACAGCTGCATGAAATATGTAATACGGAGCCTCGGTCTCTTCTGGAAACCACAGAATCAGTGTGGTTTCTTTCTGCTTTTAGCCCAGCATTCTGGGAGAGCTGCCAAAAGCAAAAAGAACTGCAGGATGATAGTGAGGCTGACTGGAAAGGAGGAAGACAGTTAAAATAAAATGGGTTTTCTCTCTGAGATGGAAATCTGCAGAGCACATAACCTGCTGGTAGGGTCATCAAATGATGAAGGAAATTTCTTAGGCCAATAGCATGTCTCCTCCCAGATGGAAACTGGCGAAAGAACCCCATTTCCTCCCCAGTAAACAATGGCCAGAATTGTTGATTTTCTAGTCTCTGTCCTGGAACCAGGATTTGGCAAAAAATAATTTTGGAGAGGAAAAGCTTGGGATAAGGATCTGGAATAAAGATAGCCAGGTGCTGGAAGGAGTACTTCAGGAAAATGAACTGGAACAAGCTGAATTTGGGGCAAACAGCTGCATCACAACTGATCATGAAGAATCAGACAGGATGTGTGATGGACAAGCCTCTTGACTGCCGTGTGCTCTGAATACACACTCCAACTTACAGGCGGTAAATCTCTGCTTGGAAAAGAGTTGTGAGGAATGGATGTTGATGATTAAATGCTCAGGGAGGCTGTAACTTCAGCAACAGGCAGAACAAAATCTGCATAACTGAATTAAGCACCGTAAGACAGGTGATTATTTCAAGTAGAGGAATGCAGGCAATGGCTTCATTCAGCAGGAGGAAGGGCAAAGTGCCTGAAACAAATTGATCATGATGCAGGCCATCAGACTACTGCAACTTCTACAGCCCTTCTTTTCCCAAATGGCCAGCTGGGAAGGTACTACCCTTCCATGCTAAGTGGTGGAATTTGGGCTCCCCTGGAATCAGGATTTGGTCAAAAATAAGGCACTAAACCAACAATAGAAAATAAATGCTATTAAGCAGTCATGCTGTTTTGTCTATTAAAGAGATTATTAGATTCTAGAAGGTGATCTGGAAAACATGGTAAATTTTAATTTATTTTATACCTTTTGTATATATGGGTGGAGAAGGGTCTCCTTTTTTCATATTTTTTATTTCATTCCTTACTCCCAAGCCAAAGGCTGAATCACAGCTCTGTAACAAATTGTGCAGCACTGCAAGATTGAATCTGCAAACTATTCCAGAAGCACTTAGTATGTGCATAAATCAATTTCTTCTCTTAAACAAAAACAACCTTTTATGCTTCACTTGCAGAAGTTACATTTAAATAAATTCTGCAGAGCAGGATTTGGAGGAGAATTCAGCTGCTAATGAACAAATAAATATTTTTAAATAATGAAAAGTACATTTTATGGACTAATAGATAATAGACCATAGGTACTCTTTGAAGAAAAAAAACAGATAACTTTTAAATAATAATTTTTAAATAACCATACCTAAAATAACTGCCAGAATTCTGATTTTTGAAACGTAGATACTGGAAGTATGTGCGTAGGTAAAAAATCTATTAACTATAAAGAAACCACTCTGATTTAAAATAATATTAAATGAAATTAATAACTGTATCATTATACCCAATGTTAAAAATGCTCATAAGAAGTTTTCCTTGTTCATAATTTCTAGTAATTGTACCGCAGTGGCAGCACCACTCAGAGCAGAACTCCTGGCAGGGAGGGACAAGAGGAAAGTATGATGGACCTGCAGGTGACCTTGAAGATGGGGGCTTTTTTCATCCAAGTACTTCTGACAATCCTTCTTTGACATGAAACTTCTCTAAAAGCACAAGCCTCTCTTTTCCTACAGTGTTTGTCAGAGAAAATTCTGAACACATGTTTTTAGCAGTTACATTGTCTAAATTAATAATTTTAAAGTGTTCCTTTAAAAATTAAAAACTTTCTTAGTCCAAACAATCCAATACTCCACTAATTTTGGTCACCAATTTCAGTTTTTTATTTCCAATTGTATAACAACCAGCAGTGCTCTTATCTTTACTTAATTAGCTTCTATTTCTAATGTTAAATTCCTGCATTAGATTAAAAAGGCCATGGTAAGCCACATGCTGTCTGTAAATAAGATGAGTCTGTTGTGAAAGGTTCATATTCAAATGCACACTGTTGATGACTAGGAAAGCTACGGGTAATCAAGGCTGTAAATCTGTCATTGTGACATACAAGTAGTGCTTAGCACCGCACTTAGTACAAGGGCAAATATGAAAGTGGAAAACTTGAAGATGAGTATTGTGAAGAAAACAAGCAAATAATTCCAAACACTAATTGGAGAGTTCTGGTTAGTTTAGGGGAGTTAAACCCTGCGTCTGAAAATTACCAACTCGGATTCACTACAGATACTGAAAAATTCTGTGATAAACCATTTGTCTGTTGAGAATCGCTGTCAAAATTGATACTGATAGACAATTGTCTCATCAGAATGAGTAAGCATTTCAGTTGGACAGATTGGACAGATACTGAAAGGTATTTTGTATCTGAAAATCTTTGCAAATGGAAGGAGCGGATTTGATATGATGATATTAATGAGTCATTTTTATTTATGACATATGCACACCTGGACTGGGAGAATTTCGCTGTTTGTTCTATTTTTGTGCTTGAGATAACTGCTATCTTCTTCTACTAGTTTTTGAAGATATGAATACTTATTCCCAGATTGCCCAGCAGACTGATTTGACTTTTATTAGAGTTCCTGCAATATAGGTAGAGCTGAGAAGGTGTAACTGGAAAAGCCAGTTCGGGCTCTGTACATGCCACGTAACTGCATTTATACATTTACATGAAGTCATGTTCCGTGGCTGAATGAACCACACGGTGCATCCTCTGTTAAAGAAAGTAGAGAAAACTGAGATCTGTGCAGAAAATCTGTTGTTCTCCAACACTGTGCTATATTTTATTACAGGAGTTCCGCAAAAGATGTTACGATTTTGTGTATCATGACAGCAGTAACACCCACTGAATCAAGCTGTTAAAGCTGAAATTTTATGACACCACAAGAATTACCTGTAGTAAGGTAAATCACCAAGAGAGGCAGAGTTACTGGGACCTAATAAAAGGCTTTAATGTCAACCTACCGCTGGCAAATGTGTCCTTTTGAGAGTATTCTCCAGTCTCGTTTTACTTTCCAGCACTTTTGAGTTGCTTCACGAGTTCACATGTGGCTTTCTGCTGCCCGTCCACAGGCTGTACAAAGTATCAAACAGAGGTAATACAAAGTACCTACAAAACAATAAATGAACAAAAACATTAATTAAAACATCCATTCTCCTATTTATCACACATTGTCTATAAACTTACAAGAAGAAATTACTTTGTAGTAACTGCTGAAATCCCCATGATAAAGACTATCTCACACCTCAACTAATTTTACTGATGTCAGTGACTCTGAAGGTCACATTCTCAAACTACCTTTTTTGCTACTGCTATCTCACATAGTCAGTTTTACCAAAAACTAGGATGATAGTGTGCTCATATTATTGTTTGTTCCAAATTAGTGGTCCCTTCATAATTCTGCAAGCAAAAGAGTAGGAAGCAACTGTGAGTCATTTTGAATGTGCAGTTTTGTAGACAGAAAGAAGAAATGCAGATCAATTATTCTCTATCCAACTTTTGATTTACTTGAGAAGAGGAATGAACATATCTGGGCTTTTAATAAAAACACCAATGTGATTTGAATACCACATGCCACTTATACAATTCTCTAAAATTGCAGGTTTGGTATTCACATTGAAGAGAGTGCATGGAAAGTCTTGCCATTGAAATATTATGAATAAATACTGCTGCAGTGACTCAGTTTTGACTGTCTCTGATGATTCAGTACATTGATGCATATGTAGAGAACAAGAAATAGGTCAAAGTCAAAGCAGGTCTGTTCCCAGGAAAGACTCCTGCATGGACAAGGGAGCATGAATTTCTTCAGACCAAATAAGCATATGAGATTTCGATCATAATGACCATCTGAACTCATCAAATTATAATTTTTGTGCCCATTTCTCGAAGCAGCGTTATTGTAGGCTGAGCTTTTAGGACAATTGTACTGAGATTAATTCTTTAACCAAATTATCTCAGATCTGACAATTCAATGATCAGGTCTTCCTATCTCTGCACATCTGTCTGAGGAAGGTACTTTATTATCACCAAATGTTATCTTAGCCTGTCCTGAGACTCTGAGTGTACTTAAGTGATACTAGTGTTTACAGTGTAGTTTCTTCCCTAAGAGAGCTGCAAAAGAGTGACAAGACAGAGCGAAGCTCTGTGGAAGTTCTTCAGGTAATGTTCCTAATCACAGCCTATTAAAAGAAACAAAATCCTGTCTGATTCATGGAGCAAGTGACCTGTAAATGATGCTGCTTCGTGAACTCTATGGACAGTTCTCTGCCACACACCTTTTGCTTCAGAAAATTTAGGTCAAATAGCTTTTCAATTTTTTTCTAGCAGATTAAATTGGGTCACGTTCCTAGAGAAGTGGGTCATTTTTCCCTGTAAATAAACAGTTTCATGCCTGCACATCTTTAGTTCAAAGGCTCTATTGTTTGTACTCAAAAGTGCACAATCCCTTTGCTTAGCCAAGAGGCAGTGATTTTTTTTTTACTTTTTTTTTTTGTTTACAAAGGGCAGTTTTAGCCTGACCCAGTAAGAATAACACATGATGTTTTCCAGTACATGACAGTGAAAAGTGTCCCTTTTCTGTTTTCCCATAAAAACACTGACTGGGGACAAAACCCTTAGCCAGTATTGATTGATTTGGTCCACTGACTTCAACAGAGCCATTCTGATTTTTATCATGTGGGAATCCATGCTAAAAAAAACCACAGTGTCCAGTGCATAAACATAGAAAAGTTTTTTTCCAATTTTCTAACACACCACAAAAGATTTTTCTCACATCTGTTCAGGTGAAAATAAGGAACCTTAGGAGGAGAACATTGTGCAACTCTCTGACAGGGTATTCTGCTTGTAAAGATTCAAGCCAAACCAATGATTCAGCAGACAAGGCTTAGTTGATTTATAAAGGATGGTTCAGTTAATTGTTATAAGAAAAAAAAATTATCTAACATTGATATAATCCTCTCTCCTCATTTTCTTTTCAATATTTAGGCTTATCAGTGTTGTTATCATTTATGTCATCATGAATGAAAACATGAGAACTCCCATATTGCTAAGTTATGATAAGAGTTAGATAAGAGTTGCATACTTGTCTAATGTCCATAAATATAGCAGCCATTTAAAGTTCACATATGTGAATATTATGTAAGGTCATTCTTAAGACAACCTTTCCCCAATTCTTTTTGTTCTTTTCCACAATTTTTTTCTAATGCCTACATTTTCTAATGTCTACAACAATTTTTTCTCTGTGTTGCTAAGTTTTCACTGTATGTCTCAACGAATATCTAAGGATAGAAACTTTTTTTTTCAATTCACAACTCTTTTGCTCTCAAACTGATATTACATGCATGTGCCTAACAAACCCCAGAACATCTACTGTCTTTATAAGTTATGTTCCTCCTCACTATTATTTCTTCATTATCAAAAGAGGAATTAGTTGACATTAAATAGAAACAAATCCAACTTTATTACTATCTCAAATTTCAGCAAAGATAGGTAAATTAAGCATTTTAAAACAGCAACAGTTATTGCGCAAGTAACTTATTTTTTATCATAGAAATAATGTTTATTAATTTTTATTTTGTGGGAAATCTCATCCCATATTGTTGCTATAATTTACTTTTTTATCTTCTGTGCTACTTTACATGCTTCAGGAAAGACCATATAATATATTTAAAGTGCAACAGCAACAGACATAAATGTTATTCTTACTCTTTCGTCACAAATTTAGTCTAGTTTTAATATCCAATATTATTTCTCTATATATAACAGGCTCATAGAGTCCTTCCAATCTGGTTTTCTGTGGGTTTTGGAACCAAACCTTTGAATAGAGACTTACTAACACCTGTTGGTTTGGAAAGTCCTTCCAATATGTCCTAGAATTTCCCAGCTTCAGAAATACCTCCAGAGGTAACTCACCGTATTTTCAAAAGAAATGAAAACTATATCCAGATTTGACAGCATTTCTTGGTTTGTTAGGGTTTGGTCATAGGTATCACAGAATCACAGAATCACAGAATGGTAGGGTTGGAAGGGACCTCTGGAGATCATCTAGTCCAACCCCGCTGCCAGAGCTGGGTCACCTAGAGCAGGCTAGACAGGAACGCGTCCAGGCGGGTTTTGAATGTCTCCAGAGATGGAGACTCCACCAGCTCTCCGGACAGCCTGTTCCAGTGCTCTGCCACCCTCAAAGTAAAGAAGTTCCTTCTCATGTTTATCTTTGGCTGTATGAAGCATGAAAAAACCTATACTGTTGGCAATGTTTTCTAAATTACTTTGAAAAAACCTTCCAGCAACTTCACCATGTCACTGCAGTGATTTTATTCTTAAAACATTTGTTTAGCTACTGTAATGAACAGGAAGACAATAACTAACATCAGTGAATCTCTGCTGCTGAAATGCTTCTCAAGAGAAACCAAACTAAAATAAAGCTCTATTCTTTGCCAAAAAGAAGGTTGTAGAAGAATAAAAAAATATCCAGTCTACCTTTAAATAAATAAATGAGTCCTTTTCAGATTGATTTTATGATACTGATATTCTTATATTGATGATTTCTACTCCATTTAATTATATGTGAAAGAGGAAAGGTGGCAACATCTATGAACATAAGTAGCTTGTGTGGATTAGATTGAAGTGGAGTGAGTAACACAGCACTTCCTGCAGAGATCTGTACTGTGCAGCCTCAGATGATCACCCACAAATACAGGCCAGGACAGCTGTGTTCTCGGATGAGGTCCTTGATGAGTGTTTTTCAAGACGTACCTTTGTTTACTTTGAAAACATGGTTCTATATTAGTATAAAATGGATTTTTCAGTTTTCTCATAATAGCATTGGACATTCTTATGTCATGGCTAGATTACATATCAGATATATGACAAACTAAATGAGCCAAAGAGACCAAATCTCATTCCAAAAGTATATGAATCAGTATTTTTATCTCAAAAATGACAATTGGCAACAACATGAGAAAACCAAAGAAACAAATATCTGCACACAAAATAGAAAGGGAGGGAAACTGCACAGTACTGAAGGTTAGAACCAGATTCTCTTCCAAACTTAAGGGTTGTAGACTTCTATTCACCTAACTATCAACAAGCAGATTGAAAAGGCATTGTTATGAAGATACCAGCTGTTCAACTGGATGCAGTGAAACAGAACATAAACAAAGTAGGGGAAGGAGATATAAAGATAAAATATATCAAAATGAGAACCCAAAATTTGGGCAAAATTTTCTTCCAGTTTTTGGTGGTGACGTATCAGAAAGAGAAATATAAACTCTGAGACTCTGTTCACAATGACAGTAACTGAAAATGAAAAAAACATAGTAGTGGGAGAGAAAAGAGCTAAGAAGTAGGACTGAATTAGAGATACTTATGAAACTTTAAAATGAAGTTCTCAGAATTCTTTGTAAATGGTGGATAATGTGTGGTAGAAACTAATGGGTATGGGGCCATATTTGCAAAAAGACAAATCATGACTTTTTTTTCCCTTGTGCTTTCAAAACTGGAACAAGAAAGGCAATAATCGAAGTAGTCTCAGGATATGAGAAAAGGAAAAGGAAGAAAAAGTAGAATTGTATAAAAATTATCAACAAAGCAAGAGGAGACTGAGATATCAAAGGAGCAGACTGGGATGGACCCATGACCATAGAACAAAATTTTCCAAAGGTTAGTGTAAGAGACAAGAATACTGCTGGTAACCTAAGAAACTGAAGAGCTGGTTTAAGATAGATTTGGAAACTATGTAACGACATTCCCAATTCTGAAAACACGCCGGGACTATCCACCAGTTTTGGTAATTTTTGTTAGGTTTATGCCCCTATCAACACTATACAGCCCAGTGTTAACCAAGACCACTATTAACCAAAATCAAGTTATGAAAATAATACTAAATCTCTACTTAACAGCATGCCATAAAATTTATTTTAATAGTACTCTTAGTCAACAGTCTTATCATGCTTTTACCAACAGTGTGATCAATATGAGCATTATATCTAGCCTACAATTTCACCCACCACTTCAAAAGCTTCATAAATCATCAACTTTTGTAACTTCTTGATTACCTCCTAATGTTCATACAAAACAAGGATAAAAACAAAAATCACCCTCTGATGAAAGCATGCTGAGCACTTGAAAAACTTTTATTAAATGATATCCAGTTAGCAACACCCTGTTGGGCCATCACTGTGTAGTGATGATTATGGAGTGCTCTTTCGCATAAACTGAATAAATCTCATAAATTGTTGATGGAGGTGCTTTAAAATATCAGCTATTGACCAACTTTACCCCAGCAACAGAAGAGAATTGATTTAGTTTGCCTCTCTTCTAAGAAATTTTATCCCTAGCCTGGGGCTTGGGGATTGTACAGCAAACAGATCAATCCCGTGTACTTTCAAGGGCTGAAGAAAACTGTTCGCTCCATGTCTGGGTTTCCTGAGAGGTCTGCATCTTGCTACCTGATTTAGTGATGCTTGCCCACAATATGACAAGAAAGGGGGATGAGAGTAACCCATCTTTAACATCAAAGAGAGTTCAGACAGGGATGATTAAAGCTAAAATTGTCAGGCCAGGTTTTATGATGAGGATGGGTATACAGCAGACGTGTAATTGAATTCCAGTTCCACTCCAGCCCCAATTCTCCCTGTCCCTTCCCTGTGCTGCCTTGATTGTACCAAGGAGTGTGCAGAGACAACAGGCAGTGCTGCACATGACACTTATGATCTTTGTGCATACAGACAGGTTTCTTGGGCAGTACAGCTACACCCAGATTGCAATCTGAGGGCAGAACAAAAACAAAACAGCATTTTAAAGGAGATACTAAGACCAGAAATGCCTTATGTTGCTGTTCCACCTCTACAAGGTTTGCATTATAGATTTGTTCCCCAATGCTTTCTGAACTTGCACAAGGTGTGGGAAATATTTTTATTTGCCCACAGCTTTCAGTGAATTAAAAATGCTACCGGCATTTTACTCCAGTTCCTGTTAGACCTTTAAAGAAAATTCTCTTCCACTACTTTTTAATCACTATTGCAGATGAAAAACTGAAATGTCTCTAGAGCTCTTAATGCTGTTATGCCTCTCTCTTTCACACCTCTGATGCTCTGTAACCATACAGAAAAAAAAATCCATGGACAAATACTACTCAAAAAAAGTTTGCTGTGTTAAGATAACTAAATAAAAACAGGTGAATTAACAGCAGTAAGGAGTCTTATAACTCATCAGTTGTCTTTCAATAATATGGTTTCTTTCATTTAGGTAACATCTCAGGAATACAGAAAGAAATCACTTTTTGACACTCAGTCTATAAGCACATGTGAAAAGGACCGCTGGTTTCCTTGGGGATGCCAGTGCCTTTGAAATTTACAAACCCTACCATTCTGTGATCTCAGTTCCTAATATCGTATGAGAATTTAGTACAACTCCAGTTAATTCTTGTCCTTATCCACAAACTAAGAATGTGTTCTCAAATTGAAAGAAAAGGTTTACCAGCATATTTGGACCAGGAAACATTCGATACAACTACAGATTACACATGGAAAAAGTACAATGTGAATGAGACAATGAGACAGGGCAAAAAGATGGAAGTCATTTAATACCTGACTGAATTGTCTCATGAGCTCTGAGGCAGGTGCTGAGGTACCTCTATAAAATGCTTGTGTAGAATTGTTTTCTTTATAATAAAATCCACAAAAGTCAGCTTATCCAGTGGAAAGTCTCCTACACGAGGCAATGAGAAACACCTTAATAAATTCCCAAATGAATGAGATGCACATTGAATTCTTTCATGGCTGTTTATTGACTCAGATATGGCATTGCCTAGAGACTTGCTGCTCCTGTCTCACCCAGCTTGTAATTTTCCTTTTGCTCCCGTCTTACCACAGAGGGTGGAATCAGACTTGAATTCAGTTTTTCAGGCCTGTGGGCACATAGGACCATGATTTTTATGATTACCTTCAATTTTACTGTATGTGGAAACCAATGATCCTACTTGAAACTGCTACAGAGTAACACAGTCTGGTACTATAAGGTGGTTCTTTCACCCAGATAACATTTTTAAATAAAGTGGCATCTCCAGTGTTATATCATCTGCTTCATTCTTTCTACATGTACATCAAAGAAGTTCTCATTTAATCAAAACTATTCATAGCTTGCAAAGGTCTCTGTCTGCCTTCCTACCAGACAGTTTAACATCCAGTAACTCAAAATCCTCATTAAAATATCATGGGAAGGGAAAGAACAGCAGCTCTATTTTTCTTCAGGAGCTCCCAGATAAGGGAGTAACCCAGCAAACAATTAGTTTTAAATTTTCTGTACTCCTTGAGCTCCATCTGCCTGGGAATTAATCCTTCTTCTCCTCCGTAAATATGCACCAGGTGGCTCAGGAGGGCCTTAGGAAGACCTGAAAAGGCATACTACAGAAGAGATGCAGTGTCATATTCAGGAGGCACCCAGTATTCCTTTATGAAACCTGCTGTTTCTGGGCTCTTCTTCCAGAAACTACCTTAATGCTGTGTGGGAGACTTGAAAGGATTAAATTGATTGCAAGTCAGAAAACTATGTTGTAAAAGGACATCAAGGGAAAGATTCTCACATAGCTATACAGTTACACTGTTAACAGAAATGGAAAACAAAACTAAATGTTTTACTGACCTGTAGGCAAACAGGTCTGATTCTGAACTATATAGAAGGAGTAAAGATATGGTACAAAAAGTCATCTGCCATTTTTCATGGTACAACTGCTCTCAGGGAGAAAACAGACAACTCAACTCATGTACAGAGGCAGAAAGCCTATTCTTCCAAGCTCACTTCTGCCACAGGAAGACCATGCTATTTGCTGTGGAAATGCTGCATTTCCTTTCCTCATCTCCTAATGAGACTTTTTTTTCTATTGCTTTAAATGTAGCACTATGCGTAAGGCATATTTCCTCAGCTATTTGTGTATGTCTATGACTAGTCTCTTTTATCCTTGGAGAAGCCATAATATCAAGTTCCTAGCAGGACCACAGTGAGGGAAGACAAGGTTTCAGCTTTAACAGGAGGCCCAGGGATACGGGGAGACCACTGAATGTATCTGGTGCAGTTTTGTCACTTCTTGCCACAAGTCAGCTCAACCTTTCCGTTCCTGATTGTAGGCATGGAAGGAATAGAATCCCAAAAGTCCTCAGTGTGCCTGCAATTCAGAAGCAAGAAGATTCAGCTTGTTAAAATGCAGACAAAAGTTGGATAATAGTATACAGCTGTGTACAGTTGACAAACCTGAAAAGAATGGGTTTACCAATGCAAAATGTAACAGCTAATCCATTTTTTACCAGTATCGTCTATACCAAATATAGGGTTCTTCTTTCCTACTATCAATAACTAGTTTAATTCCAGCATCAGTTTTAAGAGTTTTTAATGGTAAAGAACAAAACACAATGAAACTTTAGCATACTACTTAAAAAAAACAACAGTGCACAATATAGTCTGAATTAAAATTTCTCAATGGCAAGTACTGAGCTTCTGAAAAAATCTACTTTGTCATTTCAGTGTGTGAATAGGAGCCAAATTCTTTGGAAAATGTATTAGGAAATTAACTTTTAAAGGCATTAATCAAGTCTTGTTTATAATATTCACCTAACAAGCCAAACTGGAAATTATATTTTGTCTGAATACTCTTGCTTTAATAACTGCACGTAGCATGTAGTGGTTAAGTCATTCCCTCTCTTCTTTGCACCAGCTGGTTCGAAATAAGCACATGCCTGCTTTCACTTCACAATTTTTCAAAGCATCTGTATTTCAAAGCATCACAGACATCTGTATACATATACAAACTCCATTTAGAGGTAACAGTGTATGCAAGTACCTCCTACACACCCTTTAGTAAAATTCTTCCCTCTTTAATTCTTTAACTGAAGGAGAAGGGGAGGATTGCTGTGACAAGAACAAAAAAAAACTGAACAAAAAAAGGCAATTGGGTGATACTGTACTTCAGAGCAAGAGGCGTTTGGGTCACATAGCTTACATGCAGAAAAAATTTCCCAAAAGCTATGAATGCTTTGAGCACAGGCCAAGGAGCTTCATATATGAACTTCCTCAATGCTCAGAAATTTTAGAATCAATAGTTTCAGATTGGTCCATTTTCTTTTAGTAACTTCATAGGCACTGTGTGTCACACGACAAATAGGACATCACTGCTGCTCACAACTTTCAGAAATAAGCCTAAAGACTGAACAAGTAGTCCTCCAATTGCCCATGTACTAAAATTTAACTGGGGGATTTTCTATTTCTTAATGTTTTTTTAACATGGATTCTCATTCCCAAAATTACTCAGAGCTTGTCATTTTATCAAGTAAGCTGTGCTCTGTCAGAGTTGCGGATGGCGACCTGTAAATGCAACACGAAGTGTTTTGATCTGTTACTCCACTTATCCTTACAGCCTAGGGAGAGTGCTAAAGGGAAACCATTATCTGAAAAGGTGTCAGGTCAGTGCAGAACTGAAAAAGAACTGCTCTGAAACTTGTATCAGAGAAATGTAATGCTTAGTCACAAGAAATTCTTTAATGTACATATGACATTTGCCCCCTGGATTCATATTGGGAACGAGGCTGACCAACGTTTTCTAAACATTCCAGAAACTCTCTCCAGTCTAATTCATTGCACAGAACTTGTTCAGGAGGGAACAAAACATTTTTCCAAAGTCTTTGCCTGGCACAGCACAAGGGAAAAAAAAAAACAAAAAACAAAACAACAAACAAAACCACCAAAAACCTAAACCACAGCCTTAAAGGTCAATACTCCCATCTTGTGGCTGATGAAGAAAACGCACATATCTAAATACAAGTGGAAAAATTGTTTCCATGTAGATAGTTTATAAATAAGAACTTACTTGAATAGGATTTTCCTTCCATGTCGTAATTAAATTTGTATCTTAGAACTGTCAATGTTCTATTCAGAAAAGGAAGGATGTGAAATTTTTTCATCCTCACTTAGCCACAAGACATGGAGTTTCTGTAGCAAATTCCTAATTGCAGGAAGTTAGGGAGGATGAAATCCGTTTTTGCCATACTTAGAATCCAACGGCTCCAGAATAAAGGCAGGGGTGTGATGGAAGTCCACAGACCAGCGGAGCAGTAGGCAGTACTAGCAGTTAAGGACACATGATGGAGCAGAAAGAAGCAGTTCATTCACAGCACCTCATTGCAATTGATACAGCTCTGATATCTGCAATCCTATAAGCCTCAGAAGCAAGGGAAAATCTCACTTTTCCTGGGTCTTCCAAAGGATTTTTATTCTTGATTTTTCAGCTGTTTGCATAAGACTGAAATGAAGAATACGAGGCTGAAGTGCCTCATTAGAGGTCCTATATGGGTCCTATGGTAGGTACCCATGTATCCTATTTACTTAGACAAATTATTGCTGAATAAACTCGTTTCCTCTGTCATTTCATTGTGTCCATACAAGTCCTAAGATCTTATGAATCCTGATTCTACATTAGCATCTCAAAGTGAAAACAGTGATAATTTATAATGTGTGTGAATGCCAATACCAATACGAGAGTGCTCTTGCTGTGTTTGGAAGACATTGACACTGAGCTATTTGCTTTAATGTTTGGACATAGCCAATTCCTGGGTAATGCCAAACATACAATTTCAGAAGATAATGCTCTCAGTGGAAACATAGCTGGAAGCGTGTTGGAATGGATGAGAATTACAGAGACGACGAGTCAGGTAGTATCATCTTAATGAGAAGAATCAAATAAGGAAGGAAAAAATTTTTTAAAGAAGCTTGAACATCATTTAGATATACTGGCTAACATAAAACAGCTAAATGAGCCCTGAGGGGATGCACCCGCTAGTGCTGAGGGAGCTAGCATATGTTATTGCAAAGCCACTCTCCATCATCTTTGAAAGGTCATGGAAAACAGGAGACATGCCTGAGGACTGGAGGAAAGCTAGTGTCACGTCAGTCTTCAAAAAGAGCAAGAAGGAGGACCCAGGAAACTACAGGCCAGTCAGCCTCAGCTCCGTCCCTGGAAAGGGAATAGAACAGCTCATCCTGGATGTCATCTCTAACCATGTAGAAGAAAAGAAGGTCATTGGGAGTGGTCAGCATGGATTCACCAAGGAGAAATCATGCTTGACCAATCTGATAGCCTTCTGTGATGGAATGACTGGCTGGGTGGCTGAGGGGAGGACAGTGGACATTGTCTACCTTGACTTCAGTAAGGCTTTTGCCACTGTCTCCCATAACATCCTCACAGGTAAGCTTAGGAAATGTGGGTTAGATGAGTGGACAGTGACATGGATTGAGAACTGGTTCAATGGCAGAGCTCCGAGGGTTGTGATCAGCGGTGCAGAGTAGCGGTGTTCCCCCGGGGTCAGTACTGGGTCCAGTCTTGCTCACAATATTCATCAACATCCTGGATGTGGGGACAGAGTGCACCCTCAGCAAATTTGCGGATGATACAAAACTGGGAGGAATGGCTGACACACCAGAGGGCTGTGCTGCCATTCAGCAAGTCCTGGACAGGCTAGAGGGTTGGGTGGAGAGAAACCTAATGAACTTCAACAGGACAAGTGTAGGGTGCTGCACCTGGGGAGGAATAACCCCGTACACCAGTACAGGTTAGGGACTGACCTGCTGGAAAGCAGCTCTGCAGAGAGGGACCTGAGAGTCCTGGTGGACAACAAGTTGACCATGAGCTAGTAATGTGCCCTTGTGGCCAAGAAGGCCAATGGTCTTCTGGGGTGCATTAAAAAGAGCACGGCCAGCAGGTCAAGGGAGGTCATCCTCCTCCTTTACACTGCCCTGGTGAGGCTGCACCTGGAGTACTGTGTCCAGTTCTGGGCTCCCACAGAGAACTACTGGAGAGAGCTACAAAGACGAATGGAGAATGAAGGGAATGGAGAACCTCTCTTATGGGGAAAGCCTGAGAGATCTGTGGCTGTTTAGCCTGGAGAAAGGAAGACTGGGAGGGGATCTTATCAGTGCTTATAAATATCCAAAGGGAAGGTGTCAAGAGGATGGGACCAGGCCCTTCTCATCGTGCCCAGTGACAGGACAAGGGGCAATGGACACAAACTGGAACACAGGAAGTTCCATCTCAATATAAGGAAAAACTTTTTTACTTTGAGGGTGGCAGAGAACTGGAACAGGCTGCCCAGAGAGGTGGTGGAGTCTCCTTCTCTGGAGATACTCAAAACCCACCTGGACGCGTTCCTGTCTAGCCTGCTCTAGGTGACCCTGCTCTGGCAGGGGGTTGAACTAGATGATCTCCAGTAATCCCTTCCAACCCCTACCATTCTGTGATTCTGTGAAATATACAGAATGGGAAGATTTAGGGAACTTTAAGGCTCAAACTTATAAACGCTATGTTTTGTTCTCATCTGTCTCCCCATGGGACTGAAATGAGACCACAGACCAGTCTTTTGACTTAAAAATGGGACTACTTGGAAATATGCGAACCATATATGTAGTAAGGGGGTCTGTCTGACCAAGTTGGAAAGAGTGAAACACAGTGAGTTCTCTTACAGGTTAGCATGATTGACACCAGGTGAAGAGGGCCTTGACAGCAAGCTCAGTGTT
The DNA here is from genome assembly GCF_028500815.1 of Rissa tridactyla. Lineage (NCBI taxonomy): Eukaryota > Metazoa > Chordata > Aves > Charadriiformes > Laridae > Rissa > Rissa tridactyla. The sequence goes on along the minus strand of NC_071497.1, from coordinate 68,939,749 downwards.
CAAGAGACATAGTTGATGTAATATTTCCAAGCAAAAGATTCATGAAGTGCATTTTCAAAGACTGCAGCAACCACTCAGGAGGGCTCTAATTGTTCCCTAACAAGCCTGCTGGCAAAATGTGTCAACAGAAGTGCTCAGCTAAGGTTCCTAACCCAGGAATTACAACTCCTCAGATGAATGGAGTTCTCTGTCTGCAAACTTGCTCATAAACCAGACCCCCAAAACATTGTAAAATTATGAGGGCGCACAAGACTGAAGTCCAGGCATGTCAGCTTCAGATGAATAAAATGCCATGTTAACAGGATATAGACTGCAAAATGAGAGAAAAGACACAAGAGCAGCAACAATAACATCTTCAATTCTCTACCCTACTCTGTAAGTACACCTGCCAAAACACCTCAAAGGGATTAGCAACTTCAGTTAGTGTTTCAGTTTGTTGGTATGTTTTAGTTTGAGTTAAAAAAAAAAAGACTCTCCCTTTGAGACAGAAGCTGTTCAGTGCTCATTGAAAATTGTGTCTGATAACTACTGAACTGGGCATGAGGGATGTTCGCCATATTGAAACATGATCAAGGAGTGTACCCTTGCAGTATGAAGATGAAACGTATGCTGGGCTGTATTAACAACAGTGTGGCCAACATGGCACAGTGACCATGCTGCTTTACTAGACACTTGTGAGGCTGTATGTGGAATAGTGGGCTTAGTTTTAGGCATCTCACCCTGTACAAAAGAGATACTGATAGACCTGAGAGAATCTGGAAGAGTGCCAGGCACTAAGATGATCAGAGACTGGAGAACATGCTGTTAGAGAAGTTGAGGGGACTGTGTGTGTGTGCCTGAAGAAGAGACCTAACTGCGAATTCCACTACTGGAAGGCGCATTCTAGCCTCTTCTTCTGAGAGGTGTATAAGGAGAAGAGATAATGGTTGGAAGGAAACAAGGGAAATTGTAATTGTATATGAAGAAAAAATTATTCTTCGTGACAGTGCTGAAGCACTGGAAGACATTGCTTGAAGAGAGTGTGTAACCCTCTTGGGTGTTGCAAAACTTGACTGGACAAGGCCCTGAGCAACCTGATCTAACCTTGACATTAGTCCTGCCTTAGGCAAGAGTCTGAAGTGACCGTGGTTTTACGTTGAGGCCTGACGTGAGTTCTGCACTGAGCAAGAGACCAAAGTAGAAGACCTGTAGAGGTCCCTGTCACCTAAATTTTTCTATGACTGCGTATTTTAAGAGTTTAGGCATAATGCTGTAAGAAATACTGTAAACAGAATAGAACTTAACTCATATGAGGGAACATTGTAAATAGAAGTCATCAATTTTTCTACGATACAGATACAGCAACCTCAAAGGCAATTTGCACAGCTTCTCTGCCAGTCCGATCTAGTATCCCAAACCTTAGTCCAATGTGATAGATGTCAAAGATAAACTGAGGTTAACCATTTACTTGCTGACTATAGGCTAAGAATGCTACTTTAACAATTAAAAACTGGTTTTGTGGTCAGCAGAACTAGTGAAGCTTTGTTTCAGGAGTTTTCTTTGCTTCCTTGTATTATTCAACACACATCTTCCATATCCTCACCAGGGAAAGAATCAGCAGTGCTGTGGCTGGTCTGTAGGACGAGTCAGCAGCCATCTGATGCCAAATAAAATGTGTTAACAGTTGAGTTCTGCCTCCATTTTATTCTGGGGACACAATGACCTGTGTTCCACTTCCCCATCCAGCTGCTGTGCTAGTAACATTGGTAGAAACACACTTATTATTGGGACTTGTCCCTCCTCCAAATGTGATTGAAATTAGCTAGCAAATTCAAAGCCTAGGGTGTATGAGCAAACTGTCGATTACATAAGCCTTGTTTTCTAGGCTCAATACAAATATTGATATTAATATATATTTATTAATTTTAATCATAGCATTAATGCAATAGAGGTAAAATACAGCTGAGAAGAAATTCTTAGCACAAATTTTTTTCTTCCTGCTCCTGAGAGCAAAACACAATTCTTCCAGGGAACAGAATTTTTCAAAATGTTACTTTGGGTCAGACAAGCTGTATTTATAGCCTGTCATTTATTTCAAGTGACAAACTATTTAAACTGAAGAAGGCTGTGTTTCATCTTCATATAGGTAGGGAATACTGAAAGTCCAGAAAAAGTCATAATTCTTTAACTTCCTTCAAGCAACTTTTACAGGTTTTGTCATATTAATATATTCCTACAGAACACACAGATTTTCATGAATGGTTCTTCCCATAGAAAAGATTACATCAGAAAAGTACTGTGCAGCTGTAATGTGCTACAGATAAATAGATTTTTCAGGATGTAACTGTTCTTAGAGGGAGTAAGCGTAATAGATATAATGTTCTTCAGCCTGAGACAGCTCCTGAGGACATATCTTCAAGATTTACGTGCATGACTTTCTACTCCAGCAATTGTTGAAATATATATGCCAAGTGGAGATACACATAATGAACAAATTAGCACACAACTGCTTCCTAGAAGTACAGAATTCCAAAAGGCTTCCTGCTTGCTGAATTATGTTACTAATATGTTACTAACTTGTTATGCTAAGAATAGAAGTTGAATTTAATTGCTAGTACCATAAGGTTTCAGATCTTCAAGTGCAACATGAATTCTACATTACTAAACAGTAGTTGATACTGATAGACAGTGTTAAAATAACTCTATTACAAGAGATTACATTGATCATATAGAGTCAGATTGTGCTTTCATGCAAAACGTGGAAGCAAACCTGATCTGATTACTAGATCACCTATCAGTTATGAAATCAGGATCTTAATAATTCAAAGAAAAAGTTTTAGGTTTGGTGAAATCTTCATCTCTGTTCTCCTCATATAGGTGTTTTTATTTTGGTTTTGTTTGAGGCTTTTTTCCTCCAGAGGAGGAAACAAGTGCATTTGGTAGAACTGAAACAGACAACTGGCAATGTTTGCTCCTCCTCAACATGCTACTGGGGATTTTCATGCTTGTTCACTCTTTCACCTGACATTTCAGAAAAAATGAAACGAAAAACTACATGCCCTCTTGCTTATCTGAGACAGGATATTGCGGGTGCTGAGTGTGTAGCAGTACACCATACCTGTCTCTTTCATAATCGCATTAGGCCAGTGTTCACAAGGTTAAAAATTTTCAGTCCATCAGAAGTTAAGTATCCAGCAACTCATTTTTAAGTATGCCACTCACAACGGCAGAGCATCAACAATAATAGTGGAAGCAGGTTTTCACTACGCAAAGCTTATAGTCTATGAATGAACATAATTCTTGGAAAGTGGGAAGCCTTCAAACAATGGCCCTAATTGAAATGAGTACCCCAGGTGGGTGGCATCCTAAAAATCAGCTGTTGGGTATTTTAGCTTTGTTTTCTTACCAAGTCATGATTGTAGCCTCCCTTTCACCTTTTGGTTTTTTGACAGGTATATAGATTTAGTTTTCCATCTTCATGGCTTTGTGTTTGTTAATAGTAATGAAAATGTAAACAAAATCTTTCAGGTGTGATTCATCTCACCTCATTTCAGCCTTGTAGGCTTTCTATATAGTTCGTGAAGAGAAACAGTCACTTTTAAGACATGATTCATCTGACCGGTTTTAGACACCTATTTTAGAATGACATTAACCACTGCATTCCTCTGTGGTTATTTCACAGAGCTTAGGGTAGCTTAGATGCCACATAAGTTTACCTACCTGTACACAGATAAACCCTGAATGCTAAGGAAACTTTGAATAATAATTTCCATTATGCATATAAACATAATGTTATTCTTGAGATTAGTAATTTTACATTATTCAATGTAAAATGGGGCTGTTATTATCATACTCAACTGAGCCTTTGAACTGAAAAAATGACAGTTTGTACTGTTCTACCCTTATGCCATGTGTGGGCTAACATACTGTGTAATTTCTGTATCGTTATTAATTGTAGGAACAAAACCAGGACCATCCATAGTGAAAACGATGGTCTATAAACACCACCTCCACACAGGCAAGAGAAGTGAAAAGCTGGAGAAAAAAAAAAATAAATACAAGCAATATGCACTGTAACATTGCAGACCGCGTATACATGATTAGGTACAGAAGGCAGAAACTAGACAAGCAAAGGTGGTCTAAACAGATGAGAAGAAAGGTATGAAGGGACTGAATCACCTAGCTGATTTTCTCAGGGAAAAAACAACTAGTCAGAACTCTAGATAACACTAACAGTCTTTCTAGATCTCTTTCTTCTCTGTTTAACCTATGTTAACAGTTGTTTTGCCAGCTTTGTTTTCTGATTGACTCATCTCTGCTCTTTCTTTACAATATCTTATCTGCTAGATTGAGAGCATTATCTGGGTCCTGATTTCACAATGATGTCCAAGACTGCACAGACAAGACTGTATCTGAGTCTGGGATATTCCAGAACAGTGGCATGGAATCATCCAGTCCCCATATCAACTTTTTTGTTCCAAACTCAGCTGTTCAGCCTCACCAATTCCAGCAGCCACTTGGACAGATTTGGTCTTCAATTTTAGAGTGCATTGGAAAATAAATGATCAAAACTCAAATATTTGCAGTCAGTCCTATATACAATAGAAAAAAGCTGCTCTCTGGTCAAGAATCAGCTGGCCAATTCTTGGCCATTGATGGTACCAGGCCAAAGGAGGAAAGTGGACCTTCTTGCCTACCATAAGCTTAAGAAAGAGTTAGAGACTTTTTTCATAAGCAACATAAAAGCCATCCTGAGTGGAAATTATATACATCCTTCTCTCAGAAATTAAACACTCATAGCTGTAAAAAACACATAAACACAGTTTTCATGTACAATAGTCACAAAATGCTCCAGTACTGTAGACTTCCGGAAAATCTTTCGAGACATTATATTGTTCTATTTCTTATCCTACATAGCCAAGGAACTCAACCCAGCAACAGCTCCCTCCATCTTTCTTTTCTCTTTTGTCATACATAACTTTTATAACTAGTTTAAACTCAAGCATTGTCCTGTTGTTGTCCAGTGACATCCACACACAAAAAAATTCTGTCTCCCTTTAATGAACTCCTGGTGTAGACTGAAGAGAGAAAAGTCATAATGCTATGTCAAAAACTAGTGAGGCATATAAGCTTCTATACTAACATATCCCATCAACATAAATGGGATTAATATGCATAGCAGTTTTTAATCCAAGTCAGCCAGCAGCTATGTTTTAAGGAAGACATTTATTGTGAAAGTTTTGAAAACAACAGTTTCAGATTCATGGATTTGCTGTGTTGTCATCCCAGTCTGAGTATTTCTGGTATCCTGCCATTATCAGTAAAGTTACAGCTACACATTTCCTATAAGAAAAATAAATAAGGTTTTTTAGTTGTGGAGTTTTGGCCACTTTCAACATTACTGACAATAAATAACTCTCTTTTTGTCAACATGATGTAGCTATTAAAAATAACTTGGTATGTGATTTGATCAATGGCAGTAAAGAGCATTTGTTAATTTGTACTAAATCATGTACATGCCACTCCCCTCTAAGAAGATTTGTTTTCTATATTGCAGAAGTATCTTGACACCGAAAGTAACCAGACATAAATATGATTCCATAGCAAGGTAAAGACTATACTTTGTGTTTGTCTCCTACAGTAAGATGAAACAATAGTTTGTATGCCAGCTGAACATCGTCTTAGTATAAAAATATAAGAAAATGTTTACAAATTTGTATTCTTGTACAAATATGCTGTTCAGTGTCCGCCCATGCAAATCTACAAAACAACAGAAGGCTTCTGTTTCACATAATATTGTCATTCCATAACTAAATGACTTAGTTGTAACATGAATGGAAGATTTTTTTCCTTTTCTATCAGCAGCTTCCCTGGATGTAGCCACTTCCTGAAACAACTTACACTACATAATGTTTCCTTAATTTCTTACTATCTGACATTGATCTATACTTTTGAATTAGATGTGCTTCTGTCAATATAGAGTGGGACTTTGTCTTTCAGTTTCAAAAGCAAAAATCTGTTTAATATTAAAAGAACAAAATATCACTAAAGTGTTTATTTTGGACCTTTAATGGAATTTTGAACTGGTAACTCAAAAATGAAGGCTTTTTTCTTCTCTTATGTTAAACAGATTTTCTAAAGCTCTCTCTTTATCCAGCATGACCCTTGATATGTCTTAATATAATAAAAAATGTTTGCTGTAAAACATTGTTGAGAAGTTTAGTTAATGTGTTTTTATATAAAATAGAAGGCGAAGACAGTTTATCCAGGAAATCTTTTTCAGTACAGCATTATTTGGAGATTACTAAAGGAAGGCTTCTCTGCATTTCTGGAATATAATAGACAATAACTATTCATTGCAGTAATTTATAATTATTGTCAATATTAGTACAAATAAATTATTGCTCAAGCTTAAAATATGGCTTGAAAGTTCCTGTTATTAAGGTGCTATTCTGACATTATTTTTCTCTATTTTGAAAGCTAATTGAGTGATTCAAACTGTTCCTGCTAAGAATAGCTAAAAATACCAGGACAGTCCTAAAGCTGTATTCAGTGACAATTAGTCTTTTGAGGTCATCTGAAGACGATCTAGCAAATAGAGCTATACAAAGTATTTCTCAAAATATCTGCAACAGAATGAGACCCTGGATATTTGAACTGTCGTAGTGTTGTTATTATTATGGTAAGACTGAGGCTAGAGACTATCTCACTATTTCTATGCTATTTAAGTATTAAGCCAGTGATGTTTTAATGTGCCTGTGTCTACAACCAGACACCACAAATCAGGAATTCCGAACACTTAGGAATTTAAATAACATTTGCATAATATGTTCAAAATTATGTCATTAGAAAGGCCCAGAGATTCTAAGTCTCAGCATAGCAATTCTTATGATAAGCCATTTATACTCATTTTAATTAAGTTAGGGTAGGAAAAGTTTCAGTTAAAATGGGATGTACAGTCTCATTTTACTACTAGACAAATGTATGTCTGGGCACATGATGGATATCACACTACAAAGCCCTCAGGAAAAGAGAGAAGAGGCTAATGGAAGAGTTCAGCTTTCCAAAATCACATCTTTCTCACATCTAAAGGTCCACAGGAAGGCCTTTTGAGAAGTGTTTTGAAGATAGCTATCGGTCACTTATTCATAAAGACGATAAACGCTTTGTGCTCTGCATTGCCCACGACTGACGAAGAAGTTTGACGTGCATGGTCACTGCAAGATGATTTATCTGAACTAAATGCCTTTTTTATTTCAAGAAAAGAAAAAATATTCAAAAGGAGAATATGTAAGAAGAGCTAAAAAAGGGTATCTAAGGCTGGATCTACACAATACAGGGGCACATAAAATTCTGATCCTGAAGACATGCAGTTTCTTTGTCATCTAAACATTAAAGTTGTCACATTTTTTAGTTCTCCAGGATTATGTATGATATTCTCCATCGTCTCTGGACTGCTCTCATCAAAGTTTGAAATATATTCAGGCACAAGAACAGCAGCAGTGCAGATTTTCCCTCCGTGCTCTCTTTCTGCGCTTCAAAGGTGAGAAACAAGAATGAGTTAAAAAAAAGAATTAATCATCTCTGACACTCAGCCTCTGGTACAAGAGTTACCTCTCCTACTGCAGAGGGGTTGAAAACTGAATATAGTATTCTGGATGCAGTTTAACAAATGCCAAGTGGAACGAGTATCAGTTTAATGCAGAATTTTATAAATTAAACCACTGAGGATATGGTATTTCAAGTTACTGCCACAAGGTAGCAGAAGAACTTTAATTTGAGCCACTTATATGATGTAATGGATGTCCAAACAGATAAGAAAAGCATATATCTAAAAAAAGAAACAACCACACATAGCTTTCTCCTCCCACCCTTAAAAAACAGCCCCCAGACATTCCTTAATGACATAAATGGTAACATTCAGCTGTGCCTGGAAGCTCAGTGATGGGAAAATCTGTGTAATGTGTAACAAAATCTCATTAAAGACAAAGACTTAACATTTGTATTTCACAACCCATGAACTATGGTTCTTTTTCTCTCTTTAAACTCTTAAGAGGGAAACAAAGATTTTGAAGCTAAATATCATTATCAATCAATCCTATTCTAGACTTCTAAGGAATACTAGCCGCTTTACTGTCTGTGTTTGTGCAATATATTGCAGAGTGAAAAATACTTCTATTTAGGTTGACTTCCTCTTTTTTCTCTGTTTTAGTTTGTATTTTACCTAATGTTAACTACTGTACTTCAAGGGCAGGTTTCCTCAAGAGTCTGAGCTCTGAGGCAATTCAGATCTTAGATGACAGGAATCACCTTCTATAAGTATTTAGAGACTTATTTTAGTGCCCATGCAGAACACTTTAAAATCCTTCACTTTCATAAACAGAGGACAGTTCTGCAACAGGTCTATTAAAATTGTAACAGTTGATACAGGATTCTGAACTTTTAACTTGTAAACTTGTTAAACATTTTTTTCCGTATTTTACTAATTTCTTGGAATCTTCCCCAGTTCCCACGATCTGTAAGTGAACAAGCAATTAGCTTCAGTCTGGCATCAAACTGCACAGGCTCACACAAACCTCTCACCTACAGGAAGTAAGAATTACTGAGAATTTTTACTGATTTTTTCTTACCTGCAGCTTCTGGGCATAGCCATATGGTCCTATCCAGTCTGATCCTGGTGGTGATGATATTTTATAAGAATAATATATAGCATAAAAAACTTTGCATAGCTTTTGGGCACAATGGCAAGCAAAAACTTGGGAAGCAGAAGGGCAACAGAATGTAATTAGAAATCTAATGCAAGATTAGCTGAAAGAAAAGCAACAGGGAATTAATTTTTAATTTATTACTTGCCTAATACTAATACTAAACCTGCTGGCAGATTTTCATGCAAGACATCATTTTAAAGATATTTTATCCATCTTTGTTTTCAACATAACCAAACTCATGTTTGGTGTCTGATTACAAAAGCAAAACAAAACCAAAAAACAACAACCAAAAAAGAAAATCACAATTCTACCTTATAAAGAATTACGTACATTAGAATTTTAATGTCAATGTTTTTTTGTCTACAAATCTTAGAGAGGAAAAGGGAGGCTTCTTTTCTTAAAAAAAAAAAAAGGCAAAAATTTATTTCAGCTTTATATAATTTCTTCATGTGATTTCCCATGGATATATGAATTGCTTTTGATCCACTGCTTACATGGAAGATCAGATTAAGCACTTTTGTAGCACCACGGAGGGGAGATTCAGGGATGAGGATTCCTTACTTCAAACTCATAAGTCTTGATACATGGTAAACATCACCACTGTGCCAGAAAACAAGAAAACACTGCTTCTTTGCACCTCTAATTACAGTAAGCTCAAATTAATACTTGAACTTAAAATGAAATGTAGGCAATTATTTAAACCTGTTCATCCTGTGTTGTTGATTCACTCCTGCACCATGCTGTACAAAAACTTCAGAAAAAATTGAAAAGTTTTGTCTAGTCATTTACTTTACTTGTGTTATCACGTCTTTACAGAAAAACAACTGTTTAAGTTTTATCAAGGTTGGCCAAAAAAAAAGAGGCGAGTGTTAGAAACCCTTCTTTTATTGCCTGGTTGGTAGGCAAGAGAGATGAAGTGGTGAAGTGTTACACTAAGCAGTCTAGGAAATGGGGAAATAACTTCTGATTAAATGCAGATGCTGAACTAAAAGTTGCTGCTAATCACAACCACTGGATCCTGCTTTAAAGAAGGAAAGAGCAAAGACATGACCTCTTTCCACTCACCATTTACTTTACTGCCACATAATTCCTCATGCATAAATACTACAGTGAAATAACTTTAGTCTTCTACAAATGTTTCTACACATAAGCAGGGTATTACACGGACAAAATAGAATGACTATTTGTAAAAAGAGAATAAATCACAAATAGAGGAATTAGCGTCATGAAGCAGCAGAAACTTAGTAGACATTAGAGATGAATAATTGAAAAGTGAATAAAAGGAATCAATTTAAACATACAGAATGCATAATAAGCATTAAAACACAATATATTTCAAAAGACACCAACATAATGCTAAAGTACAGAGTTAAATATAAAGGTTTGTGCTAATAAGTCCTGATTGTAAAAGAATCTATCTTTATTTTGTGATGACTAAGAGGCTGATCCAAGACCAATGAAAATCAAATCAATGCTCCCATTGATTCCAAGGAGTTTGGGACCAGCCTTCTGAAAAGAATAAAATTCTGCATTTTTTTCTTGCACATTTTAAATATTAAAACTGAATTTTGTAATGTTTCAGCCAAACAAACTAAAGCAAAAGACACACAAGCTTTTCTATAATTTGTTCCTGCATATACGAAATGAACAAGTACACATCGCTCCTTTGAAATGCTCATAAATCAAAGAGTTCTCACCCCATAACGCATGGCATTGTTTATAATATCAAGGCAGAAAAATTGCTAAAGGGGTCATAGGATGCTATCAGAAAGGCATCCAAAATGATATATGACTGAGCACATGTTTTGTGTTTGGAAAACCTTCAGTGTGATATACATGGAAATGAGGGGGTTACATATTTGGAATCCAATCCCACAATTCAATCTATATGAGTGGAGCCTTCTGCCTGCACTGATTTTCACTGTAAGACAATTGGGGTTTGTCCATATGTATTTCATTTTAGGCTGGACAAATGTTTTCTTTTAGAAAAAGCATATGTCATGTCACCAAAATTCTCTAATGTTTCTATTTTCAATGACATGGTGAAGACACCTGGTATTCAGAGAACTCTTATTACCCACTCTGGGCAAATGAAGCCACTGCAAAGCAGAGGATTTAAATTCCCATGTGAAAATCTTACTTCTAAGCACTGTCAGTTTAAGCTTTCCTGCTAATTAAATTATGGTTCATGGGGAGACAGACAGTGAAAAAATGAGATCACTATTCTTTCATGGAATATTACATCACAAGAAAATGAGGGACTACATGTATTTGTGGTATATATTTCTTTTCCAGGTAAGGAATATTTTATACATTTATATTTTATACATTTATATTTTATACATTGATATTTTATACATAATTTATGGTAAATTAAAATTATTTACTGTATTTAATAAATAATAAACTTTGATTCCTAAAACATGAGAACATTAGAAAGCCATCCTGGATGACAACAAAAGTCTGTCAAGCCCAGAACCTGGTCTCCGTCAGGGATCACAGGCAGATATGTAAGTACGGGTAAGAACAGGACAAGAATGTACATTGTCTCTCCCTAAAACCTTCCAGCCTTCAAGTATTTTCAGCTCTTCATGAGCTAGAAATGGTTTCTATACATTTAGTAATCTTTGATGAATTTCTATTCCATTAAATTTTCCATTTTCCTCCTGAATCTATGTAGATTTTCACTATCCACAGCATCATTTGGCAGGGAGTGGCTCTAGTAAACTACCTACTGCATAAAGAACTACCTCTTTCATTTGTTTTGAAACTGCTTCCGATCGGTTTTCACTTGATCTTCTCTGCCTCCTTCCATCATTCCCCCTGTATCCTACAGCATTATATACGGCATTATCTACAGTATACAGCATTATCAAAATTGAATTAATAATACATAACACAGCTGCAGCACAGTATCTTATTACACACGTCAGCTGCAAAGGACTGATTGTTCTCACCTTTCAGATGTAGAAATCAAGATAGCTAAACTTTATGCCAATGTAAACATATGAGGATTGTAACTACCCCTAAAATTGGCTGCTTCTTTATCTATGAATAGATACCAATTTGTAAAGTCTGTAACGAAGAAATGACACATCTGCTTTGTCAGGAAACTTTCCGACTCTCCTCCTCTTATTTCAACAGAAATGTAAATGAAAATACTGTCTGCAAATTCACTCTGCAAAAGCATAGCAATTCTGTGAATGATCATCTTACTCCTCCATCTCAATCATTCCTAGGAACAGCACTGTATGAAGCAGAAGCTTGAGAGACATTAATTAATGTGGTGAAGTGGGACAATCTCCAAACCCAAAATTACAGAGCTTGACATCCACTGCAGAGGTTAGATCCTGCAAAGAGTAGGACACTGAGCCAAAGCGTACCAGCCAAGGATCAATGACCACTTGGTTTGCTTCCCCATAACTTTGTGTTGCTATTTGCATCAAGATTTTTACAGCACTATTGCACAACAAATAAATGTACTGAGGCCATTTCAATACAAAATGTGTTTAGCATATAATTTTCCTAATGTCTGGAAATATTCTGCATTGTTTTGAAAAACAGTGTACGTGGGGAAAGGATAGCATTATACACAAAAACTGAGGGATGAGGCAGAGAAAGGAAATATTTTGTCACACCACAAAAGTTAAATGCTCCTCCCTGTTTGACTGTATTAAAATTCCCCACTATACTGATAGAAATCTATTTTCATTAATATCTGCCAAAGTGCTACTTTGAACAACAGCAAGAGAGGATTTGAGGCTAATTTTATTTTGGGTTGATCCTATTTTATTTTGTTCGTACAGTTTTGTCTCTGTTTTACTATATTTTGCTCAGTGCTGGCTATTTAAACCAGGTTGCCTTGTTCTAGTATGTCTAGCTTAGAAATCTCTCCGTTTGATATCATGTTTAGCAAGTGAAACTGGTTGATCTGGCAGTGCTAGAAAACTTAATTTAAAAACCAGCAGAGTCTGCTAGAGAGATTAGGGCCTACCTTCTTACACATAGCCAGCTCCAACTCCCATTTGGAGCCAATGGGAACCTTTCAAATCACTTCAGCTGGAGATAGATAAATTTTTCTCTCAAGCAAATCATCAGCTTGGGAATCTGTGCCTAAATATGGACTTCATGATGAGAAGAATGTCTCTAAAGCTGAAATCTGACCAAATTGTCCCCACAGATAGAAGCAGACAATTCTGAACAGCTTTTAAAAGACCTGATTTCTGAGACATATTTTCTGTCATTCAAAAGCTTTTGTATTTCTATTAATTGCTTCTGCTATTTTTCCAGTAGCATACAGTTATTTTCACAATGAGATTTTTGTCTTGGCCTATCCCAAACTGACTAAAGCTGATGAAATAACCCCTGAGTTCTCCACAAAATTCCCATTTTACTTTTTAGTAACTTATGCATTAAAAAATATTGCCGTATTCTGAATTTTTCAGGCTTACATACAATACTGACTGTTGTCTTGTGGAAGCATTTCAGTTTGTTTACTACATTCTTTTATTGCTGTGCAATTTTGAAACATGTTCTTGCAAAAATAATTAATATGAAGCCACTCCAACAGTGATACATATTTTCACAGTGCACCTATTGTTATTATAAATAGAAGTAAACCCCTAATTTGTTACCAGAAAGCATAACATCTCTGCAGAAACCCTCAACTCCAATATGAATTCTAAGTGTTTGTCGTGACCCCACTGATCCTTAAAACAACCAAAGCAATTTTCCATAAATCACCTTATTATAAACTTCTGTAATCTTAAGAATAGAAATTAAGACAGAGAAAACCAAATATATTACAGCTTCACTGTTTGACTCAAAAAAATAGATCTGACTGAATTTTAGAAAGAGAAGTCAGTGTTTTGCATCTCCTGTTTGGCTGAATGTTATTGCATAAGCAAACAATCATCTAGTGCTGACAAAGTGAGGAGCCTCTCCTCTGTATTAAATCACCAGAAACAATTGGATTGGATAGGATCATAACACCAAACAAAGCTAAAATCCAGAGTATTTGAACCTCCCTGATTTCATATGAAAAAGACCTTTGCTACTGAAGTTCTATCAAAAATACTTTAAGCAAACCACACAGCCCTGTGGAAACTACAGAAAAGTTAGGCTGGGATTCTCCAAAGTGTGTGAAATCATGACAAACTAGTTCTCATTAACGGAAGGCTTCCTTTCTTCTTAAGTTGAAAAAAAAAAAAAAAAAAAAAAAAAGGGTTGTAAATAATTTATTAGCTACAATTAGAATTTTTTGTAATAAATATAAATATCCTAACTTTCCAGATGGAGAAACTGAGGCATAAATTGAGTTTTTGCCTATATCCACCAACAACTTCCTGTTATAGCCGTGAGATGCACGAACACCCACTGTGCTATTTATTTTCGTCAGTGCTGCCTTCCAGATGTACACTGTACTGATTTAATTTCAGAGGTTGGTTGTCATCTCAATCTTCCTCATATATCTTCTAAAATATTAAGTAAAGCCAGTGCTCTATTCCCAGTCTCCTTCAGACTGGCTTTGCCTATTATGTATCTGCTAAAACCTTCCCTATCTCTCCTGTCACTTCCTTGGGAGATCTGTAATGGATCTGTCTGTCCTGACATTTTCACAGGCTTCAGACATTCTAATTTCCTGATCATCTTTGTTGGAAAGTTCTAATTTTTTTTCCAGTATTTCTTCTTCTTCACCCCTTGGGGAATGAGGTTTTTTATGGTCTGTTCCTATATTCTTTTGGCAGTTCTCACTTAAATAAGTCTTTTTATAAGTCTAGCTATGTATAGGACGAGGAGAAGGCTGAGATACTTAATGCCTTCTTTGCCTCTGTCTTTAATAGTCAGACCAGCTACCCCCAGGGTGTTCAGCTTCTTGGGCTGGAAGATAAGAATGGAGAACCGGACAACTCCCCTGTAATCCAGGAGGAAGTAGTTAATGATTTACTTATGCACCTGGACATGCATAAGTCTATGGGGCCGGACGGGATTCACCTAAAGGTTCTCCGGGAGCTGGCAGGAGAGCTCACCAAGCCTCTCTCCATTATCTATCAACAATCCTGGTCAACAGGAGAGGTGCCGGATGACTGGAGGGTGGCCAATGTGACGCCCATCTACAAGAAGGGCCGGAAGGAGGATCCCGGAAACTACAGGCCTGTCAGCCTGACCTCGGTACCAGGAAAGATCATGGGGAGGATCATCCTGAGTGAGCTCTCAAGGCAAGTGCAGGGCAGCCAAGGGATCAGGGCCAGCCAGCATGGGTTTATGAAAGGGAGGTCCTGCCTGACCAACTTGATCTCTTTCTATGACCATGTGACCCGCTTTCTCGATGAGGGGAAGGCTGTGGATGTTGTCTACCTGGACTTTGGTAAGGCCTTTGACACCATCCCCCACGGCATTCTCCTGGAGAAACTGGAGAATCATGGCATAGACAAGTGTAACCTCTGCTGGATAAAAAACTGGCTGGATGGCCGTGCCCAGCGAGTTGTGATTAATGGAGCAAAATCTGGTTGGCGGCCGGTCATCAGTGGGGAGTCACCATCCCTGGAGGTATTTAAGAAACGTGTAGACATGGCTCTTCAGGGCATGCTCTAGTGCCCAAGATTATTGGTTTGTGGTGGGGTGCTGTGTGTGGGGTTGTGGGTGTGGAGTTTAGTTGGTGGGTGCTTTTTTTTTTGTGTGTTTTTTTGGGGGTTTTTTGGGGGGTTTTTTTTGTTTTGTTTTGTTTTTTATGTGGTTGGACTTGATGATCTCAAAGGTCCCTTCCAACCACTAAGATTCTGTGATTCTGTGATTCTGTGATTCTGTATACTTCTTCCTGTCAGTATATCACATCCTAAGGCCTGCTGTCTCTTTTAACTTACCTTTATTCCTTATGTAATGAGGAGAGTTTTGTTTTAGTTGGGCACTTATTTCTTAAATATTGTTAATTTCTGATTGCATTATAATTGTTTATGCTCCATCTTATAACCTTCTGTACTCGTCGTTTCATGCTTCATATTTATACCCGGGATGCTTCTTTTTCACTTCATTACTTTTCTTTTTCACTGACTGTAGCTGTCCCAACTTCATTTGCAGTAAACTAATCATAAGCTACCATGTGTCACCTCAGTGATACTTACTAATTGTAATATGTTTATCATCTCTCCTTTATTACTTCACCCAGGATCTTCTGTCTTCTTCAATAATTCATCACACTCAGATGCTACAGTTTTATTAGCCAAAAATGTAATACAATTAGATTATTAACCTCTGCTTTAAGACTACCCTACAGCTGCCTCTCCCCATAATAATGTTATTCAAAAATTAGGGCCCAACTCAGCTTCAGGCCTATTTGGCCCTTGGGTAGTGTTAATTGGGTCAACAAAGTTGTGTCTTAGCTATAACTGAGAGCAGAATTTGTCCCTGCGCGAATGTACAAATTACCCTAGGTTTATATCCCTACTTTCTTTGTATTTGTAAACACATTTTCATGTCTGTGATTGCCTGTGCTAAAGGTTCAGTTGGCCTTTTCAGCTGCAAAATTCAGGGTAAGAGAGCAAAGCTCTTTGAAACATGTCCTCCCTACATGTTTCATCAAGAAAGCAAGAATAGGCTCTACATGGTAGACCACAGGGACACTTCACAAACTCTGTATATGTCTTGTCATACTGTCAGCATTTTGCCACATACAGTGCCCTTTCCATGCAATAAGCCTACTGGATTTATTCCTAGTTTTTGGCAGCCCTTTGTCACAAACTCACTTTTAACAAGGTTTCATCAAAAAAAACAGCTAGGACTATTCTATGAGAATCTTCACAAAGCTACAGGGGGAAAGAATAGGCATTCCTGTGGGACTGTTCGTCGCCCGATTCTTCTTAAGGGTATCCAGGAAAAAACAGCTGGCCTTTGAATCAGCTCTTACTGGTCAGAAAAGAGAACCACCATTTCTCAGAGAACTGAGAAATGCCTACTCAATGATTGGCTGAAGCACAAAATAAAATTAAAACAAAAACAAAAACAAAAAACCAACACAAGAAATAAAAACAAAGTTAGGAAAGAAACAGGGAGTAAAGGAGAAGCATCATTATATCAATGATGAAATGAATGCTGTATACATATACAGAAAGTATTGCTCAGTGTTTGTTTTAGTTCTAATATTCCTGAACTAAATGTCTTTGGTGTCCAGTCAGAAAGATCTGGATCACGGGCCTGATGCAGAATGTCAACTCTATTGTTACCATCCTCTTATATACTAAGTTAAAACCCCTCACAGAAATGCTAGATCAAATCTCCGATTAAAGTTTCCAATGGAGCAGTATGAATAACTGCATCTTAACATATGCATGCCACAGAATCAGATAGTTTTGTAACTTGAAAAATGTGTAACACAATTCACACTTGTTTAGTGTGCTTCAGCTCCCACATTTATACCTTTTGAATTTAGCTTCTGAACATGGTTTTCCAGCTTACAGTGACATAAAAGGCAATCAGTTTGCTTTTTTCCTTTTTAATAGCAACCTACAGTAATAATGGTTTAAATCTTTCGTTTGTCCACGTTTTTCTTTGCAAAATCCTTTGACTGTTTTGTTTAAAAAAAAAAAAGACACTGTTACTATTATTTTAGTCATGCTGCTTTTTAATTGATTGCTAAAGTACTCCATGTTCGATTTATTTAATTGCATTTCCCATGTATTCTTTTGAAAGACGAGCATCTTAAACATTTTCAAATACCGAAGCTCTTAACTACCCAATACCTATCTCTACTTTCTGATTGTTCTTCCCTCAAAACTCCTCTTTCTTTTTTTCGTTCTTCCTAAATCTGTCTGTTTCACTACTTAATATAGTTTTCTTTCTGTCAACCATTTGCTTACTTCAGACCATTCTTCCTTCCTGTGTTCATTCATTGTGTATATTACCCCCTTGTGTCTTGACTTCCTTTCCCATTCATTAAAGACTACCTGCATGGAATCCAGATATCATATAATTCACTAAAAAAAACACAACTTCCATTTAGCTATTTCCCTCAAAATAATCCAAGCAACTCATAAACTTCTTGTCTGCAACATCAGGTTGACTATAAATCCTTTCAGTGCAAATCTTTTAATTTATTTACATTGGTAATGCCATTCACTTCATAAAAAAATATGCCAAAAATTTTAAGAAAAATACTTCTTGTCTTCTCCATTAAACACATAGTCATCCACAAAATTATTTCTACCACATGCATTGTTGTGTTTTTGATTGGTGTTGTTGCTGTTTACCAGGGCTCTTAGGAGCCCTGCTGGAGTCCCAGCTCTATGCTGTTTACAAACACAGAAGAAAATCATGATCCTGGCTGAAAATGTCTTGCAGTCTACAAGATATCAATGGATGGAAAGAGCCAAAGGAAGCAGTAACAGGCAACAAAGATACTGTCTTACCATCCTAAGCAATGGTCTGCATGTCAGTAACATAACAATTGCAGAAGCTTTTGTAGACATCACAGCGGAAAACAATAAGATGGGTTTGGCTGGAGACAGAGGCATTCTTATCTTGGAAATCTCCTTCCAAACACAAATGGCAGGATTGGAAAAGATCTAGCAGTGCTTGTTTGAAAAGTCAACAACAGAGTAATGGCAGCTGAAGTCCTGGGGCAACTGAAGGTAGGAAGAAGAACTTCAACTACAAAACAGGTAAAATAAAGGATAAACTGCTGTAAGGTGTTGCATGTGGATCAGTCTGCCATTACTACAGCAGGAACTCAAATGCCTGATGACCAACTTATAACATTCTAGTTTTCTTCTGGAGGATGTAAGCCCTAGTTAAATAAGCAGGGTAGTAATTAGATGTGCTATTGACAGTTTATATGTTCCAGATACACATGTTCATGAAAGGACAAGACTTCACATTGCAGCCAGCCTTTTCTTTCAGAATACATTCCCTTTCACTTGTTTCACACAGTGTTTGCATGTTTCTCACGTCCACCCTTTTTAAGAAAGCATTTTTATGTTTTCTCTTTCATTTTGAACTTCCTGTCATGCTGCAGCATTTGTATTTTGTTCTAAACAAAGACACACAATTTTGCCCTGCTTCAGACACATCAAACCATGACTGGTTAGGAATACCATGAGTACTCTTCATACTCAGTAAACTGTGAAGTATTCTCAGTGCAGAGGCATCATATCTACCTGAAACTCTAACAGGAACCCATACACCTCTCCTAGTCTGTAATCCAGAAAATAAGTTATCTTTTTGTGAATCACAGTTCCACAAGACCTTAGTTCATTTGATGAATTTTCTGCCTGCAATCCTATGGTGGCTCTTTTCACAGAAATTTTTTTCTTCCCATCGTGATGATCCCAGTATTAGCACCTAGACAGCAGCTTGCTCTGTGTGCAGGTCATTGTCCAATTAATTGTATACGGTTTCTCAGACAAATGTCCCTTAGAGTGTTTGCACTGGCAACACTATTCTGACATTCTAACAATCAGAAACAATTTCCCTGATGATCTGCTTTGGTTTTGTTTTGGGAGGGCCTTGCTGTCATTTAACCTTTAAAGCTTACAAGGGACTTCTTTCATAATAGGATTATGTGTGTGATTATTGCAGAGGCTTGTCCCCAGGAAGAAGCCTTTGTGCAAGTTTTTTGATACCTCCATGGCTGAATGGTTTGGTCTGCAGTTGATTGCCTAGGATCACTGTGACGTCAGACTGTAGCCGATAACCACAGGAATTTTCTGTGTCTCTTTACAGGAAAGCAAATCTTGCCTCCTCCCCTCCCCATTTGGAATGACTGAGAAGAACCCTCTAATAGAGTGCACAGAGATTTCCTTACCCATTATGCTGCACCGCAGGTTTTCCTGTAGGAGGGGTGCTCAGACTCACTTCTCTTTGTTTTTAGTCAAACCATCTGTAACAATAGCAGAAAGCTGATGAAATAACTGAGAGTGGGGAATGACTGCTGTTTGTTTAGTTTTCTGGCCTGTTACGGTATTTTCTGCACAACATTAATCTTATGTTTCTAAGATGCATAATACACAGAGCAGCATGATCATGTAAGCACAAACAGTTTTCCCACAAGACGTTCAACTGGTATTTTCAAAAGGTCCAAACTGCATGCTTTCAACTTTTGTTGTGTTTGGTTGAAACAGGAAGAATTCAGCACCCTCTCTAATTCTGACCTCTAAAATCTCAAATGCAGTAGAGAAAGTTTTAATAAGTAAAGAAAGAACAAAAATAACTTTGAACCTCACACCAGCTGCTGTCAGGACTTGGAAATGTATACGAGGTGGCCATATGGCAGCTGCAAACTAGAACTTATTCTTCTGACCAGTAACTGTAAAAGACTGATACCTCACACTCCAAACCCAAAAGGCTCCACTTCATTCGTTCTGCTCACAGCACTCTTATCTAGAGTCCAGCCATTTCACATGGAAGTCTAAATGGAGCTTCCAAGCCTCTCTTAAGTTCCTGTGGATTGGGACCTAAAATATAACCTACCACTAAGCCAATACTGGGAAAGTCTTTTCCACTACTCTCCATGCTTTGAAATCCATCCACAAGTTTAGGTGCTTCACAAGGTCTCCAAGGTTTGTTTTCTTATAAATTTGCTACCCAAATACTAAGGTCTTTGGTATCATGCACAGAGGAAGAAGAAAGAACATTTTTTTTATTTGCCCTCCTTTTCCCTTGTGATCTTCTTATGGTCCAGGCAGTGGAGCATTTTGGAATAAGAAGCACTTCTCTTCTGAAGCATATCTTATTTTTATCATGCTTTTTTTCCCTCGTTTTTTTTTGACACAGCCTTATTAAACTCGATCCCAGCCCTTACTATAGGGGCTGATTCAATATCAAGGAGAAAAGAGTTCTTAGGCAGCCATAGTATCATTACAAAAATCAATCTTAGTTTTAAGCCAAATTCATTGTCACAGTTCTGAATTTCAAAGAAAATGGCTAGACCAGATGCATCTTGGTCATAACATCTACAGCACAGGCTATGAAGAACAGTCTTTCTTATGTTTTCATATTTTGAAGTAATCATTTTATACTGCCTGCAGAGTCATGTGAAGGACTGTCTTAGGGCATCATCTTTTGATGCATTCCTACATTAAAACATGTGTTTAGTTTATGAAGTAATACCATTTGTTAGTTTTAGCAGTGTCACACAATCTAAACACAGTGAACTCCAAACAATTCTTAAATTTTCCAGGTGCAGTTTGGAAAGAATCTTCTCATGAAAACGAAATCTGCTTTCATTGGAGTCCTGATTACTAAGATGTGCCTAAAGTTTCCTTTGGTAACGTGGAGTATGTGCAGCACACTAACATCTCTACTGAGAAAATAGCTGGGACAGTTGGAGACATGTCCTCACTCACAGAGGTCAGCCAATGTGAAGGGTAACAGCTATTATTTTGGGCTTTCAAAGACTGGGAAGTCTGTACACTGTTTTTTCCCTTCTGTCCCTAGAGAAAGGATAAATACCAAATGGGCCCAGCTGAGATCTGTAAACTTAACAGCTTGAGATGGGGAATAAATAATCTTGGATCAGTGGTCACCACAGACTTTTGATTAAAGACTAATTTAAGGGCACCTCTTCATGTGCGCTTCTTTTCCTTTCTTTTCCCCCTCAGGAATATTTAGCTATGGGATTGTATGTAGCCTCTCGTCCTGCATTTAATATGATATTTCTTTCTTAATTCTTTTATCAGAGAAGTAGCTTTACATTCCTTTTATTTCTCCATTGCAGTCTTGTTTGCAGAGGCTTTCTAGCTATTACACTGAATTAACACATCTCCTACTCAGTCAAACCTGAAACTGGCCTGAATTTGGGTCTGTGGTAGCTGTGACTGCTCTCAAGATTTACTTTCTACGCACATCAGAACAAAAGATGTGTCTTCTTACATTCATGCTGTTCTTAATACTAAAATTCATTGAGCTTTCAAGTGCTCCTACTGTTAGAGAAATCATGAAGGTTATAGTGGAGGCGGTGTACTTTCTTTATCCTCTTGCTATTCAAGAAAAAAAATGTTACAGTAGATGGTCCAGAGTCATTATTTTGGCATGTCTTGATACAGATATTCTCATAATGCTTGCAGCAGCAGTTTTCTAGGGAGACATTATTTTAGCTGTATATTTGCTTGTAAACTCAGATGAATGTGTATAATGTTGAGCCAGGTTTGTGGGCAGGGTGGAGAGTTTTTGTGCTTTTTCAATTAGGTGAACCATCCAGAAGCAGAAAGTTCATTTTTTTGTCATTATGTAGACACGACTTCCAACAAAATGAATAAGGAATTAAGGTTTTGCTGTGTAAACTACACCTCCAAAATCCAATAAAGTGCCATGCAGAAAAATCAAGCTATTATATCCAGGTAAGCAAGGTATATTCAGTCCAAGAGAACAAATAATTTAATGAGTTTAGGCAGCTGCCAATAACCCTGCCTCCAATCCAAATAGGAGACTGACTTGCAGCACAGCTTTGTTTTGTTTGCAGGTGTTGAAATGAAGGATCTTCTTAAGGTCTGACCTTCAAACTTGTCCCTTTGCCGCTACTGAGATGAAGCTGAAGAACACTTGTTTCAAGGAAGATATTTCCAGAAAAGAAAGAAAATTCATGTTTCAGTCTACAGTGGAAAAATATTGCTGATTTAGTGGCTTAAAACTGGCTTCACCATTGTGCCTGTATAGCACTGTCTACTTGAGACTTTTATCTGGAAATTTCTTGTATGACATGAAGACTATTTTTGACTCAGTAGAATTACCAATATACTTAACGTTTAGCCTATGTATAAATGTTGTGTTGGGTAGGAACGTTAATATCTTAGCTCTTGAAGATAAGCTTTCAAAGAGACACCCACGATGATAGGGGCTTAACTGCTACTTGGCTATCATATGGGGTTTCCACTCGTAGGTTTCTCACCAAGCTGGAATTTCATTCCTTTAGGTTTTGCCACATAGGCCACTCAGTAACTTTTATTTTCTATGACCTGGAAGCTATTGCATAAAAGACATTTCTTCTAGGAATGAAGGAAACAAAGGTTATTGTTAACACAGATAGCTTCCAAAGGAACAGGAAAGAAAGACAGCTATGGTTTCCAAAACCCTCACAACCATCCCTAAAACTGTTTGATACATTGAGAGAAATGGCATGCACTTTTCAAAGGCATGCACAGAGACTCTCGTACTGCGGCACTGGAAAATTTCTCTTTGCATAGTGCACAGGTAGTCATTATGAAGCTAAATACTCATAATAGCTTTATAAAACAATTACACTGTGTTATTGTTACCAAGTGACTTTGAGGATCGCAAAGAAGAAGAATGAAAAAAACCTTACTCAAATGCAAGCTCAATCACTTTTTACACAAAAAGCACCCTCAGGAAGAAAGTAATTTATATTCATATGTATTTTTTACCTGTCATTCCTTCAGCTTGATGGATGTCAGAATACTACATTTTTAGTAGACTTGCAATTGCTGGGGAACTTAAATACACCCTGTGATTATATGCTGCAGGGACGACAGATGAAATGCCAAATGGCCATTGCAATGCTCCTGGCAACACAATTCTCCCTTTGTGGCAGAAATTCAGGTGCTTGTCTTCAGCTGCAATTAGCGTTTGATGTTTAGAATAGGCTTTGGTTTCTCTTTTTCCCTCCCTTTCCCATTCTTTCTCTTTCTATTTATGTCTATTGATACAGTCAGAACACTGCATAAATTATCATTTCAGCCAGGTCAGAAAACAGGTTTCTTACTACATTATTTGATGCTATTGAATTGCTGATCCCTTTTCTGTTTACAAAGGGCATGGCAAATTTTCCAAACTCATAACCTTATAAAGATATCTAGGAAGTACTGGCAATGTATACATAAGAAAGAGTGAAATTAATATTAAATTGACTAGCAGTGCACCATTATAATTGTCAATAATGGAGTAACTAAAAATAAAATGTTGCAGAATCTCATAGCCCAGATTTAATATATAATACAGGTAAAGTAAGTGACAACTGTTTTCTACTTACAACTTCTGAAAATTATTACATAGAAAATGTACATAAAAAATTTTTTTTTGTTATTCATACATAAAAAGAGAACCAGTAGATGGCAAAATAAGCATCTGTATTATCTGTATCTGTGTCTTTGGAGATATTATATGGACCCTTGTATCTGAAGAAATAAACAATCTTAATTTGATTTTCAACTTAATTCCTTGGAGGTATATGAACTACCTTCCGATCTAGCTGATATGCTACTTCAGGGCAACTGGAAATGTCAACTGCAGCTCTGCTGGACAAGCTATTTTGTACTGCAGTGATACATCTAACAAGGCATACCGTATACACAAATGTCAGAGCTGTTCAGTTACCATTTGGATAGGGCCTAACTCACCCTATAAGTTCCACTCAAAATTTTGTGCATGTTCTTAGAAGTTTTATATCCTATATCAACTTACTAAAGCCTTAACAAAAACAATTACATATCTAATTCTGTATGAGTCCCCCAAAGTACTTTAGCTGGGTGGTAGTTAACCATAATCAGGGAAAAACACATCTAATCAGAAACTCAATATAGCATTTTACTGTTTGCTGGCCTGACAGCACAGTCTAGAATGTTTTACCTCTCCTGAGAACACCTATACTTGGTAACTAAGGATTTCCCAAGTCCAGGCAAAACACAATAAACTGAATACCATGTTGATTTCTCCACCACTTCAATTCTTATTTTACTTTTAATGGATACCATTTTGGAAAAGCTGAAGAAGGTAGTGCTTTATAGAGAGTGAATGTTTGAAATACAGCTGTCAAATGTAAAGCAAAGACTACTAATGTTAACAATGAGGTTTAAGATGTGGTCAAACCTTCATAGTCAAGAAGATGAGGACAGATATAATCACCAATCTTCTGTAGGTTTTATATACCCTACTCTGAACCAGTTGGTGTTGGTTACAGATTGTACAGTAACACGGATTCAGTGGAGAACTGGTCTGATTTAGCATGGTGGTTCCCACATCCATTTTCCTGGTGTATTGAAAGGCTGAGAATAAAAATTGTAATACTTCCCGGGGATCTGTATATAAACAAACACAATGATGTATGACATGACAAACCAGGGGCCCTTCTAACATTTCAAAAATAATTGCACTAGTGTCATTTTTCTTGCAGAATAGGATTCCTCTGTAGAACATAAGAGACCAGCCAGAATCTAAGAAACATTAGGGTATTTTTAGAGAAATTATAGAACACTTGAAAAAAGAAACCATACGGTAATAGCAATAGTATATCATTGGCATTGTCTCAGTAAGAGACATTTTTTGTTAAATACTAAAACATTCATCCAAAAAAATCCCTGTTGAAATTCATGTCGGTATGAATAAGGACTACTGCAGGGTCGTTATTAACAGTTCCACTGTATTAAGTCTTTTAGATATACACAGTGCATTAATATGAATCCTAGATATATTCAACAGTTGCCCAGAGTACTTCTATTCAGGATGTTCTTTATTCTATTCCCCATTCAAAATTGCAAGTAACTGCACAATCATGTAAAGTTCAAAGACCAAGGAGTAATTGTGTCATATCTGTCATCTCCTGGGGTGACATTTTCAAGATGGAATGATGAGCATGATTGATGAATATATTATTTCTGTGAACAAAATACAAATCAAAAACAAATAAAATCATACCAACCATTTCAAAAGAGTACCTGAAAATCCTATACTAAGTTGGTTCCTGCACTTCCCCATCTCAAAAGCCTGAAGTTGTTGCCCAGGACTTGTATCAGCAGCTCAGTGTATAACAGTAGGTATGGGAGGCAGAACAGGGGAATGCATAAGTCATATTTTCTACAAAAAACAAGACTGTCCCCTCACAGCCACTGAGGTTCCCCTTATACTAATGAGGATACATTGATATAAAGGCATTTAAAGGCAAAAGGAGAGTCCATTATACTATTCTTCTAGGTAGATTTGTATCTGTATTTTCTTTGCATTCCCAGGAAATGAAGCTCGAATTCCTGATAAGTACTTTCCTACACACAAGCCACACGATGTGGTTATAAGTGGAGCACTGAAGTTGTTTAAAAATAAGGGCAGAATACTGAGTTAGAAAGGCTGGTGTACACACATGCTAATATACACACAACTGAGGTTTTCGGGCAGATCTCAGTTCCTCCACTGCCATTCCAGGTAATGCAATGCTACTCAAGTGCCATTCTGCTGTTTGGTTTGGTTATTAAATCTACAATTCAGAAAGTTTTTTGCAACAGGTAAAGAAAAGGAAGCACAAACTATTGTAACTACAGTCATTTTCCCTGATGTAAAGTGTTGAAGAAAACCAGTTAAGAATAAGCCTACTTCTGAACACTCTTTTCTGCTATAGATTGTAGGGGAACTGACGTGAAAAGAACTAACCGTTCCTGGCTATTTAGAATATAACTCTCCACGTTTTTACTATATTTGAACTCATTTCTCAAGGACACACATTTTGACAGGGCAGCAGTAAAGAAAATGTCAAAAAAAAAAATCAATTCCAGTTATTTTAATAAGATTTAGAACAAGTACAAAGAACTTAGAAGTGAGGACAAATGCACATCATCCCAAGCAAACTAGACATCTTGCCTTGGCTTAGAATTGTGATGCCTGTTAGCACAGTGCAATTGATTGGCCTCTTTACATGCAGAAAAATTTGGTATTTAGATTGCACACTATTTCCTGCCAACAAACACTTCCGAGAATCTCACTGTTCCTGTAATATCAGTCAAGATTCTAGGAAATAGTGTTATTCAGTTATATTAAAGACATAAAAAAAGAGTCAGTATCTCTGGATTAGGATCATAGCTGAGTCTGTCTCTGCAAAAATTATAAATTTACGAAAACTAAGAACATAAACACAATGTATTTTCATGAATGATAGGCAAAACATTAATTCAAGTAACTTGAACAGCCTGTTGTTTCTTTTCCTTCTCCTTGAATGCGAATGCCCAATAGGATGATGTTCATTTGTTATCTCCATTCCTCTTCATGCCAATCCTAAACTTTCAGAGTACATATTGCTTTATCCATTGTCAGTGTATAAACTCATCTATGATTAATATCCAAGATCAATCTATTTTTTCTGTAGTTCATTTGCCCTATGTTTCAGGGTAGAGAGACATTTTGCAGAAATAACGAGATACTGCTGGATTGTTTTCATATATCTGAAAATATTTTACTCAGTTCTCTAGCTCTGTTTAATTTTTACAATGTTTCCTATAGTTTTGTAGTTTTAAAACACCTATTTTACCTATGGCTTCATTGTCACACTTTCTATTCTTTTGTCCTGTTCCCATGCTAGTTTGAATGAAGCCTTTACTATTCCTCTCCTTATCTATCAATCTGTTTTAATAGTTTAATATTTGAATGACTGTCCTGGTTCCGGTGGGGATAGGGTTAACTTTTCCTGGTATTCCATGCCATGTGAGCCACGCCCACCCTGAGCTGCCGGGGGAGGGGGCAGGAAGTTGCTGCTTAAAAGCGGGCTGGGGCGGCCCGGGCCTGGCCGGCGAGCGGCGGGGGAGCGGCAGTTCCGTAATCGCGTTTGTATATTCCCCTATCCGTGTTGCTGCTGCTGCTGTTGTTGCTGCTGTTGTTGCTGCTGTTGTTGCTGCTGTTGTTGCTGCTGTTGTTGCTGCTGTTGTTGCTGCTGTTGTTGCTGCTGTTGTTGCTGCTGTTGTTGCTGCTGTTGTTGCTGCTGTTGTTGCTGCTGTTGTTGCTGCTGTTGTTGCTAAACTGCCTTTGTCTCAACCCAAGAGTCTTGCCTTTTCTTAGGATTCTTCCTGTATTTGGAAGGCATGAGCGAGCGACACGTGGTTCTTTGTTGCCATCTGAGGCTAAACCACGACAGTCCTTTTTGGCGCCCAACGTGGGGCTCGAAGGGTTGAGATAATGACAGAATCCAACTAGAACGTGGAAAAAACGGTTTTGGGTTTTTTTTTTGTATGCATTTATTTTATTAGGTAAGTAGTCACTGGTCATCATGTTGCTTGGTTTGTTCTCATGGCTGTGTTACATAAATTCCTATATGGCTTATGTACTCCCTGCGATGCTGTTTACCATGTCTGGAAAAGGGATGAGGATTATCATTCTGCTGTCCTGTGCGATATCTGTTTATGATATGATAACATCACTGTATCACTGTTCAGACGGCTATTTTGGGGTGTTTATGTGGTTTTGCTGTCCTGTCCGTACATTGGACACCATCTCTCAGAATTTGTTAATAATTTCCCCAGCCCTTTTGCCTCCCTTTTCTCCTTCGGGTCAGGTATGACAGCTTTTGAGAATTTTGAATATCCTTGGGATACTCAAACTAGCGTGTTCCTAGTGCTGTGTCTCCTGAATATGTTCCAGGTCTTGTTTAGGGTTAAGCAACTATTTAAGACTACCACCCGGAGATCTGCTCCGAGGCTGGATAGTCAGGGGTGGCATGGCATGTGGGAGAGCATGGGCAGGTACCTAGAGAACTACTCACCTCCAATGGTCTGGGACTTCACCCCTGAACAATTACAGGACCCTGATAAAGTGGTAGAATATTTGAAGGGAAAATGCTGTGGCTATTCTAGAGAGGCACAACTCACCGCGCTGTGCTGGGCCCTGGCCAGTATCTACCAGGCACTGCTCAGAATTATGCAGCACCCTCAAGGGGAAGAGATGGAAACCAGACCTGCGGCCCCTGCGGCTGCTGCAGCCCCTGCGGTGGCCCCTGCGGCTGCTGCAATCCTTGCGACAGACACTGTGGCTACTGCAACCCCCGTGGTAGCCACTGCAGTTACTCCAACCCCCATAGCAGCCACTGCCACTGAACCAGGGAACCAACCCATGCCAGTATCAGTTGCCCCCATACAGAAGAAGAAGTACACAAAGAAATCAGTTCGCTTAGTAAGAGATGATGATGAACCAGGGCCATCACGAGAGCAGGAGGAAGAGGCAGAACCAGAGATAATTACTCGATCCCTATCCTTGAGTGAGCTGCGGGATATGCGAAAAGATTTTAGCCGACTTTCAGGCGAGCACATTGTCACCTGGCTGCTCCGGTGCTGGGATAATGGGGCCAGTAGCCTGGAATTAGAGGGTAGGGAGGCCAGGCAGCTGGGATCCCTGTCTAGGGAAGGCGGCATTGACAAGGCGATCGGGAAAAAGACCCAAGCCCTCAGCCTCTGGAAACGACTCCTGTTAGGCGTGAGGGAGAGGTACCCCTTCAGCGAGGAAGTTGTATGTCAGCCAAGCAAGTGGACTACCATGGAAAGAGGTATCCAGTACCTGAGAGAATTAGCCGTGCAGGAGATGATTTATTATGACTTGGACAATGCAGACTTACCCACAGACCCTGATGAGGTGCGATGCACAAGGCCCATGTGGCGGAAGTTTGTACGGAGCGCACCATCGTCATATGCCAACTCCCTGGCAGTAATGGAATGGAAAGGTGAAGAGGGACCAACGGTGGATGAGGTAGCTGGCCGGCTCCGGCGATATGAAGAAAGTCTCTCTTCCCCCCTTGTCTCAGCTGTGGAGAAACTGTCGCGGAAGGTCCAGCAACTTGAAGAGAATATGTTCTGCTCCCCACCTGCACGGGCCAGCATCTCAGCTATTAGAAGCAGGCATTTCCCCACTCAAGAGAGAGAGTACAGAGGGTACACACCACGAGGCACCCTGTGGTTCTACCTGCGGGACCACGGAGAGGACATGAGGAAGTGGGATGGACAACCTACTTCGATCCTGCGGACACGGGTACAGGAGTTGCAAGGAAGGACAATCACAAAAGGGGATCCCTCCAGGAAAAGTGCCGCCCCAGTTTCCAGTGGGCCGTTCCCCAGACAAAGCAGAAGGCCTGATCTTGCTTCTGATCCTCTTGAAGGAACTTCCAAGTCATTTATGCAAGAAGTGAGTAATGGATACTATGACCAGTATTAGGGGGGCCCTGCCTCCGGCCAGGTGGAGGAAAGGGACAACCGGGTTTATTGGACGGTGTGGATTCGATGGCCTGGCACATCAGACCCACAGGAGTATAAGGCTCTAGTGGACACGGGTGCGCAGTGTACTTTAATACCATCAAGCTATAGAGGGGCAGAACCCATTTGTATTTCTGGGGTGACAGGGGGATCCCAAGAGTTGACTGTACTGGAGGCAGAAGTGAGCCTAACTGGGAATGAGTGGCAAAAGCATCCCATTGTGACTGGCCCAGAGGCTCCATGCATCCTTGGTATAGATTACCTCAGGAGAGGGTATTTTAAGGACCCAAAAGGGTACCGCTGGGCCTTTGGCATAGCTGCTTTGGAGACAGAGGAAGTTAAACAGTTGTCTGCCTTGCCTGGTCTCTCGGAGGATTCTTCTGTTGTGGGGTTGTTGAGGGTCAAAGAACAACAGGTGCCGATTGCTACCACAACGGTGCATCGGCGGCAGTATCGCACTAACCGAGACTCTCTGATTCCCATCCATGAGCTGATTCGTCAACTAGAGGTTCAAGGAGTGATCAGCAAGACTCGCTCACCCTTTAACAGTCCCATATGGCCGGTGCGAAAATCTAGTGGAGAGTGGAGGCTAACTGTAGACTATCGTGGTCTGAATGAAGTCACGCCACCGCTGAGTGCTGCTGTGCCGGACATGCTAGAACTCCAGTACGAACTGGAGTCCAAGGCAGCCAAGTGGTATGCCACGATTGATATAGCGAATGCATTCTTCTCAATCCCTTTGGCAGCAGAGTGCAGGCCACAGTTTGCTTTCACTTGGAGGGGCATCCAATACACCTGGAATCGACTGCCCCAGGGGTGGAAACACAGCCCCACCATTTGCCATGGACTGATCCAGACTGCACTGGAACAGGGTGAAGCTCCAGAACATCTGCAGTACATTGATGACATCATTGTATGGGGAAACACAGCAGAAGAAGTTTTTGAGAAAGGGAGTAAAATAGTCCAAATCCTTCTGAACGCTGGTTTTGCTATAAAGCGAAGTAAGGTCAAGGGACCTGCACAGGAGATCCAGTTTTTAGGAATAAAATGGCAAGATGGACGCCGTCAGATTCCAATGGATGTGATCAACAAAATAGCAGCTATGTCTCCACCAACTAGTAAAAAGGAAACACAGGCTTTCTTAGGTATTGTGGGTTTTTGGAGAATGCATATCCCAGATTACAGTCAAATTGTAAGCCCTCTGTATCAAGTAACCCGGAAGAAGAATGATTTTAAATGGGGTCCTGAGCAACGACAAGCTTTTGAACAAATCAAACAGGAAATAGTCCATGCAGTGGCCCTGGGGCCAGTCCGGGCAGGACAAGATGTTAAAAATGTGCTCTACACTGCAGCCGGGGAGAACGGCCCTACCTGGAGCCTCTGGCAGAAAGCACCAGGGGAGACTCGAGGTCGACCCCTAGGGTTTTGGAGTCGTGGATACAGAGGATCCGGCCCGCTACACTCCAACAGAAAAAGAGATATTGGCAGCATATGAAGGGGTTCGAGCTGCTTCGGAAGTAGTTGGTACAGAAGCACAGCTCCTCTTAGCACCTCGACTGCCGGTGCTGGGTTGGATGTTCAAAGAAAGGGTCCCCACCACACATCATGCAACCGATGCTACATGGAGTAAGTGGATTGCACTGATCACGCAGCGAACTCGAATGGGAAACCCCAGTCGCCCAGGAATTCTGGAAGTGATCATGGACTGGCCAGAAGGCAAGGATTTCGGAATGTCACCAGAGGAGGAGGTGACGCGTGCAGAAGAGGCCCCACCATATAATAAACTGCCAGAAAATGAGAAGAAATATGCCCTGTTCACTGATGGGTCCTGCCGTATTGTGGGAAAGCATCGAAAGTGGAAGGCTGCTGTGTGGAGTCCTACACGACGGGTTGCAGAAGCCAGTGAGGGACAGGGTGAATCGAGCCAGTTTGCAGAGGTGAAGGCTATTCAGCTGGCTTTGGACATTGCTGAGCAAGAAAAATGACCAGTACTTTATCTCTACGCTGACTCATGGATGGTGGCAAATGCTCTGTGGGGGTGGTTACAGCAGTGGAAGCAGGGCAACTGGCAGCGCAGAGGCAAACCCATCTGGGCTGCTGACCTATGGCAAGATATTGCTGCGCGGATAGAGAATCTGGTTGTGAAAGTACGCCATGTAGATGCCCACGTACCGAAGAATCGGGCCACGGAGGAACATCAGAACAACCAGCAGGTGGATCGGGCCGCTAGGATTGAAGTGGCTCAGGTGGATCTGGACTGGCAACATAAGGGTGAACTATTCATAGCTCGGTGGGCCCATGACTCCTCAGGCCATCAAGGGAGAGATGCGACATATAGATGGGCTCGTGACCGAGGGGTGGACTTGACCATGGACACTATTGCACAGGTCATCCATGAATGTGAGACATGCGCTGCGATCAAACAAGCCAAGCGTTTGAAGCCTCTTTGGTATGGAGGGCGATGGCTGAAATACAAATATGGGGAGGCCTGGCAGATTGATTATATCACACTGCCACAAACCCGTCAAGGCAAGCGCTATGTGCTCACAATGGTGGAAGCAACCACTGGATGGCTGGAAACATACCCTGTGCCCCATGCCACTGCCCGGAACACTATCCTGGGCCTTGAAAAGCAAGTCCTGTGGCGACATGGTACCCCAGAGAGAATTGAGTCGGACAATGGGACTCATTTCCGAAACAGCCTCATAGACACCTGGGCCAAAGAGCATGGTATCGAGTGGGTGTATCACATCCCCTATCACGCCCCAGCCTCTGGGAAGATAGAACGATACAATGGACTGTTAAAAACTACACTGAGAGCAATGGGTGGTGGGACTTTCAAACACTGGGATACGCATTTAGCAAAAGCTACCTGGCTAGTTAACACCAGGGGATCTAACAATCGGGCTGGCCCTGCCCAATCAAAACTTCCACGTACTGTAGAAGGGGATAAGTCCCCGTAGTGCACATGAAGAATATGCTAGGGAAGACAGTCTGGGTTAGTCCTGCCTCAGGCAAAGGCAAACCCATCCGTGGGATTGCTTTTGCCCAAGGACCTGGGTGCACTTGGTGGGTGATGCGGAAGGATGGGGAAGTCTGATGTGTACCTCATGGAGATCTGATTTTGGGCGAGAATAGCCAATGAATCAGATTGTGTGCTGTTAATTGCTAAGTAACACTGTCACTGTATGTCCTCATTGCTATAATTGCTATCAGTTGTACTACAAGTAAGGCACAGGGATGATGGGATAAGAACTGATCTCAGCAGCCGGCGCCCAGCAGTTTCCTCAAGATCTACATCTTCAGCCCACGGACTGCGTGCATGAGCCACACCAGGTGCACCAGTCACAAGCTCCGAAAAAATACAGCATGCAACAGACCAGCACCACCCAGCATCTCACCTGCCCTGAGAGACTGTTCTAACAGATGGAGCCCAAAGCCGTGGATTAAAAGAACTCAACGGACACTTTGGAGGGATGACCCATAAACTAAGGGCATTATATGTGTGTGTATATATATATATATAACAGGGGAAAGTGGTGGCAATTCATTGGAACCTGCTGGGCATGGCATAGATGGTATGGAATAAGGGGTGGATAATGTCCTGGTTCCGGTGGGGATAGGGTTAACTTTTCCTGGTATTCCATGCCATGTGAGCCACGCCCACCCTGAGCTGCCGGGGGAGGGGGCAGGAAGTTGCTGCTTAAAAGCGGGCTGGGGCGGCCCGGGCCTGGCCGGCGAGCGGCGGGGGAGCGGCAGTTCCGTAATTGCGTTTGTATATTCCCCTATCCGTGTTGCTGTTGCTGCTGTTGCTGCTGCTGTTGCTGCTGCTGTTGCTGCTGCTGTTGCTGCTGCTGTTGCTGCTGCTGTTGCTGCTGCTGTTGCTGCTGCTGTTGCTGCTGTTGTTGCTGCTGTTGTTGCTGCTGTTGTTGCTGCTGTTGTTGCTGCTGTTGTTGCTGCTGTTGTTGCTGCTGTTGTTGCTGCTGTTGTTGCTGCTGTTGTTGCTGCTGTTGTTGCTGCTGTTGTTGCTGCTGTTGTTGCTGCTGTTGTTGCTGCTGTTGTTGCTGCTGTTGTTGCTGCTGTTGTTGCTGCTGTTGTTGCTGCTGTTGTTGCTGCTGTTGTTGCTGCTGTTGTTGCTGCTGTTGTTGCTGCTGTTGTTGCTGCTGTTGTTGCTGCTGTTGTTGCTGCTGTTGTTAAACTGCCTTTGTCTCAACCCAAGAGTCTTGCCTTTTCTTAGGATTCTTCCTGTATTTGGAAGGCATGAGCGAGCGGCACGTGGTTCTTTCTTGCCATCTGAGGCTAAACCACGACAGTCCTTTTTGGCGCCCAACGTGGGGCTCGAAGGGTTGAGATAACGACAGAATCCAACTAGAACGTGGAAAAAACGGTTTTGGTTTTTTTTTTTGTATGCATTTATTTTATTAGGTAAGTAGTCACTGGTCATCATGTTGCTTGGTTTGTTCTCATGGCTGTGTTACATAAATTCCTATATGGCTTATGTACTCCCTGCGATGCTGTTTACCATGTCTGGAACAGGGATGAGGATTATCATTCTGCTGTCCTGTGCGATATCTGTTTATGATATGATAACATCACTGTTCAGACGGCTATTTTGGGGTGTTTATGTGGTTTTGCTGTCCTGTCCGTACATTGGACACCATCTCTCAGAATTTGTTAATAATTTCCCCAGCCCTTTTGCCTCCCTTTTCTCCTTCGGGTCAGGTATGACAGCTTTTGAGAATTTTGAATATCCTTGGGATACTCAAACTAGCGTGTTCCTAGTGCTGTGTCTCCTGAATATGTTCCAGGTCTTGTTTAGGGTTAAGCAACTATTTAAGACTACCACCCGGAGATCTGCTCCGAGGCTGGATAGTCAGGGGTGGCATGGCATGTGGGAGAGCATGGGCAGGTACCTAGAGAACTACTCACCTCCAATGGTCTGGGACTTCACCCCTGAACAATTACAGGACCCTGATAAAGTGGTAGAATATTTGAAGGGAAAATGCTGTGGCTATTCTAGAGAGGCACAACTCACCGCGCTGTGCTGGGCCCTGGCCAGTATCTACCAGGCACTGCTCAGAATTATGCAGCACCCTCAAGGGGAAGAGATGGAAACCAGACCTGCGGCCCCTGCGGCTGCTGCAGCCCCTGCGGTGGCCCCTGCGGCTGCTGCAATCCTTGCGACAGACACTGTGGCTACTGCAACCCCCGTGGTAGCCACTGCAGTTACTCCAACCCCCATAGCAGCCACTGCCACTGAACCAGGGAACCAACCCATGCCAGTATCAGTTGCCCCCATACAGAAGAAGAAGTACACAAAGAAATCAGTTCGCTTAGTAAGAGATGATGATGAACCAGGGCCATCACGAGAGCAGGAGGAAGAGGCAGAACCAGAGATAATTACTCGATCCCTATCCTTGAGTGAGCTGCGGGATATGCGAAAAGATTTTAGCCGACTTTCAGGCGAGCACATTGTCACCTGGCTGCTCCGGTGCTGGGATAATGGGGCCAGTAGCCTGGAATTAGAGGGTAGGGAGGCCAGGCAGCTGGGATCCCTGTCTAGGGAAGGCGGCATTGACAAGGCGATCGGGAAAAAGACCCAAGCCCTCAGCCTCTGGAAACGACTCCTGTTAGGCGTGAGGGAGAGGTACCCCTTCAGCGAGGAAGTTGTATGTCAGCCAAGCAAGTGGACTACCATGGAAAGAGGTATCCAGTACCTGAGAGAATTAGCCGTGCAGGAGATGATTTATTATGACTTGGACAATGCAGACTTACCCACAGACCCTGATGAGGTGCGATGCACAAGGCCCATGTGGCGGAAGTTTGTACGGAGCGCACCATCGTCATATGCCAACTCCCTGGCAGTAATGGAATGGAAAGGTGAAGAGGGACCAACGGTGGATGAGGTAGCTGGCCGGCTCCGGCGATATGAAGAAAGTCTCTCTTCCCCCCTTGTCTCAGCTGTGGAGAAACTGTCGCGGAAGGTCCAGCAACTTGAAGAGAATATGTTCTGCTCCCCACCTGCACGGGCCAGCATCTCAGCTATTAGAAGCAGGCATTTCCCCACTCAAGAGAGAGAGTACAGAGGGTACACACCACGAGGCACCCTGTGGTTCTACCTGCGGGACCACGGAGAGGACATGAGGAAGTGGGATGGACAACCTACTTCGATCCTGCGGACACGGGTACAGGAGTTGCAAGGAAGGACAACCACAAAAGGGGATCCCTCCAGGAAAAGTGCCGCCCCAGTTTCCAGTGGGCCGTTCCCCAGACAAAGCAGAAGGCCTGATCTTGCTTCTGATCCTCTTGAAGGAACTTCCAAGTCATTTATGCAAGAAGTGAGTAATGGATACTATGACCAGTATTAGGGGGGCCCTGCCTCCGGCCAGGTGGAGGAAAGGGACAACCGGGTTTATTGGACGGTGTGGATTCGATGGCCTGGCACATCAGACCCACAGGAGTATAAGGCTCTAGTGGACACGGGTGCGCAGTGTACTTTAATACCATCAAGCTATAGAGGGGCAGAACCCATTTGTATTTCTGGGGTGACAGGGGGATCCCAAGAGTTGACTGTACTGGAGGCAGAAGTGAGCCTAACTGGGAATGAGTGGCAAAAGCATCCCATTGTGACTGGCCCAGAGGCTCCATGCATCCTTGGTATAGATTACCTCAGGAGAGGGTATTTTAAGGACCCAAAAGGGTACCGCTGGGCCTTTGGCATAGCTGCTTTGGAGACAGAGGAAGTTAAACAGTTGTCTGCCTTGCCTGGTCTCTCGGAGGATTCTTCTGTTGTGGGGTTGTTGAGGGTCAAAGAACAACAGGTGCCGATTGCTACCACAACGGTGCATCGGCGGCAGTATCGCACTAACCGAGACTCTCTGATTCCCATCCATGAGCTGATTCGTCAACTAGAGGTTCAAGGAGTGATCAGCAAGACTCGCTCACCCTTTAACAGTCCCATATGGCCGGTGCGAAAATCTAGTGGAGAGTGGAGGCTAACTGTAGACTATCGTGGTCTGAATGAAGTCACGCCACCGCTGAGTGCTGCTGTGCCGGACATGCTAGAACTCCAGTACGAACTGGAGTCCAAGGCAGCCAAGTGGTATGCCACGATTGATATAGCGAATGCATTCTTCTCAATCCCTTTGGCAGCAGAGTGCAGGCCACAGTTTGCTTTCACTTGGAGGGGCATCCAATACACCTGGAATCGACTGCCCCAGGGGTGGAAACACAGCCCCACCATTTGCCATGGACTGATCCAGACTGCACTGGAACAGGGTGAAGCTCCAGAACATCTGCAGTACATTGATGACATCATTGTATGGGGAAACACAGCAGAAGAAGTTTTTGAGAAAGGGAGTAAAATAGTCCAAATCCTTCTGAACGCTGGTTTTGCTATAAAGCGAAGTAAGGTCAAGGGACCTGCACAGGAGATCCAGTTTTTAGGAATAAAATGGCAAGATGGACGCCGTCAGATTCCAATGGATGTGATCAACAAAA
The DNA here is from genome assembly GCF_028500815.1 of Rissa tridactyla. Taxonomy (NCBI): domain Eukaryota; kingdom Metazoa; phylum Chordata; class Aves; order Charadriiformes; family Laridae; genus Rissa; species Rissa tridactyla. The sequence goes on along the minus strand of NC_071497.1, from coordinate 68,902,629 downwards.
TAGCAGCTATGTCTCCACCAACTAGTAAAAAGGAAACACAGGCTTTCTTAGGTATTGTGGGTTTTTGGAGAATGCATATCCCAGATTACAGTCAAATTGTAAGCCCTCTGTATCAAGTAACCCGGAAGAAGAATGATTTTAAATGGGGTCCTGAGCAACGACAAGCTTTTGAACAAATCAAACAGGAAATAGTCCATGCAGTGGCCCTGGGGCCAGTCCGGGCAGGACAAGATGTTAAAAATGTGCTCTACACTGCAGCCGGGGAGAACGGCCCTACCTGGAGCCTCTGGCAGAAAGCACCAGGGGAGACTCGAGGTCGACCCCTAGGGTTTTGGAGTCGTGGATACAGAGGATCCGAAGCCCGCTACACTCCAACAGAAAAAGAGATATTGGCAGCATATGAAGGGGTTCGAGCTGCTTCGGAAGTAGTTGGTACAGAAGCACAGCTCCTCTTAGCACCTCGACTGCCGGTGCTGGGTTGGATGTTCAAAGAAAGGGTCCCCACCACACATCATGCAACCGATGCTACATGGAGTAAGTGGATTGCACTGATCACGCAGCGAACTCGAATGGGAAACCCCAGTCGCCCAGGAATTCTGGAAGTGATCATGGACTGGCCAGAAGGCAAGGATTTCGGAATGTCACCAGAGGAGGAGGTGACGCGTGCAGAAGAGGCCCCACCATATAATAAACTGCCAGAAAATGAGAAGAAATATGCCCTGTTCACTGATGGGTCCTGCCGTATTGTGGGAAAGCATCGAAAGTGGAAGGCTGCTGTGTGGAGTCCTACACGACGGGTTGCAGAAGCCAGTGAGGGACAGGGTGAATCGAGCCAGTTTGCAGAGGTGAAGGCTATTCAGCTGGCTTTGGACATTGCTGAGCAAGAAAAATGACCAGTACTTTATCTCTACGCTGACTCATGGATGGTGGCAAATGCTCTGTGGGGGTGGTTACAGCAGTGGAAGCAGGGCAACTGGCAGCGCAGAGGCAAACCCATCTGGGCTGCTGACCTATGGCAAGATATTGCTGCGCGGATAGAGAATCTGGTTGTGAAAGTACGCCATGTAGATGCCCACGTACCGAAGAATCGGGCCACGGAGGAACATCAGAACAACCAGCAGGTGGATCGGGCCGCTAGGATTGAAGTGGCTCAGGTGGATCTGGACTGGCAACATAAGGGTGAACTATTCATAGCTCGGTGGGCCCATGACTCCTCAGGCCATCAAGGGAGAGATGCGACATATAGATGGGCTCGTGACCGAGGGGTGGACTTGACCATGGACACTATTGCACAGGTCATCCATGAATGTGAGACATGCGCTGCGATCAAACAAGCCAAGCGTTTGAAGCCTCTTTGGTATGGAGGGCGATGGCTGAAATACAAATATGGGGAGGCCTGGCAGATTGATTATATCACACTGCCACAAACCCGTCAAGGCAAGCGCTATGTGCTCACAATGGTGGAAGCAACCACTGGATGGCTGGAAACATACCCTGTGCCCCATGCCACTGCCCGGAACACTATCCTGGGCCTTGAAAAGCAAGTCCTGTGGCGACATGGTACCCCAGAGAGAATTGAGTCGGACAATGGGACTCATTTCCGAAACAGCCTCATAGACACCTGGGCCAAAGAGCATGGTATCGAGTGGGTGTATCACATCCCCTATCACGCCCCAGCCTCTGGGAAGATAGAACGATACAATGGACTGTTAAAAACTACACTGAGAGCAATGGGTGGTGGGACTTTCAAACACTGGGATACGCATTTAGCAAAAGCTACCTGGCTAGTTAACACCAGGGGATCTAACAATCGGGCTGGCCCTGCCCAATCAAAACTTCCACGTACTGTAGAAGGGGATAAGTCCCCGTAGTGCACATGAAGAATATGCTAGGGAAGACAGTCTGGGTTAGTCCTGCCTCAGGCAAAGGCAAACCCATCCGTGGGATTGCTTTTGCCCAAGGACCTGGGTGCACTTGGTGGGTGATGCGGAAGGATGGGGAAGTCTGATGTGTACCTCATGGAGATCTGATTTTGGGCGAGAATAGCCAATGAATCAGATTGTGTGCTGTTAATTGCTAAGTAACACTGTCACTGTATGTCCTCATTGCTATAATTGCTATCAGTTGTACTACAAGTAAGGCACAGGGATGATGGGATAAGAACTGATCTCAGCAGCCGGCGCCCAGCAGTTTCCTCAAGATCTACATCTTCAGCCCACGGACTGCGTGCATGAGCCACACCAGGTGCACCAGTCACAAGCTCCGAAAAAATACAGCATGCAACAGACCAGCACCACCCAGCATCTCACCTGCCCTGAGAGACTGTTCTAACAGATGGAGCCCAAAGCCGTGGATTAAAAGAACTCAACGGACACTTTGGAGGGATGACCCATAAACTAAGGGCATTATATGTGTGTGTATATATATATATATAACAGGGGAAAGTGGTGGCAATTCATTGGAACCTGCTGGGCATGGCATAGATGGTATGGAATAAGGGGTGGATAATGTCCTGGTTCCGGTGGGGATAGGGTTAACTTTTCCTGGTATTCCATGCCATGTGAGCCACGCCCACCCTGAGCTGCCGGGGGAGGGGGCAGGAAGTTGCTGCTTAAAAGCGGGCTGGGGCGGCCCGGGCCTGGCCGGCGAGCGGCGGGGGAGCGGCAGTTCCGTAATCGCGTTTGTATATTCCCCTATCCGTGTTGCTGTTGCTGCTGTTGTTGCTGCTGTTGTTGCTGCTGTTGTTGCTGCTGTTGTTGCTGCTGTTGTTGCTGCTGTTGTTGCTGCTGTTGTTGCTGCTGTTGTTGCTGCTGTTGTTGCTGCTGTTGTTGCTGCTGTTGTTGCTGCTGTTGTTGCTGCTGTTGTTGCTGCTGTTGTTGCTGCTGTTGTTGCTGCTGTTGTTGCTGCTGTTGTTGCTGCTGTTGTTGCTGCTGTTGTTGCTGCTGTTGTTGCTGCTGTTGTTGCTGCTGTTGTTGCTGCTGTTGTTGCTGCTGTTGTTGCTGCTGTTGTTGCTGCTGTTGTTGCTGCTGTTGTTGCTGCTGTTGTTGCTGCTGTTGTTGCTGCTGTTGTTGCTGCTGTTGTTGCTGCTGTTGTTGCTGCTGTTGTTGCTGCTGTTGTTGCTGCTGTTGTTGCTGCTGTTGTTGCTGCTGTTGTTGCTGCTGTTGTTGCTGCTGTTGTTGCTGCTGTTGTTGCTGCTGTTGTTGCTGCTGTTGTTGCTGCTGTTGTTGCTGCTGTTGTTGCTGCTGTTGTTGCTGCTGTTGTTGCTGCTGTTGTTAAACTGCCTTTGTCTCAACCCAAGAGTCTTGCCTTTTCTTAGGATTCTTCCTGTATTTGGAAGGCATGAGCGAGCGGCACGTGGTTCTTTCTTGCCATCTGAGGCTAAACCACGACAGTCCTTTTTGGCGCCCAACGTGGGGCTCGAAGGGTTGAGATAACGACAGAATCCAACTAGAACGTGGAAAAAACGGTTTTGGTTTTTTTTTTTTGTATGCATTTATTTTATTAGGTAAGTAGTCACTGGTCATCATGTTGCTTGGTTTGTTCTCATGGCTGTGTTACATAAATTCCTATATGGCTTATGTACTCCCTGCGATGCTGTTTACCATGTCTGGAACAGGGATGAGGATTATCATTCTGCTGTCCTGTGCGATATCTGTTTATGATATGATAACATCACTGTTCAGACGGCTATTTTGGGGTGTTTATGTGGTTTTGCTGTCCTGTCCGTACATTGGACACCATCTCTCAGAATTTGTTAATAATTTCCCCAGCCCTTTTGCCTCCCTTTTCTCCTTCGGGTCAGGTATGACAGCTTTTGAGAATTTTGAATATCCTTGGGATACTCAAACTAGCGTGTTCCTAGTGCTGTGTCTCCTGAATATGTTCCAGGTCTTGTTTAGGGTTAAGCAACTATTTAAGACTACCACCCGGAGATCTGCTCCGAGGCTGGATAGTCAGGGGTGGCATGGCATGTGGGAGAGCATGGGCAGGTACCTAGAGAACTACTCACCTCCAATGGTCTGGGACTTCACCCCTGAACAATTACAGGACCCTGATAAAGTGGTAGAATATTTGAAGGGAAAATGCTGTGGCTATTCTAGAGAGGCACAACTCACCGCGCTGTGCTGGGCCCTGGCCAGTATCTACCAGGCACTGCTCAGAATTATGCAGCACCCTCAAGGGGAAGAGATGGAAACCAGACCTGCGGCCCCTGCGGCTGCTGCAGCCCCTGCGGTGGCCCCTGCGGCTGCTGCAATCCTTGCGACAGACACTGTGGCTACTGCAACCCCCGTGGTAGCCACTGCAGTTACTCCAACCCCCATAGCAGCCACTGCCACTGAACCAGGGAACCAACCCATGCCAGTATCAGTTGCCCCCATACAGAAGAAGAAGTACACAAAGAAATCAGTTCGCTTAGTAAGAGATGATGATGAACCAGGGCCATCACGAGAGCAGGAGGAAGAGGCAGAACCAGAGATAATTACTCGATCCCTATCCTTGAGTGAGCTGCGGGATATGCGAAAAGATTTTAGCCGACTTTCAGGCGAGCACATTGTCACCTGGCTGCTCCGGTGCTGGGATAATGGGGCCAGTAGCCTGGAATTAGAGGGTAGGGAGGCCAGGCAGCTGGGATCCCTGTCTAGGGAAGGCGGCATTGACAAGGCGATCGGGAAAAAGACCCAAGCCCTCAGCCTCTGGAAACGACTCCTGTTAGGCGTGAGGGAGAGGTACCCCTTCAGCGAGGAAGTTGTATGTCAGCCAAGCAAGTGGACTACCATGGAAAGAGGTATCCAGTACCTGAGAGAATTAGCCGTGCAGGAGATGATTTATTATGACTTGGACAATGCAGACTTACCCACAGACCCTGATGAGGTGCGATGCACAAGGCCCATGTGGCGGAAGTTTGTACGGAGCGCACCATCGTCATATGCCAACTCCCTGGCAGTAATGGAATGGAAAGGTGAAGAGGGACCAACGGTGGATGAGGTAGCTGGCCGGCTCCGGCGATATGAAGAAAGTCTCTCTTCCCCCCTTGTCTCAGCTGTGGAGAAACTGTCGCGGAAGGTCCAGCAACTTGAAGAGAATATGTTCTGCTCCCCACCTGCACGGGCCAGCATCTCAGCTATTAGAAGCAGGCATTTCCCCACTCAAGAGAGAGAGTACAGAGGGTACACACCACGAGGCACCCTGTGGTTCTACCTGCGGGACCACGGAGAGGACATGAGGAAGTGGGATGGACAACCTACTTCGATCCTGCGGACACGGGTACAGGAGTTGCAAGGAAGGACAACCACAAAAGGGGATCCCTCCAGGAAAAGTGCCGCCCCAGTTTCCAGTGGGCCGTTCCCCAGACAAAGCAGAAGGCCTGATCTTGCTTCTGATCCTCTTGAAGGAACTTCCAAGTCATTTATGCAAGAAGTGAGTAATGGATACTATGACCAGTATTAGGGGGGCCCTGCCTCCGGCCAGGTGGAGGAAAGGGACAACCGGGTTTATTGGACGGTGTGGATTCGATGGCCTGGCACATCAGACCCACAGGAGTATAAGGCTCTAGTGGACACGGGTGCGCAGTGTACTTTAATACCATCAAGCTATAGAGGGGCAGAACCCATTTGTATTTCTGGGGTGACAGGGGGATCCCAAGAGTTGACTGTACTGGAGGCAGAAGTGAGCCTAACTGGGAATGAGTGGCAAAAGCATCCCATTGTGACTGGCCCAGAGGCTCCATGCATCCTTGGTATAGATTACCTCAGGAGAGGGTATTTTAAGGACCCAAAAGGGTACCGCTGGGCCTTTGGCATAGCTGCTTTGGAGACAGAGGAAGTTAAACAGTTGTCTGCCTTGCCTGGTCTCTCGGAGGATTCTTCTGTTGTGGGGTTGTTGAGGGTCAAAGAACAACAGGTGCCGATTGCTACCACAACGGTGCATCGGCGGCAGTATCGCACTAACCGAGACTCTCTGATTCCCATCCATGAGCTGATTCGTCAACTAGAGGTTCAAGGAGTGATCAGCAAGACTCGCTCACCCTTTAACAGTCCCATATGGCCGGTGCGAAAATCTAGTGGAGAGTGGAGGCTAACTGTAGACTATCGTGGTCTGAATGAAGTCACGCCACCGCTGAGTGCTGCTGTGCCGGACATGCTAGAACTCCAGTACGAACTGGAGTCCAAGGCAGCCAAGTGGTATGCCACGATTGATATAGCGAATGCATTCTTCTCAATCCCTTTGGCAGCAGAGTGCAGGCCACAGTTTGCTTTCACTTGGAGGGGCATCCAATACACCTGGAATCGACTGCCCCAGGGGTGGAAACACAGCCCCACCATTTGCCATGGACTGATCCAGACTGCACTGGAACAGGGTGAAGCTCCAGAACATCTGCAGTACATTGATGACATCATTGTATGGGGAAACACAGCAGAAGAAGTTTTTGAGAAAGGGAGTAAAATAGTCCAAATCCTTCTGAACGCTGGTTTTGCTATAAAGCGAAGTAAGGTCAAGGGACCTGCACAGGAGATCCAGTTTTTAGGAATAAAATGGCAAGATGGACGCCGTCAGATTCCAATGGATGTGATCAACAAAATAGCAGCTATGTCTCCACCAACTAGTAAAAAGGAAACACAGGCTTTCTTAGGTATTGTGGGTTTTTGGAGAATGCATATCCCAGATTACAGTCAAATTGTAAGCCCTCTGTATCAAGTAACCCGGAAGAAGAATGATTTTAAATGGGGTCCTGAGCAACGACAAGCTTTTGAACAAATCAAACAGGAAATAGTCCATGCAGTGGCCCTGGGGCCAGTCCGGGCAGGACAAGATGTTAAAAATGTGCTCTACACTGCAGCCGGGGAGAACGGCCCTACCTGGAGCCTCTGGCAGAAAGCACCAGGGGAGACTCGAGGTCGACCCCTAGGGTTTTGGAGTCGTGGATACAGAGGATCCGAAGCCCGCTACACTCCAACAGAAAAAGAGATATTGGCAGCATATGAAGGGGTTCGAGCTGCTTCGGAAGTAGTTGGTACAGAAGCACAGCTCCTCTTAGCACCTCGACTGCCGGTGCTGGGTTGGATGTTCAAAGAAAGGGTCCCCACCACACATCATGCAACCGATGCTACATGGAGTAAGTGGATTGCACTGATCACGCAGCGAACTCGAATGGGAAACCCCAGTCGCCCAGGAATTCTGGAAGTGATCATGGACTGGCCAGAAGGCAAGGATTTCGGAATGTCACCAGAGGAGGAGGTGACGCGTGCAGAAGAGGCCCCACCATATAATAAACTGCCAGAAAATGAGAAGAAATATGCCCTGTTCACTGATGGGTCCTGCCGTATTGTGGGAAAGCATCGAAAGTGGAAGGCTGCTGTGTGGAGTCCTACACGACGGGTTGCAGAAGCCAGTGAGGGACAGGGTGAATCGAGCCAGTTTGCAGAGGTGAAGGCTATTCAGCTGGCTTTGGACATTGCTGAGCAAGAAAAATGACCAGTACTTTATCTCTACGCTGACTCATGGATGGTGGCAAATGCTCTGTGGGGGTGGTTACAGCAGTGGAAGCAGGGCAACTGGCAGCGCAGAGGCAAACCCATCTGGGCTGCTGACCTATGGCAAGATATTGCTGCGCGGATAGAGAATCTGGTTGTGAAAGTACGCCATGTAGATGCCCACGTACCGAAGAATCGGGCCACGGAGGAACATCAGAACAACCAGCAGGTGGATCGGGCCGCTAGGATTGAAGTGGCTCAGGTGGATCTGGACTGGCAACATAAGGGTGAACTATTCATAGCTCGGTGGGCCCATGACTCCTCAGGCCATCAAGGGAGAGATGCGACATATAGATGGGCTCGTGACCGAGGGGTGGACTTGACCATGGACACTATTGCACAGGTCATCCATGAATGTGAGACATGCGCTGCGATCAAACAAGCCAAGCGTTTGAAGCCTCTTTGGTATGGAGGGCGATGGCTGAAATACAAATATGGGGAGGCCTGGCAGATTGATTATATCACACTGCCACAAACCCGTCAAGGCAAGCGCTATGTGCTCACAATGGTGGAAGCAACCACTGGATGGCTGGAAACATACCCTGTGCCCCATGCCACTGCCCGGAACACTATCCTGGGCCTTGAAAAGCAAGTCCTGTGGCGACATGGTACCCCAGAGAGAATTGAGTCGGACAATGGGACTCATTTCCGAAACAGCCTCATAGACACCTGGGCCAAAGAGCATGGTATCGAGTGGGTGTATCACATCCCCTATCACGCCCCAGCCTCTGGGAAGATAGAACGATACAATGGACTGTTAAAAACTACACTGAGAGCAATGGGTGGTGGGACTTTCAAACACTGGGATACGCATTTAGCAAAAGCTACCTGGCTAGTTAACACCAGGGGATCTAACAATCGGGCTGGCCCTGCCCAATCAAAACTTCCACGTACTGTAGAAGGGGATAAGTCCCCGTAGTGCACATGAAGAATATGCTAGGGAAGACAGTCTGGGTTAGTCCTGCCTCAGGCAAAGGCAAACCCATCCGTGGGATTGCTTTTGCCCAAGGACCTGGGTGCACTTGGTGGGTGATGCGGAAGGATGGGGAAGTCTGATGTGTACCTCATGGAGATCTGATTTTGGGCGAGAATAGCCAATGAATCAGATTGTGTGCTGTTAATTGCTAAGTAACACTGTCACTGTATGTCCTCATTGCTATAATTGCTATCAGTTGTACTACAAGTAAGGCACAGGGATGATGGGATAAGAACTGATCTCAGCAGCCGGCGCCCAGCAGTTTCCTCAAGATCTACATCTTCAGCCCACGGACTGCGTGCATGAGCCACACCAGGTGCACCAGTCACAAGCTCCGAAAAAATACAGCATGCAACAGACCAGCACCACCCAGCATCTCACCTGCCCTGAGAGACTGTTCTAACAGATGGAGCCCAAAGCCGTGGATTAAAAGAACTCAACGGACACTTTGGAGGGATGACCCATAAACTAAGGGCATTATATGTGTGTGTATATATATATATATAACAGGGGAAAGTGGTGGCAATTCATTGGAACCTGCTGGGCATGGCATAGATGGTATGGAATAAGGGGTGGATAATGTCCTGGTTCCGGTGGGGATAGGGTTAACTTTTCCTGGTATTCCATGCCATGTGAGCCACGCCCACCCTGAGCTGCCGGGGGAGGGGGCAGGAAGTTGCTGCTTAAAAGCGGGCTGGGGCGGCCCGGGCCTGGCCGGCGAGCGGCGGGGGAGCGGCAGTTCCGTAATCGCGTTTGTATATTCCCCTATCCGTGTTGCTGTTGCTGCTGTTGTTGCTGCTGTTGTTGCTGCTGTTGTTGCTGCTGTTGTTGCTGCTGTTGTTGCTGCTGTTGTTGCTGCTGCTGTTGCTGCTGCTGTTGCTGCTGCTGTTGCTGCTGCTGTTGCTGCTGCTGTTGCTGCTGCTGTTGCTGCTGCTGTTGCTGCTGCTGTTGCTGCTGTTGTTGCTGCTGTTGTTGCTGCTGTTGTTGCTGCTGTTGTTGCTGCTGTTGTTGCTGCTGTTGTTGCTGCTGTTGTTGCTGCTGTTGTTGCTGCTGTTGTTGCTGCTGTTGTTGCTGCTGTTGTTGCTGCTGTTGTTGCTGCTGTTGTTGCTGCTGTTGTTGCTGCTGTTGTTGCTGCTGTTGTTGCTGCTGTTGTTGCTGCTGTTGTTGCTGCTGTTGTTGCTGCTGTTGTTGCTGCTGTTGTTGCTGCTGTTGTTGCTGCTGTTGTTGCTGCTGTTGTTGCTGCTGTTGTTGCTGCTGTTGTTAAACTGCCTTTGTCTCAACCCAAGAGTCTTGCCTTTTCTTAGGATTCTTCCTGTATTTGGAAGGCATGAGCGAGCGGCACGTGGTTCTTTCTTGCCATCTGAGGCTAAACCACGACAGTCCTTTTTGGCGCCCAACGTGGGGCTCGAAGGGTTGAGATAACGACAGAATCCAACTAGAACGTGGAAAAAACGGTTTTGGTTTTTTTTTTTGTATGCATTTATTTTATTAGGTAAGTAGTCACTGGTCATCATGTTGCTTGGTTTGTTCTCATGGCTGTGTTACATAAATTCCTATATGGCTTATGTACTCCCTGCGATGCTGTTTACCATGTCTGGAACAGGGATGAGGATTATCATTCTGCTGTCCTGTGCGATATCTGTTTATGATATGATAACATCACTGTTCAGACGGCTATTTTGGGGTGTTTATGTGGTTTTGCTGTCCTGTCCGTACATTGGACACCATCTCTCAGAATTTGTTAATAATTTCCCCAGCCCTTTTGCCTCCCTTTTCTCCTTCGGGTCAGGTATGACAGCTTTTGAGAATTTTGAATATCCTTGGGATACTCAAACTAGCGTGTTCCTAGTGCTGTGTCTCCTGAATATGTTCCAGGTCTTGTTTAGGGTTAAGCAACTATTTAAGACTACCACCCGGAGATCTGCTCCGAGGCTGGATAGTCAGGGGTGGCATGGCATGTGGGAGAGCATGGGCAGGTACCTAGAGAACTACTCACCTCCAATGGTCTGGGACTTCACCCCTGAACAATTACAGGACCCTGATAAAGTGGTAGAATATTTGAAGGGAAAATGCTGTGGCTATTCTAGAGAGGCACAACTCACCGCGCTGTGCTGGGCCCTGGCCAGTATCTACCAGGCACTGCTCAGAATTATGCAGCACCCTCAAGGGGAAGAGATGGAAACCAGACCTGCGGCCCCTGCGGCTGCTGCAGCCCCTGCGGTGGCCCCTGCGGCTGCTGCAATCCTTGCGACAGACACTGTGGCTACTGCAACCCCCGTGGTAGCCACTGCAGTTACTCCAACCCCCATAGCAGCCACTGCCACTGAACCAGGGAACCAACCCATGCCAGTATCAGTTGCCCCCATACAGAAGAAGAAGTACACAAAGAAATCAGTTCGCTTAGTAAGAGATGATGATGAACCAGGGCCATCACGAGAGCAGGAGGAAGAGGCAGAACCAGAGATAATTACTCGATCCCTATCCTTGAGTGAGCTGCGGGATATGCGAAAAGATTTTAGCCGACTTTCAGGCGAGCACATTGTCACCTGGCTGCTCCGGTGCTGGGATAATGGGGCCAGTAGCCTGGAATTAGAGGGTAGGGAGGCCAGGCAGCTGGGATCCCTGTCTAGGGAAGGCGGCATTGACAAGGCGATCGGGAAAAAGACCCAAGCCCTCAGCCTCTGGAAACGACTCCTGTTAGGCGTGAGGGAGAGGTACCCCTTCAGCGAGGAAGTTGTATGTCAGCCAAGCAAGTGGACTACCATGGAAAGAGGTATCCAGTACCTGAGAGAATTAGCCGTGCAGGAGATGATTTATTATGACTTGGACAATGCAGACTTACCCACAGACCCTGATGAGGTGCGATGCACAAGGCCCATGTGGCGGAAGTTTGTACGGAGCGCACCATCGTCATATGCCAACTCCCTGGCAGTAATGGAATGGAAAGGTGAAGAGGGACCAACGGTGGATGAGGTAGCTGGCCGGCTCCGGCGATATGAAGAAAGTCTCTCTTCCCCCCTTGTCTCAGCTGTGGAGAAACTGTCGCGGAAGGTCCAGCAACTTGAAGAGAATATGTTCTGCTCCCCACCTGCACGGGCCAGCATCTCAGCTATTAGAAGCAGGCATTTCCCCACTCAAGAGAGAGAGTACAGAGGGTACACACCACGAGGCACCCTGTGGTTCTACCTGCGGGACCACGGAGAGGACATGAGGAAGTGGGATGGACAACCTACTTCGATCCTGCGGACACGGGTACAGGAGTTGCAAGGAAGGACAACCACAAAAGGGGATCCCTCCAGGAAAAGTGCCGCCCCAGTTTCCAGTGGGCCGTTCCCCAGACAAAGCAGAAGGCCTGATCTTGCTTCTGATCCTCTTGAAGGAACTTCCAAGTCATTTATGCAAGAAGTGAGTAATGGATACTATGACCAGTATTAGGGGGGCCCTGCCTCCGGCCAGGTGGAGGAAAGGGACAACCGGGTTTATTGGACGGTGTGGATTCGATGGCCTGGCACATCAGACCCACAGGAGTATAAGGCTCTAGTGGACACGGGTGCGCAGTGTACTTTAATACCATCAAGCTATAGAGGGGCAGAACCCATTTGTATTTCTGGGGTGACAGGGGGATCCCAAGAGTTGACTGTACTGGAGGCAGAAGTGAGCCTAACTGGGAATGAGTGGCAAAAGCATCCCATTGTGACTGGCCCAGAGGCTCCATGCATCCTTGGTATAGATTACCTCAGGAGAGGGTATTTTAAGGACCCAAAAGGGTACCGCTGGGCCTTTGGCATAGCTGCTTTGGAGACAGAGGAAGTTAAACAGTTGTCTGCCTTGCCTGGTCTCTCGGAGGATTCTTCTGTTGTGGGGTTGTTGAGGGTCAAAGAACAACAGGTGCCGATTGCTACCACAACGGTGCATCGGCGGCAGTATCGCACTAACCGAGACTCTCTGATTCCCATCCATGAGCTGATTCGTCAACTAGAGGTTCAAGGAGTGATCAGCAAGACTCGCTCACCCTTTAACAGTCCCATATGGCCGGTGCGAAAATCTAGTGGAGAGTGGAGGCTAACTGTAGACTATCGTGGTCTGAATGAAGTCACGCCACCGCTGAGTGCTGCTGTGCCGGACATGCTAGAACTCCAGTACGAACTGGAGTCCAAGGCAGCCAAGTGGTATGCCACGATTGATATAGCGAATGCATTCTTCTCAATCCCTTTGGCAGCAGAGTGCAGGCCACAGTTTGCTTTCACTTGGAGGGGCATCCAATACACCTGGAATCGACTGCCCCAGGGGTGGAAACACAGCCCCACCATTTGCCATGGACTGATCCAGACTGCACTGGAACAGGGTGAAGCTCCAGAACATCTGCAGTACATTGATGACATCATTGTATGGGGAAACACAGCAGAAGAAGTTTTTGAGAAAGGGAGTAAAATAGTCCAAATCCTTCTGAACGCTGGTTTTGCTATAAAGCGAAGTAAGGTCAAGGGACCTGCACAGGAGATCCAGTTTTTAGGAATAAAATGGCAAGATGGACGCCGTCAGATTCCAATGGATGTGATCAACAAAATAGCAGCTATGTCTCCACCAACTAGTAAAAAGGAAACACAGGCTTTCTTAGGTATTGTGGGTTTTTGGAGAATGCATATCCCAGATTACAGTCAAATTGTAAGCCCTCTGTATCAAGTAACCCGGAAGAAGAATGATTTTAAATGGGGTCCTGAGCAACGACAAGCTTTTGAACAAATCAAACAGGAAATAGTCCATGCAGTGGCCCTGGGGCCAGTCCGGGCAGGACAAGATGTTAAAAATGTGCTCTACACTGCAGCCGGGGAGAACGGCCCTACCTGGAGCCTCTGGCAGAAAGCACCAGGGGAGACTCGAGGTCGACCCCTAGGGTTTTGGAGTCGTGGATACAGAGGATCCGAAGCCCGCTACACTCCAACAGAAAAAGAGATATTGGCAGCATATGAAGGGGTTCGAGCTGCTTCGGAAGTAGTTGGTACAGAAGCACAGCTCCTCTTAGCACCTCGACTGCCGGTGCTGGGTTGGATGTTCAAAGAAAGGGTCCCCACCACACATCATGCAACCGATGCTACATGGAGTAAGTGGATTGCACTGATCACGCAGCGAACTCGAATGGGAAACCCCAGTCGCCCAGGAATTCTGGAAGTGATCATGGACTGGCCAGAAGGCAAGGATTTCGGAATGTCACCAGAGGAGGAGGTGACGCGTGCAGAAGAGGCCCCACCATATAATAAACTGCCAGAAAATGAGAAGAAATATGCCCTGTTCACTGATGGGTCCTGCCGTATTGTGGGAAAGCATCGAAAGTGGAAGGCTGCTGTGTGGAGTCCTACACGACGGGTTGCAGAAGCCAGTGAGGGACAGGGTGAATCGAGCCAGTTTGCAGAGGTGAAGGCTATTCAGCTGGCTTTGGACATTGCTGAGCAAGAAAAATGACCAGTACTTTATCTCTACGCTGACTCATGGATGGTGGCAAATGCTCTGTGGGGGTGGTTACAGCAGTGGAAGCAGGGCAACTGGCAGCGCAGAGGCAAACCCATCTGGGCTGCTGACCTATGGCAAGATATTGCTGCGCGGATAGAGAATCTGGTTGTGAAAGTACGCCATGTAGATGCCCACGTACCGAAGAATCGGGCCACGGAGGAACATCAGAACAACCAGCAGGTGGATCGGGCCGCTAGGATTGAAGTGGCTCAGGTGGATCTGGACTGGCAACATAAGGGTGAACTATTCATAGCTCGGTGGGCCCATGACTCCTCAGGCCATCAAGGGAGAGATGCGACATATAGATGGGCTCGTGACCGAGGGGTGGACTTGACCATGGACACTATTGCACAGGTCATCCATGAATGTGAGACATGCGCTGCGATCAAACAAGCCAAGCGTTTGAAGCCTCTTTGGTATGGAGGGCGATGGCTGAAATACAAATATGGGGAGGCCTGGCAGATTGATTATATCACACTGCCACAAACCCGTCAAGGCAAGCGCTATGTGCTCACAATGGTGGAAGCAACCACTGGATGGCTGGAAACATACCCTGTGCCCCATGCCACTGCCCGGAACACTATCCTGGGCCTTGAAAAGCAAGTCCTGTGGCGACATGGTACCCCAGAGAGAATTGAGTCGGACAATGGGACTCATTTCCGAAACAGCCTCATAGACACCTGGGCCAAAGAGCATGGTATCGAGTGGGTGTATCACATCCCCTATCACGCCCCAGCCTCTGGGAAGATAGAACGATACAATGGACTGTTAAAAACTACACTGAGAGCAATGGGTGGTGGGACTTTCAAACACTGGGATACGCATTTAGCAAAAGCTACCTGGCTAGTTAACACCAGGGGATCTAACAATCGGGCTGGCCCTGCCCAATCAAAACTTCCACGTACTGTAGAAGGGGATAAGTCCCCGTAGTGCACATGAAGAATATGCTAGGGAAGACAGTCTGGGTTAGTCCTGCCTCAGGCAAAGGCAAACCCATCCGTGGGATTGCTTTTGCCCAAGGACCTGGGTGCACTTGGTGGGTGATGCGGAAGGATGGGGAAGTCTGATGTGTACCTCATGGAGATCTGATTTTGGGCGAGAATAGCCAATGAATCAGATTGTGTGCTGTTAATTGCTAAGTAACACTGTCACTGTATGTCCTCATTGCTATAATTGCTATCAGTTGTACTACAAGTAAGGCACAGGGATGATGGGATAAGAACTGATCTCAGCAGCCGGCGCCCAGCAGTTTCCTCAAGATCTACATCTTCAGCCCACGGACTGCGTGCATGAGCCACACCAGGTGCACCAGTCACAAGCTCCGAAAAAATACAGCATGCAACAGACCAGCACCACCCAGCATCTCACCTGCCCTGAGAGACTGTTCTAACAGATGGAGCCCAAAGCCGTGGATTAAAAGAACTCAACGGACACTTTGGAGGGATGACCCATAAACTAAGGGCATTATATGTGTGTGTATATATATATATATAACAGGGGAAAGTGGTGGCAATTCATTGGAACCTGCTGGGCATGGCATAGATGGTATGGAATAAGGGGTGGATAATGTCCTGGTTCCGGTGGGGATAGGGTTAACTTTTCCTGGTATTCCATGCCATGTGAGCCACGCCCACCCTGAGCTGCCGGGGGAGGGGGCAGGAAGTTGCTGCTTAAAAGCGGGCTGGGGCGGCCGGGGCCTGGCCGGCGAGCGGCGGGGGAGCGGCAGTTCCGTAATCGCGTTTGTATATTCCCCTATCCGTGTTGCTGCTGCTGCTGTTGCTGCTGCTGTTGCTGCTGCTGTTGCTGCTGCTGTTGCTGCTGCTGTTGCTGCTGCTGTTGCTGCTGCTGTTGCTGCTGCTGTTGTTGCTGCTGTTGTTGCTGCTGTTGTTGCTGCTGTTGTTGCTGCTGTTGTTGCTGCTGTTGTTGCTGCTGTTGTTGCTGCTGTTGTTGCTGCTGTTGTTGCTGCTGTTGTTGCTGCTGTTGTTGCTGCTGTTGTTGCTGCTGTTGTTGCTGCTGTTGTTGCTGCTGTTGTTGCTGCTGTTGTTGCTGCTGTTGTTGCTGCTGTTGTTGCTGCTGTTGTTGCTGCTGTTGTTAAACTGCCTTTGTCTCAACCCAAGAGTCTTGCCTTTTCTTAGGATTCTTCCTGTATTTGGAAGGCATGAGCGAGCGGCACGTGGTTCTTTCTTGCCATCTGAGGCTAAACCACGACAGTCCTTTTTGGCGCCCAACGTGGGGCTCGAAGGGTTGAGATAACGACAGAATCCAACTAGAACGTGGAAAAAACGGTTTTGGTTTTTTTTTTTGTATGCATTTATTTTATTAGGTAAGTAGTCACTGGTCATCATGTTGCTTGGTTTGTTCTCATGGCTGTGTTACATAAATTCCTATATGGCTTATGTACTCCCTGCGATGCTGTTTACCATGTCTGGAACAGGGATGAGGATTATCATTCTGCTGTCCTGTGCGATATCTGTTTATGATATGATAACATCACTGTTCAGACGGCTATTTTGGGGTGTTTATGTGGTTTTGCTGTCCTGTCCGTACATTGGACACCATCTCTCAGAATTTGTTAATAATTTCCCCAGCCCTTTTGCCTCCCTTTTCTCCTTCGGGTCAGGTATGACAGCTTTTGAGAATTTTGAATATCCTTGGGATACTCAAACTAGCGTGTTCCTAGTGCTGTGTCTCCTGAATATGTTCCAGGTCTTGTTTAGGGTTAAGCAACTATTTAAGACTACCACCCGGAGATCTGCTCCGAGGCTGGATAGTCAGGGGTGGCATGGCATGTGGGAGAGCATGGGCAGGTACCTAGAGAACTACTCACCTCCAATGGTCTGGGACTTCACCCCTGAACAATTACAGGACCCTGATAAAGTGGTAGAATATTTGAAGGGAAAATGCTGTGGCTATTCTAGAGAGGCACAACTCACCGCGCTGTGCTGGGCCCTGGCCAGTATCTACCAGGCACTGCTCAGAATTATGCAGCACCCTCAAGGGGAAGAGATGGAAACCAGACCTGCGGCCCCTGCGGCTGCTGCAGCCCCTGCGGTGGCCCCTGCGGCTGCTGCAATCCTTGCGACAGACACTGTGGCTACTGCAACCCCCGTGGTAGCCACTGCAGTTACTCCAACCCCCATAGCAGCCACTGCCACTGAACCAGGGAACCAACCCATGCCAGTATCAGTTGCCCCCATACAGAAGAAGAAGTACACAAAGAAATCAGTTCGCTTAGTAAGAGATGATGATGAACCAGGGCCATCACGAGAGCAGGAGGAAGAGGCAGAACCAGAGATAATTACTCGATCCCTATCCTTGAGTGAGCTGCGGGATATGCGAAAAGATTTTAGCCGACTTTCAGGCGAGCACATTGTCACCTGGCTGCTCCGGTGCTGGGATAATGGGGCCAGTAGCCTGGAATTAGAGGGTAGGGAGGCCAGGCAGCTGGGATCCCTGTCTAGGGAAGGCGGCATTGACAAGGCGATCGGGAAAAAGACCCAAGCCCTCAGCCTCTGGAAACGACTCCTGTTAGGCGTGAGGGAGAGGTACCCCTTCAGCGAGGAAGTTGTATGTCAGCCAAGCAAGTGGACTACCATGGAAAGAGGTATCCAGTACCTGAGAGAATTAGCCGTGCAGGAGATGATTTATTATGACTTGGACAATGCAGACTTACCCACAGACCCTGATGAGGTGCGATGCACAAGGCCCATGTGGCGGAAGTTTGTACGGAGCGCACCATCGTCATATGCCAACTCCCTGGCAGTAATGGAATGGAAAGGTGAAGAGGGACCAACGGTGGATGAGGTAGCTGGCCGGCTCCGGCGATATGAAGAAAGTCTCTCTTCCCCCCTTGTCTCAGCTGTGGAGAAACTGTCGCGGAAGGTCCAGCAACTTGAAGAGAATATGTTCTGCTCCCCACCTGCACGGGCCAGCATCTCAGCTATTAGAAGCAGGCATTTCCCCACTCAAGAGAGAGAGTACAGAGGGTACACACCACGAGGCACCCTGTGGTTCTACCTGCGGGACCACGGAGAGGACATGAGGAAGTGGGATGGACAACCTACTTCGATCCTGCGGACACGGGTACAGGAGTTGCAAGGAAGGACAACCACAAAAGGGGATCCCTCCAGGAAAAGTGCCGCCCCAGTTTCCAGTGGGCCGTTCCCCAGACAAAGCAGAAGGCCTGATCTTGCTTCTGATCCTCTTGAAGGAACTTCCAAGTCATTTATGCAAGAAGTGAGTAATGGATACTATGACCAGTATTAGGGGGGCCCTGCCTCCGGCCAGGTGGAGGAAAGGGACAACCGGGTTTATTGGACGGTGTGGATTCGATGGCCTGGCACATCAGACCCACAGGAGTATAAGGCTCTAGTGGACACGGGTGCGCAGTGTACTTTAATACCATCAAGCTATAGAGGGGCAGAACCCATTTGTATTTCTGGGGTGACAGGGGGATCCCAAGAGTTGACTGTACTGGAGGCAGAAGTGAGCCTAACTGGGAATGAGTGGCAAAAGCATCCCATTGTGACTGGCCCAGAGGCTCCATGCATCCTTGGTATAGATTACCTCAGGAGAGGGTATTTTAAGGACCCAAAAGGGTACCGCTGGGCCTTTGGCATAGCTGCTTTGGAGACAGAGGAAGTTAAACAGTTGTCTGCCTTGCCTGGTCTCTCGGAGGATTCTTCTGTTGTGGGGTTGTTGAGGGTCAAAGAACAACAGGTGCCGATTGCTACCACAACGGTGCATCGGCGGCAGTATCGCACTAACCGAGACTCTCTGATTCCCATCCATGAGCTGATTCGTCAACTAGAGGTTCAAGGAGTGATCAGCAAGACTCGCTCACCCTTTAACAGTCCCATATGGCCGGTGCGAAAATCTAGTGGAGAGTGGAGGCTAACTGTAGACTATCGTGGTCTGAATGAAGTCACGCCACCGCTGAGTGCTGCTGTGCCGGACATGCTAGAACTCCAGTACGAACTGGAGTCCAAGGCAGCCAAGTGGTATGCCACGATTGATATAGCGAATGCATTCTTCTCAATCCCTTTGGCAGCAGAGTGCAGGCCACAGTTTGCTTTCACTTGGAGGGGCATCCAATACACCTGGAATCGACTGCCCCAGGGGTGGAAACACAGCCCCACCATTTGCCATGGACTGATCCAGACTGCACTGGAACAGGGTGAAGCTCCAGAACATCTGCAGTACATTGATGACATCATTGTATGGGGAAACACAGCAGAAGAAGTTTTTGAGAAAGGGAGTAAAATAGTCCAAATCCTTCTGAACGCTGGTTTTGCTATAAAGCGAAGTAAGGTCAAGGGACCTGCACAGGAGATCCAGTTTTTAGGAATAAAATGGCAAGATGGACGCCGTCAGATTCCAATGGATGTGATCAACAAAATAGCAGCTATGTCTCCACCAACTAGTAAAAAGGAAACACAGGCTTTCTTAGGTATTGTGGGTTTTTGGAGAATGCATATCCCAGATTACAGTCAAATTGTAAGCCCTCTGTATCAAGTAACCCGGAAGAAGAATGATTTTAAATGGGGTCCTGAGCAACGACAAGCTTTTGAACAAATCAAACAGGAAATAGTCCATGCAGTGGCCCTGGGGCCAGTCCGGGCAGGACAAGATGTTAAAAATGTGCTCTACACTGCAGCCGGGGAGAACGGCCCTACCTGGAGCCTCTGGCAGAAAGCACCAGGGGAGACTCGAGGTCGACCCCTAGGGTTTTGGAGTCGTGGATACAGAGGATCCGAAGCCCGCTACACTCCAACAGAAAAAGAGATATTGGCAGCATATGAAGGGGTTCGAGCTGCTTCGGAAGTAGTTGGTACAGAAGCACAGCTCCTCTTAGCACCTCGACTGCCGGTGCTGGGTTGGATGTTCAAAGAAAGGGTCCCCACCACACATCATGCAACCGATGCTACATGGAGTAAGTGGATTGCACTGATCACGCAGCGAACTCGAATGGGAAACCCCAGTCGCCCAGGAATTCTGGAAGTGATCATGGACTGGCCAGAAGGCAAGGATTTCGGAATGTCACCAGAGGAGGAGGTGACGCGTGCAGAAGAGGCCCCACCATATAATAAACTGCCAGAAAATGAGAAGAAATATGCCCTGTTCACTGATGGGTCCTGCCGTATTGTGGGAAAGCATCGAAAGTGGAAGGCTGCTGTGTGGAGTCCTACACGACGGGTTGCAGAAGCCAGTGAGGGACAGGGTGAATCGAGCCAGTTTGCAGAGGTGAAGGCTATTCAGCTGGCTTTGGACATTGCTGAGCAAGAAAAATGACCAGTACTTTATCTCTACGCTGACTCATGGATGGTGGCAAATGCTCTGTGGGGGTGGTTACAGCAGTGGAAGCAGGGCAACTGGCAGCGCAGAGGCAAACCCATCTGGGCTGCTGACCTATGGCAAGATATTGCTGCGCGGATAGAGAATCTGGTTGTGAAAGTACGCCATGTAGATGCCCACGTACCGAAGAATCGGGCCACGGAGGAACATCAGAACAACCAGCAGGTGGATCGGGCCGCTAGGATTGAAGTGGCTCAGGTGGATCTGGACTGGCAACATAAGGGTGAACTATTCATAGCTCGGTGGGCCCATGACTCCTCAGGCCATCAAGGGAGAGATGCGACATATAGATGGGCTCGTGACCGAGGGGTGGACTTGACCATGGACACTATTGCACAGGTCATCCATGAATGTGAGACATGCGCTGCGATCAAACAAGCCAAGCGTTTGAAGCCTCTTTGGTATGGAGGGCGATGGCTGAAATACAAATATGGGGAGGCCTGGCAGATTGATTATATCACACTGCCACAAACCCGTCAAGGCAAGCGCTATGTGCTCACAATGGTGGAAGCAACCACTGGATGGCTGGAAACATACCCTGTGCCCCATGCCACTGCCCGGAACACTATCCTGGGCCTTGAAAAGCAAGTCCTGTGGCGACATGGTACCCCAGAGAGAATTGAGTCGGACAATGGGACTCATTTCCGAAACAGCCTCATAGACACCTGGGCCAAAGAGCATGGTATCGAGTGGGTGTATCACATCCCCTATCACGCCCCAGCCTCTGGGAAGATAGAACGATACAATGGACTGTTAAAAACTACACTGAGAGCAATGGGTGGTGGGACTTTCAAACACTGGGATACGCATTTAGCAAAAGCTACCTGGCTAGTTAACACCAGGGGATCTAACAATCGGGCTGGCCCTGCCCAATCAAAACTTCCACGTACTGTAGAAGGGGATAAGTCCCCGTAGTGCACATGAAGAATATGCTAGGGAAGACAGTCTGGGTTAGTCCTGCCTCAGGCAAAGGCAAACCCATCCGTGGGATTGCTTTTGCCCAAGGACCTGGGTGCACTTGGTGGGTGATGCGGAAGGATGGGGAAGTCTGATGTGTACCTCATGGAGATCTGATTTTGGGCGAGAATAGCCAATGAATCAGATTGTGTGCTGTTAATTGCTAAGTAACACTGTCACTGTATGTCCTCATTGCTATAATTGCTATCAGTTGTACTACAAGTAAGGCACAGGGATGATGGGATAAGAACTGATCTCAGCAGCCGGCGCCCAGCAGTTTCCTCAAGATCTACATCTTCAGCCCACGGACTGCGTGCATGAGCCACACCAGGTGCACCAGTCACAAGCTCCGAAAAAATACAGCATGCAACAGACCAGCACCACCCAGCATCTCACCTGCCCTGAGAGACTGTTCTAACAGATGGAGCCCAAAGCCGTGGATTAAAAGAACTCAACGGACACTTTGGAGGGATGACCCATAAACTAAGGGCATTATATGTGTGTGTATATATATATATATAACAGGGGAAAGTGGTGGCAATTCATTGGAACCTGCTGGGCATGGCATAGATGGTATGGAATAAGGGGTGGATAATGTCCTGGTTCCGGTGGGGATAGGGTTAACTTTTCCTGGTATTCCATGCCATGTGAGCCACGCCCACCCTGAGCTGCCGGGGGAGGGGGCAGGAAGTTGCTGCTTAAAAGCGGGCTGGGGCGGCCCGGGCCTGGCCGGCGAGCGGCGGGGGAGCGGCAGTTCCGTAATCGCGTTTGTATATTCCCCTATCCGTGTTGCTGTTGCTGCTGTTGTTGCTGCTGTTGTTGCTGCTGTTGTTGCTGCTGTTGTTGCTGCTGTTGTTGCTGCTGTTGTTGCTGCTGTTGTTGCTGCTGTTGTTGCTGCTGTTGTTGCTGCTGTTGTTGCTGCTGTTGTTGCTGCTGTTGTTGCTGCTGTTGTTGCTGCTGTTGTTGCTGCTGTTGTTGCTGCTGTTGTTAAACTGCCTTTGTCTCAACCCAAGAGTCTTGCCTTTTCTTAGGATTCTTCCT
Source organism: Rissa tridactyla (assembly GCF_028500815.1). Taxonomy (NCBI): domain Eukaryota; kingdom Metazoa; phylum Chordata; class Aves; order Charadriiformes; family Laridae; genus Rissa; species Rissa tridactyla. Next base: position 68,880,261 of record NC_071497.1, on the reverse strand, counting down.
GTATTTGGAAGGCATGAGCGAGCGGCACGTGGTTCTTTCTTGCCATCTGAGGCTAAACCACGACAGTCCTTTTTGGCGCCCAACGTGGGGCTCGAAGGGTTGAGATAACGACAGAATCCAACTAGAACGTGGAAAAAACGGTTTTGGTTTTTTTTTTTGTATGCATTTATTTTATTAGGTAAGTAGTCACTGGTCATCATGTTGCTTGGTTTGTTCTCATGGCTGTGTTACATAAATTCCTATATGGCTTATGTACTCCCTGCGATGCTGTTTACCATGTCTGGAACAGGGATGAGGATTATCATTCTGCTGTCCTGTGCGATATCTGTTTATGATATGATAACATCACTGTTCAGACGGCTATTTTGGGGTGTTTATGTGGTTTTGCTGTCCTGTCCGTACATTGGACACCATCTCTCAGAATTTGTTAATAATTTCCCCAGCCCTTTTGCCTCCCTTTTCTCCTTCGGGTCAGGTATGACAGCTTTTGAGAATTTTGAATATCCTTGGGATACTCAAACTAGCGTGTTCCTAGTGCTGTGTCTCCTGAATATGTTCCAGGTCTTGTTTAGGGTTAAGCAACTATTTAAGACTACCACCCGGAGATCTGCTCCGAGGCTGGATAGTCAGGGGTGGCATGGCATGTGGGAGAGCATGGGCAGGTACCTAGAGAACTACTCACCTCCAATGGTCTGGGACTTCACCCCTGAACAATTACAGGACCCTGATAAAGTGGTAGAATATTTGAAGGGAAAATGCTGTGGCTATTCTAGAGAGGCACAACTCACCGCGCTGTGCTGGGCCCTGGCCAGTATCTACCAGGCACTGCTCAGAATTATGCAGCACCCTCAAGGGGAAGAGATGGAAACCAGACCTGCGGCCCCTGCGGCTGCTGCAGCCCCTGCGGTGGCCCCTGCGGCTGCTGCAATCCTTGCGACAGACACTGTGGCTACTGCAACCCCCGTGGTAGCCACTGCAGTTACTCCAACCCCCATAGCAGCCACTGCCACTGAACCAGGGAACCAACCCATGCCAGTATCAGTTGCCCCCATACAGAAGAAGAAGTACACAAAGAAATCAGTTCGCTTAGTAAGAGATGATGATGAACCAGGGCCATCACGAGAGCAGGAGGAAGAGGCAGAACCAGAGATAATTACTCGATCCCTATCCTTGAGTGAGCTGCGGGATATGCGAAAAGATTTTAGCCGACTTTCAGGCGAGCACATTGTCACCTGGCTGCTCCGGTGCTGGGATAATGGGGCCAGTAGCCTGGAATTAGAGGGTAGGGAGGCCAGGCAGCTGGGATCCCTGTCTAGGGAAGGCGGCATTGACAAGGCGATCGGGAAAAAGACCCAAGCCCTCAGCCTCTGGAAACGACTCCTGTTAGGCGTGAGGGAGAGGTACCCCTTCAGCGAGGAAGTTGTATGTCAGCCAAGCAAGTGGACTACCATGGAAAGAGGTATCCAGTACCTGAGAGAATTAGCCGTGCAGGAGATGATTTATTATGACTTGGACAATGCAGACTTACCCACAGACCCTGATGAGGTGCGATGCACAAGGCCCATGTGGCGGAAGTTTGTACGGAGCGCACCATCGTCATATGCCAACTCCCTGGCAGTAATGGAATGGAAAGGTGAAGAGGGACCAACGGTGGATGAGGTAGCTGGCCGGCTCCGGCGATATGAAGAAAGTCTCTCTTCCCCCCTTGTCTCAGCTGTGGAGAAACTGTCGCGGAAGGTCCAGCAACTTGAAGAGAATATGTTCTGCTCCCCACCTGCACGGGCCAGCATCTCAGCTATTAGAAGCAGGCATTTCCCCACTCAAGAGAGAGAGTACAGAGGGTACACACCACGAGGCACCCTGTGGTTCTACCTGCGGGACCACGGAGAGGACATGAGGAAGTGGGATGGACAACCTACTTCGATCCTGCGGACACGGGTACAGGAGTTGCAAGGAAGGACAATCACAAAAGGGGATCCCTCCAGGAAAAGTGCCGCCCCAGTTTCCAGTGGGCCGTTCCCCAGACAAAGCAGAAGGCCTGATCTTGCTTCTGATCCTCTTGAAGGAACTTCCAAGTCATTTATGCAAGAAGTGAGTAATGGATACTATGACCAGTATTAGGGGGGCCCTGCCTCCGGCCAGGTGGAGGAAAGGGACAACCGGGTTTATTGGACGGTGTGGATTCGATGGCCTGGCACATCAGACCCACAGGAGTATAAGGCTCTAGTGGACACGGGTGCGCAGTGTACTTTAATACCATCAAGCTATAGAGGGGCAGAACCCATTTGTATTTCTGGGGTGACAGGGGGATCCCAAGAGTTGACTGTACTGGAGGCAGAAGTGAGCCTAACTGGGAATGAGTGGCAAAAGCATCCCATTGTGACTGGCCCAGAGGCTCCATGCATCCTTGGTATAGATTACCTCAGGAGAGGGTATTTTAAGGACCCAAAAGGGTACCGCTGGGCCTTTGGCATAGCTGCTTTGGAGACAGAGGAAGTTAAACAGTTGTCTGCCTTGCCTGGTCTCTCGGAGGATTCTTCTGTTGTGGGGTTGTTGAGGGTCAAAGAACAACAGGTGCCGATTGCTACCACAACGGTGCATCGGCGGCAGTATCGCACTAACCGAGACTCTCTGATTCCCATCCATGAGCTGATTCGTCAACTAGAGGTTCAAGGAGTGATCAGCAAGACTCGCTCACCCTTTAACAGTCCCATATGGCCGGTGCGAAAATCTAGTGGAGAGTGGAGGCTAACTGTAGACTATCGTGGTCTGAATGAAGTCACGCCACCGCTGAGTGCTGCTGTGCCGGACATGCTAGAACTCCAGTACGAACTGGAGTCCAAGGCAGCCAAGTGGTATGCCACGATTGATATAGCGAATGCATTCTTCTCAATCCCTTTGGCAGCAGAGTGCAGGCCACAGTTTGCTTTCACTTGGAGGGGCATCCAATACACCTGGAATCGACTGCCCCAGGGGTGGAAACACAGCCCCACCATTTGCCATGGACTGATCCAGACTGCACTGGAACAGGGTGAAGCTCCAGAACATCTGCAGTACATTGATGACATCATTGTATGGGGAAACACAGCAGAAGAAGTTTTTGAGAAAGGGAGTAAAATAGTCCAAATCCTTCTGAACGCTGGTTTTGCTATAAAGCGAAGTAAGGTCAAGGGACCTGCACAGGAGATCCAGTTTTTAGGAATAAAATGGCAAGATGGACGCCGTCAGATTCCAATGGATGTGATCAACAAAATAGCAGCTATGTCTCCACCAACTAGTAAAAAGGAAACACAGGCTTTCTTAGGTATTGTGGGTTTTTGGAGAATGCATATCCCAGATTACAGTCAAATTGTAAGCCCTCTGTATCAAGTAACCCGGAAGAAGAATGATTTTAAATGGGGTCCTGAGCAACGACAAGCTTTTGAACAAATCAAACAGGAAATAGTCCATGCAGTGGCCCTGGGGCCAGTCCGGGCAGGACAAGATGTTAAAAATGTGCTCTACACTGCAGCCGGGGAGAACGGCCCTACCTGGAGCCTCTGGCAGAAAGCACCAGGGGAGACTCGAGGTCGACCCCTAGGGTTTTGGAGTCGTGGATACAGAGGATCCGAAGCCCGCTACACTCCAACAGAAAAAGAGATATTGGCAGCATATGAAGGGGTTCGAGCTGCTTCGGAAGTAGTTGGTACAGAAGCACAGCTCCTCTTAGCACCTCGACTGCCGGTGCTGGGTTGGATGTTCAAAGAAAGGGTCCCCACCACACATCATGCAACCGATGCTACATGGAGTAAGTGGATTGCACTGATCACGCAGCGAACTCGAATGGGAAACCCCAGTCGCCCAGGAATTCTGGAAGTGATCATGGACTGGCCAGAAGGCAAGGATTTCGGAATGTCACCAGAGGAGGAGGTGACGCGTGCAGAAGAGGCCCCACCATATAATAAACTGCCAGAAAATGAGAAGAAATATGCCCTGTTCACTGATGGGTCCTGCCGTATTGTGGGAAAGCATCGAAAGTGGAAGGCTGCTGTGTGGAGTCCTACACGACGGGTTGCAGAAGCCAGTGAGGGACAGGGTGAATCGAGCCAGTTTGCAGAGGTGAAGGCTATTCAGCTGGCTTTGGACATTGCTGAGCAAGAAAAATGACCAGTACTTTATCTCTACGCTGACTCATGGATGGTGGCAAATGCTCTGTGGGGGTGGTTACAGCAGTGGAAGCAGGGCAACTGGCAGCGCAGAGGCAAACCCATCTGGGCTGCTGACCTATGGCAAGATATTGCTGCGCGGATAGAGAATCTGGTTGTGAAAGTACGCCATGTAGATGCCCACGTACCGAAGAATCGGGCCACGGAGGAACATCAGAACAACCAGCAGGTGGATCGGGCCGCTAGGATTGAAGTGGCTCAGGTGGATCTGGACTGGCAACATAAGGGTGAACTATTCATAGCTCGGTGGGCCCATGACTCCTCAGGCCATCAAGGGAGAGATGCGACATATAGATGGGCTCGTGACCGAGGGGTGGACTTGACCATGGACACTATTGCACAGGTCATCCATGAATGTGAGACATGCGCTGCGATCAAACAAGCCAAGCGTTTGAAGCCTCTTTGGTATGGAGGGCGATGGCTGAAATACAAATATGGGGAGGCCTGGCAGATTGATTATATCACACTGCCACAAACCCGTCAAGGCAAGCGCTATGTGCTCACAATGGTGGAAGCAACCACTGGATGGCTGGAAACATACCCTGTGCCCCATGCCACTGCCCGGAACACTATCCTGGGCCTTGAAAAGCAAGTCCTGTGGCGACATGGTACCCCAGAGAGAATTGAGTCGGACAATGGGACTCATTTCCGAAACAGCCTCATAGACACCTGGGCCAAAGAGCATGGTATCGAGTGGGTGTATCACATCCCCTATCACGCCCCAGCCTCTGGGAAGATAGAACGATACAATGGACTGTTAAAAACTACACTGAGAGCAATGGGTGGTGGGACTTTCAAACACTGGGATACGCATTTAGCAAAAGCTACCTGGCTAGTTAACACCAGGGGATCTAACAATCGGGCTGGCCCTGCCCAATCAAAACTTCCACGTACTGTAGAAGGGGATAAGTCCCCGTAGTGCACATGAAGAATATGCTAGGGAAGACAGTCTGGGTTAGTCCTGCCTCAGGCAAAGGCAAACCCATCCGTGGGATTGCTTTTGCCCAAGGACCTGGGTGCACTTGGTGGGTGATGCGGAAGGATGGGGAAGTCTGATGTGTACCTCATGGAGATCTGATTTTGGGCGAGAATAGCCAATGAATCAGATTGTGTGCTGTTAATTGCTAAGTAACACTGTCACTGTATGTCCTCATTGCTATAATTGCTATCAGTTGTACTACAAGTAAGGCACAGGGATGATGGGATAAGAACTGATCTCAGCAGCCGGCGCCCAGCAGTTTCCTCAAGATCTACATCTTCAGCCCACGGACTGCGTGCATGAGCCACACCAGGTGCACCAGTCACAAGCTCCGAAAAAATACAGCATGCAACAGACCAGCACCACCCAGCATCTCACCTGCCCTGAGAGACTGTTCTAACAGATGGAGCCCAAAGCCGTGGATTAAAAGAACTCAACGGACACTTTGGAGGGATGACCCATAAACTAAGGGCATTATATGTGTGTGTATATATATATATATAACAGGGGAAAGTGGTGGCAATTCATTGGAACCTGCTGGGCATGGCATAGATGGTATGGAATAAGGGGTGGATAATGTCCTGGTTCCGGTGGGGATAGGGTTAACTTTTCCTGGTATTCCATGCCATGTGAGCCACGCCCACCCTGAGCTGCCGGGGGAGGGGGCAGGAAGTTGCTGCTTAAAAGCGGGCTGGGGCGGCCGGGGCCTGGCCGGCGAGCGGCGGGGGAGCGGCAGTTCCGTAATCGCGTTTGTATATTCCCCTATCCGTGTTGCTGCTGCTGCTGTTGCTGCTGCTGTTGCTGCTGCTGTTGCTGCTGCTGTTGTTGCTGCTGTTGTTGCTGCTGTTGTTGCTGCTGTTGTTGCTGCTGTTGTTGCTGCTGTTGTTGCTGCTGTTGTTGCTGCTGTTGTTGCTGCTGTTGTTGCTGCTGTTGTTAAACTGCCTTTGTCTCAACCCAAGAGTCTTGCCTTTTCTTAGGATTCTTCCTGTATTTGGAAGGCATGAGCGAGCGGCACGTGGTTCTTTCTTGCCATCTGAGGCTAAACCACGACAGTCCTTTTTGGCGCCCAACGTGGGGCTCGAAGGGTTGAGATAACGACAGAATCCAACTAGAACGTGGAAAAAACGGTTTTGGTTTTTTTTTTTGTATGCATTTATTTTATTAGGTAAGTAGTCACTGGTCATCATGTTGCTTGGTTTGTTCTCATGGCTGTGTTACATAAATTCCTATATGGCTTATGTACTCCCTGCGATGCTGTTTACCATGTCTGGAACAGGGATGAGGATTATCATTCTGCTGTCCTGTGCGATATCTGTTTATGATATGATAACATCACTGTTCAGACGGCTATTTTGGGGTGTTTATGTGGTTTTGCTGTCCTGTCCGTACATTGGACACCATCTCTCAGAATTTGTTAATAATTTCCCCAGCCCTTTTGCCTCCCTTTTCTCCTTCGGGTCAGGTATGACAGCTTTTGAGAATTTTGAATATCCTTGGGATACTCAAACTAGCGTGTTCCTAGTGCTGTGTCTCCTGAATATGTTCCAGGTCTTGTTTAGGGTTAAGCAACTATTTAAGACTACCACCCGGAGATCTGCTCCGAGGCTGGATAGTCAGGGGTGGCATGGCATGTGGGAGAGCATGGGCAGGTACCTAGAGAACTACTCACCTCCAATGGTCTGGGACTTCACCCCTGAACAATTACAGGACCCTGATAAAGTGGTAGAATATTTGAAGGGAAAATGCTGTGGCTATTCTAGAGAGGCACAACTCACCGCGCTGTGCTGGGCCCTGGCCAGTATCTACCAGGCACTGCTCAGAATTATGCAGCACCCTCAAGGGGAAGAGATGGAAACCAGACCTGCGGCCCCTGCGGCTGCTGCAGCCCCTGCGGTGGCCCCTGCGGCTGCTGCAATCCTTGCGACAGACACTGTGGCTACTGCAACCCCCGTGGTAGCCACTGCAGTTACTCCAACCCCCATAGCAGCCACTGCCACTGAACCAGGGAACCAACCCATGCCAGTATCAGTTGCCCCCATACAGAAGAAGAAGTACACAAAGAAATCAGTTCGCTTAGTAAGAGATGATGATGAACCAGGGCCATCACGAGAGCAGGAGGAAGAGGCAGAACCAGAGATAATTACTCGATCCCTATCCTTGAGTGAGCTGCGGGATATGCGAAAAGATTTTAGCCGACTTTCAGGCGAGCACATTGTCACCTGGCTGCTCCGGTGCTGGGATAATGGGGCCAGTAGCCTGGAATTAGAGGGTAGGGAGGCCAGGCAGCTGGGATCCCTGTCTAGGGAAGGCGGCATTGACAAGGCGATCGGGAAAAAGACCCAAGCCCTCAGCCTCTGGAAACGACTCCTGTTAGGCGTGAGGGAGAGGTACCCCTTCAGCGAGGAAGTTGTATGTCAGCCAAGCAAGTGGACTACCATGGAAAGAGGTATCCAGTACCTGAGAGAATTAGCCGTGCAGGAGATGATTTATTATGACTTGGACAATGCAGACTTACCCACAGACCCTGATGAGGTGCGATGCACAAGGCCCATGTGGCGGAAGTTTGTACGGAGCGCACCATCGTCATATGCCAACTCCCTGGCAGTAATGGAATGGAAAGGTGAAGAGGGACCAACGGTGGATGAGGTAGCTGGCCGGCTCCGGCGATATGAAGAAAGTCTCTCTTCCCCCCTTGTCTCAGCTGTGGAGAAACTGTCGCGGAAGGTCCAGCAACTTGAAGAGAATATGTTCTGCTCCCCACCTGCACGGGCCAGCATCTCAGCTATTAGAAGCAGGCATTTCCCCACTCAAGAGAGAGAGTACAGAGGGTACACACCACGAGGCACCCTGTGGTTCTACCTGCGGGACCACGGAGAGGACATGAGGAAGTGGGATGGACAACCTACTTCGATCCTGCGGACACGGGTACAGGAGTTGCAAGGAAGGACAACCACAAAAGGGGATCCCTCCAGGAAAAGTGCCGCCCCAGTTTCCAGTGGGCCGTTCCCCAGACAAAGCAGAAGGCCTGATCTTGCTTCTGATCCTCTTGAAGGAACTTCCAAGTCATTTATGCAAGAAGTGAGTAATGGATACTATGACCAGTATTAGGGGGGCCCTGCCTCCGGCCAGGTGGAGGAAAGGGACAACCGGGTTTATTGGACGGTGTGGATTCGATGGCCTGGCACATCAGACCCACAGGAGTATAAGGCTCTAGTGGACACGGGTGCGCAGTGTACTTTAATACCATCAAGCTATAGAGGGGCAGAACCCATTTGTATTTCTGGGGTGACAGGGGGATCCCAAGAGTTGACTGTACTGGAGGCAGAAGTGAGCCTAACTGGGAATGAGTGGCAAAAGCATCCCATTGTGACTGGCCCAGAGGCTCCATGCATCCTTGGTATAGATTACCTCAGGAGAGGGTATTTTAAGGACCCAAAAGGGTACCGCTGGGCCTTTGGCATAGCTGCTTTGGAGACAGAGGAAGTTAAACAGTTGTCTGCCTTGCCTGGTCTCTCGGAGGATTCTTCTGTTGTGGGGTTGTTGAGGGTCAAAGAACAACAGGTGCCGATTGCTACCACAACGGTGCATCGGCGGCAGTATCGCACTAACCGAGACTCTCTGATTCCCATCCATGAGCTGATTCGTCAACTAGAGGTTCAAGGAGTGATCAGCAAGACTCGCTCACCCTTTAACAGTCCCATATGGCCGGTGCGAAAATCTAGTGGAGAGTGGAGGCTAACTGTAGACTATCGTGGTCTGAATGAAGTCACGCCACCGCTGAGTGCTGCTGTGCCGGACATGCTAGAACTCCAGTACGAACTGGAGTCCAAGGCAGCCAAGTGGTATGCCACGATTGATATAGCGAATGCATTCTTCTCAATCCCTTTGGCAGCAGAGTGCAGGCCACAGTTTGCTTTCACTTGGAGGGGCATCCAATACACCTGGAATCGACTGCCCCAGGGGTGGAAACACAGCCCCACCATTTGCCATGGACTGATCCAGACTGCACTGGAACAGGGTGAAGCTCCAGAACATCTGCAGTACATTGATGACATCATTGTATGGGGAAACACAGCAGAAGAAGTTTTTGAGAAAGGGAGTAAAATAGTCCAAATCCTTCTGAACGCTGGTTTTGCTATAAAGCGAAGTAAGGTCAAGGGACCTGCACAGGAGATCCAGTTTTTAGGAATAAAATGGCAAGATGGACGCCGTCAGATTCCAATGGATGTGATCAACAAAATAGCAGCTATGTCTCCACCAACTAGTAAAAAGGAAACACAGGCTTTCTTAGGTATTGTGGGTTTTTGGAGAATGCATATCCCAGATTACAGTCAAATTGTAAGCCCTCTGTATCAAGTAACCCGGAAGAAGAATGATTTTAAATGGGGTCCTGAGCAACGACAAGCTTTTGAACAAATCAAACAGGAAATAGTCCATGCAGTGGCCCTGGGGCCAGTCCGGGCAGGACAAGATGTTAAAAATGTGCTCTACACTGCAGCCGGGGAGAACGGCCCTACCTGGAGCCTCTGGCAGAAAGCACCAGGGGAGACTCGAGGTCGACCCCTAGGGTTTTGGAGTCGTGGATACAGAGGATCCGAAGCCCGCTACACTCCAACAGAAAAAGAGATATTGGCAGCATATGAAGGGGTTCGAGCTGCTTCGGAAGTAGTTGGTACAGAAGCACAGCTCCTCTTAGCACCTCGACTGCCGGTGCTGGGTTGGATGTTCAAAGAAAGGGTCCCCACCACACATCATGCAACCGATGCTACATGGAGTAAGTGGATTGCACTGATCACGCAGCGAACTCGAATGGGAAACCCCAGTCGCCCAGGAATTCTGGAAGTGATCATGGACTGGCCAGAAGGCAAGGATTTCGGAATGTCACCAGAGGAGGAGGTGACGCGTGCAGAAGAGGCCCCACCATATAATAAACTGCCAGAAAATGAGAAGAAATATGCCCTGTTCACTGATGGGTCCTGCCGTATTGTGGGAAAGCATCGAAAGTGGAAGGCTGCTGTGTGGAGTCCTACACGACGGGTTGCAGAAGCCAGTGAGGGACAGGGTGAATCGAGCCAGTTTGCAGAGGTGAAGGCTATTCAGCTGGCTTTGGACATTGCTGAGCAAGAAAAATGACCAGTACTTTATCTCTACACTGACTCATGGATGGTGGCAAATGCTCTGTGGGGGTGGTTACAGCAGTGGAAGCAGGGCAACTGGCAGCGCAGAGGCAAACCCATCTGGGCTGCTGACCTATGGCAAGATATTGCTGCGCGGATAGAGAATCTGGTTGTGAAAGTACGCCATGTAGATGCCCACGTACCGAAGAATCGGGCCACGGAGGAACATCAGAACAACCAGCAGGTGGATCGGGCCGCTAGGATTGAAGTGGCTCAGGTGGATCTGGACTGGCAACATAAGGGTGAACTATTCATAGCTCGGTGGGCCCATGACTCCTCAGGCCATCAAGGGAGAGATGCGACATATAGATGGGCTCGTGACCGAGGGGTGGACTTGACCATGGACACTATTGCACAGGTCATCCATGAATGTGAGACATGCGCTGCGATCAAACAAGCCAAGCGTTTGAAGCCTCTTTGGTATGGAGGGCGATGGCTGAAATACAAATATGGGGAGGCCTGGCAGATTGATTATATCACACTGCCACAAACCCGTCAAGGCAAGCGCTATGTGCTCACAATGGTGGAAGCAACCACTGGATGGCTGGAAACATACCCTGTGCCCCATGCCACTGCCCGGAACACTATCCTGGGCCTTGAAAAGCAAGTCCTGTGGCGACATGGTACCCCAGAGAGAATTGAGTCGGACAATGGGACTCATTTCCGAAACAGCCTCATAGACACCTGGGCCAAAGAGCATGGTATCGAGTGGGTGTATCACATCCCCTATCACGCCCCAGCCTCTGGGAAGATAGAACGATACAATGGACTGTTAAAAACTACACTGAGAGCAATGGGTGGTGGGACTTTCAAACACTGGGATACGCATTTAGCAAAAGCTACCTGGCTAGTTAACACCAGGGGATCTAACAATCGGGCTGGCCCTGCCCAATCAAAACTTCCACGTACTGTAGAAGGGGATAAGTCCCCGTAGTGCACATGAAGAATATGCTAGGGAAGACAGTCTGGGTTAGTCCTGCCTCAGGCAAAGGCAAACCCATCCGTGGGATTGCTTTTGCCCAAGGACCTGGGTGCACTTGGTGGGTGATGCGGAAGGATGGGGAAGTCTGATGTGTACCTCATGGAGATCTGATTTTGGGCGAGAATAGCCAATGAATCAGATTGTGTGCTGTTAATTGCTAAGTAACACTGTCACTGTATGTCCTCATTGCTATAATTGCTATCAGTTGTACTACAAGTAAGGCACAGGGATGATGGGATAAGAACTGATCTCAGCAGCCGGCGCCCAGCAGTTTCCTCAAGATCTACATCTTCAGCCCACGGACTGCGTGCATGAGCCACACCAGGTGCACCAGTCACAAGCTCCGAAAAAATACAGCATGCAACAGACCAGCACCACCCAGCATCTCACCTGCCCTGAGAGACTGTTCTAACAGATGGAGCCCAAAGCCGTGGATTAAAAGAACTCAACGGACACTTTGGAGGGATGACCCATAAACTAAGGGCATTATATGTGTGTGTATATATATATATATAACAGGGGAAAGTGGTGGCAATTCATTGGAACCTGCTGGGCATGGCATAGATGGTATGGAATAAGGGGTGGATAATGTCCTGGTTCCGGTGGGGATAGGGTTAACTTTTCCTGGTATTCCATGCCATGTGAGCCACGCCCACCCTGAGCTGCCGGGGGAGGGGGCAGGAAGTTGCTGCTTAAAAGCGGGCTGGGGCGGCCCGGGCCTGGCCGGCGAGCGGCGGGGGAGTGGCAGTTCCGTAATCGCGTTTGTATATTCCCCTATCCGTGTTGTTGTTGTTGTTGTTTGCCTGTTCCCTTTGCTGTTCTGTTAAACTGCCTTTGTCTCAACCCAAGAGTCTTGCCTTTTCTTACGATTCTTCCTGTATTTGGAAGGCACGAGCGAGCGGCACGTGGTTCTTTCTTGCCGTCTGAGGCTAAACCACGACAATGACTTTACCTACTATAAATCAAAAATGGCCAATTTTATTACTCGTATATTTCTTGAAGACAGAAATTTTATATCTCTAAAAAACCCTTCTGTATTAAGAACAATATTGAGTAGGCAGCTGGTTAAAGAACTTTATTGTCCAGCTGATTAATAATTTCTGATCACCCTTATGTTTCTTCCTCTTTTTCCATTTTCTCCAGTATGCAAATAGTTGTCTTCTACGGAAAGTCCGTTAGTGTTCCTGTCTTTGTACTAGTACCACAGTGATGTAAGATCTTATATCCCAATCTTACATTCAGTTTGCCACAGCATGTAGTGGAGCAGAACAAGCCTCAAGGGCTTTTCAAAAACCAGTATTCTTACACACCAGGAAGACTTCACAACTTCTGCGTTAAAGAAGATCCACAATTGCTTTATGCAGTCATGTCAGGTACTAGAGATCTGACCCAAAACGGACTGCTTCTTAAGCAAGGTATTTTGAAGAATAGCTGGATATTGCCTTCTATTCCTCAGAGTGATTCTGGCTGTGAACCTTTAAGTAAGGTGTCTACTGAAACAGAGAAATATATATGTTCCATTGAACATTAAAACAAGCTCTATTTTTTAGATTTGGGGTATGGCAATAGCTGCTGTAACTCCTGACAGAATTCCCTCACCTTATGCTTTCCAGTTAATGGAAGCCAGGAAGCACCTGTAAAAAATATAGCATTTTCTGCAGTCTGTGAATGGTTTCTGAATCCAAGTTTTATATTCCAGTATATTGCTGTTTAAACCTTGGTAATGGTCTACCTGAACAGGCCAGCCTCGTGCCCAGCAGTGTAGTACTTTTGTACAAGTAACTGAGAGGGGTCCATGAAGTTCCGGAGGTGGGAGGGAGCCTGGGAAATGTCAGTGAAAGTTTTAGCAGGTTGCAATAGTTAGTAGAGGTCAGGGTAGAGAAAAGCACTGGCAAGCTTGAGGGAGTCTCCGGGTGCTCAAGATTTCAGAATGTCTCCCAAGAAGGATGGGGAAGAGCAGAAATGAGTGAATTGTAATTTCAGAGAATAAAGTGGGTTTTGTTAGGGGGTTCAGAGAATACTGCAGGCATCATTCCGTGTTCACATTACTCACCTGTGCCTCAGTCTGTCCCTCAAAGGGAAAAAAGGTGTGAATTAGGCAATACATTACTATGAGCAATAATGCACTAAAACTAAAGATGGTGTTTAAGACATTTCCTGATTGTTTTCCTAATAAATCTGTCGTTCATACTGGAATTGAACGTTATCTAGCAAGTGAGGACAGTAACTCCTAGATTTTATAACTGAGGCTAAAGGAAAAAGAAGCTGTATGTGAAAATGAAGACAACTAAGTGATGAAAAATATCTTTGTTTATAAAATCCATCTCTCCTGTTAGCAACCAAAACAAGAGTTGGTGCAACTCAGCAGGTACTCACAGTTACATTATATTCCTCTCCTAAGTTAAAGGTTTGATCCGAAAGCCAGGTTGGGGCAGAGGGGAGAGGGAAGGGACAGATTCCCTAGATGTCAGCAATCTTGGTATCAGGCCTACTATATTGTTTTATTTTTCTGGGAATCCTACTCACAAGAGACAGTGAAGAAGAAATACTGAAAGAAAAAGTTTGGCTACTGTGATGGTTTACCTGGAGACATACTCACATTTTCATGGCAAAACTATGAAGTGACAAACCCCCAGAGGCCATCAATAAATATAGCCCCCGTTAATGTCACTGATTATGAAAGTTGCCTAAGAATCTGACCTGAGAGGACCTAGAAATGTCAAAAATATTTGACATGCTATAGACACTATTGTCACTCCATCAGTAATGATAGCAGAGTCATTTTCCTCAATTTATTTAATGGCATTTTGTCCCTTAACTCTATGCTTCATTGGCATCTACATTTTAAATGACATTACACATTACTATACTCAAGTAGTATATATCTGTTTTAAAACAGTTAAAAATAAATAGATACATCTATTAAAAAACAAACAAACAAACCCAGAGTTCAGTAATAAATCTTGCCTCTCCATCTTATATGAGCTGTCATTACTCTTATTAGCAGCAATGGTCCTGCTCAGGCTAAAAGATCTTTCCTTCTGACAGATTAAAGCCTTTGTTATATTTCTCCTGATGCATAATCCAAATACTGGCCTTTTTTTTCCTTTTTTTCTCTTTTCTTTTTTTTTTTTTCTGGCTTACAGGGCCTCTGGGCTCTGAAGTTTCCCCGGGCCCAGAAGGGAAGCATTACTGTTTCTCCTAGCAGCCTGACATGTTCCTTCACAGAACAGGGACTCCACAGCCCTCAGTCAGCACTTGCCTCCCCACTCAAACAAAAGTATATTTATACATAATTTACATTTAAATTACATTTTGAAAATCTCATGGTAACACATTTCTCTGCCTTCTTTCCATACAATGCTAAAAAGTAACAGGAAAAAACAAAACTGTGATATGAGGCGGGCAGGATGTCACCATGCATGTGGCATGTCCCCAGAATTCTGGGTCCCTCCTCTCTCTCTCTCTCCGTCTCCCCCCCAACACTTCTTATTCCTCAGCTCTTCATCTGTCAAACAGGAACTTCTGCACATTTATATCATATAACATCCCCACCTCTTCCCTTTCCTGACCCAAGCATGTACCACAGATCACAGAGTCATTGCTGACCCAACCAGTCTGTGGTTCAGAAAGCCTTACGTCAGCCCTTTTTGCCTGACTTGAGAATTTTCCAATCTGCAAAACTGTATTTGCAGAGAAACATGGTTGGCATAGCTCACCAAATCTTTAGCCATCTATTGTCCTAAGGCATTTCCTCTAGATTAGGCAATTATAAGGCTTAATGATTCATTTTTGTAGGCATATGTAGTGGCCTCGTTAGTTCATAGTAGATTTAGACACTAAGGTACTTCTTGATATCTGTGTCACAACATCAAACAGGAACTCCTGACAAGTTCTTGGACTGCAACAGGTTGCTTTAGGCTAAAGGAACAACTATTCATCTCTGAGCTGAAGGAGAGACAAGGAGAAGGTAAAAACAGTCCTTCTAACACCCCTACCCAGAAGTACAGCCAAAATTTTGCAACACAGACTCCATCCAAAGGAATGGACCTCGGCTTTCACCACTATCGGCACAACAGCTGTCCTCAGGCTTGGTACCTCCACTGTTCCTCACGGGAGACAAAACACTATCTCCTCTATGCAGAGTGGTATTTTTTTGTTGGGTATTTGACAAAGAACAGAGGTAGAATAACTTTACTTTTTCTTTTTTTAAAATGTTAGACCTAGCTAAACTAGAAACAGCCTGGCTCTCCTTTAGCTCCTGATCTGTTTCCTTGGGAGCTAAATCCTAGATTTATGATTTCTTCTCATTAAAATGGCCTTCTGGTTTTTATCAGCAATTTTGAGAGTTGTGTATCCAGATCTGAAAAGTTTTACAATGCTATGAGAAGGGGGTTGGGAAGACAAGCATTACTACTTTGTTTCAAGTTACTGCACAGACTTGGGAAGCAAATATAAATGGTATGTAACATATTTCTTGATTAAATAAATGTATTCTTCACTGAGATGATGCTGCCCACCCTTGCAGTTAATTTCAGTAACTCTTTTAATTACAGCTTCCATCTGCTGGAATGTGTCCAGAGAAGGGCAACGAAGCTGGTGAGTGGTCTGGAGAACAAGTCTAATGAGGAGCGCCTGAGGGAGTGGGGATTGTGTAGCCTGGAGAAAAGCAGGCAGAGGGGAGACCTTATTGCTCTCCACAACTACCTGAAAGGAGGTTGTAGAGAGGGGTCTGTCAGTCTCTTCTCCCACGTAACAGGTGATAGGATGAGAGGAAATGGCCTCAAGTTGCGCCAGGGTAGGTTTAGATTAGATTTTGGGAAAAAATTTTACACTGAGAGGGTTATCAAGCATTGGAACAGGCTGCCCGGGGAAGCGGTGGAATCGTCATCCCTGGAGGTATTTAAAAGACAGGTAGATGTAGTGCTTAGTGATATGGTTTAGTGATGGCTTTTGTAAGTGTTAGGTCAATGATTGGACTTGAGGATCTGAAAGGTCCCTTACAACCTAGGCAATTCTATGATTCTATGATTCTATTCCAACTGCTGCTATGTTATTTCTGCCAGTGTCCTGCCAGAAATAAAACTGAGTGTTAAAACAGCAAACAGCATTACCAATGAAGCAAACCACTCACAAAAGAACCCTAGCAAGTATATTACTTTCAGAATAAACAAAGAGGAACCAGAATCCTGCATTACAAAGTTGTCGCATACAGAGAACTCCAGCAAGCTTACTTTCTCTGTTCTTCTTCCAGCAACAAATTTTTAAATACAAATTAGAGTTTCATGCAGTTTTGTGGTACATATCCCTCAGTTAGCTCGTGGTGAACATGGCTCAGGCAACATTCAGATAATTGTTGTATCAGTTCTGTCCATTACTAGCTCACTTGTCCATACAAATTTGGACAGAATTGCACAGCTAGTAAAATCAACCAGAAACAACCAGTTTTCTCTTGGAGGAATCACCATCTCTTCTGATACTCAGACTGCTCCTTGTCGACTGTGCCTACAGCAAGCAGTAGAGCTGCAGGTTCAGAATTGAACACATCCCAAAGGAAATATCTGCTTCCATTGTCTCATCCCTCGCTGTCTAGCTTATGAGTATATCTGCATCAGAAGTAGTATACCCTTGCCTAGGTCTTGTACCTGCAGAAGGCATGGTCTTGGTGGAAATGCAGCAATCTTTTATAGTGGACAGCCTACTCTTACTCCAGGTCCTCAAGCTACTCCAGTTCTGTCTGTGTCTGACATAGAATTCTCCACACGATGCGTTCTGGTATTCCTCAGCTCCTTCAGGTTCTAGGCTGGTGGGATCAGAAATCACATTTGGAAGTGGCTGTATGTAAGGACTCTGGAAAGAAGGTAACCAGTCTGACAGTCCCCAAGTTCCTGTATACCCTTAGTTGTATTGTTGCCCATAGTTATCAACTCTAGTCCTAAGAGCAAACCTGAGCAAAGCAATCAGAGGAACAAAAGCTAAAAACATGGGAAGACCACCAAATTAGGAAAAACTGAAGGAGAGGAAATGTGAAATTTGAAGATTGCCCCTGAGCAAGATCCTTACTTGGAGAGACATGAAACCAACATGCCAATAGGCATTAAAAAGGTGATTTGATCGCTCAGAATCTAGTAATCCATATTCATCCCACTTCATTACAAACTCATTTGGGGTCAAAAGGTTAACAGTGAGCAACACAATTAAAAAGCAACCACTACTTTTTCGATAGCTCTTAATTCAGGCTGACTTTGGCTCAAGATGCTTCACTCATACAGAAATTATGCTTTGGGTCAACCAAGAACATCTGTGGTTCCATTTGATCCCTTCAACTTGCTATTGTGTGACCTGAACATTATAGTAGAGGTGACTAGGGAGCTCCAGAAAGCATAATGCAAGCTATGATTGACAAAGTTCAGCTTACAAGGAACCTAGACTAGAAGCATCTTCCCATCAAAAAAGTTACATACAAAAAATGTACCATAAAGCCACAAAAAAGAGGCGGCTAAAAGAAGAGAGGGAAGAATGTGTCCACAGAAGTGATTTTTTTTCCTCTTTTGTGGCAGCCAGGTTACTTTATAGATTCCGGACATCTTTTTTAAGGTTCCTGGTTCCCAGAAGTTCTCCTCCTACCTCTTTCTTAGACTTCATTCCTTTGGAATCTTCTACTGCAGATATTTCTCATTCTAGTTTTCTTCAGTATTCATACAATCATAGAATGGTTAGAGTTGGAAGGGACCTAAAAGATCATCCAGTTCCAACCACCATGCCATGGGCAGGGACACCTTCCACTACACCAGGTTGGTCAAAACCCCATCCAGCCTGGCCTTGAACACTTCCAGGAATGGGGCACCCCCACCTTCCCTGGGCAACATATTCCAGTGTCTCACCACCCCCACAGTAAAGAATTTCTTCCTAATATCTAATATAAATCTACCCTCTTTCACTTTAAAACCACTACCCCTCATCCTATCACTACACTCCTTGATAAAGAGTCCCTCCCCGTCTTTCCTGTAGGCCCCCTTCAGGTACTGGAAGGCTGCAAGAAGGTCTCCCTGGAGCCTTCTCTTCTCCAGGCTGAACAACCCCAACTCTTGCAGCCTGTCCTTCATAGGACAGGTGCTCCTGCCGTCTGATCATCTTTGTGTCCCTCCTCTGGACTCACCTCAACAGGTCCATGTCCTTCTTGTGTTGGGGGCCCCAGAGCAGGATGCAGTACTCCAGGTGGGGGTCTCATGAGAGCAGAGTAGAGGGGCAGAATCACCTCCTTTGGCCTGCTGGCCATGCCGCTTCTGATGCAGCCCAGGATGTGGTGGCTTTCTGGGCTGCAAATGCACATTGCTAGTTCATGTTGACCTTCTCACCAACCAACATGCCCAAGTCCTTCTCGGCAAGGCATCTCTCAATCCATTCTCCACTCAGCCTGTGTTTGTGCTTGGGATTGCTCTGACCCACATGCAGGACCTTGTACTTGTCCTTGTTGAACTTCATGAGGTTCGTACAGGTCCACCTCTCAAGCCTGTCATTGTCCCTCTGGATGGCATCACTTCCCTGCAGCACGTTGACCACACCATACTCTTGGTGTCATCAGCAAACTTGTTGAGGGTGCAGCCAATCCCACTGTCCAAATCACCGACAAAGATGTTAAACAGCACCAGTCCTAGTACTGACCCCTGAGAAATGCCACTCATTGCTTTTCTCCACTTGGACATCAAGCATTGACTGTAACTCATTGAGTGCAAGTGTTCAGCCAATTCCTTATCTACTGAGTGGTCCATCCATCAAATCCATGTCTCTCCAACTTAGAGATCAGGATGTCATGCGGGACAGTGACAAATACTTTGCAAAAGTTCAGGTAGATGATGTCAGCTGCTCTTCCCTTAGCCACCAATGCTGCAACCCTGTCATAGAAGGCCACCAAATTTGTCAGGCACAATTTACCCTTAGTGAGGCCATGTTGGCTGTCACCAATCACATCCTTATTTTCCATGTGCCCTAGCATAGTTTCCAGGAGGATCTGCTCCATGATCTTGCCAGGCACAGAGGTGAGACTGGCCGGTCTATAGTTCCCCGGGTTGTGCTTTTTTCCCCTTTTTAAAAACAGGGGTTATGTTTCCCCTTTTCCAGTCAGCAGGAACTTTGTCAGTCTGCCACGACTTCTCAAATATGTGGATAGTGTCTTAGCAACTTCATCTGCCAGTTCCCTCAGGACCCACAAATGCATCCCATCAGGTCCCATGGATTTGTGCACCTCCAGGTTCCTTAGATGGTCTCAGACCTGGTCTTCTCCTTCAGCGGGCAGTTCTTCATTCTCCCAGCCCCTGCCTTTGCCTTCTGCAACTTGGGCAGTGCAGCTAGAACACTTGATGTTGAAGACTGAGGCAAAAAAGTGGTTGAGTATCTCAGCTTTCTCCATATCCAGGGTAACCAAGTCTCCTGTTCCCTTCCAGAGAGGTCCCACGTTTTCCCTAGTCTTCCTTTTATCACTGATGTACCTATAGAATATTAATTATATATATTGAATACTAACCAGCTTTCTTCGTCCCCTCTTCCCTCCAGGACTTTATGTTGAACTCCACCATTTCATGGTTACTGCAGCCAAAGCTGTCCTAAAGCTTCATGTTCTCCAACAGTCCCTCCTTGTTGGTAAGAACAGATCCATCATAGCACTTCTTTTCATTGGCTTGTCTATCACTTGGAGAAGGAAGTTACCATCAACACATTCCAGGAACTTCCTGGATTGCTTATGCCCTGCTGTGTTGTCCCTCCACCAGATATCAGGGTGGTTGAAGTCCCCCATGAGGACCAGGGCTCGTGAACATGAGACTGCTCCTGTCTGTCTATAGAGGGCCTCATCTATTCAGTCTTCCTGGTCAAGTGGCCTGTAGCAGATCCTCACTATAATGTCACCTGTCCCTGTCCTCCCTTTAATCCTGACACATAAACTCTCATTCAGCTCCATTCATTCCCAGCAGAGCTCCATGCACTCCAGTTAGTCATTGACACAGAGGGCAACATCCACTCCTCGTCTCCCCTGCTGTCCTTCCGGAAGAGTCTGTATCCTCCCATTACAACACTCCAGTCACAGGATGCACCCCAGCTATGCCACCACGTCTCCGTGATGCCAATAAGGTCACAGCCCTGCAGGCATGCACATGTCTTTAACACCTCTTGTTTATTCCCCATGCTGGCACTGGCATCAAACTGGTAGGAGTGGGATGGATTGAGGTTCTCTTCCACCAGCAATTTTAGTTTAAAGCCCTCTTTACCAGCTTGGCAAACCTATTACTGAAGATGCTCTTCCCCTTCTCTGACAGATGGACTACATCAGTCCCCAGTAGACATGAAAATTACACATGACGGCTGGTCTCAGAGATCATCCCACATTTTCCTCACAGATGCTGTGCTGTACTCCACTGTGATGTCACTCTCCCAGATGCAGCTGCCCCGTATGGTAGAAGGGCTCTCTTTTGACTCCAAGGTGTTCACTATTGCTTTCTTCTCAAAACAGGGCCTGAATTGATTCAGATACCTAGTAACTCCAAAATACACTATTTCAGTTAGACAACAAAATGACATTTGTTCCTAAAAATTACTTTCCATCCAGATATTCCTGCCACATTGAATTATATCTATAGTCCTATATCTATAGTCCTCAGCTGGGATCATGAAAAATACTTGGGAAATGCAATTGACTAGTCTGCACTGTCATAGAGCTCAACTCCAACTGAGTGGCAATGTTTTTTTGTCAGCATTGTTGTGTCCAGCTGTTCTGGCCATTTGTTAATGTCATTGAGGTGGAGAAGAGCCAGAATCAAAGAAATGGAAGGCCGTTCCACATGCATGTCCTAGTGAAGATGTGGGATAAAAGTAGTCTGAACAGAAGTGGTTCTTTTGGGTAACATATCAAAGAAATTGTCATGAGGCAAGGAAAAGTCCAGGTTTCATATATACTCAAACCATGAAACAGGACTTGAATCCAAGCCAATCTCTAAAAGTGTGAGAAGCTAAAAAGACATTTATTAGAGTATTTGGCTACAGTTTTGCTTCTTCATCCTTCATACGCACCAAGGTGCAATTTACAGACAATGAAATTAATCTTTGTGCTAATACCTAAGCACCTTATAAATTTAAATTTCACTCAGTATGGAAGAATTTCATAGTAGCCTTATAGCCACCTGAAGAACAGACTTAAGATTTTGTGGGATGAAGTTAATAGGAATCAATTCCCATTGTGAACTGTTTTGTTTCTTTTGGATGAAGACAACAATATATGAAAGTCTTTGTAACAAACATACAAATCAATATGGAAATGTGAGAAAATTTCATTTAAAATCCAGAAATTTTAAACTATTGTGTTGCTTCAATAATCTTAAATTTATCATTTATTTATATCCTGTATAGATAAAAACTGAGGAAAAAAAATTGTATTTGGAGTTTAGCCCTGTAGTCTTTGTTTACTAAAACAATATTTACTCAAGTGAATAAATCAAATTATTCTGAAAGGACTACTTGCATAAGCAAGAAGTAATTCTTCCAAGTAGAAATGCTCTGAGAACAAATATGTGTTAATTACACTACAGAAATTACAAGGAAGTATATTGTTGTTGCAAGCTTGAAGGCCAACTGGTCTTTTCCACACTAGGACTGCAAAAATTACCTTGATCTATTATGACTTTTCTTGCTAAAAGGAAACTAGAGGTCATCACTTGACTCAGCAAAGAGAGTTCCCACGCTGCAGTCAGCAGTGAACTAAAATGTTCTTCTTGCTCTTAAAGTTCATATGCTATTTCAAATTATTATTTTTGAAGAATCTCAGTATTGTCAACTATGTAGAAAGAGATTATTGAATTATTATTACAGTTCTCTAGAATTAAAGTCCATTTAGGGATGAAACAAAATATCTGCTTATTACATACCCATGCTCCTAAGGTTGTGACTTAACAGGAAGACTGAAGGCTGGTGGTCCCATTGCTTAAATGGGAAATGTTCAGACCTGTACTGATATTGGCAGAAATAACAAGACCAGTTCTTTAAGGTTTTGGGGCATTGTTTTTTGGTTTGGTTTTTTTTTTCCATTGAAAAACAAACAAACAAAAAGAAGTCAAAACCAACAAAACAAACCAAAAATCCCTGTAATTTCGTATTGCAGTGGTCCTTAAAACCACTGGAATTTCCTACCAAGCTCCAAAAGAAATCATTAGGTAATCACCAGCCAAGCTGTAATAAATACAGATGCTTTTTCCTCCACTTTTGTAAGGAAGTCCACCTGAAACTGTAACAGCTGTAAGGAAGGCCAGCTGAAACTGTGACAGCCGATGCGAGCTATTGAAAGAAATCTAAAGCACCTCTTTCTTTGTAGCAATATTACAACAGAAACTGACACAGCTTCTGAACATGAGGCAGAGCCCACACTTGGTTGCCAGAGTGGAAGCAAATGATGCCAGCCCTGAATCCCTACTCATATTAAGACGGAGATAGAGGTTTCTCTGAAACATCTGTATTTAGAGACAATAGTTTTCTGCTCTATTGGGTGAGAACCCTCACAGATAGGGTATTTGACCTCTGAAATGTGCATTTTTTGCTGAATATGTACACTGATTTCTGAAGATCTGTCAGAGATTGTAATGATACATGGGTTGGCCATGAATCCCTGTACTCCAGTCAGAGTGGAATAATAATAGGAATTATTATTTTATTAATAGGAATAATTATTATTTATTATTATTAATAATTATTATTATTAATAGGAATTTCCTACTATATAGTTCTCCATGGAATTACTCACAGGGGGAGTAAGAAAGGATTTATCAGTCTAAAAATAATATTGTAGTAGAGCTGTTGGGCAGTTCTCAAGGAAAACAAAGGATTTCTGATAAGATTCCTTTATCTCTGAGTAGAACTCCTCTAAGGGACCCGGTTAGTCTGGGGACAATATTTACATGTGAAACAAGGTCGTTTCCTGAAGGCAAAGAGGAGATTCATACTGTCAAGGAATAACACATATAATAGACGACTTCTTCTGCATACATTCCCAAGAGATAGCTTCTCCAGAGCATAAGTTCTCATAACACCTATTGCAAGATGGGAAGGATCAGTTCCTGGAGAAACTCTCCCTCTTCTTTAACTATAGAGGAGGGCTAAAAAAATAGCTTTCACCACATTCTCAGATGTCAAAAATTAGATACAATCAATCGTATTTTTGGCAAAATATACATAAAACTCCTGGGTCAGTTTGAGGCTGAACAAACCTGAGGATTAAGGAGTGTAGTATTTTACCGTATCAGTGTCAGGAAAAAATCTCTTCAGATCTATCCAAGAACTGAAACAGAAAAGACAATATTGCAAATTCTTGATATTTGATGAGGAAATTCCTTTAATTCCAGTTCAAATCTCCTGCTTGGCTGCTTGAAAACCTCTCAAATTCTCCTACAGTACCTCATTCTATGGCAATCCAGCTTCTAACCACCCATGGATTAAATTATAGTTGCAGGCAAAACCTCGGCAGATACATTTTTTGTCTCATCTTATCTTCAGTCTATTTGCCAGGCTAGAAACCTGACAGTAAATAAAAGCTCTGTTTTTATTTTATAAAACTGCAGCTCCCTTCTTGGAAGACAAGCAATGAAATGTCTTTTTGCATCCCTGAACATTGAAGCACCTAGGAAAAGGTGTTAAATGGTTTTATACTGAATGCTCAAATACGGAGTTATTCACACAGTGCTTTTTTAGTGGTTAACAGCATGTGTTGTATCATTTCAAGAACTTGCCCCGTTGTTTATTTTGGATGTGAGGTTCACTCACATTGTGTTAAAATCATGTTAGTTTATTCAAGGTCATGCATTGTTTAGCTACTTTCACTTCCAATTTAATTAACTTGAACAAAAAGAAACACACCCAAATTTATGAACAATTTCCAAGAAAACATTAATCAAATTTTGGTAATGAAAAAAGGATTTGAAGAGGAGAAAAAAGCACCCCAAGGCTAGAGAATTAGACGAGAAGGAAACAAGCAATAAACAAAAATGCCCATACATAGCAAATCATGATCTAGCTGATACTAATGGATATCTTCCTCATAATAAAAATGGTGATACTTCCATACTATATATAGACATAGAAAGTTAACAAAAAAATAGACATCACTTCCCCTACCTTTAACCATTTAAATGTTATACTCTTAACCTAAGATGGCAGGTAGGCTCCCTCTAGAGTTGATGGATAAAAGAGGGTACAGGAGAGCTACTGTAGCTGTTCTGAGAAAAATAGACTAGATACAGCTAGGGGGGTACTTCATTTCGTGGACGGTAAAACAAGCCTGGACAAATGGCTTAGATTAGACAGACACAATTTAAATCCAGAAGATCTAACTTAACAAAATGCAGTGGCATCACTTACTAAGGAATCCACTCCAATACTGAATTTCAGGATCAAGGCTGTTTAGAAATGTAACATAAATGAAACTCAAAACCCCTGTATCTTATATGCACTGTATTGGCAGTAGATTTTATCCAAGGTTGGATCCAATTTATTTGTGCCTGACTTTCAGATCTTATGTCCTTTTTCCAGCCTTCAAAGGGTCATATTTTTATTTCACTTGGTTGCATATGAGGATTCTGGCTTTTGTCAAATGATTTTATCATGTGAGATAAAAATGAGATGAGACTTTATAGCAACCAAATAGTGCACATTTTAGAGATAATTGATTCTTAGAAGATAAAGAATTACTTAACTGTTCAATAGAAAGAGGACTTTTAAAAGTTAAGCTGTCATTTTGGGGAAATAAGATAAAAAATATTCTCTGACTCAGTAAAAAACAAAGCCAGGGAAATTTCATTAAACTGTTTTTATCTCTTACGGCAGATATTGTTACAAATTTGATTCAGAAAACCAGTTTTTATATTCCAACCAGTATGAAAAGCTTGAACTGTCTAGTATATGACAGCATGAGATGCAAATACATTTATTCAGTGATCTGGCACTGAATCATCAGGCACTCTCCACACTGACCTCTCCACATTCTTTTAAATCCACCTATCTTTCATGTAAAAGTCCTCAGCGATTTTTATTTAAAGAAAAAAACCTAAAAACCTTGACCCTCCATTTGTCTGAGATAACTAAAATGCTTGCAAGTATTAGACCTGGGATAAAGAACTGTAGTTTCAGAGATATCATACAATGCATTGTCAGGAAAAGGCGTGGATAGGTTGCATACGAAATTTCCTGAAAACTATGTTTACAAGGAATTTGCTTTGTTATAAAGCTTTTAAATCCATTCCACTTCTTATTGAACACTGTTCTTTTGGGAATATACATCTCCCAATGATTTTGTTTCCTACAGCAAAATATAGTATATGATTTTGCCTCAAATATTTCTGTTCTAGGTAGAACTTAAGCTGGTATGAAAATTTGCATTGCCTTTCATAGGTGGGAAAAATAATCTATTAATTATTATAGCATCTGCTTTCATACTGACCTCTGTAACAGGAAATAGAGCACAAGTGACCCAATAAAGCTGGTGATAAAAAATATAAATAACATCTTGCTTTCTTGCTATTGTGTTGGCCTTTCTGCAGTTCTGAATGGCCTGTGTCACAGCGTAACTCACACTGTCCCACTGCAGAAAGTCACTGGAGGAAATCTGTGTGTTTATGTGAAAGTTGCTGGAGAAAGAAGCTGTTAAGATGGACCTGAAAATTAACTTTATAAAACTACTTCATGATCTTATTTTTATAAGCAAATAGTACACAAATGTTGTTTAGAAAGATGATACAACTTTATATAATTATTTGACTCATAACTAAAAATAGGGATTACAGTTATACCTCTAATTATAGATGTTGTACTTAAATAGTAAAAGTACTCCAAATTCAAATTGTGTAACTATTAAAAAAAAATCATACTATAATGATACTGTTGAAATTATCCTTTCTTTTAAATTCTAGATTCTTTCTTGCATTTTTTTACTTTATAGTGTTTCACTCCCTATTTCACAGTGAAAAAAAAATCAACAGAAACAAAACCAGAAAAAAAATCATGTATTATATATCAATTAATGATTGTTATTTCAAAATAGCATCTTTAAAATTCTAGTAGACAGAATTGAGCATTCGAAGGATCTGATTTTTCTTCAATATTATAAGTATAAATGACAGGAGGTCAATATCTCTTCAAAATTTTGCAATATAGTCCTACTTTCCACAACAGTGTCTGGAAAGTCACAACACCCTTCTTTCATTAGTGTACCAAACTCTTCGTTAACTTTGAAAAGATAGCTTTGCTCAGTCAGTTCCAAGATGTTGCCACAGAATACCACTAAACTTACCACAAGTTTCATTCTTTTAACTGGGTTACTTGTAAAGGGAACAAAATTCTTTCACTTTCAATATGTAACTGAAAGTTGATTTAAGACCAAAAAGGTTAATTGTTTTTAATTATTTTTTTTTAAATACAAGTGAGGTTAATTATTTTTAATCTAAAAAAAAAAAATAATGCTGTCTGAATAACAAAACTAATGGAAAAATCGCTATTTTTCTGTAAATTTATCTTGTAAATCTCTTTCCCTATTGTGGCAATCTCAACTTCCCCTTCCTTCCCTTTGCCCACATCTCCTATCAAACACCTTTCCCATGCGTGAGACCAACAGTGCTGTTGCTACACTGAACTTTTAAGTGTCATAATTAGCTATCATCTGGTATAATATCTACTACTTGAGCAAGGCTCTAACATCATCCTGCAGGGGAACCAGTAGAAAAGATGAGGCTCTAATTTCCCCCTACTGGTCTGACTAATGCCCACACTTCCCCAAACTTGTGGGACCATGCTCAATCCTCTGCTTCTCCCTCAAATGAAATCAGCTGAAAGTGACTGATAGGTTCAACGACCAAAATGGCACATATGCAATCAAACTGATAAACTGACAGAATAATTGCGCAATCTTCAAATCTAGAAAGGTGATTATAATCAGAAAATTAAAAGCTGTAAAAGGGATATGTCGTATTCGAAAATACCATTTTCTTGACCAAATGGGGTAAGCATTGTTACTCAACATTATTCTCTTGCATTTTAGAAGGGCCCTTGTAAGGAAAAAGACATGAAAACAGAAAAAAAACATCCTTTAAGGGATACAATAAAAGACTAGGCACTATGACTGTGAATTCTATGTGAGCCATGTATTTGAGACTAGCAATATAGCCCAAATAAACATGTAAAAGTTGAATGGAAAATCTGCCTGATGGATTTCCAATGCCTTTTCCATATTATGACACCTTTATTCCTCTTCATTACTAATTCTTTTTTTTTTTCTTTTTCTCTTTCTGTGACAGGAGAGCTCACTGCCAAACAACACTTGACCAATACCTATGTATTCCAACAATGAACCTTCATACTGTCACCCATTATAAAGACATGTGAAAACAGTATTTTTTGTAGTCTATCTTAAAGCAAGTGGATTTTTTTCTCCCTTCCTAACTATAGTGACAAATCTTCCTTTGTCATCAACATATGCAGAAAAGATTAGTAACTACTATAGATACACATCGAGCACATTTTAAGTCTGACTTATCTCCCTGAAAACACCCACTAGCATTCTTTGAACAAAGCATGTCAGAAGTGGTTTCTCTCTTGTAATGATTCTTTGAACAAGGAAATCCCCCTGTGTTTATTATGTAGGTCACAACATAATAGAAAGATTTTCTCTCTACCAATAAACACATAATGAATGTTTGGCAGTTACATCAATTGTGTAGGTGGAAAATTAGAAGTAGAAAACCAGCCCTTGTAAGCCTAGCTACCCTCCATATAGTGTGTACATCCCTTTTCAGAACACATGTTGACATCCTGTCCCTAATGTAGCTATCAAAAGATTTTTCATGGATTTTTCTAAATTAAGGATTTAATTCCCAGGATAGATGAACCTCTTTGGTTTATATGTCTACAGCGGAGACTTCTATATCTCAGCTATCCACCAGAATGCCTTATAGATAATAAAGAGAAAAAAGGTGGTTTGGGTCATGAGTTATCTAACCATTTTTAGACGTAGACATTTTAGACTTAAAATATGACATCTTTCACATACTGCGAAAGTCTTTTTCTCTTCACTGATTATAATAAAAGCCTGAAATGACTAGTTCAGATAAAGATATCTTCATTTACTCAGATAAATTTTACTCACAGGACTTAGTTCAGCTGCAGGCAAAGACAGACAGTACTAACACGTTCTTTGTGAACTACAAGTAGCATCTATCAGTGTAAAGTGTATACTTCTTTGTAGCCGTATTTCCCTTCTTCAGGTAAAATGGTCACAGTTTTCCTCTTGCAACATCATTTTAACTGTCATTCCTAAGTAAACTTTATCATTTTAACAAACCAATAAAAGAAAAAATAAATAGAATTTTAGTTCACAGGGACTAAGGATCCTTTCTGTTGGATGCTCTGACTATGCTATGACTATGGAGTTCAGACTCCATTTCTTAGGAACTCATTTTATGAGGCCATGACAGGAGACAATGTCAGAAATACTCAATATTACATGCACATCTGTTAATCTATTTCCTCAGATGATTTAATAGGATTTTTTACATGTAAAACTCTAATAAACGTTAACACAGGTTAAGTTAATGTTTTGGTTGTGACTTTTTTTTTTATACTGGGGAGTGGAAAGAAAACAGTTTGTTAACAGGAAAATAGGTTGAGTTCATAATAAACACAGGACTAATGATGTTACTATTTATAGTTTAACTCTTTAGCTCCCACTATGTAAGATTATACTGCTTTGTCCTTTTCTTCACAATATTCCTTATATTTTGAAGATATTACAAGACTTATCTTTAAGTTCCTCTCACTTTCCCTCTTAAATTTCACAAGACCTACTCCAATCCAATCAACTTGCACTTGTACTCCAAAACAACCATTATATCTTTAAATTCTGATTTTTCATCATGCCTTCTAAAAACAGTCAAAATACAGTCATTACTGTAACTCAACTGTTAACAGCATAAAGCATGTTGAGCTTGCTTATGGATTGGTTGTAATATTTTCATGTAAAAAGCTGCATTTCAACAAGAACATACCATGCCTTTTTATACTTTTAAGAATATATTAGCTGTCATAAACTGGCTGATGCTTGCCTTCTGAAATCCATGAAAAAGTTGAAAAATAGACCTAAGTCTGTTATAAACTCACTGCCTTCTTAGACAAAAGTCATCGGCAACGTTCAAAGCAAGGGTTTTAACAAATGGATATAAATGGATATCAGCTCTAATTTTGTTCCTTTTTAGGTTCTCTAACTTCTCCTTCAACCCTACTGGCTTGAGTTGAAGCCCCATCTGAAAATTCTCAGCTCTGGTGGAAAAGGGGGTTGGATAGATCTTAGATAAAATAATTTAAATTTGTCTATTAAACTGGTGGAATTGTATTTGGTCTAATATTATGTAAATGTACTTCATACTTTTATCTGACCTAAAGAGAATATTAAACCAGAACTGTGCGCTCTACAGTAGGTCAGACTAAACAACCATGATAATGCCCTTGGCCTTAAAGTCTGTTCACTCAGAAATAAATTTTCGACCATCTCACTGGAAGTATATTTTGTCCAGTGTGACAGGTTTTCTTACAGATTTTGCAGGCCTAGAGATGTGGACAATGTCAATAAAATATGTCTTGAAACACATGCAATAAATTACTTTTGTAACATAAAATAACAGCGTCTTAGGACTGCAGACAATATGGTATGCAAAGTATCAAATCATACTAATTGAATAGCTTCGAACATTTTAAAATTGTATTATATATTGAATTTTGAATGCCTAAACAAAGTACAAAACTGAGCACTTAGCTGAATTTAAAAGCTATTTTTTCCCACCAAAATAGTCTTTGAAGTCCAAACAGTAATAAATAAATATAAACAATTAATCTAATATAATGTATCAAGAAGGGTTAAATCAACTTATAAGAAGACAGATTTATTATATAATGTTATCATTACAGTGCTTGTATGATTATAGGTCTTACATCATTATACTACTTACTCTAACTTTAATTCTACTAAATGCATGAATTTACTATCAGTCCGATTCAAAAACCAATCCCTTGCCAATTTGCCGGTCAAGTTCTATCTGCAGACAAATTTTGGAAAAAGCAGTAATTTAAAAAAAATAAATCATCAAGTTCAGAATATTCTTGACATGAATTCATAGCTTTATTGGTTCACAAAAAACACATGCCTATACCATGTGCAAAATTTCAAATAGCAAACTGGGTCTCATTAACCTGAAAGCTCAGTCTTTTCAGAAAATCTTACTATGTACCTACACTGCTATTACGTACCGAGCTGCATAAATTCCTTTGCTGTTTTACGTATTACTGATAACACTAAAAAAATTTGCTCTCAAAGTTTCTTTCTCTTTTAGTTTGAGTGACTTCCTTTTGACAACTAGAAACCCTGTGACTCTTCAAGGTTCGCTTCTCCACAGCTTTGCTGTTTCCCACATGAAATGCAATGCTAATTCAGCATTGTAGTCACTATGAATCTTGTTGTGATAGCTGCAGCTAAGATGGCTCTTATCTAAAATTAGATATTGTGACTACAAGGCACACAAGTGTGGTGATCACTGTGGTCTAAATCCCGCTCTTTCTGCATGTCTTTTTTTATCTTGCTACTTAGGAGGGTCTCCATGCTGCTCTAAGTACTAGGTGGCTACACGGCTCAAACACACAAATATAGCTAGTTTAAATGTAACTAAAAGTCCTGCTATAAAAGACACACTTCCAGGTGTGTCTACATGAGTGTTAGGGTTTGAAGAACCCACAGCAATTTATTGTCGTTCAGACAATTATTCTGTCTCCCAATAACCCCTGCCCAACTGATAGGGGAATTGGGAAAAACAAGGAAACACAAGGATTGGAATATAAACAGATTAAATAGAATAAGACTAAATAAGTAACAATTATAATACTAAAGAATCGATATTGATCCTGACACCAATATAAAATACACAAGGATCATACTCCACCCATTTTATCAGTAGAAGCTGTGCACTCCCTGCAGTGGACAGCAAATGTGGGGCGCTGTAAGCCCTACAGCTTCAGGAGGAAGGGAAGGTCTCAGGGGTCCAGCAATTCTCAGGATTGCAGCCATCAAGGGAGAGAAAAAGCCTCCTCAGCAAACTTTCTAATTTACACTGAATGTGACGTTCATGGTATGAAATAGTCCTGTTGGTCAGCTTGGGTCAAGTGCCCAGGTCTTGCTCCTCCTCATCCCCACACCTGGCAAGGCTCGAAAACACTGAGACCCTGAAACCCACATACTGCCTATAAATTCAGTATTTTCACAAATTCAGACATGTGAGTCTTCTAAAAATGCAGTTTTCCCAAGAATTAGAAGAGGCTTCGCTGAAAAGCAAAATTACTGAAAGAGAAATTAATCCTGTGTTGCTCCAACTGGGACAATGAGTTATAGGAATCACTACAGTACAGACAGTGTAATCTACTCAGCTATATGTGAAAAGGTGATTTTTATGCTGTACAACTCATCTTTGTACATCTTTGTCATCACTGTACAACTCACCAGCCCATATCTCCATACCGCCACAAGCCTCATTTTCCTAATTGGTATAGTCCATCAGGCAGCCTACTTGCATCTACACACACCAGTATCCATGTCATTCAAGAAGTTATAAACCTGAAAGCTGGTATTTATGTTTTCAGCTCCTTCTCAGGCCAATAATCCAGTAGCCTAGGAACCACATCTAATAAGGTGCTGTGAATCTACAAAATACAGCTGCTGGAACTTTGTGGTGGCTGGCCCCATATCAGCTTACAAAGTGGGCTGCAAACATCAGGTGGACAAGCTGGTGAGATACCAAATTTCAACCATTCCTGGAAAAATTATCTCATCTGCAGAATACTTCAAAATCCCCACAAAGCCCTACCAAAAATATTTTTCTTACAGCTTTTTCAATCAGCTTTACAGGAGCCATAATGACTTATCTGGGAATGGAGGCAAGAGGTTCTTAGAAGAAATAAAATTTTGATGTCTGTGAGACATGTATGCCACCCTGGCTGAGTAAATTACTTTCAGAAAAGGCCATGAGACTTAAACAGGAGAGGAAATGGGAATGAAAACAAACATGGTCAAGGATATAACCATTCATGTTACTTTAAAAAGAGCACTCAGAGAGCACTCATGAAAGAAAACAAATGGTATTCTTCTAGGAGTCAAAACTAAACTACATCCTGGTGACACAAGACCTCACATTAGAGCCTGAAAGGCTTCTAAAAGAGATGAAGATCCCAGACAGATAAACGCATGTTAGGTGCACAGGTATTTTACAACAGTGCCAGACTGAGTTAATCAAGAAGCTACAACCTATGAGTTCTGGACAAGGTCAAAAAGGCTAGTTGGCTGCAGAGTTTGGGGGGAATGTTCTCCTGAATTGCTCCACAGGGAGTTATTTGGATTGCTGAGCTAGCTTTAAAGCCCCTGCAAAGGGTGCTGACCTGAACCAAGGTCTTGGCTCAGAGCCCAGCCCTAGTGGAGAAACAAGATTTCCATAGACAATAAACACAAATTAATCCAGACATAACACTCATATCCACTGACTCACCAATAAGCACACTGTTATTAATAAAATTAACTGTGCCTCTGGCAGATACATTGGTTATTTTAACAATCCCATGGTCGTCCCTTTTTGATTGGACTCTGCTACACTCTAGTAAAACATCTTTGATGAAGGTGACACAATTTCTTCTAAGAGAAAGCATATTGCATAGTCCAGAGAAACAAGCTGATTTTTTCATGCTTGTTACACTGGAGAATACCTTGAGGATGAAGGAAAATTGTTTCCTTAGACCTTACAAATGTGTATGAAATAAGATTTTTTTTACTTCCACCTGTGTACAAAACCCAGGTCATTCTGAGGCTGCCTCTATTAATGCTGTATCATCTGAGTCAACACTACGCTGCAGTAGAACACTGCACATTGGTCCATGGGATTCCTGTTTATGACAGTGATAACCATCAGTTCTGAAAATTTCCAGCTAAGAGAGAACTTTCTCCTTGCCCTTTGAGTTTTGAGCTAGTTCTGGTCTCTAAAACCTGTTACAATTTCCTGTGAACTGGAGGAAATATCTGCATCTTTCTTTTTTCAGATTATAATTTTACAGCCAACAAAATATTTAGACATCACAGAAATGGCATAACGATGACACAGTAGAGTATAGCTTCTATTAATTTATAGCTTTATTGCTGATAAGCTAGAAAGGAGAATAATACAGCATGAGCAACTTCACTGTGTTTTACAGTAAATGAGTTTTCAGGCTTAAAAGAAGTTACTAATCACAAACTCCTATTGTCAGAGAAGAACTTCCTCTTTCATTATGACTATATACTTTAAACAGTTTCTGGGTTCTAAAGTTATATTTGTTCTATCCAAGGATCATTTTACAGAAATGGAACACAGCTGCTTAATATTCTTATCAGCAAATATTGCCACCATTTGATTAAAATACTATGCGAAATCTCTCTCTCTAAATTAAATCCAAAGCTATGCTTTCCCCATGATCGAGATCCACTGATACTAACAAAGCAATTCCTAAATTAAACTGGGTACTTAAATCCAAAATTGTGATCAAAAAATTGTTCTGTCACCTCTTCTCTGAACTTGGAGATAACTACTCTGGGTGCTAACCTGTTTGAGTCCATAAGGTTCTCAAGACTTTTAGCATTTTGGTTTTGCATGGCTAGAACTGTGCTTTGAAAGCAGGTTAGTGTCTGGATCAGACTTCCAGACCAGACACTCTTGGAATTGGAAGGGTAAAAGTGAGAAAACTCGTGGTTGACAGTTTAATAAATAAAGCAAAAGCTGTGCACACAAGCAGAGCAAAACAAGGAACCAAGTCACCACCTACCAGACGGCTGGTAGGTGTTCAGCCATCTCCAGGAAGGCAGGGTTCCATCATGTGTAACAGTTACTCAGGAAGAAAAACACCATCACTCTGAACATCCCGCCCTTCCTTTTTCTTCTCCCAGCTTTATAAGCCAAGCATGACGTGACATGAGGTATTCCATACCTCTCTGGTCAGTTGGGGTCAGCTGTCCCAACTGTGTCACCTCCCAAATTCTTATGCACCTCCAGCCTACTCGCTGGTGGGGCTGTGTGAGAAGCAGAAAAGGTCTTGACTTTACCAGCACTGCTCAGCAATACAGAAAACACCCCTGATAAAAGTATTATCAACACTTTTTCAGCACAAATCCAAAACATAGCCCCATACTAGCTACTGTGAAGAAAATTAACTCTGTCCCAGGCAAAACCAGCACACATCCTTTTCTGTAATAGCTTATTGTTTACAGCATTAATTGGATACACTTCCCTTCCTAGTCTGGACAGATTCACAATGCCTTACACCCCAAGGAAAGTGTCCCAACTTTTGAGTCCTTTGACAAGATGGCTAAATTGTTCTTGTGGTGATAAGAGGGTGGTCTCTGGTTCCTTCTCCTAGGACCATATCGACTCTATCAGCTCAGGACATTCCTATGTGACTGGGTGGATCCAGACCACCAGAACAACCCAGCCACATTTAAGGTCCCCCTCCTGGCTACCTGAAGGCTGTTTGGATATGGTGATGGAGTAGGCAGCATAGTCTTTTGTCACCCTCTTTCATGAGGGCCTGGCAGCACCTCTTTCATCACATGATCACACGCACGCCTATCATATCTAAAAGGCATGATATGCAAAAGCACAAGGTAATGGAATGTCTCCATTGTAGTCATCTGACAGGGCATATACATGTGTATGCAGCTATGTGACAGACATGTTAACACATTCATTAATTGAGGAGACCACATCTCATGACATGAAGAGCTATGTAACTCAGCTTGCATGGGTAAAAAAGGCTCACTGCTTCTATATAACTCACTTCTAGAAGGTTCCTTACTGCGGCCTGGAGGTGGCCAGAGATGCCTCTCTGTCTGTGTCTTTCACTAAAATACCTACACCTGAAAAAGAGGTTGGATTTCAGGCTTACCCATGTGTTTAATAATCATCTTACTTCTGGAAAACCCAACATGGGGTGATAAAACCCAATATGGGCTTCTGTATGAAGCCCAGGACTGCCTTCTGACCAGAGCAACCTAACCTCTATGATAAAACCATAAAGTGTTTCAGACCACAAAACCAAACTGTCCACATGGGCAGGCAGGTGGAGCAGTGGGATTTAGATTACAGGTCTCAGAAAAAATTATTGTAGCATCCATAAAACGAGTTATAGCAACCTCCAGAAACTCTAATCCCAGCAGGAGTCCGGTTTGCAACAACTACTAAAGAAGTAGCAATTTGTAGCTCATTATACAAGGATTGTTGCAAACTTGTAATTTGTCTTAAAATCTCATAGTCAAAAAAGGTAATCATTGCAAAAGCTGAAGTTTCTGCACTAAAGGAATATTTTTCTTGTGTGTATGCTGTTCTGTTTGGTTTGGGGTGGGTTTTTTGTTTGTTTTTTTGGCCTTAGGGGTTTTTTTGTTTTGTTAGGGGGTTTTGTTCTGGTTTTTTGTTTTGTTTTTTGTTTTTAATGCACGCCATAAAACATGTACTGGCATCATGACCAGACTCACATTCCTGCAAAAGGCAAGATTTTATTCCTGATCGTGAAGTTCAAAGGAAAGCCTGGGCAGTGATCTATATTTAAATGTTGCTTTTGCACTAACTGAGCAAAATAACTGAAATGGAAGAGAAATGTGTGCATGCATCGAGTTAAAAGGGGAGAGTTAATGTTTTTATCTATATAGAACAGAAAGAAAAAAAATAAAATAAACGGAGAGTTTTCACTATGTTTATTGCAGTCACAGCTACCTTTTTTCTGTAACCAAACAGTAATAAGTAATTATATTATGCAGACCAGCAGTGAAGGCAATGAATGCAGTGCAATGCAATACACTTGCATTGCAATTGTAAAACTCTGCAGATTATGTAAGTATTTTGAGAAATTATTGTCATCTATTAGTGTCCCTCCACAGCACGCTCTCAGTAAGTTATTCTTTTATAAAATTTCATAATTGGAATCTATCTGAACAATAAACAATATTGGTTATGCAACATACCATGAGCAGCATGTTAAAAAAAAAAAAAAAAAAACCAAAAAAAGACATTTAATTGTTAAGCAGCTGTAAAAAAAAAAAAAAGTGTGGGTAGAGGGCAGAAAACCCAAGGTGACAATAAGAATCAATTAATCCTCTGCCCCTAAATTCTGACCTCATTTCAAATAACTTCACCTGTATAATGCATGGAACTAATGCCCTGATGGATCAACATTAGCTGGCATGTTATATGTACCTTTAGTCAAAAACTTATAAAAATATTTCAATTTCTACTTCAGACCCTTTATTTTGTACAATAAAATTTATTTCTTTCATCTCCCTGCACTTGAAGTTACAAGTCCTATTCCCCTCAGACTCAATTGCATAGCTCCAATGACTTCATTGTGCCAGAAAAAGTGCTTCAGCACAAAATGGCTGAAATACTCGGGCCAGAGAGATCAGTACCTCATTCAAGTTGAATAGATAAATTATCTTGTGTTTTTCTAGCCTTATTTGTAGTGTATACTTTGAAGAAATATAGATTAATTTTGAAGTCTGGTAATGTACTACAGAGCTCAAAGATTTACTGTTGACATAGTAAATAGATAAATAGATAAGTAAATGAGCAAGCAGAAAATCTCCTCCATGTTACAGGAGATATAAAACTGCAACTTAAATTGTAAGAAGCTGACTCAAAGGAAATAGAAATGGCATAAGAAAAGATGAAAAGAATAGAGGTATCATCTGCAAAAGTCTTGAATTCTATTCTAATATAAAAATCCATCTACATGGCTGTAAAGCAAGAATTATAAAATAAAGAAGTTAGTGGAAGATTTATAACAGCAAATGATGCCATACAAACTCATCTCTTCACGGTCTTCCTGTATTTTTGTGATACAGATAGTTTTGATCTCTACAAATTCAGGATGAATATTGAAAAAATTGCATCTGGAAAAAATGCAGAAGGAAAAGCAGCATGACTGAGGATGTGAGATACTTTAAATCTGTTAAGGAGGAAAATCAGATTATTTCATTTCAGTAGGAATACAGACAGTATATTAATTTGGTTCACAACTACTCTGTGATTCTTAGTATATAATCCAAAAATAGCCAACAAAGATGACATAAAAGATTGTAGAGAACAAACAGAACACAGAAGACAAAGAGCATTTTCCATAACATTTCATACCAACATTAATTAAACTAACACAAGCCGCAAAACAAAAATTTTATTAAGATCCCATTGTACAGCAAAAAGGATTTTTGGCACATTTGTACCACTGGTTAATACAGACGGAGCAGAAACATGGGCATTCTCCAGGAATATCAAGTATCAGCTAAAAGCCGAGCTGTAAAACATGAAAAGATTTATGCATCGAGTATTGCTGGAACCATATCAAATCCTGCAAGGTCTTAGTTCTGGTACTTGAAGAAGGAGCCCTTGAGTATCTCAGACATAATAAAAATAAGATTACAGCCCCACAAGTTCTGCCAAGTGAATTCTAGCATGGTCCCAGCATCACACAGGAAAAAATGGAGACTATGAAAGTGAACAACAGAGTAATCAAGGTGAAAGACATCTTGGAGACCGTGAATAAGCAAGTGTAAGAAAAAAATGTAAATATAAATTATCGTTAATCTACAGTACAATGTAAAGCATCAAAGATGATAATAAGAGCTTTGAATGACAAATCTTCACTTAGAAGCTATATGAATAAGCTCTGTAGTATTTTCCATGCAGTGCATAATACAGTGTAATAACAGCAGTGAACACTGCAGAAACATGTTACATCTCTCTTACAATTATTGATGTTGTCATACTATTCCTTTAATGGAAGTAAGTTGAGCATGCTTCTGAATATTTGAAGTTAAAGTCTTGCATTACTCATTGCTGTCTTGTGCTATAGGTTAGAGATCCTTTTTACCTAACAATCAAAATAAATTAAAATTGCTCATATCCTCTATAAGAGTGGAAGTACAATTCCCATAGAAAATGAGTTCTATGTACATTATAGTCACATTAGAAGACTGTCTGCCTCTGAAACTATTTGAAAAGCTTTCATTCCTGCTCCTTCATCCCTCACTTTTGGGGCAGAACATATTTCCACTGTTTTTTGCAGGAAAAACACCCACCCTCTTGAAGGGAGAAGAATTGGGTCTTAATGATATTTTTCCTTTTTTGTTGTCTTTTCACAGCCTAATCTTCCAAAGTCTTTAAATTTGTCTTTAACCACAAATGCTTCTATCAGATTCCATGGGACTACTATTATAGTTATTCTATAATGTGTATTCTAAAATATTTTGCTGAAATCCAACTGGGAGGCAGAGTTCAAAATGACAAATCATGTTTAATTTATAGCACTAGAAAAAAAATCCTTCCTCAGCATACTGTGACATTTTACAAAGGCATAAAAGAATATGCAAAACAATTATAGTCTTTAAACTAATTTGACCTTTTCTGTTTTATCCATTATTATAGTTTTTTTATATTTTCTATACTATTAGGATCCACTGAAACTAATAATATTTTTTACACAGATATTGAAATTACCTAATATCTTAACTACTTCTGGGCCTGGGCACACCTCTTCTAGGCCTTCCTAATATACATGTGTTCCTTACTACTAATGTATAAAACTCTAAACTCCAGAAGAGCATTTAGCAATACGTTATGAAGAGTTGCCTGAATTAATGCACCCAAAGCAACAAAAACTGTGAAAAAAATGAAGCTCCTACGAGCAATAGGAGTTCACTTTTCATAGAATCATAGAATCTTCATGGTTGGAAAGGACCTTTGAGATCATCGAGTACAACCATACACAGACACAAAAAAACAAACCCCTACAATCTCTGCCACTAGAGCATGCCCTGAATCGCCAAAATCGCCAAATCTATACGTTTCTTAAATACCTCTAGGGATGGTGACCCAACCACCTCCCTGGGCAGGCTGTTCCAGTGCCTGACCACTCTTTCAGTAAAGTAATTCTTCCTAATATCTAATCTAGACCTCCCCTGCCACAACTTCACACCATTTCCTCTGGTCCTGTCGTTATTCACCTGGGAGAAGAGGCCAACACCCACCTCTCTACACCCTCCTTTCAGGTAGTTGTAGAGGGCAATGAGGTCTCCCCTCAGCCTCCTCTTCTCCAAGCTAAACATACCCAGCTCCCTCAGCCTCTCCTCATATGACCTGGTCTCCAGACCCCTCACCAGCCTGGCGGCTCTCCTCTGGACATGCTCCAGCACTTCAATGTCCCTGTTGTACAGAGGGGCCCAGAACTGAACATGGTACTTGAGGTGAGGCCTCACCAGTGCCGAGTACAGAGGCACGATGACTTCCCTACTCCTGCTGGCCACGCTGTTCCTGATACAAGCCAGAATGCTGTTGGCCTTCTTGGCCACCTGGGCACACTGCTGGCTCATGTTAAGCTGGCCGTCCACCAGCACCCCCAGGTCCTTTTCTGCCAGGCAGCTTTCCAGCCACTCTTCCCCAAGCCTGTAGTGTTGCTTGGGGTTGTTGTGACCGAAATGCAGGACCTGGCACTTGGCCTTATTAAACCTCATACAATTGGCCTTGGCCCATCGATCCAGCCTGCCCAGGTCCCTCTGTAGAGCCTTCCTACCCTCAAGCAGATCAACACTCCCACCTAGTTTGGTGTCATCTGCAAACTTACTGAGGGTGCACTCAATCCCCTCATCCAGATCATTGATAAAGACATTAAACATTTTTCTGGACTAAATATTTTTCTGAATTAGTTTGGCATTCCAAAATAAATAATGGTCTGTAACTCTGTAATGTATTTTACTTTTTTCAATGTGTGCAAATTAATAAGAAATGCTATCTCACTCCAGCGGTTCATCTTTTCTAATGTCTTCCTTTTGACATTGCCTGATGCAAGACACCATGGAAAAAAAGAAATCAATAAATAATAATAGCAAGAATAATTTAGAAGAAATAAGAAATAATCCTACTTCAGGAATGTTTCTTTTTATTCTGAAGAAACATTATTCTCCAACATGATGCACATTCCCTACATACACACCAAATGTCACATATATCTCAAACAGGTTTGAACTGATTATTTTAATCCATGTGAAAGTCCTTAGGTTCCCAGTTTCTTCTTCTGGTGTAGTTAATTGTATCACAGAAAGAAATCCTTCACCATGATTTGAAAGCAAGCTCAACTTCTCCATGTGCATTTCGTTGAAGTATAAGGACAGAAAGGGAATATAAAGGCTTCTTTAAAAAACAAAACAAAACAAACACAAAAAACAAAAACACACAGCAAGTTACTGCCACCTTTTAAGTTGGAGTAAAACCGGCAATAGTAATACAACTCACTTACAAAAAATTAATTTACAACTTTTTCCAAAATCTCAGTCTTCTTTTAATTTGAATGCCATTTTGGTTTATTTTAATTTTATGCATAAAACCTTTAACTGGAAAAATGCGTATAGTCTTTTAAACTGGTGCCAACAGAGCTCAGACCCTCATTCATCAAAAGTTACACATGTGCTACTTTGAGTAGTCCCACTGTGGTAATTAAACGTATTTTATAACACATAAAGACAAGCATATGCATAAATTATTACTGAATGAGGACCTTTTCTCTGAAACCCAGCTTTGAAATTGTGGTTTCTAAAATTTCCACAGATCTACAAGTAAAGGTGCACCCAAAGTGTTCTCATAAAATTAAGACAGAAGTTGGAAGATGTATTTAACTGTTATAGTGATGATTAACTGTTGTAGTTTATTAGTGTCAGAGGAACTTAGAAAAAATCCATTCACTTCCACTTACTCACCAAATTCTTTGCTCCAATTCAAAGGAAAAATGGGGGATTTTTCCAATAGCACCAAAATCTCCAAATCCTTATAGAGTATTTTGATTTCTCTTTTTCTTGCTTGAGGGACCATGGGAAATGATTTTTCACCAGGTCCAGTGTGAGAACTCATACACTGCTGAAGGGATGTCACTCCACCTGAGCATCACTCTGGAAAACACAAAAGCCCTGTAAACTGCTCTTTTACTGAGTGTTTAATGAACCCTGAAGATCCCTATTTGCAGGCCTGAATCTGGCTGATGATTACCTTTGCAATTTATTTGGTTATTTATTAATGAAGTCATTCAGGGGCCAGGGAAAGAGGGGGAAGGGCTGCCATGCAAATGGTTGGTAGTCGAGGGCAAAGGCAGCTGCCTGGTAGCAAAGCCCAGAGAGACGCAAAGACTCGAGGGGAGTTACTGCATCCCCAGAGCCGCTGAGAATGGGGAGGGGGTTGCTGGCTTCCTCCTGCAGGCAAACGACTGGCCACAAAAAAAGTACGTTTTTAAGGCGTGATGTAAGAGAAATTAAGCTTGACCAGCCAAGCACACCCCCTACCTCAACAATGTCTTTCTCCTGCTAAGGTCGAAAGAGGTGGCCATGGAGCATGCCCAGCTCTCTCCTGCCATAGTGGGAGGTGGGCTGGCTGGAGGGAGACACTTCTAAATTAATTATGAGCGGGCAGATGTCCCTTTAAGGTCTGCTGCTCTTTCCAAGTGCTACAGCCGGAGGCTTGAGGGTGGGAAAAATTTGGCTTTATTTGTACATCTTAGCGCTAGGCTAGTTCTACGGAGAGGTTTCCAAAGCTCAGAGGTCTTTGGGGGGTGGGAGGAAAGTTGTGCGCTGGGGGGAGGAAGCTAAGTTCTTCTTGATGCGAAGAAACAACGTAAAGACTGAATAACAAACAGGAAATGCCTAACTCGGCTGCAGGGCGGGCGGGCGGCGCAGAGCGCTGAGCTCCGCTCGCAGCGCAGCAGCGCCGGGCGCGCCGGCGACAGGACCGATCCCGCCACCCCTGCCCTCGCCCCGGGCTCCCGGCCCCGGACTCGCAGGAGCCCAGGCATGGCTGCCTCCTACTGGATACTGACAGGTGAGGAAAAGCCCCCCTTTCTGTCTTGCTTTGAAGACCCGGGGTCCCGAAAGCAGCTCTGCTCGCTGCGGGAGGGGGGTGAAGCTGTCAGGGGCT
This sequence comes from Rissa tridactyla, assembly GCF_028500815.1. Lineage (NCBI taxonomy): Eukaryota > Metazoa > Chordata > Aves > Charadriiformes > Laridae > Rissa > Rissa tridactyla. The sequence continues at coordinate 68,837,845 of NC_071497.1, read as the reverse complement.
GGCACCCGAGGGACTGCGTCCCCCGCTCCCCGACCCCTGCTCCGGGAATGCCCTGCCTGGAACTGCCCTCCAGCTGGAGCCCGTCAGGGAGTTCTTCGGTTTGCCTCTCTCTGGGAACTGCAATCCCAAAACCAATTTTAGAACTCGGGGGGGGGGGGGGTCGGAAATGTTGCTAGATGAGGATGAATGGGTTAGAAGAAATAATATAATTGAATCTGGCTTGGGAAAAGAGGTGCACCTGGCAACTTTTTTTTTGGTGGTTGGTTTTTTTGTGTTTTGTTTTGGTGGTTTTGGGTTTTTTTTTGTTCTGTGGGGTTTTTGTTTTGTTTTGTTTTGTTTTTTTAACTAGGGTAGCTTTTCTGTTCTCCTCTGCTAAACTTTCAGATATTCTGAGTGGTAAAAGGGAAGTGAGGAAGTGGTTAACTGCACACAACTAACTTCAGACAGACGAGATCACCCGGAGATGGAATATGTAATATTTCCTTTTAGGGTTTCATTTATTGTTAGGGAATTAATTGCTTTTCTAGTAAAACAAATATAGCAAGCAACAATATCCCCCTAGCTAGTCAGTCTGTAGTAACATCTTGGACCTGAAATGAGGGGAATCCAAGAAGTGGGGAAGAGGGTAAGGCAATGCTGGGACTCGTGTGCTTGCAGACTTTGACACTGTGCTCCCCAGCAGCTCTTGCGCGGGCAGCGAGCACGCACAGTGAACCTGAGGCGGTGCAGAGGAAGAACTCGGTTTCACAAGAATCGTCAAAATGCAGGCGGCAGCAAGTGGGGAAAAGGCAAGACTAGGGTTTTTCCCTCTTCATTCCATACTTACTGTGCAAGAAAGAACAGATACAGAAAAATGTGACAATCTGAATGTAGTGCTTTAGTGTGCACTATTTATCCCTTCCACATAGGTGTCTTTATTACGTTTAATACAGTGATATTGGCCAAAATATGCTTTTGTTTGTGTTCCTTCACAGAAGGAGGCGTTGTAAAGTGGCAACAATTTAGCGTGCCACAACTTCCCTTCAGGGTTGCGAAGTTGCCACTTGTACTGCTGACAGATAATTCATTAGTAATGACAAAAAAAAGAGTTTACTGTCAGATAGGAAACTCAAGGGTGGGTCCCATCCAGATCTGTCAGGGGCTTATTAGTCTGTGGGGTGATTTTTGTTTTTTTTAAAGTTGGTGTGAAATAGAATAGGCTTAGAAGTAAGAGAAGGCATTACAGATACCAGGAATGGGATTCAAATTTTCTCAGATAAGTAAGAGAAGTACTCCTACACAATCAAAATGTCACAAAAATAAGGACAAGGAGTTTTAGAATTACAGTGAAATAAAAAATAAATGCAAATTAATTACATGCTCCTCTTCCTTAAAAAGAAAAAAAAAAGGCAAATAATCTGGCATGCATTAGCAGACAAAATTAGCACCTCTAGAATAAAGGGCGTGCATACAGGCATATGTTTGTGTATTTTATTGCAGATTTATTTTTTTTTTAATTCAACTTGGTGAGGCCTCTGAGAACCTTGAGTACAGGAAGTCTGACAGATGCAGACAAACAGGCAGAAGTGTGCAGAGAAGTGACAAGCCTGATAAGCGCTGAGGAAAATGATCTATGAAGGACTGAATGAATTAGGCTTGTTTATCTAGAAGAGAGAAAAGTAGGGGCAAAGTGTTGAGCATTTCAAATGTATGTTTTTACCAAAGTATCATTAGTGACACTATTCTTCCAAATGTCAATGTTTTTTTTGTTTTGTCATGTCAATCATGACTTTCTGTATCATATATGTTGGTTTATAAAGAGATTGATGAATAGTTGGTTCTCCATGTCCAAGAAAGGACAAGAGAAAATCTAGGTAACTTGTTATGCAAAAAACTTAGGGAATATTCAGAACTTTCTTACTCTTCAGGTAATAAATTGCTAGAACATGCTGGCAAAAACCCTGACCCCTGCATAATCTCCTTCACTGAAAGTTTTGATGAAGTTGGATAAACACCTGTGAGGGATGGCTGAGGTTTACTTCACCTGGCCTCCGTGTAAGTGGTTTGACTAGGGATTTACTGAAGTTTTTCTCCAGCTCTACATTTCAACAGAAGAGAAAGGAAGAAATCAATCCAAAGGGTCCATTACTTTTTAATGCTTCTTCACTTTTACGGGTAGTCTGCACCTTCCTGGAATTCTCTCCTCGTTGGAGATGATCATGTTGTTGGTACTGATTAAGAGTATTCATCTTTATAATAGGAAAGACCAGTAATCATAAAGACAGAACGGTATGCAAAAAATGAAGTGGTCTCTGTCCAGAGCCTGCAAAGGCAGGACAGACACAGGATAAAGGGAAGACATGAAAAAATACATTTTCCCAGTTTTTCTCTCCATCTTTATCTTTTATCTTCCTTTGTTTTTGCAACAATAATGTCCAACACTTCTCAGCAGATTTCCTCCTATCTTTGAGATTCTTTCCCACTAGTTTTTTTTATCCAGGACTTAAGATTGTTTGCATGAATTCTAGCTAAAATGGCTATGATATGGGGAAGAGGGGGTTTCCTATGAACTTGACCAACCCTTGTCTAAAATCTGCACATAACCTAGCTTCATAAAGCAGTTGATCAGGACTTGAAGATGTAGGGCAAATGTTTTCAAAGTAATAATCTTACAAATACAGCATAGCTTCAAAATCCCTATGAATATACACTATCATAATCTTTATTTTGTCTTGTACTGTGCTTAAGAAGGTCTGGAGAAGGATGCCAAATTGCTGCAATTATTAGTATATATAAAATTGTTTTTTAAAAGTGATAATGGTAAGAACTGTCAGGTTCCACACTTAATCTTTAACAAGACTGAAAACAGACCACGAATTTTGAACTCTCATGTTAAAACTGCACATAGAGTTAAAAGTACCCACTTCTTTTGGCCCTACCAAAGCCAAATTCATCTCTCTCCCAGACATTAGCAAAACTGGTATGAACTTACAAAGTTGCAGTTATATGGTTCTTAAATTTTTGGAAATGTTTTTCTTCTACTGCTCATTCTTTGACATATTCAAACGAATAACAATACCCAGTACTTACCTTTTGCCAGAGTAGGCAAAGTATCATCACTAGTAAATGTTTTCCTTTATAAATTGACAATGGTCTTGCTAATTGTGGATACACCATTGAAGTTTACAGTTGCCAATCATTATTTTTTTGTTTAAGAAAGGACTTCAGTGAATCTCGACACCTCTCTTTACACAACAGTCAACATGCTGAGTGGTAACTTTGTTTCAAGGTGGTTGTTCTTTGTTTTGGGTTGGGTTTTGTTTGGGTTTTTTTTTAATGCAGAGAGTCACTTGCTTACATGAAGTGAATGCTTATTTTCTGCTGGATGGTACTGGACGCAAATTGCAAACCTTTATCTAAAATATATTGCATCTCCAGGGATGTAAGGCTGCTTGTAATAATTAGACTGGAACCAGCAAGCAGAGAAAAGTTTGTAAATACACAGCAGCAAAAGAATAAAAATTAAAATAAATATTAATGTGGAAAGTAAATATGCACTAAGACTAATTTTTCTTGAAAGAATAGCATGAAGTCAATTTTATAATTGCAAAGAACATAAAGAAAAAAATTCACCACAAATTCACCATGCAGCATTTACATAGATAAGTGAGATGAACTCCTAAAGAAAAGCTGAATGCACACTCTGCTTAAACCACAAAACATTAATACAAAATTATGAGTATGTGCTAGCCCAAGTTAAACAGTTATTTACATGTGTGCTTATGTTATATTCCCTTGGGTGGTCCAGCTTCCTTCTGTGAAACTATTCAGGCTAACAGAGTTAAGCATGTGTACTCACAGGAAGAGACTCATAAATAAATCCTATTATGTAATATCTGATAAAGTTGTTTTTACATTAGTATCAAGCTCAGAAACAAGGAACGCACATTACGGGGTGAGATCTGAATTCAGTGTCCTGTCACAACAACTGACTAGTCCTAAGTACTTCAGAGAAATTTATATGTACACCATAATGTGAGATATGGGATAATTTTTGCTCACAGTAGCCTTGTATCTCATTAAATCCTTGACTCCAAACCCTTTCCAAGTTGGCAAACTCCATAATCCAGAGTAGTTTAGGGTTGGTTCTTTTTTCAAAAAAAAATCACTAAAAGAAACCAGAAACGTCCTTTTAACAATTCTAAATTTGCCACTTTCTTATCTCTAATAGGATGTCCTCTTTTCAGTTACCAGACTGAGTGTGTAGACATTCCAAACTTACTGTATTTGTTCCACTTGCCCTGACAGTTTGTCTTTCTCAAATATTTTTGTTCTTTTGAGTCATTCTTCATACAAGCATTTCTTCTATCATCCATTCTTTTCATTTTTTCTCACTCTTTCTAAATTTGCAACATTCATTCCGAAATCCAATTTTCCTTGCCTTGCATCATTTCAAAATAATCCGCAGTATTTGCATAATGACATTATCTTTCTTTATGTTATTTCTGGCTTGATAAATTTGTCTAGGCTGCAAATTGAGCTGTCTAGTTATTGTTCAGGTCCCTTTTCCGTGCAAATATCAGTGAACTAATCTGTGTGTTAATTAAAAGTTTTCTGTGAGGCATATTACTCACACTTGTCAACATCGAACTTCATTTGAAACATCCACATCTGCCTCTTGAAGCTTCTCAGAACTGCTTCATTCTGACTGAGAATTAGCGGACTCAGGTCAAGTTTCGGTATAGGCTGAAGTGTACCTTTCAAGTTTAACCAAAAAAAAAACTTCTAAACTGAAGTTCAGCATAAGAGCGATGTCAAAGTAACGGCTCGGGTTCTGACGGCGCCCGGCTCTGGTTTTCCTGCCGCCTCCTCGGCGCTGCCCGTGCCCCCTGCCTGAGGTACCGCCACTTCCTCTCGCCGCCCCCAGAAAACTGGCTCCTCGACCGTACCTTTCTCGGTCTTTAACCATAACTGTCCACAACTACTTAGTTTGCGGGTTTTTTTTTTCCTGTCGTCTCAAACGTGAGGGGCCGCGCTAGAAGCCTTGGGAAGTTTGAATCGTCGCTGTAAGCAGCTGAGAGGGGAAGGGACAGAGCGGCCTTCCCCCCCGCCGCTTCCCTCACGGAGGGGCTGTCGCACAGACACACGCCGATTTCCAGCCCTCTCCTGCCTCTCGGCACACAGGGGCATCGCGGCTGCCGCCTCCTACCCCCGCAGAAGGTTTCGCTCCGTAGAGCCCGTTCCGGCACGCGGAGGGAGGCGGTTCCCCTCACCGCTCTCAGAACCACCACCCGCCCGCGCCGCCCCCGCGCATGCGCCGGCTCCGGAGGGGAAGGCCCTCGCGCGCATGCGTGCCGGGCGCAGAGGCGATCAGGCGCGGGGGGGGGGAGGCGCGCCCCCGGCCGGCGCCCGTCAGGACGGGCTGTGCGCAGGCGCTGTGGGGCGGCGAGGCGCCGTGGGGTGCGCGGAGGAGCAGTCTCGCCGCGCCTGAGGCATCGGGCCGCGCTTCGCCGCGGGACCGACGCCGCTGTTCGCGAAGGGCCGTCCGTCGCGGCCCGAGGTAGGCCGTCTGTCCGCGCGCCTTCCGCCGCCAGGCCTCTTGGGCGGGCCTGCAGGCCGCTGCCGCCGCGGCCGAGGGGAAGCAGGGCCGCAAGGAACCGCCAGGATGAAGCTGGTGAGGAAGGACCTGGAGAAGGACAATGCCGGGCAGGTGACGCTGATCCCCGAGGAGCCCGAGGACATGTGGCACACCTACAACCTGCTGCAGGTGGGTGACAGCTTGCGGGCCTCCACCATCCGGAAGGTGCAGACCGAGTCGGCCACGGGCAGCGTGGGCAGCAACCGCATCCGCACCACCCTCACCCTCTGCGTGGAGACCATCGACTTTGACTCACAGGCCTGCCAGCTGCGGGTCAAGGGCACTAACATCCAAGAGAACGAGTATGTCAAGATGGGGGCCTACCACACCATCGAGCTGGAGCCCAACCGGCAGTTCACGCTGGCAAAGAAGCAGTGGGACAGCGTGGTGCTGGAGCGCATCGAGCAGGCCTGCGACCCAGCCTGGAGCGCCGATGTCGCAGCCGTGGTCATGCAGGAAGGGTTGGCTCATGTCTGCCTGGTCACGCCGAGCATGACGCTTACCCGTGCCAAGGTGGAGGTGAACATCCCCCGTAAACGGAAAGGGAACTGCAGTCAGCACGACCGGGCCCTGGAGAGGTTTTATGAGCAGGTGGTGCAAGCCATCCAGCGGCATATCAACTTTGAGGTGGTGAAGTGTGTACTGGTGGCTAGCCCGGGCTTCGTACGGGAGCAGTTTTGTGACTACATGTTCCAGCAGGCGATCAAGACGGACAACAAGCTTCTGCTGGAGAACAGATCCAAATTCCTGCAGGTAAGGAGATAAGGAGCTTCCAGAGTGGGTAAAAGGAGGTTTAAGAGCTGTCTGTGATAATAGAAGATAATTACAAGGGTGATGGGAAGGAATTAACTTATTAGAGAAAATACATTTTTTTGTCTGAGCATCATAAGGAAATTATTCTCATGTCTCCCAAACTATAAGGTAATTTTGCAAAATACAGGGATGGTCCTTTCCTAGGATACCTTAATGTGTAGCAGAGAAAGTATTAAATATTTCAAATTCCCTATAAGGGCATATTTTATCTTCAATCAAGAGTGAAGTGCAAGTTGGAAAATAGTTTAGCTGTAATGTTAATCTATGTACAGTCATAGCATATGGCATGCATAATTAATAACAGCTTTCTAAAGCTTTTTAAAGAAGAAAAAAACTGGATATGATAGAGGTTAGTTAATTGTGGTGTTAACAGCTAAAGGTTGTGCAGGCCCTAGCATTTTTTCCTTAGCCGTCTCATTGATTGAGTGGGTGGGTTTTTTTGCCAGATTTCACTGAAGTAGGCACACTCAGAGCCTAAAATAAGTTTTCCTTTTCTTAAGGATACTTGTATCATTTTTAAAACGATGCGTTTAATAGATCCAATTAATGATACAATTAATAGATAAAAGTAACCTATGCTTGCAAAAGGGCGGGGCAGGATGGGCGGGCGGTGGGGGGGGAGCAGACTGCGAAATGTGTCACAATACTTAATGGCCACAACCCATAGGAGACAAATTGATCCAATAAGCCTGCTTTTGCATTTGTAGCAAAGTGGTAATAATAAGTGTGAGAAGCTTTAATGTACTTCACAGCTTTGTAAGCATAGTAGCTATGCAGTTGTGCGAGACTTGATGCTTTTGCACTGTATGTGTGCAGTCTTAAGAGGTGTTCCTCTTCTTGAACGCTTTAAAAGAAGAGGCTTAAGTTTTATTTTTTTTTGTTTCAAGTGGCCCTATGTTTGAGTAAGAGAAACAGCTTTCCTGCACTTCTCAAACTACAGTTTAAGGGATTTGGTATATGTTGCAGGAGAGATCTTTTAAGAAAAGATTCATGTAGATTTCAAGAAAGACATAACTTCCTTGAATAGTTAACGAGATGAAGATTATGTATAGCGGAAGCTGTTTGTGGTTGGCTAATCAAGAAAATGGTCCTTTTTATTTAAAAAAAAACACAACCCAAATCTTTGACTTTTTTTACTGTAGGTCCACTCTTCCTCCGGACATAAATACGCATTGAAGGAAGCCCTCTGCGACCCAGCTGTAACTAGCCGTCTCTCTGACACTAAGGCAGCTGGTGAGGTCAAAGCCTTAGATGACTTCTATAAAATGCTGCAGCATGAGCCTGACCGTGCTTTTTATGGTCTAAAACATGTGGAGAAGGCCAATGAAGCCATGGCCATCGATACCTTGCTGATCAGTGATGAGCTTTTCCGACACCAGGATGTGGCTACACGTGCCCGATATGTTAAATTGGTAGATAGTGTACGGGAGAACATGGGCACAGTACGCATTTTCTCCAGCCTTCATGTGTCTGGAGAGCAGCTTGGCCAGCTGACAGGGGTGGCAGCCATCCTGCGCTTTCCTGTTGCTGAGCTCTCTGACCAGGAAGATGAATCTAGCTCTGAAGAGGATTGATAACAGTGACTTCATTTCACAGTTTCTTTTCCAAGTCATGTTGAAATGACATTAAAGGTCCTCCCTTCCTAAATACTGTGTGCAGATGTGCCATGACGTGTTTTTGGTAGTATTTCTCACAGTATGTAGCTCTGCTCAGCACACTAATGGATACCTGTTCTGTGGTAATGATTATTGGTATACTGTGCATTGGAGCTAACTGGTTTTGCAGGTTATACCGTGGACCTCCAGCAGTACAAGAAATTAATTTCACTTCTGAAGCTGCTCATTCTGCATTTAAAGCAGACTGGCAGCTTATTGTTTTGGAATGTGTATGAAAAAATAATAAACTAAAAGGGAGAAAACTATGTCAGACTGTCTAATTCTGTTTAAATGCTTGAAAACCATATTGTAAAACAAATGTAAACTTCTTCATGTAAGACCTACAAAAGCTGTGCTTCATCTTCTTAGGAACTCAACGTTCTTCGTAAAATGTGGCAAAGGAGTGGGATCAACATAATCTGTTAGGGGTTTTTTTGGCGTTATGAGTTTAAGCACTTAAATATTTCTGTTAAACACCTGAAGCAATCTTTCAGAAACTAGACCCTTTAAAATAACCATTTCCTCCCTAATATGGTAGTAGGTGCTAGATAAATTGTGAAGCTTAGTGCACCGATTTCACTTATCTTTCTGAATGCTGTTATCTTGGGATTGTCCTGAAGGCTAACAAGGTATACGTATCTTGTCATTAACTGTGTTCTGGTAAATTGGCATTGGGGTTATTTAGCACTCAGGTCAGAGAAGGTATATGAAAAGGCTTTCAAAATCAAGACCCTATTTTCCATGAGGAATCTTCTGACAACAAATAGTTTAAGACAGTTCATAATCTGGTATTTGTCTATTTGTGTACCTCTTTAAAAACATACATAAGCTGTGATACAGAAGGAAGGATTACAAATTTATAAATCAAACTTCAGTTTAAGATAATGACAGCTGTAAAAATCAAAATTAATTTTCCGATTATGTGATCTGCTCAAAGTATTGAGAGGCACTATAAAGTTTTTTTTCTTCACTGGACAATAAAGCAGTTTTTCTTTCTCAGCCTAAGATTTCATATTCTGACATATCTGCAAGGGGATTGTTCAATTTAAACAAATGTTTGATTGTGTAGGTTGTGTGTTCGAATAAGCATTCCTTTTTTAAATGTGGTTGGAGGGGGGCAACAGGAGAGACTTGCCAAAAATAATTTCATTTAAGAAAAATGTGGAGACAGACTGCTGAAATACAGAAAGGGACATAGCAATGGAAGATTAAAAATGAAAACACCAAAACTTTTAGGCTGGGTAGAATAATTTTAGAAAAAGCATTTTTAATGGTACTGCCATATGTTGGTGTGTGCCAGCTCTGTGAATTTGGTGTTATCTATTGCTAGCTGAAACGTCAGCCTAAACTCCTTGATAGAGAAGTACTTTGGGATTAAAAGCCATCTCCCCTTTTCCCATCATCCACACAGTCTAAGGAGCGAGTGAACAGAACTTACATTAGAGCTGTACTTTATTAATACTGATTCTTCTCTCACTGAAGACAAACGAGCCCATTAAGACAATTGTTTAGAGTCAGTTTACACAGATAAGCTATGTTACTTGAGCTTTACATTTTTATCTTCAATGGTGTTGAGTGCCAGAAGTTGTAGAATGTTCGGGTAGGTTTCCTTCAGCAGTCAGGACTGGTTAAATTAAAATTTCTCTTTTTTTCTTTTATAAATCTGCCTAAGTTGATTATACACTTTGCCAGCGAGAAAGCACTCTGATCCCTGCTGTATATGGACTTAAATATAGAGATTATACGAAACAGGTAGAAGAATCTGACCTTCAAAAAGTGTAACATATATGCAGCAAATTATAGCTTTAAACAGGTACATGATGTCTAAAAGCTGTTAATTTCTTTAAGATAAGCTGGTATTTCTGTTCTTATAAGTAATGCCAATTTGTTAAAATTGTACACAAATGAAACTTAGATTCAAAATTGTAATATACCAGGAAATTCTTAGTTTCATTCTCAGCAAACTGAGAGACAAATCAAACTGTTTCTTGATTGTGGAATGGTTTGCTATTTTATTAAACCAAATTGATTCTAGTTGTTCAATTTTAAACAAGAAATTAAGAGTTTTTGATGTATACTATGAGAAGATTACAATAGCCGTTCTGCAAGTCTTAAGTTTTGTGCTTGTGGTGGTATATGACCAAGGAAAACAAGCAGCTATTTTGCTGCTTATTTGGTTTTTTTAAGGTATAACAGCAAACATCTGATAAGAAAACATGTTCATAGTGATTCTTTGAATTATTTACACTTAGAACTAAAATTCTGCACTGACTTTACAATTTCTGTTTCTTTTTTTAGCTATTTCTATCATGGCATTAAGTCTCTGAAAGAAATACACATCTAGTTGCCCAAAGTATGGAAGGGTGGGATTTTTTTTTTTGGTAAGCATTTTTGTAGTAAAATAAATATACAATCACTATGTAGACAAATACATCCTGTTTCAGGAAACAGCTTAAGGGCTTGGTATTGAAAGTAGGCTGTGTTCAGTAGTTGCAGATGCTTGACCTGGCAAAGTTCCAGGGTTGCTAGTATCTTTTACATTTAAAGGAATTTTGAATAGTTGAAAAGTCCAGATTGACAAAGATGCTTGTCTAACACAAACTTTAATGTCTGTGTGTAGATAACATGCATCTTCCGCGTAAGTGTTATCTGCAGATCAAATGAGTTAAGTGCTAGAGCCATGGGAAAATACTTTTTGTGTCTTCTCTTTGGAACTAAACATACAGGAACTAAAACCAGTCCGCAATATGAAAATTGTTCTCTTGCACCATAAAATATTCAAGTAATTTTGAACAGCATCTCAGGTTCTGATTATGTTCTAACAATTCTGTGAATTAGTAGCATGGTTTATCTTCCAATTTTTCAGTTTTCAAAATAGACAAATACACATTGTAGGCCTTCTTAATGTTTATTAAATTTGGTAGGAAGAAAGCTTTAAAAAGTATCATGAAATCAGCTTGATCCGGAACCCTGCTGTGCTCTTAGCTTCAAAGATTCAAATAAATTCATTACTTTAGTTCAGAAAGCCTCTCTTGCAAACTTACAGTTTGGAACAGGTCCCAGTTTGTTAGTTTTGTCACCTTTGGCATTTGAATCCAGTTGTTATTATTTTGTGATTGTTTACCAAATAAAGTTTGATGCAAAACATGAGGTCACCACCAGCAAGAGATCGAAATAATCCTACTAGCTATAAAGCAAAATAAAAGATAAAACTTTTAGTAGAACTGTAAAGCATTTAACAGTATTTGACCTATGGAATTCCTCATCGCCCTCCCTTCCTGTCTTCACCCTTGAACACTATATGAGTAAAATGCTGGTAATAAATGATCTTTCGACCACTCCCTGACCACCAGTGTGATAAGAGCCCATAACTCTTCAGCTTAATTTGTAACACAACTAGCGTTGTTAACATAACATGTTAACATAAATAGCGTGATGTTTTTAAAGCCATGTAAATGTATGAAGTAATTTCATTTGCTACTGTTTTCTCAAAGGTTAAGTAGCCCTGAATATTAAAACTATATTACTTACACTTTGAAAATTTCTTAGTTTAACTTCTGATCTGCTGACCATGGTTTGCCTTTTTCTGTGAAGGTATGTTATAGCTGCCTTCTCAGTGGACTTGCTTTACAGCTTGAGCCTCTCTTCCTCTTTCTGGAAGCTGCAATATCCATCCAGAAAATACACTCAGTTTCATAAAGGCAAAGTGGGGATAAAAGGTGTATCACGTGCATGCGATCTTTTTTAGTCACCCAGTCCTTTCACTTTTATCTCAGATTTTCATATCTCTATTTTTAAAGAAGACAAGCGTGTTTCATAAGGGAGTAGATGTCTAGTTTTGCATGAAAACGACATGCTCTCGTAATGTTTGTGGTGTTGATTTATCTGAAGTCACATTTGTGCAGTGTGTGGCCTATTTCTTTTACAAAAGAGCTAAGAAAGCAATTTTAAAAACGTGAAACTGCAATTAGGAGGTCTGCAATTCAGAATCCTTGTTTATAACCCAAAATTGGAATTCCTGCAAGACACTTAATAACAAAAAAAAATGAAGGAATGACTTCAGAAAACTACTTGTCTTTGTACATTTTAGATACGGCACAACTTCAGACTTGAATTTGCTTTTATCAGTTCCCCTTTTTTTTTTAAGATAAAGTTAAAATGTTTATTTTGGAATGAAGTTCTTAAAACATAGAGCTAGGTGCAGCTGAGGTGGTTCAAGTTGATGACTATTAAACAAAAAAGAATTTTGTTCAAGCTGTGCTAATGTGGGGAATGATACAGGCTTGGGACACGTTCCCTTCTCAGTTCTTGTTAAGTACACACCTGCAACTTGTTACAAAGTCAATGATAAAAGTTTTGGTGCTGTTAGGATTTCTCAGTTTTGGTTTGATTTAGCCCAGGGTGGGAGCAGAAGAGCAACATGGCATTGCAGTAGATTATTTTGCAGTATCCATATTTCTTCTATAACAGACACAAGTTGCTTTTAGAGACTGTTGTATTCAGATTTCGCATGTGAAAATAGTATTTTGCAAACTCATTATTCTCCTAATTTAGAGTTAAGAAAATGCCTAAGCATTTGAGTCTTCTGATTATTGTTACAGTTCTCAATTCAGGCTCTGACATGGATCAAGCCTGTGCTTTTTCAGCAGTGGAAAGAGTAAACATAGGCTAGGCTGTGGAACTGCTTCTGTGACAGTTGCCCAAAGAATTGCTTAATAAGCGCAATGTTTAGTCCTGCCACATTTTTTATGCTTGACTCAAGTAAGGCATTGACTTCTATTTGAGGATAACTGCATGATACAGAATGTAAAGGAAAGAAATCTCTCTCGTCTAACAACCAAACTGTAGTGCATATTCTCTGTAAACTTCTGAACTTGACTGTTATAGAAATGTCGTATAGCTTTTCTGTGAAAAAATTGTTTCCTAAGGTGTCTTAGCCTAAAACAGAGTGTGAGGAAAAAGTCTCTGAAATCATACTTGTTTATTCTGTTGTCTGAAAGTAATTCTTCCTCTTGTCCCACTTGAGGGCTGTACAAGAAACAGAGGGGGCCGATAGCAGAGCAGTACTTGCTTCCAAATCAGTGTCTTCTGGGAAATGCAACACGAAGCAGCAGCTTTCAAGCCCTGCCAGCTCTTGTCAGATTTTGCTATATCGATATCTAATTTATTGCCCTCTTTTTGGGAAATGCTATCTTCACAGCTAATGTAATTACTGTCATGCTACTCTAATAATTACTTAGAAGTCAAATTAGAGCTGATCATGAATGCTGTGACAAAATAGCGGTTCCATTAGAGAATGTTAATTAGTTGAAGCCAGTCCTCCTTTTTAGGAATGTACATACCAGACTTGGTGGGAAGTTTTTTCTCTAGTCTGAAATGGAATTTCTAATCAAAGCCAAGCCTAGAATAGCGAAGAAAGAGACTCGGGGTTTAAAGAGTCATATGGGACAGAAGATACGAAGCTTATGACCCTTTTCTCTTTCATTGTTAACACTAGGCTAAAGATGCTCCCTTTTCTGTCAGTGTCTTTAGTGAGTATAGTTCCACATTGTATAACCAAGTAAATATTTTTATATTTTGGCCGAGATAGCTAAATGACAACTGACTCAGGTATGATGTCTCTTGGGATGTGGGAGACAATTTTCAGATTTCTGATCTGAATGAGACAGGAAAGTGATTGAACAGTGGGACTGTTCCTACCTAACACACTCCAGCGGTAGTCTCCATGTTTCAGAAAGAAGCCCTGAGTAGGCTTCCGTGTTTCAAAAAGATTTTGGACCTGGTGGTAGCCAAGCAAATCTGCTTTTGAAGACAGGCAGATTATTTCCTGCCTTAATACAGCCTAATTTCGGCCTTAATACAAATCCTTAGACCTTTACTTCACTTAGTACAAAAGTTTTCAGCTGACTTTTTACTGAAAGGACTTCAGAACAAAATGTATGTAAAGATATGTCTGTGTGTGTTTAAAGATGCAGTACCCTCAAAGAATGTGGTATCTTCATATAAAAATAAAGGTCACTTTATTCTTAGCTTGTAGTTGCTTTGGTAGCTGAAGGAAGAATGACTAGGGGCACAGGCTAGGTAGTTATCTTCAGGCCTTAGATTTGTTTATGGTAGGAGGAGCTTTGTAGCAAGTGCTACATTTAGGATGTTGAATGCTCATTGAGGTCTCCTTCAGCTGTTTCTGAAGCTCTGAAAGCTGGAGCAGGTGTTGCTGAAGAGAGTTTGCCTTTTCTTTGACCTGCAGTGTTCAGCCTGGTGACTTAACATGTTTAATACTGGTGTAGATGTTTTAGTTTAGGTGTGAGACAAATAATTGCATTTGTTTATCTTACCCAAATAGTTGCCAAAAGACCACTTCCACTCCTTTTGGAGAACTGTTTTATCCCATGTGATTTATTCCTCTCCCGAGTGGAAACTGCTGTTCTGCGATAGGGTGGCTAAAAGAAGCTGAAATGGCCTTTTTTCAGATACGGTGCTGGGAGAACATCAGATGTCTGCAAGGACAGCAGTGCCTCCTGGTGCAGCAGCTGCCCTCGCTGCAAGGCTGTACCTGGGAGCTGCTGGGACAACAGTGGTGAGGGGCAGAAATGGAGCAGCTGCCTCATGAAGGAGCTCTTCCAAGTTCCAGAGCCGTGAGGAAAGATGAAAAGCTTTGGTTCAATGGAAAACGTGAGATGGTCTGTTGGGTGTGGGGCTTCTTCAACAAGGAGAGCTGCAGTGGATGTTTGAAATATCTGTACTCAGTTCTGACAGCTCGTCCTCAGCTTGAGGGTAAGATGCTGTCTGATGTGATTAAATTTGTGTCCGAGGTACAAGAACCTTGAGCCTAAGGCCGAGACTAAAATTGATAAAATTGAGGACCTTGCTAATCCTGTCACTGTGGAGTAACTAATTTCTGACAAGCCTGCTACACAAATGTCACCCCTGGAGTCATTGCTGTATCTAAGGCTTGTGAAAGGTGGTCTTTGTTTTCCTTTCATACCTGTCTGAAAGCTGCCTTCTTTTTCAAAAGTAGTATGTAGTGCTTTGTGAAACAAACACCCCAATGTGTTGCATTGGGACTCAGTGTGATAAACAAAGGAAAAATTTCTAGTCAGACATTAAAAAACACAGACAACAAACAACAACAGCAGCTGATTGAAATAAACCTTCCACAGTTTTTGAGGGGGTGCGTAGTGAAACACTAAGGGAAAGACAAAAAAAATAATGTTAAAAGGTTTGTTGTTTTTTTTTAACAGTGTTTCTGGTTGTTTCTACTAAAGATTTGTTTTTTAAGATACTAGTAAGTCTAGTCATACCAACCCAAGTTTTTAGACTTCTTTTTTTAGAAGCCTCAGAAATCAGTTATTAAAACTCTATTAATACACAGTTAAGCATTGTGATCTTGGTAAACAACAGATTTATGATTGCTTAAGCAATTGCAAACTGTCTGCATATGTTTTATCCAAGTCTACTTTCACGATCCTGTATATTTTTGTTATCAGAACAAAAATCCTACCAAGTGTTCATAAAGAAAAAACTTAATGTGGACAATTAATGCTGATAATTGTGAGTCTCACCTTTCCTAATTTTGAAGGCTTGTCTTTCTAGCCTAAATAGATTATATAAATTTGTAATAGTCGTCTTTTTTTCCAGGGGAGAGTGTTGACATTATCACTGAAAAATGTTTAGAGCTTTGAGCAGTAGCCCAAATGCTTGAAATGGAAGTTTTCGCTTTTACTTCTAGAACACTTTTAAAACTACTTTGTTCCCTAGCTTGAGAACTTTTATTTTGACATAAGAACTGGCAAGAAATAAATGTATGTTGGAGAGCAGAAAGTTCCTACTACTGGAAAAATGAGAAGTTGGAACAGCCTTCCAGTCAGAAAAATCAGAGCAAAAGGTCGCTTTTCTATGGAGTTTGTTTACCCTGAAAAATATGAGGTAGTTGCCAGCAATAGATAGGAATCAATTCAGCAATCCTGTACCCTGTGCTCTGAAGAGAAGCAGAGCGCTTGCTGCTGTTATTTTAGCAGAGCGTTGTGTTGCCCCATGTGTGTCAGTCCAACTCTTAGGGCGTATGTTCCCACCCCATCTCAGCAGAGGCTCCAGATTGCACCACAATACTGACCTCGTGTCAGACAGGGATTAGCTGTTTGAGCTGGCTGTGCAAAGATGCTTAGATTAGGTACCTGATACGGGTTTAATGAGTGCTTTGCTTTAGATCTCTGCCAGTTTGATGTCCTCCAGGAGCTTTAAAGACCTATTAAAAAATAATTTTTGAGCGTTTTATTTGTAAATAGGCATCAGGCTCAAGTCATTGATCATTAAAAGTGATTCCTTTAGAAAGCATGTTTTCCTCAATGATTTTGAAGAGAGCTGCAGTGAGTTGGTCCTCTGCCTGTATCGGCACAGTTTAGAAAAGTCTGCTTCAGACAAAGGCAACTGTGGTATCCAAAGATCCATGGACTAAAGAAGAATAAAAACAGAGCGCAGCGCCAGCACTGCTGTGCTGCCTCATGGCTGGGCTGGAAGGAAAAGCTGGAAGTGACCCTTTGCCACTCTCTGCTGCTGAAACTGTAGTTGAGGTGCTACTTGCATAAAGCTCATATTAAATCTATGATACGGTTGCACATATTTGCAAAAGGAGTATTGTGGGACGTAAGGTGGTGGCACAAGTTTCTTTTGTGCCATTTGATGAGGTCCTTTTTTAACACTCACAGCTCCCATTGACTTTAGAAGTATGAGTCACTCTTAAATAATACCAAAATTGACTTTAGCTTTGCAAACTTCAGTTTAGACTGGACAAGTGGCATCTACTCAAGAAGATAAAATTTCCTCACTGTTAAGCTTCCACAGTACTTTCCCGAAGTTGATGCAGATGTTTGAAAGAAAGAGTAACAGGTTCTTTATGGAACTCCTGATAACACCAGGATACTTTCTGAGCAGGACTGGGGTGGACAGATATCTTAAAATCATGGGTGTATTTCATGTGCTGTGGGTGGGAAATGCAAGTTATTAGTGCCAGTAATTCATGTAGATAGCTCTATCTTAAACTGCATCTAAAAAACAGGATGTTTTTGTACCTCCAGAGTCCAGCTTTAATTTTGGGGAGGGAAACAAACCTTCCTCTTATAATCTCTTCATGGCTAGTTGCAAATTTCCCTGAATTGTTTATTGACCAGTGAAAAAGAACATTTGCAGTAAAAAGACCTAGGATTAGTTCCGTAGTGCTCTCAACTGGTTTACCAGTAAAATCCCCACACCAACAGTACAGCAAAAGAGCTGCTAATGCTCTTACTGGTGCTTGGGTGTCTTAGTCTTTTAAAATGAGTAGATATAGTTGATGATGCATATTGTTATGCTAAAGGTTTCGGTACAATATGTTGCTGTTCAATATTGATGATTCATGGTGGTATACTGGCTTGTGGAGAATTGATTAACTTTTTAATTGAAAAAAAAAAAGTATCTTGACTATAAAAATATACCACATAAAAGAAGAATATTAAATCCCCATAAACTGTTAATGCAATTTTTAAAATTACTTTATTTCCCATACTGACTGCACTGTGAAATGACAATGGTAGAGGCACCAATCTTGATCATATTCCACTTCAAACATGTCACACACCATTCTTTCAGGGAATAAGTTTCTAACATACACTGGGGGGGGATGGTCTTTTGTTCTTATCTGAGCAATACTGGCGTGGCATTTTTGGCTTTGTCAGTTTCTCCGATGATCAGGTGAACACTGTATGCCACCTCCTGACTGACTGGTATGTGAATCCATTGACAGAAAGACTGGAGATTAGCTACTAAGGTACAAAACAGTGAGGCTGTGAAAGTCCCTGTGATTGTTTTAAACCATGAGATGAGTAAAGCTGCTTGAGTAAAGTAAATAAATAAGTGTAGCAGCACTCTGAATTGCCTAGTGCAATAACAGTTGTTGTTCTTGCGGGGATTTTTAGTCCAAATGAGCAAACCTGTGTATTGATGATTTTCAGGTTTCCTTAATGTGCAGTCCCACATTCTTGTCTGCTTGGATTTCTCAGTTAAAAATGTAAAACGTTATGTTATCAATGAGCCATATTCTTTAAACTGTCCAGTGCAAGAAAAGATTCCTTATCACTGTTAACAATTCATAGATAGAGACGGGTGAGGAAACATACAGGCTGAGGATTATCTTCTCTTTTAGCAGTGAGAAGTCATAAATTTCAAACCAGAAAAGCTCTGCGTGTCTTGGTAGAGAGCTGATACCGTGATTACCCATGCCAGTG
The DNA here is from genome assembly GCF_028500815.1 of Rissa tridactyla. Taxonomy (NCBI): domain Eukaryota; kingdom Metazoa; phylum Chordata; class Aves; order Charadriiformes; family Laridae; genus Rissa; species Rissa tridactyla. The sequence goes on along the minus strand of NC_071497.1, from coordinate 68,819,501 downwards.
CGTGCTTGAGACACGCTCAGGATTTTTCTAGTGAGCAGGTCAGAGCTGATCTGTGCAAAGAGGCAGCGCCTGCTACCCGTGCTCCTGCAGGACAGAGCCGGCATTCCCGGCGGCATTTCGCTGCTGTGCAGCTGGGGATGAAGAGGCACTTCCATCTGACCTCATGGTGTGACAGCCCTAGCATCTGGGGACCATTCATGGTGGAATTCAAGCATTTCAGCAAATATGTGACTTATTTTCCTTTACTGCCTGTAGGCAATCTCTTATCAGCTATATTCTCACTGTAGTCATTTTTCTGGTTGCTGATAGGAGAAAAAGTTTAAAAAAACATCTTAAATGATATTATTAACAATACAATTGATTTATTGCAAAGAATTAACATGTGTATAGAAAAGAGGAATTGTCTGGATGATGGTGTTTTTTTCAGTCTAAGCTCAATATCAAGCATTTTTAAACCTTTCAAAATTTGCTTTTAGCAACAGTACGTTTCATCCCTTACTCTTCAGTTCTGCCGTGAGAAAACTGCAAGTATGATTATTTAAATACACAAAAAATCATTTAAACTTTACTAGGATACTTCCATTTGTAATACTCTTTTCTACTTGGACAGTTGTATCTTCTCCCTGTGTCATTTAAATGGAGTTCAGTTTTGTAAAAATCCTTTTGATTTACACTTTGCTGGAATCTGTTTGTTTTATATAACAACTTTGTCTGAAAAATAATATAAGTCTTTGTGCTACGAAGCGGTTGAAAGTTTAAGAGTTTCAAGTCCCTGTTGGTTGAAGTATGGGAGTACATATTGTGAACCGGGAAACGTGGAATTCCTTTTTACATAGCCATGACATAAGAAGCTGAAGCAACATAGTGTTTCCCCTCATACTGTACTAGAAGATGGCTCAGATAAAGAAAATAAATATTCTGTTGTGTTCCATTGAAAATTCTTATGGATGCTGTATTAGCAGAAATAATAGTAAAGGTGTTCTGTGTGCAACTTGACTGTTGTCTCTATGACAACTTGACTAGTCTGCAAGTTAATTTTTTTTTTTTCTTTTAAATATACATGTCTGAGATTTAATTCTGAAGTGTATCGATCCCCACTTGGCTCTGGAATTTTTTGCTTGGTCAAGTTCTCTGCATGCTCCCGGGGTTGTTTTTTTTCTCCCAAATCACTACATATCAGAGAAGTATGGGACCAAAGGAAAAGGTAGGTATTTGTAGGCTTCCATCTTGTCTTCCCACTCCACTTTTTACAGTTTCTTGGTCCGCAGCTGAATTCGTGTTAATGTGTTTTATAGACATAAAATATGAGCTATTGGCTTTTAGCATGCATATTGACTGCATATGTTTTTGCTGTACTCTATGAAAACTGGCTTGTGGTGCTCTGGCTAGCTGGGTGTGAGACGGTCATATCAGGATATTTGCCCTTCCTTTTGGAGGATTTCTTCTCTTCCTGAAGCCTTGAGTGATTCAGTTGAGAGCAAGCCAATGATTATGTTCAGCATAAGGCAGTGAAAGACAGGAGTTTGTAGCCATTGTGAAATAAAGAAATGGAAATAGTTGCTGCTTCTCAGAAAGCCTTTATTGCCACCAAAGCATTTCCACTCTGATTTTAGCCTTAAGACTGCTGACCTTTGAGAAAAATTACCCAACAATCCCTGAAAATAACTGGAGGGAAAAACTAATGAATAATGATACCAAGTCAGGAAGGCAAGAAAAATAACAATTGTCCTTCATCCTGGTAGGGAGATAGTAACACGACTTTCCAGCTAGGCATTGATTTTGCATCGGTTCCTGGAGTATCTGTTTCCCAGTGAACATTTCCCAGAATGTTCACAAAGAATTTCTGTCCTGAGGCGTTTTTTAGATGAGCGTTTTTGAGTCTGATGAGGTAGATTGATGAAGTCTAGATTGATCAGATAGACTGATTTATTTATTTTTGTGTGTGTGTGTATGTGTGCTGTGGTTCATGTAGTCTTAAAAGAAAATAGACTTTTTATGTGTAAATAACAGCATAGTAGCAATACAGCCACCCTCAGAAGTGCCTTAATTTGTCTGTGGTGTTTTGCAGTTTTCTCCGATTTTTTGACAGAGTATTTTTATTTTAATTTTCAAAGGTATCTTGCTAGCTGGCAGGGCAAAACAAGTACACACCATGGATTCAAAAGAAACTTAAAAATATGTAGACATTTGAAATTCACATTTGAACACTGACAGGTAGTAATTTACTCCAGCTCAGAGGACTGGCCAGTGTGATGAGTATTCAGTGCTTTCTTTTTCCTTAATCCTATATTAGTATATTGAGATTATGAAAGACGTAGGCCATGTTGCATAATGACAAAAGTCACCAGTCTCCATCTGCTCAAAATAAACCTACTTTGGGTGGAGAATAGGCCTGACACTGTTGAACACGTATCACACTAACATTTCTGCCTCAAAATTTCTGATCTATTTGTACAAGCTTTCACATGTTTTTATGATGAGCTTCAAAACTGATACTGTAAAACAGGATTGAAATATACATTTAAGTTAAGTGATTATTAACCATAATAGAATGGTGCTATGGGAGGATAGTCATACCGTTTTTTTAAGCAGGTAGTGATGGGCTGTGACAAGTTGACCTCTTTAACCAGTTGTGCTACCTATTGCACAGTCCAGCTACATTTTTGGATTGAATCATAGGCATAATGTGGAAGGAACTATTGCTTGAAGAGAGGTGATTTATCTGATTTCATATGCTAGAAAAGGAATGGGAGTGACTTGCTTAAGAATGAAAAAAATTAGGGTTTGCTTCCTCGCATTTGCAAGTGTTGGAGAATTTAATTTCTTAGGAAATCTGAAAAGAATACTTAGAAATATTTAGGAATTGTTTCACATGATAAGAATAATAAGGCTTTGGATACTCAGCATCATACTTGTTTAAAAGAAACAGAAAGATTCTCAGTGAATCTACTTCACCTTTGATTTAGCTTGAGAGCAACAAAATTAATTGGAAATACGTAAAGACGTATGTCTGTTAGTGTGGGAAAAGCAGTCCAATTAACAATGTGAAGTCAAATGAAAAACCATTATGGAAAAAGTGACTTTGGGGCTTGCTAAGGATTTTAATGTGTGTTTCCCACATCAATAGCTGAACCTGGCTTAGCATGCTGTTTTCGACAAGGCTACACAGCAGAAAGCTTACCGCAGCAGGACATCAGCCTGGAAAACTGGGATTCAACATAAATGAGCAAGTAGAAAGCTTGTAGAAAACCAGATGAAACATCATAGTTGAATCTTCCTATCAAGCTAGAGGAACTTTGTGCTGAGGGAAACCTACAGGTCTATGTGCAGTTTTGGAGAGTATTGTGAAGAGCACGTTTTTCTTTAAGTTGAAGAGTTCTTATTCATTCATTTTTTGCATTAAATTAATCTCTTGCTCCTTTTTAAGCTTCTGGGGTTTATTCCAGAAAATAACATACACGTTCATTTTAATGGTGCTTTCTGTGTGAAATCTGAATTAATTATAGATGACTATAAATATCTTCTATCTCAAAAAAAAAGGTCAAGAGATGAAGGGTCCTGGGGACTTACAGATAAAGCTAGATGGTAGGAAACAAAAGTTATAGAGGGATGTTCAGGAGGAAACGGTCTTTGACAGCAGAAAAGAGTGGGCGTAGAGGGGAACACAAAGATTGTAGGGACTTGAATGGAATTAAGAGTTGATGGAGGAACTACATCCAAAATATGGACTGGACATCACTGGAGACAAGCCAAAATATTTTCTAGGAGTTGTTTCACTTCCATCAAGCTGTTAGATTTGCTAAGCCTCTGAACATCTCTACAAGTCTAGTAGCTGACCTCACAGTTTTCTGTATGTGACTGCATATTCCCAAGGCATATTCCCTTCTGTGAGAAACTGCAAAATGCTAAGAATTGTGCCAACGAGAGGACTACTTACCAAACTTTGAACAAAATAGTTTTATTCTGATGACTGTCAGATGAGTGGGGTACATATTCTTGGTCACTGCTATTGTATTTCCAAAAGTTTTGCCTATTGCATTGTCTTAGTCATTTGGGACCACATTACAAAGCGTTGATTCAGTATATTTTCGGGCTTGACACCGCATTAGAAAGCTATTTTCCAGTACAAATTATTCAGTACAAAACCAGCAAAGGAAGCCTTATTTAATGGGTTGTAAAAAGCATTTAATTGGTTTTGAAAAGCATGTGGCTACTGAATCTGGAACCACTTTCAAATATATATTTCTTTGTCTTTTGGGGATATTTATCTACTTTTAATAATAAGTCTCTTTTTAAATTATTTGGTCTCATTCCAGAAAGTCAGTCTTTTACTCTTCAAAGGTTAAAGATTAAAGAAAAAATGCTGGAGGCAAAATTATACAAATGCTCTTTTGTAGCCCCGAAAAATGAAAGGCTTGATTTAAGCAGTACTGAAAAAGTTTCAGAAGTTGAAACTTTTTTTTTTTTTAATATACAGCTTTATTTGAAATGCGCTGAAATTTAGCCAGCCAGAACTGAATGCAGCAGGAACTCCTACTGCAGCCTCCTTGGCCTTCCGCAATAAGGCCAGAGCACTGCAGCCCCCGAGCTCACAGATGGCAATTGTACCACGCTGTTGTATTTTCTTCCACTTGGCACGTCTGTGACTAAATCTCTTTTCCATAAGACAAGACTGAATAATACTGCAGTGACATTATCGCAAATGAAGTAAAAAAATAAAATGTGAAGATTGTCCAATTTGCTGGACCAGCAAAAATCCACTTTCACGTGTTTGAGCCATGATTTCACAAAGTAGCATCATCATAGGTATGTCTTTGCAAGCATATGCATGTTTAATGTTCTCTTGCTACCAGCAAGATGCAGTCCAGCCCTGAACCCAAATCCATGGCGTTGTGTTGATGCAGCTAGCAGATCCAGCTTTCAGGAGGTTTTATTTGCTGAGGCTCAGTGCTGCACTTACTGAAGGACGCAGCCAATTCTCTGCTGCTGGCTTGATTCCAGCTAGCTGAGAGCAGCAGCACAGGCTTGCACACGCCAACATGCAGTGGTATCAGTTTCCTTCAAGTGAAAGAGTTTTCTAATTGCAGAGGATGATACTATTTGCCGCCGCTTTGCAAATAAGCTTTTGCGGGAGGCCAAGCCAACGCTCCTAATCCTTCTCCCCTTACTAAGTAGCTGTCACCAGCATCCCAACTGCTTCCTTTTATGCTATTTGCTTCATATGTGTTCTAAGATCCCAATGGAAACAGGTAGCTTTTTGCAATATCAGCATAAAATGCACTTAAAGGCAATCAGTTATTGCCTTATAAACTAGGATATTCTTCTTAATATCACTTAGCTTTCAGTACATTTTGATCAGATGCACTCTTCTGTGTTGCTGTATTGCACTCCTATGTTGTTTGCAGGTCTCTAAAATATCCTTACTACATCATTGGTTGTAATATGTGCTGTACAAGACACTAAAGCAATTTTTTTTTTTTATGCAAGAGGTCCAAGAATATTAGAACTGCATAAAACATTTTAAATTTATTTTAATCTTCAGCTTAAATTTCTCTGTCCTCTTTTATTTTCCAGGATGGAAGGTGTCTGTTTTTTTTTTCTGCTAATACCTTTTTTTTGAGTTTCCCAATATTTTCTGACTGTGCATACTTTTGCAAGACATTTCTAGTTGGTTTCTGTCCTCCTTGATTGCACGTAGACCTGCTTTGTTTCAGTCTCTTCTTGCAAAACACAGAGGAATTGATAAGGACACCTGAAATGCTACAGCAGTAAGTGTGAAATGGAATAAAAGTTAACACTTTGACCACATGCTGGTGGGGAGGAGTAGTGTGTGGCCAACGTGTAATTCCTGTTCAATGCTAAGTGCAAATTTGTTTGTTCCCATTTTGTAGAGGATGTAATTGTTATTTGCTACAAAGCATACACAGATAAAATATCCTAACTGAACGTCATTCATTGTGGATGATTTTTGGTAATCTGTTTTTCATCAGTAAAGAGACAGGTATTAGGCTTTATTCTACAGCTTGGGTTATGTTTATATCCATCTGTTCTAGGAAAACAAGGGTGCCTATTCTGCAGTTCTCTGTTTGCAAAGATTAGAGTGGCCAGGCAATAAGCACGTAGACAAGTGCCAGATAAATCTAGTTTTCCACGGTTTAGAGTCAGAATAACCAGGCAGACAGCACAAACGTTTGGTTAAAAGATCTCATTAAATGAAACAGAAAAAAATTCATTAGTGGCTACTGGACAAGTATGAGCTACTACCCCAGGTTTGTAATAGAAATAATATTTGTGTTGTTGTCTTGGTGACTGAGTGTTAACCTTTCACGTATAGGTACAAACTGTGCTCAACAAAGAATGCCGCATGCATCAGCTAGCGTTCTCTCCTCAGTTTAAGCTGGCAGCTAGCGGGATGCTGTCACAGGTTTTCTACAGTGCCTCCTTTCTTGTATACCATCAAGTTAAAAGCTGGAACTTCAGTTTTATCCTTTGATAAACATTTATATTCTGCATTTCTGATCAGTGCTTTGATCGGTATTTTTAGTCGTTCTGTTAACACAGCATGAAATAATTCAAAATCTTAATTTAATTTACGTACATTGTGATTAAGTATACAGTCCAATACGATGTACCTTACCAAAAAGAAATGTTTTTTTTCTCCTTAATCCTCATAACTCTCAAAAGAATCCTCCCTAACTTCCCTGTAGCTCTTCTTTTTCCACTGCTTCTGCCAATAGTCTTTTTAATTTATATACACAAGTTTGCTAGAAACAGATGAGAATTTGTGCATCTTAGACCGAAATTGGAAGTTTGGAAGAGTGCAAGCTAGATATTGTTACAAATATAAAGTATCATTTTTACAGTCACAATCGGTGATATTTTTAAATGTTCTGAATCATCAGCTCATGTACAATGTTCCATATACTGAAAAATGAAACAAAATGTGAAAGCCAGGTTGCCATAAATCAGTAGATTATTGTTAGTTAACAGTGTAATGTGGGTCACTGTAAACTCCACTTTGCATTTACCATCTGAAGATATGAACATATCTTTGACTAGTAAGATTCCTTTTTTACAGAACCTGTGGAAAATGTAATAAGATACCCTTAAATCTATTAATTTTTTATTAGTTAATTTTACAGTGCTTATCATGACCCCTCCTTTTATTCAAAAACATTATGTTGATGACGTTTCATAGCACACGGAAGCCACAGAAGGTCATGTAATACATTTGCATAGTAAAATATGCCACATGGTTTGTGTATGAAGTCAAACTTCAAAGCAACTGATTTCTGGCTAAGATAGAACAGGAAGATGAGAGGGGAAAAGGATGGCCATATTGGATCAAATCAAGACCGTGTTTTGTCCAGTATCGTGTCTGCAGGAGTACATGTAAGCCAATAGCTAGAGACAAAAAAATAACTGAGCAAGCATACATAATATTCCTCTTCCAATTTCCAAGTATTTCCAGCTGAGGGGATTTCCTGAACCAGATGTGCGTTCGGTATGGTTTGTAACCTGCAGTGGTTTTGTCTTCCATTGACTTATTCAGTTACCCATTGAATACATAACATTTAGTATCAAAAACATCCTGTGTCAACAAGGTCTACAGGTCTATTCCCTGCTGTGTGGAGTCAGCTTCTTTTTACTTCTGACCAGTATGACCTATCTAGCTTCTTTTGATTCCTCTAGGTTTATTTTTTTTTTAGAAGAACACTTATTGCTGGTTTTAATTTGACCTCGCTCAGAAGCACAAGGATTTGGGGGGTTAGTAGCAAATAGCTGGCATTTTTTGTCTTCTAGTTTGTTTGTGTTAGCATTTCACATTTTCAAATTTTTTGTTACTGCTACGACGATTAGAAGTGTATTCTTTAAAATGATGAGATTTGAGTGTATCGCATAATAGATTCAGGAAACTTCAGGACCACTTAGTATAGTGAATGCACAGTAAAAATCACAGTAGTTGTCAATACTGCATCATTGTGAAGAAATTCCTTGTCTGTCAGCAAATGATGGAATGATGATGGAAGGTATCACAATGGAGCATACAAAGCACAGAGTGTATGTGCAACCTTCAGTAGCTTTAGGAGAAAGTAAACTGGAAGAGATGAGCTGGAATCTGTGACCTTTAATATTTCATATCATAATATGTTTTAAATATCATCATAAGGTGAAAAAAACGTGCCTCTGAAGACCTCTAGAATGATGTTCTGTCCATCTTACTCAGAGGCTAAAGTAAACAGACTTCTGGAGATCTTTAAAAGGAAAGTTGACATGGAAATATTTTGCATCTACCTTTCTTCTTCAACTAAATAATGAACTTAGACACCTACTTTAGCAGGTGATTTCATTAGAACTGTTTCATTGTCTAGCAGGTAGGTTGGGAGTCTAAATGATGTGGTCTGAATCCCACACATGGTGTCAAAAATAATAGTAGCAATTATTTTTACTCTGAAATTTAACAGGAGAAGATTTGAACCGGTGATAACTTGACCAAATTTTTAAAAATCAAATTTGTTCATTTTAATTATGCTTTGATGACAGACAGTAGGGAGGGAAAACACCTATTGCACATGAACAAGCATGGCAGAATTTCTTTAAACATAAAGATTTAAGGAAGACAAAAGACACATGGATTACTTTTCCGGCAAATTATTTCCTGTCAGACCATCAGCCATGAGTTTTTTCTTATTGCTTGCAATAAATCTTTTGTGAAGAACAAAAGCAAATTCTGTTTTAGTAAGTTCACTTCTTTATATTTCCTGACTCTGACTGAAGGAAGAAGAACTAAAATAACACAAACGAAACTGTTCCTCTTTTGCTGTCCAGTGAGACTGGAAATGCCTACTAAGATAAATAGTCTTTTGTGACAATTTTACTGCATTAAGCAGGAAATAAGATGCTGAGAGAGAGAGAGATTAGCATTGACCACTTGGGAGCTTAATTATAGTAACAAGCTTTCTATGAGAATATCATTGTCTCGGTAGTGAATAACACAGATGTATTTTAGTAACTGGATATTAGATTCTTTGACATGCAGCAAGTATTATGAATTTGGGTATTTTTATGTAGCTGCTAAATGTCCGCAAATGATCGTGAAATGCTTCATTGAAATGAAATTAGAGTTGTGTATAATTGTGTTTTCAAGCAGTCTTGATGTTCTACAAATTCAACTAATTTGGCTCTTGTGTATTAAATACATATCTTTGCAGCAGCAGAGTCAGTGGTTGCTTTTGAAACTGACTTCAACAGGACAAAGATGGAAGAGACCACTATAAGAAATAAAAAAAAAATTAGAGCTTTATTTTTATCTATAAATAGTAATTTTGGCTTCTTAATGAGCCTCTCGGTGGGTTACAATTATCACTTCAAGCTGGAGTTTTCACCCTATGTACCTCATGTTTCTGAAACTCTCTATAAAATAATATTTTTACAGTATTTCACCTGATGATGATGACTGAGCTTTAGGGAATGGGCAATTAGTCTAAGGAAGCATCTGCTGTCATGGTTGATCTCATCATAGTCCAGCAACACCATTGTAGAGCAACTTTTCCTAAATGGGTAAATGCTGGATTTCTGCAAATAGGCACATACTGGTACTTTTGCAATAACAGCATCTGGTTGCATTAAAAATTTATTCTGTTTTTTTCCAAATATGGAAGGTTTACAGGTACTCTAGGATAGAATTAAGAGAAAAATATATGCTTTTTTTTCTCTCTACTGTAGTTTAAAATTAAATAAATCTGAAAGTTTTTCCTCGTTCTTTTCCTATGTATGTCTTCTGAAAACAGTTGAGAATTATTTAATTCTCAAATTTATGAAAACTTGAGAACTACTACCTCGAGTGAGGGAAGGAACATTTTGTGTAAAACTCTTAGATTAGAAATGCATGGAATTAAAAGGAGTAAAAATAACTAAAAAGTTGTTTTATTTACTATTAAAGGTAATATTTTACTTAATGTTATTTGAATTGTGATTTACAAATGAATGATGGACTTTGCAAAATAGGTTTTGGATACAGAAGTCCAGTTGCTAACATCTCTGAATTTAGCTGCGTATGTATGTGTGAGGAATTATGTTTTAAATCTCTTACCAGCTGTGATAAATATGCCCAAAACGCAACTTTCTAATTCCTGTCTTGTACCCTCAGTTAAGTCATGATTGAACCTTGATTTATGAAAAGTCTTGAGTTTTATGTGTATTGCTACATATTACTTTTTTTTTTTTTTTAAAGCTCTCTTTCACCTCATCGCCTCTTCCAATGTTGATGTGAAAAATGCAATGACCTTCAGCGGGCCTCTGGAAGATATGTTCGGGTACACAGTCCAACAGTATGAAAATGAGGAAGGGAAATGGTAAGCCGTTTTTCTTTTCTTACACGGAAACTCCAAATTATCAGGTATTCAGTGACTCAGGCGCTGTACTATTATTTGTAAGTATGCCTCATATGTAAGGGTCAGTCTCTGTCAGTCATATTTCTTAAACTAATACACAGTCCTAAGGAAACCTGGAAAGATTGGGGGACTGCAAGATCCAAATGTATATAATCATAATCATATATTTATTTCATCAAAGACATACGTGAGTTCAGAAAGTGGGTAAATTCTCTTGTTGATGGAGCTGAGAAAGTTTTGTGTTATGCCTGAGCCCTCTTTTTTCTATTTACAGAATAAAATCATTACTTACCTTTCCCTTGTGTTAGTGTACTGGCAGTGATATTGCTCCTGTTTCACCTAAGTAATCTGATTATGTTTGGGTTTTTTTTTTTAAGTTTTCTGTCTGAGTTTTTTAACTGGTGGAAAGATTTCCCTTTCGAGATATCAATTAATACAGTACTCCACCTTCCCTTTTGGAGGGCTAATAATTCTGTCTTGCAGGTGGTAACACGTTCGCATTTGGGACTCGGAGCTTTCTTCTTAATCTGTTTTTTCCTTCTCATTTTTCTTCTGAATTAGAAGTTGCGTTTTGAGGTGCTTACTGATATCATTGCTTCTCAGTCTTTTGATAAACACCTGCTTAAGCTTTTCCCTCATAAGAACAAACTTCACAGGCCAACCACTGGGCTGGAGGACTGAAATAACAATGGAATGGTAAAAGTTCGTGAATCCTGAGATCTCCATCATTCTTTACAGGTTGCTCTGCTTGTCACAGAGCTTTGCCATTAATTTGACGTTCCTGGGAAAAACCAGGGACTCCTGTGGGCAGCCTGGGACGACAGGCACATAGCTGTGTGACAGCCAGGTCAGACTGTTCTGCGCTGCCCGAGCAATCGTCCCCGCAAGCGCCGGGGCTGTCTGAGTCCAGAGTCTGTCCACCATGGCAACAGTGTTCACTGTTAGCCATGGAGGATGTTTGCAAAATTGCAGAGCCTGCTTCTGAAAATGCTAGATCTTGATTGGCCAGGTTGTAGGATGTTTAAAATACACATCTGCATGAGGGTCATGGGAGACTGTTAATGACCTTCTTTGAGCTAATTTAGACCTTCAGGAAATGGTATCCATGCTAGGAGCTGGGGTTTTGCACAGTAAGCTGTGTCATTGTAAACTGTCCTGAAACTTTTCAAGAGCAAAAAATAAGACGAGCTGGAAATGGCAACTCTTGCAGTAGCTGAAGGAAGGCAGGAATCTAAACTAGTGTGGTAGGTCTGAACATCTCTGATATTAAACTCCAGAGCTGCTTGACAGTTGTCAAGCTTTCAAGTTGCTGTCGGCATAGCAACACCCTGAGCAAGAAATTTTTAGGTTGACAGTTAAAAGTAAATATACAAAGCAGCCTTGTGGTGCTTTATCAACATCTATAACACTACCTAGATACCACAGATAGAGCTTTTCAGCAACAGATGTTCTGTAAACCTGACCACGGCTGTTTCTCAATAAAACGGGTCCACTAAAAATAACCCCACGCAAACAAGACAGAAGAGCCTTCCAGACCACCTCTCTCTGTTCATGGGTCTCGCTCTTTCTGAGAAAAGAGCAGCATGGGGACATTATCCTGTGGAGCATTGATTAGCTCCCATGGGATATCAAGCACACTCAACTTCTCTGCAGTTAAATGGGAGTCAAGGACGATAGGCTGTGGTGCCTGTTTCTGTGTAAGTTTTGGTGCAAAAAATACATACATTACCGCATATAGATTGAAAGAGCAGTCAGATCCCGTATATACTTGGAGCATTTTATTTTGCTTTACAATTAATTTATTTATTATTAATGAAAAAATCTTAATGGAATGTTATGAGCTGTTCCAGTATGGTTTTTTTAGAAGCTGGAGTGAGTACTGAGTTTAAATTCTCCTTTCTGTCATTTTTAAATCCGTAGGCTACATTTTACCTATTATGTCATTCTATTCAAATATCTTCTGCCTGAACTCATTAATTTATGATTAAAGATTGAAATGGTTCTCTCAATAACTCTTCACAATCATCTAAGTGTCCAGGAGCAAATCTTACTGAACTTTTAATGTCAGGATTTCTGTTTCCAGTGTGTGCTGTGAATTCTAATTTAATCCAAGTTCTTCCTTGCACATTTAATGGAGCTGCTTGTTATCTGCTGTGTAATGCTAGGCTATGTAGTGTACCTAATGAAGATCTGAAAACAAAAACAGTGTCCATGTCCAAACAGCATTTCCTGCTTAAAACTGGATTTAGGAGTGGATGTTAATTTGTGGTGCTTAGAAAGTGCTATATGAGAATAGCAATTTTTGATCACACCAAATTTTGAATAAAAATGCAAAGGATAAATATCCTTAACATTTTAAAAATTCAAAATTTCTTTTAGTAACCCTTTTAATAACATTATTTTTCATTAATGCCTGGAAAAAATATGTCTTTTACACTGCTGGCTTACATTACTCAAGACTGAATTATTCTTCTGGGTCCTTGTGAGCCTCGCCTTTGGCATTTGGTCTTTCAGCATTGAAAATACATTTTCTTCTAAAATATATTAAAGATCAAGGACGTGTTAGATAAAACCAATATCTCCTTCTGTATTACTTTTAATACTTGTCATCCACCCAGCAATATTGCTTTTATTTTCCACTGGAATTTTTTAAAATGTTATTCTGTTGTGTAGTTTGGTATATAGGCACATTTCCATCCTGTGTCATTATTAAAGAAGAGACAGAATGGCTGCTTTTGCTTGTATCTGAACTAGCATAATAGGTACTTTTCTTGCTCTCCATCCTGTACTCTTTGTATGGAGTTTGCTGCAGCTGCACTCTCTCTGTAAGTTTTGTTTGCTGACTTTTGTGCCTTGTAAGAAACAAGAAATTTCAGGTAACTTATGTAATTTGCAGGGTACTTATTGGTTCACCTTTAGTTGGCCAGCCTGAGAAAAGAACAGGAGATGTATACAAATGCCCTGTAGGAAGGGACAACCAATCACCCTGCATGAAACTGAACTTACCAGGTATGAAACAAAATATAGCTGTGTCACATGGAGAAATAGTAGAGGTCTGATCTTAGGAGGTTTTTAACTAATAAATATGCATTAGAATTGTTTCCGCAGAGAAAATTTACTTAGGACTTCAGAGCTAAATGTGAAGAAGTTGTGTTTGTGACATCAAAAATAATTGTATTTTAAAGCTTCTCATTGTCCTGTGGGAAACATGCTCATAATTTTAGAATGGGCATTTGGCTGCATTATCTCAAATTTATTTTGAGTGGCATTGATTGACTGTGGTTGGCAGTCCTGGCCATGGAGCCAGAAAAGCCATGGAGCATAGATTTATATATAATATATAGATTTATATATTTAAGCTCTCTGAAGTCAACAAGAGCCTTCATAATGCCATCAGTAAGCTTTTGATTAGAACGTAATTAGCCAGAACCAGGCTGACACATCTTAATATGATACCTGTCAAGTTGCTCATGTCAAGTGATGCGCAATATGGACAGGAAGAGACTTCCTGTCATATGAATTTCACTAAGTACACCTGTTGTGGTATTTTTTATCTCCTCTTTTCTCTTGAATGTCAGTAAAGTAACACAACAGTAACGAATCTAAAAGCTGTTAAGTCATTTATAGCAGGCCAGGGTAAAAAATGTTTGTTTTCTAATTAAGAAAACTGTGTGAACAGTAATCCCTTGCTTTCATGACGTGCTGTTATTTTTACTTTTTTTTCTTTTTTGCGGTTCAAGAAACTATTTGAGACAGCAACCCAGACAAATTTTCTGGGATAAAAGCCAGTCTCAGAAATTTTTCTTGATTGTTGCAATTGAAGAAGGAGGAGGAAGGGTGCTAAAATATTTGATAAAACCAGTGTCAGTCTGGGTTTTATTTTAGAAGCTGGAAGCTCAATGCTAGGGGATATATACTTTAACATTTTGTTTTCATGTTCCCAAATACTTAACATTTTAATCTATTTATAGCTGCTACTTCAGTTCCTAACGTCGTGGAAGTAAAAGAAAACATGACTCTTGGAACAACCTTAGTGACTAACCCAAAAGGAGGCTTTCTGGTAAGAAAGGACTTTTTGCCAATTTTAAAATAAGTCTGTTTTTTATTCAGGTGCCCTAACAAAAGCATTTCACCTTTTTTCATCTTTTAAAGGCATGTGGACCACTTTATGCTTATAAATGTGGGCGTCTGCATTACACAACTGGAGTTTGCTCTAATGTCAGCTCCACTTTTGAAACCATTGAGGCAATTGCTCCATCTGTGCAAGGTATGCATGCCACAGGAGTTCTCTTGTGTGTCCGAAAATACAAAGTACCAAACAAGATGAATGTATACACATAGGCATACCAAAAAGTATAAACTGCTTGACTTAGCTACCAGCATTACCAAGTTAAGTAAATGTTTTCATTGTCCGTATATAACCTAAATTCTTGCTACTTTTGGAATTTGTCTTGGTATAAACAATCATTAGAGTGCTATGTAACATCCAAACACAATTGCTAAAAATAGTTGCTTATGTTTTTTACTTATGGCCAAAAGACTCTTTTAAAATAATGACGGCATGTTAAGACCTAATACAAACCCAATTTAGAAATATAGATAAAAATCTTAAAGACCTTGTCCTTTGGAAAAATCAAAGAGGGACAGATTGACATTGAAGAAGCTAGGGGTCACTGCTAAATACTCCAGTTATGTGATCTCCTAATTCCGTTCTTAAATTTCTGCTTGCAAGAAAGTGCTTTGCTGATAAAGGGAACACAAATGATGTAAAATACGATGCAAAAGCTGATGAATGACATTTGGCGTCAAACATGTCTGTTCAGCCCCACAGCAGAAGGATATGCATTTGTTACTAATCACAAAAGTAACTGCAGTTGTGAGATATATTTGATCCTTGTTAGTATCAATTCTTCTGTGTCAATTTGTGTTGCAGAGTGTAAAAGCCAGCTGGACATTGTCATAGTCCTCGATGGGTCCAACAGCATTTATCCATGGGAGAGTGTCACAGCCTTTCTAAACAGCCTTTTGAAAAACATGGATATAGGTCCTCAGCAAACACAGGTAATGCTGTAGATATTTTATGGTTGTTTAATTTGCGAGGGAAAAAAGGGCTTACAGGAAATGGGATCACAGCATCATGTATGCAGCTCTTCAATTGCAAGAACTTACGGCAAAGAGATGCTAAAATAAAATAGCTGAAACCACAACTAAGTCAGTGTCTGCCGCCAAGCAGCGATGTCAGGGCGGCTCTTCCCGCCCCCACCACTCAGGCAGTCTGAAGAAATCAACTTTCTAACCTAGAGACAAAAGTTAAGTGCGCTAAGTGAGGCCATTTGAACATTGTCCTTTCCCACTTCCTTCCTCTCCACAACCACTTCTTGTCTTCTTTTGTACTTCGTAGCTCAAAGGTCATTTCTCCTTCTCCGAGGCGCACATGCATGGTTCAAACAGCCTTTGGTTATAAGCTTTTTGGAACAGCGTTCAATATTTTGTACTGTGGCGCACTGAGCATTCAGCTTTTAAACATTTGAAATCATAATTAACGAGTGTCTGTTAAGCTGCATGCTATTAATGGCAGAAGCTACATTTATATAATAAGTGGAGAGGGCCAAATTCCCAGCTGCTATAAATCAGTGCAGTTCCACCAGAATTAATGGAGCTACAACCAACTACCCCAGCTGAGGATCTGACATATGTTTCACAGTCCTCTGAACAGAGTATGTAAATAGCAATTCCAGCAGAACTCGGGGAAGGGGAAACATGGATGCTGGGATACATTTTGACGCTGGGATACATTTTAAAGCAACGAGCTTTATTAAAAGCAACAGAAGAAACCAGGTCTTCCTTTCTCTTCTCCCTTTTGCCCCTCCCAAAATCAAGGATTTTCTGGGATCCTGTATGATATTTGATATGCTGCAGGCCAATACTTAGCTTTTTTGCTGCTTCAGGTTAGCTCCTAACCTGAAGCTCCCGCCTTAACAAAGGAGACTCTGAGAAGGTGTAAAGGATACCTCTGTCTTCAGAGAGCATCCCCATCACTTTACAAATTAATTGGGGATTGTGAATTACCACCCAACTCCCCTGTTGGCTGTACTGAACATTGACTGATACGACTATTACTTATAAACTGTCAACTTCACAATCGTGTCCTGTTATTTTAAATACGTGTTTTTTCCAGATATTGTGAGGAAGAAGGAAAAACACTTTGTCAAATCTAACAGAAAGTAAAATAAATAAATAAATAAATGAATTCTTTCTGGTCCCTTAAGCTGCTCATTACTCAAACATGTGCCCTCTTGGGAAAACAGTTAAACCTGAACTTCCCAGTACGGGCAACAGCTGCAGGGAAATCATCACTACCTTCTGCTCACAGAGTTTCATGGGAATAGTACACAGGGCAATCAGCTCTACTGCACCCTCACCCCTCTTGCTCACCCTGAAATTCCTAAATTTTTACATTGCCACACCTCTGTTATGTTTGTTTTTGGAATCCTGCCTCGTCTATGTGGCTCAGCTCGCACACAAAAGGTCTCTTGCTGGCCTGCACTCCAGCAGCCTGCCATCTCCACCTACAAAATCCGTTCTACCCATGATTTGGCACAGCCACCCCTCTTCTCACACGTACACTTATTCACTTCAGAACGTCATATTTGGCATCTGGTTGCTAAAGAGCAGAAATATTTGAGAGGGAGATAAGAATGGGATAAGGGAGACAGAGGCTGAAAAACTGGAAATGGAAGGCAAAAGCTAGTTAGAATGTTCTCGGTTCCTCTTACCTTCCCCCCATCCCCAGAGTGTATCCCATCCCTCTCCTCTCCTCCAAGCACCCTGCTTGGAAACCCTGGCACAGCCAAAGGTTGTAACGGGTTTATACCGTCTCCTCCACCCACACTGTCTCCTTTCTCAGAAGCTGTGTTTAAATGTGTGTTGAATGGGGAAGTGGAGAAACGACAGAGCAGGCTTATTTCTCCGCTCTCCTCTGGGAGCACAGAATAGAGACAAAGGAACAATTGTTTATTTCCTGTCTATTTAAATTGATTTTTCCATGTTCATCTTTTGGGGATTGTTGGGTATGTAGAAATCAGTAGACTTTCACTACTTCAGTTTGTTTTCCTCTTGCACGGTAAAGGAATGAGGTGATTACAGAATAACTCCTTAGCAGCTTGGGTGTGACTTGTTCAAAACCTTGTTTTGATTAGAGGTTTGCGAGATATTTTTTTTTCCACTTAGCCACTCCATGAACAATGGTCGTTAGATTTATGGCAAGTCAGAATAGAAATTCCTCCTAAGTTTGGCACATTTGAAAGTGAAAGCCAGAATATTTAGATGCAAAAAGCCAAAGTTTATGGTGTAATTTTTCAGAAGTATTTCCTTCCCTTCCTCTTTCCGTTCTCCAGAAAATCCACACCACCATACTGATGGTTAAGCTGCATCTCCTGAGCTTAGGGACAGAAGTAAAGGGAAAGTGATGATAGAAGAGTGAAAAAGGAAGAAGGAATTAAATGAGAAAAAATGGTACAAGTAGGAACAAAATATTTCTCCCAGCCTTATTCAACATTTTAATGTAACTCCAAAGCAAGATAGGTTTTTTTCTCTTCGTTAAACTTTTGTAGAGATAATTGTCTTTTTAATGCGAGGGCGATTTTTTTAATCCTTTACATATGAGCAATGTGTTACCTTGAAGAATAGCAAAAGAGAAGGCAGATTACTTTGATATGTTCAATTCCAGCTTTAAAGCTATGTGGGAATGGCCTTCAGAAATTTTCATACGCGTTTTATTTCTCCATTAATATATGACATAGGCAGTTATAGGTCTTTGGCCTGTACCTTATTATATCTTCAAAGGGATTGTATCAGTGGACTAATAAGTCATGCCATGGCATTCATACCTTATGATCAGTTTTATCTCCAGAAGAATGGAAGTGTATTAAAGAGGTATTTAAAAGATTCAGGATGAAGAAAGACTTTTGCAATAGGGAGTCCTGAAGAGCAAACAAAATGTAGGAGAATTAATTCAGCTTTGCTTTGATTCGGCTATCTTTAGCAAGCTCTACATGTGACAAAATATATTATCCATTAGTTCTTCCCAAGGCATCTCTGCTTTTTTTAATGTTAAAGATTATTCAAGTACATCCAAAAATATTTCTGATTTTCCGCCACATCCCAAGGGTGAAAATCCTAGCATATCATCTTCATGTACTAAATGATTTTCCTTCCTTTTTTTTTTGTTGTTGTTGTTCGTTTTTACCAAACAGATTATCTTAATAATTTATTGGGAAGTCAGAATGTACTTTCCAAATAAGGGGCTATATTCACTTATAGAACAACAGTAAATAATGGCCATCAGAAATGTTTTGTCCCAAAGCAGAACAGTCCTTTACTTGCCTGTTCTCTTGTACAACGCTTTTTCACAGGAACTGGGGACAATTAAAGAACTATTCCCTTGTGTAATATAAAAGCCCTGGAATGCTAGGGAAGGGAACATAAACTTAGGAATTACAAAGATGTTCAATAGATTATGGTCAGTAACGCTGGGAAAAATATTAGGTTTTCTGGAGTAAAGCAGAAGTATGTAGTACTGTTGTATTTTCCAGATTTTAATTAAACAAGCAAATCAAAACATACAACACCTGTAAGTCTCATCTTTAGAGGCTTGCTGAAGTTACGCAGTGTGAACAGGTTTATTGTCCTATAAAGGCGCATTTGCATCACATAGATGTGTCATTTATAGCTTTCCATTAGATTAAAAGGCTCAAAAGCTCAAACCTTTGTTGCTATCTAACAGAATATAATTCTAATTTTACAAGGTGGAATTGATTCTGTGATCCTGTATTTTGTTGGTTCTGGGAAGATTTTTGTTACCTTTTTTTGAGGAATGGCTCGTCTTTGATGCCACGAAATATGTAGAACATGATGATCAGTGTTTTCAAGCTAGTGCTAAGGAAGGGTCCCACAGAACAATTGTGTCCCATAAGATAACCACATGCCCCCCTTCCTTCCTGATTTACAAGGTATGCAACACAGTGCAGTTTTCCAGACTCAGATGTTCTTCCCATTCACTTCCTGAGAAGGAAATGCTCAAAATGTTTACTTGCTGTGATCATGGACGACATTTCCCTTCACATAGGAAATGATACAACTCAATGTTAGCCTGTAATCTTTTTTAGGAAAATGACACCACCAACATGAGTCTCTAGAATCATGAAAGACTAGCAGATACTTTTCACCCTGGCAGCAGTCAATGGTTGATTTAATCCTTGGTACCGATGAAATCCTCTAAGCTGCAGATAAGGAGCCCACGAGTCCACAGCAGCAGGCTCCCTGGCACGCAGTTCGTCTCTGGCTACACTTGCGCATGGTCCTGGAATGCTGGAGGCACACATCTTCCTCCAAAAGACCGAACATTATGGAAACCTCATGTCTATCACCAGTTAATGGCAGTCTTTTTAAATGAGTAGCAGCATTCTGTTCAGATTATGCTGTGTGTCATTTTTTACATGCGTGCCACAAAATAGTTGCCTTGGAGGAAGCGGGTTAAAAATTTCATCTTCAGCTTGGGGTTTAGCCAGTGTCCCATGACTGCTGTGAGTGGTAGGTAAAACAGCATGTGCCCCAGCCTGTTGTGTAAACACTCTGCAGGATTTATAGGCTGCTGCCTAGGAGAACGTGCAGCCTCTGGATGCTCTCGGCTGCAGGTGGGGGATGGCATGCCTGCGAGAGAGAATTACAATGTCTTAAAAGGGAGAAACTTGTCGTAACTTTGAACTTACATCAGTTCTTCTGGTTTTGATTGTATTTTCAAAAGGATACAAAAATTAAGTGGGATAGATTTTGCTACCACATACCATTATAATTGTAGTCCCATAATTGTATGTAACTAGCTTTTTGTAATGATTGTGATATTGACGTTTAGTATCAAATATTTATCCAACTCTAACCCTCCTACTACAAGCAAAAAAACATTGTGCAGAATCAGAGAGGCTATGAAAGTATGTCAAAAACCACTTATAAAGCAATTGCAAGGTACATACTAAGCCTCTTCTAAAATAATATGATGGCATAAACATCCCAGAGGACTTATTGATCTTCAGTACCTAAATGCTAGAGTGCTTTTAATAATAGATGAGTGAGACATAAACATGCCACGTAATACTGCATTATCCTAAATAACACCTATAAATTGTCATGTGTAACATAAAATTGAAATATGCTAATGGAACATTGTGTGGAGTCTTCCCAGTAAAAGCTGTCAGGAACCTGCCAAAACATTAAAAATGACAGAGACGAATGAGATAAATTAATTAATATTTAAGAATATTGCTCATCTTTTTATTTCACACTTGTTTTTGCAGCAGGTTCCCTCAGGCATTTGTGGTTGGGTTCCAATCCTACGCGTTGAACATTCACACAAAGACTTGTCCTGCTGAGGTCATCTAGGATCTTTCCATCATCCTCCCCCATCCCAGAAGCCACAACTTTATTCACATTGTCCCCTCTGGCACTGGCCAGGTGTCTTACTTTGGCTTACGTCGTGCTGGGAGAACAGTCGTGTCCTGGACTGCCCTGCTGTCTTCATCAAGAAAGGGGTGCTTCATTCTTCCACTCACCCTGAGGGCCTACACTTGTCAATGCAGTGCTGTTTATAGACTAAGTTTAGGGTAAATAAACTATCAGATGTATGAATATTATATCTGGATGGAATGAAGAGACCTGTAAGTGAACCGTAGCCTCATATGCTGTAAGGAAAGCTATTTTGAGAAGTTGTGACTGGCAGTTAGGGCATCGATCTGCCTTGGAGAGCAGAGCTGTGGCACAGGTTACTGCAAGTCAAGAAGAGCAAGGAGCTGAGCCTGCTTTTGGCTTTGTTCCTATTTTCAGTAAAAACTATTTAGAAACTTCAAAATGTTTCAGGGGATTGAGTGTCTTCTAGCCAGTCTGGTTCTAATACTTACAGGTGTTTCATACTGAGGGAAACACACAGAGTTCATTTATTTTCTTGGCTATAGGTACAGATGAGCATTTACCCCACTGCAGGAGACACAGCTGCTTTCTTTAAGGGTAGCTGATTTTTACCATGAACTCTGTCTTTCAGGTTGGAATTGTCCAGTACGGACAAACTGTAGTCCATGAATTTTTCCTGAATACATACTCGACAACAGAAGATGTGATGGCTGCAGCCACAAGAATAAGCCAGCGGGGTGGCACGCAAACTATGACAGCCCTGGGAATAGACACAGCAAGGTACGTTCACAAAATATCGTCCTGCATATGGTAGGAACAAACATAAACAGATATGGTGACGGTTCTGATTGTATAAATTAAAAATATGATATGTCTGACATCTGACTTCATTTTAGCTTAAGCAAACAAAATTTAGGAGGAGGGTGAATAAATAGACTGTCCAGCATCTGGAGCATTTGTATGTATCACCCTGAAAAGGCAGCTGTCTCTCAAATGGAGGAAATAGGGAAAGAGAAGAGACACGGAGCAAGGTTGTAGTCCTAAGCAGAGGGCTGACAATCTTTGATGTCCACACAGAGCAGGTAGGAGCTGTGTGTGTAGAGGGATGAAGGATATTAAGTTTTTCAGAGGAAACAGGAAAAAATAGAACTATTTAATGTTAATTTCTCTTTATTCTAAAGTTAAGATTATTACGGGGTTTGAGCACACGCTTGTCAGAAAGTCTAGAAATTTTATATCCAAAGTCTTTGAAGCTTCTGTATCACTGGGAGATTAAAGACCTGTTGTAGCAATAACATTATTTAGAAATGCTTCTTTTATGAGAAAAATGAAATCTGACTTTTGTAGAACAGACACTAAAGGCAAAATCTCTCAGACACTTTCAAACTGTACAGTGTTGTCTTGGTATCTTTTTTCTTCTCTATTTTTTTTTTCCAGCATAACAGCATGACTTTTTTCTGTAAAAGATTGCATTCAACTTTTCCGAAGAACCATTTAGTGAAATATGCAGTATCTTTTGATGAATTATTTGATTATCTGACTAAGGTTTTGTTGATGTAATATCTTAAATCCAATGAAATCCTTACATATTCACTGGTAATGTTTTCCTTAGATACAAGTAGAAGCTTGAGGGACTCTGAATAAGTTCATGAAAGCAGAGCCAGTTGGAAATTGCCAAATACTCAGAAACCACATGTGGTTCAGAAAGTCCTTGTGCACCACAAACTGTTGCAGGCTTGTATATACAGAAACTATCAGCAAAAGCTTCCTCTGTTCATTCATCTTCCGATCCACCCACTTTTGGCCATCGTCAGCAGTAGGCGGTCAGCTTTCACTCGTGTGGCCAGTCTTAGCGTTCTGCGGTATTCTTCTGAAAGAGGAAGCCCTGCTTCCTTCCTTCTGCTCCACAGCCCTAATCCAGCTTCACTTTTTCTGGTCCCCTCCAGAGTCTGGGTGAGCAGCTGCCCAAAACCTCAGTGCCCGTTTGCCCATCTGCGTCTGTAGAATTAAACCACTCACCCCCACCTGCCTCTGCTCACCTGCAACCTAAGTTTGCCACGTCCCCGACACCCACATTTACTGTAGACATGCAGAGGTGTGCTGGTAGCTGAGTAATTACTTTGACCACTTGAAGTGCTGCTGTAGGGTGAAAATCGGTTGGGGTTTTGTATGTGAGTTTTGGGATGGGGGGGTGTTGGTTGGGTTTTTTTAAGCTGCCAAGGGCTCTTTTAGGTTGCCAGAAGTTTAGTTAGAGAGGGGAAGAATTCTTCACTCTCCAGCACTGTATTTTCTGCTGTTGCTCTCAAATGAATGTATAACGAATGAATGCTTGTGAAACTCTTTGTCTGTGAAGTGTCATGTAAGTTCAAATTGTTGTTGTTTGTATTTCTTCATGGTTAATATTAATCTCCTTTTCTTGCTTCTTAGTTAATAAGTCTTTCAGTTTATGGTTGACTATGCAAATATAATGCATGTGCTATCTGCTGACATTGCCTTTCTTCAAACACTTTATGCTCCCTTTAGGAAAGAGGCTTTTACTGAGGCTCATGGCGCACGACGAGGAGTACAAAAAGTAATGGTTATTGTGACTGATGGGGAATCACATGACAACTACAGATTAAAAGAAGTGATTGATAATTGTGAAGATGAAAACATCCAGAGATTTGCCATTGCTGTAAGTGATATTTAATGGGAAAATTCAGAATCTTAAAAGCATGTTTCATCTTCCAAATGTAATTTCTGTTTAAAAAGCCCCTTTCACTGAATTTTTATGGGAATATAATAATTTCAGAGAGGAAAAAAAGAAAAAAGCTGAAAAAACCTTAAAAATTTGCGTTCTGATTTTATAGCACATAAGAAAAAGCAATCTATCTGTCTTCCTGGTGATGACAGGTGCGTATGTGCAGAAAAAGGAGAAGGAGTTTGAGGGCAGTATAAAATCAAATCCTTTTTCTTAAGAGGAATATTGATCACAGTGGATTAATTCAAATATTCTGAGCAATTTTTATAGACACATTACCTACTTTAAAAAAAAAAAAAAAGCAAATGTAAACCATCACAAAAAACCCAAGTTTATTACGGCTGTTCTCTGTGCTAGCATTCTAAAGTCATCATTTTCATGTTGAGCAAACTCAGTAGCTGAATGAGGGGATGAACATGATGGAGGTTAACACATATCAAGAAATATGGAAATATTAATGTTAGATTTGGTGTGAACTCTCCACTGCCTTTGTGTATTCTATACTCAGATCATCTGTTTTCTCTCATTAATTTTGAATGTACGTTGGATTTTTGCTTCTCTGTTCCCAGATTTCTTTGTTTTGGTACAATGAGGTGGTATTGAACTATACAACTTCAAGAAAGATGTAACCTTTAATTTAAAGAAAGACATAAAACCAAAGTTGAATCCAGAAGCACACAAATTTTCAGTGTTTTCCCTCATAAAGTTAGGGATCATTAAAGAAAAAGTCATCCTTGGAGATGCAGTGATTTTTAGCAATAAAATCTCTATCTAGAACTAAATTTTAATTGCTCCAGTGTCGAGGAATGCTAGAACATGGGAGTTTGGTTTATGAGAGTTTTCCCTCTCAAAGAAACTTAAGTGTATAGAGCACTTTTTTCTATGAAAAATAATTGTCTTTCTGAGAAGTGGAGAAGTGAGTAATTTTTTTCTGAGGCATCGTGAATTTTTACAGCAGCGGTGTTAAAACTGCAAACCAAATCTAAAGTCTTATACTGTGATGGAGTTGTTAACACTGAAAGCAAGTGTTATTGTTACATTCATTTATTAATTTATTAAAATAAGTATTCTGTGCCTAATTAACTTGTCATTGATTGCTCATATACCTCATTCTGAGGGAACTGGTGGTACCTATGCATAAACGAGTGCAATTGTGTGTTCTGGTTTGGGTGTTGCTGTGTTGTTTTTTTCCTAAATAAGGGCCTATTTCAACAAATTCTAGAAAAATAAAATAACTCATTAGAATTTTGTGAAGACGGAAAAAAAGGACAGTTGAGGATAGCAGACATTACACCATACAGTGGCTTTGTTTGCTATTGTTGATATTTCCAGAAAAACAACTGAGCCCTCATACAGTTCTGTTCTCATTGGAAAAGAATGATTTCAAATCAATTTGAGGGAGGTTTTAACAGAAAAAATTAAGGTTAGATATTATTTCTCAATATTCTATGAAAATCTGCATCAAAGGTATTTTTTAACAGGTTATAAAATGTAACCTTGACTTCCTTTTTTTTTAATTCTCTTTAGATTCTTGGCAGCTACAGTAGAGGAAATTTAAGTACTGAGAAATTTGTAGAGGAAATAAAATCAATTGCCAGTAAGCCTACTGAAAAGCATTTCTTCAATGTCTCAGATGAATTAGCTCTTGTAACTATTGTTGAAGCACTTGGAGAGAGAATATTTGCCCTGGAAGGTATGACATTATTTAAAATTTCACTTCATGACTGCATTACAACTGAAGTAAATAGAAGGCCACCTGTTTTTATCTTCCTTTGCAATGTATTGTGCTACATAAAATATATTACGCAGGCATTTTTTCCATACTGATCATAAAAATATTTTACAATAGACATCAAAAACATAGATAATGATGTGAAATATATTCAGATGGGTTAGAGCTATGGAGACAATAGCCTAAAATGATAAGTAACCATTACTGGATTAGCTGGGGTAAACGTTAAGTTGCCTTCCCTTAGGTAAAAAAACCCATTGTCATACAATATCCCAATTACCCTATAATCCTGGGCTCATCTGCATATACCTTTAGTTTCTGTTTTTGGTTCGTTATTGATTACGGCATATTACTTTGCTGTACAAGTTAATGTAGACTTGGTGTATAGAGTTGACAAGATATATTTTTCCTTTGGAAATGTTCACGATGCTCAGATTTTAGCACAGAAAAGTCATTCTCTCATAATGTCTGCTTACATTCTCCATCCAAATTAGGCAATGATGTTCAAATCTCTGTTTGTTTCAAGCATGCTACTGGTAACAGAAGACTGAGTTTATTAGTTATAAATTATACTGGACAACTCTGAAGGGATTCGTGTTATACAAAGAAAACATCCATCTATTTGGACTTATTTTTTTCAACATCTCAACTTTCCAAGTAGCTGGAAGTAGCACAGCTGGAACAGAGGATAATGTTGACTTGAATGTCAGGAAATAGTACAAATATGAGAGAGTATTTAAAAGTTTTTTGAATTGGAGCTATCTTTCTCAGACATATTTAGGTATTTTTTTAGTGTATCATTTAGCTTGATCAAACATTGCCATTTTCAGCTGATTATTACTAAATATTTTGTCCAGTTTCTGTTCTTATCTTTTTACATTCTGGAAGATTTTGTTTCCTTACTTTTGAAACAAATTAATTTGAGGATAGTTTAATCTCTCTGAAGCCCAAAATTTAACCTACTTAAGCTCACTGAGTACTTTCAAGTTCATTGAATAAGGGGTTCCTTTTTTAAGTCCTTGTTTACTAGAAAGAATACAGTTTCAGTGGAAAAATAGTTTTTCAAACAGAAATTGAAAACTTAGTCTTCAATTTGGGTTTTGTACTTCTAGAAAAGTGAGAAAAATCATTGTCTCTCATTAGTAGAATAAAATCTGTTAGTTACAGCTATTAAATATAACAGATATAGAAAAAAGTTAACCAATTGACAATTATGACAAAAGATGAAGAATGTAAGACCTAACATGACTGAGTTTCTGGACATCTGTGTACTCAAATTCAGGGTTTCATGCCATAGCTCAACCTTTTGCACAACCAGATGCCACTCAAAGAGATGATCTCACTTTGTCACACACTACTTTGTCCCTTTTAGCTATCAGTAGCCATTAGATAGTTCCTGTCTGTCACATGAAAGCCCAGCCTCCAAATGGTGGAGTAAATTGCGCTGGCTTGAACTCCCTGCTGGTGGAGTTCTAACCCTTCCATTGACTGGTAATTCATTCTTCTAATCATAAGACAAAATTACAAAATATTTGAACATTAAAAAAGTGTTGTAGCTTGATAAAATATAAAAAAAATGTGCTGGTGGTGAAACTAACTGTTTGATTAAATTGTATAAATGTTATCTCTTTATATGATAGTCAGCTCTTAAGATGACTAATCCTCATCATCATGTCCTTCAGTATTTTGGTACTTGAAGCATGTTGTACCTCTTTAAGTATCAAAAAGTTCTGCAGTACTCCTTGAATTTGTCTTTAATTTTCTGAAAAAGATGCAGTAACAAATACGTACTTCTTGGATATTATTACTTTTTAGGTAGTATAAACCTATTATAAACTGGTGGGGTATTTGTGCCTTGATATATTTGCCTTATGTAAAAATTTTATTTTATATAGACTTGTCTGTATTACAAAAAATATATAGTTGAAACAAATATGAGAAAAGAAATGTTGTCTCCTCCACCTGTGAAAGTCCTGGAAATCACATAATCTGGCTACACGGAAATCAGAATAGAAACTGAAAATGCATCTTAAGTTTTTGTCAGAACATAACAAGTTTGAGTTGCTTCAATGTGTTGGTAAGGCTGGAGCTAAAAGATGCTGCCTAAATCAGTTTCTGTCAATTCTTCAGGCATGGTTTCCTGTCCCTTGCCAAAGCATTTCAGGAGCTATTCTAGATTTGCAACTGTGTCCATGGATGCATTTTTGTGTCAGGGGGAGAAAAGCATATTAATACTGCCCCATCCAGCTTTCTGGTGACAATCCAGTTTATTGGATGTGTGCAATGTGGAAAAGATTAGTTGACCCCATACACTGTAGATGAATTAACTTCTGTGCATAACATGGAGGTCACATGAACCTTTATTCTTGAAATTCTATATCTGAATCTGTTTAAATGCTCAATCCAAATAGTCTTTTGCTAGTACAGTAGTACACTTGATTATTTTTTTTCTTGGATTTCTTGCTTTGTTTTTGGTTTTGGCCTTTAAAAAATGCAAAGAAAAATTGAGAGAGAGTTGAAAAATCAAATCCAACAAAAACCCGTACTTGACAGCCAGTGGATTTTTACACATAATCTTTTTCATATGCCTCTGTGTCTCATGGCATGGACTTCTGGTTTTAACAGCAATTTTATGTTTTATCCAACCCGTAGGCAGGCACAAAAGTTTTTTCACAAAATATCCTTTGTAGGATGCTTGGCAGTTTGAAACTTAATGGAAAGTTAGACTGGGGGCCATTATCTAAGCAGCATTCAGAACTGCACACACCAACAGTACCAGCATTGTCCTCTGCCTCAGACTGTGAGAGTCCTGTCTTTCTCAGCTCATTAAGGAGCATCCTTTAATGCATGAAAATATTGTTTATCAGCAAATGTGCAACTTAAGAGTTTTATGCTTAAAATGGATTTTTTCAGACTTAGCAAAGCAGCTACATCTTGTGAAACATGATGGCCTGTGTTTGTGTCAAATATTTTGAGATCATGTCTCCTTCCTATGACTGCCTATAAATCCCAACAATTAGCAAAGACATCGTGTCTCAGGGAGCAACCTCTGTGGTCAAAAGTTCAGTATTATTTAATAGTCCAGATGCCTGAAATTCATGCAGCCATGGCTTGCTATGCCTCAGTTTCATTCGCACAGTTGGAGATTTGCCTCAGCACCCAGCTGGTGGCAAATTGTGAACTCTTCCTAGAGAAATATCAGAACAGATTTCTTAGTTCCCCTCTACTGCCCATTACCGTATTTTGCTCTCAAGGTGGAATCAATATGCAGAATATAGTTACCTTACTTGTGGTGCTTCAGGTGGCAAAATATTGTTGGTCCTTGAGTATTGCTTTTAAGTAGAGGAAGAGGCAGACCTTTCTATTTCCTGATGATATTTCAAGTGTACCTCTGAGCAAAGCAGTCCATCAGAGTTTAATAACTAGCATGTGACAACTTGACAAGATACTGAAACTAGTACTAAATCACCTGATACCTTTTTTATTCAAAGTCACTTAAGAGAAACAGGAAGATTTTCATATAGCTTTCTGTGTAGGATTATAGTGCACAAGCCCTTCCCTGAAGGCTTTTGAATCTTGGATAGCTGAGATTTTCCTATGTTGTTTTTACAAAGGTTCATACAAACATCAAGTGTTTTTCATTTAGAGTTCTACCAGCTGCCTACAAATTTTTAGTTGCTTGAATACAAGGCAAGGGTTACATGGCTGGTGTTTTATTGTTCACTTAGTTCAAGCGGAAAATGGCTTAACCATATTAATCAAACATTCCAAACATATTTACCATCAGCCTGAGGTCAAATCTGGTCAGTTTTAGCCCAGAAATATTTCTTGGACAAGTTCTGAGACATGATCTTAAAATGGAAACTCTCATACTTAATGGTGGCATTTATAACAGATCTTAATTTCTGTATTTATTATAAAAATCTATGGCAAGCTATATGCACTGAATATTCTAGCTAATTATGCTATCCTTTACTATCGTATGAGCATTTTCATTACACTATTCAGACACTTCTTTCAAGTTGAAACTAATTTATTTTGGAAACTTAATTTTTTCTGTTTAATAGCAACAACAGACCAGCAGGCAGCCTCATTTGAAATGGAAATGTCTCAAGCTGGTTTCAGTGCTCACTATTCTCAGGTAAGCAAACTGTTTGAAAAGAGAAGTTCTTTTACGAAGTAGATGTTTGTTGGTGAAGGTGTGAATTTGGAATGACTATTTCAGAATCCTTTGTACAGACCTGTTTGCTGTTGGAAGTTTTGAAGTTTCCCATAATACAGTTATTTTTTTGTAAAATGTAGAATCAAGAATCATAGAATGGTTTAAGTTGGACGGGACCTCAAAGATCATCCAGTTCCAACCCCCCTGCCATGGGCAGGGACACCTCCCACTAGACCAGGTTGCTCAAAGCCCCATCCAGCCTGGTCTTGAACACCTCCAGGGATGGGGCATCCCCACCTTCCCTGGGCAACCTGTTCCAGTGCCTCACCACCCTCACAGTAAAGAATTTCTTCCTAATATCTAATCTAAATCTACCCTCTTTCACTTTAAAACCATTACCCCTAATCTTATTGCTATACTCCCTGATCAAGAGTCCCTCCCCATCTCTCCTGTAGGCCCCCTTCAGGTACTGGAAGGCTGCTAGAAGGTCTCCCTGGAGCCTTCTCTCTAGGCTGAACAACCTCAACTCTCTCAGCTTGTCTTCCATAGAAGAGGTGCTCCAGCCCTCTGATCATCTTTGTGTCCCTCCTCTGGACTGACCTCGACAAGTCCATGTCCTTCTTGTGCTGAGGACTCCAGAGCTGGATGCAGTACTCCAGGTGGGGTGTCACCAGAGCAGAGCAGAGGGGCAGAATCACCTCCCTCAACCTGCTGGACACTCTTCTTTTGATGCACCCCAGGATGCGGTTGGCTTTCTGGGCTGCTAGTGCACGTTGCTGGCTCATGTTGAGCTTCTCATCAACCATCACTCCCAAGGCCTTCTCCTCAGGGCTGCTCTCAAGCCATTCTCTGCCTAGCCTGTATTTGTGCTTGGGATTGCCCTTACCCATGTGCAGGACTTTACACTTGCTTTTGTTGAATTTCATGTAGGTAAAGAATAATTATAAGCAATGAAAGTTTAAGAGAATAACTACCTTCTTCACATGAACTCTAAATTTAATGCTCCCATAGCACTTTCTATCAGGATAGTGGTCTACAATATGTTAAGAAAGACAGAGAAAGACTTTTTACCAGGGCTTGTAGTGACAAGACAAGGGGCAACTGTTTTAAACTGAAAGACGGTACATTTCTATTGGATATAAGGAAGACTTTTGCAATGAGTGTGGTGAGACACTGGAACAGTTGCCCAGAGAAGTGGTGGATGCCCCCTCCCTGGAAGTGTTCAAGACCAAGTTGGATGAGGCTTTGAGCAACCTAATCTAGTGCAAGGTGTCCCTGCCCATAGCAAGGGCATTGGACCAGGTGATCTTTCAAAGTCTCTTCCAACCCAAACCATTCTATGATTCTATGAACTATAAAACTGTTCTATCTAAATATTAACGTATAAATTGATATTGCATTGTATTGGTGAATTTGAGACAGAAGTTATTGAAATAGGATATATCTGTCATGGAGATTATCTGCAGTATTAGTAACACAACGTATTCTTAGTTCTGTTAACACATTGAATACCACAGTTCTCATTGGGGTAAATATTTGTTCAACTGGGATGCAAAAATCCATGGGATTTGTATTAGCAGAAAAAACGCTCCCTACATATTTTATTTATTCTTGAAAAATCAAAAAGTATCCATTGTGATGATCTGCTCAGATCATCACAAACTGAATTAAAATTTAACATGAGATCAAAAGAACTGGTAAGAGTTAAAGTTTGAAGACAGTGGAAAAGAGCACAATAGGAGAGTAACTGAACTGAACACTGAGCAATCCAAGACAAACTGACATACATGGGAAAACCTTCAACATGGCTTTTCCTACAACTCAGCATATCACTGGTAAAAAAGAGAATAAAAAACCTTCAATATGATTTAACATAAACAATGTATTGCAAAAGTGTTCTCCATTCATTTTTACTCTCTGCATTACATTACCCATGATGTTTCTGATGGTGTATCATACCTTAGAAACAAATGTTATCCTGATAGGGAGCACAAGGACTGTAAGGTTAGCCATTTGGTAGAGCATATTTTTGAAGTTCACAAACAACTGACCTCACTTCATCAGAACCTCACTTCAGAAGTGAGTCTTCAGTCCTTGGTGCATTGACAGGCTCGGTGTCTCTGGTGTCTGCCTTATCTAGAAGGCTGTGTTCATGCTTTTGGGTAAGAAAGGTCAGCATACCATTTCTCATTGACCAAATGCTTTTCCACAATATACAAGATTCACAGATACAACAGAGAAAGATTCAGGTTTCTGAAAGTTTGTCTGGGAAATGCATTTAAGTGTTGTCTTCTCTAATTAGCTTTGCTAAATCCCTTTTGTCTTTCGGTTTGGCCTGCAACGGTGGGATGAAGTAGTGGGAGCTGTATTCCATTCTGCTGCTTTTCCTCTTTTCCTGAATGGCCTTTTTTTTTTTTTTTTAAAGTTGGGTGCATTTTTAACAAAAAGTGGGAGTCATACTATGATTGTAGAGGCCATACTATAATAGGAAAAGCAGGGCTAAGTATGTAGGTGTACAGGAATCATTATCCAAATGTGAGCATCATGATCAATGAACGTCTAAAGATGGTTCACACAGAGAACAGGCTGTTTGTTTTTCTCTGCATAAGGATTGGATCATGCTTGGAGCAGTTGGAGCATATGACTGGAATGGCACAGTGCTCATGGTGAAGGACAGTGGTATTTCGATGCCACCTAATGACACTTTTCGTGACAGGCTTTTAGAAAAAAATGAACCCCTTGCAGCCTATCTAGGTAAGAGAAATAGCCCATCTTATAACACTTTCCAACAAATGCTACAAGATCTCTCTCAAGTATCATCCACAAAGAGTTTCTTACGGAATATTATCTTATATTCTAGGAGTTTGGGAAAATTTATAATGTATGGACATGTCTACTGTGTGATTTTCTTGTTCTTTTTTAAAACAATTACTGCTTCTACAATCAAAAATCCAAACACTTATAGACCTAAGTATATCTAGACTTTCCCCAATAGAAAAGTCTAATCTGTTCAGGCAAGATTTCAGATTCTAATATTCTTATCAAGTTTTTCTATGCTTTGATAGTTAAGAAGTTTTATACAACATTGTCTAAATCTTTGCTTAAAATTAATCTCATTTCTCTCAATTAATGAAGAAGAACAACAGTCTACGACTATCTTTTTTATAATAATGTTTTGCATATTGACAGGCTGTTGTTTTCCTCTCAGCCTTTTCTACCAAAAAAAGCATCTCTCTCCTCTAGCTCTTGCTTTCTATGCCTCATGGTTTGGTTTGTTCTGATATCTCATTTAAGCTACATTTTCACTGATGAAGAGTCAACACTAGAATAACTTTTTTTTTTTTTCCCTAGAATAACTTCTTTTTTTTTTTCCCTAAGTACACTGTTTGCCTTCTTTGTAAAATGCTATTAGCTATTTTTATCTCAAATTTGGTAAAGTAATTTTAAATTTAAGTCCCATCTTCCCTAATACTTGCAACGTTGCCACAGTTTTGATCCACCTGCAAATTTTTTAAGTCTTCCTTCATGCAAATTGTTAAATGGTTGTTAATATTAAACAGACTTAAGTTCAAAATTCCCCCAGAATCACATTTGGAAGACTCGATCAGTTTCACAATAAGCCGGTAACGACTGTTCTTTGGAAGTAGCTTTTCAACCAGCTATTTGCGAATTATTTCATCAGTACCATCACATTCTTAAAGTGTGTAAGAATGGCAAAGTGAACATGACTCACCAGCCTGTGAACAGGTTTAATAACACAGTGGTGCTCATGACTCTGAGACTGTAGTCCAATACACACACAGCCCTTTTAATTAACTCTAATTATATTCTATTATAGAATCATAGAATGATAGAATCTTCATGGTTGGAAAGGACCTTTGAGATCATCGAGTACAACCATACACAGACACAAAAAAACAAATCCCTACAATCTCTGCCACTAGAGCATGCCCTGAATCGCCAAATCTATACATTTCTTAAATACCTCTAGGGATGGTGACCCAACCACCTCCCTGGGCAGGCTGTTCCAGTGCCTGACCACTCTTTCAGTAAAGTAATTCTTCCTAATACTAATCTAAACCTCCCCTGCCACAACTTCACACCATTTCCTCTGGTCCTGTCATTATTCACTTGGGAGAAAAGGCCAACACCCTCCTTTCTACACCCTCCTTTCAGGTAGTTGTAGAGGGCAATGAGGTCTCTTCTCCAGCCTCCTCTTCTCCAACCTAAACATGCCCAGCTCCCTCAGCCTCTCCTCATATGACTTGGTCTCCAGACCCCCCACCAACTTGGTAGATCTAGCATAAGCAGGGCTAAACATCTAGTTGTAGAATAAGCCTCGAAAAGGCTCTGAATCACATCAAGGATTTCTGGTTCATCCTGAGTGTACTGCATCTTGACTTCTTTTCTGCTTCCTAGGATATACTGTGAGTTCAGCATTGACACCTGGAGGCGTGCTGTACATAGCAGGACAGCCACGATACAATCACACTGGCCAAGTTATCATTTATAAAATGGAAGGAAGAGAGGTACGAGTACTTCAGAGGTTAAATGGAGAACAAGTAAGTATGCATTCATTATTAACATACAAGAGAATATGGCATGAGAAATAGAAATAATGATTTCAAATGAGAACTCTGTATCAGAAGAGCAAATGAAATTGGGTTTATTACAAGTTCAGAAGGAAAGGTTAGGTAGATGCTCTGGCATAGTAAGTCATGGAAAGTGAACTCTGCAGTAGTCAGACCCTTGGAAATTTTCTCTTTGAGGGTTAAGTCTTCACCAGCATCAAAGTGGTTGTAGCCATCTCAGTATTTGCAATTCTCTCTGCTGAGTGGAAGGGGTATGTCACTGGCAGGAAACAGGTGCGACAAGCAGGATTCTGTGCAAAAGCATCAGCTGCAATAGCATGAAATATTGAATAACTGCTTGTTATATTGAGAAGCAGCTCACTGGGAACTGTTCCTGCAGGAAGAAAACAACGTGTAATCACATAATTAAAGATGGTAGTATAATACTATGCACATGAGGATTGAAAGTCCTGCCTATTAGGGTCTCCCCAGGCTGCAGTACCAGCTTCTTTCAGGAGAATTCAGGTTACCTAGTTTTCACCTATAGCTGATGTCAGCAACTCAGCTAATCAATCAGTCCTTTTAGAGTCAATGAAGGAAAGTAAGCATTTTTAAGGTTTGAGGGATCTGGCTGACTTGAAGCATCTTCCGTGAGATGACGTGCATCTTGCGTTAGAAGAGACTGCTTCTCATGTTGAGTGCGAAGGAACTGCAGGGGGTCTAGGGTAGCTGTGATGTAAACGTAACCACATAAATCCTGGACCTTGCACCCAGTCTATGAATCTATCTAGCTCTTTGTGTAGATCTTTCTCCTCTGCATTCAGTGGCAACTTGGGAATTTTGGAGACTACTTGCACAGCATTGTCTCAGAGCTTTTGTCCACCATCCTACCTTTTCCAGTGGCAAGCCTAAGACCATTGATTTTGCTCTTTCTATGTATTATTGTCAGGACTGAAGAGAAAATTAGCTTCCCCAAGACACTTCTATTCAAATGCTGTCTTAAGAGGTCCTACTCCCCTTAGCAGGTGGAAGGCACCATTTGTACCTTTCAAACTCAGGAGAGTTGAAAGTTGAATGGACCATTCTTAAATAAAAAAATCTGAGAACAAACCCTAAAACAGAAAGCAAGCTTCAAAGGCAAATAGACCAAAAAGATCTAGGTAGCGAAGAAAATTTCTGCCTCATGATTAACATTCAACATTGTGTAAGTAACCATAAAACAGGTCTCTGAATAGGAATGTTGCATGATGTTGCTGACTTTGTCTCTGATTTATACCTTATATTTTCCTGCAGATTGGGTCATACTTTGGGGGTGTTATTACCACAATCGACATCAATAGGGACTCATTTACAGACCTTCTTCTTGTTGGAGCTCCTACGTATATGGGAACTGAGAAAGAGGAGCAAGGGAAAGTATATGTTTATGGACTGAACAAGGTAAGGATGATGTTTATTGACCAGTAACAGAACATGTTCCTTACTGTCTTCATATCCTTATTTCAAAGAAATATGATAAGTTGAGCTGGGGAAGATGATCTGTTGAAAACAGAGAAATGTTATTTTGACAATTGAGAGTATAATACAGATTATTTTTGAAAATATCTTCTCAAATTATTGTCTTCTCACCTTTTTTTTCTGACCGAGTGTATTATATAGATAAGCACTGTATCCTGTAAGCTGAAATATGGCATAGATGCAAATTTATAGGATTAATCACATTTTCTGCTTGCTTTCATGGCTTAGGGAACAGTAGGATTCATCCATCCTAAAAATGTGTACTCCAGTATCCTTACCAACCTTATCAACCTAGAGGTAAACCCCATACATCCAACAGCTTTTAAACACGTCGCAACTAGATTGAGGAACATAGCAGCTACACCTCAGCTTCTTAATTTGACAAATGTCTCCTTCCAATGTCTATGCATACTTTTTCTTCTTATTTTCTTCTTTTAGTCCACTACCATACTGTATCATAACAGTTGCCAAAATATGTCCTAGCAATGATGGTGTCCTAAAATACTGTTACAAGAAAATGACCTGAAGAGACTGGATCTCTTTAACAAAGAACTCTTCCAGTTTCTACATGCATGTTGCTAACAACAAATTGCTGGTGAATACGGATGACAAGAAAACAAGAATTCCATGTCCTCCAGTAATGTGAGGGTCTGAAATTTGTTTTTCCTGTGCTTCTTTTTATCCACCTCCAAATAAAGGAGATGCAGCCACTGCTTGCTGCTGCTGATGTCTAACATGGAACTCATGGGACCAACCTCTTGGAAAGATTGGTTACATACCATACTCTGTGTGTGTGTTTGGTCTAGGATGCATACTGGACCAGAAGAATATATATATTAGGCCATGGAGTATGTGTCTACTGAGGACATAATTCAGTCTATGTAAGAGACATGCTGTCTTTTGTTCTGGAATAACAAATTGCCATCTGTGTTTCATCAGAAACTTGGCTTACTTATCAGATTAAGAGAATGCTTTTAGAAAAACTCTTTACACTATCTTAAGAATGAAGTGGTTTACTAGCAATAACATCCAAATATTGTAATACTATGCTTTCCTGTGAGCCTCTAACTTCAAGAAATATGCAGAAGCATCTAGATGCAGAAAGAGAGGGAACAAGAATGTCTTTCTCAACTGCTGCTCAGAAAGAACATTTAATATATAATTACAGAATCACAGTTTCTACAGTGCAGTCAATCTCTGAGAATAGGATGTAATTTTTTCATTTAATTAATCGCTTTGTCTTCTAGACAAGAGCTCTTTAAAGCCTGCATTGCTAAAATGTTGATGGAAATCCACAAACTTTAAATCTGCTCTTTCACAGACAAAGTTTGAATACCAGATGAGTCTGGAACCTATAAAGCAAACATGCTGTTCGCCGTTAAAACAGGACACCTGCAAAGTTCTTAAGAATGAGCCTTGCGGTGCACGCTTCGGGACTGCGATTGCTGCAGTGAAGGATCTCAACCTTGATGGATATAATGACATTGTGATAGGTTCTCCCCTAGAGGATGATCATCGGGGAGCTGTTTATATTTATCATGGCCATGGCAACACAATCAGTAAAAAATATTCGCAGGTATGATGTATAACTTTACAGATCGACAGCCACGGTAAGAGTATGTAGCTTAAATCCTGTTTTCCAGTGTCTTCCCAACATCATATCAAACTGTGACTTGACCTGTCATGACACCTTCTTTTTTAAAATGCTTTGTACTTTTAAACTCATACTGATTTAAACAAATTTTATTCTACTATTGTTAGAAAATATGTTTGCATGTTTTTATTAGAAACCTTCTGAAACGTTCTATTGAGCCAGAAAAGTAGATATTTTTAAATTCTGAAACTTTGTAGTGTGTTCATCACCATGGTAACTGTTTTAGGAGTATTGTGATGAAAATTTAATGTATTTGAAGAGTCTAAAAGCCATCTAACTGCCAACAAATGCGTCTTGAATGTTCTTAAAAAATCCTTCAGTATGCACTGCATAAACTTCTTAATGTTTTTTACAGCGTATTGCGTCAGGTGGAGATGGGGAAAAAGTGAAATTTTTTGGCCAGTCTGTGCATGGTGAAATGGATTTAAATGATGACGGGCTCATTGATGTCACCATTGGAGGCCTTGGTGGGGCTGCCCTCTTCTGGTACGGTTACTCACAGCAGCTGTCAGGCCAGAAAACAACCATTTGTCTTGGTTGTTACTGATGTAACTTACATGTGCTACTGTTTGGACTGTTGTGAAGATGCTGGTTTCATCTCATGCTTTGACACTGGCTGTGAATCTTCATGTTTTCATTTCTCTCTGGAGGAACGAATATAAAACTTACTGGATAATGTTTTAGAAACCTTGTGAGCCTAGTATGAAGGCCTTGTCCTCCTGGAATATTCAAAATAGAAATTATTCCATTTGTTCACCAAGTAAAATAGAAAAGAACCTTAAGTGCTCTCTCTTTCACAGTATATCGAATATTATCTTATTAGCAATATGGAGGACAGGTTGAAATGTAAATAGGTCACTAAGAAAACTAATTTGATTTCCTAATAAGAAAACTCTAGCTTGACTCCCACCAGAAAATCTTGGAAAATTTTGACTAAATGTTCTGGTTAACAGTGAATTCATTTTTTATTTTTTTTTTTACAAAAGAGCATGATTCAGATGGCAAAATGAGCAACATATTTTTTAAGGGAGAAGACAAAAATACCATTAGGAAAAATCAACAAGTTAACATGTATTCCCTCATTTCTAAAGGACAACTAAAACTATTTATCTCTCTCGTAAGGCAACTACTAAGCCAGGTCCTTCCTCTCCCTGTCCTGCTGTTCCACCTAATTCACCTGCTAGGTGATAAAGTTTCTGAGGTCTTGCTTCCATCCTCAAGCTGCGAGCTTCTCCTCACCTTCACCTGCTAGTTTGCCTTTCTAAAAGCTCCGTGTGTGAACGCAATGAGGTGCCCCTTCACTGCATTGTTTAGATCACAAATCTGAAGAAAGCTATTTTGCCAGCTAAATATTCTGCTGGTTTAGTACACTGGCATACTCTGTCTCGAGGCCAAAAGGGAACTGAGGCAGAGCAAAGGGAGAGGCAGGAATTCACTGCAGGGACAGGGGCAAAGGGGAGTTAAGGGGAAGCAAAGTGGTGGTGAATCTCAGCCTGTTTATCTACCCACAGCCTAAGAGGTGGCACACTACCCTCCAGCCCGTGTATGAGAATATGTTCATCTGTGGATATCCCCAAGGATGGGTGTGGGCCTTCAGTCTCTTTTAAAATGTGACTTGCTTAAAAGCTTTGGAAAATATTTCATCCGGTATCTGTTCCAAAACAAGTACAGCTCTGTGGAGAAACCCTGTGACCTTTTTCTCTGTAATTTTTTGTTTAGTGGTACTATGTATCGAGCGTATAGTTAATTACTTGTCTAGACCATCACATATGTGTATTTTAATGTTGAATGTTGCACATTTTGTAAGTTCCTTCTTAAGTTTAAAAAAGTCATGGCTATTATTTTCAAGGCACTTTCTCTCTGTGTTTTTAAGGTCTCGTGATGTGGCTGAAGTAAATGTTTCCATGCAATTTACACCCAAAAGCATCAATATCCAACAACAAAATTGTCAGATAAATAAAAGGAAAACAATATGCATAAATGCCACAATTTGTTTTAAGACCAGACTAAAGTCAAAGGAAGATACGTTTGAATCCAGTAAGTAGATAAGCACTAAGCTATGGAATCTTTACACTGTAAAACTGCTATGGTCGCATTCATTTATTCCTCCAAAAATGGAATACAGCTCTTCTAAATTCACTATTCAAAGCGCATTTGAGATACTTCAGGAAAAAAGAATGTGTAGAGGCAAATTGGTTCATAATATTGATCTCAACTTCTTTTGCAGACCTGCAGTATTGGATTACTCTTGATGCACAAAGACAAATATCTCGAAGCTTGTTCATAGAAAGCCATGAGAGGAAAATGCAAAAAAATATAACTATCAAAGGGTCAGAATGTATTAAACATAACTTCTACATGTTGGCAAGTAAATCATTTAAAGTTTTTTTCTTGTGTTGACATTATAATAACCCAAATGCATTCCATTAATTGTAAATTAGACAACAGAACCTGCCTCCAGAATTAATCTTAAGAAATATGTATAAAATTTGTTTACTACTTAGGATTTATTGATTTGTATATGTATACAGATATAAACTATTTACTTATATGTGTAGTCTATTTACCTTTGTTTCTTTGTTTGTGTCTGTCTTGAGAAAGAGCACAACACACTTAGAGGAACCAAGCAGCTATCGTGGTTAGTAATTTAGGTGCAATCAAAACTCAGCAGGAGCATGTGAGCTGGAAGTCTAGTTTGCATACTGGTGCAATTCCTCCTAATAAATATAGTAAACCCCCTCACAAATTAGTTTTGGGATAAAGGATATCTATTCACTGGAAAACAGAAATGTAATTAGCAACTGTGAGTATGAAATTTCCCAGATTGTAACTAATGTGCAGAGTGAATGGAGACGTGTATTATAACCTACCCATCTCTAAAATGTTTAGTGACTTCACAGATGTATCATAATTCAAAACTAACGATAGATGATGCCCAGAATTTGCTCGAATATGCAATACTTCTCCAAACAGCAGGCCTCAGTTCGACTTCCCACAAAGTGATACCACTGCTCTTCGCCTTACTGATCCTCTCAGCACAACTAAAGGAGGAAAAAGTCTATGAGTTGACTGTTCTGAGACATTCTTAAATGAAACTGTGCTGGATATGCTGAGATATGGGACATGTTTATGATGAGATGAGATACACAAAAACATTAATAGATACTTGTAAGGATTGGCTTGCACATTAAATGCTTTATCATCAGTTGCAAGCATTCAAATGCTTCTCTAGCAAGGATGGCGTCAGTGTGACTGAAAAATATTTTACCTCAGCATTGTTTGGGGTTTTTTAACCTCCTTAGATATTGAAGTGAATGTCCATAACAGCAATTTTGTTTTCTTTATGTTCTAGGATAAACCTGACTTTCAGGACTCTGTAAAAGTTTTGCTGGAGTTCAATTTTTCTGATCCGGAGAGTGGACCTGTTCTTGATAGCAACCTGCCAAATTCAATATCTGAATATGTAAGTCAGCAAGATTCTGTATTAATAATCAAAGCATTGAAAGTAAAATTCATAGCCCACACAAGAAATGAAAGTATTGTCCACAAATTGGTTAAAGAGGGAGGGTCATTGAGCCTGTCCAGAAGATGTATCCTCTAAATGAGTCTTCAGGGGTGAAAAGCTTGATTCAGTGTGCTTGGGAACCAGCCTGGGGTTTTAAAGCTGTCCAGTGTTAACTGAAGATAGAAGAGAGTACAAGCAATTTTATTGTCATTTTTTACGTAGCTGGAGCAGGGGAATGTTAGTCATTTACTCTGAGGGTGCTTGGCATGATTCATACGTCCACTGTTGCCTCTTTTTCTAATATATATGAATAACTTAAAAGGGAACGAGTAGAAAGCTTATGTTTCACCTGCGCATCTTACAGGATATTGCCATGTTTAACTGATTAATATTAGGGAAGACTTCTTTGATTGTCAAAGGCAAGACCTTATCTAAAATTAGATAATGAATTAAAATGCAAGTATTAAATTTTAATAATAAATGTAATAAAATTGAGAATAAAAATACTATTGTTGCAGATTCCTTTCACAAAAGATTGTGGAGCCAAAAATAAATGCATTTCAGATCTTGTTCTGAATGTAAAAGCAAGCATAGCTGGAGACAGGTAACTACACTGGGTTTATTGTGTCACGTTATATCTGTACAAAATTTCTAAGTAAATTATACATTCTGTAGTCTATTAAGATAATGCTGTGGCATAATTTCCAAATCACAAGCAATATAGTCTGGACATTGTGTTAAAAACAGATTCAAAAGTTAAGGTGTCAAACATTCTTAATTTATTTTACAGCTCTTCTCCATTCATTGTAAAGTCACGCAATGATAAGTTCACCATTCAGCTCTCTGTGAAGAACAAAAAAGACAGTGCTTATAATACCAGAGTTTTGGTTCAGTATTCTCCAAATATTATTTTTGCTGGCATTGAGGTAGGAATTTTTCACATTATCACGTTTTTCATCACCTATATTGCTAGAGAGATCTGAGGAAGCCTTTTTATTAAGCCTGAATTTCACTGCTCTGGTATGATCTCAGTTGATCGGAAGAGATTCCGTGGGAGTACTGTCCTCGCTTATCCCTCTAAAAGAGTGTATTTGTTTTGACCTGAGTGGACTCTTGCTTAGCCTCCGTTAACTACAGACGCAAGTTTCACAATGACGCTTAGGCAGTAAGTGCCTGCATGCACGTCAGCACCATGAATCATCTGTACATCTGTAGAGCCAGAAATGCCGTGTTATTCACCAGTACAGCTCCCGAGCATCTAGAATTCTCCTTTTGCACATATACAGAAAAAGCACCATCTTGGTAGGGCACCATATATCAGTGCCTGCCTCATCCCTTCCTCAGACAGCGTTTCCAAAGTAGCTGCTTTCCTGCCTGCCTCAGCAGATATGCTATGAATTCGCCTCACTTCAGGTGGGAAACATTAGGAGAAGTTTGCCTTCTATCAGCAGTCCTGACGTTGCACATTAGGAGAAGTCAGGGATCCATAGCACTGTTGCTGACCCTGTGGCAATCATTTATGGAGAATGAATGTCACTTTTATTGACAAGTTAGGAACACATTTACGAAATTACATGTAAAACCTGTGTATTTATATATAAGTTGATCTGCTAGACCCCATGACTAATTTGCATGATATCCAGTTTGTATATAATTGCTAATGTTCCAAACACTTTCAGTGGAATGGAATAATGGCTACTAATTGATGGAGATGTCCATAGGTGGAAATTGTTTTGCAGAAGTTGCGGCTTCCCATTTTTGTTCTAGTTCAACTAAGGCTTTGACTCTTACAATGTTTTGATGATGAAAAGCAGCAACGGTATATATGTTCAACAGGACCTTGATGCTTAGTCAAAATTTAAAAAGAGTTTGCGCAGTCACAATTTCACTTTCTTTTTCCTTTAGGATATACAGAAAGATAGCTGTGAATCTAATCACAACATCACCTGTAAAGTGGGATATCCATTTCTAAAACCTTCAGAAGAGGTAAAAGGTCCCCCTGCATGCAAGTTCTAAGGCCAGGGAGGTCCCTATCACCTCTGAATTTCTTTTCTCTCGTGTTCACCCCAAAATCTGTCCATTCAAGTTTCCCAAGCTATCCTTGATATGAACTGCACTGAGCCAGACAGGAAAACATCAGCTCTCCAGCCCCTAGGCAGGCAGCTGTGGTATGTGAGGAGGTAATAGGTGCATATTGCCATCCTTGACACTGTCAGGAGGCAAGTGCTACACCCGGTCAGAAGGGTCTGTCTCCAGGTGTAGAGGCTATTGGTTAAGATATACTGATAAGACATTAGATACTGTGGCTTTCCACAAGTTGCAGCCTGGGACTTTAGTTATTTCATATATAAAATTTAGTCAGTTGGTTGAAAAGAGAATAAGCTGGTATGTGGAAATGCTAACGTGTATCTTCCAAAGCCAGGCATCAAGACTTCACCTCTGCTTGGTGGGGAATCGGGGGCCTTTCCAGCCAGTCCAATTAAAGGCAAGCTCCAGCTTGAACAGCTCCAGTGATAAAGCTGCATCTCTTGCTGGAATAGAGAGGGAGCTTTAGCTAAACTAAGCCTTTGAAGATATGCATCTAAGCCTCACTTGAACAGTTCTACTATTGAATTGGAAAATATCAAATTACATGCAAATAAGACCAACTGTCTTTCCTGGCAGTTTCTTGCCTGTTCCTCTCTCATATCAGGTCTGTGTTGCAGATGCATAACAGAGGGACGATCAGGAGAGATGTCCTCTTACATTGCCTCCCACAAACATGTTCTGGCTTGTGCCTTTGACTTGTAGGAATTAGGTCAGCTGTTACTTTCTTGCAGACCAGTAAGCATACGACCCAATGCCAGTGCCTACAATGCTCCATTGCCAGATTTACTGGGTTTTTCACATTTGCGTTTCATGCTTTAATTGTTAGTTTGCCTGTAGCTATAGATCCCTAAATTTAGAAATTTCATACTCTCCTTTGCATTCAGAAATCAATTAATCTCTGATTCACCGATAAGCATTCCTAATACCTCCCTTTTTAAAGCCTCTTCCTAGCTCTTTTTTTTTTTTTTTTTTTAATTATGAAGAAATATCTAAGACAGCTTCCTCTGGGTCACTTTGTAATAAAGATTTGTGCACGTTATAGGAAAAAATAAGTCTGAGCTGAAAAATCTTTTGCTTCATATAAAATTACCCTTAAGTGTCAGGACATGAAGAGGGACATGTTTGGGACAATGTTCCCAAATCCTGTTAGTCCCAAATTGCGATAGATTTGCCCTAGTTACAATGAGTAGGGAATTTTTGTGAGACCTAGTAGTCATTTATTTACATTGTAAACATTTCTGCTCCATATTCTATGTGTTTTACTATCTATTCTATAGACAGCTCATCTCCACGGTAATTGCCAGGCTTTGAAGCTTTTTTCTTCCTCATTAGAGAAAACAAAATAGCTTTGATAAATTGCTTGCAAGACCAGTGGATTTCTATTAAGAATTATTTAGTTATGTATTTATAATATACCATATAATAAGTTTTACTGAGGCTTCTCGGTTCTGAAAATTTGAGGCTTCTGTTTAATAAGTGATAACTATTAGATTTCCTTCTTGGTTGGAACCGATTCAAAAAAATGGATTCATTTATAGAAAAGTGTTAAAATGTGAATAAGGATTCCATAGATAAAAGCAGCAAAAATTTGCTCATTCTTCATCAGATCAAACCTTATTAGTGTGCTTTCCTTTCTTTCTTTCTTTTTCTTTTTTTTTTCCCTTTTAAAATGTGTAATGTATTTCTCTACACAGATTTCCTTCAAAATATCATTCCAATTCAACGCATCTTATCTCCTGGAAAATGCTACTGTTCATGTATATGCAACAAGGTTAGTTACAATCATTACTTGTTTACCTTCTGATTTCTTTTTTTTTTTTTTCTTAGAAAGCTCTACAGCTTTGTGTTTCGTAGTAAAACAAGGATGAGTTTCCTGAACTCAGTTA
This sequence comes from Rissa tridactyla, assembly GCF_028500815.1. Classification (NCBI taxonomy): domain Eukaryota; kingdom Metazoa; phylum Chordata; class Aves; order Charadriiformes; family Laridae; genus Rissa; species Rissa tridactyla. The sequence goes on along the minus strand of NC_071497.1, from coordinate 68,774,793 downwards.
TTGTTAAACAATCTGTAGAGCTGGCAGCTTTACAGATGTACTCGGTCCAGCAGTGGACTGAGTGGACTAAATAAACAGCTGTTTGTCCCTAGAACCTGACAGTCACTAATGAGTCGTAATTTCCAGTAGTTTTACCTTCAGAAAAGGTTTATTCTCTTACAAAATTACTGCATACTTTAGCATGAATCACACGCTAAACAAAAAAGTCTGGCTTTCAAAGAGGAAGAGCGTTGCAGAAGTTGTCTGTGATAAAGGAATGCGCTTGCCCTCAGTGCTTGCTGTCCATGCAAAATCCAGGGATAGTGTGCGAGTAGTGGTCCTTACTTGCTCCATTTTCATTCAGCCAACTGCAGTCTGTAGTTTTAACAAAGATGTGTTTCTGAGCTGGGACTGGTGCAGGACTTAACTAGTTACTGGAAATAATCTTTTTAATTTATTTTTAGGAGATAGTAATTAACTGGAAACAAGTAGCGTGCTTTCATACCCAGAGCTGTAGGTATTTCAGTTTCTTGAGAAACCTGTTGCGTCTGCACAGTCTGATCTGAGTGGTATATGTTGTTTTATTTTAGTGACAGTGAAGAACCACCTGAGACCTTGAGGGACAACAGAGGACACGTTACAATTCCAGTAAAATATGAAGTAGGATTAATATTTGTAAGGTATTGATGCTTCTCTGTACTTTTATTGGCTACCACAGTAAATAACAGGTGTTCAAAGAGAATACAGTATGGTTTTGTTGTTGAACTGTGCTCAGTATCTACAGATGACAGCTTCTAGGCTTATGAACAGGAAGCACAGGCTTGATGGAAAAGAGCCATTTGTGTGAGCTGACATGGGCAGGACACGGGAACAACCACAAAATCACGCATGAAAGGCAAAGAGCAAATTTAATCTCAATTCTTCGGGGATCGTGGAATCTCCGAAGCAACACCCGGGCAGAGGCACGCAAGGCACCGCGGAGCGAGAGAGAGTCCTTGTTAGGACGAGAGTCCTTGTTAGCATGAGAGTGAGAGAGCGAGAGCTCAGACTTGCTGTTCTTGCCTGTATTTCAAGGATTCAGGCAGGCATAGTTTTTCACTGTGCTTTCATCTTCAACAGCAGGGCAGGAATCTCGGGCATGTTTGATAAGGTGCCCTGAGTCCACCACACAGGCCCACTTTATCTAGGTGCAGATGTTCTACTTGTTGAGCATATAAGACTAAACAACAATTAGTGTGATATATGTGTTTTCCAGCACACCACATGCGAGTCTCTTGAGTGTGTTTCCAGTCCTCCTCACTGATTTTACGTTACTTTCCCACAGAGTTACACAAAACGATGGAGCAGTTACTGCCCCTATCCTGCCGTATCTCCGTTTTATCTATTTAAATTTGATCTGCAGTTTGCAAGTACAACAGCAGCTTTTGTTGATTCCTGTACTTTGGTCTATTCATTCAAAGGTGTTTCAGGTACATAAGAAGGCAAATACTTCCAGCTTCCTGATGGCCATGAGTCTGTATCACTATAATATTTCATGGTGTGGTGTTTGACTTCCAGCTTTAAAAATTAGCCTTAATTTTAGATTCTTAGGGTTCATTTTTATCAATTCAGACATAAATTTTAATGCAGGTATGGTAGTACACTTTATTTTCAGAAATAGCTAAAACTCAGTTAAATTCCATCCCTGAAAAGCATTACAAATATTATAAGTAGCCTATATTGTATGGTGTGCAGGTGTAAATAATTAAGTCAAATTCATTTTGGATGCATTTCATGGCTCAAATCTAGCCTTTGTCCCATAAGGAATAATGTTGAATTTAGAACATGCTGGTTTTGTTTGCTTTTTATTACTTGATTCTGTCTTTTGTAGAACTCTGCCTGTTTTACATGGCAATACTGAGGGTAAGGAACGGCACAGCTGAATAAGAACAGCAAAATCAGGCCCTGATGTATTATTTTTGGGAACAACATTTGCTCATTTTGTAGTTTTATCTGAATAAAACATTTAAAATGCACATCATAAAAAGTGAGTACTACTTAGAAAATGGATGAGTTGAAATTCAGCAGAAGTAGCAGTGCACTCTTAATTCCAAGACTAGTCCTGGAGGATTCATGAAATAATGAAAAGACCTATGTTATTAACTGCTAGAGTTTTTATTAAGTTTGTGTGCTTATTGGTTTTTTTTAATGTGGTTTTTTTTTTTTAACCCACAGTGTTTTCAAAGAGCACCATGTTATAATTGCAGCAAATGATACCGTCCCTACTGCTATTAACACAACAGAGCAGATTGGGGATGAAGTTACTCTACATTATAGGGTAAGAACCAATTAAAACTGTATGATATAGGTACTGGCTTAATCTTTTTTTTTTCTTTCATTTGGTTTGAATCACTTAATGTGATAGCCTATTACTTAAATAGCAGCTGTGCAATATGTTAAACTGTCTACATGGGTATTTTGTGTTTAACACCTTTTTTTTTTTTCACTTGCTTTCTTTGGAATAAGGTGAGTCAGCGGTTCTCAGAGTGGTTCACCTCTGTGGAGTAGTTCTGGTGGGGTTTAGAGCTGCTGCCCTCAACAGGGTAAAGAAAGCATGCCCTGGTAAATGACAACTTGACCTACGTTCATTGCAGTTTAGAACAGGTTATTTCCAAATTCCAGTCAGCTTTGAAAGAGGCAAATGCCATGCTCCAAGAATGTTGTCTTCCTAATGGAATGAATACTGCAAACTAAAATCACATAGAAAAGATATTGAATGGAATAGAAGCCCAGACTCGAGTTGCAGTAGGACTGAATTTAGTTCTCTTGAGAGCATTCTTGTTTCCCAGTGTCAAATCTAAAGCTGAACAATGGTCCCATATAAAAGTGATAAAAGACTCTGAATCAACTTCTATCTGTGAAAAAAAATGGACCATGGGAATGTTCTCACTTTCACTAAATAGCAATGGCAAAGGGTTTTTTTCTATTTTTTAGCCCACCTACAGTGTTTCAGTCAGCTACTTCTTTTAGTCTAAAAGTTAAAATCCAGAATCTTGAGGCTTTTTTGGCTGTTTAAGACATTATTCATCTCATTTCAAAACCTTTGCTTTCTGAATGTAAAAGCTGGTGGACTGCAGAGCATACCACTTATGATCTTGTGAGCAAAACTCACCTCTGCAAGCAGCTTATCACAAATGACTACTCAGAAGAACAAAAGTTAAACAGGTTTTTGAGTATTTATTAAGCTCATCCACTGAAGACAGAGGATTGTCAGTTCTCCTGCCAGTAATTCCACCTAGCCATTTTCTCCATCCTCGGCCACAGCAGGCCTGTTCAGAAGGAGCAGCAGCTTACACAGATATGCCCTGTGAGTTTCCCAGGGAAAACAGGGGAGAGGCGCCGGGGAGCAGGAGGGCTGTTGTCTAAGCACACATGAGGAGGAACCAGCATGAGCCACCGCTGGTACAGAGGCTCCTCCCCCATGTTAGGGCATTTTGGGGGGCTTTATTAAAAATTGAAACAAAATTATGTTAGATAGAAGTTCATGATGATAAAAGGTTGCAGTAAACAAGATAACAAGACCAAAGACCACAGAAGAATGTGTCTGCTAATTCACAACAGGCTGTTCTTGGGGAAAAAGTAAGAGTTCATCACACTACTTTTGCATAACTGACTGTAGAAAAGTTAAAAAAAAACAAACAACAAAGAAGTAAAGAAAAATACAGGAAAGGAAAAAACAATCAAATACCAACAAAATAAGGAAAGTACTAATAAAAATATTTTTCTTTTTTTTACTAGATTGAAAAAGGTGAACACTTTCCAATGCCAAACCTCACACTGCAGATCTTATTTCCCAATGTAACAGCAGCCAAGAACACTCTTCTCTATCTTACTGCATTGTCCCATTCCCAAGTAAGCCAGGAATTCGTATTTTTATGATTAATTTAAATGTGAAGATTTTGTTGTAAAGAACTGTAAAATGAAAACATTTGGGATTATGCCTTGCTTCAAGGTAGATATTGCTTCCAGTCTAAAATACAAGGTGCTGATGTTTTAATAGTACGTACAGCTATGCATGAGAAGACAGAGAGATAAGTTTTCTTAAAAGGAAACAAGCAAATTTAAAATGGTGTTGAACAGTAACTGGACTATAACACGGTTAATTTGATATGTTGCCAAGTGATGACAGGCCTAGACTGAGATATGAGTGACAGGAGTTTCTTTCTTAGTTTTGCCTACTAAGCCTCAAATTATCTCTGTTGTCAGCAGCACTTATTGCAAATGCTCTGGTCCTGCTGTGTACATCTAGAGCTCAATCTGCTGTTCAGTCCTCTTCTTTCTGTTGCTGCTATTAGCCTTCCTGCACGTCTGCTCCCCAGCACTAGCAGTCCTCTGGCTTCCTCCTTCTCTGGGGCACTGAGACATCTTGAAGGGGATGGTAGGTCATGTCTTTCAAATGTTCTTCATCAGAGCCCTCATTTGAGGTTTTCCATTTCACTCCTCGAGAGCAGCTGGAGGCGATCACAATTCCAGCAAGTCCCATGATTCCAGATCTGTAGATATTAAAATTAGAGCTATATCAGTAACTGGATGGCTGAAGAACGCAAATATTGCTAAGGGGTGACCTAAAAAGAGTCTTTCCCTCAGAGACACACACACATGAGCACGTCTATGCAAATATTTCACTTAGTTTTGAGGTGTTACACCATTGAAAAATAAACCAAACGGTCTAAATTAAAGTTCAAGGTTCACTTTAAAATTAAAAAAAAAATAATCAAAAACCCCCAGAATTCCTTCCCCCGTTATTTGCATCCCTAGGCAATCACCACATTTGACCCAAGTTTGCACATAAGCTCAAAAAATCTCTGCTTTTTCTGTGGGTATAATTCATCAACCACTAGCTACACCCTAGTGATAGTAGTGTGCCAAAGTGCACTGCAGGGGCTTTGCAATCCTCTTCATGCTAGTAATCTGAGAGGGCTGAAAAAAAAGTCAACTTTCACCTGCACCGAAGACACCCACGAAGATTTCCCGGCTGCCTTTGAAGGAGCCATGGAGGTCCAGCACACACTCCCCCTTTTTGGGTACTGCAGCAGAGGCTCCTGAATCCTGCGCTTAACCTGCCTGTCTGCTTGCTAAGGCAGAACCTCTGTGGATTCCCGTGCAAAAGCTATTTAGCTCCTTTAATAGCCAGCTGTTCCTGGTTCATGTAGTGGTCATCTTGCAGGAAGCTCGTTTGCTTCTACAGATGTTTAGGTTGCTGGATAGAGTTTAGGTTAAATTATTTCATAAAAAGCTCATTTTTTTTGTTTGAATAATGATATTTCGATACCTACACCATGTGAATTTCCTGTTCTGGACTCTTGCAATATGCAGTTTATTGCATTTAGCTGTTAGTAAATATTATTGTTATTAAATATTCCATATTGTTAATGTTGGCTTGTTTCCAGAGCATTTTTCTGTAGTAGAATGCATATTCAGACAATAAAAATAATATTTGTATTTCTGCTAGCAGAATGCCATCTGCCAAACTAGTTACCCTGTAGATCCCTTAAAGATCGGTGCTGGGAAACCATTTGTGTTGCCAAAAATAAAAGAACCTACAAAAGATACAATTATGGTAAGCCCAGATATAGTATATATATTCATGACAGATATTATATTTATCTGCAATAAATATGTAAAAGCTTCTTTTAAACTGTATCCTGTGGAAACTCACTTTGTCTTAATAGCCTGAAAAGTCATCTTTGTGTAGACTAGCTATAGTTTTTATTTGGCTACAGAACTGTATGTGGAACTGAATTTGGGGTGGTTTTTTTTTTTTAATTTAGCAAATATGTAAATAGCAGTATCACATTTGACAGCTGAGTAAATCTTCACCTTCTATATTCCCATTGTAATTAATAAATAGTAATATTTTAAAAGCTTCTCATCTCCCTTGCAACTTTTTTAGACAACCAGCTGAAAATACTTCCAAGTGCTAGCACTCTGATCTGACAGATTTTCCATGCAACTGGTAGAAATGTAATTGGTGATCCCATTTGGAAAGAATTAGCCTCTCACTTTTAGATGGAAGAGTTGCAAAGTAGTTTTGCTGCCGCATTATGTTGCCATGTCAGGGGGAAATCCGTCATGCTGCCTCCCCAGTATAGAGGCACAAGTTGAGTTTCTGGTGCAAATGAAACCATGCTGTGGGGAGAGTATTTTGCCATGCTTATCATAGTCCTTCACAGAGGTGATAAACCTCTAGGCTGAGCAAATGTTTCCAAAGGTTTGGGCATAATTCTGCTGCCCTCACAGCTAGCAAGTGATACTGAGAAGTAAAGATACTTGAATTTGTACACAAACATCCTGCCCTGCTTGAAAGATTCAGGTATCCCATGATTTGAAAGGATCAAAAAACACTGCAGAGAAGCCATAACTGTGTTGGCAGAAAAACACTTGCTGTTACAGGCTGTGCCTCCTTTAGGAGTTCTGCTGGTGCCTTTTGCTACATACCTACGGTAACAGAGCTTCCTCAAGGCTAAGCGAGCCTGCCAAAACTGAGCCTATTCCACCACAGCATGAATATCTCAACTCGTTTTATATCCTGCAGTGTCATTTTTACATCAAAAGACCCAGTAATTACTATCAGTTTAGCATTGGTGTCATAGCAAGACTATGTTTTCTATATATAGTAGTTTACATGTTTTTAGTTTAGTAATGTGAAAAGTTTCTTCCTATTAATTCATTCTGGTGCTTTTAAACAGGACTGTGATACATACAGCTGTGCATCTATTAATTGTGCCCTGGTCCCATCCGACATATATCAAGTCAATGTTTCATTAAGAGTATGGAAACCTACCATCATAAAAGTAAGTCAATCCTGTTTGTATTCAGAATACTCTTGGGTTTGAGAAAATTAAGCCAATGTTTCTAACGTCTATTAAAATTATACCTTTCATTTTCTTAAGCCTCCACAGTCCCCTGGTGTTTGATATCGTTTCTCTTGTTATTTTAAAATTTCCTCAAAACTAAGTTACATGCATTTTATTATCCTTAAAGTAAGTACTTAGAACTTTGCAGAAATTTCAAAACATGGTACGAATACACCTCTTACTTATTCTGTATTGATGGTCATTTTTTTTAATAGCTAATTATGCATCCACGAATTCTAATTCAGCAGATGTAAGGAGGGGTACAGAGCAGCATATAATGTTTAAGTAAGCTTTAATCTGGAAAGATTTCTCAAGTCTAGAAAGGACTTCTTGGTCAAAAAGAGCAGAGAGGAGAGGTCCACCTCAGACCACACCTCAGTATTGTCTGATGACAACAACGACCAGGCTGTGGTCCATTCTCCTCAGCTGATAAATTTCTGATACTGAGTTCCTGGTTTGTGCCTTTTTTTTTCTCTAGAAAATAGCAGGACAGGAGGGGAGATACAACAGAACTTTAGGAAGTCCAAATCTGTCCCGGTGGCCAAAGTAGTATTCCAGGATTATTAGAACTTATTTGAAATCTCTGCTCTCTACTCCTTCAAAGGTGTATTGCTGTCTCATAAACAGTGATGTGTGTGCTGAAGGTGACACACACGAGCAGCTCCACTGACTTTCACATTTTTCAGCATCTCCCAAAACTTTAGCATTAAGTTTTCCTTTCACCCTTCTCATTTCTACAAAGCTTTCTACTTCAAAATTCTTAATTACGAATGATAGCCATTTCTTTCTTCTTCCAGGCAAGTATTCACAGCTTAACCCTTGTTGTGAAAGCATTACTTAGGAGTGAGAACTCATCACTGATTCTGAGAAATGACCATCAAAAACTGGAGGTAAGAACATGATAATTCATGGGTTTATTCTTCATAGGATTTTTTATGCCTCTGATTCATTCACTTGCATTCGTTACTAGCAAACTGATTGTTACCTGTTGTAATGTATTGTCCTACTCTAAATAAAAATAAGTGATTTCATATTACAGTAGAAATGTCGTAATTAGTCAGATGATGATACCAAAATCCCATTACCCACCAATGAACCTTGGTAAGAAGTACTACCTGAAGTACTTCTGTCTGCTGCAGCATAAGTGCTTTCTGCATCTATGTAAATTAAAAGCATAATTAGTATTCTTTTAATGAATTAATAGTATTTTAAAAATACTGGTCCTGGGTCATTTAGAAGTGATTTTACTCTGTACATTGTATTTTATTTATTATTTCTTTATTTATTATTTCTTTCCACTTCGTTGCCCAAGATATATATTTTAAACAGCATCTTTTATTTTTCAGAAGTTCTGTATCATTTTCTTAGATAAGAAACTATATAACATTAAAGTAGGGGTGTCAGGTATAAAGAGAAATTTCTTTAATTTTTTGTTAGAGTTGTTATTTATCCTTTAATACTCTTTATTCCATTTATAGTGGTTAATGCATTGCTTTTCTGTGATAACTTGTACATGCTGGGAGTTATTTACTACAATGTACATTTTTAAGCAAAAGTCTTATTATGTGTTATTGTTGTTAGTACCCCCAAAATTTAGAGCAAAGCAATATTCAGTGTGAACTACATCTTGTGCAAAATATTTTTGGAAATACAAACATCACAGGTCAAGTGTTAGCTGGTGTTTTATCCAGGCATTTCTTTTATGTGATAGATTCAAATTCAATCCAGGAGTGAAAATGCAGCTGAGAGGGTTGCAGATAATGAGACCTGCCTTTACAAACTAAAGAATTTCAGAATTAACTTTTTTTAAGATATAATGTCAAATTGAATGTTTAGTGTTCAGCTCTTCAATGCTTTTTTGAAGGTTATGTCTCTAATAAATTATTAAGTTAAAATAATTCAAACTCCTATGTCGTCACATTTATTTAAATGTGAATATTCCTTATTTCAGATTAGTTTACACCAGATATGACTGCTTTAAAATAAAATTAGTACTTACACTTATTTCCTGTAACTGCTTTAGAAGCCATCTTTGAGGGACGCAGGCATTGAGTAATGAAGAATACTCGAAAGCAACTGCCTAACATACACTTCAGCTACTCATGGTTTTGGTCCCATAGCCAATGACTACTGACTTATAGCAGGGACAACCCTCATGAAATGAATGCACTGTCAAAGTGCAAGATAACTAGGTAAACATAGGGTTTCATGTTGGAGATTACTTTCCCAATTCCCTCCTACAAATTCCTATACTTAGAAATGAAGTGGTACCCTGGAAAATCACTGCATACTGATAAAAGTCATGCTGCTCTGTTGATATTTTAGAAAGATGAGTTACTTATTGCTTACATTCTGAACACTTTGTAGACCATGATTAAGATTTCCAAAGAACTGCCACCGGGTACAGTCCCCCTATGGGTTATCCTCCTGAGTATCTTCGCTGGACTCTTGATACTTGCACTGCTTATATTTGCTTTGTGGAAGGTAAGCTGCATGTTATTGTCTTCATGAAACTAAACAAATATGTTTAAATTCTGTGCCGTATGCTTCTTAGAGACACTAATATTGTCTCAGAGACAATTTTATTTATTAGTATCTCACCCTCAGAGACACTAATATTGTCTAATAAGTGGAATGAAATCTTGTAGAAATGACAAAATAACTAATAACACTACATTTTTCTGATGTGTAACGTGCAATGCTAACCAATTGAAATCTGTATGGACAGTACGTTATGAAAAGAAAACTAGAAAGAGATTTTTGTACGATTAAGGGTTTATTAAGGGAGTTTTTTATTAGCTTTGACTGTGGCCTTTGATAATCAGGTTTTCTCTTTGTGCAAGAGATGCTAGGCCTGTAGTGTAAGTATTGCCACAAGTGGGCACTCTTCTCCAAGCTAAATATTTAGTTCATGCTTGCGTTAGAAGGTTACAGTTTATAAATTTCAACATGCATGATCTCTTGAAAAATTTGACAAGTACAAAATTAAGTATTATTTATACAATTGAGTACCAAATATTATTAAGTGTTTCAACCTTTGAGACTATGCAAGTGTAACAATGATTCGGCAATTGCTCACTATATATTAAGTGTACTCCTTTTGTCTGCTGTCATGACATGTCTCTTTAGTTTTTCTGTTCCAGGAAAAACAATGTTGTACTTCAGTGATAAAATAGTAAACGACTTTTTACTTTACTGAAAGTATTAAAATAGAAGTAAGAACCAGCACATGAATGCTACCAATACAGGTTTTATGCTTTGAGCGGTTCTTAGTCACTTTTTTCTTTTCTGCAGGCTGGGTTTTTCAAGAGACCACTAAAGAAGAAAATGGAAAAATGAAGAAAAAAGATGGAGAAATTTTTGCTCAGGTCTGCCTCAAAAATGTTACTGTAAAATTATAAACTTAAATGCAGTGGTCACAATGTTTTCTAAACTCTAGTGCATTAAAAAAAAAACCAAGAAGCAGAACAACAAGAAGCAAATCAAGCACACACGCAAAGGAATGATGCAAAGGAAGAATAAACAGCCTTACGGCATTTTGTGATACTCAAGGACATACTTTCAAGTGTTACTCATTTTTGGAGAGTAACAGAGTTCAAAGATTCTAACATTTTTTAATAAGGAAAATGTGTAATCATATTTTTATATACAAATGTATGTGGAATCACTTTTCATTCCAAATTATGCAACACGTCAGCTTGTATGTAGCAATCCCAGTCTTTTTTATCACCTTATGATTTTCAAAAGGAAAAAGCATAATTTTAAAAATTTCCTCCCTATGTCAGTTCTGTGAAAGCAGACTGTCAGTTCACAAAGCGGAACACCCAAACTTTGAGAATGCACCAAATACTGTATGGTAACTGATGTAATGACTATTCAGAAGATAGAAGCACCTGCATATTGAAATACCTTGGACTTCTCTTTTCTGCTGGTTTTGGCACATCCAGATGAACGCAGGATACCCCAAGAAAGAGATTTTTATGGTCAAACAGACCATAAAGGATTGATCCATTAGATTACATAACTGTTTGAACTTGAAACAGATTTTTTGGCAGGCCTAAAAATGTATACACAAAACATTCAAGCCCACCTGATTGCACACTGTACTCAAATAAGCAGGGACACAATTGTATCTGCAAATTGAAATGTCCATATTTATGCAGAAAATATTTTGAGGTACCCTGAAAGTTTGACTCTTACTGTATATCTTGGAGTAGCCAGGAGGGTGCTTCATAAGCTGTCACTGTAAATTTATTGTGTAGCTATTTAATCCAATGAGTTTAAAGTGTACAAAATTATAATTAACAAAAGACACAGATAGGAAATTCAGCACTGACAAGCTTCTACTAGTATTATAAGTCACGTTATCATCTTTGTTACTTAAGAGTTTAAGAAGTGAAGAAGAACTTGCATACTGAATAAGCACTTAACAAATGATGTTTATTTTGTGACAAAGATTAAAAGTTTATACAAGAATACACTGAAATGTAGATAGCAAAAGATTTCCTTAAGAATTTTTTTTTCTTTCTATTTAGACTATCCAATTTCCTCCTTTCTTTCACGCACTTGTCTTCCTTCCACGACGACCTCTCCCCGGGGCTCTTGGGCTGTACCTTGTCCTTGAGAGCTTCCTATATTACTTGCAGCCACACAAAATTAACAGTGGAAAATGCAGGCATGCTGGCAAAGTGCGATGTTGCCTCAGCATGAGACAACTCAGTTTTGATTGCCAAAAGATCAGAAGATGTTGAGGAGACATACTAAGTTCTATAACACATACTTGTTTGCAGAAAAGCTTTGCCTTGCCAGGAAAAAGCCAGGAAAAATTGTTCTTCCTCTTGGTACAAATGTCACTGAAATTAAAAAAAAAATAAAAAATCACTGCAGTTTGCCAAGAGGTTTTAACTTAGCACTGATTTTATAGTAATAGCTTAAATAGCAGTAATATATTTTATAAAGACTTTTTTTTCTTTAAGAAGAGACCATAGATTGAGCTGAATGTGCTAGCAAGTACAACTCTGGAAGCGTGCCAGAAGGTGCTTTATTGTTTGAAAGATGCCGTCACTCTTAAGTCCCTTCAATTTAGGTCCTAAATTAGAGAAAGTAGTCATTGGGAAAGGCTTGGACTTATGTGAACACAGCGAGTAGGATTAAGTTTGGAAGCGTTGGCAATTTCTCCTCGAGCCTGTGGGAAAGGTGGTTATTTCGTAAGAGGAGCCTGCCGAAGGTGGCGGCGTGACTCAGAGGAGAAGGCAGAGCCCTGCGTGGGAACGCGGTGGGTGGCTGCGCTTTGCGGAGCCTGGCAGAGCCACCGAGCCGTCAGGCTGGCTTTCTGTCCTCCTCTGCACGCCTGGAAGCGCACCCTGTCTGAAGGGGTAGGAGGTGAGTTGCCCTGGTCCTGAGCACAGAGGGAGGACAGGCACGGAGGCAAAGAAATGAGATGGAGGAGTTGTGCAGTGAGAACTCCCTGCTTCATTCACCGTGAGAGTTAAATAGGCCTCGAAGGAAAGCAAAATCCATTTGTTGAAGGGTGAAGATAAGTTAATATTCACAGAGGTGTTTTCAGTCCCATGTGAGATGCAGGTCTTATTTTGAGAAATTGTATGATTTTGCCAATTTGTTTGAAAGACTTAAATGGCACTTGTTGCTGTGGCATCCAAATGCTTCAGAATTGTAAATGTTTTTTTTCCTCATAGTATCTCTGTAAAGGCGTAACAGTGCCATTACCCTATTACGGTTTTGTAAAGGAACAGAAATATGAAGGAATTGTGACTCACCCATGCACACATAGAAAGTCTGTGGTAGCAGAGGAAATGCTTATATTTATTATTATTCAGACAGTTTGTTAACCATGAGGTAATTTTTCCTGGCTTCATAAAATTACTCACAAATTGTGCAAGCCACACATCATTTTTATGCAGCATACTTTTATTTTGTTTAAGTGTTTCACATTTTAGTTATGATAAGCTGTTAACCAGAGCATTTTACCTTTCTGATGAAATTTCATGTCTTATTTTAAAGCATCAGCCTAACTGAAAAAATATAAGTCGATAGAACAGTCTATTTCCCTAGATACATAAGTATTTTATCAATGCAAATAATGTTTGAGATCAGTGTTCCATTCTTTTTAGACTTGCTTTGCACTGTAAAAGCAGTAATAAGCTTCGTATAACCACACTGCTTTTGTCTTTGTCATGATGCTTTTTCTCTTTTCACGTTTGTTCTATTATCAGATTTTCAATTATAGTATCTATTTAAAATATAACTATATAAAGGGGATAGCACTATAGCACATTATTCTTACACAGGATAAATTAGTAAAGTCATTATTTTTATCCATAAAGCCCTTTCCACACACTATTGCAAGAGCAGTGTTTTGCTGCTTTTCACTATATACAACAGAAAAGCCTCCTGAAAGCAATATTGCAAACATCAGGAACACCTTACCGAAATTCAGCAGGCACAACAAACATCAGAACAGCATGTAATTTGTTTTGTTCCTATAAAAAGACACATTAGGGTTGTAAAATGATTCCAAGAATGAACACACTAAACATTTTTTCATTCGAATAAAAGCCTGTAAAAAAACAGTAATAATAAATTGGGTGTATAACCAGAACTTAGGCAACGGACGGAGTCTAGCCCACCTCAGTTCCAAACTTCATCGCTGAAGCAGCTAACCTTAGAGGGGATGGACAAGATACATTTCTATTCTACAGAAATTTCTATGCTATAGAAGTTCTATAGCATAGAACTTCCCTGGAAAGGCGCAAGACCTTTAAACCATCACTCCTGCTTCATTTTGAGGCTGGTCCAGAGGCTGTTGATCCTGTGTGTAATTTCGTAAGACTCAGAAAACAGCAGCTATGTTAGAGCAATCTCCCTGGGCTGCTGCTTACGCTCCTGTGCTTGTCTGGTGTCACCCTGGGTCTGTATTAGGAGGCTTTGCGCCACCCAATGATCCTGCCCCACTACCTAAGCCCTTTAGTACATATCCTGTGCTGAGTCATTTTGAGCATGACATTCCTCTTCTGCAGAGCTTGACTCCGGGGAACCCACCTTCAACTGGAGCCAAGAGTTTTCATCTCACTTGGCCCCGAGAGGCTGGAGTTAGGGTCACGCTCATCTAATGAATTCCACATTGTCTAATTGTTTTAATTTCTTGTATTAACTATTGTGTAGGTGATGGTCCCATTAAAAAAATAAAAGCAGAGCAAGAGAATCAGAGTGTACCATTGTTAATTAAACCACTTAGCAGGAATAAGAGGGAGTTCGCATCCTTTGTAAGAAAAACACAACATTCTGCACAGCATTTTATTTTTTGTGTAAAATTATTCCATGTGTTTTATTGATTAAAAAAAATTTTAAAGAGTCTAACAAGCCTCCTTTGCAGTTTGTTTGCTTTACATTCATGCGAGAATAATACGAAGGCATCTCAGTACCTGAAAACTAATCCATCTAGCTGTCAATATAAAGCTGTTGTAGAAATAAGCGTTCTTGCACAGTATAACATCAAGGAAACCTCAAATGTAGTCAAGCTGTCAGAAATACATTGCCATTAATTGTATGGATTCTGTACTTAATAGCTACATTTGAAAGCTTTCCAGAGGACCGTACGACTTCCTGACACATACTTGTTTTCATAACATTACGTGCATAAAAGTTGAAGACACATTCAGTTATCTAACCATTCTTCCTATCCAGTGATTCTTCTGTACCAATTATTCCTGTGACCCAAACAGTCCGTTATTTTGCATAGTTGTAAATGATTCACATCATCTTCCTTAAAGCCTAGTAAACACTTGTATCAAAACTTCCTAGAAGACAAAGATTACACCTTTTATATCACATCTAGCTTTAAGAAAACATTACAAACCATGTAATTACTTAACTGTTATCTCATCAGAGACTACTTTGATGGTGAATCACGATTCTCTAATAGCAACATCCTGTCCAGTCATAGGGGAGTGGGGAGTGCTCACCAAATATCCTACTCTGTATATATCTGATCATTAGAGTTGCTGGACATTTTCCATGGGAGTATTTCAATGAAAATCAGGAAAGGAAAAAAAAAAAAAAAGTCACCTCTATTTTTCTTTGTTTGTTTTACATTGTTTTTCAATGGAATTAAAAAAGACTTAGCATCACTTTCTCACAGCAAGAAGTGTAATATTATGTATCACTTGCACAAAACTAGATTGTAATTCATTGTATTTAGCAGAAGCAGCCCTAAGGCTTCACAGTTCAAAGGCAATAGCAGTCCATGCAGTGGATGTGATTTGAGTCGTGTAAAAATGAAGTCTTAAAGATGAAGGCACTGATGAAGTTTTAGTAACAACTGGCCGATTCCACAGTTTAGAGAGCACAACCGGATTCTGTTTAAAGAAGTGTATGATACAGTGAACTGCCCTCAAAGCCATTATGTCTTAATTACAAAGACTAAGGGCTGACACCTCAGAGATACTGGACTTTGCTCATTCAAACAAAAGGGTGAGTAAAAGACCCTCAGGCAGATTTTTCTGCTGACTCTAGTATGGTGGGGCATAGTGCTCCTTTATTGCTTTGCCCCTCTCGTGACTTATGCTTCTGCCCGTCTCCTTTTCTCAGTGTTGTAAGTCTTCTCAGAAAGGACAGACATTCCTCAAGGACTCACTGAATGTTGCACCTCCTAGGGATTTTCAAAGAAATGGGAGAGGGAGAAGTATACAAAGTGGATTGCACATTTACATCTAGCGGGCCAGTTGTCTTGGCATACTTTGTCCATCGCCTTCGCATATTCTCTGTCCACTCTTAGCAGTGGCCATGGTGAAATCCTGCTTCCCAGTTATGGTTCAGCTTGATTTGGAACTGGAAGTTAATATTTATTGGAAAGCTTCAAGTATCTGATTCAGTATTACATGTGGTCCTTAAGGTTTATTCATATTAAGGGTGCCTTTATTCTTCCTCCTGGGGTAAAGGAATAAGATCTCTTTCTCTCTTGTGAAAGTTTCTTCATATTGTCTTCCATTAAGGAGCCTTTTCATCTTACCAGAGAGGATAAGATGAAAAACAGAGGAGCTTCTCAGTTTTCCCTGAAAAGCATTGGAAGTTTTGCAATTTTGCGACGGTAGATACAGTCTGGGAAAAATAATGCTTTTCCTTTGGGGGAATTGTAGACACAAATCTCGCTGCGTATTCTCATCTCATGGTCTAAATTAATAGCCATCAGTAGCTCACTTTCTTGTTTGCCAGATCATAAAATCTCACTGACAAGAGCCTATTACTCTGGCCTCAGTCATTTTGCACTATGCCACAACAGATGCTATTACATCTCAAAACTTCTAGAGTTCTGATGAAACTTCCCACTACCCTGTTAGCCAGAAAAATGGGGTTTGGTGGTATTGGTGTTGTAGGTTTTGAGACTCTCAGGAACCTCAAAAACTACTGAGTTGCTTTTTGCTGTTTATTTGAGGGATCCACCAAAATTAATTCACAGTCTCTGGCCTCTTTTATGTCATGAATTTCCAGTATTTGGAAAGACATCTGAAGCTCTCAGCAAACAGCCATTAGTAAGTATATTTAGAGAGCAATATATGTCTTATAAGATACTACTGCAACATAATTCATCCCTTAAATGCAAAGCACCTTCAGGTTTCATTCCAATTACTGACGGTTGGCCTGTTTGCCCCCCCCTCCTCACGCCCCCAAGAGAATTTTTCTTATATGGTGAGTAAGATTTCTGCAATCTGATATAAAGCACTTTGGTGCATCCGGTCAACTAGATGACTCTTGGTTCTGTTACCACATTGTATCCCCCATCAACCTGTCTGATATTTCATCTTTAACTCAAGGTTTAGTAGCTAATGGTAGATAATGTAGCAAATGATCAGTTGCAAATAGCTCCAATTCCGCAGCAATGTATATAACAAAGGGTATTTTTTTCTATTCAGTATTATTTATTAGCTTAACACATTTACGATGCAATCAATATATAAAAAAAAAAGAAAAAAAACCCAACAATACAACAGTGCATTAAGACTTAAATTCATCTCTCTTAATTAATTTAAAATCCAGTGTGATTCAGTAGGAATTGTTAAGGGAGCCAGATTTACTAAAAAATGCCTATGAAATGATTGAGCAACTTTTTGTGACAGGCAAATAAAAAGGAAGAATAGATAGGTCTTAATTCCAAAAAACAGAAACAAAAAACAGAAATTGGGTGGAGAGGAACCCAATGAAGTTCAACAAGGACAAGTGTAGGGTGCTGCACCTGGGGAGGAATAACCCCGTACACCGGTACAGGTTAGGGACCGATCTGCTGGAAAGCAGCTCTGCAGAGAGGGACCTGAGAGTCCTGGTGGACAACAAGTTGACCATGAGCTAGCAATGTGCCCTTGTGGCCAAGAAGGCCAGTGGTCTCCTGGGGTACATTAAAAGGAGCATGGCCAGCAGGTCGAGGGAGGTCATCCTCCCCCTCTACACAGCCCTGGTGAGACCGTATCTGGAGTACTGTGTCCAGTTCTGGGCTCCCCAGTTCAAGAAAGACAAGGACCTACTGGAAAGAGTCCAGCAGAGAGCTGCAAAGATGATCAAGGGAATGGAGAACCTCTCTTATGGGGAAAGCCTGAGAGATCTGTGTCTGTTTAGCCTGGAGAAGGGAAGACTGAGAGAGGATCTCATCAACGCTTATAAATATCTAAAGGGCAGGTGTCAAGAAGAGGGGGCCAGATGCTTTTTAGTGGTGCCCAGCAACAGGACAAGGGGCAAAAGGCACAAACTGGAACACAGAAAGTTCCATCTCAACATGAGGAACAACTTCTTTACTTTGAGGGTGGCAGAGCACTGGAACAGGCAGCCCAGAGAGGTGGTGGAGTCTCCAACTCTGGAGATATTCAAAACCCACCTGGACACGTTCCTGTGCCACCTGCTCTAGGTTACCCTGCTCTGGCAGGGGGGTTGGACTAGATGATCTCCAGTTGTTGCTTCCAACCACTATCATTCTGTGATTCTGTGTGATTCTGTGATTCTGTGTGATTCTAATCATGTACTTATAACTCCTGTCTGAGAAATATTTCAAGATATCCACTATTTTATGAGTTCGAGTGGTTACTGGAGCTGTAACAAGGTTAATGCTTTGTTAAATAGGCTGCAGTTGCTGGGGTAGCACACCAGCTGCTCCAGAGAGCATGAAATTATATAGGCTGCATTAGCAGGCTCCATATAGGTTCCCACTTTTGGGGATCACAGGTGAATGGGAACATTTTTTCACTGGCTACCTTATTACCCATTAATATAATTTCCTTATGACAGGTACAAGCTTTGCTCTCCTTCAGCAAAAGTATGTAGATACTCTGTGCTAGGATGAAATAGGTAAATGTGTGCTGACATGTCTAGAGTAGGAAGCAGTGCTGTGCATTAGGAGAAGGACTGGGGAGTGATACAGCTATTGCTGAGCATATGATGCCCGCTCTAGATGCCTTTTAGTGGTTTTACTTTGAACCTTGTCTTGAATATCACCTTTATATTTATTTTTCCGAGGACAGAATCAGAGAATCATACAATGAATCATAGAACGTGTTGAGTTGGAAGGGACCTTTAAAGGCCATCTAGTCCAACCCCCCTGCAGTAAGCAGGGACATCTTTAACTAGATCAGGTTGCTCAGGGCCTCATCAAGCCTGACCTTGAATGTCTCCAGGGATGTCTCCAGGGATGCCTCCACCACCTCTCTGGGCAACCTGTTCCAGTGTCTCAATAGAATCACTTTAAAGGACATGAATATTATTCCTGCAGGACTGCTCTTCAGATCAGAACTCTGGCATACTTGTCTTTGTCTGTAGAGAAAAGGAGCATTAAACTACCTATGGTTGCTGTGTTTTCTCCCTAAGATCCTGACTTCTTCAATACTCAGTCCCATTTAGCCCCTCCGAGGTTCATATTACCTGGTTAACAAAGCAAGTGCATGCTGATCCAGCTGGACTTTCAGACCTTTTGTCTTGGTCTACGTTGAGTCTTTGTCATCACTATTAGCCCTTTTTCATAGAATCATAGAATGTGTTGGGTTGGAAGGGACCTTTAAAGGCCATCTAGTCCAACCCCCCTGCAGTAAGCAGGGACATCTTTAACTAGATCATGTTGCTCAGAGCCTCATCAAGCCTGGCCTTGAATGTTGCCAGGGATGGGGCCTCCACCACCTCTCTGGGCAACTTGTTCCAGTGTTTCACCACCCTCATTGCAAAGAACTTCATCCTAGTGTCCAATCTAAACCTGCCCTGCTCTAGTTTAAAACCATTGCCCCTCGTCCTATCGCTACATGCCCTTGCAAACAGCCCCTCTCCAGCTTTCTTGTAGCTCCCCTTCAGGTACTGGAAAGCTGCTGTAAGGTCTCCCACAGCTTTTGTGGAAAACAGGTTACTTGGTTTAAAATTTTTACTCTGGGATGGCTTGTATAACAAGGTAGGTTACTGTTGATCACCATGTAAGAAAATCAGCTTCCCAAAGTGGGTCTGGATGATTCTCAGTGGGTTTGAGATGCATGGCAAGGTAGAGGAGGCAACTCCATGGATTTTAAACCAATTTGCCTTTTGTCTGCTTTTGTAACTTATCTGTGACTCCCTTTGTGTCTGCCTGTGGGTACATGTTAGTTTTCAGCCACACCAACCCCCGATTGCCTTCCTGCACCCTTGTACAAGTGTTAGTGCCACCACAGGAGGTGGAGCTGGGAACGCACAGCTGGGCAAAGAGGAAACTGATTCCAGACTTGCCTTCATTTAAAAGCACAGACAAAGAGAGAGACAGAAAGAATAAATCACCTACGGCAGGTGTGATCCATTAACTGCTGTACCTTGTGGCTTTTCAACTGTGAACACAAAGCCTAGGAATGGGAACTAACCGTGGGGCTCAGTTTGCCTCACACAGGGTGTGCGTGTGTGCGTGTGCCTGGGGAGGGGGCTCGACATGCCACTTCACACATTACCCTACACATTACACACCACTTCAGGTGTCTGACGCACCAGTCCTCCTGAACTATAGGACTTCTTTTTCATTCAAGACAGTAGCATAGGTGTTTCTGAAATCTACATAGAGGGAGTCTTGCTGCCTGAATTAGCTGTCCACCCTTTGCATGCAGAGGATTTCAAAGGGAAGCGAGACTATAGGATATTTTCAACCTTCACTAGTTTTCTGCCTTCTATGCAGATTCCCAGTAGGGGAAGGTGACTATCTTGGTACTAATATCATATTAAGAATTCCGAAATATATCTATCGAAGTCAAATCAGCCCTGATATTCTCAATAATCATAGAATGAGCTAAATACTAAAAATAACCAATCCTTATACTAAGTCTGTCTTCCTGACTATTCATTATAATTAAATCAATTGCATAGAAAACAATACATTGGCCCAATAGCGGAAATACATAAAAGAACCAACATTAGGTCAGACCACAGGTCTATGCAGTATCATGTCCTGTCTCATGTCAGCCAAAGCATATACCAAGGGAAAAGCATAAGACCAGCTTTCCAAAAGCACTCTTCCAGCCTCCAGCCTTTTTTGCAGCTCAAGGTTTTCATGGGCTGGGAAGGTTTCAATGTGTTTAGCAATTCTTGGTGGATTTCTCTTCCCTGATCTGGACTGGGAACCCAGGTCGACTTTAAACATCAGCCACCCTACAGCCCTGCAATCTGCACCTGCATGCTCCCTGGGAGAAGAATCATCTTCTGTTTGTCTTCTAACCTTGCTATGTGGTCATCAGACATCCCTCCCTCACGTATTGTAAAAGAGAGTTCAACTGACCCCATTAGCTTGATCCATGCGCCTTCTATTATATATTTACTATGTCCTTTTAAAGGCATGGTTTTTTTCCAGAGCAGAGTCCTAATTTACCTTCGTATTGAGGCCATAGGTATTGAGGCCATTCCCACCTTCCTTACTCTGACTCAACTTTTTCTAGTTCTACTATAGCATTTTGAGACGATTGAACAAAAATTGCACAAAGTGTTAAAAATGTGTGATTTGGACAGTAGCATAGCAAATTTCTGTTTCATTATCTACTAATTGCCTAAATAATTACTAAAATCTCATTTGTGTATTTTTGACCTTTTCCAGTTTAATTCTGAAACTGAAATATTGCTAATGTCTAAACTACATCCTCACAGCTAATTTTAACATTTCCTTTTTAGATTTCTTTTTTTTAGTAGCTTATTCTTTTTTCCTTCAGTGCAGCCCTTACCACAACATTTTTGTCACAGACATCATGTGTCTGCCAAAAATAATAACTGGTACTTGGTAGCCCTTCCCACTAACATCTTCAGATAAATCATATCAAAGGAGCAACCTGGAACCATACACCTTGGCCTCCTGTGTGTAAATTATGTCACCTTCGCAAGAACCCCTCCCAGAAATACATTAACAAAAAACTCAGTTTTGCATACCACAGAAACTCTGATTCTGTGGCCACCCCTCAGAGATGACAAAAATGGAAATACCCAAATGTTTTGCTGAGAAGGTTGGCATTAATTTTACATTTTGTCATCACATTAAAAAGCTAGGATAACACACGTTAGTTGTAAAATTCCACAAAAAAGAATCTCTTTTAAAAATCAAATATTTTCTCAGTATCTTCCCTCTGCAACTTTTAATTTTTCTTGAAAACACAAAAATTCTAGTGATCTTTCTGTAGTGGAACTGATCAAGTTACTTGTTTCCCACAGTCCTTCCTGTGAAGAAGAAAGTTTGTTTGGTCCTTGCCAACAAAATAGCTTCTTCTAATGTGCAAGTAATCCATATGTGCGTAGAACCAAGCCTGAAACCAAACCAGCTCTGGTAGATATGATGCTTTTGGCAAGTGCCCCTGTGATCACTGACACGCAGACACAACAGGGTGCTATAAAACACATCATTAAAGAGCAAAGACATGTAGAGCAAAGGGTGTCTATCATGCTGCATTTTAAAGCAAATATAAAGAGCACTAAGCAAACTATTCTCTGAATTAGATTTTTTTTTTAATCACTGTAGGTGAACTGTAATAAAGAATAATTTTTCTGAAAAACTAAAATATGTATAAAGCAGCTGTAGAGAGTCAAAAAGGTGAAATACTACAAAATATAGAAAATCTTGGTTTCTATAATATGCAATATACAGTTCAGGATTATCTGAGACTGTTGATATCAAATGCCTTAAAATCTATTTAAGACAGAAGTGTTAATCTAAGGGAATATTGTTGAAGAATACAATAATTCTCACAGTATCTATTCTCCTATGACCTATTCTTTGTAGATACAGACAAATGTTGGTCTGAGAAGCAACACCCTGGGAGACAGTCTTTGTGTGTGAGAAACTATTTTTCAACATTGTGTCTGGATGAGGAAGAAAGTTTCGTATCCTTAGGGTATATTTATAATTAGAATGATGTAACTGAATCAAAGACATTGTTTCTTAGGAAACTGAGACATCCTAGTCTGCAGAGGTTATTTTAGGGTGGGGCAGAGGGGGATTCTAGGTTTATTTCATCTATCAAGAAAACACTTTTCTCTATGCTGGGGACTTTTTTAATTTTTTTTTTTTTTTTGCTATTGTCCTTTCATTAGTATCAATTAATTAGTGTTCCTCCTCCTTGCAGAAGTACAGATTTTCCTCCTTGACTCAGAGCTGCACACATATTTATACACTCGGTGCAGAAGCAGCTAGAGCTGCTCTCCCGACCACGATCTGCCCACTGGTCATTACTGGATCGCGCTCGGTACTGAAGCTGACGTTTCTGCCTTAGGTAGCTGCACCTTGAAGTATCTGTTTGCAGGGCTTCTATGACACCACGAAGAGGAAACCCAGGGACAGCTCTGAGAGAGACACATGAGTCATTTCTGGTAATGACTGACTGAGGGCTTCAGAGTTCGGAAGTGACGGTGTCTTGGGAAGTGCTCATAAACAGTGAGTCCATGCACAAGTTCATGCGCTAGGATGAGTAACATGTCTGTGTGTCCTACAAGGGTAAATAGATGAAAGAAATCCATGTGAGTTATACAGGGACGGGTCCCTGCTGTACTTCCATCAATTAGATTAATGTCCTGGCAGAGCTTTCTTTATGTTCATAAAGAACCAATGTTCAAATAAATACCTGTTGAACAACCCCACCTGTTGCCAATCCTCTTAATTTTAATTCACGATTCAGAGTATTAAAAAGAAATAAGTAACTGAGAGAACACATGTACGTTAAAACACTCATGAAATAAAAGCTACAGTCTGTGTCACACCTAAGGACCATGACCTAGATGCTGAGAAGGGGGAAAGAAGGAAATATTTCTATTTCAATTTTACAGGCAAACTGTTTTTTTCATTACACAATATTAATGCCAAGAAGTTAAAAATTTATAGCAGAAACCATTGTTACAAAATAGAATACATCCCATATGAAAAGGTAGCCCCACAGATTTTGATATTTAGCAGAATGGGGAAAATGAATATGCAGTATTCAAACAGTGCTGACAAGGCTAGGTAGGCTGAAAGCTGCGCAGCACACAGGTACCCTCCACTTTGCACTTCTTCCTGATTTCTTAGCAAGTTGAAATCCTCACCTCCCTGTTTTTACTGGCTTCGATTCACATTGTCTCCCTGGATGTTGGCCTGGCATCTAAGACTACGTAGGCAGCATTTTGCATAGGCAATACATCCTCACCATCATTGCCAACTTCGGATCAGTTGTGTGCCAAGGCTCTCGGATCCTGTTGCACTCCTGCATAGCTGAGGAGATATTCTGCAGGAATTCCATTTAAAGGAGAAGATACGGATTTAATGTCATTAAACGTCCAATTTAATACTCCAGGAAGACAGCCACTCTACGCTGTTATATCAATCCACTTTTTACCGCGATTCTACGTTTTTCTGACTCCAGAACTGGGAAAGAGGCACACGCACACCACCCCCCCCACCACCCCCAAGCACTGCCTCGGGGTACCCCGAGCTGAGTCGGCTCCGCGGCCCCCCTTCCAGCGCAGCGCGGGAGTCTCCCCTGGGGACCGAAAATGGGGGAGAACCGCGGGGGACAACCCTGCTGCAGAGTCCGCAAGGCACCGCCGGGACCCCGCCGGCGAGCACCGCCGGGGGTGGGGGGGGAACGGGGCAGGAGGAGGGAGGGGGGCGCAGGGGGCGTGGAGGAGGAGGAGGAAGAGGAGGAGGAGGAGGAGGGGTATTTCGGGGCGGCGAGGAGCAGGTGGCGCTCAGTGCCGCCCTGGGAAGCGGCCAGCTCGGGAGCGGTACCGTCCCGGCCTCCGCACCGCGCAGCGCAGCGCCATGGGCTCCGCGGACGCGGCGCTGCCGCCGCTGCTCCTCGCTCTGGGTAGGTCGGTCTGTCTGTCTGCCTGCCTGCCTGCCCGGTGCGGGCAGGTCCGCCGGTGCGGAGCGGGGGGGAGGCTCCCGGCGCCGGGGCACAGGCGGGCGGCGTGTGCCGGGCTGGTGGGAGCCTCCGTGGCTTCTGGGCCAGGAGGGTGGGTGGCCGTGGCCGTGTGCGTGCGGTGCGGTACATCCGTTTCTGAAGCAGGTTAAAGCCCTGAACTCCTGGACTGGCGTGGGGTTCACCTTGCCGTAAAATGGAGTGTGTGCGCGCTGTGGGGAGGGGGGAGGGAATGGGTGCAGTTTGGGGTGTGAATTTATGGTTTATATGGTTGTTATGCGTTTTTAAAAGGCGAGATGATAATCTTCATTGTCAATGCTGTTCCTAATTTGCAAGAGTCCTCTAGGTCTGTTCCCACCCTGCTGGGCAGATGTCGCTCCTTGGAAAAGGACAGGGAAACTTGAACCATCTCCTCCTTCTCTTGGCGGACTAAATTACCATTACATATATTTTCCTGGGAACTCTAAGCCATCATATTCACTTGCCATGAGCGAATTCCCAAGCACTTTCAGAGTTTTAATATTACTGTACACTCTCACAAACCCTTAATTAGCAAGTCACTGAAGAAGCAGCATAAAAACAAGTTTTCACTGATGAGCTGTTCCAACTTGTTCTTTCAGTAACTATAGCAAACACTGCAGTGGAATGTGCGGCTGCAGGGTATGAAATCAAATACAAAAGTATTAACCTGAGATGAGATATACAGTATACAAACAACCTGGTAATTTTTTAAAAAAGAAAAATTCTTAAAAGTATCAATGGGCAAAACATTCACTCTGCACTTTTGCTTAATCCATCCTTTATTCTCCTGGCTACAGTCACAGTACACCGGGACCATTAACATGCCCTATAATTCATGGGATTTTAGGACTTGCGAAGGTTTGTGGAGTGGTGCTGAAAGCAGATGATGAGAACTGGTTTCAAGAGGATTCCTCTGGCAATGAGACTGACAGAAGTGGGATAGGTCTGCTTTGTTCAGGCACTATCCATGATTTCTCTTCATTTACACAGTTGAAAGCTGTCATAATTTTGATTTCAGATGTATCGTGAGATTTGATGCTAGTGGATGTAATTGCTGAGTTAATACTTGCTTAGGCCTTTTTGATCTTATAGAAGTAGGTGGGGAAAGAAAGTTTCAGGACGGGAGCATTTTCTCTGAGTGATCTGGAGTCCTGCTGTGGTGGTGCTGTTGTAGCTCTCCCATAATCATTGTCAAACTGATTGAATTCTAATGAACTGTTTTACTGTCAAAGGCGGTACTCTTGAATCTAATAGGGCTAGCTTAGCTGAATTACTCAATACTTAAGGAAAATACTCCAAATTTATTTAAAACACGATTTTATGTCAGTGTATGAATTAATCATCTATATTAAATGAACCGCATAGGGGCATTGCTTTGTTGTGGCCCCAAATTCAACTAAAAGTAATGCAACGGTTAGTAAAAATGTGGGTTACTCATTGTTAGTGTGTACTTTTGTTTTTGGGAAGTCAGTAAGACATTGTAGAAGCTACAAGAGGAAAGGAATAGAAATGCAACAGAACTACCATTTTGATAATACGACTTTGCTACCAACCTTGGTAGTCATTGACCAGAGAGTATATAGCACACAGAAGTAGATGAAGATAAGAGGAATAACCACAAGAGAAGGACTTAATAAAGTCCTAAGGGCAACCTATGCAACAAAGCCTCGTGCTTTCTGTTGTAACTTAGTTGCTTATAGTGACTGTCACTGTATAGTAACTGTTGTAACTTAGTGTAATTGCTCTTAGTTGCTTATAGGTTGCCACATCTAGTTCTTCAAATTTATATTTTAAGCATACAGTTTTTTCCTTAGCCTGTTCTTAAAAATCAGGGCCAAAATAGTCCAGATCTTTCTGCAAGTGAGGCCAGTGGAAAATACAGTAGCTTTCCTGGGCTCAATTCTGGTAACATTTTCTTTGGAAAGCTCTAGTGCCCTCATGCTTCAGAGGAGATATTTGAAATTTGGCAGGAAGGTGCTATTTGCGTCGCCTTGAAAATCTGCCTAAATTTGGCCAAGTAACAAATCTTTGGAAAATTGCATTCCTCTGGAAAGGAATCTATTTTTATCAGCTTGATTCTAACATTAATTCTGTCCATCCTTGGTGTGGAGCTCAGTCAGACAATAGTTGGAGTTGTAGTGGGGTATAGCTGTTTCTGTCTGAGGTCTACGTCTACACCTGAAAATGTAGAAACTCTCTCTCCTGTGTTCTCATGTTATTTGGTATTTTTACAGCAACCTCTGTTGTTTGAGGCACTCTGCTTTCCAGTTTACTTCTGGATCCTGGTCCACTAGTTGTCTATACTGCATGCCATTAGCTGATTCTTGGGCTCTGCGATCGGCTTGTTCTCCCTTTTATGAGAATAATTCACTTCAGAGTCAATTCTCAAGTGATAGTGTTGAAGGACCATGCCTAGTGGAGGAAATCAAATTTAGCATGGCCTCACCTGTACTGTCTTCAGCAGGCCCCCCTCCCATTCAAGCCCACCACACATCTTCCTCCAGCAACCCAGGATGTGAACGATGTAATCCTGACACATTCTTAAAATCAGTCTGTGAAGAACACACTCCTCACACTATTTAACTTTGAAGTGAAAAATCACAGCCAAATATGGGCTATGCCTTTTTGGGCCACAGGTGTAATACTTGAGGACCATGAGTCCTCACCCCCGCCTGTGGGGACCCGGGCAGGCTTAAGGAGAAAGCAGCCCTATCTGAAATTGGGAGGGGGCATTTCTCTGAAACTTTGGGTAGAATACAGATTTTCCAAGTGTGTCCCCTTTTGTCTTTGGTACATATCTGACTCTTGCTGATGAAAAACATCCTGTTGTCCCAGGGAGCTTGTTGGCAATGGGCTGTAGAGCTGTATAGAGGGATAGGAAAGGATCTCGCTAATGTCTTTTTCTTCAGTTTAAATTGGGATGCAAGTTGTGATACTTGTTAAACATTCAAAAGTTAGGAAGTGCCTGAAATAAGTTAGCAGCCTGGATTTGTCCCTTCTGCAAATCAATGCATCACGCGGTCCCTTGGGTCCACATGCACAGTTGTGCGGCTGTGGCTGCCTGTGGACAGGGGAAGGTTGTGTGATCAGAGAAGAGGCTGGGCCTCCTGCCTTGCTTAGTTTTGAAATTTGAAGGTGCTCTATGAATGAGGAAGAAAGGTAGGATGAAGAGAAAGGAGGATTTTTTTTTCCCTGTTGCAAAATGGGATTCTTTCTCTCCTTTTTTGCCACAAAAGCTGAGTGCAATTTCAGGCGAGTCATTTAAATCAAATCTTTGACACGTGGTTGGAGCTTTTGTGTTCCTCTCTTTCTCTTTGCTCAGCCAGGGGTTCTCAAAACTGAAGCTGCGTTTTCACGATCTGGTTAAGCTGACCTGAATGTGGGGCTGACACTGAAAGGACATTTTGTCCACTCCTGATTGCATGTTCCCACCATTTTCCCCATGCTACCACGGGCCCTTGGTCTGGGGAACAGGTCAGGGACACATTTGCCCAAATAATTTTTTCTGGGGTTTTTTTGGGCCAGGCTAGTTTTGGAGATGAACTGATCCTGTTCACTTGAACAATTTATTTAAGTGTTAGCGCTGGCATAGGGGACAGTCAGGACTCGTGGCCAAAGGAGGGAGGGAAGCTGGAAAAGTCCCTTTCACTGGGAGCCAGCACTTCTACTGGCTTGAGCTGGTTGTGAAAGTGCATCTTGACATGCAGAGCTGCTGTGTATTCACAGCTGTGAATGAAGTCAATGGAAATTGTATTTTGAATATGCTAAATATTCTGAAAAAATAAGGTTTAACTGTATCACTAGATATCCAAAAGTGGTAAGTACTTTTGACCTTAATCTTTTTATAATCTTTTTTTTTTTTTTTTTTAAATGAGGCTAAGGATGATTTCTCATTTCACTTGAGTGTTGAAAAATAAATTCTCTATCTCTTGCAAATACTTACATGCTTATGGTCAAGATTTGTAGAGATGAATCCAAAAGGAAACTGAGCTGCTAATTCAGTATGTTAAAATAATATACCTAAATAGTACAAGGCAATGTACTGAGCAGCAGAGACTAAACTGAAAACTGAACAGCAAGTGAAGAACATTTGGTGCAATAAATGGAGCCAGAAGTCCAGGTGAAAATGCCGTGTATGATCGTAACACACAGACACACACACCAACTTAAAGCACAACCCATCTTAATTTTTGCCTTTCTCTTTCTTTGTGATCATCTTTTGCTGTTTTGTTATCATATTTGTGAGTAGTGACAATGTTAAAAACCATTCTAAAATCTAGAGATTGTTTGAAAGCAGGACCCAAATGTGAACTCTTCTTAAACTAAAACTATCTCTAGCTTTTCTTACTAAGGGAGTTTGTCAGGTAGTAGGAGCGTTGTTATATTATTTTTGGAGTTTTGCCTTTCACAGCATTGCACATTGAATTAAGGCTTCATTCATACTGTACTACAGGACTTGTATTTTGTACAAATTATATTTATTTTAGAAAGCATACAGGGTATTGCCATCACACTCCTAAACACATTAACAGTTAATATTTATTTGTGCATAATTTGGGCAAAGTAAACATGAGACCTCTCCAGTAAGTTTTAACTATGTGCTGCCAGGCTCTGAAACAATTTTTGAATTGTTCTTTGCTTTTTTTGATTCAGTGACACAATTTTCATTTAAGAAGACAAAGAAGTAAAAGGGATGATACTCCTTGGTTTTATTGTGTTTCTTGGGCACTATGCAAATGTTATTCACTGTGGTCTTTCTTCACTATTGTAAATTTTGAATAAATGAAAGTGGGTTTTTTCATGTACTTCATGTAATGTATTTTCATGAGGGCTAATAACTAGAACTGCCAGCGCAACGGCTTAGTGTCCAAACAGCTAAATGTGAATAAAGTACTTTCCTTCAGGGTTAGTACAGGTAAAAGGGAGTTTATACATCTTCAGATGAGTAAAGCAAGTCATTTTCCCCAGCAGAAATCTTGGGCAGTCTCTATCCAGTGTTGTTATTTTCATTTAAAGGTTTCCTTTGTTAGGCTCTGTGCAGGCCAGTTCCCATTTCCATGGTGACCATGCCGAAATGCAGACAGGACACAGGCTGGATTCTCGTCAGCGTAGCCATGCACTTGCATACCAACACACGTTATCTGTTTGGCTTAGGACATTTCCATTAGCGGTTTTAATGTTTAAGACTTTTTCACAAAGTGATCTCTGGCCCTGTGATACTGCGCTGTGTTAGGATTTCAGACCCTGTACAGCGGGAGAAAGCTAGTTGATAGGCTTATTTTTTGTGTAAATAAATTGGCTGAACTGTTCCTGCTAAGTTAGTCGAGGACATCAGAGAACAGTCTCAGCCTTGGTTTTTATGTCTGTTAAAAAAGATAACGGAGAAAGTTTTTTATTTATAAACATTTAGGTGAAAGACTGACACGCATCTGTGCTAAACAGTTACATGAACACACCCCCTTTTGAAGGCACTGATAAAAGGATAATAAAAATAAATGAATGTGAATTACAGGGGATAATGTGGACCTTCTGTCTCTATTAGCTGAGTGTGAAAAGCAATATGCGATAACTTTCTTCCTGCTCATGCTGCACTCAGTTTCTGGAGGTGGAGAATATTAAAGGCATCAGTGGAGTCATAACAAGCTGTGTGAGCATTTCCATCACTTCCAAATCAGGATGGGAGTTCTGAATTACCAGATAAACTCAGTATTCTGAGTGCTAGTAATTGTTTTTTTGAATAAGTCCCTGATAGCATTTCGGGATCTTCAGCGGATTAATTTAGTTTTATTTTCTTCTGAAGATGCATATTCTTTGAAAATCTAATAAGGCTTCCATATTTTTCAGGAGTTAAAAAGTGGATAT
Source organism: Rissa tridactyla (assembly GCF_028500815.1). Lineage (NCBI taxonomy): Eukaryota > Metazoa > Chordata > Aves > Charadriiformes > Laridae > Rissa > Rissa tridactyla. The sequence goes on along the minus strand of NC_071497.1, from coordinate 68,744,672 downwards.
GCAGGCAAAGAAGTAAGATAAACACAGACTCTTTGAATGCCATACAAGCAAACACATTTTGTGTATAACCGAATGGCATCTGCATGGTTGAATGTCACACATGATGAATGTCACGGATTCTTTTGTCCCTTTCAAATTACTGGTAGACAGGGTGAAGGGCTTGGAAGTTATGCACAGCCCTGGTGGAATTCTGTTGCCTTATTCCTGATTTATTTTACCCTTTTAATCCTGTTTCCAAGTTCACCATTCTTCTTTTGTTTCATAAAGACTATTTTTTTAATTATACAAATCTCCTTGGCTAGTATGATTGGTTATTTTTAAAGAACAGATAATACAGAAATCTTGAGGAAAATTACTGTTAACAACAGACTTCTGGAAGGGACTGCATTGCACAGTGGCGATAATACCTGAGGAAATAACGGAGTTTGAGAATGAGGGGGAGGGAGGGAAGGCTGAATTAGGTTTTTACCTTTTATCTGTCTACCAGTCTGTCTATCTGCCTGTCTAGCTACCTGTCTCAAATATGTGTGACGCTCATACAAGAAAGCCAGCAGCAGTTGGTGCTGTATTAAGGCTGCGGCACAAAGCTGTATGGAGTGAGTAAGTGGTAAAACAGTGGATGCCGAAACTGCCTGGATTTACTGGATTACCCAGTAAAGAGCTACCTCAGCCGACTGCAAGGTCAGACTTCTTATCTGAATGAGGAATAGTCGACCTGCGCCCAGCTCACATAAACGTTGTGCAGCGGTGGGTGCCGCTACGAGAAGTTGTGAAGCTGGGGCTTTTTTTGGGGATGTGCTTGTGCCACGCTCCATGCTGCCTGGGGAAGGGCAGCTGCCCACGGGTAAAGGAGCTGGATTAGCTAACAGGGTGCCTGCCTTCTCCTCGTACGCAGCAGTCACTTCTCGTCACTTCTCACTTCTTGTGACGTTGTCTCCACGTCTCCCTTCAACTGCAAAAGCACACTGGGGGAGGAAATTCTACTTAATGGCATAATCTGCTGTAACAACAAATCAGTAAATTACTGAACTTTAAGCCTTGGTTCCATTCTGTTAGTGAGCTAAAGTGTACAAATCAGGGCAACTTGTGTCAAGAGTTAGTGGCCTGGTTTCTTAATAGCAGCATGCTACAATAAGGAAAGTAAAACATAGAAGAATCCACCTGATAGACACCTGTCTGAAGCAGAAGCAAGTGGGGTATCTTGTCCCTAATTTGTCCTAGATGGTCACGAAGTACCATGGCAGTGGAGAGTGTGTGACTCAAATGTTTCTGTGCTTGTATCCTCATTTGCATTTTCTATTTGAGGAGAATGGTAATTGCTAAGTGAAGAAAGGCACAACATTTTATTAAATAGTTTTTCATCAATTCAACTTTCTTAACTGTGTATTCTAATAGGACAGTAAGAAGAGTGCTCTAATAATGAACTCGAGAGCGATTTAATCCAGTATTCCTGCTGTGTAGTATAAAATTCACTTATCTTTATGTGCAGTACTTCAGATGCTTATAGAACTGATGTGATTTATAGATACTAAACACAGATTTAGCTGTAATATCTCAAATGAGAATTTACCTAACTTTTCCTAAGTGAAAAAATGTAAGTGACCTGACGCTTCGTTTAACTATGCCCATGAAATAGAGTTCCCTGAAATACATATAGGTCAAATTTAGAACAGCAGAAATGACTGAAAATGAAGTAACTCTCTTAATAAGATGGGCAAAACAATAAACAGAGGAAAAATCCAGCAGTACTGTTTGGATAGTAGTCCTGTAGTAGCTCTGCTAATAATAGTTATTCATTTGACTCTAGCCAAATATCCTTCCATTTCACTGTCTCAGCTCTCTCTTTTTGTTTTTGTTTTCTTTTCCAAACTGCCCAGTGCTAGTTCATCATATTAAACAGTAAAAAAAAAATACGTTAAGAGTCTCTGGAGTTGCCTTTCTGAGAAGCTGACAGCTACAATAGACTTTGCTTCTCTGAAGACAAAAAGCAACTGTTCTGCTTTTGTGGAAGCAAGTATTATCTCCAGAAAACTCTTCTTAAATGTACATGGACCTGCCTCTCTGACCGCAAAATGTACAATGGCTGCATTTTACAAAAAAAAAGATAACTTTTTTCAAAACTCTGACTAGAGATAGCCTGTCAGCCACCTGGCCACAGGCATCTGGATATGCCAGAGTCTGGTGTGCGGGCTGGGAGAGTACACGCTGCAGCCCCACTTCACCTGAAACCTGGTCTCCCCGCCCCACAGTGCAGAGCTAGGTGCCTCGGACTCCGCAGAGACATTTAGGTGCCTTTAAAGTGCATGAAAAATATTTGCTTGCAAAGCGGGAAGGCTCCTGCAGTGCAGCAGTGGGTTGAGGGGGGTGTTTGAACACCATCCTTCTTGGGCACCTGCGTGAGGTGCCTCATTCCCTGAGGTCAAGGAGAGAGGTGTCTAGTTCAGCTTTTTTTCAAGAAGCAGCTGCTTGAGCAGAGTTGGTAATAGTCACCTGGGAAACGTGGGCTTTGTTCTCCCTTGAGTCTCATGGCAATGTAGACTTTGTCTCCAACTTTCCAGAAGCATCTATGCTACCAGGCAATACAATAGTCAGAGAAGCACTCTACCGCTGCTATTGAAACCAGGTCTCGGCTCATCCCGGGATGCTTATTCGAGTTTCCAGGCAGACAAGCAAGGACACGTCTTGCCTGTGGCCTAACGACTGGGGCACTTAGCTGGGAGGAGAGGAGTTCTGAGTTGGCCCTTTTGGACTGCTCATGCAATTCACATTTGGTAAATAGGCAGTGCATGAAAAGAAGTTATTTAGCTATTTAGTTAGATCATTTAATTATTTAGAGCAGAAATTATTTAATCAGTAAGCATTCATCGTCTCTGGCCGTAATACCAGAGTGGGTCTACAGTAGGGCAGGTTACCTGGCTCTCAGACAGGGGTGCTTCTACACCTGTATCACGTTCTAAATGGTTATGCGACTTTGTGCTATGAAACCTAGGTGACAGATAATTTTAAGTTCATTCTGGGTTAGGCAGCTACTGAAGACTGGGCTTCGTGGATTGTTTTCCTGATTTTAATGAGCCCAAATTCTGCTTAGGCCCTGTCTGGTACCAGAATTGATCATTTCAATGTGCATTAAGGAGGAATATCAAGTGAATGATTGGGACCACCTACATACCATTCAGTCTGCCAGGCCATGAGCTCCCTTTACAATCAGGGGAGAGAAGTAGTGGTTAAGTTTGCTATAGGAAAAGAAAAGTTCTGATAATTATAGCTCTTCCAACTATTGTATTATATATCCTGTGGTGCATTGGAGGTTTTCTTATTGCAGGAAGCTGATGCAGCAAACTTTTTACAGCTGAGGCTGTTCTTGTTTCTGGGTCTGTGGGTGTAGAGCACAGAAAGCTGAGCTCCCAGCTAGCTCTTGAGAAGCTCTGCGGGAGGAACAGGGTCCTGCATGCAGTGTCGTAAACGGTGTGATGGCAGGGCCACTCTCGAGCTGCTGCAGACCTCGCGCTGCAGGCTGTGACACTGGAGCAGCAGAGGGATCGATGGCAAAGGGGAGTCCCTCAGCCTTTTTCTAATTTAGCCTTCTCAGGTCACATTTAACAGTGATATAATATGATATAATACACTACTATGTTATAATACACGGAAATTTTCGTGTAGCCTAGAGTGCGATATGGGTAGGGAAATACAGATGCCTTCAGTTGCTTTCCCACCTTCTTGATACCTGTGTGCAAACGTGCGTTTTCATCTGCGTACAAAAATATTCTCATAGCAGCTGAGATGAGAAAATGCAGCACATGTGGTATAGAGATAGCAGTCACATTGGTTTATGTGTGATGACATGCATTTCTTTTCTTAGAGTCCTAACGTGGGTCATGCTTCTCTGACTGTATTTGGAAATATTGCCAGTTTAAAAAACAGGGCCAACAACTGATAATGTGGACACAAGGGAAGAGAATTTGCTGGGGTGAAATGCTGCTGGATTGAAAGTTGGTTTTATCACAGGGAAGCACATGAAGGTTTTTTTATTGCTTGTGAAGCCAGCAACCAAACTGCATATAAAGCATGTAACTGTGTACAGCTTGTTAGCCTCATGTACTTTTAATCTCTTTGTGGTATAATTGAGGACAAATTGTGGTAGTCTAAGGAGAAAGTTGAAATAATCCTGTTTGTTGTACCAAGATAAAAGAAAAGAAAAACTGCAGGTCAGTTTAAAAAGATGCAATTTATGTGAGTTTTCTGTAAAAGAAAGCTTTTGCCGCTTCACTTAATGATGGAAACATGCCAGGATAATTAATTTGAGTAGGCTTGAATTCTTGCTGTCTTTATTTAAAACACATAGGAAGTTGTCGGTCCTGCAGGAACTGCTCTTAAGCATTACTTTGAAATCAGCCTTTGTGTGTACAGTAGGCTGTTGAGATTTCTTAACTCCAGATAAGAAGCAGGTTTTTTGCCAAAGAGGGCAATGCGTGGGCCACAAATAAGGAGTTATCAAGAGAAAGACAATTCTTTTGCAGTAACTAGTGCACTTGTGGGTAAATTTAATTAGATCCCTTACTCTGCAGCAGTGCCAGAACAGAAGAATAGACATCGCCTAGTCCTGTTACCCCAGTCTCTCCAACTTTTCATTCACAACGTGTGTGTAGTATCATGTTTGGGATGCTTTTATAGCAGGTTATTGGTAACTCTTCAGTGCAGCTTCTTGGATCCTGAACAGTTGTAACTGAAAGGCAGTGACTCAGGCTTTCACACACTCGGAGGCTTTCAGGCTGGAAGCTGACCTACTTCCAGGAAGAAGCAGTCGGCCAACTAAGCCAAGAAAACTTGTTGGAGGGAGGGAGAGGAGGGGAGGAAGACAGGCGGGAGGGAGGATTTGTTACTAAATGAGGCATTGTTTTTCCTTTCTTCTGGGTGGGTTTGTTTTGGTTTTGTTTGGGTTTGGGCTTTTTTTGGTTTTTCTGTTGGGTTTTTTTTTTTTGGTGGCTTATAACTTATTTCTACACTAAATGTTATGGTCTTTGTTAATTATTAAATAGCTTGAGATATTGTAGCTGATGTGAAGAAAACGTCGGTCTCAAGATAAAAGAAAGTAACCCAAACAGATGAAGCGGTAAAATGGAGACTTGCCTTTTAAGGCTTCTGTAAACACAATGAAGTATCAACAAAGTAATTAATGTGAGGATTATAAAATTCTCTGACTTTTAGTGCAAAAAATCCAGTGTCTTGCCAACCGCATTCTTTGCTTCTTTTGATTCCTCTCAGAGGTTCACACTGTCTTTATTTAGAAGGTTGTTCTCAATAACAAATTTTTTAGATTTAAAATAAAAACAGACTAACTATAACGATAAAACTGATGTTTCAGTACATGAGCTGAAGATATCTACTTGCCTTCGGGAGAATTTACTGATATTTAGATACTAAGAAAAAATGGCAAAAAAATAGAGAAGTAAATATACAGGAGAAAACGAATGAGAAAATATTTTCTACTTGTATTGACTTATTGGGTAAAGGTTAATATACCTTTCCAGATTGAATTCTAAGTAGTCCTCTATTTTCCCTGCATTAAGTGGGTTGGATTCCACATAGCCCTGACCGCATATACTAAAGATACACCAAAAACGTGTTTTATATTTATGCTCATTTACAAAAAAGCCCCAAGCGGTGCAATCAATATAGAATTATTTGTTTTACATGAAAAGAACTTGATTTGATATCACTACCTGTGTATGCACACAATGCATGTACCAATACAGTAAAGTGGATCAGGCTGAAGACTAATATGTTAGCAAAAAAAAAAGTGTTTCCTGCTTTGGCCACATTTGTTCCCTGAACAAGCTCATTGCAGTGAGAATTGCTCAGTGGCTTCTGAAAGCCACAATGAAGACTATCTGTACTACAATTCAATAGAATAAAGTAACTGCATGCTGCTTTTTTTTGTTCTTTATGTGTTCACAGTCTTGTCAATAAAATCTTCAAAACAACTTATTGTGAAAGCTGTTCAAATTATGGGTTGCTCATTCTGTAAGAGTAGTTGACTAATTACAGTTGGATTATTGTTTTGATAACATAGATTCTGAAAAATACGGGAGTAACTTTACTCTTACACCAAAATGTTGTTGCCTTTTAATATAAAGCAGTAAAGTTACACTAAATATGTTTAATGTGAAGCAAATACTACTTGACCGCCCTCTTTCATAACCTTATTACTTTCCCTTCCTGCCTTCATTCTACCTTCTGCCTAATATTTCAAGGACAGTAGGTGATTATAGTGCAAAGGGTATCTGTAGATGCCTGTACTCTGTTTCTGAGTGAGCCAATCTTCAGCAAATTTTTGCAGAGGGATGAAAAAAATAACCCGTTGGGTACTGGAGTGAGAAAAAAGTGCTTTTACAAGTTCCCTGACAACGAAGGAGAGCCAGTGTGACCTTGCACAATACAGAACACCAGAAAATCCACCCCAAAAAGAGTGCTTAGAAATACTTCATTCATGGAGAAAGCTTGAACCAGAGAGCACAATCTGCTGTGAGATGAAGCCAGCGTAAAGCAGGACTTAGGAGTTCTCTCACCCCTTTCCTTTCTCTGTCCCCAGCAGGGTCTGACAGGCTTCAGGGTCCTGCGGATGTGTATTCTTTGGAGGAAGAAATCTTTGAGACCAAGGGGAAAATTTTCTTTGTGGAATTTGTAGTGACTCTCTTGGAGCGAAGTAACATAAAGGGCAAAGTTAAAGCCCTCTTCTGGAAAGAATAAATACTTCAAAAAATGCTAGATGGAGCAATTAAGGCAATGTAGGCTGTACACATCTTACTGGCTGCCAGTCTACGAAACTGCTTCAGGAAACAGACAATAATCCAGTGGGATTTTCTTGATATTTTTTCCAAAACAATTCATGCACTAAAAAACCCATGCAAGAATGCGTGTTACACAGTCTTGGTTTTACCGTAACGCCAGGTCATGGCCTTGCTCTTCTTTAGTGGCTACATGCTCACCCCCTTCCACCCCCAAATCCCCCAGCTTTGGGTGATGACTTTGGGTTTGTCAGGGCCCGCTGCCCTGATGGAGGGGCACAAAGGGGCCGCGGCCGTAGCTGTGCCTGTGCCCGTGCTGCCGAGCAGAGGGAAGCTGCCCACGGGGGCTCTTTCTGTTCCCGTTACTGGCGTGACTGCTCACCACAAAGACAAATGGTTGCTTAGCTGCATTATATAAGAAACCTTTTCTGGTTTATAGCTAATACCATTAAGGGAAAAAAAGTGGTGAAGTAATGTAAAGTACATTTACATTACATTTACTGTTACTGTAAAGTTCCTGCTGTCAAGGTTAACTCTAAACAAATGTAAAACTAATGTTCAGCATGAGGTGGATCCTTATAGACTCAGTGGTCAAGATCTGTCCTGTCTTCTTTTTTCTTTATACTGTGATTGCTAGACCTGTTTGATGCAACCTATAAATAACAGCAGCAGTGAATGCCTCTGTTTGACTGGATGTTTTAACGCCAGATGAGAGTTGACATAACTGAGTCTGTATGATTATGGGATTCTGTCATATATTGCCATCTTAAATTGGAGCATCAACTTTGCGATGTAAAACAAAGTGATTGAAAATTCAATTTTGCTATTTAGACTGAAAACAACATGACACGTTTATGACATGACATAAAATGCAGACTAATAATACTTTAGTATATTTTATTAAACTTTTGTGAACTTATTTCGCAAACCAAGTAATGAAACACACAAAATCTGATTTCATTTTTTTCTCATCCAATCAAACAATCTTTTTGTTATACTGATTAACCTGAACAAGAGGTTACAATCAGACAACTATTATAGTCATGACATGAAATGACTGATTACCCAACAGACATTTTCTGCTTGCTCACTTTAAGCTGTGAGCTTTCCTTAAAAAATCAAAACAGTTATGAACTGGGCTGTTCATAAAGAAATATGAGCTATTACTTCAATAAACTTGTTTCAGCTTGTACTTCAACGGCAGCAAACAGAAGGCATTATAGCCATCATTAGACATGTCATTTATAGTTATGGAAGAATTCCCACACGTTCAGGCTTAAAGGTGCACAGTCAGAACATGTATTGTTTTTCGTCCTAGTAGGAGCAAGAAAATGGTGGTGCAGAAGTATAAAAGCAGCTATAATCCTACACTGCAGCTCCTGTGGTATACGTTGCAATAATGCAGTTGCTGCAATTTCTGGGAATTCCCAGAAAAAAACCAAACCACCATGCAAAGAGATAGTGGAGTTTATTGGAAAGCTTACAGTTCCTTTTATCCCATTAAGGATTTTTTCTAACTTTTCTTGTCTGAAGCTTTATGTTAGAAGCTACTCTGCTGAATGAAGCTATCCTATTTAAACCAAAGCGCCTGTGCCCCCTACCCAATTGGCAGAGAGGAACTGCTGCTTTTGAAGTCTTCAGAGGGTCCTTCAGAAGCTTTAAGCTTGTATCTGGCTTCCTTTGTTCCATGCGGTCTGTTTATTTGACTGTAAATAAAGTGCCATTTACAGACAGAAGTTAGGAAGTGGATTTTTGCTTGCCCGACTAATCTCCCATCGTGATCGTTAGGTCACAAAGTAGAAGTCTGTCACCAAAAGCTATTAAAATCCAGATAGTGAATTAGGTTTTTTTTTTATTTCAAGATTCTTAAATTATCAAAGTTCATTGCCTGAAGGCAGCAACAGATACTGAATCTTTCCAGCCTAGAATATACAGTACTTTGAACCTAGATGCTTCAATGATTGGCACCCTTTTAACGCATAAGAGACCCTCTTATTCTGGCACAGGCTTAAAATAGGTTTGAAGCAAACTTAGCATTTTCTCTTTTTTTGGCTACAAATGCTTGAATTTCTCATTCTGAATACTGTATTTAGATAGATGTACAAAATGGATAAAAGATGTCCTTATAGTGTAAGCACTATATAAGATGGAGGAAAATGGCAGGAAAATGCCTAGTATATTACTGCAAGCCTATACTTGTTAGGCCCAAACCCATTAAGATTTGTGTGGAGTAGATCTAAAAATCAAAAACCTGCTAATGGTTATAAAAATGTGGAATTTAAAATGACTGTGATTAAAATATGCTGAAACTGTGGTTCACTTTATTATGTTCGTGATCAGTCAAAGTGTATTTGCCAAGCCTTTCTAATTTGATTTTGCAAAGGAGTCACGAATGGGAGGCAAAGCTGGTCCATAGGATATTGTAGATGACAGTGTGTCTTCAGGGGTGGGTTTGATTTTTTGCGCTTTTCTTTTTGCTGTCCTGGACTATCTGCCTGGCCAGAAAGTGAGGATGATAGAAGCAGTTTTGAGAAGAGACCTGTGGCCTGTCAAACAGTTTTCTCGTTATTGCAGGTAGAAATTCTTGCCCTCAAAGAGCAGTGCTGTGATGCTGCAGTAGTGCAAATGATTAACAGGAATAAAACCAAACCCCAGTGGTAAATGGGAAGGACAAGTGAAACGGTTCAGTGAGGAGATGGGATGGGAGGCTGGTGAGAAGAAAAGAGCATTGCTCCCCTAAGACGTGATGAGGCCCAGAGAAACTGCAAGGAGCTGAAGCATCTCCAGGTTGGGCCAGGCAGTGTCTTTGCTCCTTGGAATCAGCCCCCATCTTGGAGAAAGCAGGACCACAAGAGCGGCTGTGGAAGGTCCAGGGAAGGATGCTGCATTGCCTGTGGGAGGGCGAGGGGGAGAGGTGGACAGACGAGGAGTAACCCAGCGCATGTTGTGTTGACCCATGTCTGACTCATCACAGCACCCAAGGGGAATTTGAATCAGCACAGGGACTTCCCTTCAGGCTGTTGGTTGTGTTATCTGGTCTCTCTAGTTTTATCCAGTTCTGGAAATTTTTGCCCTGGCCGTAGCATTTAATAAAACTCTCCCTTTGGACACAATTTGAAAGATCCTCCGTGCATTTGCACCGAAGTTGGCCAGTGGACTTAGTCAAAAGACATTTAGCAATGTTACCACTTGGCGAGAGGTGTGATTTACTAAGAACTGTGTAACAGTGTCCAGGCAGTCAGGAGTTTTTCTCTAGATGTCATTGAATTTGGGGTCACACTGGAAATGTTTATAATTCTAGGATACTTTTGGCTCTTGACTCAAAAGCAAAAGTTTGTTTCCATGTGCACCATATAACTTGGAGACATAGTCGTCTTCTGTATTTACATGCGGGATGGCATTGCAGTATAGTCTCCTGTGGCCTTTGAGAATGGGGCACTGCTAAATTGTGCTTGATTTCTGGCTGAGGATAATATAATTTGGAAACCACAGACCCAAAACCAAACACAGGATGTGAAGTGAGAAAAATATTTTGATACAATGCAGTATATTAGATCGCAAAATTATGACTGTTGGTATCTATCTCAGCTCCTCTTTTCCCTCTCCCCAAAACCCAGACTTGAGCAATGAATATATATGGTTGTGTCAACAGTACTGCAAAACACAGAGTGATATGTCTGTACCCGTTGTGTTCTCCAGTCTTAAGTAACATGACTCAGGAAATATATTTATCTCTAAGGATGTTTCTCAAGGAACTATACTTTTAGCAAAGGGTGACTGCTCGCTTTCCAGAGGCCAGTTGTAGATAGTGGTTGTTTGAAATAACTAATATATGATTTCCTGTTTTGAGTTTGTGCTAAAAAAGCAGTAACTGTGTGAGTTGTATTTAGTCTTCTGCTAGTAACGTGTGTGTTTCCTATTTTATGGGCAAAGGTACAAAATTCATTGAAAGTTTTTACGTGTCGTGAACTTTGCCTGCAAACCTGCGGTTGTGATTTTAATGTTTTCAATATGATGTTGTTGTTGTTATTACTATTACAGCTGAGCTACTGTGACGGACTGCTTTATGCTAATATAATCCCTCTTAACCTCTCTTCTGAAGCTGGTTTGGGGACCTGGAAGAGAGTGATACCAACAATGAGTTCGCTGCCCATTAAAACTAGAGAAACACTTAGAATTTAAGCTTATATTTTTAAGATGCCAAAAATAGGCTCATGTCTCCTTAAAAGTTCCCTGTTATAAGGGATTATCATAAAGGCTGCCACTTTACTTCACAATGACTCATAACAAATAACTACGGTGAGGCGTATTTTGTGTGTAGAGCAGTTAAAACTCATTCTGTCTGGGCACACAGGAAGGGAGGGGAAATGTGAGGGATGTTGTTTAACCCATATGCAACTTCATGAACCTGCCTCACCTGGGAACCTCAGGCAGTAACTGTGCAGTGCAACCACAGGTCATGATTTCTTCTGTCAGTGACATTTTTGGAGGGTTCTCAGGAGCCCCAGGGTGTGTCTTAGCTGGGGTGTAACTTGTTCCTGAGATCCCATTGGTGTGTCAGTCCTTCCACCTCCAAGATGGGAGAGGAGTTATCTACTCCTGGCTATTAGGGGACTCTGTCCATTTTCCTGCAGCTTCTCTAGTAGGTGTTCTCCAGGATGTCCATCTGCAGCTTTTGATCAGAAAGCACTCAGGTCCTTTGTGAATGAGGAGTGGGCCCCACGCCCACAGCAAACTGGTGACATTTAGGACCTTGTCCCCAGCCCACACTGCCAGTTCCCAAAAAAATGGCACGGAGTGACATATCCTTATTCCTAGGCACGCAAGTGCCCAAGGAAAAGCAATTAATGCTATGATCACAGCAAAGTGGAGTTTCAGTGTTAAGTGTCATGATTTATTAATGCAGTTCTATCTTGCATGTTTATATTTCTAAGTTTTCCTGTTTGGACAACTGTTCAGACTGTTTGGACTGAAAACAAAAGCTTCTGGCCTGATAATGAAATTACTCAAAAATGTAGATTTTCCGATGCAGTCTGATTTGTGTTCCAGTGCTTCAAACATTAAGTTGCAGATAGACACTAGTATACAAACAGTATTAGCAGTTACAGTTAGTACATTTTCGTTTTAATGTATCTCAGCAGGCTGTTACGTGTTTGCTGTGCCATAAACTTAACTTATGCCTTAGGGTAAAGGAGGATAACAGATCTCTGAATCATATTTCTTGCCTCCCTTCAGCTAAAACATTCCCATTAGTAATGCTGCAACTTTTGTTAATGCAAACAGTGAACGCATCATTGATCTCTGCCCACAGTATTATAACACCTATAAACAGTGATAGACAGGCATTACACATGGGCAGATGGGTAATGCAGGGAAAAGGCTGGGTTTTTTCTTGCACATGTCGGAGGCTACATTTTGTTTTCTTCTATCGGGGGAGCTGGCACAGATGAAGAACCTTCTTCACTGGGATTAAAATTCTTCTTTAATTGCTTCTCTGATAATCATAATCTTTCTGTTAACAGGCATTCTTCATAACTGCTGTGAAGCCTACAATGTTGGGCTCCTAGAAGCAAAAATATTTTCTGGCCCATCAAGAGAGCAGTTTGGATATTCAGTTCAACAGTTTATAAATGAACAAGGCAAATGGTAAGCAGTTTGAACACCTTGTTATATGTCCAGTTAAAAAGTTAAGGAAAAAATGTTGCAACTGCTTTTTCTTCTATAATTCCAAATTTCATTTAAATGTGTTCCAGTTAATTCCTTTTTATATTAGAGTTATCTTTTTGCTAGTAAGTACTTACATTTTCAAAACAAAAGTGAAAATATTCTAAAGACCTATGCATGCGAATGTTCAGGTTTTTTTCCTTTACACAATGCTGTCTGAGGTCTTCCTTTCTGTTAATCTTTTACTTTCATCTCCAATACAAGTTTCCTCAGACTCACAATTGCTGTGGAATTTTAGCTTTCCTTTCGTTCCTTCTTTTGCCAATAGCATCTCTCTTACACATTGCGCATTTGTGGGATATTTTTTCATTTTAACATTGTTGAGGTTAAAACAAATGATTAGGGCTGGGAAGTTGTAATGATGAATATTAAAATTAAGTGAACTTAAATTTGTGTCATTTTGTGTCTGACATAGTATTGTCTTCGCTTCTCAAGGGACGGAATGTGTATCATAACACGGTGGCTAGCAAAGGCCTTGTGTCCGCTGCATCTCTTCAGCCATAAAATTTGATGAGAAGTCCGCTGTTGCCACAACATTGGGTTTGATGAGTAATTAGTAAAATATTTTTTCTAGTGCTGTTGGTTTCAAAAATAACTTTAAACTATTAAGCCAGAGTAAACCCATTTAGTGGAAAACAGAGTGTTTCCTCCTCTGCAGCCTCAGCAACTGAGCTTAAGGTGTCTTTCATGGTGAGGACTGTATGTCTATAACGAGTTCAGTCGTACTCAACTACTTTAAGTGGTTATTAGTGTATACATGGGTTTAAGTCTATAGCAGAAAGTCACACAAGTTATCTACATTATCGGAAGCCTAGATGGCATTTTAGATGTGTCATTCTCTGTAGATTGATACAGTGTCAGAACCAAATGTCGTGGTTTTGGCCGGATTGGCCAATCAGAATGACAGATGCCCCCCTGCCTCCTCCAAAGAGAGGAGAGGAAAAGATAATGAGATTTATGAGTTTAGAGAAAGAACTGAACTACTTTACTGAAAATATTAAAAAATAACGGAATTATAAATAAAATAAATTTTATTATATTTGTGGTGGTTTTGTGTTTTATTTTTTTTAAATAATGCACACAAGAAAAAGCTCTATTGTCCTAAGGAAAAAAAAAACCCACAACCTAGAAATAAAGAGAATAAGAGAGTAAAACATGACTGACTTTTTATAATATATATATATTATAAAAAATAATAATATTGTTATTAATAATAATAAAGTATACAATATATACAAAACCGCATCCAGCTCCCAGGATGACGATCGCATCACCAGCAGGCACAGGGAAAGTCCCAGACTGGAGTCAGCGACGGACAGGAGCTGAATTCTGGGTCTGGAGCCAGGAATGCTTGGATTGGGATTAAAGGCAGACGAACAGGCAGGGTCCTCCTCGGACATCGGCCACTGAAGAAAGAGACTTGACCTTTGATCCCTCAGCTTTTATACTGAGCGTGATGCATACGGGGTGGAATACCCTGTTGGTCAGTTTTAGGTCACCTGTCCTGTCCGCTCCTCCCTACAGGTGTGACCCCTCTACGCTTCTCCGCTTCCGACCCTCTAACGGGGCAAATAACGAAGTGAGCTGACCTTGGTTATTATAGCAACAAGTCTAAGCAAGAGCCTCTGTGCATACCATTCCTTGGTATAATCAGGTCTTATCACTCTGAGAGTGAACAGTTTCTGAACAATATGCTGTTAATTTCAGAGTTTAGTCAGTTAGAAGAGGCCCAGCTAAAAAGCAAAATTACAAAACAGAAAATTGTTTCTGTTTTACCTCAAACCAGGACACCAAAATAGCCATAATCTGGCATCAGCAAATGCTTAAGTGATGATGGACAGATAGTAAGTAACTGAACTCTTTTCTGTAAGAGGAAAGTAAGATGTTAAAATCAGAAATACATGAAAATGCATGTGAAAATGTTACAATTAAAGTTTGGAAAAGCCCGTACGAAAATATTGAGCTAGCTGAGACATTTGTGTATAGCCCTGCACAGAGATACATATGCAGAGATGTAAGATTACCTACATCCCATTGCATCTCTGGCATTACTGTGTTTGCCATCAGTGATCAGGAGGTAAAATAAGTGGAAAGCAGAGCTGTATCCTCCGAACTAGGAGCTTGGCGTTTCCTCTCCCTCCGTTGGGTAGACTCCCAACCTATCCCCACTCCTCGCCTGATGTTGTGGTGGCTTTTCACTGCGTTTCTGTCTGCTTTAATTATGTGTTTAGTCACCCATAGATCAGAGCTCTCTTTTTTAAAACTTCTGTGTAAAGCCATTGAAGGAGAACAAGCATGTCTGCCTGAAGTGAAATGAATGCTTTGGCTCATACATGGAGAAACTATGTCTGGTGTTGTGTACTTCTTCGAAGTTTTTCAATAAGCTTGCAACAGGAGCACTAGGTTTCAGAGTCACTCAAGCTATTTATGTTTTGTATTTCCCTGTTTTATTTTAATTCCTATATAAAAACTCCTCCACTACCACTTTCTTGAATAACGTGTGGTGGAGTTTGGGAAAGAGTAACTTTGGATTAACTTCTCCTCTCTTCTCCCAACTATATGAATATTATGAATCTGGGAAGCTTTCCCGTAGATAGGCACTTCATCGTTTGTTCATTCACTGCACTGTGTCTGACCATATCTCCAAAAGTCAGGGGGATTTCATCAGTTCTTGGTTGAGTAACCATGACTTGTTAGAGACTCTTCAGTGAAGAAAAGCTCTTTTCAGTCTTCCTCTCCAGAAATCATTAAGACAAGCTTAAAAAAAAAAAGTCAGTCATGTTTTACTCTCTTGTTCTCTTTATTTCTAGGTTGTGGGTTTTTTTTTCCTTAGGACAATAGAGCTTTTTCTTGTGTGAATTATTTAAAAAAAATAAAACACAAAACCACCACAAAACACTCAAGATGTTCGGTATGGAGCTGCTTTCTCCTATAAGGAACGCAGAGGCAGCAGTCCATCTGCAGAGCACTTGTCGACATGGCTGAACTAGGAGTGAGAGAAACAGACTGAGCCTTGCTGGGGATGCTGCTTTCTGTCAGAGGGGAGCATTTATTACTGAGCGTATGCTTTTATGGAGAGATCGTCATCGTGCAGCAAGCGTGTGATGTGCTTGAGAACTCTGTTGAGGTGCAGCGGGGCTGCTGGCCACATCAAACGCTGATGGGGTGGCACCTCTCTCCAAGGGAGACGCTATCCAGAATCTGAGATCCACTAGAAATTTTATCACTTCCTAGACCTTGCTTCTTTTAATAAAATCACATGGCATTATATTAAATACAGCTTTAGAAATCCTCCTGTACTCTTCTCAAAGCACAGAAAAGAGAGATATAGAAAAAAACAGCAGATGCTAGTTATATTATTCAGCTGTATTTCTGGGAGGTACAGAGGCAATAAAGGCTATAGAAAATGATAAAAAGAAGAGAATTTTTGCAGAACTGGGACTGCATGCAGCAGTATGTCATCACTTTTCCTTTGAGACAAGTTCAGAACGAAGCGGCAGGACAGTCCAGCCAGGCGTGTAGAGTATGGAGAGGGCTGGTACGTGTTGGGAAGCTATGACACAAACCAGCAAGGGAGCCCATTTTGTGTAGAGTCAGATGATCCAGGATAATTGGACACTGGTCTGCTGTGCATTGATGACATGTGATGCTTGTAAATAAGGACAAACTTGCAAGTCAAACACAGCCCAAGCTTTTCACAGTGCCTGGTAGGAATTTTGAAGCAGGAGCTCTTTAGTGAACTCAAGGAAAATTGTGAACACCAAATAAACTCATCAATTAGAAAAGTTCAGGCACTGCACAAGTAATTAGCCACAACAGAAACATCATTCAGTTTACGCTCTGGTTCACCCTGTCATGAGATCATCTGTATTTGGACCTTGAGACCAATTTCTCTGTTATTTTATAAGCATAATCTTTTAGAAAGGGGGATTCTACCCTGTCAAGTTTGTCTTGAGTGTGCATTCCCTGAACAGCATCTGATAGTACCTTCTGCAAAGATAACGGTACTTACTCTGTGCTGACACTTGGTTTTACGTCTGTCTCAGGTGTGGAAGATTAAATAGCTGTATATAGCTGTTAAAGTGCTTTTTCCTGCCCATACGTGTCTTCAGTCTGTAGATATATTGCACAACAGAGCTAAAATGTCAGTCTGCTGATGAGGTACTGTTTGGTATGAAGTTGCAGCCACCCTGCTCGGTTGTGTCTGTGTGATTAGGATTTGGAATTTTTGAATTTTGTTTTGGAGTTTATGTTACGGGATTTTTCTTTTTTAAAGTATTTTGTTTCATTCCATATTATGTCAGTAATGACACCTTAATATGCACTGCCCCTGCTGATGTATCACATAATTGTTGCAGTACTGGGTAGTTTTAAAAATCATTGCATGCCACTCACCGGTCATGAAAGCACAGCAGCCTTTCTCCTGAGGTGCAGTGTTGCTACTTCAGACTAAAATGATGTTTTGCTGAAAAGACACATTTCTGCAGCAACTTTTGTTGAAATCAATACATTTTCAAAACCTTCTGATTTTAATGAGTAAGGTAATTTCTGCCAACTTTTTTTTTTTTTTTTTAACAAAATGCTGCCATGGTTACAGCTCCATCTTTTCAGTGCCAGCACCGCTGCTAACACTGACTTCCTTGCCCAGATTTTGCTTCCCTGACTACGTGCCCTACAGTTTGCCTTTTTCCTGCTTGGAGAAGCAGCTCTGGCTTCTGGCTTCTAGGCCTTTTAAGTCTGTCAGTCAAATTCTCTTGCCATGGCTCACTGAAGTTTTTGAAGTTTTGAGTCTTTTGTTCAAAGGATGGAAAGTTTTAGATGATGATAAGTGTTTTAGGGTGTGCAGAGAAGCATGTACGAGAGTGAAGAGTTTTCTGGTTTTCATATCTATTCATCGCTTCCTGTAATTGTAAGGAAAAGGTCCAGATGATTTAAGAGGTCCTTTCTACTTTTATTTTCCTATTTCCTATTAGCCATCTTTGTGTTTAAAAAAACACACTAAAGAGCAAATGCAAGAGAAGAAAAAAGAAAAAAAGAAACCAGAAGATATAAAATGTGCTCTAACAACAGCTGGGAATTTAGCCTTTTGCCATGAATTCTGATTTTTTCTGCTACATCACACTTTGCCAGTTACTAGCTTTGTCATGGTGTAATTTCCCAGAAATAATTCCTGTTGCACTTTGATCTGCCACTCCTGCAGCCTGTGTGGTATGGCAATGCTGCTGAACTTTATTTGACTTCATGTGGTTCCGTCGCTTTGTATACAATGTTGGAGACTGCTTAAGGAGCTGAATAATAAAATCAGTGGCAATATTACATGTTAATCACAATAGTATTGTGTAAAGACAGTCTACAAGGACACATACAGAAGTTTTGTAAAAATAAATATTTAACTCATGGCTGGAAAAGACCGTTAATTAATACACTGTACATGATACAGTTTATTTGGAAACAAGCATTTTCAAGTATTTTAGTACTCATTTGTTGCATTCTTTCCAGATACATTCTGTTTCACTCTGCTTCATGTGTATCCCGTTTAATCACAGTAAAAAAATATTTTTGTAGTTAGCAGGATGTTAGCCAGATACTGTCTTGCTTTCTTCGCTTCTGATGTTTCAGAAAGATACACATGCATTTTCCCAGAGCAGTATTGTGTAACTCTGTACTGTAATGGTTTTTGTTAATTTTCAAAGGCAGGTAGGATTTGCTAATGTCTAATATAGATTAAGGCTCATATTAATCTTAAGTAAGGCTCAGGATATGAGAGAAATAATAATTAAGTTGTTTCCTAGGACCTTTAAGGTTTGCAATTAAAAGTACAGGGCTAGGCTTGGCAGAAATTGGTTAATAACTTTTTCTCAGGAGCGTATTGATGGCGTGTTAGACTAGTTAAGTCAAATAAGGGAAGGGGTTTAATATCTCTGCTCATTTCTGAAAATCACAGTGTTAGTAAGGTCTATGTGTTAGATTATGTGTATGGAGTGGCATTTTTTGGCCTACAGCATAGTTCTGGCATTTGGATTCATGGACCCTACAAGTCTACAAGGAGGACTAATACAGCAAAAGGGAAGGTAATATAATAATTTCCAGTAAAGTATGAGGAGTGCAAGCTAAATGAAAGACAAAGTTAAGTTTGCTGTGGGCACAGTTGGCAGGGATTTATGTTTGGGTTTAAAACCAGAAGATTTTGTCTTGTTTGGCTTACCTTTTTCTGTTTGTACCACACAACAGCTACAAGGTTAGTTTTAGGGCTAGCAAAAGTAAAATACAGTTGTGAATATGAAGTTTACAACTTATCAAGTGGATTGTGTATAAAGAGTGATGATTCCTTGGTATAAATAGATGTCTGGGTTGGAATTAATGTTGAGGTTGGGGGAAACAGGAGTTTCAGAGCCCACATTACAACATAAAGCCCATGGAATGAGTGCAAATATGCGTGATGAAAGGGAGAGAACTGCTTTTTCTAAGCTCTGCAGATGGCGTTTGTCTCTAGTTTATGCTAATAGCAAGGATGAGGGTTGGAGTTAGGCTTAGAGTTAGGCTTGGATTTGGGGACAGCTAGTGCTCAAGCACATTTCTCGTCTTCTCCTTCTCACTTGTTTTGTGTGTGAAACTATGTGCTTCAGGATAACCCACGGCTGCACCGCGATGCCAGTGCGGTGCAGAGATTTACGGTGGGTTTTGTGACCTGACAGAGTGATGCAGGGGGTATTTTCAAGATCCATTAAGGTCATTCTTTGAACAGTAGCTGTCCTCATGCAGGCACTCTGAAATGCATTTGCCTTCTGGGAAACTTAGAAAAAACATACAAATATTTATAAATGTACACAGTGCAGCTTGACACTTAATGCTGAAAAGCCGTTCCAGTTTCAGATACAACATATGCAGTGCTGCCATCCTTTTTGAAAACTGTTTTCTGCTTCCACTAAAACTTTCTGTCTCTCGCCAGCGCAGTTAGCATTTTATAACTGTAAATAACTCTGTAGTACCTAACAAGGGGGCAGACTGTTACATCACGTCTTCCTCCTGTCAATCGCTATTGACCGGCTCCAGCCCTCTGTGTCACTGCAGGTGTTTGCAGGTTGTATCGTCTGTTGGTACATGACCAGTGGAGCAGTTTCTCATGAGCTGTGGTTATTTGGTCCCGAGCTATGGTTGTTCTGGTTTCGTCTGTGCAGAAGAGGCTATGTTCCTCAGAAGATCAGAGGCCTCCTCACAGCTAGTGTAACGTACACTGTTTTTATATAGAGAGGTATTTATATGAACCTGAATTGCAGGTTTAGAGATGCTAAAAGTACACAAAATCCCATTCCTGCTGCCTGCCTAATCACTGTTTTTCAACAAGGTAATTGAGAAGGAGGTAGGTATTTTTAAAATATTCCTACACACAGAAGATAGTGTCTGAAGTTACTTCCAACCAAACTGGTAAAACAGAATAACAGAATAATTTGTGCTCTTAAGTTTGTGTTTAATTGAGATGAAATAAACTAAAAAAATGCAGTGAGTAGCATTTTCTTTGAGAAAGCTAAAAAGGACTCAAACTCTTGCTTGTGCATCTAAAACTATGTATTTTTATCAAAGCCGTTTTATTCAAAATAGTTATAAAATTGCAGCGGTAAAATCAGATGATCTCTGGAAAGTTAATATGATATATAGCAATTGCTTTGAAACATAGTAATTTCATTAAAAGTGTTCTTTATATAGTGTAAGTTATTTGCATTACCTACCTGTAACATTTTAGAGGACAACAGTTTTGCTTTTAGCAACTTATTGACCAATTAAAAAAGAAGGTTTCTTACAAAGTTCCATATTCTGTAGTGGGCTCCCATTGCTTGGTTCTTTTACTGTCCCATAAATGCATTAATTTCTACCATAAACTGTTCTGCTGCTGGGGCAAATACCCACAGTCTCTCCTTTCTAATCATCCATTTGATTTTTTCGTACCCTTTGAGATCATCTGCCAATGGTCATGTCTTGCCTTACCCTTATTGCACTGCACGTTAAACGGCATAAAGAATTGTCCTTCTCTTCCAGCCCTGCACGGCCCTACACTGTCTGGTGGTTTCACTCGCTGAGATTTGTGCTGAAAAATAGGTGTTCTTAAGCAGTATTCACAGGGGCCGATTTAACCTGTTTTGTGCAGGCTTTCAGATAAAACTTAAAGGGGTCTTGAGGAGCAGATATGGGAGTGCAAACCTTGTGGCACCTTATGAGGGAGTGAGTCAGAGAAAGTGAATCACTTTGTGTCGTAGGCACAAATTATCATAAATCTTTAACTTTCTTGTTCAGGATTAAATACTTCACACAGCAGGCTGTTATCACCTGCACTATTTTCTTTCTGACTCAGTGTTGTCAAGGTGTGGTAACGTTCAAGCTCAGGCATACGCATGTGACTGTTGCTGAGCAGATCCTGTAGCAAATGCTTCTTTACAGCTAAAAGAATAACTTAAAAGGAACCAGTTAACCATTAAGTGGCAGAACAATAATTTTTTTGTCTCTCAGTCCCCAACGTACGTATTTCTAGATCTGTGTGCATCCACTTAGATTAATAGTCTTTGACATATTTCTTCTGGCACTATGACATGCTGTCACAGGAACAACAGTGTATGTATTTGAGGCAGCCTAATGCCCAGAGGCCTCTCCACCAACGTTGTCCCTGGTGAACCCGGTGTGTTCACGTGCAAGTAAAGCTGCTGAACAGCTCTGGAGCAGGCTCCTGGGTGTCTTAGGTGCTGTATCTGGTGAAAGCCTCTTTATCTGTTAGCTACGGAGTGCTGTGCAGTAATGCTGCTGGACTTTTCCAGTGTCACCAAAGACCTAATGAACTTCCTGTTACTTCAGGTTGTTGGTTGGTTCACCCTGGAGCGGCTATCCGGCTAACCGAACTGGAGATATCTATGCGTGTCCTGTTGGTACGTCCAAAACCACATGTAAAAAATTGAATTTGCAAGGTAAGTTGTAAAAAATAATGTCTTGCTACAGTTGCTGGGTTTTCCCTTGTTTTTGTACTGGGCCAATCTACCTCATTAAATCTTTTCTTAACCATCTCTCTGCATAATCTCAGCCTGTGACCTGTGTGTGTGTTTGTGTGTGTGGTGGTGTGTGTGTGTGTGTGTGTCCCAGGTACATTCTCAGCTCCATGGCTGGTGCCACGTCCCTCAGCCTGGGCAGAGTCCCTGGCCACCAGCCTGGGCTCCTACAGCCGGAGCGGCTGGAGGAGGCTGTCACACTCTTAACATCACTTAACACTTGTTACATTCTCATTTTGAATCACACTCAGTGAATATGTATTATATGAGGCCTTTTCTGCCCCTGTGCGTTTGTGGACTCAGTATAAATGGGATTCGCTTTTGGATACAATGAAAATACAGGGCAGCAAAATGTGCTGAGATGCCTGCTTTATGTTTATTTGTGGTGCGGAGCATTTCAGTCCTCCACTTGCTCCTTCCAGGTTTTTGTCCAAAGCCTGATACTGGATCAGAGGAGTCTGGTGTCCTGAGGAATGTAGCAGTAGCTGCTTGGCTGCAGCTACTCAGCCAGCCGAAAATGCTCAATAGGTAGACATTTTCTTCCTTTCTTTTGCCTCCAGCTCTCGAGGGCAGGTACTCTAAATGGCCATGCTTAATTCATGTCTGTAGTTAATGGTTAGCAAATTTTTGACAAAGATTAGTATTCGTTTCCTTTGTTTCAGATCTGTATGCAGCCATTTGAAAGAGGCGTCTTGGATGCTGAGAAATCAAGCTTTCAAAAAGGAATTCTAACTTACTAAATTGCTTCTACATCTGATGCACTATTCTGTCATTACTTAATCTCTTTTTATTTCAGCTTTAATAAATATCCCAAATGTGACTGAGATAAAGAAAGACATGAACCTTGGCTTGACTCTGATACAGAACTCAAAAACAGGAGGATTTTTGGTATGTATACAAGGACTTATTCAGTACACATAGAAATTCCTGAGGAGAATAACAAAACTAGAATTCTCCACATTTTTTGATAATTCCAAGCTGAATGTATTTTATTATGCAGCATAGATTAATACATATTTTACATATTTTAAAATATCCTATCCTACTGTCATTACCTACAGTCCAAAATCAGGAAAATTACGAGTTCTCTCCGTCATCATTTATCTAAATATCCTACAAAAAGGCACATAATTAAAGGCAAGATGACATAGGCAAGAATATTTCCACCACGGACATCTTTAAAGCAGTCTTGTATAGTTCTGATTATGCTTTCAAAAGACAGTATGGGGTATCTCCTCTACCATACGCAGAGTGACTGTTCTCCTGAGATGTTAGGATTTCTAGTCATGTGGAACTGCGATATGTTTTATTTGGTTAGTGAGCTGGAGGAGGATGTGTTTGCTGTGTGTATATTCTGCAAACCACTGTCCTTGGAGCCTGTAAAACAGATGTCATAACTGAAAGGAAGTTAACACCTGTTTAATATGCTTTTTGACAATCTTAACTGTAAGCATGAAAACTGTTCCAGTGAAGGTGTATTCCAGTTTGGTGCATACATTGTAGGGATGTGCAGTAATTAACTGAAACAATAAACTACAGACAAGAGAGCTTTAAGGCTCACTTTTAAGCTTTGTATTTTTCTGTTGCATCTTCTGCAAAAGTATTGAAGTGTTTATTATCTTCATTACTACATAGCCCAGTTCAATGAAGTACTTAAAAAAAATTTCCAGCCCTTCCAGCAGCTCTCTTGGAGTTAGTAAAGTCAATCATAACTTCAAAATACAGCAACAGTGCTCTTCTTGATAGTTTGTTTGAGAAGGTATTGATTTAAAAAAATCTTATGCTGTCTCTCAGATAATACCTTTAATTACTGTTAATGCTGTCCCATGCATACCACTTCTAATCAGTGTCAGTAAGGGCAGTAATTTAAAACATCTCATGCAGAAAAATTGGTATTTTCTAGTAATACTTTACGTTCTCTCAGTCAAGAATAATTTCTTGATCCATATGTTATTGATTGATTCGCCTTAAATTGCATAAAGTAACTAAAAAAAAAAAAAGTTGAATGCCAAGACATGAACAGTTAGCCACATCTTTGGCGGCAGGAGTTCTTTTTGACATAAGAGAGTGGGGTGCTGGAGACAGGTGCTTATCTGTGGCTCAGCCTCAACAAATATCCAAAGCCCCATGACTTAGTTGTGGCAATAATTAGACAACAAGCGGAAACTAACTTCTCATAATTGCAAGCTGCTGCCAGCCAGGGCTTGGCTCTGAGGTGCTGTCTCTGGCAGGTGCCCCCTGTGGTGGGCTCTTTGTGATATGCTCAGGGCTTCCTCCTCCCAGCTCAGTGTCCTCCTCCTCCTCCCTCCTGCGGCTGCTTCTCTCTCAGCCTCCCCCGGCTTGCAGCAGCCTGTGCTGCATCCCCTGGGCTGCTTGGCTGGAGTGTGACCCAGCCTGGCGTGTTCATGCCGTAGCTCACAAGTCCCCCTGCTTCAGCGGCTTGATGCCATATTGTTGCTTCCGACAGGTATCCGAAGTAGAGGGCAGTCATTTCTACACCCTCGTTATGTTTTTCTGAGGCATGCTTAGTCCTGTTGGAAAGGTGCTTAAGAATTTCACTGGTGGTTAAGAACTGTTTTTTCTCCAGAAAGTTTCTCTCAGTTTGTTCTTGGGACAGTGCTCTGCCTTTAGTTGAAAGGAACAGCTCCCATCTCCCATGTGTAAAATCTCCCTTCTGTATTTAGCATCCCACAATTGTTCTGCTTTGTCCTAAGCTGTGATAAACAAACACTCCGTTTTTTGGCTGAAATGCACTTTTTTAAAAAATACACCTCTTTCAAATGTGAATGACCAGACCTATGCTGTATTCCACATGAGCCTTTCCAAGGCTTTCCAGATATAGTGTATTTGGTATTTCCGTGTCTCAACTGCAAGTGCTTCTTGGCACATATCTTAAGGCCGTATTTGCTTTGCCTGCTGGCTGCAGTCTTGTGGTCACCCTGCACTCAGCCAGCGCCCAATCCATCTGCTACTCTCTCTTCCACTCAGTGAACTCCCAGTTTATGTCCTTTCTTAGCGTTAGTTCTTAAGGGAAAGTCTACACCCTTTTCTAATATTCCACTTTTCAAGTTCATCAGTTCTTGATATGTGATCTCCCAGTTTCCCCCTGCATTAATGATGCATCTTAAATTTCTGACTGTAACAATGCAAGAACGTTAGAGCTTTTCCCTTTTTTAAAGTAAAGATCGGTAAAGTTTATTAGAACATTTCTACTTCTTGCTCCAAGATTAACATCACAATTTTGAGTTACCACTAATACAGAAGAAAACTAGAAAACGAGCAAGTGAGATTGATCTAAAAAGAAATTTAAATTAAAAATAAATTAAAGACTAGTAACTCTCCTCCAGCTTCATAGTTAGCAATATAGATGATTTATTTTGTCCCTCTCACCTCTGTAAATATCCATCTTTTCCAGTAAAACTAACCATGCCCCATGTAGCAGCTTAAAAGAGCACTTACCTCAAGATCAGATAACGTAGATAGACTTCCTTTATTTTGTCTAGAAAATCTGCAAGCTTGTCAAAGATGTTAAGATAGTTTGATGCAGCCTACCACTGGTGAACCAATGTGTGAAGCGATATGTGATTTAGCTCATTTTCCATTTACTTCTTTAATTACCTTTTTTTCAATATTCTTGAGAAAAGGGCAATAGTGCCGTTCACTCTCTCTTCTCTTCCTAAGTAGAGATGGTGCATTTTCTGTTTTCCAGGCTCTCCTGACTGGATAGAGCAATCAGAAAGTATATGTAACGCAGCTATCGTTTCTTTTCAGAACAGTTGGTCAGAGGTTATGTAGAGGTTGTTTTTCCCTTGAGCTCCTAACATGATTTTCTTTTAAAAAGAAAATCACCCCCACGCGGACCCCAGATATCCTCATGACAAAATACTGTCTCAGTATTTGTCTAGATACTTTTGTAAAAGTCCTTCTAATATCAGAGGTGTGGCTGTCATGCAGCCAGCTGGTTGATCCAGATGAAAATGTTTCTTTTTACAGAGATCATTTTCAGGCAAGATTATTTTCCCCGGAAGGCAATGACACAAAGCCAGGGCCAAACTTGTCCTTTTAGCTGCAGCTAAACGGGACAGTGCATGCCGTGAGGCTGCATCCTCACCGGAGATGATGAAGTTTAACTTGTAAATATTTTGTCAAAGTGAATTTCCCTTGGGAACAAGGCTTCTCAAATTAATAAATATGCGTGTGTGTGTGTGCGCGCACTGATCACAGAACTCTTCAGTCTGGTCACGCTGTTGGTGGCAATCTGACGTGTGGCAAGAGAAGCTCCTCTCTGCGTGCTCACAGGGACCTGCATGCCCATGGCTCGGATGCCACCTCCTGGTTACTGGAAGTATTTCTCTGCACGCCTGTAAGCGATATGCAAGTAGCAACCCTAGTTTCAAACCAATAGTTTGTGGAGCAGGGGGCTTGAAGCAGCACAGATTTCCTTGCGGACCAAGTCACGCTCCCTCGATGTTATAGCTGCGCATAGTGCAGAGGGGCCAGCTTGCAGAAGGAGGCACTAGGATGGTCATGAATAGAAAGTCCTTTACATAAGAAAGTCTATGAAAGGGGTTATTACACTGTCGCCGTGATTGCAAGGGGCTTGGCCTGATAACCTAAGAGGGTTTCTCTGATCCAATATGCCTGTAGTCCTGCGTATTGTGCTTTTGTATATGACATAGAGTGAGACAACTATTTGTTATTTTTATAGTTTCTTTTTTGTTGTTATTTTTAAAGACTTGTGGTCCCTTGTGGGCACAGCAGTGTGGAAGCCAATACTATGCAACAGGAGTCTGTTCTGAAATCAGTCCAAGTTTCCAGATCCTAAGAAGCTTTTCTCCTGCTGTTCAAAGTAAGGCAACATGTGCAAAACAGATTCAATTAAAAAACCATATCAAACAAAATTGAGATATGTTGTGTCGGGGACTCTTAATTTGGGATTTAAAAAAAAAAAAAAGTACATGCAAAAAGCAAAGTCCTGTAATTCACACGTAAGGACTGACAAATCGTGATCCAATGCTGATGTAAATATGGACTCGCTGCTCTGAATTCAGAGGCATTGCACCAGTGCGGGCTCAGAATCTGCGTATGCATCTATTGAGTCCTCATTCTGGCAAAACCTTCCTGATCTGAAGTGTTGCCTGTGTGAGACCTAAATATGCACCTCTGGATTTAGCCAAAGAGTTCTAAGTATATTGAGGTTGAAAGTGCATTTAATCTCCAGTTTTATTTTTGTTTTAGAGTGTTCCTCTGTCATAGATATCGTGGTGGTTTGTGATGAGTCAAACAGCATTTATCCCTGGGATGCAGTGCGGGCATTTTTGAAAAAATTTGTACAAGGCTTAGACATAGGCCTTAACAAAACCCAGGTAAGTCAAAGACATCTTTGAGAAAGACAAAAAAAAAAAAAAAAGCCAATGGCTTTTATTAGCATTTTTAAAGGAAACCAAGTGTGCTTCAGTGTAACTATAGTACCTCCCCCAAAGCCACAGATTACGCAGTTGTCCTGTAAATTTTGGTATTGAGTTTTTTATCTCACAGTTAACCTATTTTAAAAGGGATTAGTAATTTGATTCAAAACATAAACCAACTGAAGTAGATGTTTAGATTATATCTAGTGGAGTCAGATCTTTTTCATGCATTAGGTGTAAAAGTAATTAAAATGTAGTCTGTGGGGATGTGGTAAAAGTAGAACAGATTTTTTAACGGGCTTTTCATATGGCTCTTGCTTCTCAACTGCTGCATCTTTAAAATTGGACTTTCTCCTGCTTGGTTACTGTCTGATCTTTGAATTCTTTTTTCCTTTTAATTTGGTGATGGTAAGGAAAATTTTACTGCCTTTTTTTAAACATTTTCTGTCTTTACAGTTGTCCATTTTCCATAAACAGTTCTGGGAACAAAGACTGGGGCACTGGAAATCTCTCTCCCAAAGGCTGCTTTCTTCCTTGGGCAACTTTGGAAGTGAGGTGCTTAAAAGCTAGGCTTCCTGCTCAGTCCTTTCTGAACGTCACCTTTAGCATCTTCTCCACTTTTTTTCTTTCACACTAAATGTACATCTTAGCATATGTCTTTAGTTTCACCTGTATTAAAAATAAATAGGGTTTACAGTGCTGTCAAGTAACTAACCTTTAGCATTTCCTTAGAAGAGATCAGGTTGAGGTGCTGTCAGCTTGTAGAATTTTTGCTATATTCCATGTTTCCCAGAGCTCCCTGTTTTTTTGCTATCCATCAGCTCTTCCAGAAGTAACCAAGCATTTAATGCCTCCTATTTCAGATTGTTTGCATTAACATGTTGTAGTCCATAATAAATGACGTAAGGTGCAAGAGCATTTTAGCTTTCTTTGCTTTCCAAACATGTTAGTATTAATTGGTTTTGTTTGTGTTGAAAGAAAATTATAACCCCATGTGCATCTGCAGATCTTTTACTCCAACCTGACAAATAAGTAAGTGTCATGATTCTATGTAAATGATTGTAATGCGTGATGATCTAACATAATTTCTTTATTGCATAGGTGGGTTTAATTCAGTATGCTAACGATCCGCGTGTGGTGTTCAACTTGAATACATATCAAACAAAGGAAGAGGTGGTTAAAGCAATGGAGGAAACATTTCAGAAGGGAGGAGATCTAACTAATACTTTCAAAGCCATTGACAATGCGAGGTAAAACACGTCAATGGTTACTATGCAGCTGTTGTAGTTTCCCTTACAAGGCAACGGTCGGATCGTGAATTTCATTCCTACTGGGACTGCATGTGCTCAGAGCTTCTGAGGAGGATCTCTGCACCAAGCAGGACCCTTTGGTTACATTTACAGTGCACTATGCAGAACAGAACTAGCATATGTAAACTAAACTTGCTGAAACGCATGTCTTTAGCCGTTTGGGTTGAACTCTACACTAAAGTAGTTCGGGTACCTGACAGAATTGTTTGGGCTGTCACGGATGTCTGAACATGACCGTGCACTGAGGACGGTGGGCAAGCTTTTAGGAAAGATAAAAAACTGTTGAAAGAAGTAAAGTTTATCCCAGGATTCAGCGGGACCAGTAACATCCATGTTTGCAGGTCAGGGTTTGGTTGATTGCAGAGAAAATCAACTTTGATTGCAGTTTGTCACTGCAGCACCAGCAACATGAAAAATAGGAAAAATTTATAAAAAATGTACCGTGACTCTGAATTCCTATACAAACCAGGTCTGTCTCTCAATAGGAAGATGCTATTTTGCAGTTGAATCGAGGACAGGACTCTAAGCCAAAATACATGCAAAATCAAATGGCCTTGAAAATCATACTTGGGGACAGACTCAGCCTACAACGAAGTCGGTATTTGCAGTAGTATTGAGGAACCTGTTTTTATTACTCTTCCCCTTTTGTCTGACTTGGTGGGGCCAATTCCTGGCTAGTCTGGTGTTAGAAAACAATAATTCTGACAAAAAAAACCCAAACCAAACCAAACCTTTTTATTTAGACATTTATTTGTACAAAAAATATTGTTTTCCCTGAATGTACATTTCTGTCAGAAATACCATACAGTCCTACTTGGGTTTTTTAGTTGGTTTTTTTTCATTATTGTCGTTCTGCATCCTTTATTACATTTCTGATGGCTCTTTAAGCAGTAGTTTGAGAAGAAGCCATCAGGAGCATACTTGAAAAATCTTACTGCAGGTTGTTAATTTCCAAATAAAAAACACTACAGATGCACCATGTTCTAAGTCAGTGATGAACATATTCATTGCCGTATATATACCAAATACCATCCATTATAAATTGACGTGTGATAAATCCAATATTTTATAACAGACAGTATGCCTTCTCACCTGAGTCGGGAGGACGTCCGACAGCCACAAAAGTAATGGTTGTTGTGACAGACGGTGAATCACACGATGGCTCCAACTTGAAGGCAGTGATAGGTAAATGCAATGAAGACAATATAACCAGATTTGGCATCGCTGTAAGTAATACTATAATTATATATATTATTGCAGTTTTTGAAACACCATTTTGTTGTGTGTTTATGAGAGTGCATGGTCTATATATAAGCTGATATAATCCATACATTGTTACACTGGTGAGACTGAAACTATGTGAAATTAATCTTTATGAACTAGTGAAATATTGGTTGTCTTTAACTGGCTGAAAAAGCAAAAACAATATTACCAGGGCAGCTTCAGCGGTTTTCTCCTTTGCCATTCCTATATGAATGGTCCCTTGTATGGGAATACAGTCTGATAAGTGATTCAGTAGTATGAATTAAGGTAATTGTTCTTTTTAATATGTAGAATATTTACTCAAAAATACAGAAGGAAAGGAAGGAACGCCATGATTTCCTTCACTCTTATTTTTTTCTTTTTTACACAAGGTTTTGGGATACTTAATCAGGCATGAACTTGATACTAAAAACTTAATTAAAGAAATCAAAGGAATTGCTAGTCATCCAACGGAGAAGTATTTCTTTAATGTGTCATCTGAGGCTGCTCTACTGGAAGAAGCAGGAACACTTGGAGAGCGCATTTTTAGCATAGAAGGTAAAATACTCAATATCTCTGAAAAATTAGACCTGATTCTTATAGCTGATGAGCTAAGGATTTTATTTAGCTTCACCTTCGTGTAGTACTGTGAAAACGAGGGGCAGCTGGAGCTGTGGGCTGCTCCCTGGTAGGGCTCTGGTTTGCACAGGTTTCCCCATCTACTCCACCCATAATGAGCCTGAGCTTCAAGTTAGTTTCTGCAGTTTGTGGGAAATATTTCCCAGTTGGTGAAAATTTCAATCAAGTCCTGGGCTTCAGGTATCCACTGAGGGCTTGTCCATACGCATCCAAATGTACTTGGAGCTATTACAACCAGATAAGTAACGGTATCTTCGTGCTTGTCAGATTCACCTGTGTTTTCCTGTTAATGCTAAGCAACTGTGACTTTAAAAAGCAAGTCAGAAGACTAGGTTATTGATTACAGAACTGAAAAGCTACAGTAATGCAATCTGTGTGGCATTTGCCAGGTGCTGTCCGTAGCATCAGCCACAGTCCTCTGTGAACTGTTTGGAGGAAGGTGCTGTAGAGGTGGCTCAGAGGCACTTCGTATCCCCCCAAAACCCAGCTTTTTAAAGTCCAATTTTAAAGTCAAAAATGCTTGGAAGACTCGTGATCTGTCCTCAGCCCTCCCTAAGGAGCTTTTCATGGCTGCAACCTTCCTGCACTCAGCGTGAAATCTTCTCTTTCGCCTCCATCTGTTCTTTACCAGACCCGTGCTGCTAATCAAGTCAAGGGGACGGGGTGATCTCCCTCTCTTGGGTTTTATATACTCCCATTGAATTCCTATTACCTGAGTCCCATCCATCTATTTTAGGAGATATTCCTGCATGTCACAGTATTTTTTCAGGACAATTACAACAGTTTTATAAATCCTATATGATAGTAAACATTCATTTGAAAGTTGTGAATATACAGTTATTAAAGCTGCTAATTTCAGTATATTTTTAGTGCTTCCTAGGAAACATAAAAAGAGATAACCCACATTGACAACACAGTGCAGGCTGATTCCAGCCGTCTTTAGCATCTTGTGCCCTTTTTTGGAAGAGACTCATAGCATCATGTCTCCATCTTGCCAATTTGCCATTAAATCCTCCAAATATTCTATACTTTAATAACTCTTAGATTTCTGTTGCTTGGAATTATTTTAGCAGAATTGGTGGATTTGGAAAAAATATCATACAGTCCTTATATAGCTACACCCAGAGGCAGTAATATTGGATCTCTTGTGTGGGTCTATAGGGTTAACCATATGTGAATATTTGTTTTATCAGGTACAGATCAAGGTGATACTTTCCAAATGGAAATGTCACAGGTGGGCTTCAGTGCGTATTACTCACATAAAAAGGTATGTGAATTTAATTATTTACTGATACATATAGGTGTAATTACATAGACATGAATGCTTAGAAGTGCAACAAACTAATACTGATAAAACACAATGTTCATTTTTAAGATTTTTTTATAATCAGGACAATGTCAAATTATTGTCTTTTTTTTTCTTTTTAATTTGAATACCACAGAAATTCCTTCTAATAGATGCTCTAAATACCTAAAATGAAAAAAATTATACATTAATATGTGAAGTTGAGTAATATTTTCTTTCATGTAATGATTTTGAGAGGTGTTAGTCCAATTATTTCGGTGATTTCTGAGTTCATGTAGCGTGAAAAATTCAATTGCTCCAAGTTAATATTTTGTAATTGAATAACTCGGAAGAATTGAAACCATATTATAAAGCTAGTATATTTCTAGGCGGTCATTGAGATGTAAATAAAACATGTCTGAAAAGAATTTGTCTAATATTTATAAAGTTAATAATATTTATTTAAAGCATATTTCACTTAGAAATTAAAAGGAATAATAAATCAGATATATTTTTCTTGCTATTCAGTTTTAAGTTTATCTTGACCAAATAGGCCTTCTTTGTAAAATTCAAGTGTGGTTCAAGCTGTTTTCAGGAATTTCATGAAAATACAGATAGGTTGTTTCTTTCTCATAGCCCTTAAAGGTGAATGAAATAATTTTTTAAAAGTCCTCTGTATTTGCAGAAATTGAAGTTTTAATTTACCAAGCACTTGATGCTAGGAAATGGCAAAAATCAAGAAAGATTTTGTGTTGGGTTTTCTTCAGGAAAATTACATATACTATTTTTACTGCAGTTTTCTATAACACTGTCTCCATTCAGTAAAGAATGTTAATAATGTGAATAATCTAAACCATGTTTGGTTTATGTGTACAAGTCTGAGATTAAGTATTTCTGTATCACGTATTCGGTATAATAAGCCATACTAATTTGAATATCAGATTTAACTGTTCCTCAAGAACATCTCCTTACAATACACTTAAAGAATGAAATTTTGTATCTTTTTCCAACAGCTTTTGCATGCTGTCATTGGCACCTTTGTTGGCAAAAAGGATGCTTTAGCTTTTCGTTACAGTTTTATTTGATCCTCAGTCTTCTGAGGATCATGAAAGCATAAAAGCAGACTTGGCAAGCCCAACCCCAGGATGGACAGGCTTAGGAAATTATCACAGTGTTTAAATAAACCCATTTTATCTTGAGTTACAGTGCCCCAGGAGCTAAAGCAGTCACTCATGCTCTCGCAGCAGAGGGGTGATAATCCTTCTTAATAGGGCAGTAAAGTCCTGCTTGTAGGTGGTAACTGTAAGTAGCTCCAGTCAACTGCTTGCTGTCATTAGACTGCATTAAACACAGTGATGTAGGAAATTACATATGGTAATTTCAGCTTCAGTCACACTTTTTTCTGAAATATGTAGTTCTAAAATACTGGGTTTTATTTTTTAAAGGATGTTCTGCTGCTGGGTGCTGTTGGGGCCTATGACTGGAGTGGAACAGTAGTTCAGGAGTCTTCGGAGAGCATCACCACCTTTCCAAGCCATGTGTTTGAGAAAATTCTACAAGACAGAAATCATAGCTCTTACCTAGGTACAAAAATACAAATCTGGAAGTGTATGAAACCCTTATTAAGATATTAAAGAGCTTGGGAAATTCTGCTCTAGCCAGACTCCTGTTAAGAACCTATTCGAGAAAATGGAAAGAATTTTGCATCCCAAAAGATTTTATTTAATGGTCAACAGTTCATTGCATGAAATCTTTGAAATCCTTATTGTGATATAAGCTGAATCAGGCTTTGTCACAGCGACGTAAGAAGTCATGGGATTTGAAAAGGCTGCTTAGTGTATCTTACTGATCATTATGGGTACCTTCTGTCGTAGTATTTGCATGTACTTCCCAATTACATGTGGATCAGAAGTTGATTGGCTTGCTGTTGTTTCAACTATGCTCACTCTTTTCTTGGTTTTTTCCAGTTCGGTTTATAGTTTTAAGACTATTGCTGCAGTTTAGCAGAGGTCTTATTTATAACCCCAATATATTTTCTGATGCGTGTTTTTCTGATGTGCTCCTCACATGGAGCTTGCCAAAGACCTGCATATTCTGCCCAGTCACTGGGATTTTGTTGTTTAGTTTGAACTATAGTCTTTATAAATGATGATTTTGTTTTCTTCTGTTAAAATAAATTTGCTGTAATTAAACCACAGAAATGTAAAATATGTAGTAATGCTAGCTTTATAGTGCTAATACATGTTTAAAATATTTGCAGGTATTAAAAGATGTTTCCTGAAAGCAA
Source organism: Rissa tridactyla (assembly GCF_028500815.1). NCBI lineage: Eukaryota > Metazoa > Chordata > Aves > Charadriiformes > Laridae > Rissa > Rissa tridactyla. The sequence continues at coordinate 68,710,963 of NC_071497.1, read as the reverse complement.
ATAATGTTAGAATAATGGGAATGAGGATTAAAATCTTGAAAGAAGTTCAATCAACCTAAGCCCTTCAGCTGACAAGCTATTAATATAGCCTGTTGTATTCAGCCAGTACACTGGGCTGTGGTTTAGTGAGCTGTGGGAAAATGCACTGCAAGCTTTGCAGAAGCTAGGTGTTCCTTCCCAGTTTGAAGGCTGGCCCAAATGTTCATGTCATATTTCTCTTTATTTCTTCATTCCAAGGATACTCTTTGCACTCTTTTTCCTATCGCCTTCATAAGCGTGACGTTTTTGTGGTCTGCATTTTACTCAATAGGCTAAACTATTGTCCGTGCTATTCTGCAAACCTGCTTCAACTTGATCTGGGTGTCGTTGTTCTCTCCAGAAGACTATCACAAATTTTATGCATATGCGACAGCTTAACTTCCCATCTGGAAGCATCATTCTCTGCAACTAACGTACCAGATTAACTCATTCTCTGTGCCTTTATGGATAACCAACTGACGACTTGTAGTTGATGGTCTCTCACACATGTAAATGTTGGCTTCTCTCCCCAGGTTATTCTGTTGCTGTTCTCTCAACTCAGAGCTCCGTTTATTTTGTTGCTGGTGCACCAAGATCCAACTACACTGGCAGAGTAGTGGTTTATGATGTTGACAGCGATGGTAATATCACAATTGTGCAGTCCCAGAGAGGCGAGCAGGCACGTATATTTTGGTCATGGATGCAGATTTTGCAGGCATCTGTTTTTATCGACACAAAAGTAAATCGCAATGCATTTGTTCTGAAAATTCCTCTTTCTTGCAATGCATTTAGGATCCACTTGAACTCTTCTCTGCTCCTAGACTATTTCAATGAGGTTAACTGCAATTCTTAAACAGTATTTTAGGAAGTCATCCAATTAGTGGTAAAAGATAATATACAAAGCTACTTAGTGTAACATGAGGTGGCAATGTGCACAGCCCAGAAGGCCAGCCATATCCTGGGCTACAACATAAGAATCGTGGCCAGCAGGCCAAGGGAGGTGATTCTGCCCCTCTGCTCTGTCTGGTGAGACCCCACCCGGAATACTGTGTCCAGCTCTGGGGCCCCCAACATAAGAAGGACATGGACCTGTTGGAACAGATCCAAAGGAGAGCCACAAAGATGATCAGAGGGCTGGAGCACCTCTCCTATGAAGACAGGCTGAGAGAGTTGGGGTTGTTCAGCCTGGAGAAGAGAAGGCTCCAGGAAGACCTTATAGCAGCCTTCCAGTAGCTGAAGGGGGCCTACAGGAAAGATGGGGAGGGACTTTTTACAAGGTCATGTTGTGATAGGACAAGGGGTAATGGCTTCAAACTGAAAGAGAGTAGATTTAGATTAGGTATTAGGAAGAAATTCTTTATTGTGAGGGTGGTGAGGAAGTGGAACAGGTTGTCCAGGGAAGCTGTGGATGCTCCATCCCTGGAGGTGTTCAAGGCCAGGCTGGATGGGGCTTTGAGCAGCCTGGTCTAGTGGGAGGTGTCCCTGCCCAGGGCAGGGGGTTGGAACTAGATGATCCCTTTAAGGTCCCTTCCAACCTAAACCATTCTATGATTCTGTCAACACTTCTAGTTGGGAGATACTCAGTGAACTCCACGCTGCCTGAGAAGTTGTGAAGTAGATGACATCAAGAGAGATTTGGACGCTTATTCTCTTTTTCTCCCCTTGGAAAAGAGCGGCGAGTTTAGGTGGCTTTGGTTTTGTTTGTAAGACAAATCTGAGAGTAAATCAGAGATTGTGTAGTTTCATGTGCACAGTTTAATATAAAAAAGTATACCTTCCATAGCTTAATCTCTGTTTGTGTTGTTATTATCGAGTGGTAAAACCATAGCAGCAGTTACTGGGCAGAAACAGTGGACATGTGATAAGGATATGGTTCTTAAAACACTGGAATATGCTATATAGTCATTTCATCCCACTGTGCGGTTTCATTCATTAGCATTGGACTATTTTGGGGTGTAGGTTTTCGGACTCAGGTGCTGAAATGTTATGCTTTACAAAATCCACATACAAACACGACTCTCTTACTGCTGATTTCAGATTGGCTCCTACTTTGGCAGTGTGGTGTGTTCAGTGGATGTTGACAGGGATTCTGTGACAGATGTGCTGCTTGTGGGTGCACCCATGTTTATGAATGACCTGAAGAAAGAGGAAGGGAGAGTATACATGTTTTCCATCACAAAGGTAAGAATGGCGCTGTAGCACAGCTGGAATCGGCTTCCTGCCTCTCCATCCATGATAAGTGCTGATATTTTCATTTGCAGCTGTAGGGATTTACTGTTGTTCCTGGACTACAGTTTTATCAAAGAAAAAGCAGTCCAAACTGCAGTAGTACTTAGTGGCAGTGTCTGTTCTGTTAAATCAGAGGGTGATCAGAAGAGCGATCTGGGCCCCACAGCCAGCTGGTGCAGCAGACTCGCTCAAGCCAGCATTGCTAAGTTCTTTCAAAGCACACTGGCCACGTGCATGCTAAAAAGCCTTTGGCCCTGGATCTTTTCCAGACCTCTAAGTCACCATTTAGTGTGTCTTTTTCAAAGTGTTAAAAATATTGCGAGCGGTGTTTTTGTAACGAGAAAGAGGGGATGTGCCCTCTGTGGTGTGGCATAAGGGCAGGGGTAAATGGTGCCAAGCCTGCCTGGTCAGAGGACTGCAGATGGAGCCGGGAGCCCTGCCCAGTGCAATCATGCCCATTCTGCTTTTCAGGAGCGGCTGCAAACTTTCCCTAGAACTGCCTGTGCATGTAATCTGGGAATAAGCCAGCTGGAACACATCAAAATGCAGTCAATAGTTAAGGACTATTAGTGACCAGGGACCTGCTGCTCTAGGTGGGTCCCTGGTCCTGGTTTTAGGCACTGTGCTAGGCATTGTACACAAGTAGAACACGAAGTTGAACATTTCTCTAAGAAACTTAGCTGGAGGCTGTTGCTAATTAATTGTTTGCCACTAGATTTTGGCAAATCTGTTCAACACCTAACAGTATTCCCAAAACAGTTCTAATAAACGCTCTTCTGCCAGTTTTCTGCATTGTTTTGTAGACTTTCATGCTGGATGGTTACTACTACTCATGTTGTCTCCTTTGTTCAGTGAAGCTATGTTATTTGTTTAATGGTTGACTGACAGCGTTTTTTATTTAGACTTGTAGTAGGTGTTTTCAGAATACCGGTATTAACAGTCCTGAAGCCTGTGGCACTTTTGAACAGTCTCTCAATCAATCATTGGGTGTGTGGATATGCAAAGTAAATTAATACCTGCCATCCATCAGAGAAAACAGAACATGTCCTTTTTACTAGGTAAATTGCAATCAAATAAATAGAGAGGAAGGACCACCCTTGCAGCAGCAGCTCACAGTCAGATCATCCTGGAGCAACAGGAAACTGTACCCTAAGGCAATTTCAAAGTAGATGGAGGTGCTGGAAGTAGTCCTGCCGGCAGCTGATATTGGTCTTTGTGACTGTGGAATTAGACATGAAATACGGAAGAAAAAATGAAGGAATTTTTTTTTTCATGTTTTGAAAACTGAATAAATTGGATGACTATCCTCACAACATTTATTCTTTGTCCAATGTTAGGTTTAAAATTATTTAAAAAGTAAGAATAATGAAATAATTTTTTTTTTTTTGATTAAAGAACCTGGATTTGTGCAACTTACCCATGTTGCGCAAATAATACTTTTCTAGTCATTTTTAATAAATAACTTGGCTGGTATTTCTAAAATATTAAGCACAGCATGATAGCTGAGGTTAAAGATGAGAACAGTATTTGCCAGAGAGTTGAATTTAACCTAGTGTGAATGTGATTATTTAACTGTAAAGATCTCCAATCTTTCTTGCTTCATTGGCACTGGAGAGGTCAGGAGTTTAGCATTTGGACACATGTTTTTTGCATTAGTTTAGTTAGGAAATTCCATTTCTGTTTCAAAGAATTATGTCCAGTTACATAATTTCCATTCCCTCTGCATAAAAACTGGTAATCCAAAACTGGAAACTGTATTTTTCAATGTATTGTGAAACTTTCAGAACAGTCAGATGAGGACAGTGAGAGCATTTAAGCTTCATACATATGGTTATATTTGCTGTTAGTGCTTTGCATAGCATGCTTTAATTTTGCTGTGTAACGCTTGCCAAGACTCTGAGACATAATGCAAACTGAATGGCCAATACAATGGGGAAGGAATTCAGGGTTGAGCAGTCCAAGGGGAATGTACTGGAAAACAAAAATAAAAAACAATGCACATAGACACTGCTTCTATGTCTAAACTGGTGCAGTGATTGCTGTGTTTTTGCGTTTTCTTCTCTTTGCTCTTATAAAGGGAATTTTGGATCAACAAGAACTCTTGGAAGGTCCGCAGGGGTCAGAAAACGCTCGCTTTGGATCAGCGATCGCAACGCTTGCAGACATTGATTTGGATGGTTTTAATGATGTTGTAATAGGTGCACCACTGGAAAACCAAAACTCTGGAGCAATTTACATTTACAATGGATTTCAAAAGACTATACGTACCAAATATTCTCAGGTAATTAACTTTGTTGCGTAGCGCTGTATTCCATGCCTTTAGATCTGCTAGAAGAAAAGAGAAGGATTTTGTATCTTTTAATTGGCTACTGTTTCATCCTCGTGAAGGATTACTGTTTTTCTCATGGCATATTTCAAGTTTTGTGCCTCTCCTTCAGCTGTCAGCATGTCCTGGCTGATGCTGCGGTGCTTATAACTGAAGCATATAGAGGAAGAGGACTTGCAAGATGCTCCGTCTGAGCTTCTTAGAGTTTTTGGTGGCCGTGTATGAAGTCAGCTAATTTCCTATATGTTTTCTGACACCCATTATTCAGGTTTTTAGGGTTGATGTACAGCAATGGAGATTAGCTAAATCCCAGCTCTGTAAATTATAAATATGTAGTATTAAAGGAAAAGACTTTCAGGGGCCTTTGCATGTCCTATATGCTACTATAATCGTAATTTTAATGTCACTTTCCATTCAGACTTTCTGACTTTCTGGACAAGTGTTTGTTAGAAGTCCTGTTAAGCTTCCTATTCTTTGAGCTGCTCAGTGTGAGATGGAAAAAGTTTACAGTGAGTACTAGCTGGCATACAACAGTCAGTAACTTGATCTACTCCCAAGACAGAAAAATCTAGTCCATTGTGTGCTCCAACAGGGCAGGAAAAAGTGCTTAGAAGCGTCTGAGAAAACATCCACAAAAGCGTTTTGTTTAAACAATACATTGCGTATACAGGGAACATCAGTGAAAATCCATCGCTTAGGCTGCTATCTACAGACTTAAGCACTCTTGTGGCAAGCTCAGTAACCAAACTCTCTTCCACAGAAAATTTTAGGATTGGATTCTGCTTTTGGACAACGGCTCCAGTTCTTTGGAAGATCAGTAGATGGCCATAGAGACTTAGATGACGATGACATTACTGACATATCCGTTGGTGCTGATGGAAATGTGGTTCTGCTATGGTTGGTAAACTCCTTTAGAAAGGAAGCACTTAACAATTCAGATGCAAGTTGAGCATTTAGTTAATTAAACAGCAAAAGAAGCAAACCAAAAAGCTCTTTCATTCCATGTGTTCAGAGCTAACACACTTATTGCCTCATCGCTGCTATGGTAGCTAGCTGAAAAACAGCATTAGACTAAACCTCATTTAAGCATGTAGCATCTAACTATTGAAGCCAAGGCAGTGGTGGGGGGCTGAGGCAGGGCATGTGGGGGGAAGCCAGGTGGCGGGGGCTGCCAGGAAGGATCTGGGCTTGGATGGGGAGGGCCAGGAGACACCCATGGCTGCTGCTGCTGTGCAGACACCTGGTCCAGGGGGAGTGGGGCTCACTTGAGAGTGTTTGTCAGAGCAGGTTGTACTTCAGTAGCTACAGTGTAATTTTGATAGCTGAGCATGAGACAGATGAAACCACTTCCCACACAACCTGCGTGACCTTTGCTGGGTGGTAGGCTGATGTGTGGGAGAGAGTTGTCCTGCAGGGAAAAGACAGAGAGTGGTGAAAGAGAGTTGGCACCTATTTCTGGCAAGAAACCTATCTTTTCTGGCATGTAGCCTTTGCCAGAGCAGTCTGAATACTTCCACAAAATAAAGAAGAAAGGCTTCACAGAAGTCAAATCTTCTGCCTCCCTAAGTACTGTGTATTTTCCACTGCTTCCTTGAGGAGCTAAATTAAAATGCAGCTTGCTTTTCTATCTGTTGTCTGTCTTCTTGCCTGAGGCTCCCCATTGTAAGAAGAAAAACATGACTGAATTGCTACTTATTTCATAATGAAACAAGATTATTAAAAATGAATGGTCAGTATGGACCTTTGACCCACAACAGAACTGCTGCTGGTGCTGGTGGGAATTGCATTAAAGAAAATTATGCTCCTTGGAGTACCAGCATTTATTTAGATTTGATTAATGAAGATGTTCATTTTTATTTCACTCTGGCATTTGGTCTGATTAATGAGTTTCACTTTTGATTAAAGTGTTTGTTTTTACATGCAGGGTTCTTTTGAAACTGTTCTTCAAAATCTTGATTAATTACATGAAAGTTGTTTTTCTGGAAAATAGGACTATTAATTAAGATGAAGAATTGCCCTTTTTCGCCTTCTCAGAGGAGCTCAGTAACTTCCCTAAAGGAGGAGAAGAACGTTACTTATTGGGAAAACAGGAAAAGGGCTTCATGCTCTGTTATCCTAAGGGAAAGATTAGAGCATTGGGATAAAGGCATTGATTATCCATTAATTTGACATGACGAATTGTTTATTGTCATTACTGAACAGTACTGTATCAACAAATTCACTTATATGCAAAGAAAAATACTTTTACCAGTGCCATTAAAAGATGTTTACATTGGGAACCAAGCAAATCAATGTTACACTTACAGGTAGTAATAGACAACAGCTTGTACATTACCCAGGGCTCTTGAAAACCACATGTAACCTTTTAAAATACTTTGCAGGTCACGAAGCATTGCAAATGTCTCCATAATTGCCTCATTTAAACCTGAGAAAATCAGTCTTCTGAACAAGAACACAGAAATAACTGTCAAAATATGTTTTCAGGCTACATTTAGACCTGTTAAGAGAAATAATCAAGTGGGTAAGAGTATTTCAATAACTTGTCTTATATTAATTTCTGCAAAAGTCCATTATTCAAATGAGTAGTGGAGATTCTAAAGAAGTGTTAGATTGAATGTCAAAAAAGGCAAAATCAGTATAAAATTTAAGTGCTTGAGAAAGTGTTTTTAAGACCTACTTTCATCACTAGCTCCATAATCTTTCAAAAGTGAGGAATTAACAGTATAAAGGAGAGCTGTATCCTTCCTGTTCAGCAAACCCCAGAAAATGTCATTGGTGAGAAGCTGATTTTTTTCCAACCTGCTGATTTCAACAGCGGGCTGCACATTTTTCTTCTCTCTTCAGAAAAAGTAATAATAATAAAAAAATATATCTGTAGGCTCAGTGCAGATGTCAGTGGGGAGAAGCTCTTCTTTTCAGAGGACAGGAGAGCACCAAATATTTCTGAGACCAGTGCTGGCCTCTCATGAAGCTATTTAGTTAAAAGTACACGTCATGGATAACACCAGTTGGACTGCGTCAGTGCTATGTGTAGTGCCTTTAGGAACTCATGATTGTGAGTAGAAAATAACAGTGAACTTCCACAGTGTATTAGTCATAAGATGAAGAGGACAGAAATTATTATGTGATTGAAGAGAAGATGGAGATTCTTTATAGTCTCCTCAGAGTTCAGGGATATGGTTGCAAGGCCCCTTTATCTAGTGTAATCCTGGCCCTGCTGACTGGCTTCTTGCCTGAGCTGCAGGCTCAAACAGCTGCAGTGGAGACTGGATTGATTGCCATTTAATGTGCTCTCTGTGGATGAGAAGTTACGTCAGGATTTAAACCTGTTTGACGGCTTTGGAAAACACAAGAGAAAATTTTATCATTTTGAGACTGCGCTGTGTTTAGCAAGCTACGAAAAAAGTTAAATATTTAGTGTGGTTTGGAAAGCCTGGTCATTTGGTAACGTTGAGCGTAGTAATGAGATCATGGGCAGTCATAACCAGCAAAAAATGTACTGTTATTCTTCTTGTAGCTATAAAGTACAATGCAACATTGGATGCAGATCTCCAGTCCTCGAGAGTGACTTCTAGAGGATTGTTCAAAGAAAATAATGAAAGGTACATGCAGAGGGATCTTGTGGTACGTCATGAGGAGAACTGCGTTCATGATGTCTTCAGTGTACAGGTAAGTGCAATTGCAAGCAGTCCTATGTAACAAAAATGATCACAGGAAGATGTTGGTGAATTTGATGCATGGTTTACTCAATGATTCACGTTTCTCAAATCCCCAACAACTGAAAAATACTTAGTAAGATTCTGATTTCAAAGAAACTAATAACTCAAATTCAACACAGCTTTTTAGACGAAGTTCTTAATTATGTACTTCATCTCTGACATAACACAGAGCCCATAGTCCATAATTTCAATAGATTTTAATTTCCCTCTAAGTAGGTTCTTTTGTAAGAACTGACATAGATGCATATGTTTTCTCACAAACAAACAGCATTTCAGGCAGACTTCTGGTGTATGCTAGGCCTAGGAAATACACCTAGGAAAAAAGAAAGTCTCCCATCTTTCTATAGGATCAAAGACTGAACATATCTCTGAGAGTTGCCTTAAGACCCCTGCATGATGCTAGGTCAGGTAGAAGACTTCAATTCCTGCTCTGCTTTTCAATGCAGATATCTTTGACTTGTTGATCACATCTAGTGCCATTGTGGAGCCATGAGCCATAGCACCCATTACTGAGAAACAGAGGAGACATTAGGTACAGTGTGTTTTAGTGTCACTCAGGCCCAACTGCTCTCTTTGATGGCAAGGCAGAGTGGAATAGGAATTTGACTTCTGCAGCCAGGTGAGAATGAAAGTCACCTGGTGGTGGGTTTTGAGGACCAGCTTCTGCAGCTGCAAGAGAAACTGCATGTTCCTTAGCCCTAGAACTGACGGTGATGAATAGAGTCTCCAAGAATCCTAGGAAAACAAATTTTATCATGGAAATGGCACTAAAAGCTGTTTGGCAGGAGGAGCCCACCCTATGCAGTCTCATAAAATTATTTCAGTCAAGAAATTTAGCTTTGCACTGTTACTTTTTCTTGTTTAGAGCAAGTTTGATTTTACTATACATTCTCAATTTGCAGTAGAATTACTGATTTTACCCCGTTTGCTGTGCTGACAGCTATCATCTGAACCATGTGTTTTGCAGGAACCTACCGATGCAGTGAATTCCCTTAGTTTGCGCATTGACATTGGCCTTGCAAATCCTGGCTCCAGCCCTGTCCTTGATATATATTCTCCTGCATCTGTGGCCTATAGTGTAAGTATGCAGACTTACTATTGAAAAATGCATGGCTATACACACATCCATAATATGTGGCTCCCACAAACACCAGAGAGGTACATGCAAGTGAAAACTGGTATTCTAGTTAAGTCACTGGGCCGAAACCAGGCATCTGGGGTGGGCTAGGGGGATTGTCCCCTGGTTCCTTTTATATCTTTGTCTGTACTTTGTGGGCTTACTCAGACACACACACACACACACACACACACACACACGCATACATCAGCCACCATAGGCATAAGGAACATGTTGGTTGAGCCATGTCACTGTTGACGTGAACTTCTAGTTGATGGCAAGGATGAACTATTTTAGGTGAGTTTATTGTACAATAAAAGAGTACACAAAAGAGAGGTGGAACCCCTTTGATTACATCACATTTGTTATGGGTTAACAATAACCTGCCTGCACTGTTCTTATGGATCAGTTGACATACAGTAACGTGTCATTCAGTGTTAACTTGTTCATGTGTCAAGAGTTTTTAATGCCCTTCAGAGGGATTTTCTTATGTGCAGACCAAGAATGCGCTTCATCTCAAAGGTGTCTGCACTCTGCTGTCTATAGATAATTTTAAAGTTGAAGCGCTGTCATTCAGGAAATGTTTTTGGTTTTTATAGATTCCTTTTGTTAAAGACTGTGGTGAAGATGAACTTTGTATCTGTGATCTTGTCCTGAATGTTCAGCAGAAGGCAGATGATGGGTAAGAGCTGAATCTGTGGAATTGTTGGGATTGGGTGTTAAGTTTTCACCAATTGGTTTGTCTGTAGGCTTTGGATGAATTTCTAGATGAGAATGACTCTCTAGTTCAACATCTACTTAGAAACAGCAGGGATAAAAAAGGCAATAGCTTTTCTGTCTAAATAACTAATCAAGGAAAAAGAGGTATAGCAGGAACACAGGTACAGAAGTAGGACTCTTGTCAGCTTAGACAAACCCAAGTTTTGGTACCTTAGGGATTGAAGATGCGGTGACCATTCAGAAGAATCGTGTCTAGCTATGGAGAAAGGGAGCTCGCGGGGGGAGCATCATTGGCTGCAGCAGCCGTCTTGGTCCCTCCCGCGGGGAGCAGTCAGGATCCTGCAGCAGACTGTGCCACTGGGGAGCCAAGGTCAGCCATTTGGGCAGCACATATTCCAAGTCCATGTGCAGATATACGCATACATGTACAGTACACAGAGAGACAGGGCTAGCTTTTCATGAAGCTGCCATCCAAGTCCGCTCCCCACTCACTGCCCACCTTACCATCAGCCTAGAGCCCTTGAAAATTCAGCAAAGTTACTTTGAACATACATAATCAAGGTCCTGCACTTTAAGAAGATGCTAATTCCATTTGGTTTTTAGAAACACCATCAGAGCATTTCTTATGTCAAAGGGTTTAGAAAGCAGAGTGTTTAAGTGCGTAGAATGTAGGAAATGCCTTGCTGTGCTTGTTATTTGTTGTTGACTACAGTGAACACATTTTCATGATCCACAGCTGTTCTAGTACCTCTGTTTACAACAATGGACTTTATTTTCCAACAGCAAACAGCAGTTTGTTGTCAGCAGCAAAAACAGAAGACTAACGTTCAATGTGAAATTGGGAAATAAAAAGGAAAATGCATATAACACCAGAATCCAGGCTGCATTTTCTGACAACTTGTTTTTCGCTTCATCTTCTTTGCCGGTATGTGATACCCAGCCTCACTGTTTCTGTTATTGCCACTGATTTTTGAGTTTCTCAGAGAAATTATTATTTTTTTTTCTTTCTAGTAGTGCCTATCCCAGGAAAGAATGTGTGTGCAAACCTCTCTCCCAATTTATTTTCTTGGATACCAGAATTATTCCCTTCGGCATATCAGTTTATTTAGGTCAAGAAGAGACACTGCCAACTCAGCATAAAAGTTGGCAAACTGTTGAGTTTGACCTCACCTCAGTATTTCAGTCATCTTTTCCTCACTTTAGGCCTTGGCACCCACATCTTCTGCCTGACTCCCAGCAACATGCCTGAATGAAGTTGCTGTGACACAGGGAATTTGTATTTGATAAATCAAGCATGCAGCATTGATGATGCGGCCTTAAAGCACAGACTTTGGATCTAGAAATAGTGTTATTGCCAAGGCCATGTGTTCCAGCTAGACAGTTAATCAGATTGAAGTGATTGTTATACCAGAAGCTTCTCTTCTAATGAATTTTGTCTTAGGAAAGGGAAAAGAAGGGAATTATGCATACTATTTTGGGGAATGCAGTAAATCTATAATCTAAACTGTTGCTCCCAAACAACTCATGAAGGATGAAATCCAGACTTCAGTGCTTGGCTTATGTGGTCAGGCTGCTACTGGAGAGGTGCGTGATAATCCTAGGGGTGAAATCCAGAGCAATCCCTATACTGAAGGGAGAGGAGGGATAGGAGCATTCATCACTGCCCCAGAGCAGCATTTTCCTGAACAATGAACTGGCAGAAATACTCCACACAGCACTGAGGGTGCCCCTCTACCTCCCCATCCTGTTGTGCAGCAGAATTGCTCATTGCGCTCATGTCAAAAGACCACACTGGAGCTAGGATATTCTTTTGCTTTAAAAGATCATTTGCTTAGAAGTATTTTAGCCTGCGTATGAAGCTTTTGACCAAAAATGTGCCTGCTTCAAGCAGGAAGAAAAGCTTAAGCTGGCAATGTATGGGTGTTCTTTTGGGGGTTTGTTTTGGTAGCATAATTCATGAATGGTAAATGTCCGGTAGGGATACTTTTAACAAAAGACAGTACATTTTAATGAATTCTTGTCAAAGTGATGATAACTGGCTATGGTCTATGAGTTTGTCTTTGATGTAGGACAATGACATGCTACATATTCTGAAAAGTAGTAATTAAACTCTTATGTCTTGTAGATTTTGCTATAAAAAGTACGATAAAGTTCCCCTCTGCACACTAACTTCTATAGTGAGAGTACTTCAGTAGCTCTCAGGTCATGTAAATATGGCTGCAAAAGTTTTGTAAAAATGCTGTAAAAAGCACTATAGGAGTTAATGCTGGAGGTGACCTGTACTTTTTAGCCTGTATTCCTTCTTCCAAGCCCAACACAAAAGTCTAACAAGATCATGACAGGTCACAAGAAATCTCACGGGACTGGTCCTTGTCCCACCTTTCTCCTGCCTCTGTCCTAGCCCTGCCTATTCCCCTGCAACTCTAGGAATTACTGCCATAACACCTGTCTGTACTACTCCTTAGTGTAATACGTGTCCTGTTGAAGATACAAACCGGGAACTTCCTCTCTTGCTTTACCAAAACCTGATACTAGGATGACTTTTCTGTCTGTTTCTTCTGCAGAACGATGGGACTGAAGTCTCGTGTCAGACAGGAACGGCACAAAGTACTGTCATTTGCCAAATAAGCTATCCTGTTTTCAGAACAGGACAACAGGTACAGCTACCGTGTTTAAATAACCTTGAATAATACCCAAAAGCTTTTTTGTTGTTGTTTTACCCTAAATCTGCGTTTACTGCTGGTGAGGATTTCTTAGATTTGGCAACAGTTAACTTCCCATTGGGTTTCAGAGGCATTGAAAGAAGCAAACTAAGGGCTAAGCTTCTAGATTAAAGGGAAAAAAGGCTCTTGAAGCACATTTGTCCCTACCCACAGCTTTGAAAAGCTACTGTAGCTTTGTAACTCTTGGAGGGTGAGGGCTGGGGACAGAAGCAGAGAGCACCGTGCGTGGCCTTCTGGTAACTGAGCACAATTCCTGTCAAACCCCTCCTGCTGCGTGAACCTGCGGCAGCTCCCTCTCCTGCTCTGTGAATTTCGTCTCTCCAAAAAGCAGCATTGCTTTGAGGGAAGAGGGGTGGCCAACACAGCCCTATGATAGATGGTATATCCTTTTTCTCACATATACCATAACCACGGGATATCCGTGGTTTTATGCAACTTAATCTCTTATCCCTCAAGGGCAGAAGAGAAATAGGCTTCCAGCCTCTAACACAATCAACTGGTGTAATGAGATTTTTGCTAGAAAGAATAGAAACATGATGTTCTGTGGCAGGGGGAGCAAAATAAAAAAAATTAATTACATATAAAAAGCTAAGTTTGTTCTGAATTTTTAATGGCACCAAAATGGACCCATTGGAACAAATGGAAGAAAAGAGTGAATCCTGAACACCTTTTGTTGCAGCTTATAGCTAGCTAGAGACAATTTAAAAGTGCAAATAGCTCATGTTTACGTAACAATGCCAATTTGTAGGGGAAAGTGAGAACAAAGCAATTCTGGAGTATTATAAATTACTGAAATATTACACAGAAATTGGTGGAGAATTCAGGTACAGAAGGCAATTCTAGATTGTTGCACATATGAATAATTGTGTTGCTTTTGTAAAGTCCTTTGGATGTTGTACCATCAGCTCATTTACTGCCTGTTCTTTGTCTCTTCCGTAGGTATCTTTTGATATCAGTTTTGATTTTAACCTGAAAAATCTTCAGAATGTGGCACTTCTAAGTTTTCATGCGTTGAGGTAAAGTATATAATTGTATGAAAGCAAGTTAGGTATTAATACCTTATTTGTATAAAATAATAACACCTGACATAAATGTGTTTTGATGAACAGTGAAAGTAAGGAAGAGCAAGAATTGGACAACCAGGTCAGCTTATCAATTCCTTTGCGATACGATGCAGAAATTCATTTCACAAGGTATGCTGCATAATGTAAAGAGTCACTGTCATTTTGCCAAGGCATTTGAATATAGTAGCAGTCTTGAAAGGCCACTGAAAAGATAGTGAAACTTTGTTTTCATTTGGGGAATTGTCATTTCATCAGAAATGCCCATTTCATCAATTTTATGTTCTTCCAATACTCTTGCATGTAAAAAATTATGGAATGTGTAGTAAGAAACCATAGATCCGTGATAACCTCTGCACAATTGATACAGATGCTTACGTGAATGGAAGTGGTATAAAAACCAAACAGTGCTTGTGGTTTTGATAATATCATTAGTATACACTATGTAATAAGGTTGGGCCTCTGCGCTCAAACATAGTGCCATTGGATCAAAACTGGAGGAAAAGTGATCAAAACTAAACAAAAGAACAACAACAAAGAGAAAAAAATGCTCCAGCTCAAAGTCTCAGCAAGAGGTGGGGGAGGGGGAGGAATGGACGACAGGGGGGGAATAATTATGGACATACTTGCTGAACCTGGACCAAAAATGTAAACGCTTGTTAGCAGTTTGAGATAGTGATTTGAACTAAAACCTGAGGTGGCCCATGGCAGATTGCCCCTTGCTGCTGCTGTGTTGGCATGGGGAGCAGCACACCCTGCTTTGCCACGTGCCCGCCTGGAGATTCATCTCACACCTGCCACCTTCCCTTCTGGTGTCAGCCCTTTCCCCTCCCCATGGAAGCCAGGTCAGGGCTGTTCCAAGAAGGATCCTTTACCCCAGGATGGGCAGTTTGTAAGGACAGACAGCTGGACAGGCAGGGGGAGAGGAACAGACAAAAACCCCTTTAAGACTGATCATATCACGCCCTTGAAACCTCTCATCTTCAGCCCTGGAAACCCCAAGTGGTTTGGGATGCACTGTAACAGTAATTAGTCTGTTACTGTTCCAAACAAAAATAATTTCAGTTACAGTTCAACTTAAATTAGAACTGACACAAAATGCACTGGTTTGACTTTCAGGTCAAGACGGCCTATTTTAGTTTTCATCAAAGAAAAGATTGGTTTATCTTTCCCAATTACTGAATTTTGAGGATAAACTACATGTAGTTATATCTGATGCACTTGGTCACCATTTCTTGGTGAAAAAAATGCTTTTGCATCCCGAAGCATTCCAAAAGTAGTAAGCATAAACTCATAGAAAATAAACAGCAATTATTCAAAGAATGGCAGAAATTTGAAAAAAAGGAAGCTGCTTAAAAATGCACAGCAGCAATGAATTCGAAAACCACCGTAACTACAAGAACTGTTGGCCGCAAAGTATCACCTGAGCTGGAATAGGGGCCACAGCACAGAAGCCATAATAATAACCTGCTTTGCAGCAGCAGCTTCATAATATTGGGAGGTCCTGCATTCACTGCAGCTAGGTGCACCAATTTTGGAGTTGTGCAGAATTTTTCAGGTTATTTCAATTGCGGAGAAGCATTTGAGTCAGCGATGCAAGTTCTTTCAGCTCACATGAGACGTCAGCAGAAACAGAATATTTGTTCCTAAAGTTAGCATCGGCACAGAGACCACAGGAGCATCTGACTCGGTGGGTAGCACAGCAACTTCAGCAGCCTCCTAGGAAATTGAGATGGTGCAAACTTGAATCAGCAAATTTAATTAGCTGAGAAATATTAACAGAAACTCAATGCTTCAGAAAAGGCTGGGCATGGAGTCTATAAAAGAGTTACTCAAGGAAAAATAGGGGTTTGAATTCAGGTGCATCTCCTGAGTATAAGAAAATGCAATTTCACATGCAAGTCAAGGCATGAAGGAATCCCTGCTGCCAGAAAAGGATTAGTTATTCTTGGAGATGAATCAATTTAAAATAACTAAAGGAAGTACACATTAAGCCAAGGTACAATTTTAAATGCCTGCCTTGGAGTTAGCTCATTTTTATACTCTCCCACTTAGGAAATATTTGTCTGGAGGTAGTTCCTTCTGAGGCAGGTAATATAGCCAAGGAGCAACCTCTTAAAATACAGGGGTTGAGAAAAAAGTGTTGTCTTGCTGAAGTGAAGGCTTTCTAGGGAAAATCTCCTACTATAAATAATATAACCTAACAATATAACCTAAAAACCTGATATAAATAAACCTCCGGGAGAAGAGGTGGGAATCAGTCTTACCAGTGACTCCTGCAAGGACAGGAAGCTGACACTGTGCATCCTGGAAGGTTTGGAGATTTGAGCAATAAGGAAGCAGAAAGGGCATCACACGGGTTTTCCTAGGAGTCCTTCTGAGGAGGCCCTTCAAGGAAAGGGCCCACGGGAGGAAGTATGGAGGATGGAAAAGGATCCACAATGCAGAATGGAGGAGCACAACTGATGAGGAAGCACCTCTGTGAGACTGCACGTGTTAATTTGGGATTGTACACATAAATGTTACTCAGATTAAATGGGGAGAGCAGCACTGGTAAAGAGGATGGATTTGCACCTTGTGCTAATGGAAAAGCTGATGTAGGAATCACGATAGCCCCTGCCCCTTGTTAACTCACTCCCCTGTTTGCTTTTTGACTGCTCAAATTAGCCTCCTAATGAAAGATAAGATGAAAAGTAGACACAGTTCTGGGGTCGTTCGTCAGAGGAGCTGCTCCCAGGTAGCAGAGGGATGCGGTGCACTACACATGGATGCTTTCATTGTCTTTGAGCGTGGCCCCAGCTGGCTGAGCCCCTCAAGCATCCACAGGCCCTTGCACCGCATCCTTCCATCACACACCTGTAATTTCATGCTGTGGTGGGCTGCAGCAACCCTCATGTTACTTTGGAAATTTTGAAACCCATAAATATTAAAGAAAATGGCCCGGAGGAGACAGAGGGCTACGTGGTATGTACCATGCACATGAGCAGGATGCTGTGTGTGTCTCCACACCCAGGCAGTGTGAAAACAAGCCTGCCTGTGGCATTAGGGCCCAGGATCTCCCTCAGAGTCTGTTCGTATTTGCTGTTATAGATGTACCAAGGGGGACAACTGGGGGCCCTTTTGGAGGAGGGAGACCACTGCAAAGCTGAAAGTCGAAGTTTGTGGCCAGGAAGGGAGTTTGCAGTATGGCACTGAAACACCACAGGGTGCAGGAGGCTGAGCCAGAGCCTGCATCTCACGCAGCCTTCCTGTCTTTGCTTCACGTCCTCACTCCAGGTCTGGGCTTCAGTACACTGTGTGTTTTCCTAACCAACTTTGTAAAATTCAAACAGCAGTACAAGTGACTGATTTTTCCTCTCACTGTACTTCTGACCCGTTTCATGAAGACACATCCAGTAACATATGTTTTCAAAGCAGCTGCCAAATTGAAATGTATTGTTTTATGGTTGTTAACTAGGCTTGCCAACATCAACTTCTATGAAGTATACTCTGGTCATAACATTCCTTCCATCGTGAATAATTTTGAAGATATTGGCCCTGCATTCAACTTCTCGGTTAAGGTTAGTAAATGTTTCTGGTTCGAGAAGCTGCCTTACCTCCTCCTGTAGCCTGGTCCCAAAACGTAGTTGAAAAAACATTCCTGATTTCACTGTCTGATTTTGCTGCTTTTGAACCAGGCAATTAAGAAAAAAAAATTTGCAAATAGCTAGGTGATAAATGCTTACAGTCTTTTTGAGGTTAAATATTAAATTTGCACTTACTGCACAAGTAGAATGGGAGAGGGATTGGTCCTGCGCTGTTTACATATTTAGAAGATAGTTAATGCTTAACTTTAGGCCAATTTATACTGTTTTTTCACAGAGCTATTTGTCTGCTGCCAACTTGATAAAGGAAAACAAGTCTTTGCAGGCTTGGACTTTGAAACTTGAAGTTTGGCAAGGGTTAAGTGCTCAAACCAGATGCAAGAACTAGCCAGATCACAGCATTTACTACATAACTCAGAAAAACTGAGATCCAGCTATGCAACGTGGAAGAGACTTAAATTATATTCCATTTACATTCCTGTAACTGCTACTCTAAAGGACTAAGTAACAGGCTTATTGGCTGTGGCAGAATATTTGCTTTTCAAAACATATTTCATGCAGTTAATAGCAGTTTTGCTAAGGAAACAGACAGGGACCTGAAGCTATACAGTACACTTTCTACTTTACTATTGGCTTAATGTAATTACTACCCTGGTAGGTGTCTTAGTACAAAAAACACTGATGCAAAAGGAGTCTAATTCTTCCATACTCGTACATGATTTCTGATTTTCTTGCTATACCAAATAATTTGCGCATATGTAAGTATAGATACCTGAATTAATTGTGAGTTATTGGCTTTGCAGATAACAACAGGAAATATTCCAGTAAAGATGGCATCTGTAAAAATCTATCTTCCAGAATTGACCAGTAAAGACAACCCGCTGATGTACATAACTGCAGTCACCACAGATCAGGTGAAGAACAGAATTACAACAACTGCTGTGTTTTGGGGTTTAATCAGTACCATAAATATCAATTATCTCACTCACAATGTGGCTGACACTCAGAGAATCTATGTCCTTTTTCCTTGTCCCTTCCTCATAAAGGGAAGGGGGAGGACCACAATGTCAGCAGTACACTAGACTATTATTTGGTAGATGTGGATTATCTGTAACTGACTTTTCATATGTCTCTGGAATTCTTCAGCTGGGTCCTTCTCCAAGTTCCTGGGAAGGTTTTAGGAAAAGTGGAATTTTTAGATTGGGACAAAGCCTTCAGGTCAGTCTAGGGGGAAAAAAATTACTGTAAGAGCCATTTAATTCTGAACAAAACCATATACAGTCTCAGTTTCCTAGGTATGCAGTGCTATATAATTCACAGTCTAGCCTTGCACAGCCACCATCTCATCCCAGAAATATATGTTACGATGACTATAAACTCACAAGTATGATGTCATCCAGTTTCATTCCTGCCATCTTTCCTAGGCCAGAGGTGTTACTTGTCAAGCTCAGATAAACCCACTGCAAATAGGGAAAAGACCTTATACTGCATCTTTCACGAAAGAGAACTTCAGAGCTTCCAAAGAACTGGTGAGTAAGACTCAGGGCTGCAGTACCGCAGGACAGGGGCGCAGGGCTGATCCTTATCAGCCCACTGCTGTAGCTGTGGGGACAGCTGTGGTGGGGTGCCAACTGCATCCTGGGATGCATCAAAAGAAGCATGGGCAGCAGGTCGAGGGAGGAGATTCTGCCCCTCTGCTCTGTCTGGTGAGACCCCACCGGGAGTACTATGTCCAGCTCTGGAGTCCTCAGCACAAGAAGGACATGGGCCTGTTCGAGCAAGTCCACCAGAGGGCCACGAAGATGATCAGAGGGCTGGAGCACCTCTCCTATGAAGACAGGCTGAGAGAGTTGGGGTTGTTCAGCCTGGAGAAGAGAAGGCTCTGAGGAGACCTTATAGCGGCCTTCCAGTACCTAAAGGGAGCCTACAGGAGAGATGGGGAGGGACCCTTGATCAGGGAGTGTATTGATAGGATGAGGGGTAACAGTTTCAAACTGAAAGAGGGGAGATTTAGATTGGATATCAGGAACAAATTCTTTCCTGTGAGGGTGGTGAGGCACTGGAACAGGTCGCCCAGGGAAGCTGTGGATGTCCCATCCCTGGAGATGTTCAAGGCCAGGCTGGATGGGGCTTTGAGCAGCCTGGTCTAGTGGGAGGTGTCCCTGCCCATGACAGGGGGGTTGAAACTAGGTGATCTTTAAGGTCCCTTCCAACCTAAACCATTCCATGATTCTATTCTATGATTCTCATGCATACTGCATCTGCCTTAGATAAAAGAAAAGGTTCTTCACAGCCTGCAAGCATCAAATTTGTATGCACAGAATGGAAAGGGCAAGGGCAAAAAATCTGGACGTTAAAAGAACATTTATTAAAGTTTATGTTTAATCCATGCGTGTTGCTTCTTCTTGCTGTTTCCCCTGGAAGAACTGTAAGAATGTGAAGTGCAGTACCATCTCATGCAAACTGGAAGACGTTATGCTGAAGGGAGAGTACTTTGTGAACGTGTCCACCCGAATCTGGAACGGAACCTTTGCTGCTGTGAGTATCAGCTGCGTCTTCATGAAGGATCCAATACTCAAATATTGCCTAACTCCTGATATTTCTCAAAGTTCAGTAAAGAGACCTTTCAATCTAGAAAGATCTTTCTTGACTTTACATTGCTGTGTGTGTTTTTCCAGATTGAAAACTTGAACCTGTAAGTAAGTTGTAAGGCTGCAAAATGAAGCTGATAACCTTCAGTCCAGCACAAAACCTAAGAAAATGCTGTGATAATGCAATCTTCGCAGCCGAAAAAAGCATTTTCTGCATCTGTTAAATTAATTTGAGGGGAGCTACAGTTTCCACAAAACTCAACATAGGACAGCAGAATACAGTATCATCATAGCCTGGAAAATAATGTTGCTTTTAGCTTTTGAACACACAGCCTACATAGTGATCATTTTAGGTAACATCAAAATAACAAAAGCCTGTTAGTGCTGCCAGTTATATTTGTTAGAAAAGGTGTGGAAAAATTTTTTAATTGAACTTTTGTTTTTATTACAGTTAGTGTCAAGGAAACAGTCCTTGCTTAAAGACCTACAGGATGCTTAAAAATAT
The DNA here is from genome assembly GCF_028500815.1 of Rissa tridactyla. Lineage (NCBI taxonomy): Eukaryota > Metazoa > Chordata > Aves > Charadriiformes > Laridae > Rissa > Rissa tridactyla. The sequence goes on along the minus strand of NC_071497.1, from coordinate 68,690,370 downwards.
CTATCAATAATATTTTGACTTTCCCACTTTAAATCGCCGTGTGTCCTCCAGGGTATAACTCATCATGAATTACCAGACTTTTGAAATGAGACCGTGTTTGCTTCTTAGCTAGGCAACCAACCAAACTGTCTTGGAGTCCTCAGTTTGCCTACAGTGTCAGGAACATGACGCAGTCTCCTTAGTTTGTCTGGCGAGTCTTATGGCAGGTATTGACATTTAACAGCAGGGCTGTTGTCCGCTTTAGCATTCGGGTCTTAAAAGGAAAAGGTCAGGTTGATAATGTAATATACTTATGCAAGCGTGTGAAGGAAAGCATCTGTCTGCCTTTAAAGTTTGTATTTTTCAAATCAGCTGGGTCAAGACCACTTGTTAGTGCTGTCAGGTACGCAGAAGGTGGAGACCTGAACAAAAGGTTGCTACCCTTGCAAGAAAGTGAGTGGAAATAATTTGTTTACCACTGGGCGATGAGAAGGAAAGAGTCACAGTTTTCCTCTCATCTCCCGTTTTGTTATTCTCTATTTGATTGTCAATGTTCAGTGTAAATAGTCTTTCAAGCACTCAGTAATGCACATAATCAACCTTTTTATTTAGTGGCAATCAGCCATCATCCAAGAAGGGCATAGCAGGCTTGCTGGTACCTGCTAAGCAAAGCAAAGAAAGATGTGTTCAGGAATTAACAAGGTGTTTTGAATAGTGCTCAGGCAGGTTTCTAAACATCTAGGAGGGCAGGACAGACCACTTCGGCAGATGGACACAGTGCAGGCACGCAATAACTGCATGCTGCAGGGACAGCCAATTCGGTGTGCATCAGCTGCTGCGGACCCATGGATGCTCACATTCCCTGTGTCAAGCCCACAGACCTGGCCCCGCCACAGAGAAGTGGCTGAGGAGGCGGAATGACAGAGCAGGCATTGCATTGAGCACAGCTGGCAAGTGCTCCTGTGCTCCCATGAGGCCGTTCCCGGTGGTGCTGTCGGAAAGGGGGCTCTCCGTGCCCGCCGCGTGGGGAGAAGAGCATCAGTGAGCTGGCAGTGTCTGCACAGCCACCCTCCTCTGCCTCTCCACACATGCGCAGGGGGAACTGGGATCTGGCACAAGGACCCTTTTCAAATGGGACTTGGCTCAAGATTTTTGTCATTTTTGTTTAAGCTGAGGGGGCGGTGTCAGGATTTGAGCAGTGGAGAGGAACAGATAGCGATAGGAAAAAAATAAATGGGGAAAAACAGAAGCATTGGATAGAGGGGAGGGGGAAAAAAGGGAAAGAACATCCAGTTTCCATCTCTTTCAAAGGCCAGAGGTACATCCCTGTCTGTCTTTTGTTGCTGAGCTATTTCTCCCTTTCTCACAGTTATTTTTCCTCCCATGTCTACCCTACTAGCAGCAGTGACAGCTTTGAAATAATTATAAAAATGGATATATAATCAAATTCTTCTGTTTTGCTTGAACTATCAGTTCAAGGAAAAAGGGCCAGTTGTCCAGTTTCATTGCTAATAAGAACAGCAAAATTAAGTCTGGATTACTGATACATTATTACTTTCATAGACATGTTAGCTTGGGACAAATAACAAGATTGTTTTAATTTTCTTAATACTGTGATTCTTTTCTGGTTCTAAAATCCTCATTTCAAAGCAAGAGAATTATTTTAGGATGTTTATGTTCTAATCAATTTGCCATATAATAGAGCTTTTCAGTAGTTTTTTTTTTTTTTAATCTTCTCTTTCAGTTAACTTTCCAGACGCTACAACTCTCTGCAGAGGCAAAAATCGATACGCATAACCCTGAGTTATTTATAATTGGAGAGAATACCCTAACTGTAAGTGATAGATAAGTATACTTTTTCAACTTCTCCATCTTTAACTGTATTAAAGTAATAAGATATAATTTCCAGTGTCCTTTAGGAATACATAGCAAATTACAAACTCTAATGATATTTGATTATGTTGAACTAATGTATCCTGGCTCTATACAACCTCCCTTAAGTTACTAAAATGTTCTCATTTCAGCCAACTGCTATATAAACCAGACTTATTTAAAATCTGTGTACCTGAAATAGATTGTAGAACTATCAGTAAAACTCAGCTAGAAACTCAGGAAATTTGTTCAGCTTCCTGCTCATGAAAAGATCAAAATTTGGACTGACTTCTGCAATGGAACTAATTGTTGTAGATAAACAAGCTCTGGGAAACATTTTTGCAAGTCTGATTTATAGTCTCACTTCTGTAAGTGTATTTGGTTTGATGTTTGTAGACAGATGTTTGGCACAGGTCTCCAGTAAATGTAATCTCATTTCTAAAATATCGTGGAGTGGTTTTTGCATTTGGAATGGCTGTCACATGGACGATATGGCCACAGCTAATCTCAAGAAAAGACTCCACCTCTTTATTAGTGTAGAATCCTTCTCCCAAGGTCGCCATCTGGTATATACAAACATAAACATCACTTGAATGTATTTGCGCTGTGATGCTGTTGTAATAAAAATATACCTTGTTCACTTGGCCTGTCTAGGGGGGAACACTCTTCCATTTGCAATACTAAGTTTAGATTTATTTTTACAGGATTTACCAGCCTGTTTTATCCATAAAAATAACCAAAGCCATTGAAGACCAAAATGCAAGTTAGTAAGGGAATCAAATATCTGTGAGAATGTGTAGCATAGCCCATTCACAGCCAATGGAAAATTCACTTAAATATGTACGAAGGCAGTTATCGATTAATCTGTCTCAATCTGAAAATAAGACCATAATTCAGGACTATTTTTTGTTATTGCTTTCTCATGGGTCACTTCAGTTCTTCTGAAGAACCTCTAAATAAATAAACCTCCAGTGTCTGAAGAAGCAAAGGCAATGTATGTGTACTTCTGGAAATAGTGCCATGTTTTTGTAGAATAATTACGTGCTTATATTTGAAGTGTGCTGAGTGCCTCAGCTTTGTGGCACAGTATTATTTCTGCTAGAAGATGGAAGTCGTTAATACACAATACAAATATTCCAATTAATAGCACAGGCTTTTAGGTAGCTCATAAACCATGTGTTACAGGGTATTTTTTCACAGTTGGAGCATGATACTGCCAAATTTACATTACCAACAGTTCTGTTGGTGATTTCAGGAGAACAAGAATTTAATTATTCAAATTACTTGATTAAGTCAGTTGACAAATAAAAGGTAATCCCTCAGCCAGCCATTGACACATCTGCACCTGGGACTTTGCAGCTCCAAGGCAGTGGCTGAACGGACCCTGAAAGTTATCCACGGGGCTCTGAAGAAACACGGTGGCTTTTGGTGAGGCTTACAGTCTCTTGCCCTGTGAGAAGTCTTGGAAAATGTGCCGGCTGGTAGAGGTACACTCTCCCTAGGGCAGATGGTTTCCTTTGACGCATCAGTGATGGAGTCAGTACCCAGCACTGCATACGCTTCTTGGCAGGCCATCAGTGATATACCCAGTCTTTGCCCTTCACACTTTGTTGGGAATAGGACAGTGCAGAAGCAATTTGAGTCTATTTCCCTACTTACCCTGTTATTTTAGACGAGGGTGGTAGGATTCGTGCAACTTAACTTAATATCTACATTAGTCATCCACATCAGAGTTAGCCCTTCTATAAACCCTAATCCATAGAAAACAGTAGGTATTTCTTAAATGCAATTCATCTCATCTTAAAGATGATTCTGAAAATACATAGGCCCTAAAAAAGACCATATTTCTCCACTGGAAGCCAAGGAGCTATACTGTAGATATAGATGAGGTGAATCTAGATAAGGTGAATCCCAGCTGTGGTGTCTTACTGACCACAGTTTGACTTCAGGGAAGATACTTGTTCTTAGGCATTTATTTGCCTCTCCAACAGTGCCACTTCACTGTTAATCTAATGGAGAAAGCATTACTAGGCAAATGGCACTTACATATGAGATTGGCTCTTTAGTTTGGATGAGCTGGGTTGCTGTGTAGCCAAATGAATTAATATTGCCTTGTGATGCTATGTGGGGAAGCTGCTTAGGTATCTTTGCGTAAAAGCTTTCAGATTTTTTCCATTTGTAAAGGACTGCCAGCTGGAGGACTGAATGTTAACCTGCTATAACCATCATTATGGCCATTCGGTTAGAAAATAGGCAAAGCCAGCCTGCCTCAGTGAAATGAATACACACAGCCACACCTAGCACAACACTGGAGCCTTCCAGCAGAAATGACTTAAATCACTGACATGTCAGTCCAGTGCAAGTTTCCCAGAAAGCTTAAGATTAAATTACACCAGACAAATGCACTGAGCAAGCAACCCTGAGAAAGTAAACCAACGTGAATTCTTTTACCGTGTTTCAGGAAGGAAAAAACCTTCATGCTAAATGCATGTTGTTCCAAGATTAAATCCAAAGATTTGACAGTTCATAAATACTGCAGCAATGTCGCCCTGAGCAACTATGTTATACATAACTATATAGTTGGTATACCCAATCCAACTAGATGGGGTATCACCTGAAAACTAACTTCCAGACACTGTATGCTGTTCTGGGAGCTCTCGGGTATTGGCTGTAGTTCAGGAAGCATAGGTGTGCTAGAAACACTCCTGTTTGACCCATACATCTTACAGCAAATTTGCGCAGCTAACATGAGAAGATTTAACAAGTTGTTAGTGGTTTCCCAGCAGGTAGAAACAGCAGGCAAAGGAGACGGAGGTACCTGCTCAGCAGGCAGGGAGAAATTTCAGCAGCCGCAGCGAGCGCATGGTGCTGTCTGGCCTCCATGATTAGTATTGCCTCCTACAGCTGCCCATCACAGATAACAGGCTCTGACAGCACTCGGTTGGAAGTAGTTCTCCTCCAGCTGATGCAGCAGAAGTCTGTTTTGAGCAGATGGGGCTCTACACCAGGCTGTTGCCTGCCTGCATGTAAGCATGTCTGGTTTATTACCTAGTGATGATGGTGTGTCCATGCACCATGGGAACAACTCTGAAAGACCTCCTGTTGCTGGAGAGGCAGGAAGCTGGCAGAAAGAGATTGCTTCTGTGGCTGTTCTGTACGGCCAAGAGTGGTGAGGGCCTCTAATCCTTAGCTAGCACTGCCGTGTGCCACGGTGGTGCAACCAGGTACCTGCGGGCACCAGTGAAAGGGCTGCAATTGCATGGTGTGTTCCAGTCATTGATCCTGGAATGTGTGCAGTCCAGCTATTCTTGATTTGTGAAGTAATTAGTTTAAAAATCCTACTTTATATGCAGTTAACATTAACCCCTAACGCACAATCTCTCTGCTTTCAGATCCCAGTTACAATAATCAAGCCGGATGAGAAAGCTGAAATACCAGTTGGTGTTGTGATCGGCAGTATATTGGCTGGACTCCTCTTGCTGTTAGTATTGGTTGCAGTTTTGTGGAAAGTAAGTAGGTGTTTATATTCTTAAAAAGAGAAGCAGAAAAGTATAAACACGTTTGGGCTATTTTCTTTGGAATCTCTCTTCTCTGGAGCTGAACAAAACTACACATGCAGTTTGGTGGCATGAATAATACTGCATTGGCACTGCGCCCTTGATGGGAGCATTTAGAAGGACTTCAAAGATTAAAGTTCTGAAATGGGTCCCTACAGAAATTGGCAACACGGAGATGATAAAAGAGTTTCCAATGGTTCAAAACCAGGGCTGTGGCATTTACTGTTTTTCCTTTTGACACTGCCTGCCTTCTTCCATAATTCCCCAGCAGGGCTCTGAACTCCCATGGTATTCCCAGTAGGCAAGGCTGGGGATTATAAGCAAGGAGGGAGAGGATGTACACTGAACAGACAAAAGGAGAACAGAGCAGGGCGAGGGCAAAAAGTCATTTGCAAAGGATACCTATATGAAGAGGAGAGAAAAGTTTTTCTATGTGCCAAGGCATTAGTGCTTGAAGGGCTCCTTGGCACACCAAGGCAGCATGGAGATGCCTGTATCTTGGCAGGGGGACAACTGGCTACTAAGCTAAATGTTTTGTCATTTAGTTGCACCAGGCAGAAATTTAAGGCCCAGCTCCTTCCATTTTAGAGTTACAAATTGTCTGTAAATAAAACACTCTGTGTGTGTGTGTGTGCATGCACACGTGCATTTCTTCCATCACGCTATTTAGCTTAGCTGAGAAATGTAATTATCGATGACTGACTGTGATCTGGTGTTATTTTAATGCTTCTCACAGCTTGGCTTCTTCAAGAGACAGTATGAGAAAATGACACAGGATATAGAAGATGTCGATGAAATTACAGAACTCACAAAGGACAAAGACTGAAAAAGATGAGTTACGTGGATAAAGAGAGGAGATCTGAGCCACCAACAGTAGTGATCCAGTCGGTTCTTCAGCTGGAGTGCCTTAAAGCTTAGTAACATTTAAACATTTTTAATGAAAGTGTCTTTTTATAGATGAAAATATTTTACAGATTCTACTCTATTATAAGAGTAACTGCAGGACAGTTTGGTTTTTTCAAAAATGATTTATAGTGCCTTTTCTTGTAAATTTTTTCCTTTCAAACAGACTTAGCCCTTAGAACTGGCAGGTCCGGAGTTTACAGTAACATATTGTGCCAGCAACCCTTCTCCTGATCCACTGCAGGGTGAAACAGAGCAATTTATTTCAGATTATTGTGGAACAGCATCAGTTCATAATTCAGTTGACAAGTACCATATGTGTAAAGGACATTTTCTATTAAGTTGATGATGAATGTGTGGTGAATACTGTTTCCAGACTGGGGGAAGAAAACTCATTTCTTCATTGACTAGCTCCATCCTTATTGTTTTAGAGAAATAATTTGCACCAGCAAACCTTTGTCTTAACTAATCTATAAAGTGGGAACTGTGTATAAAGATGCCTGTCTGGGTGCTACAGGACAACTGGGTGGGCAAACTGTTCCAAAAGTTCACTATATTCCTTGCACTAAGGTCACAACTAAATTACTGAAGTATATTGTTTAGGGGAAATATTACCAAATGGTGTGTGTAACTGCCTTCTGCATACTTTCCCTCTGAGAAGAAAATATTAATTTCATAATCACAGCATGCTCTCTGCAATGTTAGGATTGCTTCTCAAATCTTATCTTGGGAAGCACTACCACTACCGTTACACTGCATTTTGTGCTTGCAGTCCCTCTGGTGTCAGTTTGGCTTCTCATGGAAATAGGGAAGATGATCAAGATCTTGCCTTTAATTCTGTACTGAAAGATTTTGCAAGACTAAGAGCATGAAGTGATCTTAAGGGGATGATGACTGAGGAAGTATGCACATTAGGCCAGGGGATAGTGAAGATCTAAGCTCTGTTAAGTTGTTTACTGCACTTGTTTCTTCAGCATCTCAGTGCCTCCAGGAGACCAAAGTTCAGTATGACCTCCTTATCTGTCACATTATATTTGGTCCCACGTGTTCGTGTCTTGATGAAGTTAACTTATGTTTTGTACAGTAAAAAGTACTGTAGTGCTCTGGAAGAAGCTCTGAGCACAACACTTGGGTGACTTTGTGTTGGTTACACACCTCAAGTTTATCACATGCTGTTATGCTGCCTGGTTTTAATGAAAGCTCAGTCTTAAAAAGGCCCAAGCTGTAAGACTGGTAAAAGTCAGGGGACGTGGCCTTTTGGCTGCCTTTCTCTCTCATGGCTGGCAGTTATGCTCATAATCAATGGTGAGAGACGATGCGTGTGTGGTCATGCCATGCAAGTGAGATTGTTTCCAACTCAAGGTGATTTACTTGAAGAGTAAAACATGTTTTCTTTCCCCCAAAGCTAGACTGTAATTATGCTTAGGCACCTTTCAGATTATTTTCTGAAGGAGACTCTTCAAAAACTACGCTTGAGCACATTTGAAAGTTTTACTGTCTTTTTTAATCAGTCAGGAGCCAATCATCTCTTTGGCAAATAACAGCTTCATTTGCAGTGACAGCTGGACTGTGCTCAGTGTAGTTTTATATGTGTTTTGGATTTATTTTGTATCTATGAAATGTTATGTTTTGGGGTGGAGTTTTCCTTTAACATTCTGAAAAACAATCCAGATTCTGATCTCAACTGTCAAACAAGATTGTTGCCATCAGCTGAGTTTGCGACCAAAACAGTTCTTTAAAAAGTGGGGGGGGGAAAAAAAGTAGCAATTGCATAAAGCTAAAGAATAAGCTCCTGACTTGTAATTATAAATCCTGAGGGCAAATGCTCTGAAAGTAAAGATAAAAATATGTCTGCCTCCATTCTTGTATAAACTTGCGAGGAAGAAAACAAAACCCTACACCCATATGTGTGGGAAGCTCGCACATAACCAGGGTCATGCACTCCAGGCCAGAGGGGGAATTTCACAATGCAGCAGATGGCAGCATCTTCCATTTCTGGTGCTGCTTGCAAGGGAAATTTAGGCATTCAGCCAGATTTCCTTCTGTCACCTTCAGTGGGAGGTACAGGTCAATATCTGACATACAACTTCTTTGGGGATTTAACAGTTTATTAATTAGGTAGCAATGATTCAATTCTGGGTTTTATTTTGTCCCAGACAACAGAATTTTCCCCCGTGCCTGGACATATTACTTTTTCCCAAAATAAAAGGAAGGCATAGCAATGGGTAAGGTTTTTGTATCCTAACCACTTCAAGTTACTAGTTTATTTTTCTTCTATAATTAATACTTAAATGGCTAATTCAGTTTTTGTAATGGGTGAGTTTATTGCACTTTTAAGTTGGCACAGCCGCAAATAATGCTGGAAATATTATGTATATTTTGTATTATGCGCAAGGGGATGTGTTTTTTTTTTTAGTTTTACTTTTCAAAACAGCACGTTACAGGTGAAATAATATTCTGAAATGTTGAGCTTCAGCATGTGCTTCTGTTTGTGCTTGCAGCAAGAGAAGTCAGGAGTATCTTTGGCAAACTCAAGTTATATCTGATTATGGTCTTGAAATCTAGCTGCTGACTTCTTGAAGTACTAGAATCAAGTCCAAAATCGGAGTTAGTTTCATATGAGCCTATGTATAGATTTTGGATGTACAAGAGAGTTTATAATCAAACTGACTTCTGAAAGCTAGCATGTAAGCTCTATGGGAGCAGGGACTGTATCACTGTGGTGCCTGCCTGAGGGCCTAACAGCGTTACTACAATAAAAACAATACTGCTGAACACAGGATCATTTATTTTTAAACAGCACCCTAAAGAGAAGAAATGCTACTGAAAAAGGCCTTCATAAAACGGGGCCAAATATGTCTTTGTTCCAGACACACACAGTGAAAACTCTAAGGGAATGTGGGTACACAAAGATGTGGGTACACAAAGAAGCTGCACTCGAAGTCTTGTAGGTTATAGTCATGAGTATAACGCTACTGGTGATCTATAGTGTGCTGGAATTCAGTTCACGTTAGTGCAAAATATCTATCTTTGGATAGCTCTGGTTGAATAGTTGGTGTTAAAACCTTACCATGGTCAGGTCTTCCTATAAACGTGGGGTTATCATCACTGGCATCTAAAATTACACTGTATTCTGCCGGTCTCATGCCCTGCACTTTATACTATGTACAGAATTGGTCAGCAGTAGCACCTCCTGACAGCAGCTCTGGCTACTCCTCACCATGTGTCGGAAAAGCACAATGCAATATTTCAGCAGGAGCATGGTGGGAAAGGAAGAGAGGGAGGAACTTGCCTGTGAATAGAAAGACAATAGGAAGACAGTCATGGCAGTAACCATCTGAAAATTAACCACTTTCACAGAGCTTCCTTTTTTTTCCCCACTTTCAACTCCTCCATACTTTTAACAATGGCACAACAGCATTCAGGCTACCAACTTTAACACTTCTGTAATACAGAGTCAGATTATTGTAATCTTAAGGCACAAAACTACACCTTTCACCAGGTCTCAGAGTTCTGCAGAATTGAAAGCCAGATTCCTCATATACTGACTTGCATGTATTGCCCTTTATAGCCAAAACTGAGGTACAACAAAAGCTTGCAAATTAAAGACTAAAAAAAACAAAGGTACGAAAATGCATCTCAGAACCTATAGCTAATTCCCTCAATGTTTTATGGCCTTTAAAGGTAATAAAATATACATAATTTTCACAGCCTCAGAAAAGTTGAGTCCTATCTTTTAAGTCAACCTTTCTGCCGTCATTTATGATCGGTTATTCATAGGCACTCACAGGCTTTCGCATACTAGCAGTTTTTAAATTGTATTTGCCTCTTAAAATAGTCAAATTGGAACTTTTAACAACTGCTATACAGATACATCAGGATGCTAATTTTTCTAACGATGAAATCAAATTGTATGGTTGGTTTGTTTTTAAAAAACAGGTCTAAGGTACTCAAAGAAACTGCTGATTTATAGACAGCAGCTTATTCTCAATTCTCTTTCTTCAAGTATCTCCACAGGACAGTCAATCAAAGAGCTCTACACTGAATTTTCAGAGCTTTTGGGGGGACTGGGGGATAGCACTGTCTTGCTGTCACAGACGATATCACTTTGTTAAAAATTAGTTTTAGCAGGGATTTATTTTTTTTTTTAATGTTTTTGATGGAGCAAATGAATGCATTAGTCTAGAAAATTGCAAATTCCTTGGAACAGCTGCGGGAAAAGCGAGCTGAGAGAAAAGCCCAAAACCTCTAGTTTAACGCTGAGCAAAATAAAGCTTCATGCCCGAGAGCGACAGCGGCGCTTTCAAGAAGGACACCGGGAGCGATGGCCCGTGTTTGCCGGCCGAGCCAGCGGCGGGGCAGGCGGGACGCACAGCCGTCTCTCGGCTGCCACCTCCTGGGGCGGCTCCTCACAGCACGATCCCCGCCGCCCCCGGCTACTGCATGGCCATCCATCGGTTACTGTTTGCATAGTGCGCGTCGGGCTCGCCTTCTCTTGAGAACAAAGCAGAACGAAAGATGAAAATCGGGAATGCAAACTCCTAAAATTAAGCAAGGCTGCTATATGGACGTTCTGCCAGACAAAGGCATCAGTGCATTCAAATGTTGCCAGCCAAGACCGAGACATTTTTCAGGACAAATTTTTGCCCTTCCACAAACGCTCCTTGTCTGGCAGATCTCTACAGGATTCACAGGATGACCCTCTGGTTTGCGGCAGCTGTTCCCGGGAACATCTGTTTGTACCTGGAGACACCACCTCTGCAGCACACTGTGACACAGCTGGAAGAGCCGGGGAGGGGTGGGAATACACTCCCCTACAGCCAAGGCAGAGAAACCGCTGGACTTGTCCCAGGAAGCCAGGACAGCAGTGTCTATTGATCTGCAGGTGCCTATCATCCCACTCATGGACCTCACCAGAACACAAGGTAGCCCTCATCCAGCAGCCTAGTCCCTGCATGTGTGGAAACCAGGACATGTGTAGCCACATCTTTCCCTGACAAACACAGCTGTGATTCATCCCCTGGCCTGGAAATTTGGAAGCACTTCTGGGTCACTCCAGACATAGCCTTAGGCAGCTATCTTAGAACAGAGTAATTTGTCCTCTTAGGTTAATATCTCCCTAACAGAGAGGGTAGCCCTACAGGGGGAGCCGGAATACCAAGCCCGGAGTATAGACTTAAATTTCAGTGAGATACATTTTACCTCTAATTATGCACATCATCCCTCCTAAGGGCATTTCCATTTCGCTTTTAGATGCCAGCTGAAGAACCCAAAGTTACACAAGAGTGATACATCATTGTTCCAGAACAAAGCAGTACTTGCCTCACGCACAGCTAGGGACACAAAATGACATTTCATTGTTTTGACCATGGCAGCGTACACACATTGTAACACTCAGCTGTGACTCAGTACAACATCTCTTCCATTCATTGTTCCTAGTCACTGTGGGGAAGTACACAATTATTCTTTCTCTTCTTTTCTGCACCCTCCTTCCCAGCTGCATTGCTGATGGGGAAGGTGCACTTAAGGTCACCCTGGAGAAATCCTGCAGGAGGCTGCAGTGCTAGGGAGGCACTAATGCCACACAGGAATTTTCCCTCATCACAGGGCCCCAAGTATGATTTAACTGTTGTAAATACCAATACTTTTCTGTATCAGAGCACAGCACCAGCACACAAGCACCGCACAGGCTTTACTTCATTCATTCATAAACCATCCGCTACAAAGCAAGCTACCCATTTATTTTTGAGAAATTAATACTCTAATTAGTTGCATGGTAACAGCAAACATGAACGTGGAAAACTGAACACCAAAAATGGGAAAGTTTGTGTACTTCTTTCTTTTCTAAAAACAAAAAGAATCATTTGACAGAGGAAATGATCTGTACTCAGGATTCTGTACAATTCCTGGTGAAAGTGACATTCAAATAGCAGAGGGCTTCTCTCCAACCTCCAGAGCAAAGGATAACTCAACCTTGAACTTGATCAGTTCTGCCTAGATAGTAGGGCCCACACGGTTTGGAGGCTGCCTACATGTAAGCACGCAAGGAGCAACTGCTGTCCTGCAGAGGAAGCACTCACGCACTTCCACCGAGAAAAGCGCACCAGTAAGTTCATAAATTTGACCATGCTTCTGCCTGAAGTTGTGTGTTTCACTGGGGTTAACTTAACACAGATACAGTAACCATCACTATGTATCTGATTGAGATCACTGGGGGGGAAACAGATTATCGCCTATTTTTTTCATTTTATTTTGCGCAGCTAGCAGCCGTTTGTAGATTTTTACCGCAGACACAATGAAATGGATTATACAGCTGAGGCTTAAGTGTTGTGTGATGTAATAATATATAAACTTGAGCAAATAATTTTACTTTTCTTTACCTTATTTCCCTTCCTTTATATCTATCTGGTCTACTTTGATAATGATGGCCAGATAAAACTGCCTCTCAGCATTAGTAAGAATGCCATACATAATGGGACTTTGAGCTCTTAGCATCTAAACACCATGATGGCACAGTACAATAATACAAATAAAATGATCTTTCTCAGATGAGAGGCCCATTGTTTCAAGTGTAAGCACAGGCATACTATATCAGTCTTCTTCTTTAATTAGGTTTCAAAACACTAATAAGAGAAAAATGATATTAAAATAATAAATGTGAATATCAATGCATACATAAACTGCAAAAAGTTCACGAGACTCACTTTCCTTTGAAAAACTAATCCATTTTGATAACTTTGAATCATAACATGTCTTAAGTCAAACTACTAAAACTAATTAAACTTATGGTTGTCTATTTTGTAATAATAGCTGGGGTTTTTTTTATGCAGCACCATACAATTACACAGCCAAAAAAAGCTCCTTCAAAATTAATCACATCTAGACATCATTAAGTAGTTACAGGTTTGCGTGTTATTGCTAATGCAAGTTTGTTGCTGGTAGAGTATTAGATGTAATTTTGAATCAAGGTCTGTCCATATTTTTTTAATGCAATGGACTTGTAATATCAGCTACACAGAAGTGTTTCTGTGACACACAGCTACTGGAACATAACCACTACTAAAAAGTTAGTAACTCTGGGGTATAGTTTATATTTTCTTCTCTGTTTGTACCAAAATGTTTAATCTACTTCAAGTAGCTTTCATGTCACAAGAATGCCAAAATGGCATAAAGCTTGCAAACTGATTCTAGTCATGTAAAATTAAGCTACTCAGGACGTTTTCAAGATTAAAAAACTTCAATTGTCCTGTTGCGACCTCCCATGCAGACAGTGAACACACACTACCAGTGCAAAGGCATTAAAGCAGTATTTATCACAGAGGACTAAACACCTTACAACCAACAATTTTAGGGAAGATTGTTTTAAAAACAGACTCCATGCTAAAATGCACAGAGAGATTATTTAAAAGAAGAGTCAAGAACACTTAAAAACCCTAATTACTGCTCATTCATTTCATTCAGTCATAATTAAATTATTCAGATTGAAGTGTCTATTACAACTTCTTAAAGACATATAGGTTCTCTGTAAAAACAACTCAAAGCTAAACCAATGTGCTCATTAGGAACAGTAACACTTTATTTTTAAAAGAGTACAGTTATTTTTTTGAATTTGCCCAAAAGCATTCCTTGTTTTCTTTCCAAGAATATTCGTCCTCATAAATCTCCTGCAAATATAAACAAAGAATGGGAAATATTGTGTGAGTCTGCTACATACAGCCACAAGCCAGGCCAAACAACTCAACAGCCATCCTGCTATTATTTACTGATCACAACAGGACTACACAGCACTTGGCTGGCAAACAGAAGAAAGGCCAGCACCCTTAGAACACACTGACTTATATGTGGGCAGATGCTGAACCCTGGGCTGAGCCCCATTAAATTTAGAAGGGCCCATCTATACTGAAGTCATTTCACGAAGAGATCTATAAGAAATGATGTAAAAAGCTGTAGAGTACAGAGCACTTGTATCTGAAACTGCCCTTTCACATGTTGCCACGTTAACCTACTGTACCATCATTTTTAAGAGTGTATTTAAATGTATACAAAATGGCAATATTAAAAAAATAAAAGTGACAACAATAGACAAAATACAGTAAATGTTAGATCTTCAGGACAGACTGGACTACCCAGCAGCAGCCCAGTCACAAGCAGCAAATTCAGCAGGGCTTAGAGCCCTTGATTACTGTTTTTGAGACCACAGAACTCCAATCTCCTGAAAAAGGTGCCAGAAAAGGGGAGGAAGGTGGAGAACATCACTGTTAGCACATGCCAAGTTCTGCCTGGGAGAGAAGGCAGAGGTAACGCTCATTACTCACATGCAACACTGTGGTTATGCAATAAGGCTCTTCCTAGAGCCGGGCTGGTCTCTCCACACATTGTTGTGTGCCCATACTAGCTTTGGGACCTCTGCTCTTCCCTTCATTGTGTGCTGTTGCTTAATGCTTTGTGATTTCTCAAGGCCACGGGGATGAGGGGAAAACGGAAAGACAAGAAATGCCACTTTACTTGCAAACTGCAATGCTGTCCAAAGCAAAGCTGACTCAAAGTTCTTCCGCAAGCCTGTGCAGAACTGAGTTTTGCCACTCGAAAGTGGAGAGCTCAGGGTTCCTTCACTTTGACCTCAGGATGGCATTAAAAGGAAGAGGAGCTGGATGGTACAGGCAAGGGAGGGCCTTCCAGGAGCCCTACCTGCCACAGATGAGGCTGCCTGCATTAGAGGAAACTCACTGGTCCTAGACGTTGGCATCCCATGAGGAGCAACTGCTGCCCATAATGCTTCAGCTCCTTCCCTTATTTAGCCCAGCTATCTAAGACTCTGGCACAGGTCTAAAATCAATTTTCTCCCCAAACATACCTTTTTCCATATTGGGACAGATGCTTTCAAGGTATTGATGCAGTACGCTACAGCTTCAAGGGATTCTGCTCTGTGCGGAGAGGACACTGCAATAATTACACTTGCTTCAGTTATTGGAACCACACTAGGGAGAGAAGAGGAAAAACAGCAGCTTTAGCTAATGCTTAACATCAAGAGCACCCAAAATTTGTGGCCATGTCACGTCAGTATTCTGGCCACACGCTCTCCTGACTCATTCATACTGAGCAAGTGTCAAGCCATGTCCAAAAGATTATACACTTTTTAGAAGAAAAAAACCACAACCAAAATCAGTACCAGATGTGAGAATTCCATGCTTTAGAATAAATAAACCCACCAGACATAGGCTTTTTTCTTCCATTCTTTTTCTTTTTTATTTTTTTTTTTTAAAATAAAGTCTATGGAATTAAGAGGGGAAAATGGCTAACTTGCAACAATGCATAGGAAACTCACTGGAAGCTGGCTTAATAACGAACAATAAGAAGTTAGGAACAGCCAGTTCTTATCTGAAAACCTAAGAAATCATCTCAGTTTACACAAAAATTTGTGAAAGAAGAAACTAAGTCCCTCAAACTATGCAGATTTTGCAATTAAACGAAATTTTTGACAAATTCTGATTTCAAATAATGAAGTTTTTCCTGTTTGGTATGTTATTTTCCAAACTTAACAGAGTAGCACAAGGTTTTGTTTTGCTCTTCACAAGGGTAGTATTCCCAAAAGCTGCCTCCCAAACCCTCCCTCTGTACTAAGACTACTCTGGCAAACAGTTCATAGGAAATATCTAAGCTTAATGCTCTGAGCTGCCCTCAAGAGAATCACGCTCTCTGTTGACTATAGAGGAAATCTAAGGAAATTACCCCTCAGAGCTAATGCTACTGTTTGCGATCACCTCCCTAAGTTCCTTCTTGCTGAGAGAAAAGGAAACAGGCATTTGCAACAGACTCTGCAAATCCTGCTAGTTTCAGTGAGAAATCTGATGAACCATGAAGGCTCAAGAGTATGTTAGACACTTGTATTCCATGTTTGGAACCCAACAGAAAATGCTTATCCAAGATTAAAGGAACAACAGGAAGTTCTCTGGCAGGCATGCCTGGGCAATTACCATGTCTGTCCCCTCCCCATAGTCTAAGCTTTCAGGTTCCCTATGACATAATTTGACTTAAATCTGACAATAAGAACATTCTGCAGTACCTCAATGGAAGAGAGAAGAAAAAAGAAAGTGCTGCCAACTTCACGTCTTTAAAAAAAACCAACAAAATAAACCAATAGGCACCACTTCCCTGAAAGGAAATCTCAGTCCCTTCTCCCCACTTTTGAACCATCACACCAGCACCAAGGATCCTGCAGGGTAAATATGGACTCAGCAAACACTACCAATACACACATTTTTGAAAAGATGATTTCTGAAACAGCTCCGCAGAAAGAGCTTGATCCTGTAGACAGCTTTGCTGCATTACAGTTTTACGATTTATAAAGACTCCTGCACATCCAGCAACTATGTAAGCACAGCCATGCACCAGACATGGATTAATATTCCACTTGCAGAAGGATGAGGTCTGGCCATACATACCCAAGCCTATGGTGCACTGCAATGTGTTTGATTGTTGGCCACTTCTGTCTAACATCTCTGCAGATTTTCTTTATTTCAGACTCTGCCATTGAAGTATATGCTTCATATTCTAAGTGAATCACTTTTTTCCCTTCAAAATTATTTCTTGTAGTACCTAAACACAAATGATTTATCAATCAAAAGTACTGAGTAAACAAATAAATATATTATATATTTATAACATTTGTGTTATATATTTATTATATAATAACATATTATAGATAAATACTGAGTAAAACTCAGGATCTCCTGCGATGGTCAAGGTCAGCACTGTGCAAATATAAATGACCTCCCCTAATCACGGCTGTGTAAAGAGATTCTTCGAACAAGAGAAATCTTTAATATACAAGGAAGAATTTAGTTTACACATTATATAAGTCTGCAGTCTGTAATGCTCAAGCCTGGGACATCTTCTGTGGTAACTGCTAGGATGCTATTATTGCATTTATCCATGCAACGTTTAAGTGTATTAGGTCAGTATTTAGGAGCCTAGGAGCACTCAGGCTTAAGCACAAAGGGGTTTCAAGATCTGTACCATGTATGTTAAGCAACGGGACACATCTATCAGTCTTGACCTTCACCAGCCCAGGGGTAAAACAGTATTTTACTTTCAACCAAGATCTGAGTTGCAGAAGCTTTCATACAGGTGTGGACCTGTGACTTGCATAGCTACAACATCCCACTTCCCACCTTGAACAAGCTGTGTCCAAGGGTCTGGGACAATAGCTCCCAAGGAGCCCTGTACTCCAAAGCTGCTGTTCCGTTCAGCCCTAGGATAGGCACACCAGCACGGAAGCTTCTCACCACTTTGTCCCAGTGCAACTGCTTAAGAGCTGCCATCGTCTTGTTCTAAATAGTTGAGAATGTGTTTTCTAAACATCCTGGGTTCAGCCCAGGAATTTATTTATTTGAGAAGCAGGAGTTTGGGGTGTGGACAATCTAGGTTCCATTTACTAGACTATGAACACACCCAGAGATCCAGCTCAGAAATATTAAACTCACCAATGAACACAGACACTGCCCCACAGTATGGTGAAACGACCAGCTCTGACACTTCATCTACAGAGAGCTTTTCAGACTTGAGCTTGATAAAATCTTTTGGCACATCTTCGCTTTCATCCATAGCTCACTAGAAAAGCTGAAACCAAACAGACGCTGTTGTTGGTTTTGGCAATACTAGCATTGGCCAACTGCTTTTTAGCCAGTGCTGATGCCCCAATTTGTGCAGAAAGCGTGCACCATCTACTTCCTCACCACAAGAGACCAGTCTCCATGACAAATTAATTTCTCAGTAGACTTGCTGAGAGAATATTAACTGCAAGTATCAAGCAATGACCCTGTTTTTGATGCATATAGGTTCCTTCCTGGTAGGAAAGTCTGGTCTAGTAGGACAAAAGTAGAACTAGACTGAGGCCCCAGTTTAACAGTACAATCAACAGCATGGACCACTGTGCTTGTGTATCTGTGATAAGACAGTCAGCCCCTCCTCCCTATCTTATCCTGAAATCAAACTCAGTTTAAAAAGGAGATTTCTAGTAAACACGTATTGGAGTTCTAATCCTAAAGTTTAATATGCTCTCCAGGACATTCACGTCCTCATAGTATCAGTCTGTTTCAGTTTCTCTGAGTAGAAACCAGTCATCAATTCATCTAAGAATGAGGAGGAAAAGAAGTATTTTGAGAAGCAGAAATAGAACAAGCTGTAATAAATACACAGACTGGCATCTGAAAGCATGCAAAGAAATTAAGCTATTCTAAGGACACCTGTTCCTTTGACCGCAACAAAACAAATAAAAGTTTTTGTTAAGCAGCAGTCAATTCTTTTTCTGTTAAAAAGTGGTAGGAGGTTTTTCATTATTATCTTATTTAGGCAAGCTGGGTATCTACTGGCAGACAGAAACAACTACAAAAGAATAAAAAGACCCAAACCCCAAATTCAAAACAATGCCTGACCTCTCTGACAATTTTCTTCCATTTACTGCATACGTGTTAATCATTTATTAGTGCACCAGCTTATGCTTTCAGGTCAGCACAATGGCTCTCTCCACCAGGAAACACAAGTTATGCTCTCTCAAAAGACTGTCAGGGTGGAGGAAGAGAACTGCAATCCCATGTCTGGACCTAAACAAAAAAAGATTATAGGAACATCATACAGAATCCGTGAGATATTTTAGCACAGGATGGCACTCCATAGGAAATGGAGGAAGAAGTGATACCTACCTAACAGAACCCGGGCAGATTCAGCCTCCACTAATTGGTGGGATAATGGCAACCTCGTCTCCAGGCTGCAGGACCAGGAGCTGATCTCCAAGAAGCACGTACTCCTGCCGAACAGCAAAAACCACTTGATCCCGGATGACAGCAAGCCTGAGGGGGATTGGCAGGAGCACAAATAGGTTTCTAAATAGAGTGTTTGCATTTAACCATGAGATTTCATTAAACAACAAACTGGTGCACAGTCTAGGGCAGCTGAGGTAAATACCACTGAGACTTACGCAACTCTGCTTCCAATACACTTTCAAAAACTCAACAAAAACCCATCTCCTACTCTTGGATTTTCTTCTGGTGGCTAAGGAGAAACAAACTCAGTATAATTTTCAGAAGTCAGGAATTGGTTTTGTCATAGGCCTACATTAGGCTGAACCAATGTATACCAGACCCACTTTAGCAGCTTCTAACAAACAAGTAGGTAACTCAAGAGGGCAGCAACTATCCAATTTGGGATGAGAAGGAAATGTTCCCCGATTCAGTCTGGCTGGACTGGAGCAATTTTCTTCCATGGCAAGAAGCATTGCGGGATGCTGTTCCTGAGATCTCATGAAGATTCAGTGGTCAGAGTTGCTTTTGTTGTGTAACCTCACAGTATATGAGGCTTTGGGTCTTTTGTACTTACACATCTGAAATTTGCTATTGATAAGGAGTAGCAACAGAACTAAGAGGGTAGATAAAATAGGTTTTCTGGCAGATCTTGTATATATTTTTGGATTTCAAATCTGTGAGGTGTTGCTGTCAGAGTCCACAGCTCTGGTTACCATGAGGCAGGGAGTCGCCTTCATGACTAAGTGCAATCACACAGTGAGTATGAGGGCAACACCAGTAAGACAGCAGAAGAAGAATGCCAACATTTTACTTTAGAAGGTGCAGGCATGATAACTGTTATTGTTTCAGACTACAAAATCTGTCAGAGACAGGGCCGTACTGCCTAGAAACAAGTAGGCACGCCAAAAGGGTACAAGTAAAAATCGTCTTATTTCCTACCAGCCAGACAGACAAAAGTAGGCAAGGCAGAGGCTGAGCAAAACACAGTAGCACTGACTCAGAGGACAGACTGAAGGGAGGGACCGTATGAAAGTAAAGCAAACCACTGAGGAACTGAGCACAACCATGGAACTGAAATGCCCATTAGAAGGATGGGCTTTAATTAATGTCACTTGCAAGTTAATTCATTGGGGAAAATGGGTGGAACAGAGGAGCACTGTCAAGTACGCTCAAGCTGCAGTTTGAATATCCATTAGCAATGTGAATAGAAGTCTGTGGTCAATGCCGTACAATTATGTTGAGTTTTTCCAGAAAAGCTAGGAACAGAAGTATTTTCCAAGAAGGCCACTGTGAAGTAACTGCACATGCAAAATGTACTGCCCCAAGTCATCATTCACAAAAGGACAAAGTCGACAAGCTATGGCAAACTGACCAAAGGTGCTGCTCCTGCTTCGTATTATGAGGTTTCAGAATATACAGTATTCAGAAAATACACTCATTCCCTACTGCTTCCTTCCCCATAACACACTTGGTCTCAATTCTCTGTGAGAAAAAAGACCCTTGTCTAACATTTGGGTAGAGCTTCTCATTTGGAAACAGATGTCTTTGCTAAATAGTTAATTTTTTCCATAGCCTTTGAGACTAGATCTAATAAAGAAGGGTGGTGCCTAAAGGAAGACTTTGGCACCTAAGTCCAAAGTTATGGAAATTCCGGTGCATTCAGCTCTAAATCCTGAGGACCTCAACCTCTGTTATATCTTACTTTTTTTTTTTACTCCCCACCCCAAAACGGTGTTGCACCTTTGTCTATTAGGCTCATTCTTGACAAGACTGAGCACCTTCCCTCAGCCTTAACCTGAGGGGGGATTTCTGCTGACACCCCCAAAGAGCACTAGCACCGCATGGGTCCTTACAGCACACAGTGCTCTCTTGGGACAAGACTGCCTATGAAACGCAATTAATGGTGGTGCGGTTTTTTTCCAAGCAGAGGGGGTTGAAAGCGGCTGAGCCTATTTCCTAAGTAAGGGTTAAGGCAAGGTTCCTGACGTGCCTTCCAGAGGGTGCCATAAACTCAGAACAACAGCTAACAATGCAGTTAAAGATAAGCAACTGAAAACACCTGCACATTATCACGAATTTCTTATTTACTGCCCTGCCTGTGCTTGATCACTCCTTACGACATCTCACGTTCTCCGCAGGTCAGTAACACAGCTCAGGAGCTTTCATGGGCAGTAGGGTTCCCTCACTGTGGCCCATGGACAAGGGGCCACATGTCCCACACCACCCCTGAGGCCCAGCTTTCGGCTGCGTTTATTGGAGCTAGTCTTTCCTTGCATGTACATAAAGCTACAGCACTTGCAACTGGCCAAAATACCCACCGGAGGTTACAAGAAGGTGACATTACTGTTTTTACGGTGTGGAAGTACTGATCCGTGTTCTAGCTCTATGCTAAACGCTGAATGGGTATTTACCAAAAAATAATAATAAAAAAAAAACCAAACACAAAAAAACCCAGCAAAAAAAACCAAACCACCCAAATCCGTTAAGCTTTGTACCCCTCAGCAGCAGCTTCCCCGAATACCTGGGGTGAACCCTGACGATCTCCTCCCAGAGCTGCAGCGAGGTGACCTGCCGTGGCACCCGGAGGGTCTCGCAGCGCAGCCCGGCCAGCTCCGCGCTGCGGGCGAAATACAGCACCGAGACCTGCCCGCGGAACAGAAGCCGGTCAGGGGAGCGAGGCCGACTGAAAGGAACGTTAACTTCTCCCACAGCAAAATACCGAAACCAAACCAGCGTTAGGAAAAGCGCTCCCTGGCTTCACGCTGACAAGCCCCGCCGCCTTCCTCCTGCCTCGGCTTGTCAGGAGAGCGGGGAAAGGGCGAGGGGAGTAAGTAAGCGCGGATCCATGTCCTGCTCCCGCCGCCCGGCGCCTCTGCCCGCCGAGGAGAGGGGGTGACAGAGCCCCGCCGCCCCCGGCCCCGGCCCCCGTCTCGCCTCTAGCCGCGGCCCGCTCCCCAGGCTGCACCTACCTGGCAGCTCATGGAGCCGCCGTCCCCGGGGCGGGCAGCCCTCCGCCGCGGGCTCACGGTGGCGCCTGCGCCCGGAGGAGAAGCGCCGAGCCCGGACCGCCCCCTGCGGCCTAGGCCGGGAGCGCGGCCCGGCCCCGCTCCGCAGTGTTAGGCGAGGCCGGGCCGGGCCTAGCGGTGAGGCCGGGCTCCGGGACCGTGACGCCGGGCTGGGCCTAGCGCTGTGGCGCAGCCCGGCTCCGGCGTCCTTGCCCCGCACAGATGGATAACGGAGGTGGGAGGTGGCCCTTGGAAGGTGCTGGGGAGCAGGGGGTGGGACGCCGTGGCTTGGCTTTGCCCCTCAAACGCAGCCTGTCATTTTGGGGACAGCACCTTGAAAGCCAGATTATCCCGTGGGCTCGGTCCTGAGTGCATGGGGATTGCAAATGATTGCAAACATTACATGTCTGTTGCCCTGCATGCATTATACCTCCACTGGACGGGCACACAGTAGGTATAACATAGCACATAAAAGCCAGCAATCCATCAACATGCTGATCTGGGATTTCTGGGATAGGTCCTGTTTCAGTGCAGAGATCGCCTTGGTACTCTCCTCCCTGTGGACAACTGCAGGAGGCCTCCAGCAGTTGCCTGTGTGGCAAAGAGCGTGGTTGAAGAACACTGGCAAACCTCCTGCAGGTTGGGGCCGGGGAGGAGGGGAAGGCAGTGCAGGGTATCAGCAGGAGCTGCAGAGAGACCCCCAGCAGTTGTTCCTCAGGGTGCAACTGTGTTCCAAAACCATATCCTCATAGGTGGCCAGGGTTATTTGTACAGCGCTGTTTGCCTGGCAACACTTGTAACCTCACATCAATAAAGGAGCAGCTCCTCCAGTCAGTGAACCAGGGGGAACACTGCAGTCATTACCAGTGACACGCAGTTTGGGGTCAGTAATTGTGGTTCAGGTCAGGTGGAAAACATCCATCCTGTGACACTGTCAGCAAAAGAAGTGAAAAATAATAAAAAGTTCCTCAAATAAAGAACTACTATCCAGTCATTTCAAAAGATGGCTGAGAAAGGAAACAGACCTTTCTATGTAGCAATTCTTGCCTCTGAGGTACAAAGACAATGAAAGTTAAAGTGATAGTTTTACAAAAAATGTGCAATAGAAATACAATTGCTTCCATGGAGCATGTATTTTGTACCAGTTATCCAGTACACCATGTCTTAATCCTCTGCTGCGAGGAACAAACGAGTTATTTTTTAAAACTGTATTCTTTTGTTTGTGAATGATTAACTGCTATTACAAATGGAACTCTCCTCAAGACAGCATGTGTCAAGTGAATAAAATGATGCTTTCTTTTTTCTCTGGGTTGTGTAATTTCGATGTATACATCTTAAATTAAACAGATCACTTTGACAAGGTGTGTGTATGACCCAACCAGTAGGTAGCAAGAGGCTTGTATTTTTTTTCCACTGCAAGAGATGTGCCACAGGTGTCTGTCCTTAGAGTGAAATGGGTGAGTGCTGGGCTCAGCTGGAGCAAATTAGCCTCTCAGCTCAGAGAACAATGAGCTTTGAAAGATTTATCTGTACATTTAGGGTTGAATTTAGAGTTAGGTCCACTATGGAATAAGAAGAGAGGAATTACTGCTAGTGAATTTCTGTATTTTGTTTATTTGAGCTCCAGCTAATGACTCACCTAAGCCAATGCTTGAGTATTTTTCAAAGGATGGGTCAGTCTTCAGCCCTGTGTTGCATGAATTAAAAGGAGAATTTGTTAAAGGCAGAAGTTGTGCCTAGAAAGTACAGGAATAGAGTAAGGTTTGTGACTCCAATAATCTATTAACTATGTTCTAGAACTGATAAAAAGTTCTTAAACAAAAAAAAAAAAGGAATTAAGCTGAGGTTTAATATGAACACCTAAAACAAAACTCTCTCTAAGTACATCTTCATTCTCGAGGTCTTTTCTTCAGGAACACTAGCCTCAGCAAGAGGTGTGACTACTACGTTGCTTGGTTTGCAAGAGTGAGTTTTATTCGTATTGCTTTGTTTGTTTGCCTTGTTTTATGGGGTTTTGGGGAGTACAGATACCTACATAAGATGAAATGAGTGGAGTTTCTGTAGTTCTGGAGCAGATATGTTAGCTCTGTGGAGACTGGGATCTCAAAACCATCTCTTCTTTATGATTCCTATTGGCTAGCTCCACTTGATTTTCCTTTATAATATTTTCTGGTTTGGATCCTTTCTCCAGACACCATTTTCTTCTTGCAGCTTTTGGTTTGGTGTGGAGTAGCTGCAATGTGTAACATCTAGCTCTAAGTGTTATTCATTGAGTCTATTATTTTGAATTAAATCTTGTCCTAAGCCGTGGGGCCTTTCCCACACTAATAAGTATATTAGCCTCTCATAATGTATTTCTTTTGGATGTATTTAATTTTAAAAGCGGTGATGAAGCCCACTAAAGCAGACATTTCCTATTGTGCTTTCCAATCTTTCTTTAATAATGTTTAATACTGAAAATCTTACTGTATGGAATTCCCTTATACCACTCAAACAGACCACAGCTTAACAAAAATTCAGTTCTAATAACACTAAGGAGGGGCAAATGGTGAGGAGCTGTTATTCCTATTAATTTACTTCTTACTTACCAGCAGCATACTTTGAACTTGAAGATCTAGCCTGAGTATACCTAGGCACTAAGGCACTGGTTTTGCATTGTGCTCCTCAATGGAGAGAACCACAGAAAAGTCAAAAAACTTAAGTAGGTATACTAGTCTGCTAGTCCTAAGCTATTTTTGTAATAACTTATTACAAGAACTGGTATAAAACATAGCTGTAGGCACTAGAAAAAAACAGAGGAATGAACTGGAAACATGCTGTTAATCTTTATTTCTTTTTACCAATGATTTACTTAATGTCACTGCAGCAAAAGCGACTCTCTGGGACTGCACAAGATTGTGATTGTCTAACCTCTAGTAGGTTTTCTGTTTCCTTTTGTTTTCATTTTAGACCTTTTCTCAGGACTATTTGGTATAAATCATGAGTTGCTGCTCTGAAGTTCAGATTTATACTTAGGAAGTCTTCAGAGAACTTCCTTTACTCCAGTTTGACTCTTGTGAAGAATTTAAGTTATGTTGATGCTAGACCCAAGTGCATCTTTGTTATACACCCGAGATGTAGATATTGATGCATAACACTGTATTTAGAAGAACAGACACAATTCCTTTACTTCAAGCTTCTTGAAATAACCAGGAAAAATAAAAATGATCATGATCTGGAATAATCCTTCATTACCTGTTGTACCCTTCATTTGTCTTGGGAGACCAGCCAGATCTGAAGTCAGTTTAGCATTAACCTCCTGCTACTGAGTTAATTTAAAACAAAAACCAAAGCTGTTTGGACTAATCTACAAGGATACAAAAGTGGGGCAGGTATAAGAGATATGTCAGCATGAATTCCAGTCATTCCACTGAATTCAGGTCTGAATTTGGCTTCATACTTGTCAACGCTGGTAATAATCTGGAAAACACTTCCTTCCTATTTTGGGAAGAAGGAGAGCTGTTCCTTGAGTTTCCATGGTGGAAGAATGGGGAGAAAAAGTGAAAATATGAATCTGTCTGAGGCACTATGACCTCTAGGATTCCTGTGTGTGAGGTATATGTGGCCGTTTGACCAATGTCTTTAACATTCCCCTTGGCACTCTTTGAAATTGTCTATTACAAAACAGATGGTGCAGTAGTTACTTTTTGAAGGGCTAGAAGAGCATGACCACATCTGGAATTAATCTTTAGCTCCCTAAACCAATAGATCACCCAGTTTTAAGAGGGCCTTCCAATATAAATGCATTGCACAAGTACAGAGAAAGAATACACAGCTTTAAGGCAGAGTATAAGCAGTCTGGAACTATAATTCATAGGCACACAACTCTTTCTGTTCAGCTGTCTCATTTATGGGCAAGTCTTTTCTACAAAAATTCCCTTTTATTTTCATTGAGCAACAGCAGTAAATGAAATATGTAACTTCTTAGATTTAAAAAAAATCCATAAATTTTCAGGTTTTGTATAAAGTGTTTTCCTTTTTTTGATGGCTACAGTATTCCTAAAGAGGTGACCTCTTTCATTTCCAAACTGTCCTTTGGCCCAAAGGATAGCTAAAGGTTATATTAAACCAGCATGCACACCAGCGTCATTCAAATAAAGCTAGCTATGGAGTTTTGGATGATCATTAAGCAGTATAACGCATGCTCTGAAGAATGATGAGGAAGGGCATTAGTGCCTTCAGTGATGACGCGAAGGTAAAAACTGTGTCTGCAATTTTTTATATCAGGGCAAAACACAAGTTTTATCCCATAGAACCTCATATTTTTTAAAGTGCCTGGTACTGAACTACCTGGATAATATTTGATCTGGATAATCTAAATATTTAAAATATCAAATTTGTCATCTGTCATTATGGAAAAAAAAAAGTAACATCAGAAATTCATTGCTTCCTGCAAAAGCCTCAAATTTGTGTAACAAAGTAGTTGTAAGGGCAAAGAATTTTGAATGCTATCAATCAAACCTACAAGTCATGTCTCTGATATTATGTTTAAAAAGATAGAATTTCTCTCTTGTATTTAGTATTTTGCTTGTCTTTTATGCATTTATGTCCTTTTTTAACGCACTTAGCACAGAGAGACACGAAATGCCTGCATATAAAAAATGCAGTGTTCATTTATATTCCCAGATTAAATTGTTGGCCCTCTAATTATGATAATGTGTAAGAATTTGAAATATTGCACAAGGTAAGAAACATTTCACAATATGGATTTACTGAAGCCAATGGAATTTCACAGGATTTACTCTGATATGCGGGTGCCTGATGAAAATAAAAACAACCTTTTTACCCACCAGTTGAGAATTTGGGTTTAGAGGTAGACACTTGTCATATCAGATTACAGATTGCAGCTATCCTGCCTATCAATTCTTTATAATCATTGTAGCTACTATGCTCAGCTTGAAAATTTAAGTTTCGCTGAAGTTTTTACAGTATTTCAGATCAGTGTCTTTACCTACCCCTGCGGGCACACACAGCACAATTGTGACAGGATATTCGGTAAATGGCAGTCTATCTTAGGTTTAGATTCTGGTTAATTCTTTTGCTATCTGTTGGAGTATTGTAGTCAGTTTGCCTTCAATCTTTTCCTTACACTTAAGATGTAAAGATCATTTAGCTGATTCTGTAGAATGCTGGGCTTGTATTTAAACATCCTGATTAATTCTACACTTAAAGTTTAGCATTTTTTGAGTAATAGAGTCAAAAATGCACACACTTTTATAAACATTCCAAAGAGATGGTGGTACAAGAGACACTAGGAGTCAATCTGCACTGACCCTAGCCAAGGGCTTGGCTGCAGCGTGCATCATGCCATGTTACCATACCTACCTCTTTGCCATATACATAGGACCCTTGCCGACAGTTTGCAGATGTTCACCATCATACAGTCAATATATAAAACTGAATCAGTGTTCTTATTGGAAGTGTTGTATGCTTTTCACTCACCTGTTTTGCACATTTCCAGAAAAACATGGCTGGATCTTGACTTCTGATAATGTCTTCCACTGAGGCTGATCAGACTGGAATCCTTTCCACCAGGCTGTACGCCCTGTGCATATTCAGCTCTTCTCTGTATTGGCTGACAACTGGAATGCTTTCTTTGTAACTACGAAAGGCATTTTTTCAAAAAAGTTTATATTCTGTTGAAATTTTTCCAAGCCCTGGAAAAAAGTTGTGTGATTAGTTCTGAAAGCAAATCACTTGATAACTTTTAGTAAAACTTGTGAGGGAGATGGATTGTGTCTGTGCAGTTGGGAATTGTTTCAGTTTTGTACTTCAAATTTACACTAAGAGCCATGCTATATCCTGGCACCCAACTGGGAAATTTTGCTTACAACTAAGTAATACGGGATTACCTGCACTGCAAGCAAATAATGAAAGCCTGTCTGAAAGCCTGTCTTAAACAAACTGTTCAAATTCTGTGTGCAAAACTCAGATGCTAAAGTTTCTATGGCTTTGTTTTGACTAAAAGTTTCATTTTCTGTTATATATAACAGCACACATATCCACATGAGGGCACCAGCTGACATCTTATTCTCAGACCAATGTGTAATCTGTTTCTGAAATTAACATGTCAATCAATGGTCACTCCATCCTTATACTTACAGAGCTAGAGCAAAGATTGAACTGTTAAATGTTACAGTTCGCAAATTTTCTTTTATTCTTTTTTGATTCTTTTACTTTCCCTAAACTCTACATTCAACAGAAATCTTGAAATAAACTTAATCATACAGAGATGTGGGGATGTTACGTTTTTAAAAGTAATAAAATTAAAATTCTTTTTTAACCTGGCTCCGTAATGGAATGTAAGTGAACTCATTAAAATTGGTAAAGTTTATTATTTCTTAGCTTTGAAAGGAGAACAAAAATCCCAAGGTTTTAGCCTCATTTTTATTAAATCCACAAAAATATGCAGACAACACCCATTCCATTTGTAGAAGTTATACAATCTCTTAAAAAAAGCAGAGTAATTGGTGCTCTACTCTTAGTCTGAGGATTCAGGACCAAGATTGTCCACTTCCTTTCCCCACTGAACTCCAAGAACTTTGACCAATGTAAATAGAGTACAGGAATGATCACATTTCCTCTCCTAGCTCCCAAAGTGCCAAGCAACAGAAACCGCAAAGGCTAGAGGCTTCCTTCAGAGGCCAGCAGACTGCATCTCTATGGAGGATGTAACAATATATTAGCTAAATAGGGAAGATTACACAAAGTAGACTGTGGGGGTTATTTGACAGAGGTGGCTACACACAACATGAAGTGGTGTAAAGGATCTGTTTCATTGAAATCAACTGGACAGCGTTTTGAAGGAAAGAGAAACTTGTCAGGAACTTCCAAAACGCTTCAGAGGGTATTCACAAAAGCTGGTTTAGCCTAGTGAGACTAATCTCCCTAGGATTCCAAGCAGCGGAAACCCATAGGCTTTTCCAAAGAGTGATTCAGAAGAACCAAATTAGCAACTTCTCTTGCTTGCCCCTGGCTAAGCCCTTTTTCTCCATTGACTGTTGGGGTGGTCTGGAGAAACTGTCCTCTTGGGGCTACTCTTGGTCTCAGTGAATACTCTCTCCTAGTGACAGAGAAACAAAATTCCATTATTTAAATATTAGAGATATCATGGTATGGTATAGCCCTTTGGAGTGGGGAAAGCCTAGGAAATTTTTTTCTCAGCAGAAAGGCACAGAGTTGGAAAAGTCAGAAAAGGTATTGAGCTGAGGATTTATTCAGGACAGTCTTTATTGCAACACAGATACATAAGCAGAAACATGTTTCATAATATGAGAACACACCTGAGCATTGGAGCATGGAGACATTAAAAAGTGGTAAAGATGTGAATCTACTGGAAACCCCGATGGAAGATAGTGACTTTAAAGAATCTTTAAGTTATTTTTTCTAAGAAATAAATGGTAGTTTGGAAGGACAATATTCTCCCTTTAGCACAGTAATTTAGTCTTGCAAAATCTAGAAAAGAGCTCTAGGTCCAAAATCCTCAAGTGACTATTTTTGAGAAAGAGGAGGAACTTAATATCTGTTAGATCCTTCCCTGCATCACCTATGCACTGAAAAAGAGTTCTCCAAGCAAGTATGGCATGCAAATATGCATGCCAGAAAATGTTAAGGTATTTGTTTATATGGACCAGTATTTTGGGATATTGTTTTGGCACGAGCGCTATGGTAAGTGATTATTTCCTTTCTTCAGATGCTACCGAGAGAAATGCAAGAGATGATTAATGGGTGCTTGTTTGTTATAAGCCCCAGCAAGTATCTCTGGTATCTCAGTGATAACTGTACGTCAGGAGAAAGGAGGAGGGGAATGAGAGTTGTTTCGTTGTCTTCTTGCACTGTTTTTTTTTTTTCCAAAGCACTTGTAGGGGGAAATACTCAGTAGAGCAAGTGTTACACATGTTATAATAAAAGAGGTTCTGGTTGATCTATAAAGGACTTGTTCAGCTATCTAGAAGGCTGAAATAGGTGAATATATATTCATCAACTGAAAACCCTGATGCCTTGAAGACACTGGAAGTTTTCTAAAGATTCTGGATAACTGATTTTAACATAGGTCAGACCTCAATTTAGCTCAAGATAGCTGATAATATAGGAGAAAAGAAAATTTCCATGTCCTGAAGGAAGATGACAAAGCTAATGATGCATAACAGGGAACCTGAGACTTCAACATGCACACTGAGACAACAGAAATAATCCAAAAAATGTAGCTTTGTTGCTGAATAAAACCCTGAGAGGGTCGGTGCCCAAAGCACTATAGGAGTGTTCATACCTGAGGGGAATTGTGAAGCTGGTAACACTCTGCG
Source organism: Rissa tridactyla (assembly GCF_028500815.1). Lineage (NCBI taxonomy): Eukaryota > Metazoa > Chordata > Aves > Charadriiformes > Laridae > Rissa > Rissa tridactyla. Next base: position 68,659,912 of record NC_071497.1, on the reverse strand, counting down.
TGCCAGGATCCATTCGGTGCGTGAGTCACAGCCTCTTGAGTCTAAGTCGTACTGACAACTCAGAGGAGATTTCGAAGGCCTCACAGGAACTACAAGAACTAAGACAAGGATGAAAAAAATAAAAGGCTATAAACTGAAGCTGTAGTGCAGAGCAGTGGCAACACAGACTAAGGTAGCAGTGACTTCTGTGGGAAGCTTCTGAGCTGTGGTCTGTCAGAAAGGATGGGAGTCATTTGACCCAATTTTAGCTGTCTAAGGGTTATTTAACCAGCCTTAATTTGTTGCCTGGGCTTCTCCTGCACTTGATGAAAAGGTAGAGGCATCTTCAGAAAGCGGTTCAGGTCTTTCACACCGGCCTAATTTTGATACTTACCCTGGCTAAGGTGTCTGCTGTCTAAAGGCAACTGCGGAGCTTCACTGACTATAGAGGGATCATCCGTGACTAGGTTAGACACCTAACTTCTAGACAGCTGAAGTTAAGTGAAATAGTCCCATCAAGTTGTGGGTGTTACTGTGCATTTGCAGCTCATGTCCAAATAATGGCTTATAACTCTAAATAAGAAAGTTTTAATAGTTGAAACCTTTCTCATATTTAGTACCTGGAGACCCAGGTACTACAAGTGACACCAAAATAATGCCACCAAGGTTGGGACAGGAGAAAGCAGTGATGTAGACGAGCAATCCAGATGCACAGTCGTGCATACGTGAACAAAGAATGCAGGCTTTGAACACACAACAGGAGTCCTTGTATGACTCTGTGATGACTCTGGATAAAAATAGAGAAGTTGTAACTACAGAGGTCACGTGTGGTGTTTTCCGCTGCAACACTCTCTTGCTAATAGACTTTCAGTGAGAGTATGGATCTTCCTGTTTACTTTCTTAGCCTTTCAATTCAGAAATGGAGTAAATTGTTTCAAATGGGCCATTTCACAAACTGAATCCAAATGTGTTACCAACATGAAAGTTGTGTGATACAAGCCATAAAGTCTCCTAAAAGGCTTCTGCTTTTCCAGTGCTGTATTTGGAATAAGCTGTTTGATAATTAAAATGAAAATTAACAGAAAAACACCCCAACAATTTGTTTCTTAAAAGAATAATCCTTCTATGAGCAGAAGCAGTAACATTTTTTCCATGCATTACCTTGGATGACTTACCAGATATCTCTACCATGGAGATCAAGTAGTGGTATGGTTGGTAAAGATATTAGGGCAAACTTCAGTTATGGCATTTTTTTTTTCAGCTGCCAGGTAAAGCAAACATTTTCTACTGTAAATGATATGATATTTGGGTAGAATTATGGTGTTACTTTTTTTTTTTTTTTTAGCTCAGGGCACATCCCAGTTGTTTTGCCCCAGCACCTTTCAGCTTGAAGGCAGTCCTCTGGCCTCCCCTTTCTTAGTCTGGACCTCTCCTGGCCTCCTGAAATTTTTATTTTTAATAAATATTTATACAATGTTATTCAAGAAATATATAAACCCACAGCCAGGGAACTGCAACATCTTTTTCCAGGCAGCAGCAGGACCAGGACATGCTTGCTCCTGGTTGGGGTTTGCTCTGAAGAACAGATGGCAGCAGCCCTTTCCCCGCCGCCCCCTTGCAATGTGTCTAGATGCACAGCAGAATGCTTCAAGAGTGTGGTACATGTACTGCCCGTAGCAGCTTGAGAGAAGCAAACTTTGTACTGATGTACAGCAACTTTATAGGGCTCTGGGAATTGCAAACCTGTGTCTTCTTTAGAGAGCTGATGACCCTCAATCAAATTTTGCAGGACTGATACGGATACAAATGGAAAGTAAATATTGATAAAAACAAGGGCATGTCTCTTTGCCTTTCCATTTTGGGCTCAAGGGTAAAACCACTACTGAAATTCATGTTTTCCTGGCTGGACAGAATTCATAGCTAATCCTAAGAATAGTCATTGTCACTTCCTCGTAAGCCTGTGTATCTAAACAGTGAGAAGTAAAAATAGCCAGAAAGTTTGAAGCATACCATGTCTGCTTAATACAAGCAGTGTGGTATCTGGAGGCTTGAATTTCACACAGCTTTACGCGCTTTATGCAATGAGTACATTTACAGCCTCTTTTGAAGAATTTGCACTTATATGTCTTGTCAAAAATCGTAATACCCTTAAAGTATTGCAGATAACCAGTTAGCGATTACCTCTTTTTTGATAATGAGCAGATACACTTCAATCAACCTGATGCTAATGATTACTGGCCTTGTATATTAACAAAAGCATTTGTTGCTGTACTATGTACACGTGTTGCATTTCTAATTCCGTAAGCAATTCCATCTAGTGTAGCCAGCCTCATCATCAAATGTGGTAACTGCAGAAAGCCTTCTAGCCCCAGCCAAAAAAAATCTTTGCAAAGAAATTGTATCATTTCACCATGCAGCTGCAGGGACATTGATGCCAGCTCAGGAGAGAAGGTACGGGTGGGAACAAGCAGTGGAAGGTGGGATCATTTATTTCAGCAGCAGTGTGGGGTTTATGCCAAAATAAACTGCTCATGGGTCTACTAGCTAAGGGTTGCCAATATAACAATGATATGTAAGTGGAAACACACACTGATAAAGTTGTTAGTCATTCATAAATTTAAGAACAGAAAAGTGAAACCAGATTTCAGAAGAACTTCAGGTGTCCAATACCAGAATGTAATTGTTAACTCAATATTAAATTCAAAAAAGAAACAGTTTAGAAATTCATGCGTAAAGATGGGCATGCTGTTGTCAAAGAAATGAAGGTGCAAGTTAACAAAGTTGGGTGCATTTCATCTGCTGTCCCTGCACATCATCAGCTGACCCATACAGCTGGGGCCAAGGTGCTGGTACCCCCAGACACAGGCCATGATTGTGGGCAGACCTAGGGGTGGTTCTTTGGAAGTAAAATTTTCATATATTTTGAAAATAAGTCTAGACCCTGTGATTGGTTTATCAAATTAAAAACTCAGAAGTGATTACTTGAACTATAGAAGCAATATTTGAAGTTACGAGGAAAAATCTCTAGAATATCACGTAACTTCCTACCATTAAGTGAGTGCCTATGGATTACTCAACTAATCTGGAAGAAAGCTTTCCTTGTAAAAGTAAACTCTCCAAAGTAGAAATTGATATGGAATTTCCTTTGGGCTCAGTATTCAGATCTCAGACCTGGGAAATGAATGTGATCTATAACAAACTTAATAGGGGCTCAAATGCTACACAGCCTCCTCCAGTGACCCCAAGGTAATCATTCTTTTCTTCGGTGCTTCTGTTGCTACTTATCCTTTGGTAAAAGGATCTTGGGAATGCTTCTTGGGACTGAGGGAAAAAGTCTCTTTTTAGACCCTCCTCCGGAGCGCCCATCTCATTTTCACGTAGCTCCAGCATCAGTCCAATTTAAAAGCGCTCATGTCCAGTTTTAACCTCTTTCTTACTAAGACTGAATGATGTACACTCATCCACACATAAGTTCATACGGTTAGTGGGAGCCTGTAGCTTACAGGCTTATAGTAGCTCTGAGATTTTGCTTTGGACCTGTCCCTTGGATTCAAACAGAGAGAGTGGAGCTGTTTGTGATTTCTTTTTCAGAAAGTTGTTGTTCAATGTAGTGATGCTTTTTCTCTGCAGCAAGATGAGTAGGAGTTGTTAGTTAAAATAGTTAGTTTTACAAACCAGCATGTGTGACAAGGGATATAGTGTACATGAGGAACCATGGTTTGGGGATCACTTCTACTGTCTGTCTTGTCCAGTTTTTTACTCTCTTGGTATGTGGCACCTGTGTACACCATGTCTACCTGTTTTAGCTTTTTATAATTCTCTTTGACCTAGCAGAGATAAAGAAAATGTAATGCTTGAACAAATTACAGCACCACTTTAGCTATATATGAAAGCTGTGAAGACTTTTCACCTTGGCATTGCCTTTGTGTGTTAATGAACAGAGATTTGTCTTTTTACCTCTTCCAACTGTGGATCCTTCTTCTCTTTGGTCTCTTCAGGAGGCTAGGGCAAATTATAGCACACTGCTTTTGGCAGCTCTGAAAGAAAATTCATGTCCTTGCATTCAAAGACCTATATTTTAAAGGACTGTATATAGATATGCCATTTATCAGCAGCACAGGAATGAGATTGAGCAACAATTTCAAGTAGAACCTGGGATGGAAAAGCAGAATAATATCTTCTTTTCAAAGACTTTGCATTAGCACTGTTCCTACATATTCATCTTGGAACTTCTTCAGTTCTGTCTTGACCACTGTCAAAGATGTTTTATTGTTAAAGTCAGACTACTGGGCCTTCAATGTAAATTATCAAGAACAGATTGTACTTCATTCTGTAGGAACTGAAGTGCTTCAGAGTAATAATCTTTTAAATTAAATATTTCCCAGTGAATGAGGGTTTTCACAGTACTGCTACCCTAAAAGGAAACTTTAAATATGATTAAAATACATAAAATGATGCTAGTAAGTATGCTTTTTAAGATCAGTTTATATAATTTCATTGCCACACAGGCTCAAGTGGACTAGATCAACCGTAATGTTAAAGCTTAAAAACATGTCAAGCTGGAAAGAGGGCATGAGAGGACAAAAGTGCCAAGCAACACAGCCTGTTAGCATTCATGGAGGGTGTGACACTGAGAGGTGTTCTGAGGAAAAACAGATGCCTTTGGCCACACTTCTAAGTAAAGCATGTATCTCTGCAGAAGAAACAGAAGTATAACACCATGTCTGTAGGTGAGAAATCTTGATGAATATTCGCTGGTGCGCGCTTGTTACTGAAATCTATTGCAAACCTCTCCCAGAACTTGCACACCTTGGGCATTGATGTGCTGGGAGTTCATTAGCCTTCCCTAGAGCAGGGGATGAACGTGCCACTGCCCAGCTTCATTTCACTGAGCAGTCCCAGGGGACTAGGATCCATCTGGTGGGACAGAGAAATTTGCAGAGCATATAACAGGAATATAGTAGGTATTGATAATATGCAATTATACATATTATAAATTTTGCAACTATTTCAAGTTCAGTACCTTTACTTGGCAAAATTTGTAAGTGGGTAATTCTCATACCGCTTGCCTTTAACTGTTGACATGTAACAACAGTATTGTCCATTACATCAGTGTTACACTTAGTCATGGGGAAAGATAGTCATGGGGATAGTTGCTGTAAACAGTCTCTGGAAACAGGGATCAATGGCAGAATTGATTTAAACTGACCCTGACAACAAAGTGGTCTCATCACAAGGCTCTGCAGCCAGGGCCTGTTAAAATAGTCGTTTATTTTCCTTGCTGTTTTTGAGACACTGAAACTTTGTCAGCCTTGAAACGGAATGAACTGCCAGAAGTGTAGTTGTTTTGAGTAAATATTCCCAGAATTTCGACACACCATTGATGGCAATGACGTCTCTTTTGATGTTTGTTGTCCTGATTCCAATACACAATGCTGAGTGTGAAACACAAAACTGTAGGTTACTCTGCAACAGATTTATGCAAAGAAAACAAAAATCTTTGTAGCTCTGTTATCTGCCCCTTTTATTTTCATTTTGCTCTGGCATCTCTAGAGTTTTCAGCTAAACCAGTTTCTGAAGAGGCTGCTCTTCCAAAAACAACTTTCTCAAGGGGTTAAAAGGGAGAATAATAGTTCTGTAACATGCATTTTTAAAGTTTCCAGGAAAAAAAATTACTTTTTTCATCCCTTCCAGGAAAGGAGTAGGCGAGACTTGATTTTTATTATTTTTTTTAATTTTTTTTTTAAATTTGGGGAGCAAGCACTGGACCTCTGAATCTGTTCAAGATAATTGGACACTTGCTATTACTCTGTGAATTAGCCCTTGGAGATGCTAAGGGAAATATTTCCACAACAGAATTGGGCAAGCGCTGGAACATGTGGCCCAGAAGGGATGTGGAGTCTCCATTCAAAACTCAAGTGCCTGAGCAAGGCACTGAGCAGCCTGACCTGACATTGAAAGTAGTTCTGCTCTGAGCAGGTGCTCAGCCTTGGCGATGTCCTGAGCTCCCTTCCAGTGTCAGTTCCTCTATGAGTCTGTTATTTTGAGGATTTCCACAAAAAGTGCTGATGTCTTCAACTCTTGCACTTCAGTTCTCAAAGGATCCGTGTGCTCAGGACCAGACATTTATTGGTTACTTGAACTTGTCAGACAACAAATGGGCCCTTATTAATCAGTAAAATAAAAGAACTGACTGTGGAGGAGAAAATGAGAGAGACAGAGGATTTTTACAAATTAAATGGGTATTTAAAAAGTGGGACACTTTTCATAGGAACTTAGGTAAGAACTGAATAATCTTGGTCACCAATAATAGAAGGTAAGTTTCTTTTCACAAAAACTACCTTTATAGCAGTCTAACACTGCTTTCTTGGACGGGTTTAACACTGATCTAGATATTCTTGAGATCAGAACCAGGTCATTTTTTCTTAATAACCTGGATGCCAAAATACTGTTGTATGCTTGCTGTTCTGACTGCAGTTTCACATGGTCAGCAGTGTTAAATGTTTGCAATCAGCCCTGAGACAGAAAAAACCAGCAAGTTCATATTTTTCTTCAGCTGAGGCACAGCCTAGATTTTGACTTTCTGTCCAGGTATTGGGCTTGGACCACAAAACACTGATCCACAGCTGGAACTAGCCCAACATTCAGGGCTCTTCCTACCCAGATTTTTTCTCAACCCATTAGGTTGCAAACTGTTCGGTTGCAGAAAATGTCATTATTTGTGTATCTTCCTCAGAGAGTAGGAGACCTAGTGCCACTATTTGACCCATTTGTCTGGGTTTCTTTCAGACCTCTCAACATTTCCTTCTTGCTGGCTGAGTCTCTGGGGATGCAAGAAACAAAGACCGGCACGTTTTTTGCCTGCAGCGCCGAGCTGCGCAGTGGCTTCTCTGGTTACCATATGTCCCAACACGCAAACCCTTCATCCATAAAAATGCCATTCTATGATTCTATGAAATGCATGGTGCCAGCTCATGCAACGACATGCACTATGCTACTGGCTGAATAAAAGTGTCACACAGAATTCAGCTGCATCACTTTCTTACCTGCAGATCTACAATTTTTCCTCTCATTCTTCCTCAGTTTTATGCATGTAGAGTTAAGGTTTGTGGGGCATGAGCTGAATGCAAAGGTCTGATTCACCCAGTTTAACTGAGGAACTTAAATTAAGAGCATATTTGCCTTAGGCTACCTTAATAGTCTGTTAAGAGAGATGTTTTCAGGGGGGAGTTAGAGGTGAGCTGAACAACACTCTGGAAAGATTTCCCCTTCTCTTTCAAGGGAGCTAACAGTGAACATTCCAGATTAAGATACCTGGCCAGCTGCCTGGGGTTAGGTGAGCTGAAACCAGCCAGAGTACAAATGCGAACAAGGCCAGGCCCAATCCCAGACAGTCCAAGCAACAATCTTATTTTCCTAGCAGCCCCTCCAGCCCATCCTGTTTAGCCTTTCTTCTGTCCATCAGTTATCATATGCCAGTGTCACTGCCCTTACTAGCAATGTGCGGGCTCCTACCCAACAATACTGCATTCTTCTTTTATAGAGGGGTTGGCAACAGCAAGCTACCTGGCATGTCCCAAGGTCCAAGCCTGCCCACAAGGAGGTTCACAGACCAGAGAGGATGGGAGCAGAGGCATGGAGTGGGTTTGAGAGGCAGAACAGCGGTGGGCAGAGGGGAGAGAAAATGAGGTGTTGAGCTGAGGAGATGAAAGACAGGAAGACGATGAGAGGAAGAGAGGAAGACGAGGGGATGGTGGAAGGTCTAGGGTTGGGAAAATTATGCATCTGGGCTTTTGGGAGGAATGTAGAACCGCTAACTCCTGGTGGGGGCCGGAGCTGTGTGAAGTCTGCTTCAGTGCACACTGCCCTGCGCTCCAGACCCTCCACCTGTTACAGAATGGAGTAGCTCAGAAATGATCCACGAGATTCAGATCCTGATTTGGATCAGATCCTGCCACCCCCAAACACTGAGTAATAAACTAATTTAGAAGTACAGAAAAGGTGGAATATGAAGAAGATAAAAAGAAGGAAGAAATGCAAAGTTGACTGAAGAGCAGAGGTGAAATACAGCCAGTGTGCCCCAGATTCTGTAGGAATTTATTTTTTCCCTCTTGGTTAAGTATTTCCAGATCATGTACCTAGCTGTCATTTTGTCAATATTTAATAATTGTCCATCAGTGAATACCAGGTGCATCTCGCTAGCCTCCCACACTTTTGAGGTCAAAGAGAGCTTCCTCTAGCTCCTTTATCAGGTCTTGCCCACATTTTTTCTAGGCAAAGACTTCAGTCTGCTGCAAAGCAAGTTCTGCAGTGGTTTGGGACTCTTTCTGTCCCACTGAAGCTTGTGTGCATGAACAAGTGAAGTGGATCTGCTGCACTCCTTTTAACTGCTGAGCCCACAACTGGGGCCATCATGTATCTCATTAGAGATAGACAGCATCTTTTAGCGTTTTAAATTTCAGTGTTTTCTGGAAGACATTTTGCTTCATCCATAAAATGCTGTGAAATTAATATCCTGGCTTTATATGCCAGAGGGGCTAATGGAAGAGGGAATGAGTTCTAGCAACAGTGTTAAGTTTTTGTCTTAGAGGTTTCCTAGTTCGTCTCTGACCATCTATTTTTGTCTATGATTATTCCACTATTAACCTTGTTATGATACCAGATTAATTTTATAAATATGCAACTAGAGGTGGGCCCAGTCCAGCCTGAACATTTGTGTGTACGTTTGTGTGTTTATCTTTGCCTCTGTGTATAAGGCTCATTTCCAAGGAATCTAAACCTGGATCCAAATCCAAAGTCCTCAGATGGTCCCTGTCACTGCAGAAGGCTAAACCAAAACAGCTGAGCACAACTTTGAAGACCTTTAGATTCTAAATCCTGGTCCAAATGACTTGAATTCCTCTCCTTCTCCTATTCCTTTAATCTAGATTAAAGATAAAATCTTGGGAGCACGGGAAAAAGAAAAGAGAATATCAACAGTTGATATAAATTGCCCTCTATCAATCCCTGAAGAGTTCTCAAAATATTTAAACAATCCGATGTAACAACATTAATAAACTAAATGTGAGAAAGAAGAAAAGTTGATAATTACAGCAGAGTTTAAACATCACATCTGATAAGTAACAAAGACCACTAAATATAACAGATAAAAAAGACAAAACAGAAAGCATAGTAAAGAAAAAAAAAAACAACAAAAGCATTGTCCTCAATGCCATAGAGGTCACAAGAATTAAATAACTCTAATGTCTTTCCAGAAAGAAAACATCATTAAAAGCCTGGAAGAACTGAGTTCTGAATTAATTCTTCATCGACTTTCAAAGCACTTCCCCCTCCCTTCCATCCCAGCATTTTTCCTAAAGCCTCTTGCTTGACCCATAAAAACCATGTAATTGTCATAAACAAAAAATAAACTTCTGACCATTAGTAGAAGATTAAAACTTTGTAAGAAGTAGCGTGGAGTAATCAACCCTTAAGCCAGGAGGTTTAAGGTCTGAAAGGGGGCTCTATGGATATGAATATATGGAGTTTATTGATTTTATTATTACCATTATGCACTGTGTTTTCTTGTCAGTTATATTTATTAAGTGTCAGTTACTAGCAGATTTATTTGATTTAAAGGTAAAATAATTGTTAATTCTTTATGTCAGTTCTGTAAAGTAGTAGAACCCAAATTTTTATCAAAAAGATCCCAGTCAGTGCTATTTGCAAAAGCTTGTGGTGGGTTAGCTTAACCCAACTTTTGGAGAATAAAGCATGTCATACATGATTCTTCTTTTATTGGTGTTGAATGGACAGATGTCTCAAAACCACCTTTATTCCCTCCATACGGGGCACTGGGGCAGGTGTCTGTTCAGCATCCTCTGCCCAGCATTCCCTTCTCCCTCCTGCTGAAACCTCCTCACCTTCTTCCTTATTGCTGTGCATTTGCTGGTCTTCTTTTTCATCAGTCATTTCTAACAAAGTGAAGCAGTGGAATTTAATATACTTCACTCTAGGGTAGCGAGTATATTTTTTCGGGTTTTGCTTGCATTTACTTATAAGAAGTTACATTTCAATGCAGCCCTACAATATTTTCATTAAGATTAACACTGGGGGCATTTCCATTGAGATGAAGGATATGTCACAATTTTAAGACTGTTTCTCATGTGGTTCTTCAGTGACATATATTTTTTTCCTGTAAAAAAAAAAAAAAAAAAAAACAAACAAAAAACACAACAAAGGGAATTGGCCTGGGGAAAATGCCACTGAGATACTGTGTAAGAAGTCTGACTTAAAGCCAAGCAGCATATGCAGAGTGAATGCTCAGTCCACCCATTGTGCTTACAGCCACAGGGGGCTGAGAATAATACCCTATGAGATTTTAACAAAAGTGTGGTAAAAGTATTCTCGTATAGCTGCCTCTGTTTCTGAAATCGGAAACCTTAGTTTTTAATTTAACCTATACTATGTTACTTTAACATAGGTTTTTATTTCTATGTTAACACTGAATTATTATGCATTTAAAGAAGAGCTGTGAAGGGAGCACAGCCTGCCCGTAGCATGCAGCAACATTAACAACTTTAACTCGGGTACCACTTTTATTGCAATGCAGGTGTTGAGCTGCTGGCAGGGAGGCTGCAGTGCAGCCACGGAGGTTGTGGCCATGGTGTATTTACTAGCTAGTTCTTTCCCCAGAAAGCGGCCTATGAAAGGGTTATTTCAGTCTAGTCTAATTTTGAGCAATTTTCAGACTGTCCTATGTTGGACTAAGGAAAGACCACTTTCAGGCATAGGCCAGAATTAGGAAGGTGAGGAGAAGAACCACCTTTGTTCAAACTCCCCTGTGCCCAGAACGGCATGATTTACCAGAGAATCTGATCCGTCTCTGACAGTTTTTCTTTTCCTTGCAGTTAAAATAAGGATAATAATTTAGGGGCATCTGATAGACTGGAAGTGTGGAAGTGCAAAGTGAAGACGGGACAGCGTGCTGTGCTGCCCAGCCTCCCATGAAACACAACCTTTAAGGGCAGAGACTTGGTGTAATCACTGCCTCCTCACATTGCACCATGGTGGCCAAAGCAGAAGGTGGTTCCTGCAATGGCAAGCACAGCCCTGGTCTTTGCTGGTGGCAGTGCAGCAAAACGCACGGCCTCTTGCTTAGGGCTTAGAACAAATCTGCCACTCGGCCTCAAGGAAAGGAAAGTCTGTTAGCTAGAATATTAGCTACGACCTTCAAAACAAAACTTATTATATTTTCACAGAATGCCTGTAGATTTATGAGGCCTTGGGAATACAATATAAATTAATCACAGTAGTACTTGTTTGTTTGTGTAAAGATTTGCAAAACAAGCAATAAAGTGTTGATGTGATTTTTTTTTACTTGGAAGTCCATTAGATCTTGTTCTGGGTCTAGTTTCCTTCTTTAAAATGAGCTATTCTGGAATACATCTAGGAAGCCAGGAGTTGGTTGAATGTGACTAGGATTTCAGGAGTCACAGTCACAAGCCTTCTCAAAAATCATTCGGATCCTAAGTTTGGTCTTCAGTGTATTTGTTCTTTAACTGCAACAGTCTTCCATAAATTTTACAAATACTACATGATAGAATTTATAGCATTACAAAGAACTAGGAAGGAAAAAAAAAAAGAAGATTATTAAGATAATAGGCACTGACTTTCCAATAAAATAAATGGAAATAACAAATGGTTTTATTTTATCTCTTAAAGTAATGAATAATTGAATAGAAGTTTTCCATTTAAGAAGACTCAGATGTTTTTTATTAGGACTGCTAAAAAGCTTAACAAACTGTTTCAGAATTTGCCAAATTACATCCATCTGCATAAACTAATAAAATATAAATGATCATTTCCAGTAGTTCTGTAGAGGTATTAATTCAAAAGTTGATATATTAAGCATTCTTCACAATCTAATTCAGTTTTTATCCTTCATCTCTACCGTACATTAGAAAACACAGCATTTTACACTTAACGCACTCTGAAACCACAGATGTCCCTACATGCTAAAGCAGTGCCAGCCTGAACCCTTGGGGACTTCCGTGCTATCTGCATGCTACATTGCCTTTTGAAGGAGTCTGTTTTCTCAATTGATGACATAGCATGGCTTTTATTTTTGGCAAGGCTTTTTCAGTAGAGTGACATGACGTGAAATAGAATAACCTGATGAAATACAATAAGTTAATAATAGTGTTGTACACAGAGCACCTTTCATCATGACAGATCCCAAGGAGTTTTACAGACTGTACATATAAAAATCATTCTTCACCCACCACTGAATGCAGTTACTGCTGGAGAAGAATAGGGTAACCATACCATGCCAGGAATAACAGCTTTTTTGAGTAAGGGAAGTTAAGAAAAATGTCTTCGTCTGAAACAATAATGGGAATATTTAGGGAGGCCTGATCTAATTACTAGCATTTGCATTTGGTCAACGTGTTTAAAGGATTTCTTGTAAATACATGAATCAGTAATAGGGATATGGGTATCCATAAATATTTCATTTGCCACAAGTTCTTACAACTTCATTTTGCCTTTTCTCAGAAACAGCACCTTAAGCAGCAGAAAAGAAAAAAAATCTTTTTAAGGATTATTTCAAAATTTACTCAAAGGAGAAAATGTCACTTAGTCACTAAAAGCTATCTTCAAAATGCTCACATTTTCTCACAATGTACTGGACAATTCTAACTCTTCTATCTGGTGTAATTCAAACAAAAAGGCATTTCGAGTATGTCCAGGTAGAATCTTGTCACATTAGAATCTGAGTGAGGGCATCATTCAGTGCAATACAATGCTGGCAGTGGCAAAACTCTTGTTATATTTGCTCTCAATGGCTTGTGATGCATAGGTATACATTGGCATGTGAATGTCAGAGCCAACAGAACCGTGAGCTATAAGCATTTACAGTATAGATTTATCACTCTTGATTCAAAAATACAATTAAGTTGCCATAAGTCATCCAAGCCATGGTAATTGACTGTGTATGTTCACTCAGCCTTTACTAGTTGCAAAGTCATTGAAAAAAACTTTTTCCTTTGCAGATTAAGTCTATTTGGTGTGGGCTAACAATGCTCCCTATTGGTGGGCTCATTTGATGTGATGATGTGCTCTTGCTGCAAAGGATTATTGAAAAATAAAAATGATCATATGAGAATAGTTAGGGAGAGATAGAAGGATCATAGCATCCTCTGTTTATTGATACTTATTGCAAATCTAGCCAGATATGAGAAAGGAATTTGTTCATTGCTTCTTGAAAACTTGGAAAAGTAGTGTAAATCGATTAGGAAGTAAATAAGCATGTGATTGGTGTATTCATTACCTGAAGGTTTATAAAAGAAGGGTAACACTTAATGCCAGTAGGTTAAGCTGGCGGTGAATTATCCATACAGGGATTAGTCTCATTGAATGCCAATATTGATTCAATGGAAAAGGATAGTAAAACTATAGTAATTAGGTTTGGAAAGTGAAGTAAACATGAAGGAGGCCAGGAGTAATAATAAAGTCCACACTGAGGGGTAAGGAATGTAGGTTGGAAGTGTGAAACTGTGATTCAGCCTGAAAAAATGCAACCTAATATAACTAAAGAATCTAGAATTTCTGGAAATTAGCAAAACTGAAAGGTAATAACAACAGAGAGCAGTTAAGATATGTGTAATGTGATCTAGTGCCTAAATAAAAAGTATGTTTCAGGGCTAGACACTCATAGGAGAACAGAAGGCAGTAAGGGGCAGCAGGGCTGAGTTACAAATCAAGTTGAAAAACGTAACCTATCTGCAGCTCTGACAGGAGAGCTGACCGCGCTGGGTAATAGCCATGTAGTGGTCTTAAGTTTGATATGATCTGAAAAGTGAAAAGCATCACTCTGTGGATTTTTTGCCCACTGCTATATGGAAATTCTCCCATCCCCTCCCTCCTTGAGAGCTCGCTTGGATTTCTGTCTCACTGATATCACAGAAGTTACCTTCTCGTTATGATTGTAAACCTATTCCCCTTATCTCAGATTTCACTCTCCAGCTCCTTCAAATCTTCCATTCTGGGAAAAAGCCCTATAGACTGTAAAAAAGGAAATAAATCTTTTTCATAGAATTTTTGCCAACTCTACAGAATTCCCGAGCTTGAAAAAGCTCCTAGCAAAGACAATACGGAGGGGGAAACATGCAGTAATTAAGGTTTTAGGTCTATGATCAGGAAGGCTTCGATTTGTACCCTGCTCAAGCCCAGATCACCTATTTGATCCCAGCGTTGTTCTGGCTCTCATTCCTCGTCCTTAAGATGGATTTAATAGTCCCTCTCTACACCACAGAGATCTTGTGAGAATAAATATGCTACAGATGGTAAAGTACTCAGACATTAGAGTCCTGAGGGCCAGAGGAAATCAAAAGTTATATCCATATATCTGTCCTTGGAAGCATTTGAAATTGAATGGACAAAGCTTTCAGAGAACATGCTAGAGACAATTGCCTAACTTACAGCACATATTTTATTCAATTAATTTAATTTCCATTATGCTTATGAATTGACCATGAGTGGTTTAGGAACAGAAGAATTCCCACCCCACCAGGAGGAGAGTTTAATAGAAGGCAGGCATTGTGGCACTGCAGCGGGGAGAGCAGCGCGGTGCGCAGCCTCCCCCAGCACCAGCCTCCCAGCTCTCCCCTGCCTGCACGACGCTGACTTCCACAGCTCGTGGGTTTTGCACATATATGTTGTTCAGTTGATTGCATATGAATTTCAATCCCAACTGTCATTTCCTGGAATGTTTTCCCCCCCCTTTTTGTTTTTTTTTACATTTGTAGATGTCTCCAGGTATGCCCTGGGGCTTACTAGAGAGTTGAAGATCCCAGTGGGAACGATGGGATGTTTTTCTCAGAAGTGAAACCAAAATGAGCCCATTACCATCAAGCTGTTGCACACATGGATGGAATTTAATGAATATGTCATACCACAATGAGAAGCATCTCAGTGTCAGCCAGCCCACCTAATGTATTTTAGCAGTGATGCTCTGTGTGTGGTAGTGCTTATCCCTATGTTAGCTAGTACATTTATAAACTTGACCTATTTTCTCAGACTAGGCAGGATCTGTGTTTGAGTGGATTTGGGTCTCGGTGCAAACATTTACAAATATTTACAAACAGGACCTTGCTTTTTACCAACGAATACTATGTCTGCATTTCTAATCTGGAGCTTCTTTTTTCAGTAATAGAGTTTCTATCTTTTCAACAGTCTGGTTTGACAAAAGGGCATTTTTTTCTTGATTAAATATGTTTTCTTTAAAACAGATTTTCATCAGGAAAAGATTCATTCAAGCTCAAGGTCACTTTCTTGTTACACAAAACTGCTAGTTGACCTTATCAACACGCTTATTGTTATTAACTAATTCTTACAACAAGCTTTGAGATCATTATCCTCTTACTGAGCGGCTAGGATGTGGAAGTAAAGGCAGACAGAATATGTGATACTCCTCCAGGCCACAAAGGAATCATTAGCAGAAGGCAGATTAAAATCCTGATTCCTTGTCCGGTATTTAGATGGTGCCTTTTCCTTGTTAACTTATCCTGTTGTTCAGCACGCTAATGCAATACAGTGTTTCTTACAGCACTTGAGTTTTGGTCCAGCGTTTCAGAGGAACCAACAACGACAATAATAATGGCTGAACCCTCTTGGTTTTTGTGCAGAAACAGAAGAACTGAAAGAGAGATAAAGCACAGCCGTGGGAGCAGGGCATGGTTTTGATCCTCCGTAAGGTGAAGTTGCCCAAACAGATCGCTAGGCAGTTGTGAACTAAGCTTTTCCAGCTTACTGGAAAAGAAACCATCATGGCTGTTTCAGAACCACAGTAAATCTGTCATTTTTTACAGAAATAATCTTAAATTGCCCCCGTCTAATTTGAATGCTGTTTTTTCTAGGAAAAATGGTAACTTTGTCTGCAGAGAGATATCTGCAAAACTCTACAGTGTGGTATATAATCCTTTTTTTCAGTTTATATGGAAAAAAAAAAAAGAAAACTTTTAGGTCTTGGCTACTTTTTTCCTATTAAATGTCTTGGCACTTGCCTAGATTATGGAGTAATCGCTTGCACAACATCATCCTTTAAATAGGTCAGCCAAAACTCTATATCCAAATACACTCTAAGCATTGCTCAGATCTCACTTAGAGTTTTACAGTTGGGTTCTGTCTCTCTAATGGTCTGAATCAAAACTGTGGATACATCCAAATACCCTGAAGCAAGGGTATTGCAAATGCAGATCCAGCCTGTCTGGCACAAGTCTTTTATTTTCAACTAAGGCTCCTTGTTTTTTCTTCTCCTTTTTTCCCCCTCTTCAATTAAAGCAAAAGCATGTTGTTATTTCATGAAACCTAGAAGAGATTATTTTCCAGGATGGGTGATATTCCTATGCGAAAAATGAGAACTTGCAATACATCTTGAGTGAAACCAATACAGAAGAGTAAAAACATGGAAATTCAGCACATATGTTTTGTAAAGAAAACCTATTGTCCTCTCTGGGAGGCTTTATTTCCCCAACTTTTTAGGCGATGCTTCTTTGGCCCATAAATCAATATGGAGGAGCTCCTGGTGCTCAAGCCTATGTTATTAGCTACAGTTGCAGAAGTGTTATATGTGTAGTAGGATGGTCACCAAAAGATCTGGAAGAGACCTCTCAGGGCATTACAGTAGTTGTGACTATTTGAGGTAATCACATTATATACAATGGTTATTGTTTTATTGTGACTGATATTTGGCTTTCTATCTTAAAAGCAGAGTCAGAACTCTAATTAATCCTGAACCATCACAGTGATAAATTTTCCAGAGGATATGCGAACTGAGACTAATTTTTCCATGGTTTCATAAAGTCTGCCTTTTACTTGATTTCTTTTTTAACTCTGTGTTGTTGCCACAGACAAGTATAGGATAAGATCTCAGTATTTGTTATGTCTTGCCCTCCAGGGTATAATTTTTCGTAACTATCTTTAATTGAATGGAATTAACTTTCCTTTATAAGTCTACAAAATATAAGGTGTGCTCAGATGCCTAAGTACATGCATTAACATTTGTGTTAACCCAGGTCTAGTTTTGTGACTAAGCTGTCTGGAACAGCACACCAGAGCTTGGTTTTTGGCGTACTGGAACCTGTCTTCTGGCCACAGGTATTTCTATTCCGGCATTTCCTTTCATAAAAAAATTAACTTCATATTTACAAATTATTCTGTGTGTAAAGACAAAAGGGATTTATAGATACTTTCTTCTTCTGTTGCCATTTTAATCATCTGTCGAGCACTTAAATTTGCTCTTTTTGCATTGCTATCTCTCTCTATCCTTCCTGCAATGACAGCTTTTATGCCCCATTCATCTCATAAATACAGTTTTTCACATTGCCTCAGATCTCAGCTGCACCTCAATCTGTCCTCACTGTTGTGTCCCCCAGGCCACTGTACGTGGACTAGAATGACAGCAAAGAGTAGTGCTGGGAAATAAAAAAAAATTTTATCCCAAGCTGGTCACATGCCTTCTCTAACTACCAGCAATCTCAGTACTTTATCTTGCCCTTCATCTTCTCTTCATTCAACACTTCTGCTTTCCCTTTACTTCTTTCTTATCCCGTCCAAACTCTGGTTGGAGTTTGGTTCCTGCCAAGCCAGCTTTCTCCCTCCGCTCTAGCTCTAGCACACCTGTGAGTGTTGATAAATAAGTCCTGTTCAGGCAGAGAGGAAGGCACGGTGCTGCCCAGAGGACTGCACAGGCTGAAGGTTTTAACTGTTTTTTTGTCTGTGGCAGGCTGGCAGAGTGCTGCTTTTCCCCACGGCTCAGCATCCTCTTCCATGTCTGGTGCAGAAGAGTGTCACGGGCAAGGCTTGACCTTTCCATCTCATTGCATGGGTGTCAGAGCCAGGGGTAGCACTTTTGTACTGGGGCAAAGCCTGCAAGACCCTCTGAGCTCCTGTGCGCTAAGTGCACTGTACATAAATAGTGTACGAGAGTAGCCCTCACCCCAGATAAGTCAGTCTTTGTTACCATGTGTTTTTCAATTTAGCCCAAGTACCAAAATTAGGACAGTCTGTGCGTGAGACCATGAGAAAGGAGATGCACTTCTTACATTCCCATGCTGCAAACGCCAAAATCTGACCATAAGTTTTGCTGCTTTTTTTAAGTCCTAGTTATTGTTGGCATGATTCATTTTTTGTTTTGTAATAGTACCCAGATGTCCCAATCAGGGTCCTGCTGTGCTTAACACCATACAAGCCTATAAGAAGATACAGGCTTTGCTTTGCAGAACTTAATATTTAATTTGGGAAGCAAATGCAGGATCATCAACAAGGTGAGATGGGCATCAGGGTGACTGGTTGCTGTAGGCTGGCACTGCTCACTGAAGAACAGCGCTGAATCTTGCACTGGGACTTCTATGACACAGGAGAGCATCGGTCAGTGGCCCACTGTGGCTCTGTCATCAGCCGTTAGCCGGTGTCAGTCTCTTGGAGGCTTTGCACCAGGAGTCTTGGAGCAAAACTTGAAGTTGATAAGATGAATTTATTAGACAAAGTCATTCAGTCTGAGGGGGAGCCATATAGCTTGGTTAGTGGTTTTTTTTAGTTTATTGCTGTAATGAAGCGACAGGAAATCCCTGGCGAGTTAATGTTGATAGGTTTGTCAAACAGTAGAAAAGTATTAAAAGGGAAAAAAAGGCTCCCTGGTGCATTAAGGAAGGGGGAAATCCCAGTTTAGACAGGAGATGTTCAGCTGTCAGTGAGGCCACGGTGTAAAAAAGACTAGAACAGAAAGAATGAAGGAGAGGAAAGGGGTTTCAAAAGGTTCGCCATTTTTATTTAATCCAATAATAATTCCCTTTGGATTTGAAACACCTGATTTCCTGTTTTCTGTTCATACAATACTAAGTACTGTGTCAAATTTATTATTTTATTAACAAAAACATGTTTTTTTGACAGGCCACAGAAGTAATTTCTGGGAATACTGGTCATTTTGCCTAGCGTATAGAGGAAACTGGTGCTTTTCATTTAATCGACCATTTGGTGGCAGTACACGTTAGCAGCAATCCCTTACTTTTGGGATGATATGGTATTTGTTACATTTTTATCTCAACTTTGTTCCTCTCAAACATTCCAAATGCAGGAGCCAAATCTTGATACAAAGTCTTCAGTGCTAAAGGATGAATGCCTACTCTTAAAGCCCACTCAGACAAACAGGTAAATTGGACATTCACATGAAGAAAATGCATGATGAGCTGTTCATTAACATCTCATAGCCTGTCTTTCAGCTACAATGAAAACAGTTCATTTTTGCTTCCTATCATCGTTCCTTCTAAGGTACTGTGACATATTTTCATAGGAATCATAGAATCGTTCAGGTTGGAAAAGACCCTTGGGATCATCGAGTCCAACCATCAACGCAACTCGACAAAGTTCTCCCCTGCACCATATCCCCTAACACCACATCTGAACAACTCTTAAACACCTTCAGGGATGGTGGACTCCACCACCTCCCTGGGCAGCCTGTTCCAGTGTTTGACCACTTCATGATCATGCGTATCATGAAGTATCAATGGTATGCCTGCATTGCTTTTTTTCTTACATGCAAATGTAAAATGGAGACTAACTAAATAAAACTAACAGCATGCGCGCAAAGAAGGAAAAGGCCATGTCCAGGATTTCTCCGTGGACTCTCCGCTGTCCTTGGTAACAGGCGAGTGTTACCGCACTCCTGCAGCGCAAGGCACGCGGCTCCCTGAGTGAGCAGTTTTATCTGGTACAGTTTAGAGAGACGCACAATATCCTGTTTTTAATGCAGCACAGGTGTTGGCAGATCAAGTTACCAAGTCTCATTAAATCATATATATATATATAGTCATGAAATCAATTTTCTATTTCTTTTACTTGTATACTAGATCAAATTGTTAAAACTAAGAGGAGCGAGGTGAAAAGGGGCCAGCTATGGTGCTCACAGGGGTTGATACTTGCTAGTCACTGTTTTGATCCAAGCAGTATTTCATCTGACTGTTTATTTTCGCTAAGATGCTTTTTGAACTTATTTATTGAGCTATGGTACTTCTTGGGAAGTGTTTCTGGCTGTGGACAAATACCATCTGCACTAAAGTAAACTTGTGTATAAAAAAGCTCATTAGTGCAAACTGAAACCAGGAAAGGACCCTAGAAAGGGCCCGAGGAGGGAACCTGTAAGAGTAATGGCAGGATAGAAGGACACTGGGCTTCAGGACTTTTACAACAGTCCAGTTTCAAACTAAACAACACGTAGTCAGCTTGTATTAATGTTACTGTGTGCTCTGAAGCAGGCTGGAGCCACCTGCAAATCATTCCTGGAAGCAGGAGAATTTCTGAAATACAGACATGGAGGAGCACAATGAGCAAATTATGTATCTTATATATATCTAAATTATATATGTATGGTACTACGTATCTATAAAAAAAGGAGAATATAAGCTCTGTATTTTCAAGTCTCTATGAATTTTAAAAATGTAATTCAATGTATGAGCACCCAAGCTAACAGCCTCAGCTTCAGAAGTCCCTCACTTTTCACCAAGAGCTACAGGTGCACGCCAGTTTCCAGTAGCTGTTGGTGTAGCTACATGCTTGAGTAGAGAACCGGTAGTTTAATTTGTTTAATTTTAATAAACTTTAATTTAATTCTCTGGTGTGACAGTCTGGCTTCCTATATTTTACACTGTTTCCATTTTCTCAGTACAGAACATTTATAAAACCTCACTATACCTTTCTGCAGTAGACAAGTGTTACTGCTCCTGGGTTTGGGGTTCTGGAAGTGAAAGAACCAAACTGCTAAAAATATTGCAATGCCATACAATGGTCAGAAATACAGAAACAACAACAGTCTGGGTCTGGGACTCTACAGGAGTTTGTGAGTCACATCATCAATATCCTTCTTGCTTTTGCATCCTATTAGTATAATATATTATACTGAGGACACCACCTGATTCAGTTCAGGATTTGGACATTAATTCTAAGCATAGCTTTCTCCAGTAATAACGTAATTTGAACTAAGAGGTGCTGGGTATCCGTGAAAGTTGATCAGTATTGTCTGAAGAGGTTTGGGCATACTTAACATTATTAGCGGTACTTGCAGTGTTTGAGTACTACCTGCAAATACTCATTCCTACTGTTGGGAATGCCCAAGTTACTGTAAGTCAGAGAAGGCTTGGGAGTTTTCACTGAGGACCTCAACAATGGAAGAGGTGGAGCTGCTGCCTCCTCCTCACTCTCAGCAGCTGTAAAGGAGCTCACCTTTATTTCCTCAAATAAGAGGATTTTGCTGGCTAAGGAAAGTTTCTTAAAGATTACAGTTTCAACAGTTAAAAGGAAGATAAGCAATATACCAGGCATTGATTTAATGAGCTGTTGTTTGTAATAGATGGTGTCTGATTTCTTAATAAGTATGTACTTCAGTCAAAAGAGTGATTTGTGGTGTAAACAGGGAGATCACCCTGGAAGATAGAGAGACCTGTTGCACATTTATGCAATTCTTTTGTCTTCATTAGGAAGAAGGTGATTTCCCTGAGCTCACCTGTACCTGGACTTTTTGCCATTAACTTGCTACCACAGAAGCACACGTTAGCTTGACCGCTCTGTGCTTGTTCCTCACACACCATACTCTCCAGTAAGTACAAACTTACTCCTGCTGCCATTAAGGGATGAATTTCCTGATGAACAGGCACCAGGATAGTTATCACGAGCAGCCCTGTACCCACACCGTGCTTGCAGTGACTGGCTCATGTGCCAAGCACCAGGGACTGAATAACAAACGTAGGGTAAAATCCTGATGAAGACAACCCTGATGATAAAGCTTCTGTTTCTAGCGTGACGTAGGCTACCCATAGCCTTAGATTTTCTTGCTGTCTGTACAACCTACCAAAATGTGTGAAAACTATGAGCTGCCTTTTTGTCACTAGGATTTTCTATTGCAGTAGTCATGTTTTGGTTAGGAATAAATCTGTTTTCCTTATGAAGAAACACTGTATATCTGTTTTCCACCTTTGCAGCAGTATACACCAAAGACTTTTCATACAGATTTTTGTCCTTTTCATACTGCTGAAATAGTGCAAATTATTATATAGGGGATTTTTTAAAGCCCTAACCCCCCAATTTTTCAAATTAGTGAGTTTGTCAACAAGAATAGGAATTCCAGCATGTATTTACTATTTGCTGAGTTGGGGAACAAGTATCTTTCAGTAACATGATTCTTGGTCAAGGGATAGAGAAATCACAAACTTCTACCTTGGAGGAATCCTGGTGAGCAAAAATATTTATGGAAATCTATGTCTTCTCACCTGCAGTGGAGCCATCTGGGCTCACATTGCTTGTGCTTTGCTCTGGCTTGTGCTTATAAGATTATTTGGGATCAACACTGTAAAGATTAATTCTTACGTCTGTCCTAGTAGTGAAACCATGCGTTGGCTACTGCTATTTCTGCTCTAAAGCATCCACATCACATTGCTTTGATACATGACTACGTTGCCACGATGAAAGACATGTTCTGATCAAATATTTGTGGGTTTTACCCCCACTCAACAGCTAGTGTTTCCCGGCAGTGTGTTATCAGCAGCACGTTTAATGAGTATAGTTATCCCGCATGGCTGCAAGGAATGGGCCATACAAATGAGTACCTTCCGATTCAGTAGGAAATTTCCTGGCTGCATGTAATTTTAGACAGCATTCAAAGCAATCCAAATGCAATTACTCGGGGACACTGCATGGTCTTGTGACTCTGATGCCCTTTGTGTCCAAAAACCAACAAATTAATTATAGAATCATAGAATTGTTTACGTTGGAAAAGACCTTTAAGATCATCAATTCCATATGTTAACCTGGCACTGTCAAGTCCACCACTAAACCATGTCCCTAAGCAGCACATTTACACACCTTTTACACACCTGCGGGGATGGTGACTCCACCACTTCCCTGGGCAGCCTGTTCCAATGCTTGACAACCTTTCCGGTGAAGAATTTTTTCCTAATATCCAACCTGAACCTCTGCTGGCACAACTTGAGGCTGTTTCATCCCATCACTTGTTACTTAGGAGAAGAGACCAACCCCTACCTCTCTACAACCTACTTTCAGGTAGTTATAGAGAGAGATAAGGTCTCCCCTCAGCCTCCTTTTCTCTAGACTGAACAATCCCAGCTCCCTCAGTCGCTCCTCATAAGACTTGTGCTCTAAAGCCCTCACCAGCTTCATTATGCATTCCTCTGCATTGTTTTCAACTGTGAAAGATACAGCAGGGCTTTTATTGTGTTATGATAAGGTGATAAATAGGAATAATTTGACTCCAGACACATCTTTGAAAATGACATGTTCAGCTATGTAAAATTTCACCTGCAGCCACCACCCTGAGCTTTGTCCTGTGCAGGATTTGGCCACTCAGAGATTGGATGAGAAACTGTCAGGCCAGGGTGCATGTTACTTAGCTGCGATACTTTTCCTCTGAGTACACAGTGGGACATATCTCCTTTTTGGTACCACAGGACTTGTGCTGTAGGTAGGAACACCAAATCAGAGAGAAACTCAAGTGTGTGATGATGGGCAGCCTCTATGTGTGTAAGATCATTCTATGTGGAAAAAAAATTAATCTTTCAGACATGATACTGTCCTTGTTTTGACTATGGAGCTTTCTGTCTCGGTTTCTAAAGACAGCATCAAGGACTGCAATTAATGATCAATGACAGGATCAAGGAGGGGTCAGACATCCACAGGTAGTGCCACAATCCTCTGAGCTGTCTATAACGGTACCTGTCAAAAGTGGTGTAAGGGCCAATAACTCCAGTCACGGTATTGCATTTAGGGTTTTTATTTCAGGAAACCCAAAGCTGTGAAGAATATTTAAGTATTGAAGACATGGTTATGTCTTGCTGAATCAGAAAAGAGTCTAAAATAATGACTCCATTGGACAAGAACAGTATGCGCCCAAAGGCATGGGGTCAAGCTCCAATATTCTCTTGTTGGAGGGCAGCCCACTGTCCTTGCATACAGCAGGTTCTCTGCTGCTGTATATAAATAAATGACCACTGCATGTCCATTTTCAGCCTAAGTAAGCAGTTACATCCAGTCACCGGTGGGAGTATTGTAATGCCACCCCCTTTATGTCTACACAGGAAAAGAAACCCAGGCACCAGGGTTTTCACTTCTGCTGCTGGTTTGTTTTTCTGGAAAGTAGGATGTTGGGCCTCAGTTCAGGGATGGACTGAGTAGAGACACCAACAAGTAGAGCCAGAAAGTGCTCTGTGTGACCCCATTTTATAATCAGTAATTAGATGGTTATGGAACACCTGCTGGACCTTTGCTTGGCTAATACGGGCTTGACACCAAACACAAAAAGAGGTCGTAATCCAGTCTCTCCCTGTTTTACCCAGTTTCATCTCCATACAGGACATCGAGTCCATCTGTCTATCTCCCCTTCACCACTCAGCCAGCTGTCAACAAAGGGCTTTTCTGGTGACTCTTGGCCACCAGAACCCAGCAGGAAGCATTGATGCTGCCTGCAAGGGCAGACAGCAAATTCATCTTTGTGTGAATCTTTAATGTAACAAAGCCTCTGGCTCTGCACTGGCCAATGCAAGTGCCCAGTGGGGCCTGGACACACCTCCTCTGGGTGACATCATTGTGGAACCATTGTGTTTTAACCAACAGGAAGGAAAAACGCAAATGAGGAGAGGAGAAAGGGGGCGTTGCCTCTGATGGCACGATCTCAGCTGCCCTCCCTGGGAGGAAGGGAAGAGAGAGATGAGTATGAAAACGAAGGAAAAAATAACGGGGCAGAGACCAAGGGACTTGTCCTGGAGCCATGATCTTGCCTACATTCTCCCTCTCACTGGCACATGGCAGGACAGGGGCAGGAAAGGCTGTAGAGACCGAGAAAGGAGAGACACTTTAGTATTGACATACTGTTGGCTTGATCCATTTTAAATACTCAGCCTGGGTTTTCAAAACCTTTCAGACATCTGGTACCCCAGCACGAAAACCAGAACCCCAAATTAGTTGTCTATAGATTGTCTGTGCAATTTTAGGCAGCTTAGAATGGCAGCAAAAACCTAAGAGCAAGCTAAGCCAGGAGCTACCTTAATGTCAGTCAGCTTACAGCCGCCAGGAGCCAGACAAAAAAGAAACCCCAAGGATATCATGTGTCTTAGATCTTGCCCTTTACTCAGGGCTGCAAGAAATTGCTTTTATGCACTTGATATGCACAGACAGGACCCTCTCTGGAAGGTATATATCTCTAAAGAGCTAAGCAGGGCTCATTTGTTTCTTTTAAAATGTAGCCAGAACTTGTGCTGTGCCCTTCAAAAGTAGGGAGAGTGCTCAGGGGAAAAAAACTCAATTCTTTCCTCATCTCAAAATACTTGAATCCCTCTTTTCCCACTTTCCAGAAGATGGAGATCACGAGGAGGTTACCTTATCCTTATAGGCCAATGCAAGAGGTGTAGAAGGACTCTTCTCACCCCCTTAGGAAAATGGGGCTGCTGTGCAGAAAATATGAAAAACTGACTGAGGCAGAACATGACTGTAAAGCCTAGTGGTTAGGCTTACAGCAAGGGAGGACAGTTCTGTTGCCTGTTTCCATGATCGTTCCAGTACTTTAGCTCTTTCACCTAAAATGCAGATGCTGTCTTGGGAATAAAAAACAGAACTCAGAACTTTTTGTGTTGAGTTGAGCTACTTAACCACTAAACTACTGGATCATGTTTGGCCCCATAAACCTTGAAGTCTTGTCAGTGCAGTGTCGTAGTGGTGGACTGTACGTCTGCCCAGATCAGTTGATAATCTGGTGTCAAGACAATTCCCTTTAAGGGAGGAGGTCTGACTCTGAATCATCTCATAAAGAAGAGGGAACTAAACCTGATTGTCCATGTCAAGATGGGTCAATATAGATATGCAAACTGAGCAGCTTTGGAGGAAAATTTAAATTTAAAAAAGTTGACTGCTGTTAACTCCAGGTGTCTCCAGAGGTAGGCAGGTATTTTCAGTGTCATATTTTGGACTTAAGCTCCTAGATCCCACATAAAGTGCCTAAGTCCTCTTTTGAAGCTGGCCCAAAGTCATGGTTAGGTCTGAACACAGCATTTACATTAAAAGTCACTGCTTTCTCACCTTAGTTTAGGGTGAAAAGTTCACTGAGTTCATGAACATAAGCCAATGATCATGAAGTTTGGCAAACACAAGCTAAGGTGGTTCAGAGAGCTGCAAATCTAGCAGACCTGCAATGCTTGGTTTCTACTGCTCATACATCCTCAAAACAAGATTTTTGCCCCCCACCAGGCACCAGCGTGAGCGAAGGATGGAGCATAGAGTCTGACCTAGCACTGCCTAAACCGTTGTGTGCACAGGGAGCTGCACTTCAACAGACCTGCAAGATGTTTGTTAGCACAGCAGGTAATATCCCGGCACCCTGGCTGATTGCTTACAGGTGGTAAAGGAGACCCTTACACCCACGTCAAAAGCACCTTTGCACAATATTAGCCACTGCGGCACACAGTGCAGACAGGTGACAAAAATGCACCTGCAGCTTTTACTAACACGTCTCTGTGCATTTACAAGGAAGCTGCAAGGGAGAAGGATAGAAACCGTGGTTGGAAGGGCTCTCTAGAGATCATCTGGTTGTGCCTCACACCTGAAGCTTGAAACCGTGGCCTTGTCTCCAGTGCCTCAATCTTAGTATCTTCTCAGGCCATTTGCATGCTGGCAGACTCAAAGATGTGGACTACCATTTGGGCTATATGGTGCAAAAGCCAAATAAATGCCTAAATGAAAAAATAAAAGGGAGAGGGGAAGAGAGAAGTCAGGAGAGAGCGTCTAGTTTTAAAATGCACGTTGAGGTTCCCAGGTAGACTTGTTGTGACCGAAGTATGTGGAGCTTTTTTTGTCATTAAGCTCCAGACGAATGGCTTGTTTTAAAGACAGTAAAAATGCCACGTTGTGCAGGTGCCTGTACGTGTGGGTAGATTTCTCAGGAGGGCTTCAGGGACTGTAGCCACAGCGTTGGCGCTCCCCCGTGCTCTCCGCCGTCTGCGGCGTGCGAGGGGAAAGCAGCTGCAGCCCCTGCACAGCCCCTTCCCCAGGTCCTTCTCCCCATCACCATCCTGTTCGCCTCCAGACCGGTATACGTGAAATTGCAAACGGGAGGTTGTTAAACAAAATGCCAGCGGAATAGAGCAAAAACTAGTAAATGAGCAATAGAGGAATTTGAACACCAGAGGGCAATTAGAAAAGGAGTTGAAATGGGAATAATTAGATAATAAAATTATAAATGAAGGGTGAATCTTAGTTAATCCTATTGACCATTTATGATAAATAGAACAAATGGCTTGTCAAAGTAGTGCTAGTTTTTCTATGGTTTGATAGATCAAAATTAGTTACTGTTAGAACCACAACATTATGCTTTGTTTCCAACTGATGAAGGAATAAGATTGATTTGAAACATATGGTGAAAAATACTGCAGCTCTTTGTTTGCATCTGTTATACTTTTACTTGTTAGTAATTGGTTCACAAGTTGCTTTTCTATTTTTTGCTGTATTTTTTTAATATATTAAGTGAAAACAGAGACTTTTTAACAGATGCACAAATGAGAGGATAAACATCTCAGAAAGCTTTGAAGCTGTGTTATGTTTTTTCTCCAGTTTGTTTGGTGTATCTCTTGGACTGCACACAGGATTTTCTGCTGGTGAACATGGGTGTAAAGCCTTTTTATTGGGTCACCTGGACCTCGGGAGAAAAGGGTCCGTATCTGACATCCTGTGATAGCATTTTTCAGAGAAATAAGATTTTCAGAGAACCAAAAGTGGTAGCAACTTTTTCTGCAGTATGTCTGTATTTTGAAACGGGTTGACTTATAATCTATCAGAAGGATTTTGAAGGGAGTTCCAGAGTGTTTATTTAGCTAAAGCCAAGGCCCTGTCACATGATGAGTCTTTTCAAAATGCCTTCAAACTGCAAGGAGCCCAATACTTCAAGTTAATTCTTAAAGATGCAATGCAGTGTATTCACATTTTCACGTCTTTATGCTCTTGTTAGACCATGAAGAACAGCTAAGCATAACCCCATGATGTGCGAGTATATACCACAGCAAGCCTAAAAGCTAGTGGAAATTACAATGTGTGTGCTTCAGTACAATCAATTTTGTTTGTTATTTTAGTGGCATGATTCCTGTTTACAGCAATGAAGCCATCATGTTACACAGAGTAAATCAATAGGGTGATAATGTAGCTGTTTACTGTACTTACAGACTTGCCTCTGACCATGTCTAGGACACACCGTATCCTACAATGCAATGCTCTTCTTTTTTATTTCCATTCGGATCAAAGTTGACATAACTCACAGGTACTAGCAAATCCCACCACACTACAAAATGTAACATTTATAAGAGATACATCTGGTACATATTTATAGTGAGCAGAATAGGGACTTGTTTCAATTATGCATGTGGATTAGCTCTTTGAAGAAAAAAAAAAAGTATGTGTTACCTCATGCCCATATAAATCCAGTGGTAAAATGTGCCTAAACCAAAACCCCCTTTACGTGCCGTTACTTGTACATGCACATTAACGTGTTTCAGGCACAGCTCTGAACAAGATACACAGACATATGTTGCTATGAATCTTGGAGAACGCACTGTGCTTACATTTTTCAAGCTATGCAACAATTCCTGCAATAGATTTATGTTGTGCCAGAAAGGGACAATATATGGATATCCTGTGGGCATGGAACAATGTATTTTCAGTATACATCAAACGCATATAGATAGACGAGCAAGTTACTCTTAGGTAAATTAGGAAGTGAACTTCCAGCATTTCAGCTGTTTGCAGGAGCGTCCCATGCGTGCACTATTACCTGCTGTATCTTGCAGTCTACCCGCGGCATCTTGTCAATCGTTCATTCAGATGTAAACAACATCATCTCTGGTAGAGGACACTGCAGAGTAATGCTGTGTCATTGTCCACTGTAACAGAGTAAATGCTCGGCCACCGATTTACTCTGCAGCAGATAGCTCATTAGAGACAATAAACAACAGTAAAATTGCATCAGCTTGTCCCTTGCATAGGGTGGATATTCAAGGCTGGGGACCCACATCCCTTTTCCAGGAGGTGCAGGAGGACCAGGGAGAAGCAGGAGCAGGAGAGGACATCCTGTAGAAGAACCTCCATGCAGAATATCGCTTCCTGATTCAGCACATAATCTAGCAGATCTAGCATTGCTACAGGCTCAGACTTTCATGATTTTCAGGAGGGTTACGTGCAGCCACATTCTAAACCATGTTCTGTCTGAAAGAAGGAGGTGGTGGGGAGGCGGAGAGAAGGCGCAGTTAAAAGCAGCATTGCTTTCTGGCTACATGGGGGCAAAATGGAGATTAATGATTACAGACTTTCTGCTTCCCTTGGCTGTAACTAAGTTACATTTGCTTTGTATATTCTCTTGAAAGGAATTCATAAAGGGTGAGATCTTGAAGACTCCTCCGTGTTATTTGCAGCGTGAGCTTTTTTGGAAGTTAGCAACACTGATTCTCTTTTCCTGAATCTCTCCTATTTCAATTACTTCTGGAGCGTAGAACGGCTGCCTCCACAGCGTGCCCATGAAAAGAAACTGCAGGGTGTCATGGTCTGAAGACTTCACATTCCCCAGAGCGTGCTAGGTTCGGTGCTTCTCCCTCTGTCATCCACAGACTTCCAAATCTTCCCTGGAGGGGAGCATTCTTTGGCAATTCCCTACGTAAACTGTGCTTTATTTCCTGGGGTTTCTGCCTCCCTTCCTTAGGTTTTGCTCTATGTGAATATAGTCCTGAGGCTCCTGGGAGATGACGGTCCCTTCCTACAGATTCCTGTAGGGTCTTTTTCAGGGTCTGGATCATACCAGGTAGCAACATCTTCTCTTGGTTTTGTGGTAGCTTTTCCATAATAACTTCGCATAATAAATATTTGTAAAATCAGATTTATGTGTGTAATAAAATGAATATAATTTTTTTTTCAGAAGATTTGGCATTTTATGGAATTCCATTTATTTGTGTTTCAATTAGCTTTGTTAATGATGGCAAAGCTAGTAATGATGTTTGGCAATCAAAACACGTTATGAAGTATTTGAACAATACAAGGTTAGTTAAGTTAAAGGAGATGTTGTGCAGAGCATTTCAAATTGAATTTGGATAGTGGCAAGCATCTGTGTGTTTGGAAATCTCTAAGTTTCTGCCTGAAGGGTAAATTGAAGCTTATATAAACAAGAACTTGTGATCTAATGTTTGGGCTTTTACTGACACAGACACAAAGACACACACAGATGCACACACATAAACCTCTATGAGAGGTTAGAAAAGGTAGGGAAAAAAGGAGAGAAGAGGTAGAGGAAGAGATGAGACATGTTAGCTGTCTATTTAATGTTATTCACTCATGTAATACAGTCTGGCAAGCCTTTTTCCACAGTTCCACCAAGCCAGACCTGTAAAAGCCATTATCTGTCATCATAACGTGAATCAAGCTTCCAACTGCTGTGGTTCTGAAAAGCGTGACAAAGTTAATTGAAATTTAGGCAGTCAATAGTTTTCATTTCCTGAGATAAGGTGTGTTTTCAGGGGAAGTTTGTTGCTATGTTGGCTTTAGTTAACTATTCTTAAGTCTCTTGTTAAAGGATTTGTGTTATTTCTGTGGGTGGATCATAGCCTCATCCAATTATGACTTCAGTAGAGCCAAACTTTGTGTCATATGCTTTACTAGCCCATACTGGTTTGCACATTCCTCTCACTTCACAAGAAGATTAAAAAAAGAGGCAAAAAAATTCTCTCTCAAGTGATTGCAAACAGTACTTTGGAAGTATCAAATTTTACTGAAAGTTCATTTCACTCCAAAAATATCATTTCAGTGGCTTATTGGTGTATTGTTTTAGTAGCTACAATAAAATTGTTTGAAATTTGGCAAAAAATATTAATTCTCAGCCCAGAAGCCGAATGTGAAATATTCCTAGGTTTTCTTGGTTAGTTATCTTCTAATCTCCTGATTGCTGAGCAGCATGCTCACCTGGTTTTACAGCCTTTTTAAAGTGATCTCTGTATTAAAATGGCTTACTGTTAACAATTGAAATTCTGAAGGCATTTATGGCATTGGTACTAGTGCGAGTAATGGAAGAATATGGAAAGGAAACGAACTTTCTGAGTCCCCAGGGTATATTACATGCCTGATTCTCTTATTTTAGCCCAGTTTTGCTCTAATATCGTTCAATTGACTTGCAGTGGAGTTGTTCCAGAGCATGATCATGTAGGATGCTCAACACCTTCAACGCGGACTGAAAGACTACACAAGAAAGTTAATTCTTCTCTCCACTGAGAATGGGGAGGGGAAAAAAAAAGGAATTTTGAAAGTTCTTGGTGCCAAATCAGAATAAGTATCAAAATTACCAATTGATCTTTGGGGATCAAAGAACTTTTTTTTAGAACTGCTGGTATTGACACATTTGAATTATTTTTTTCTGATGTTGGCCCTTAGTTCTTGTTCTTGAGGTCTTTGCATTTCTCACATGGAGCAATTTTTAGTCACTTTGAAAGAGGAAAAAAACGTTCTGAAGAATTGATTCAGTTTTACTAAAAAATCTGTTTTGTGAAAGTAGAATTATTATTTCAATGATTTTTTTCAGGCAAGATATACCAGTAATATAGATAGGACCTGTTGGGTCCTAAAGACACTTGTGGAGTTGAGCCCTAAATGAGAGGAGAAAGAGACCTTAGTCTTCCTCTCAAACCCCATATAACATAAAAGGCCAAAATACCATTAAATAGTAGTTGTAGGAAAATTTTTGCTCAAAAAGACTACGCCTCTTTATGGCAGCCTCCTGCAGTTGCCAT
The DNA here is from genome assembly GCF_028500815.1 of Rissa tridactyla. Classification (NCBI taxonomy): domain Eukaryota; kingdom Metazoa; phylum Chordata; class Aves; order Charadriiformes; family Laridae; genus Rissa; species Rissa tridactyla. The sequence goes on along the minus strand of NC_071497.1, from coordinate 68,628,092 downwards.
TTCATCTTCCCTCTGGCCTCCAGCATTCCCCAAATACCTCTGAGTCAAGAGAGAAACGAAGAGTAAGGATGCAAGCAATGGTCACACTAGACTCTAATCTAGCAATTTGGGGCATTTATGAGATTCCCAGGAATACTGCAAGATCTGACATCACTACGTGAGGCTTAAATTTAATCTCATTGAAGTCATGAGAGTCCAAACTGAAGCCACGGAAGTCAATCTAACTTTTAGGGACAGTAAAAGGGTTTAGACTGTACAGAACACTTCTGTGACGTAATAATTTAACCAGAACATGTTTCTGTATTTTAATTTTTTTTCAAATGAGTCTGTAGAAGACCTGAGTGCCCCAGATCTACTTGGACTTGCCAGGCATTTGGGGTTGATGCTCAGAACTAAGCATCCCAAAATTGATTCTGAGCCTGGGAAATGGGTCGAATTTCACCTGAGGAAAAGTCAAGACCAATATCTGAGCAGGTGCCTTTGGACAGGATGAGCAAAAGACGGGGATGCAGCTAACCCTGCAATGGTAGCATTCTCCTTGTCCACTGCTCTGCCAAATGCACTTATTTGATTATAGCAATTCTAATTAAGCCCATCATAATGCAATGGAAATTTCCCAGGACAGACTTCATTGCTAGAAATAGGCTAAATGAACCTTACTGGAAGTGTTTTTTTCCCTGTTAGCTAGTTATGTTGTCCTCTTTCTTGCTTCTGGTGCAAACTATAATTTTGGACATGCAAAGATTTCCACTTTTCCCCCATCCTTTTTGCCATCTCCAAACTGTTGCATTTTTGAACACTGAAGCACAGGCATTATTTAAGTATTACATTTCTCCTATCTGGCCTGCAGCCATGCCCCCTTAGGCAATGAGCTCACTGGAACACAGAAGCCATGGCAAGGTTAGGCTAGGTCAGAGTGTACCAGAGAGGATCTCCAAGGAGAAGCTGGGTGCTGCGGGAATCACGGGTGGCAGTTCAGTAGGTGGCACCCTTTCCTTTGGAGTTCACCCCGAAATGCCGCTTCCAGGTGCTAGACAGATCCACATGTGCGATCCGAGTTCAAGTCGCCCACCAGGTCCAGGAGGCTCGCAAACAGAGCGGCAAATGTCTTCTCTCTCGTTCCCAGAGTTGACGTCATGGCTGCTGAGCCCCACATGGGCCCCACTGGCAGCATGTCCATCATCAAGACATGCCACCATGCAGTCCCTCTGCGGGAGATGCATTGGGCTTGGAGATGACCAGGTCCACGTGCTCCATTGCCTGCCACCCCCCACCTGCCAAACCTCCTCTTCAGAAACAGGGAAGAAGAAACCCAGGAAAGCTCTCCCTCGAGGATGTCAGGACCTCACAGGAGCTGGGAGGCACAAAGCCAAGATTAAATCTGGCCTAAGTAATGAGATCCGACTGGCTGAAATCTCCCCAAAGTGTCAGACAGATAAAACTTGCATGTCTTCCAGCCCCCTCTGCAGCAGTTCGGGTGTGTTGCTCTGCATCTTCTGCGGCTGTTTTATCTTCCCTTGCAGAGGCTTAAAGCCTTCTGACTGCTGTAGACACTGAGAATGTAAAACAGTGTCCAAAAACCAACTGTTAGCATTTTTTCCCCAAAAAAAAGTAAAGTAAAAGGGCTCTCCAACCCAATGGCTTCCCGTTTTTTGGGGTTTTTTTTCCTCTGGGGACCATTCTCACAACAATAAAAAAAAATATCTCTTTCTGGAGCGCTTGATTCCCTTCTCTGAGATCTGTTGGGTATGGCATAGCTCCCAAAACGTTTAATTCTCCAGACCACCTGGGAGAGCCCCACAAACCACTGGTGGTCCATAGACCACAGTCTGAGCACTGCTGTGTTAGGCTACTGGTTAAAGAAAAGGAAATTAAACACAGAAAGCTCTTAAAATGACATTACATGTGAGTCATGGCTCCACATTAAGTAATGCTCTTACAGAGCACTTGTCTTGTCCCCCTGGATGAAAGCTCCCCACCTTCTGTCTCTAGTCCCTACCTTTAGTAATAAATATCATATTTTATTATTACAGAAATGAAAGAAATGCTAATGCTTTGTCTGAGAAACAATGAAGTGTTAGAAATAGAAATATAATGAGAGGTGTACGACTGAATACAGGACTCGTATTTCTGCTACTGACATGCAATGAATTCTTTAAATTTCCATTGAAGCCCGTTTAAATTAAATTTGCCAAAGAATATTTCTTTTTCACATTCTCCCTTTCCAAAGTGCACCATAGTGCAACCAGACTCTGTCTCTTTGTTCATTTAATATCGGGCTGTAACAAGCTTGCTTCAGCCTTGCCTGCTAACTGATGGGGTCATGCAGAGAAAGGGTCTAGCGGCCACAGGTTTGTGTAGTTCCCTGTCTGATTTTTAAGCCATTTTTTAATGAGCTGATTTTTATGATTGCAGACTCACTTAGCCTTTAAAAGAATGGATTCAGACCTGGGGAAAGGCTGCCATGCAACAGTGGTCCATTACAATTGCAGTCTATTATTATTCATCTTTCGTCATCAGATTACAAATATTTTCCCCTTAGACCCCACATCTGAAGATGCCCAACACAGAATACAACCCTACAGATGACAGCAGAAGGTGGCTTTTCTCCTTGGCGTCCTCCTGCTTCCAGGTGTTGGACCCAGCACGCCCTGCTAGTTTACAGGGCTGTTTGCAACATGGTCGTGTCCGTGTCCAGGTGTCTCGGTTCAGCCCCTGCCTGTTGACATGCTCGGAATGAGCAGAGCTCTAGATTTGCTGATTCCTTCTGAGAAGAAACCGGGACAAGGTTTGGATCTGTTGCGCCTGGGACCTGCTCCCTGTGCTGGGTGGGGTGGTCTTGTGCAACTCGTGGCAAAGGGGAAGGGTCAGAACAATACCTGTCTGCCAGCAGGGATGTAAAAATATCAAAGTGTCAAAAATACGGTTAGCGATGCACACAGGATTATTGTCAGACCTTTGAAGTGGTAAAGCCCAAACCTTATATTTTCAGCTCAGCGCCTCATCCCTGAGGCTATTGGTTACCCTCTCTCAATATTGCACTGGAGGTGCAGATAGACAAGGCAGGGCTGCCAAATCCCTCAGTTGCACGAGGCACATGGAGCTTGGCAGGCTGGCAAGCAGCTGGCTGTGCTATCACAGCAGTGGGGCAATGATCCCTGCCCTTCCTGCCCCAGGGCTGGGATCTTAGCAGCTGCCTGCCAACAGAAAGACGAGATTTCTAACTTTTTTCCTTCCAGGTATCTTCACATGAGCTGCTGCCTTTGTGTTATCATTTTGTGAGAGCACTTTTATTGTTTAGAAAAGAAAACATGTTTTTAAAGCATTTTCCAGCAAATGAACTACACTGACAACATTTCAGGAAGACCTGGCAGTGTAAAGCTCAAAAGAAAGGAAGGAATGATGTAGGCATGACTCTCCAGAAAAGCTCCTTGTAGGAATGACTGACACCTGAATGGTCCAGCTTGGCATTTGTTGCCCGTCTCTCCAGCAAAGTTTACATAGCATCCAGCTGACCTCAGGTTGGAGACCAGCAACATGGTGTGGTATGTGTACCAAGGCCTGAGTCTCGGGAATCAGAGGGAATTTCCAGGAGTGTGTTGGCTACTTCTGAATTTTGGTATTGATGTCCTGAGCTTGGATGGTAGGCCCATGATGTCAGCCATCAATGATAACATATTGCATTAACAGTAATAATAGTAACAGGAATAATTGATGGTAATAATACTAAGGAACAGCATTTTTTTTCAACAGGATTCTCAGAATCACTGTTCAGTATGCAGATACGGAAAATTTCACTATGCCTCCAGCAAAGTGAACAATATATATGCTAACCTTCCCTCATTAGTGTTAGAACATTTTTGACAGCGACAAATGCAGATTTTTTTTGGTTACTTTTAGCAGATTTTCATATCAGTGTAATGCAAATGAAATGTCAAACTGCTGGTCACTGCCAGACAGTTTACTATTGAGACTTGGAGAAAAAGTTCAGAAAGTAATTAATCTTGCATTTATAGTTTTTACTTCGATTATCCATTTGAGGTATCGTAGTAATGCTAGAGGCAGTAAACAAAAAATTTTTAAGAAAGCACTCAAAAACCACTTCCAGAGCTTCTGACATAAATTGTGGAACTTGTGCCCCTGTCAGGTGGGGCAAAATTAGTCCAGAGCCTGGTGAAACAGTTTTTTCCCATAAGTTTGGCTTATGAATTTGGTTGGCTTCCACGCGGGACATCAGCGTTAGAGCAGGTGAGGTACCTGAGGGATGGCATCTGTGAAAGGACGGAGATCTGGCCAGAGCTGCAGAGAATTCACAGAGCAGCCGCCAGCCACAACCACTGCCCGCAATCCAAAGCTGAGGCTGAATAGACAGGGTTGGAGACCCAGAGAACGACCCAAGAACCTTGCACATCTCTCTGTGACCCAAAGATGTGCGCAGAGCAAGATCAGGAGATGCTCCTAGTTGGAATGTGAAATCTGGCAATTTTTGTGTCCGTATGGTTGTTCAGGAATGCCAGATTTTCGTTAATGGCCAGAACCTAGGTGAAGCCAAATATCCCAAAACAGCGGGGGTCAAGCTCCAGAACAAAAATGTTATTCTAATTGGAGACATTGCAGTGTAAGCAGAAACACTATTAAATAATTCTGGAGTTTGAGAATGGGTTAAAAAGTGTGTACGGACATAGCCCACAGCAAAATTACTCAATGGATATTTAGCACTTTATAAGTTAGTTCCATCATCTCCCCTACCTTAGTACATGAAACTCTTTGGCCTAGGGATGGTCTGGATTACTGTGGGAGCTAAATGAACCCTTAACCATAATAAATATGGAATGGCGCAGTATTACCTTGTTTATTTCATGGAAAACAGGGCATGATAGCACTTACGACTTTCTTGCTTTTTTATATGGCTTCGTTCACTCCATGCACCTGGTGCCTTTTGATGATTCATTTTAATGTGTTCAACACATGCTCGTACACAGACTGAGATCACGATAGAGAAGTGCTGCAGTGTGAGTATCCAGGGATCTATGCCCAATCAGTTGTTGACAGTGACAGAGTGACAAATGCTGTCAATATTGTATAATGTGAAAAAAACCTACCGGAAAATTCAGTCCTGGAAAATTCTGAAAAACACAGTTTTTCCAAAGGTTTGGTGCTATAAGCAAAAAGTCCCCCAAGCACATATTTCCCTTGAAGAATGTAGATGGTTTCAGTACTTAAAGTCAAGCACACGCATATGTTCTGTGGTGATCCAAAGCTGTTACCGCTGAATGTGTACGGCTTTATTTCAGTTCCCCTTCTACTATGATAATTTATGTCAGATTTATGATTTACTGTAGATTTATGACATACACCAGACTGTCATTCTTCATAGCTAGGTAGTTGAAGTAATCTCCAAAATATTTAGCATCATACCTAGAACGTGCATTGATGTAACTCGGTGAGTTTTACTGAAATGTATATAATTCCTTATAAGGGCATGCAGTACCCAGTAGTGAAGAGGGATCCAGGGATGGAAAATAATATCTCCTGTTATTCCAAAGTACTAAGGCTGGCTTTGGAGTGCATTTTTGGTCTTTTTTCTTTACCGCTAAGAGCACAGATTACTTTTATTAGATAGGCAGACAGACAGACAGACAGACAGATAGATAGTTATGGCTAAAAGGACCACAACAGAAAAACAATGTTTTTCATTTAAATTGTTTTGCTTTTCAGTCAGCTTGTCTTACTCAAAAGCAACAGAAGACCCTTGACTTCATTTATATTTCAAAGCATAGTCACTCTTTGACATCTGTTTTGGTGGAAGTTTAAACTACTTTGCTGACTTTGTTACTTTATATAAATGTTTAAAGACAATTCAATAAAGTGCAATTTCTTTGAGACAGGTACTATCATGTCAGTTTGAGGTAATCATGGCCATGCCTGCTTACATGTTTCTAATGCCATTTGATAGGTGTCATTGACTTTTATGAAAATCTTTGAGGCACTTCCTTATAGACTGTGTTTGGAATTACTGTACATATCTCTTTCCTGGCCTCTGGCTGAATCTTACAATGTAAATAGGTTCATATGGTTGGCACAGAGAGGGATAAGGTGTGTATTACTAGAGCAAATACTTCAAAGGGGTATGCATGGTTTCAACCAAAATTAAGAACAGGAGCGCCCTGTGTAGACACTTCTCTTTTTTTCTTTCCCTTTTTTTCCCTAGTTCTTTCTTTAAATGAAGAATGTCTGGGGTGAAGATTTCCAAGGAATTATTTTAAATATTTTAAACAAAGTTATACGTTATCCTACTTGGACTATTTTTTTCTTTTCATATTGTTGTTATTGAGGCAAAACAGCTTAGCAAACATTAAGGATGTTAGAACTTCTCAATAGATCTATTACTGCATTATCAACATATTGAGCCAAGAAAAAGACAAGTGCCAGTACTTGTTATTAACAATGAATTAAAACGATTTTAAAATATGACTACCAAAAAAAAAATCAACTACAGAAATACTTTTAAAAATAGTGAAAATCTGTATACAGTAAAACACCAAACCTGTCATACATAACTATGCTACTGGAGCAACTTATATTCATTAATATCTTATTCCCTTTTAGAGGTAAGAACAGTAACTGAATTAATGACATGAAGAAGTTCATGTAACATATAATATGACTTCATACACTCTAAATGTCATTAGAAGAGTGAAAAGAAGTATTCTGTTATTTCATTTCAGGCTGGGAAGGAGAACTATGCAGCAGCAAATATTTTTTTAAATGCTTTCACTGCAGCTAAGGAGACACAACTGTTTGAAATGAATTGTACTTGATCTCATTAACACTGAATTTGGTCTGTAAGCACCAGTGTAATGGATGTGCCCCACATGCTATTACTGTTATTTTGTGTTGCAATCATAAATAGCATCTTCTGCTTGGGCAAGGCAAGAAAAAATTTATCTCAATTTAGAGTGGATAGACCTCAAGGCCAGGCAAGAGGATAGTACCATACTGTCACACAGAAATTACAGGAATTACAAAATGTTTAAAACTTTCTTCTGTAGTTTACACTAAATTATTTGATGCCAGATGTGTATGCATCTGGGTTTTGGCCAAAGCTGTCTACTTAATAGCTCTTTCCTTCTCTTTCCTTCCTCTAGCGTGTGTTTTGGGTGCTATCTGGGGTTATTGTCACAACATCAATTTACATTTTAAAGGAAAAAAAGATGGATTTTAGTTCTGAAGCCCTAGTGGTTATGGGGAAAAAATCCAAATATAACCAGTTTAAGAGTATTTGTTCAGATGGAGAACAGCAGCGCTATAACAGCTTTTGTCCTGTATGCAGACAGGATGTGAGTGATCCTAATACCCTGCATGAATGCATATAGCATTTTACAACCAAGTTTTTCTGTGACCACTCAATTTCAGCTATAACACAACAGCAGATGAAGAATACACACTACCATCTAGACAGTAACACCTCTTGTCTAAAAGCAATTTGTTGGACACAAATATTGCAACACTATTTTTATCTCTACCGATAACACATCCTCTCATTCCTACTACATGTAAACAAAACAAAAAAATGCACCAAACTGCTTTTCCTTAATAGAATTATGTGTGAGACATGAAACCAAGTCAATAATAGTTATGAAGTGACAAGAAAAATAATGATGTTATGCTTATATTTATAGAAGATGAAAATCCTAAAATACCATCCACAGATTGTGCATCATGCAGCAACTGATAGCTTTGGTTTTTTCTCAGAATATTAAGAAAATATGGTTACACCAGCTGAAAGCAAATGCTGCTTTAATCTTCTTTATGTTGTGGAAGAGAAATCATGTTTGGTTGCATCCTGTAGGTATGATCTATAGCATATTGAAGTCTGTAGAAATCATTATACTATTTCAGTGAAGAGCTGGATCAGGCCCAATTGTAGGTACTTTGGAAGAGAAGTGAAGATGGGATTTGATGGTGTATTTAAGTCAGAAAGTCACGAGGACCTGACTTACAGCATAGTAAAGAAACATAAGTCTTCCTAATGGTAGGAATAAATAATGTAAGGAGTGTCCGTCGAGACAAATTGGAAAGATGCTATTGATGCAAATACTGGGCAACATAATACACCTGAAGAAATAGTGGGGAGGACGACCCACACCAAGACCGGATGCTGAACTTAAGTCTGAGTATCTTTGAATGATTAGAAATTGGTTTTTAAAAGAAAGCTAAGAATCAGATTATTTGAAAAAGTGAATGTACCCATACTTTTTTTCTATCGGAGACACTAAAACTAAAATACTGTGAATCACTGTGTTGCCATCTAAGAAAGCCAGTGACGCTCAAATTTGCTACATTAAATTCTGTTCCAGACAGCTAAATGAAAATTTTACTTGCAATATGGACAACTCTGAAATAAAGAAGATAATGATGAACATTGTTATGTTTTCTATCTCTTAGAGTTCTAATTATGCTATGGATTTGTTTAATTAAATTTTGACCTTTTAAATGTGTGCATTAGAGTGTTACCATTAGCTCTCAACACTCCCGGCCATGTTCCTTTGTTAGTCAGTAACAAAGCAGCTTGCTGCTATTTTGGGTTAAACCTTGAGTTGTATTTTGCGTTCCCTGAGTTGACTTTTGTTCTTGACAATGCAGTATGTTTTTTTCTCCACCATAAGCTGCGTTTTTTCTTCATATTGTGCTAGGAGACTAATGACTTTCTTCCTTCCAACAGCCTAATTAATTCTTTATGTAATTTGTGTCCAGCTACCTGCACAGACACAGGATTGCATCCCAGGTGGCTTAAATCTGAAGGTCCTGGACAGCTGGAGTAGCTGGGAGTGCTAGACTTTGCACTTTCATAGTCCAGAATTAAATTTTTGGTGAGCTATCACCTGCCCTTTGAAGAAGTCTCTTCCCAAAGGAGTACGCATCCTGCTCAATTTAACACACCAATACAAGATCAGTAAGACTTGTCTGATGTTTAACGGTTTCTACCACTTAATTTAGTTACTTTAATTTAGTTTAGTCTTAATTAAGAACATCACTAACCACTTCCATTCAAACCACTGCAAAACATTGACATGAATGAGCTGTCCTCATCCAAATCCAGCCTCCTCTCCTGGGCAACCAGGGGCGAGCTGGAAATGGACCAGCCCCAGGTGCCCTCCTTGGGCATGGATCTCACTGGTGCCGGTCACTGCCCTGAGCTCTGTGGTTCTGTGAAGCAATTCCTGACTGCAGGTCGATTTTTGTCACTTTTCCATAGCCTGTGGAGCCTCCCACATTAGCACAAACACTGCAGGCCCCCACTGCAGCCTTCCTGAAGTCCCCAGGCAATTGTATTCATTGCCTCGATCTAGGTACGAATGCTCTAAGTTAAAAGATAAATCCTGTCAGGAATCACCTTGGAGGGATTACTTAATGTTTGTCATCTTTACTCTTACAAGAGCACTGGACCATTTTAGACAGACAGATTGGATAGATAGAGAGAGAGGCTTCACAGATTTTTTAATTGAAAACAACAATTTAGGAGTGGAAAAGACTCAATATAGCCCTGAAAGAAGATCCCCAACTTGTTCGGTATGCTTTGATATAACAAACACAGCAAGCAAATGTACAGTCCAATAGGCAGATATTCAACATTCACTTCTGATTTTTGGCTCTCAGGCCCATGTAACTGATTTTTCTGTAACGTAGTTTTGTTTTCCAGCACATAACATCCAAGAAAAATGACCTATTAAGTGGCTAAGTAGCTAAAATACCCATTTTCACACTCATTAATTACCATGATAATGCAGTCCTTTGGCCAGCTCTCTTTATAAGGATTCTACAAATTATGCAGCACCATATTGTATTAGATGGGATTAGCTTCTTTTCTCCTCATACTTGAAGCAGTGTGTAATAAGAACTATATACAGGAATACTTTACTGTATGTAACTAGCTAGAAGTAGCAGAATTCCCACCCTAGCCAGAGCAAGCCAATAATTGCAGCATTAGCTTTGGCACAATAAAGAAGACATGTAAGAGCTTTTTCTAAAAAATCATTATTTGACAAGCATTTCTCATGGTAACTTTAAAAGTTGTTTCCCTCATGCTTCTGCGTAATAGATGAAATGTCCCTGGACTTTGTTCCTAGACCCAGACCTTTTAACCTTTGCATTCAGGAATGCAAAGATTTTTCTTATATTTCAAGTGACTGGGTATCTTATGTCACAATTACAGAGGTGCAGGTTGACATATGTATTTTGGCTCGTGGCCCATAGGGTATTGTTGATGTCATGAGGAAAAGGCACGTGTTTTGCACTCTTTTACTGAAACTGCTCTCAGTAGATAGGTCCAGTTACAAACGTTCTTCAGTGCCTGTTTTGTTAACACTGAGGATTGAGTACTGAGCATAATTTGAATGTTTGTTTTGTCTGCACACATGAGAGAAATCCAAGTCAACATAATTTGGTCTTCAAGTTTTCTCTGATAAGTTTCTTGGCTTATGTTTCATTACAAAAATAAATAAACAAACACCACTTTGCCTTTCAATCCACTCTAGGTCTCTGTTTTGCACACTTGTTCATCTAATTGCCACCTCAGGGTGCAACTTGCATTCTTACTGTGGGGACCAGAAAAATATGTGTAATAATTCCCACCCCCAGCCTACATGAACTGCAATGAAATACAAGAAGACTGTATCATACAGATCTGTTCATCTTTGATTTGAGAAGCTGTGTCAGTGATCCAGTGCTGAACTGATGTCTTATAGCACTCATAGAATTGCATGCTGGAGGCACCATATCTCATGTGGACAAGACGCAACAGAGAGGTCTCATCTACTTTGAAGTCATTAAAGATCAGTCTTTGAAAGAGAATCAAATGTTGGGCATTGAGCCTAAAGTCTAGGTTAACTTGTAAGTCTGGTACTTCCAGAGGCACGCACACAGGTATACACATACAGACTTCTAGAGTTCACCTTTAAATGCTTCTTTAAAAACACACAGGACGTCATAACTGTTAAATATGATGGTTGCTATGATTAATAAAAAAATCTGATATTATTCCAGATAAAAAATTTATACAGGAATGTAAAATTTTCCACTTTTTTCTTTCATAATGCCTGGAGGCCAAAGGGAACCATTAGATCATCTAGATTCATCTCCTGTATGTCACAGGCCATTAAATTTCCCTCGGTTACCTTTGTATTAAGCCCAAAAACTTGTGTCTGAGTAAATCACAACTTGTATATGGCTCAAGCCAGGTATTTCTATCTGGCTGGTGTGACAAGCCCCTTCTTTGGTCCCCTGTGACCCCACATTTCCTACAGAAGTCTTCTTGCTGCCTGTAAGTTTCTCTCCAGAGTTATTATTCTGTAGAATTGAAACATTGGCTGTTAGACCAAACCTGGAGCTGGTACTAGTTGCCCACTCCATTATTTTTATTTGAGTTTGTCTCTTACACATTCTGTTCCTATGTCCAGGTCTTTAACCTCTACTCATGGCAAACATACGTATTTGCCGTAATCTTTGGATCACAGTGTGCTTCAAGGTAATTTTACAGTGACCTCCTTTTCTCTGACCTCTTTTCTGGCCTATTCATTGAATATTTGTCTTTGTGGCTTTGAGATATGTAGGGCAGCGAAGGCAGCAGACACCCGTGTGCTTCATGTCTGTGAAAACAAACCCTTGGTAATTAGCGGTTGGGTATTGAGCTGGTAATCCAGTGAAATCCATATTGCAGCATTTGTTAGGACTCTGCTGACAGTGTTTGGGTTTCTGAGCCCTTGGACTTTCCCACTACATGGCATGGAGAGATGATGGGTGACCCTTGTGTTGCATCCTGCTCTCTTCTGCCTTCCATTTCCTGTCGCTTGAGTTCCTCCTTGCAATGTATGTCTGTTACTTTATTATCTTAGAAGGGACAGCATAATTAAAAGCTTTCTCTGCTGGAATCATTAACAGATATCCCCCACAGACAAGCAAAGATTCATGACCTGACTGGATCTGCTGTCCTTGTTGATGGTTGCAGCAGCTTGTGTACGTATCTGTCAAAAGAGCCACCACAAAAACAGTGAGTGTTTCCCTGTCTTTCCATATCAGTCGACTAGTCAATGAGATCTACATGTGTAAAGAACCCTGAAGCCACACTGCAAAATCAATATAAAGCAAACACAATTTAGAAAGCTAAATGAAATACTCAGGGTCTGATTTTAGCATTTAAGGGAACGATAGGTCAAATTCAATTATCTGCTTTCCAGATGATAATTTCCATTTTACTAAATATGTCACTATTAAGGCTGGCAAAAGCTCCTCTGTCAGTAGGTAAGGGAGGGAAGAGAAGAAAGCAAGAGTAACAGGGAGGTATGACCTTATTTTACCTCTTCTGACAAAAGTGGATAACAATGCTAAATTGGAGAGAGGATCCCACAGGCCACGAAAGGCTCTTTCCTGAGATGAGATGCAGCTTTTCTCTTTCTGAACAACTCTCACTTCTAATTTTATTATCTTGACAAAGCCCTCAGCGCTCATAGTTACTTCAGAGATGGAGAAACTTCATGTTCACCATGGTACAATGAGTTAGCATAAGGTCACCTGCTTCTTCTAAAACAGAAGCTATGCTGAAGAGCAGCTGTAAGAAGAGCGACTGTGAAGAGGTGCTCCATATGGCTGGTGCTACATCTGTGTGTAAGGAAGGGGGGCAATCACACCAGAGCAGCATAGCCTAGCGAAGGCAGATTTTTGCCTGCATAATGGAGTAGACCATGCTAAAACCATGTAGGATCACCATGAAGCCTTGGTCCTAGCTTAGGTTAAATTGCTGTCCCTTTCGTTTATATGGGAAGGGAAGGGAAGGGAAGGGAAGGGAAGGGAAGGGAAGGGAAGGGAAGGGAAGGGAAGGGAAGGGAAGGGAAGGGAAGGGAAGGGAAGGGAAGGGAAGGGAAAGAAATACGTTTTTGTTTTTATTTTAGGCCTATATCCTAATAATCTAATGAATTTGTAAAAAAAAATTAGGTGTCCTATCTAAATAGGGGGAATCATGAAATATTTGCCTTCCATGTCTAATTTGGTAAATTTGACCCTATATCAGAGCTCCCTGTATTTTGGCCAAGCCTAGCCAGTCCTTACCTTCTCATGTGGAAGTGTTGAGCTCTCTAAGCCCCATTTAAGTGATTGAGTTCCAGCATTTGCCACATCAGACCTGTTATTCTCCAAAAGCACTCATAGACCCCACCGTGAGTGGCAGCACTGTCCTGACCCTTGCAGAGCTCAGTGGGGTCTGATGGTGTCAGGCCATGGGGTTAACCCCTCCACCACCCAGGACACCTGCAGCAGAGCAGCTTCCTCCCCAGGGGTTACAGTGAGCAACCTCCAGTCAAGGTGAGCAGAGTGGTCTTTCACAAAGGTCTCTTTGGCTACTGTTTAAAACAGTGTGTTAATCTGTTCATGTTGCTGCTTGCTTATAGTGATCAAAAGGTTAATTCATACACACAAAGAGATGAACGTAAGATATGCTAATGAATTATACTTATGGATTGCCCTATGTGGTTCATATATCTACCAAATGGAGCTTTTGCCTGGTGCTGTAGAGCTATTGCTGCATGGTTTTTGCAAGAAGTACGCTTGATCACTGCAAGTTCAACTTGCTGCTATCACAAGTTTCTCACTGTGCAAATATAGCTGATTCAGCACTACACAGCCAGACCGCCCCCATTTTTGAACAGATGTATGATGATCAGCTTTTCCCAGCCACTGCATACTTTGCATACTTTCTTATCTTTACATGCTGCATGTGTACCAACAAGATATTATATGCTAATTTTCCACATCCTTCATATAGAAATATCCAGCCCTCGTTGTTCAAGCAGGCTACACATTTCAATGTTATGTTCTTCAGTTTCTTAATATACTTTTTTACTGTGTTTTTTGTACCGAGGGGGATAGTATTTTCATGGCAAGTTCTACTCTATTTATTAGGTAGGATTGCTGAGGCACTGGTCATATGACCCTGAGGTACATTGTCCTCAGGAACATTTGGGCCAAGGCAACCTTATTGTACCCTCTGTGAAATTCACTTCTTGACCCACAGCAGCTCCATCTACATTCATGCCTGGGAGCCTTCCAGGCACTAAAGCCAACTGGCACCAAGTGGCTTGAGACTATGCCTTTGCCTCCAAAACAGGATGGCTGCATGAAAACTGCCTGTTGGAAGCAGTCCCTGGATCACTGAACTGTCAAACTGTGGCTAGGAATTACTCAGGAGAGCATGAGGTGGATAGGCCATGTTCATACCCAGGACTGCTGTGTCCATGTCCTGGTGCCTGGAAATGTTTTGAAGCTTGCACAGATTTTGCAGCCTAGGTGCAGCCACTGTGTCTGGCTGCAACATTGCCACCAAAGTGACTTGCTCTTCCCATTCAGGTCAGATGTAGTTTGATCCAATGCCTGTAAAAGTCAATGGTTAGATGCTCATTGACTACGATGGACTTTGGCCCAAACACACAGTTCTCTGGGATTTCAGATGTCTCTGATTTGCAGGTGCATGCAGGCCAGCAAATGTCAAAAGGTGACATTTGCTACTGACAGAAATCACTATACAAGAAAGCCCCTGCTAAGTATTCTATTTACTCATCTACGTATTTGATATGCCAGCACAGTGTAGTAGTTAAACATTCAAAGGAAACATGTTTGTGACATATCTTATTTTGGTGCAATTTCGCTTTTACTACAGCAACTTGGTTCTGTAATTTACAAGTACAAGTCAAAGGATGAGTTTTCAAAATGTAGCCCTGGAGTTTTATATTTTATTTTTACTATATTTTAAATGCCAAATCAAAATTATCATGTTCAATTTACTTTATTCTCAGTGGTTTTGCTTAGATTTATGAATTACCTTGGATTAATTGTTATATAGCATTCTGGTTTTATAGTGTAATTGGGTGTGTCTAAGTGCATTCCATTTTATGACTTGCTTTAGGGTATATTTTGGATGAACTGTATAATATAAAATACATTTGGTGTTATGTTTTATATAATGCCAGAGAAAGCACAAAAAGTGCATTTAAGTTTCTAGGTTTATGGGTTCCATGTCTGGAAAACTTTGGAGGACAAATCTGCTTATTTTCAGTTTTTCTCAAATTGTTCTGAGTCCTTTCCATTTCAGTTTTACACAATAACCTTTGAATTGTTGAATCTTTGTGTCAATAATTATTTTCGGTCAGAACAAAATAAATAGTCCACCCTGAATGATAGTATACATATTGCTATCACACTTTCTAACACTCCCATTGAAAAAGTCAAATCAGAGCAAGATCTAACTAAAGCAAAATAAATATCCTCTGCTCTCTTGTACAATCCACAGGTGACACTTACCCTATGTTAGACCTTTCTCCTTTGTGGTCTTTGGAGAGATCAGAGTTAAATGTTTTGCATTAGTTGGCACACTGTCATTGTTAACACCTGCAATTTCTAATTAGTAAAGTCCAAATTACAAGGCAGAGGCCTTGTATGGAGTGCCATGAACTGCTATTGACTTTGTCTAGTGCTTTCAATATGCCTATCCCAAAACTACACATCCTTGTCAACATTACAGCATGTTCCCTGACTTCTTTTTAGCATAGACAGAAAGAGAAGCAGCTTTGTGCTGTCCAAGTGAAGAAGACCGAATGAAAAATATCTCTGAAGGTTAGAAACATGCATCTTCTTTTTATCATCTTTGTGACTCCCTGGGCTGCCTTTGTTGTCATTACAGCTTCTATGTTTTAAAAAAATTGTGGAATTGTAGTCAAAATGCTTCTCCAATGAACCCCTTTGCAGACATCTAAATAAAAATCTACTTCCTTAGAGCTGCTGAGCCCTCTCATGCACCCTGATTTCAAATGGGTTGGTAAACGGTGGGTTTCCTTCTAACATAATGTTGGACATTCCTGTTGCAATATAACCACTGTCTGGGAAGACAGAAAGCAAGTTAGAGAAACCAAATTACTAGGTAAGAAGAATACCATTCCTCAATCCCTGACAAACAGATTTAAAACTGAGAAGACAAATGAGTCACTAATGTTATGTTAAATGAAAACTGGAGTGTACTGAACTGTTTGAGCTACTGTACCAACAAAGAACAGAAGTTTTCCATACGAATGTCACGAGATTGGCTTCAGCATCAGAAGTCTGACTAATGAATCACTAATGTGATGTAACAGTGGTTGATACCTTGTCTCATAACAAAGTACTAGAGAAGTATTCATTTCTCAGAATTGATTCAAAGTATTAAGTATGAATCACTCTAACACAGAGATAAGATCCAAAATTTTGTTAATTAAAGAACATGTAAAACAACTCAAGGTATATTTTGTAGGCCAAAGGTAAAGCTAGCTAATGAGTTTCCTCATTTATTTTGGAAACTGGAATCATTATAATATCATTATACACCGTGATATCGATACTATAGTCTCGTAACAATGCACTTTAGATTAACAGTATTAGTGTTAAATTAACTTACTGTTAAGTAAATACAATAATTATGCATTGTATTTTCTTTGCTACTCTTTACTCTTTCCTTTTGGGCACCTAGAAAGTTTCACGTACAATAATGAATTGAATCTCACAATGTATGAAAGTACATGATGAAGCTGGCTGCCAGGGCAGAGAACTGGACTGAGCATTTGTGCGACTCCCAGCCATGTACATGCTAATGTCTCTGCATGCTGGCTAACCCTGGTGCCCCCATGAGCACAGGCACGCCGAGTCGGATGGTCAAGGGAACAGCAAATACCTAAAAAAGCATGTGCAGCCTAATGGGGCTGACAGGAGTTAACCCCTAAACTGGCTTTGGAGCTTTTGAAAATCTAATTAGATGCTGCTTTGCATTTTAAGTATCTAAAAGCCTTTGAAAATTCTATTTTAAGCAATTTGTCCATATACATCAGCAAATTTGTAACAGGATCTGGACATGTATAAACAGCATAAATAGCATCTCAAAGGCATATGGTGACCTGCAACTTCAACTAGTTAATTTGAAAAAAAAAAAAAATCCACAAAACAGTAACATTATTAAAGTATCTCTGAGATTCCAGAATACTGGAATATAAAAAAATGCCTGCTATTGACTTTGCACACCCTGTGATCTTTACAAGTCTAAGACATTTCCATTTAACATTTGCAAGGTGTCAATTGTTTTCAAAATATAGTCTTCATTACGCAATCTTTACGTAGACATTTGGTCATAAATGCTGCATGGACATTGGTGATATATCCACACAATATGTAAGAATGAACATTTGTATAAAGGCTGTGAAGCAATGAAGATTAAATGCTAACTTTATCTGTGAGCTTTTCGTAACTCCTACCAAATCAGCTGCCCACAAACCACAGAAGTTCACCACATAAGCAGATAGAAATGTTGTTTGGAAAGGACAGGATGATGATTTCCAGTTCATAAGATATTTATCCCAAGACACATTCATTCATCTGTTGCACATTTAAACGTCTGCTTTTAGCCACTTGCTGGAGCAATACTGAATCACAAGAGCATCTCTTTCTAATAACAGCTTCATTCCACACTGACTTACAAGCAGTCAGTGTGTAATCTAAAGCAGTAGAAACAAAGCGTGAGTTCAGGAAGTCCAAGCCACAAGGAAGGAGATTCTGTACCAAAGATGCAGCTACCCAGGGGTGATTAATGGGGGTGCAGAGCCCAAATCCTGCAGGAGGAAAGGAAAAGGAAAAGGCCAAGTAAGGTACTCCTCTTTGCAAGGAGTGCCTGTCTGCAAACCTGCCTGGTGACTGTTGAAGCCGGAGGTTCATGTTTCCTTAGCACATCACCAGACAGCCTTCACTCGAGGCTTGGCATGTAATCCTGGATTGGCCCAATGATAAATGAGTTTGGGTTATTTTTAAGAAGAAAATTAATGGGAAGAATATGAAGTATCTTTGTAAGGTTTGTGGACTGATTCAGCTAATGCAGTATGAGAAATATTTAATTATAACAATTACAAAATTAATTACATTTAATTACAACAAAAAAACACTTTTATGTGGGCATTTAAATCAAAGAATACTTGGGAAAAATTTATCTCAGTTTGAATGCTTTCAAACTGCTTTCAGGCATTTATTAGCTACCAATAACCTTCATTTTTAAGCAATACTTACAGTCATGCATGAACAATTACATCCCGCAGTCTTTAATTTGATGGAATTTATTCACAGACATCCTTCCTAGGATGGAACATGTTCCTGGAACAGGTTATGGTTTGATCTAAACACTGTCAGTTTGGGTTCAGATTGATCACTTCCAGTAAGGAGTTCAGTAACAAGTTCCTGAAACAAGAATGCTTTACCCTTAGAGACCACTATTCTAAATTGGTGCTTTGTGTGCAGCCCCCATGAAGGATGTGACTGTTTAATTGGATTGTGATGGATGATGAAGTTCTGAGACTGCAAGACTGATTTATTAGGAGCTTTGCAGGCTAGTCCATGCCTGTGTAGTGGCTTTTTTTGCCTGAATATTCATATGTTTCTTAAACAATTTTTGCCTTGACCATAGGATTGACTCCTGAGCAATGCTCTTGGTGTCAGTATTTCTGCTCAGCAGTTGCCATTAAGCCCTGAATTGGACCACAAATTGCCTTTGACTAAGATGCAAGTAAGAAAGTGATCCTTTAGCCAGTAACAACAGGTCAATAAGGTATTAATGTTTTACTTACCCCTGAGAAGCTTATTCTGTGAATTTCTTAGTCTGTGAGCTCCCTATCTGTTGTTGCTGGTTTGGGTTTTTTCATTTGCATCTGGTCTTAGCATATAAAACCAAAGCAGCACTGTAATTTAAAAACTACTCTGACAATGTTTTCTGTCTAGTGACCTGTAATACTGACCTTTAAACTAAAGCAATTTTGCAGTATTTTAAGGGCTCTATCTGTATTTCTCTGCTAATGCCTTTATGCGATCTGTGGTGCTAAGTGATAAGCTAAACTGGCAGGGACCTTTGGGGAAAATCTTATATTCCCCAGGAAAAAAAAATCCAGACCCAAATGATTGTCACAGTCCTATGTGATCTCCTTAGGCAAAATCACATACAGTATGTATACTTTCTATTGTCTTAGCTGCCAAAATCACTGTCGTATGCACCACTTTTGTCATCTGGAATAAGCATTAACAGCAGCTAGGCATTTTGCTAATTCCCCCCTGTACAATCAATACAAGATCTTTGCCAAGACATAGTATCCCACAAAGTTGGCTTTCACATATTTTCACCATTACCAGGAAGTTCTGATTGCCCCATTAGAATATTCTGGCCACCAGAAGAACATTTTGTCAAGTGCCTCTATGCCTCCCTGTCACGTGGGTAGGTAGGTCGGTATGTCATCTACCCTTACATCACAACCTACACACTTATGGTGCTGTGCTCAGTGCTCCCAAGCAGTGGAAACAGATTGCTCTAATCCTTTTGTGTGGTGAGATTCCTGTCATCTTCTATTTTCCTATGTCACTTTTTAATTGCTTTAGAAAAGTGGCTAGAGCTAGAGCTCCCATCCACGATCAAGGCCCATTAGGTTAGGCAATGCTTGAAATCCAATCTTCTGACTCCCTGCTCAAGGCCTGAAATTTGGTATTTTTCTTCTTTCTTGCCTGTAGTCTGGGCTTCCTTCCTTCCCCTGGCATGTGTACTGAGATACTCTACTTGCCAGACGTTTCTTATACACATAGCTAAATCCACCAGTCTTTCAAGAATTTACAGTGAAATATATATGTCTGCCTGCGGATGTTTGGCGGTACATGTCACTTCAGTTTTCATATTTTCTACCAGCTCACTGTGGAAAGAAAAGTATTAATTCTGCAAATAATTTGCTTTCAGACTGAGAAATATGGATTTCACTTATCATTCTTTAAGTCATTGTCATAAAAACATTAGTTAAAACACATCATAAAAGCCTTCCAACATAAGCTTTGGAAGATCTCTTTTTTCAAATTGAAAGGATTCCTTTTCCTTTTTAATGAGCCCAAAAAAAAACCCACAAAACTGCTTCTTAGGGCTTCTTGCTTACCTGCTATCTCCCAGTGACGTTTTTTGCTTCTAAAGAATCTGGCTAAAGTAATCTCATCTTTATTGCCAGAGGTTTTCTTATTATGTCTCCCAAAATCTTGATCAGGCGTATGTTGTTTAAACTGGCTGAGGCCAAATCTGTAGAGAAGCAATGTGTTAAATGATTCTCAACAAAGATTTATCATCCATTGCTAACTCTATTTCTCTGCTAGTCTGTATTTTATTTGGCAAAGAAACTGTAATGAAGATCACAATGATAAATACAGAAGATTATTAAGAATTTCTCAGATTTTCAAAGAAACAGGACTGGGCTCAATGTCTTGGGAAGCACAGACTGGTTCTTGGGAATAACTGTAGGTTGTACACTAGACACCTTTATTGATAGTCCAGAAGAGATTCGAACTCCAGACAGGCATCCAGGAACAGATACGCCACAAAAGGGCAGGAAACCTCCTGCCTTCAGAGCATGTGTTGGTAGTGTTCTTATCTGTACTTTCTTCCAAATAAAGGTTAAAACTCATCCCATGGCCAGTTCTCGCTGCCAAGACACTTTCAACACAGTGGACTCAAAAGCTGCACACTGTACAATGTTGGAAAGCCTTGTTTACCTTCGGTAAGTGTCCCCCCATCAGCACATTGGCAACGGGGTGACAGAAATATTTCTTTTCTTTCTCTTTTCCAAGGTTTTTCACTTCTGAAATCTAGGGCCTAATCCGCTTTCATTGTGACGTTAGTCACATAGACTTTGATGTAGATTATTTTTGAAAAACTCATAAACTGCCAAAATAGAAACAGCCTACCTTTTTTCTTAGAAAGAAAGCAGAAACTGAGAAACTGAGGCATTAATCCTGTGTACCAGGACAAGCTATTTTAAGCAGGGAGGAAAATAAGAGTGTTAAACTGCAACGCTACCTCCTTCCCTGTCGTTGTGATCCCATTCTGTACCCCATGTGTCCCTCTGTTCCAGTTAATAATTGCCAGTAAATAATGACAGGTTCAAGAAGCTGTCCCCCTACCCTCTCCTCTCCTTAATGATGCTTAATTTTCCCTTACTCTGTCTCATCATGTTGCCTTGAACATGAGCTCGTTGGGGCCAGGTCTGTGTGCAGTTATATGTTTAGAAAGACCCAAATACAAACCAAGCACTACCAGAATCCAACTGTTATAGTCATTTACATTGTTTGTGATCAGCTTTGTAGGCTGGGAGTGATCAGGCCATTCTGTATTTGGCTGGAAGTTCAGGAGGGAATAGGCTGTGAAATTGCAGGTGGTCCTCCAGCCTGACCTTCTCTGCGGAGTCTGAGCCCTCAACTTGGCATCTGCGGGACCAGAACAGCTCTGCTTTAACTGCTGTGCTATTTGAGATATATAGAAAGCTTCTGCTCCAAGAAAAGCTAGAGTTTGGGGATGTTCAAAAAATGTCATGATATTTCACCTTGAAATGATGCATTTTACCCAGTTTTGCGGAACTCTCTTGAGCATTGTTGCTGGTATTTTCATCTGTTTACCTATGGATCTTCATTTGGCTCCTCCAGGAAAGTCTGGGAGCAGATGTTCTGGCAGCTGAATACTCCCAGAAATTTTGCCTGGATGTGCATTATTTGATTTTATTTGGTGTTTTAAACTACTGAGCACTGTATTGCTGCTGTACTCTTGAATAATTACTGTCTTCTAGTCAAAATACAGATGCGTGAAAAGCCCTGTAAGCAATCTGGAAAGGGAGGGGTCGGGGATCTGAAAGTATATTGACAGTCTTAGGATATGTATCCTGTGCCTAGGGCTTGATCTTGCTTCAATTAAAGCAACATATACCAGGGATTTTAGGACATGGTTGCCTTCAGTCGCAGGGTGACTGTGAATTCAGCAGGCAGAGAGCCTCCTTCCTGTACGAAGATCTTATGAAGGCTATGGACAAATTCCTGTCCAGCAGTCACAAAAAAAAGCATAACTTGTAAACAGTTATTAAAGCTTTATGATGTACAGTGTGTTAGGAATAAATGCGTGCTCTTGTATTGCCAGAAGAATTAGCAGCATCCAACCGTGTGAGGGCTCCTCTCGGATGCAGGTTTTTATACCTTATGCTCAGTCCACCCGCCTCAGAGGCAGAAAGCAATCTCCAAAGGGGTACAGGGGCAGAGCACCGCAGCCTGGAGAGACAGGGACAAAGGAGGAATGAGGGGGGTTGCACAGGCTTCCCTGGCAGCCCAGGAAACCTCCAGCTTCAGTTAAGCATCATGCATCCAAGTGCTCCCTTCAGAAGCTATGTTTGATATGGGCTGTGCCTTATGTGGACACACATCTCGTATTTCATATTTTTCTCATTCTGATTTCTTTTCCCATTCTTATCCATTTAAACTGATGATTTGAAAACTTAGCACTTGTTTAGGAGCATTCTCTGGGGACAATTAACTGAAATACAGCAAATTTTCACTTTTCTACAAAAATAAAGCCATGCAAATGTCCTGGACCACATTCCAGTTTCTCCTAACTTTTTTGCATGCTGTTATATACGCAGAGCTTAAATCTCTAAAGTACATTATGCTAGTAATAGCACTAGTGTGACTATTGACTAAAAGCAACAACCTGCATTTATCATTATTGCCTACGAATGAAGCAAACATTCATCTACAAATAGTTGCGTGCCCATCTCTGTTTTACAGGAGGAAGGACAGGGGAATTTTTCAAGTGTCAAGGTTCATTTTAGGGGGAAAGAAGTCAGCTCTCAGTAAAAGCCTCAGCCTTGGAAAGCAGCATTGTTATGTATCTGCGGAACAGTAGGAAAAGAAACAAAAGCACACAACATGGAGTGAAGATTACCTGTAACAAAAGGTTCTAAATTGCATTGTGCTATGTGTGCTGCTCAAGGAAAAAAGCTCTTGGTGCCGGAATGGAGCGGGACACATAGGACGCAATTAAGACGTGCAGTGGCTGACCACACCGGCACCCAACCAGCTCCCCAGGGAGCACCAGCCTGCGCTGAGCTGCAGACACAGCCCTCAGCCCAGCTTTTCTTACAGCTCATAACTCTGCAAAGCTCAGATGTCTCTCACCGGTTCAGTTTCACATCAGACAAATCGAGCAGGTTCTGGCTGGCGTGACTTCGAGCAAACACAAAAACCGAAATGCAACTCCGGAGATGAGAAGGAAAATGTTTATGTCAAGGCCCGGCAAACCAAAACATCGCAGTCTTCAACAACCATCTCTGTGAAATTGTTGCTGAGAACACGAGTTAAAAACATGATAAGTCTTTTACAATCTATTAATATATGCATGATTCACAGTTGCCTTGTAGATGTGTACAGAAGCCGAATTCCCTACAGAACAGAAATTACAGGCTATTACATTTCTGGTTTATATCTTTTTACCCAGCAGAAGGACAAAACCAGTCTTTTGTGAGAAAGGCAATTTCCACCAATAACAAGTGGAAGAGAAAGCTTTCAGTGTGACCTACATTTCTGTGCACCCTTGCATCTATTTTTTTTTTTTTAGTAATCTACACCGTTTAGTTTAGTGAAACTGACTTTTCAGGAAATATAATGTTTTCTATATCCAAGCACAGAGAGCGTTGTGAAATGCCATGTTTACTGTGTTCAAGTGTACTGGGACTGTCCAGGCTTCAGCAAATATACATTGTAGTTAAAAACAAGAAAATTGATATGGGTAGAAAAACAACTTGTGAAAGTGTAAGAAAGAAAGAGAAGAGGTTGGGGCAGGGAGGACAGGATGAGCGAGGCTGAAACACATGCGTGTATGCACAGTTCCCAAACCTCCCAACCTAACCCTGTGTTGCTGTGTTCAATAACTAATTGCTTTTTAACACTGCGCTCTTTGCTCGTTTGCAATGTTGAAGAGGAAAAATTATGCATACACACAAGTTTTGAGAAACTTGATTCAGGCTTCAGTGGGGGTATTTCACATGAAGTACTGGAGCCTTTAATTCTCAGTTGATTTTACATCTTGACAGTGGTCCTGGGCTCTGTTAAACTTGCTTGAACTTTGGACTTTGCATGAAACAGCTGAGAAGAGAGAGGCAGCAGTAACAATAAGTCTAAGACACTTTAGTCCTCCCATGGTCTCTGGGGCTGTCGGGACAGGTTTATTATGCGGTTTAACTTTGGGCCTCTGAGCGCTGCTGGTTTCCAACCAGGTTTTTCTGCTAGCTGCGGATCACTGGGCTGCAGTGTTCCCCAGCCACTACCTGTCATGCCCTGGCTGGCTGACAGGCTGTGTGTTACCTAAACCAATAGCAGGGAAATCATTGCATCATTAACTTCAGGATGTGTTACCCACTCAAGTAAGCACACAAGGTCCCAGACAGGTTTGCATAGCCTAAGCTAAAGTCTGTGTCAGCACATCTTCACGGTTTACCAGATTAATTTAGGCTTGTCTCCATATGTATGTTTGCAGCCTCCACATCCTGACTGCAATATAGACCTACCTGTAAGTCAAGAAAGATTGATTTTGTCTGCTTGCCATCTCCCATAACCAAGGAGGACCTTGTGATATCTCTAATCTAACCGGTCTATCTAATCTAAACAAGTTTTTCCCCATCCACCACAAACAATCATTAAAAGGAATAATGTATCACATATGTGAAGGGGAAACACACCATCATAATTAAGATTTAGCCCGGTGTTTATGTTTGTTAATATTCAGAGTAGAGAAACATGAAACTTCCCACTTGTGCCTTGAAACAACCTCCCAAAGTCTCGTTATCAGACTTATCGTAACTCATGCTTGTCCTTACAGCTGCATATTAACAACACGGATCTATCTTCATCCATCCGTCTTCAGGTCTTAATGACCATCCCATACTATGACAGTACTATGGTACCGCCTCTGTAACATACCATGCTACTGTACGGTATCACAGAGTTACTGGGAAATTTTCTAATTAAAAGCCGCTTTTAAGTCCTTCATAAATACTTTCTACTTTTATGCTACTGTCTGCTTGGGACATAAGTAACTCTTGAGTTAACCACTTCTGGTTGAATAAATGCTAATTTTCAGCAAATGGCATGTTTTTTGCTAATCTCTACATGGTTCTGATTAATTGGTTTCTTCTTTCAAGAAAATATGCTTTTTGCAATAATATTGTTCCAGAGCTGGTACTTTATTGCTTATTGTGTGTTTTCTTGTTGGTTTTACTACTGCTTCTAGCATTATTATCAGCCTTGCTATTATCATAATATTGTTATTATTACTTATTATGGTATTCTTCAATAATAACACATCAAGGCTAAGACTGAATCGCTGTATAGGGATGCCTGTGGTGGGAACCCCATTTCTTGGTTGGTAAGGAAGTCTCTGACAATCCATTCATAGGAAACCTGTCATCGATCATAAGAAGAACGAAGAGAATAAAAGGCAGAACTCTTATTTAGCCTGTGTGGGGAGGCAATAAAAGGAAACCTGGCAGAAGTCTCTGGTCAGAAGTAGTATTTGTTGATCACTAGTTACTGCTAGAGTTACATTTATCTGTAAAGGAAAATGTCGGGAAAAATCTTTTAAAGAGTCTTGCATTGGCCAGGCAGTCACATTGTGCAAGATCTCCACTCGCTACCTTGAAGCAAGCTGAGTTTGGTTTTATTTTTTGTTAAACAGTGCACTCTGGGCAGGTCTTAGGACAACCATTGCTATTTGTTTGACAGAGGGTTTGAATCAGGGACCAATATTCCAGTTCTTGAGATTAAGACCTTTGCCCAGGTCAGCTAGTGGGTGAGTCAGAAGCTCTGTATGAGACCCTAAATCATATTATGGACCCTACTGGAAAGACAGTAGTAAGATTACCCCTTTGACATGGAACTGACTGGGAAAAGTTAAGGAAGATACATGTTCTAAGTGGGAAGAGTGCTTATAATGTACACTGGGCACAGCCTACTCCTAAACTCTTTGAATTTGACAAATGCAGTGAAATATAGCACTCTTATAAACCAACATGCACTTTTCAAGCATTAATAAAGAAGAGAGGAAAAAAGTTGCTACCTCTCCCACTCATCTTCTCAAACCATCGTTAACTGATTCACTTCTTACTGGCGCTATGGCATAAGTTGTTACAGCAGGAGAAATTTAGAACAGACAGTAGTGGCTCTATGGATATCTGGTAACACCAATTACATTTCGACTTGGTCACATGATCTTTCCGTCAGGTATTAACCTAATGGTTTCCAAACTGTCTTTCACCATGGTGGCAACCATGTCAAACTTAGAAAAGTCAGAATCATTGTCCGTATTTAATGAAGTCTCTTTTCAGTACTTGCAGTAAAAAGCAATAATGCTCTACAAGAAATGCTCACTATGAACCTTCACCATTAGTGTAGAATGTTTGGGAATCTCTGTTTTCTTCTAAAACTTACACTCCTCCTTTTGAAATGCAATATCAATTTCCTCTGCTTTTTAAGGCTCAAATTCTGCAAATACATTAGTGTATATTGATGTTTATCAATGTATATATTTAAATGCATATATTTAAATATGTGTATGTATATAAATTTTATGGGTATATATAAACATTTATACATATGTACATGTATATACAAATATATAGCTGTGAGTAGCTCCTTAGAAGTCAATAGAATTAGTCACAAAGTTAAAGACCATCAAAAGCTGAAGTATTTTGATAAATCAGATCCTCAGCCTGATTCAGATTATGAAAGTATGGGGGCCAGAATTATTGAGAGCTGAAAGTCCAGCTGGAGCAAAAAGTTTCAATTTTTCTATCCATTTATCTTATATGCACTTTTTTCTGCAGTTAGAACCTTCCAATGAAAGCATAGTAATAATGAAGGCATATACAGTCACTTATATTTATATTTCCCAGCAGACCGTATGTTCCATATATATGTTTGTATTTGCTTAGAAAAATACACTACCATATATATGTACATGGAACAGAAAATGAGATGACACTGAAGCCAAGTGTGAACATGTTTTATGGCAACTTGGATATTAAGTTCTAGGGACAATTTTTTATGGTAATCAACTTATGCTGGCCTCCATCTTTGTTTATTATACTGTGTTACCAGAATAGCAAGCTGCCACGTAGTGTTTAGTGTCCTGAGATAACATGAATTTATAAGGGTGTTCTATAGTAAAGTGCCCATAAGTATTTAACAGTCAGTTTAGATGGTCACTCAACTTCTCCTCACAGGTTACGATGGAACTATAAACAGAAGGTAGTAGCAATAAATAAAACCAGAATGGTGAAAAGCCTTGTGTAGGCCCTGTGTAAATAGAATACTATATGCAGAATTAACAGCATTCAGAAACACTATTTAACAAATACTCTACTCCTACAAGAATACTCTGTGACCACCAGCCCTTTTAGGTGATTCCCATAATGGTGCAGTTTTCAAATCATTTAATCCCAACTGACATTTCTGAAAAGCCTATTGTTTTCTTCAGGCACCAAAATACCTTTGAAATTCTGACTTTGGGGAACCCATTAAAAAAAAAAAAAAAAGACTTTGATACCTTCCCACCAAATTAGACACTCAAGTATAATGCACAGGTATCACAGGAAACTTCAAAATCCCAGGGCAGGTGCCCAACCACGTGGTAGTGGGGCTATGCCCAGGTGTAAAACTTCTGATATCCCTGAGCTGCCTGAGCCCTGTTTCAACCCTGCACTAAAAATGTTCTCCCTTCTTCCCTTTATGCGGGGTCCAGCTGACAGGTACATTCTGAGCACTCGGATGGGACTAGTCCTGACACAAAAGGCAGCTAGAAGCAGGACTTTCTGCCTGGCTGGCATGGTTGGACACCTCAATGTAGTTAATTTATCAGTGAGCTGTGATATGAATACAGAAGACTGATTTTTAAATCCTTTCTTCTTGATTTGGGAGACAGGGCTTGAATATGACTCCCAAGGAAGCATCTAACACTCTGCTATAGCCAGTCTTCATCTCGCTTCTTGCTCTGTTTAAAGATCAGCACTCCAACAAACACTTGAAGCTTCCTTCTTTATGCTCAGTTTATGTCCCGTGTGGGAATACAGCCCAGACAGGTTCTGTTTTGTTCCAGGGAACATGCACAGCACAGACACGGGGGCCAGACACAGCTCAGGCAGGAGACACCAAGCGTGTGCATGCCTGTCCCCCTCGCATCACGTGCAGGAGCACACACCAGACAGCCCATACAGATCAGGGGAAAGCCAGACTACCAGAAAAGGGGTTTACAGAAGTTATTCTGCTGAGGTCAGGTCTGCCAACAGGAGGTGGGAAATACTTTTCCCTGTGACTAGGGCACCCCTATTCACATTGCAACCATCTTCCCCAAACCTCTTTCTCCCAGACAGGAGCTTTCATCCAATCTCTCAAGGTGCTGGTGGTGGCAACCATATTTACACAATACTTGAGTCACTTGATCTAAACCACAGATTGCTTGGAAGAAAATGGTTGTCTTTGCAAAGGAGTTGTCGCTAAGCAGACCAGGAAGGGGTCTCAGACCAAGACAGCCAAAGAGGTAGAGCACGAGAGAAAGCATGTTTCTGCAGCCCGGTGCCTGGGAGGGAGTCACAGATTTTGACCTCTGCTCCTAGGACTGTTTCTGTACTTGCCATTAAACAATGATTAGGTTTGGTGCCGATGGGGAAAGAGTTAAGTGCTGAGTAAAAGCAGACACAGCTGACAAGGACAGAAATAGGAAGAACAAAACCACGTAGGACGCGCGTGTGTGTGTTTGTGTTGGGGGGTTTATTACCTGTGCTGGAACTGGTGTGGTGCTGTTGGAAACACAAGGCAGAATGGAGAGGCTTTGTATCTTTGAACAGGGGCTTGGTAGGGAGAATTGACTGTGTAATGTACAGTAAATTAAAACATAGGTGTGTGGGGTTTTTTCCTACTAATGGCTTGGTGAGTTATGGCAGAGTGGTAAGGTGGCCAGCTAGTGGGGAAGTGGCAGAGAGGGAGAAGAGGAGGGGTAATGCGTGACTTTACAGACCTAGAGATATGTCCTGTTGAGTGGAGCTTAATATTGCATACGCCTCTTACTCAAAATGTGAACTGCAGACCAGATTAGATCAGGGAATGTTAACCACGTCCAGTGCAAAATATGTTATGTTTTGTTTTGTTTGGTTTCATTTAAAACAGGGAGAGGGAGCATAAGTTCAGTGAGGTAAGTGAAAGTTCAGTGAGATTTCTCCACATTCATGAAACCTGAGTTCATAGTCGAGCTATTGAGTCACATACAGATGAGGATCTTGCCTGGTCAGTTAGAAAAAAAAAAAAAAAGACAGAAAAAAAGAAAAACCCCAACCCAACCCCAACCCCTTCTCCCCTGTAAGTTCCTTGATGTTCAGTAGGTGTGGTTGGGTGAAGAAAAGCCAGACCAATACCAACAGCTGCATGGAATCTTTCCACGACTGAAAGGTGAATAATTAACTCCCTTATAACTGCAGCCCCTCAGGGGGAGATGAGTCACTAGCCCGATTTAGAGTTATGTTATCTTGTAATGAACAATAAGAGGGAAATCTATACATGTCCTGACAGTTCTAGTGAGACATTGATGATCTGTGCCCCAAAAACCTCAGGAAGGGAGTTGATCAAAATGCACCTCTAAGAAAATAACTAATTTTGTACATACAACTCATCAGAGCTTCAAGAAGATATTTTTTTTCTAGGCATATGAAATTTCCTGAGTATGATGCTGAGGCTTAGACAAGAAGGAAAAGAATGTGTTGGTTTTAACTGGCAACATTGTGCCAGTACCTAAAATCAGATACAATCAGTGCAGGAATTAACTTATTTTTCTGTGTCCAGTCATGCTCATATTGTTGCCTCTGGACTCTTGGGGTGGAGGGAGGGGTCCACAAAAGGCAAATATGAGAAATCAGCCTGCCGTTAGGTGGCTTAAAAACCTACTAATGGATATTTTCCAAAGGGTATGAATGTCCACTGGGAAATCTCCAGCAGTCTGTAAATCCAGAAAACTTCAAGGCTGGTGTAAACTTGACAAATCTTTGCATATATTAACTGCACCCACGTAAGAAAGGCAGTCTAAATTGCTCTCCCTCATATGGAGGGAAAGAAGACTTGGAGCCCTTGGCTCCTGCTCCTGCGCGAGGCACAAGGCAGTGCCCTTTCTGCTTCTTCTGGAGCTGCAGCCTCTTTGTTAAGATTTTTAGGGCTCTGCAGAGGATTCAGGTTCAGAAAGTGGCTGTTAGATAATATTCATAGATTGTTCTTTGCTAAACCTTGCAAAAGACAAGTGTCTCTGTGACTTCTCCTGCCTCCAACTAAAATGTCGATAGATCTGATGTGACTGTTCCCATCTGGGGATTCAAGACTAATTAGCTCCACAGCATGACAGCCAGAGAGGGACATCAGCCTCATTTGTCATGTCAATGTATCATGCAGTCATGTTCTGATGGAAGGAGCACTTCTTGGGTTTTTTCTTTCCTCCAGACAGTTTAGAAGTAGCATTGAGTGACTCAATAGGGAGCTGTGTTTGTGTGTTCTCAGTGAGAAACGAAGCCAGCTCCCTGTGCTTCACTCGGGAAGCAAATGACCCGAGTGAGTGAATGAGGGGTTTCTTAGAGTTTTGTGAGGGGTTAAAAGAAGAATAAAACTTGCAAAGACTGGTTTAAACTGTGCTGTTTTCCAAGGAGCCGTGCCCCCTCCATTATCTAAGTAAAAAGTGTTTGCAACAAGTACACAATGAAATATGTAATTCCACAGGAAAATTTTAAAAAGGAAATAAAAGAACATAAACAGTAGTCTGAATCAAAGCAGCTCATCAGATCTTAATCCTCATTAGTGGGTATTAATTTTGATGACTGTATTGCTGACTAATTAACAGCTATAAAAGAGAAAACTTTCCCACATGCTCCACCATGCTCCATCTAGGGTCAACAGACTGTCACTGGGCATGTTTTAATTATTGCTTTGTCATTGTCATATCTTCAGTTCATTACTGCAGATGGTCTAGATCTGCTGCAGAAATCCTGCGATTAGTTGTAATGTGGGGGTTTTTTTCCGTGAAAATAAGAGTAGACAATACTTAGAAATGGAAGCCAGGATGCTAGAGAGTGATTGAAGAGAGTGCAGAGGACTTCCAGAATAACTATGCATCTGAGCAGGTTTCAGAAGGGTAAAGCAAGATACCTCTAAGAAGCTTTTGCTGTTTCTTTTCTTTGAGGAGGAAGGAAGGAAGGAAGGAAGGAAGGAAGGAAGGAAGGAAGGAAGGAAGGAAGGAAGGAAGGAAGGAAGGAAGGAAGGAAGGAAGGGAGGGAGGAAGGAAGGGAGGGAGGAAGGAAGGGAGGGAGGAAGGAAGGGAGGGAGGGAAGGAGGGAGGAAGGGAGGAAGGGAGGAAGGGAGGGAGGGAGGGAGGAAGGAAGGGAGGAAGGGAGGGAGGGAGGGAGGAAGGAAGGGAGGAAGGGAGGAAGGGAGGAAGGGAGGAAGGGAGGAAGGGAGGAAGGGAGGAAGGGAGGAAGGAGGGAAGGGAGGAAGGGAGGAAGGGAGGAAGGGAGGAAGGGAGGAAGGGAGGAAGGGAGGGAGGAAGGGAGGAAGGGAGGAAGGGAGGAAGGGAGGAAGGGAGGAAGGAAGGGAGGGAGGAAGGAAGGGAGGAAGGAAGGAAGGGAGGAAGGGAGGAAGGAAGGGAGGAAGGGAGGAAGGGAGGAAGGAAGGAAGGAAGGAAGGAAGGAAGGAAGGAAGGAAGGAAGGAAGGAAGGAAGGAAGGAAGGAAGGAAAGAAGGAGGGAGGGAGATGTTCTGGAAGATCAGAGAGATCTCAGCAAAGCCCACCATTATATAAAGTGAAGCTCTAAGCCTTGGACATAGATTTTTTTATATTTGATCATAAATATGTAGTGAAAAGCAACACACTTCTGAAGGCTCTACGCAGCAACGAAATAATCATTTCAGCTTGTTTAGTCCAAAAATACCTCTAAATGGGACAACCAAGCAAGGTCTTTGTTTAGAATTGTCCCACTTACTAGTCCAAGCTGGAGTTTGACGCCTGAGGAAGTCCAGCCGTGCTGCTTGTAACACGCTCTTCCTTCAACTGATATTTCAGTGACTTGTTTTCTCCCTGCAGTTCAGACAGTATTTTTTTTAGCCTTGACAGAATGGCTAGACTAGGTAATCCACGCAAACAGCTGCTGCATGCAATGTGATCTTTTCCCCAAACCTTTTTAACAAAGGCTTCTGAACTGTTCTTTAGTTTTGGATATGTTGGAAATATCCAGAAGGTAAAATCTCTCAATATGAATGTAATTGACCTATCAACTGTCTGACCATACTGCTTTTAGCTTGAGAAGGGTCCCAAGAAGATTAACAAATGTTCACATGTTCACAAAAACCACTCCCTAATCAAAAGCATTCATCAGGAAAATACCTCCGCTACAAAGCACTTTCACAGAGGATTTTCTTCTTGAATATCAGTGTTCTTGTCTGTAGTGAGAAGAAAGATGCTACTGATTTTTGGAGTCCGAGTTTTGCAAATTTTCAAACTCCATCAAAGTTAACATAATCCAGATTTTTCATTGTGATGAATTTTATAACTTGAAATTATTTTGTTCTTTGTCGATCATAGACATTTCTGTCTAATGGAACCCCTATATGAGCCCAAGTAATATTAAAGTAAGTGTTGCAAATATTGAAGATATAAAATAACACTAATAGATCCAGGGAGATTTGAAAAATGAACAGGAGAAAGGCCTTTAAAAAGGCCTATGAATATAAGGGAAAACACATTCAGAGGAAAGGAGGAATCTGGAAAACAGTCATTTTAAAGAAGCCAAGAGGTGAGAGTGGACAGAAAGCTAGGCTTGCATTGGGGACATGATGTAGCATCCAAAAGGGTATTGCAGCTGTGAATTGCATAGACAAGGGTAACATCCTCAGTGCGTAGGATGGCAAAAGTCCTTTTCTGAATATTTTGTGTATTATTTCAGCCACAACATTGCACCGCATTTTAGGAACTTATGTCCTGAAAAAAAAATCAGTGTATTGGAGAGCACTGAGGGAATAATAAAAAAGAGTAAGGGTGCGGAGAATTGATTTTAATAGGTAAGATTAAGTACTAAATCTGTCAAATTTGGTTAACTGGGAAAAAAAAGGCCACATGGATAAATATTTAAAAGGTGTCTAATAGGAAAGGAATTATTTTAGGACAACCAAAAATGCTAAGAAAAGGAAAAGAGGATGATTGTGAGAATGAGGTGTATCAGACTGTGAAATAGTTCCCTGTGGGATGAGAGAAAAACCATTCTCCTAGTGAGAATGACTTTAAACGAGATTGGATATTATCTTAGTGACCAAAGGGGCAGCTGGGAATATCAACTATTTTTGAGATTTCATAGGCAAGGATCCAAATAAAATAATTTTATGAAGGCCTTATTTTCTGCTGAGCCGCACACCCTTTCTTTCTCTCAATAAGATCTGCCAGCTAGTGGAGTCTCTTTCAGTGCTCCACTATTGCTGGCCACACCATGAGTTAATTAGGAAGGAGGTATATGGCTGAACGCATTGCCCCCTAAATCTGAGCCTGCCCAGCATCCTTAAATAAAAGCAAGGAGGTGGCATTGTTGGGTTGCATGGCAATGGCATTACTCTGCGCTACGTATTTCCACATCCTGTGCTCTCCCAAGCAGGCTGCCTATTGCAAGTACGAACCCCCAAGGAAACCGGAGAGTCAGAAGCACCTAAGTAATGCCAGTAAACTAAACCTTTAGGCACTTCTTTGCTTTGATGCAGAGAAATGCATGTACTGTGCTGTTTGTACCCTCAGAACAAATGGCTGTCTTGGGAACTAGCATGGATATTTAGAGATGGTATTTAAATAACATTACTTGGGAAATTCCCGCTGCTTAAGAAAAGACCAACTAAAACAAGAGTTTTCTTTCCCAGAAGGCTGAGACAGGTATAATGAGGATTAGCAGGCATAACTGATATCATTTTTGTATCCTAGAGGATGGTATGAGTCATCTTCCTAGTCACGTCCTCCCTCTTCTTAGTACTGATGAGAGTGAAAATGTTGCTGTGAAGTGTACAGTGGCAATATAAACATACTGTGTGATACAAGAAACTGACTGCAAACAAATAACTTCGTTAAGTCATGTCCATAGTAATTCCTCACTTTTATACAGCACTTTTCATCTGCAGATCTCAAAGTGCTGTGCAGATGGAAAAACTCAGGAGGTAAAGTGACTTGTTTGAGGTCATTCAGGTAGACAATGGCAGCTCTGGGAATAAACCATGCCGCAGTGCCTCGCTTTGCATTATAAATGCCCCTCCTGTGCAGTCCTGGAAAGGATCACGGCAGTGAGCCTTTGGAGAGGGAGAGTGTGTAGCTGGAGCTGAAATAAGCCTGAGCCTGATCATAAGACCACTGTGAATTAGAAAGGCCAAATTCCACCCTAATGTGCAATCTCTCTTAAAATCAACTGGAGCTTTATATTTAAGTATTTCCAAGGTTTTCCTTCCCATGGTGTCTGAGTACCAGCAAAATTACATCACACTAAAACAATCTCTGAGGATGATTCCTTACTACTTTTCCTATTAGCCCCAAGAGCCACTATATAATGTTTTATTTTTATCACTTCTTTTTTTTTTTTTAATTGCACATAAACACAGGGCATAATTCACTAATCATGGTGGAAAAAGGAGGAAAGTTTTATTGACTACCTAAAACTGCAGTAGTACAGTGATGCCTCAGGCCTAGAAAGTACAAAAAAACAGTAAGAAAAGATTTCACTCTTGACTTTGCATATAATAAGAAACGTGCAGAAAAAAAATTCTGCAGGCATCCAACATCCCCAGTTCATAAGAGAAGCTAGGCAGACAATATCGACAAACACTTCATGTGATTAAAAGAATAAAGGGCAGAATACGAGAAGAACCAAAACAAAACATATCATAAGTTCCAAAATTATAAATCCCATTATGCGTGAAATGTGGAAAGTAGAATACATCCTACAGATTCCTGGAAGCCAAAAAAAGGTGCTGGTCCTAAAGCCACAAGTCTGAAGTCCCTTGCTGGCTCAGCTGCAGGCTGCCTCTGTAATCTTGGGCATATTGCTTTACTTCTGTTTCCTCTCCCGCGTTGTGGGTGTGCCTACATTGCAGTCAAAGTGAGATATTAAAGCTTGTCAGCCCAACTGAACCGGCTTTAACCAAGTTAGCTTATGTACTGTTAGCAACGCAACCCTAGTGTGGAGTTGGGTACGGTCTAAGTTTTTAAGGATGGGTAATGAAATTCAGGAAGAACGGAATCTGAACACTATCAGAGGAATCCCATTCATCTAGATTTCACATTATTCTTTGTTTTCTGAAAGGATACATTTAAAAAAAATAAAAAATCCCAAACAAACATATGTTCTGATTGATGGTAGGAGCTGAGCCAGAAAAAAAAAGTAAAAAAAAAAAAAAATAAAGACGATGGTTGAAGTTTTCAGAGTAATTCAAGGGATTTAGCCACATGCTTCACATTAATGTGAGAGCGGTGCTCTGGGATACAGATCTTAAGAATGGGAGATCTGTTCCTGAACTCCATCCAAATCGTCTTGTAACCAGGGTATGAAATGAGATGAGTTAGTCTTCCACAGGGGTAAGACCAGCTGAGAAAAAGTGTGTTTCAAAACTGTGAAGACATTTTAAAGGAAAGTTACTTATTGTTATGTCAAAGTCTGGCCAACTGGTAAACATAATTGTATTAGGCTGGAATTATATACATTTTAAGAAAACACTTATGTCTTGTGGAGGAAAAATATTATTTACTTCTTTTTTTATGAAAGCATAGCAGCAATATAACTTAAAGCTGTAGGTCAGCGTCAAAAACAATAATACAATCTGGTGTGGCACTTCCCTCCCACCCGGCTAAATGGCTTTTATATACTCTTAAAAACAGCATGATAGTTAAAATACAAAAAATGGGTATTAGATGGAAATGATAGTTGCAAAGTACAAACACATGTAAGAGAGTTGCTTTAGAAAGTATAGTGAGAGACAGGGTAAGAGGAAAAACTTTATTAATGTCAGAAAGATACAGTGAAATATTTAGTGCACACATGTTTGGGATAAGAGTTGGGATGAGGAGCCAGATGCTCAGCTGGTGAATGTTGATGTAGCTCTGTTTAAATCAGTGGGACTATGCTGATTTACATCATCTACAGATTTTGCAGCTGGTTTTGATATGCACACAAACTTTGAACATTATCCAGACTTACCTGCCCTGTACTCTCTGGAACAAGGCTGGAAGTCTGGTGGGATAAGGATTCTCAAGGAGATCTCTTGCATTTCTGTGGGCTAGAAACATGGTGAAGACAAGTATTATTGTGGTTAGGACAGTATTTCTACATTTTTCTAGCCCTGCGGGAAATCAAAATGCACACTAAAAGCGAATAATTAACCTAACTTTGTAAGCCTTCAAGAAGCATTCATTCTTGCATGATTCAAGCCGTATTTTATATGAATCAGTGTTCCCCTCCCTACTTAAATGTAGACACGTTATTTTTGTGGTCTGGAAGCTGAGATCAGATTTCACCCATAATGATTTTAGCTGCCACACAGCTCATCAAAATTGCAATTATAAATACCAGTGTTTTTCTTTTTCTGGAATGTAGACTGCATCACACAAGATCCTGCCAAAAGATGCAAAATTAGCACTGCAATGGATATACTTGTGCAACCTCCAGGGAAGGACAATTAGGGAATGAGGAATAAGAGGAGAGAGGGAGTTGTTGCTGCCCAAATGGCCAAAAGTCTAAATGATCTTTATATCCATCTCCTGCACTGAGAACTTTTGATTCTGCAAAGCCTTTGCACAGAGAAACCATGCATCAGTCTTAACGAAGTGCTACCAGTTTGCACGTAGCAAGTTTTGAGTTGACAAACAATTACCCAGTAATGTTCATTGCTGTAATGAGTGCAGTGAAAAAAATGCCAGATTTTGCCTCTCTTTGCCATTCTTCCTTAAACAGCATATTACTAGTGTGTCCTACAGAGCTTCTGCACCAAAAGGATCAGGCTAGAGCTAGGACAGCTATCCAAATTCACTTGGAGGCAGGCTGTCTGTCAGCAAGAAGCAGTTGTAATGTTTCTCTCCTGTTTACATTCTACCTGTGCTGGCTTGCATTAGCATTAAATCTCCATTGAATCTATGACAGGTGTAGCAAACACACTGTAAATAATACCAGACTCCTTAGCACTCTCACTACAGATGGAGGAGAGATAGGGGAAGCATGAGAGGATCAGACAGACATACCTGGAAGTGCAGCGCTATTGATCCTGCCTCCAGCTTAGGGCTGGTCTAGGGACAGCTCAGTTCCTCATTCCATTCCATGTGGAAATCAAATATACATTTCCCATCTGTTCTTTTTGAAGCAGTAGCTTTACTTTGACAGTGCTTTGAACCATCTCCCAATCTGCATGAAAAATTCCGCAGTGTGCTCTGTTTAATCATGCTCAGAGATTTTTGGGAAATAGCTCTGATTAGTTCCAATATCATTAGGAATGGTAGGGCTATGCTTTTACATGTAGAATATATAACTTTTCCAGATGCACAGACTTCTATAAAATGATCAACTACAACATCAGTTGAGAAGGCGAGAGAGTGGGGAAGAATGTTTATAAAGATTTCAACCTCTAGAAAAATAAAGATGTCTGTGAGTCCTCAACTCAGCTGCTCAGATTCCAGCCCAGATGGGAGACAGACTTACAGGACATGGTTCCGGAAAGTTTTAGCACGGGCTGAAAGGCTATGAGGACTTTGATTTACTCACACTGTAGCTAATGGAAATTAGAGGCATGGGACACAGTTTGTTGCATTTTAGGAAGAGCAAGTCTGAACTACAATTTGTCTGAAGACTTGAGATTCTCACTAAAAGTATTTCTGTAATGTCTGGCTAGCCAAGTAGTTTCAGATGTTAATTGAATTCAGCAGCCTTATTAATGCAATCAGAAGGTTAAATAGTACAGATGCAAGGGTTCAAATATACTGTATAATCTCAATGAACTAGAGGACTCGAGTTATTGAATATGAAATAACATTATGTTTATCACTAGGATTTCACTCCTTGCTTCTCCATGATGACTGTACCAGCCAGACTGTGGAAATCCAACCAGCAGTTCCATTATCTGGATTTTGTCTACACCACAGAGGGTTTTGTTTGTTTTTTGTTTTAAATAATTGGATGCTATTAAGTTGGTTGTAAAAAAAAATGGTAATTTGTCTATTAAAAGTCACTGAACATTTTTTCCCTCCAAATCAAAGTAATTATAGGAAAATGTGAATATTTTGTATGTCTGCCTGATTTCCTTTCATAAGCAATTGTTTAAAACATAGAAGCTCTATGTGGTAATTCTGGAAGATGTTTGATATGCTGCTACATAAACCTGTGATTGAGAAAATAAATAAGCGTGGCCTACACAGATTAAAATGGGTTGACTGATAAGCATTAACCTACAACTGTAATCAGAAAATCACTGTTCCTTCTGAAGTCGCTCTACAGTCTGTTCTTTGTTCCTCTCTCATTAGACATCTTCTATCATTAACCTGAAGTGAAACACAAAATTCCTACCGTTAAAATGTATAGCCCATGCAAATATTGTAGCAGTGATAAATGTCAAAAAGAGATAAGTCATTGATGCAAATAAATTCTGAATTATTTGCTGCTGCATGAGCTAGGAAACCAAATGTATACAGCCAAATACAAAATCATTCATGTATGAGAAGAGAACATAGGCCATATTTAAAGGAGATGGAGACTCCAGTTTGGTAAGCAACAACTGAAAAAAGACGCTATGTGATCTTGGAAGAAAATCAGCTGTTGGGATAGACATCCCAACATCCAAGTTATCTGCCTGGGCAGGCTGCATACCTTTTGTGAATGACAGAAAAGAACTGCTACTACAGCAGCCGTACCTGCCAAAGGGCTGGGACGGGTGAGCACGTGCACGGGGGGGAGGCTGAGACAAGCAGACGGGGCGATTTGGGGAGCGAGGGGCAGAGCTGGCAGGCACCCGCGCCCAGCGGCACCCAGCCTCTGCTGCCCCTGCGGCTGCCTGGCGAAGCGCCGGTTGCCTGCCCTGTGCCAAATGGATGCGTGGCTTCAGGGACACCTGGAGAGGTGGCACTAGGCAACACGCTGCCCTCCTGCCGGTGCAACGTGCCCAGCCTGCAATTAGCACAGAAGTTGATCCAGAGAAAGCACCGGAGGGCCACAAACTGAAGTTATCGCCCAGGGTTGCAAACACCCCACAAACCACGGGCTGAGCTCTCCCGCAATACCAAAAGCGGTAATTTGACCCCTGCATGTATTGCTTCAGGAATCTCCAGCAGGAAGTTATTTTATTCCTTCTCAAGTGAGTGTGCCTGGGTTTTGAAATATTAAGTAAGACTCATATCACCTAACTTAGGTCATCCACATAGAATTATTCACTTTGGGTTTCCTTACAGTAATAAGTGACAAATAAGCACTTTTATGGTGTGATTCATATAGGGTAGAATTCTGAAATCTGTCAGGTGAATTCCATTCTGAAAGTGACTGTCACTTCAGTGACATATAGGGACTCTTGAGTGAGGTGTCCACATTTGGTCAGTTTGCTCCCACTCATTGTGTCTTTTCCAGTGTAGCCTTTTCCAGTGTACACAATTCTGAAAAAAGGCAGATAAATCACAGAGGATTGCAGAAAGAACCATGAGAATGAATAGGTAATTGGAAAATTACTTTATATTGAGGTAGTGTAGGAGCCCACACTGTTCTGCTTGAATATTAAAAGACAATCTGATCATGTTCTGTAAATACGTAACATACCACCAACCGTTAGCTCTTCAGTTTAATAGGCATCAGTGTAAGAGGCTGAACTAGAAGACAGAAGAAATTCA
Source organism: Rissa tridactyla (assembly GCF_028500815.1). Lineage (NCBI taxonomy): Eukaryota > Metazoa > Chordata > Aves > Charadriiformes > Laridae > Rissa > Rissa tridactyla. The sequence continues at coordinate 68,588,255 of NC_071497.1, read as the reverse complement.
GGATAGAAATAAGTAACACACTTCAGAGTGACACTAACTAAAATGGCAACAGTTTAGCAAAATTAATCAAATATTAACGTCATGTCTTTCTGCATCACATAAAACAAGGAAGACAACAGGAAAAGACACAAATTAAATAAGAGGTAAGCGCTGGGCAGGGAAAAATGATGCTATTATATATCACCATCTGGGAAATTCTAAGTCAAATCTTAATGAGCTCAGCTCACAGTTTTTGGAAGTTTACCTACTGGACTTCTTTTCTAATACTGAAAGTGCAATTTTACTGTTCTGGAAAGAAAGGCCTTGTCCAGAAGTGTCAGCCCAAGTCAATGAGCCAGAAACACTTTGTGTGTAATCCAGTTTAGGCTCTAAATCCCTCTGTTGCCTTGGGCAAGTCACTTAAATCCTAAAATAAGAACATTAAAAATTTAAGAGCTATATTCATGCAAAGTATTTTTATTTTCAAAAATCTAATCTGTCAAAAGCCATTGGTACAAGCAGTAAAGAGAAGTGACCTGTGACCTGCGAAGAATTTTGGGAAGTCACAAGGAATGGAAAAGCCAGAGTACATGAATTGGAAAAGCGGGGTTTGAATCAATCTAAGCATGTTGGGACTTATACTTTAACTCATTAAGTTTTACTCACCTGATACAAGATCAGATATTTACTCAGCAGAGTACATAGTGAAGGTTTGTGTAATGAGGGGAAAAATCCTACAGCATGTGGTTGTCATTCCAATTGGATGAAACATAAAAATTATAAACCTGCCATGGGTACACCAAAAAACTGGAACAAAGATTGACTCTTGAAAGCTTTAATATCCTCCCACCAGGAAAGAATTAGAAAGAGTCAAGCTAGATTAAACATAATAATCTAAATTCTGCTCCTGATTACATGCATGTAAATCTGAAATAACATAACTTACAGACTTATTTGAGACTTAAATTGGTGTCTCTGTGAGCCTGAATTTTGGCCAGCTTTTATTTCAGCGGGGAAGAAGAAAACATGTTTATAAAATCTGAACCGCCTACAGTTTATCTGCCTTTAAAAAGACACACACTGTGTGCAAGCCAGTAACAGACTTCCAGCCCTACCGAGATGCTGAATCGAACTGAATAACATATATTGACAACAGCATATAATCTTGTAGCTGGAGAACATCTTATGTTCTTCTGTCTCTGTATCAGTGCCAATTCAAAGGCATCTGGGCAAGATGATAATACATATTGATTGTGTTGAGCTTTATGAAAGGACATATTTCTCTCAGAAAGCATCTAGCAGAAGCAGCTAGGTTAGTGATATGAAACTTAGGAGGGTGCACTGTTTTCACGGCCTGCTTCAAGCATCTTGTCCAATCATGTGCAAATCCCCAAGATTCCCTTTCATCTCATCCAACTCATGGCACTTAACAGTCTTCCCGGGACTCCAGCTGCCCTATGCCCCTCAGAGGGGTAGAGAGACAGGCTGTCCTGGAGGGTGTTAAAACCCAGGAACTTCCCAAGAACCTTCTGGCAATGCCTGAATTTCCCTCCTGAGTACAGGCCATCCTCACAAGGGCTGAGTTGCTGAGTTAGGTGGTACAAATGGCATAAAAGCAGGGTAAATCCTCCCTGGGTTGCTGGCTGATTTGATTGCTCAGCTGTACAATGGAAATAATAGGATCTGACAAGGGAAAAATGAAGATACAACGGAGACTGTGAGGAGCTCAAATGTTATAATAGATGTTGTACGTGACCTTAAAGTAGATAAATATGAAACAAATTATTCACATATCTTTCATTAGTCCATCACAGAACCATTTGGATTCCAGCACAGCTGCAATGACCTAGACTTTTTTCAGATGTTCCCTCTCCTTTTTTTTTTTTTTAAATCTTTTTTTTTTGCATTTAATGTGTTTTCAGGGATAACTTTTCACTAAAGACGTATTATTCAAGGGTAATAAATAAAAACTGTAATAACCTTTTCTTTCCAATGAACCCCAGGAAATGTTCAGGTTTCCCTCTCCCCATTTTAAAACCTCCACCCTAGGAGTATATACAGCACATGTGAAGAACGTCTGGATAATGAGTAATTCTGAGTCATGAATAATGCTTCCAGATTTGCAATTTTGGCAGCTGGAAGTAGGATTCCCTGTTTGTACTGTGTCCAGTCCTTTCCTTCAGCTTTTCCCCCTCAGAGGCCCTGATTCTGTAGACATATTTAGCAAGCAGGTCCTTTCGCCTACATGAAGCTTTACTGATATCAGAGGATCCTCCCCAGGAAGCCAAGCAACCTGCTCATCACTGCAGGACAGGAAGCTTTTGCCGCCTTCTCCGATATTCCAGCTGCTGAAACACAAACGGATGCCTATGTGCTTAATTCCTACTGAAACCAAAGAGGGAGAAGTGCTCAGGCAAGTAGGTAGGTGCCCACATGGTGTTAAAAATGAACCCTTTCATTCCCTGTGATGTGGCCCCCTGTGCCTTTCCATGACCCACCAAGGCTGCCTCTGTCTTGCACATGCCATGGGGTGCCAGCTCCTATCGAGAGGTTTGTGCTGGCCCATACAGCGGTCCAGACGGCCATGGGGACTGATGGCTCAGTGGCTTGGCAGCAACATTTCCATCAACGCTTTCGCTCAGGCTTCTGCAGATTTTGAATGATGAATATAAATCATTGCTGCTTTTTATGAAATAAATTGGCAATCTCAGCCCACTTTACATATGACCATACTACAAAGCCATCCATAACATTTGCTGATATGGCGAGAATACACCCTTTTCAGTCACGTCATTATGATTCACACAGCCAGTTGTATTCTGGCTATGATTCACATAGCCAGTTGGCAGTTCCAGCAGAGAGGTCACCCCACAGACTCATGGCAGTCATAGGGTGAATGAAGTAAACCCTAAATCCAGCTCCTTCAAGTCAAGGCTCACACATACTGGTGAGGAAAGTACAGAAAGATTTGCAGTGCTACAGTTTGTAAATGTGCCAATGCACAGAAAATGCATTTTCCATCAAGTGTCCGGAGTAGCAGCCATTTTGACAGTCGGTCAGCTTTTTGACTGCCTTTTGACAGTCGGTCAGCGAAAGACTGCATAGACACAAATATCAGTGAGGTTTTGGTGAGGTAGATCTTTACTCAGGGAAAGACAGCTCCACTGCCTTTCAGGATCACTATGTATTTGGCCTTTGCTAAAGGAAAGTCCATAATCTTAGAGGTGTAGGCAGTTCTTGCTCAAGGACAAAAGTTATTTGCTACTCATTAGTGCTAACATGTGATAACTATCCACCTGTCTAGTTGTTTGACAAGACCAGTTCCCCCCATTCCCATCCATGTGCTGCCTGATGGTGCAGGATGCTCTTGCCTGCCACCTCAACTCCAACGCCTGAAATGCCACTTAGGCAGCAGACCAGGGATGTGATGCCCTTGATGTCTCCACAAAATGTGCCTAGTTCCAACAGCAAAGAAACCACAGAAAACCACATAACAAAGACATAGAAAAACCGCAATGACTGTTCCTCTGGTTTCCATTTCAGCCAATAGGAGGGAAAAAGCATATCCAGGTTGTGAAAGAAGGATCCCTCACTACTATTTTTAATACTATAATTGAATTCCTCTGTTGAAGTAAAATACTTGATGGCTCCTAAATACTGTAAATCTGGACAAAATAATACAGTAAGCAGATACTTTGTGTGTGTTTCAGTTATTACTTAACTATTTCCTTCAGACTGAAAACCGCAGGGTCAATGCAAGGTCAAGTCATAGCTGAGTCAGTCCGTTCGTGTGACACAGCAGCCCATGTATCTGCTAAAGAAAGTAGCTGGGGAAAAGGGGCTCTGCCTTCACTCCTTACTCACTGACTACAGGCATTTAAAATAAGCAATACCTATCTACGTCAGTGAGAGCTGCATCACACAGGGTGGACACACAGGAATATTTTGCCCTAATTAAGAGTTTTCTAGATCCAGGTCTGGAGGTTGGATGATCGCATCTGGGTGTTCTCCATAAGGCAGTTCATGTTCTGGGGCGGATCAAAGGCAGCAGGCGGTATGACATGGTGACACGCTGCGTGCCGTACAGCACCGCACAGGGAAGGGGTCTCGCCACCAGGCAGCCCATGGTGGTGTGCCCACCGCTCAGCCACCACCCTGGCCTCCAAGAGGGGAGCTGGAAAAGCTATGTCGTTGGAAGCACATGGCGCTGTAGCTTTTAAGCTCATCAGCTCATAAAACGGCACTGCTGAACTCAGCTGAGGGATTTCCACTGCTGTTTTCTTCATTAAGTAAATAAAGCAATAAATAAATAAATAAATAAATAAATAAATAAATAGGAAAATTCTCATAAACCAATACTGAGCAGGAAAGCAGATATTTTTAAAAGTATCATTAAAAATTTGCCATTTGTGACACAGTGATAATGATGCAATGTGTCACAGCGAAATACCACAGAAGCAGTGTGTGCTCCTAGATGTATTAATGTTATTAGTACTAGATGGGGTTCAGTGAAGTGCCTGGCTTAGGAATTGCCTGAATTTTAGCCACTCAGTTCCAGGAGGGGTGATCCTGTCCTTCTAAAATAACTGCCAACATTTCCATAAAATCAATGGAGAAAAGTGGGGGTCTTGAAGCCACCTTGTAAGAGATTTAGTCCAACTAAATCATCTGCCTGTGTCTCCACTCATTCTATAGAGACTGTAAGCACATGCTCTCATGGGAGCTGTTTCCAGCCATAGGAAGAGCCATCAGGAAGGTCCTGAGCCCCTGTAAGTCTGAGAGGTTTGGTCACAGCTCCCAGGGCTCAGGCAAGTCACGTACCAAGCAGGTTGAAGCATGCACACCCCAGCTTTCGAAAAATTGAAAAGAAAATGAGCTAAAAGGACAAATGGCTCTCCCCCCAGAGGGAAGTGTAGGGATGTACAAAAATAAAAGAGAAGAATCCAGCTAGGAGTAAATACCAAAAGCCTTAGTCTGTTCTTAAGTTGGAATTAAAGCCTTATAGCCTGATCTTCTTCTGGCCCTGCACGTGTGCCTTTTCAATTTTGACATAAGAGGATTGCACCCAAATTACTACATATTCAATCAGTTCGCATCTTGTCAGGATCAGAAGAGCGTGAGAACAACCTCCCAAGCAAGAGGTCACTTTATGAAGATACTTGTTGAAATCAACCACAACACCATGACAAATTACCAGGCTTCTTCAGTTACTTAGGAAAAATGTAGGCAGCCTCCCCACTGGAGCCTATACAGCAGTGGCGTTAAAGCAAAACACGGACACTCACATCGTTGGTATACCTGTGAGCAGATGTGGACAACTGAGGTTAGGCACCTGGGAAACTTGCAGCTCAGTCAAGGAGAAGTTCATTAGATTCATGCACCTTGACAGTGATGGAAAAACACAGTGATTGTTATATTATCTGCAACATAGGCAGATTTTATCTATGTCCCAGTTTGAATGGGATTTTGGGTGCTACCTTCTTGTTATTGCTTATGTATATGAAAATAACATTTAACTAATTTATGTATTACTATTAACTAATTGCATTTCCAACCATATCAGAGCTGAAGATACTATCTTGGTAAACACTGCACAAATAGCATTACCTACTCTGGGGTAAAGTTTTTTGGTTAATTTTAGGGTGAATTATTCTTAAATTCTTTTAGAATTTTGAACATTTTATTTACTTATCTTTCTACAGATAAGATCTTCAACATGAGCTGCTTAACTGGGACACATTGGAAGTTTACAGTCTTCCATACTTCTTACTCTGTCTTGAATAAAATGGTGTTTTTTTCCTCCCCAGTGGTATCTAATATTGTGTCCATATATGTCTAGAGTTCCATTAATCAGGTCTGTATCATATTTCTGTTCTCAGTGCGCAGGGCTGATTCTTTTGCCATTACTGATGTTGGATGTCACCTTACTCAATGACCAATAGTAATGCTTTAGGAATGATGTACAACTAAATACGAGAAATACCAAAATTCTACCCTAAAATTTTTAAATTAACAGGAAAATCAGTTACTGTGAAATGACCTGAGGAGCATACAACATTAATAGGTAAGGATAGATCAGATTATGAATATCCAAAGACCTTGACACCTCCTGGTGTAACTTAGAAATTATGTTCAAAATCATCCCACCAAATCGAGTTGTGCAGTTGTGATTTTCTTGTTAAAACCACTGGATCTATAAAGTGTTCACAAAACATCCAGGCAGCAAGGACATGCTTTTACAAGCACAGAACTCAGAGGAACCCTACCACAAAAATCACAGTCTTTTAGATCAGTTCCCCTGATCACTGTTCTTGATTTTTATCTAGAAACTCTCTTTAAATGAGTCAGTCATACAGATTTTAATTAAGAAATATTAATAAAATTCAACATTTATTTTGCACGAGGCTTTTGCTTTAACTCAAAACCTGCATAATTCAAGTAAGTAAAAATGTTTAGATCAATCCATCACAAAAGTGAAAAGCTGGCAGGTTTATCACTGCTCTAACCACAAGTCTTGATGAAAGAAGAAATAGCATCTTGTTTATGTCTCATCACTTAAAGAGGCTCTCGAAATTATCTGCCATCATTTGATTGTGTTTGTCTTACATGCTGTGATGACTGAACAGCATTTTATCCAGATAGGTGTACTAAGTGGATAACCAAAGAATTGTGGTACCACAGATGCTTGGTGATACTAGAATTTCTGATTGTTTATTTTCTGTGTTTCTTAATTTTAGATAAAACTCTTTATTGGTGCCAGAACACAAAAGGTGAGGTGAGGGAAACAGAGTCAGGAAACAGCCTTAGCAGCAACAAAAAGGACAGCACAACTGAACCGCCGTCCCATGCCTTACATTGTGTTACACTCTACAGAACTGGATTGGGTATGTTGCTTGGAGTTTCTTAAGGTAACACGCAAATATTTTCCATGCTGTTCTTTCAGCTCTTTTTCAGAAAGAAGAAACAGGATGAAGTCTGGATGAAGGAAGAACAAATAAAAGGAAAGGTTCTTATTATTATAGACTTCTTAAAGCACTTTGTTTATTTTTGTTTTCTTTGTACAGAAAGGCTGGCTAGGTATTTTAAAGAGTAGTGTTAATTCCTTTAAATCCCTGAGACCTTCAGGAACTTTCTGTGTTTTGAGACACTGAGATCCTTCTCCTATATGGGAGGAATTAGGGTGAAGTTATAATAACAAACAGATTTTTGAAAAGCCTTTTCTGTTTTATTACAGGACCATCAGAAAATGAAACAAAAAAAGGCCTGAATGGCGTTGATTTGGTTTTGGCCTGAACAAAAGTTCCAGAATTGTTAAGGCAAAAGTAAACAGACTTAATTCAAAAAATTACATAGGCCAATGTCCCAGCTCAAGGGATAAAGACATTCTCAGAACTATTCCATCTGCAGGGAGAGTTCATTTACGTTCCCACTGAACTTGTGCAACTGAATTCTTCACAGTGATAGCCAAGTCATACTGGGGTTGGAGGTAGGTGTCATAAATAAACGTGTGCGAAGAAGATAGAGAAGGAAAGCAGTTTCAGTAAAGTTTCAAGGATAAAGCTTTACTGAAATTCAAAGATTCCTTGAAAAAGACTGTGTATATTTTCATAAATAACAATTATATAACTGTTTTCAAATATACTTTAAATCATAATAACCAATAAAAATGCCAGTTTATTGGTAAGGAGTTTTTGTTTCACATGATCGATGATCAATAAATAACATGAATTTTATTTTTAACTTCAGTCTTGACTTAAAGTATAGGTGTTTAGATTCGACCTATTTTTTGTCATACCTAAACCTTTTGCATCTGACATTCTGGCCTCCTTTTTACTGGATATAACTACAATATAAGATAGAAAAAGATAAATAGATCTGTAGATCTGTATTTCCACAGTCTGAAAGCACTAAGATCCCGTGTCCTGGCCAAAGCCCTCCTATAGAAACTATTTTTCTGCACGTACAGGAGTGAATGTATTTTCTGCAGCTACTGAAAAATTATATATCTGTAGTGTACGTATAGGCAACACTTAATTGCCTTCCATCTTTCACCAGTACAAATCCAAAAGAACTGCAGGAGGTAAACTGCAGAGGTATGACTGATGACTCAGCTGTTCTCATTCTGCCTAAAAGCCTTTGCTGTTTGTTTCCAAGTGCACAGCAGTGGGCAGCTCACCCCTCAGCACCCCAACCATGCCTTATTATACAGATGCCTTTCTAGCCAACAGGATGTCCCTAGTACAGCAATATAGGTGTGATTTGGTATGACAAATTTAGGCTTAAGAACACGGCATTCCCTCTGCTGTTTCTCACTCTTTTGTTCCCTCCTCCTCTGACCATACAGTGGTTTTGCCCTTTCATAAATATGATTCCCAAAGGTGCCACCAGCTTGGCTGTTCAGGTCAGCTGTGTCCTGCCATGGGTCCATTGGAGACAGCTGGGCATGGGGCAGCCCCTGGTTTCCTCCCACAGAGGCCACCCTGCAGCCCCCCGTTGTCAACACCTTGCCAGCTACAGCCAATACAATACCTTACTGACATGGGAAGTGACGAAATAAAACAGCGCGAAGCTGCATTTATTGGTAATCTCACGTCTCGTTGACTGATCAAGCAATTGATTTAACAAGAAACAGTTGTGTCCATTAACCCATGTCTTGCAGAATGAATAAAAGGTGAACTTTAACTCACAGATAGTCTTTCCGGTTCACCTGATGCCCGCTGAATTTCTTTTCTGAGAACTGTCCAAGAAAACTAGTAGGAGGAAAATGAATAAGAGCATAAATTAAATTGTGTGGCAGTTTTATAGCAGGCTATACAGTTATGATCTCTTGCAGGATAATCTAGTCCTCCTTAAGCACAGATTTAGTATTATGGTGAAGGTTCAGTGAGACATCACTGATGCTGTTAAGAGGCCTTCTCATCTAGGGCAAACAGAAGAAGCAATTATAGTCCTTTTTAGTGTAAGGCACACAAGACAGCTGAAACAAATGAGTCACTACCCAAAACTCTGGCCATATGCAAGCCGAATCAGAAGCTGAGCTAGATGGTGAAGGACTTTTGCTGGGAGATGTCTATAAATTCATCTAAACTACGTACTGTTTGGTAAAAGTGTGCGTGTTTGCGGGCAGGAGCAGGCAGATGCAAGCAAAGAAGCCAAAAAGCCAGCAAGACAAGTACTTGGGGGTTTGAAAGAAAGCCAACTCATGGAATTTGGGCGACAGCATTGGCTGAAAAAATGCCTGTATCTGCAAGCAAAGAAAATGCTTTCTCTTGTGTGACCTTTATTCAGATTCTGGAATCCGAATGTTACCTTGTACACCTTGTAAATAAACAGGATCACATCAAAAAACATATGGCTGTATTATATATCTTCTGCCATAATAGAAACAGTCTGCAAAACCATGAATGTTGACTACCTACTCTGTAAAACAGTAACAATGGTGTTAGTAGTGAGATCCTTTTTGAAGAGGAAACCAAAGATTTCCCCATGGGAAGAAATTGTGAGCTGAGATTGCTGTTGAGCATGCTAAACTCCGAGATAGACAAAGATGCTTTCCAGTCAGAGGCTGAAACTTCACAAAAGGAATTAAAACAGCATCTGGAAACTTCCCAGGAAGAGCTCAGAGAAAAACTGAAAAGAAGTGGGGGAAACGCCTCAGTCTATCATTGACAAATGTCTGGATTTATTAGGAAGACCAGTAACAACGTTCCCACCATTCAATAGTAAAAAGAAATCAAAAAGGTAATTGGTAATCTGGGTGTCATGGATCAGAGAGTTTCCTGGAAAACAAGGGAGGCTGAGAAAGGTGTAGCTAACTTTGAACTTGCTAAAATAGTTGATTTCCAGCAAGGACTGAAGGAGCAGATGGTTCACACTGAGAAGAAAATCAAAAGATCACAGACCTCGCTGGCAGTCAGCCACCTTGAACGGCACTGAGCCAGCCAGAGAACTGTAGTAAGACAGAGTAATCACAGTACTTCTCTAGTACATCTGTAACCCTCAGAGGGGAGAATCTGGATTGTCAGATCCTTCCATTTGCTTTAACTTCCCGTTTCTCACTGTAAACTGCAGGGGTGATCTTTGGACGCTACATCAGGATGGCCCTCTCTCTTCAACTGGTTTGAAAGGTGCCCAATGAGAAGGCAAAAAGACAAAATAGTAGCAGAATTCCTAACAAGTGACCAGATGTAAGGTTTTAAAAGTATTACTCAGAAACCCAGGAAGGATTCTTTATTAATTCCAACTAACCATGTTTTTGAAGAGTCAAGTGATCTATAAAATGCCCCAAGCCCAACACTGAGTCTGATGGGACAGTGAATAGGCTTAACAGCTGGCTAGCTTTTTAAAACATCAGCAGTGGGGCAAGTCCCAGCACATCCCATCCCTTCGTGGTTTATTAGCACCACATTCCATCAGGGTGTGAAACATACACAAACCTTGGGTATGAGCTAAGGAACAGCTGAAGTGGAAACTGATGGAGTGGAAATATGTCATATGGACTGTTTGTATTGTGCAGAAAGGTACAATCTCCAATTTAAAAACTTTCACAGCATTTGCTAAATACAAAGTAGAGACAGACTAAAAAAATTACTGAGAAGAGAGCAAGATATAAGGTCATGTAAAGGACCGTAAGGACCATAAAGGACCATGTAAAGGACTATAAAACCAGGCCACCTGGCCTGTTCCCCTGGGGCAGTGGATGGTGTGTTAGAACCCAAAGCTAAATAAGTATTAGATTTGTGTAATCCTGACCAGAAGAGTAGGAACAAGCATGTAGCCAGATCCCATTAGTCCTTTGAGTACTGCATAACCAGGCACTATGTTGCTCAGAAGTCCATAGGCAAAGTGAGCACCAGGATCAAGAGGAACTGGGGGAGCTACTGGTGGCTGACCAGGCAGCAAGAAGACAATAATGCACCAGGATAATAATCTAACACGAGAGATTATATAAGATACAAAATTCAATGCTCTATGTTTGCAAAGTCTCAGGACAGACATAGTTGCTAAATCTAGCCATAAAAAAAACGGTTTGAGAGTACTGAAGAAACTAGAGTATTTTGTACAACTACTGAAAATCACTGAAAGCAAACAGCCCAATTCTCTTCCTGCCTACCCTGGTAAATTCTCAAGCAGTGGCTACACAGGAGTAAAATGTGTAAGACTGCGAGAGGGGCATTAAGTCCAGAAGGCACAACATTGACATGGTTTTCATTACGGCATTTCCTTATCTTTTATGCATTAAGTGGTTGAATAAAAGACATAGTAAATAAAAAATAAACTCTCAATTCCTTTCCACCAGCACCCATAGTGAAGCAGGATTTCATTCTTCAGGGCATTTGATTCATTGGGGCTTTTTAGGGTAAAGTTCTTTCTAGGTCACAAAATTTCTTATAAAATACATAGTGCAGTTCCTGGAATGTTCTAATATTGCCCGATTTTATGTTCCCATTTTCAACCAGTGCAAAGAATTCTGTCTTTGAGAGCAATTTGCTGGAAGGGTCATTGTTTGGAAATATTTTTCATAACAAACTGTTCATGAAAACTGTGTAGAAGCATTGAACTACAATTGCCTTGCCATGGTATTGTTACACAGCATTTGAAAAATACTGTATTTTCAAAGTATACACAGTATTTTTACATTTAAAAACCTAAAGTATTACATTTAAAAGCTAAAATATAAGATAAGTAATGTATGGATCACTTAAGTCTCCATAAATATTTACCTGCTGCCCAAGTGATATTTAGACATGGGTGCCACCTACATCCTGGATATTATTGAAAGAATACACTAGAGCACTGAAGCAAATACGGGTTTGATTTTTGGTACTCATATCCAGTAGTCACCACACTATACACTTGCCCAACATTATACCAAAAAATTATGTGATTCTATAGTCTGTACAAGGCACAGTCAAAGAAAAAAAGTGCCTTGCAGTTATTCTGAGCATGTCCCTGGATCACCTAAAGACTTTAGGTGCAAGAAATTACATAACTCTAATTTTGTGAGCAGAAATAATACATGTAAAAATGTGGGTGAAGTCCTTGATCACCATGAGCTCCCACTGACTATTGATCACGACTGTGGTCTTTATGAGCCTGAGGAATCATTTCCTACCTCACATGATCAACATATATTGCTTAAAAGACGCTTAATTCCTCAAGTCTGACTCCTCATAATGAAAGTTGCATGGCAGCACAAAATGAGAATGATGGCCAGGTTTCTAGATGGGCTGTGTTCACAGGCCTTCCAAGTTAGACAGTCTGCAAAGTCTAGACTTCCTGCACCTTTGAAATACAGGACTAAAGGCCAAGGTAAACAAAGAAGCTCTCTTTTTCTCCTCTTCACTCTTTGATGAGCTGGATACACCCTTTTAAATGTAGCAAACCAGTCATTCCACCCCCTGGTAGTCTTCTCCTCCCTCCCCCAGCCCGCCTTCATCCACCACATAACCCAAATACGTAGTTAGCAAAAGGTATGAGACGTTCCCTCGATAGTTTGTAAACAAAGTCGTCCGATATTTATTAAATAATTTATTAAAATTTCCGACCACTTGCCTGAAGAAATAAGAAGCAGAACAACCATGGTAAACATCTTCAAATATCCAGAGGATGTAAACACCAAATATGCAGTAATTATGTTGAATTATGTACTGACATTGTGACGTGTTAGGTTTTGGAATAGTTCCCCTGGGGAAGTGGTTAGGCTCCTTGGAGAGTTTCAAAACTGGAGTGAACTAACCCTACGAAACCCTACTTAGTTTAAAGGAGGAAACAACCTGACAAAGGCAGGAAGTTGGATAGTTTGAGGTAATAGGCCTTTCTCGTATCTAAATTGTACTATTTTGTGAAAATACATGTTATTTCTGTGTCAAAGTGGTGTTGTGAAGTGGGTGAAAAAAACCCGTAGGTCATATGACAGCAGTACTTCAATCAGCAAACAACTGGGTCACTAAAAATTTCAGTTTCAGAGTTCATGGGTTTTGAAGAGGAAGCCTGCCTGTTTCCTGAAAAAAATCTCCTTTCTACACATTGACTTTTAAAATATGGGCTACATCTGCATTAATGAGTGACAAGGAATTTGAGAAATCTGGTGCACATGTGGCTTGGCAGGTGCTTTATATTGAAAGGCACATGAGGTTTTGTCAAATTGTGTAGAGCCGCTCTAATCATAACCTCTGAGCATCAGTCATTGTTTACCTTAATTCTATCATAAGCACATCTGGGTAACTCCTTAAAATAATGGTAAAGGTAATTAGTCATGAATTGAGTTTGAAATCTGATAAAGTACTTATGACATCCATATTGGTACCAAATGAATTCATTATGGTTAACATTGTTACAAAAACACCAAAGGAATTAATAATAATTTGTGCCAGCATTTGAATGTGTTGCTAACATGAGACCAAGTATAATGAATGCTTTTTTTTTTGGGGGGGGGGGACAGAAGGTATTACAGTCATATTTCAATAGGCCTGCAAAACTTTAGGTCTGCACTTTGTAATCAATAAAGCACATAACTCTTTTTCATGTATTACCATCCCTGGGGGAAAGGACAGGCAAGTTAATTTTGTGCATCTTCTCCAGTAAGTTTTCAGGGTAACTCTCCGAGGCTACATTACGAGAACTGAACACTGTCTGTGCAGATCCACCTCCCGCTGCAAGAGCTCCTAGTTGGAGGCAGCACACACAGTGCCCCCCCCCAGAAATCCGTAAATGTATAGTTAGGGCAAATCTGATTCTCTCCTGTTTTGACTTGGCAGAGCTGTAGCTAAAGTCAGCAAACCACCCGTTAGTTCACAGCATCTGAAAAGCTGTCCCTATGTGGCTGTGGCAGTGCCAGGGCCACACGAAGCTGGGGAAAGGCTGAGGCTGTAAAGTTGGCAGTATGCTTTTAACCAAGTCAGAGGTTTTAAGCAAGAATAGCCTAGTTTATTCATGCTAAATGTCTATGGCTTTCTGCACTGACTGCATAAAAAGTATTAGCAAATAGTTTCATCATTGAACTAATAAAAGTTGTCTAGAACCAAGGTGGAAAATTTCTGCCACAGAGAAAGAAACCTTGTTATAAACCTACTTATGAATAGGAGGGAAGAAAGTCCCTGTTCCCTGTATGTGCATGTAATGTATGTACAATGTATATATACAGTACAGTCCTGCAACTTCTATTTTCAGTTGTGTCAACACTCAGTAGATTTTTAACTCGCTAGTTGTGAACTCTGTTCTCCAAGGGACCTGCAGGACTCACCACAACAGTAAAAGCACAAGAGCAGAAAACAACACAGACATCACACTCCTCCATGGGAGGACAGCTGGTCCCACAGCTCTTCCTCTAGTATTCAGGTACCTCCTTCCCTTGTCTCCTAGCATTCCCACTTCTCTCCATAGCCACATTGATACCTCCCTGGCTATTTCCTGGTTATCATCTCAAATGCAGCCTGCCTTTGTTTTCCATTGCTGCTTTCATACTTCTCGGTATTTTAATCAGTATCTTATTTTTCATCTCTCTTGGATTCTCAGGACCCCAAACTTTCAGCAAGCTTATACCTTTGTAAATCTATTTATATTTCCATGAGAGGTTTCAAGTTCTCTGTGTCTTTGCCTGAATTCCTTTTGTAGACAAAGTCCTGAAAAATCCTCATGTTCTTCCTTTGCGTTCTTCCCGCATTTATCCTTTCTTTCTCATTTTTGCCATTACTTGTGCCTTAGTCACTCTCCTTACCAACTTCCACAGTCTTTCTCTCTTACCTCTTTGTTCTCATTTGCCCAGACTCGTTTCCTGTTCTCACTATTCAAGAACGAAGTTCTCATCCCTTTGAATTCCTCACTACCCTTTATGTGCCAGGGTGCAGTCAGCCCTTCAAAGTTTGCACAGCAGAGCTGTGGTTACACCTCTACCCTAATATCCACTGACTCTCCCCCTGTGCTTTCTGCCCTGCCCAGACTCTTCCGACCGCTTTGCCGCCTTCTCCACCTCCCTGGAAGCACATTCCACGCTCCAGTCGCTTGCTCAAGCTGATGGAGCAACTTTGCTTTTGTATATATGAGCTCAACCTTATTTTTCTTAGCTCTTTGTGCTTCTGAAGTGCATGAAGTATCTCTAACCACAGCGGCCTTCCAATCTCTTTTTGTCTTTTTTCATCAGCCCCTTCCTCCAACACGACTGCAACAACTGTCAGTCTCATAACTGGCTCAAGTCTGTATTCCTGGCAGGCGTACTGCAAGCCTCCTCTGTAATGCCTCTGTCTGCATCAGGTTAGGAGCTCTGCGAAGTGAAAAAAATGCCTCATTCTGTGTCTGTGTAGCATCAAGCTGGTGCTCAGCACTTAAGAAGAGTGATTTATTTCTCCCATTTATATTTTCTTGACTTAAAGACATGTTTTCTCACTTGGAATGTATTTTATCATCTGATTTGAAACTGTCATGTAATCATAACAGTGTGTTTGTGATAGCATAGTAAATTCCATGGCAACAAACTGTGACGTCATAAATGCAGGATTTATGTCTTTTCTGCAAAATCAAGCCGAAGAAGCAGATGGATGAAAAAAAACCTCATTAAAATACCAACAGTTTCTAAAAATTGCAGTAAAAATATCAATGGGAACCCAGACAAACATTGCTTAATGGATTTCTTTTTATACATGTTTCCTGCTTTTTAAAAGCCTACTTTTCTGAATAAGACTCTCTTTTGGGGGTGGAAATATTTATTTAAAATAACTGCAAAAAATAAGTGTTTGGATTCAAGGCTCTAAAATTCAAAACAATTGCCTCAGACAAATTAAATGGAATGGAAAAAAAAGGGCCACAATGGTGAGAAAATACATATAAAAATTTCTGGGGTACATTTCTCAAAGCTAAACTGCCAGTTATTCATTAGAGTGCCTATGACGTATTAAGGATGTACTTGCGTAGATTATTTACAAGAACTAAGAAGTGATTAATAAGAGGACGGAGCTGAAAACATCCTCTGTGATGTTGCTGCTAACAAGTGGGCCCAGCTTTGTAATCAGACGTCATCAGAGAAAGCAGCACATCCCAAAATGGTATGAATCACTTCTGACTTCCTGCCCTCCCTCACTGAAAACACGGAGAAGGAAAAATAAAAACTTCTGAAGATAATATAGCAGTTAAAGAAATATGTTCCACAAAATCATATCTTCTACTTGAAACTGAAAAACAAAAGGTGTTTCTAAATCGATGTCCCTAAACAACTGGGATATTTCAAATGTAATAATAAAATAATATCATGATTTACACTTTACATGATTTATAGTGCAGAAGATCTCAAAAGATGTTACAAATGTAAGTTAAATAGTAGAAAATTCTTTCCTGTAGAGGTCTGTAAATTTTGCCTCCAAACTGATTTTAACAATGTTGTTGAATAGAATGTAAACTATGTCCTTCCAGCTTGCCTGTTCTTCCTACCCACACTGTCCTAATCAGATTTGTTATATAAATCAGGAAGTTACCCTTTCCCCACTTTTATCTACATAGAAGGTTGGTTAACATTTGCCATCAAATGCATTTGGTTTGGCGGGAAAAACTGTTTGAAGGAAAATGAAGCAAGACGAAAGACAGTACTAATATCTGGGCATAGCAAGATCTGAGAGCTATTTAGCATCACTAGGAAGTATTTGTCACAGTCCTTGACCTGGTTTGGATGGCCAGGTTTGGATTCTTGGTTTGTGCAACTTCTATGGACTACTGCGGTTCTCCTGGGCCAGGCCACATTTGGTGGAAAGCCTTTCTGCTAGTGATCACTACCTGAGACTCTAGAGTCAATCAAGGCTGCAGTCAAAAGGCTTTTTCTATGAAGTTTTTTTAATCATCCTTTTCTTCTCATATACTCAAACACTTCCTTTGTCTTCTCGTACATAACAACATGGGTTTTTTTCATCTAGAGTTCCTCATATGGTGTGATATTTTGCAGTATGGAGAATCGTTGGCTCCTACTATCTCAGAACAATGCCTCAGTTTATAGCATTAAGTTTTTGTGAAGTTAATCTTAGTATCCACTGTAGGGATAAGGATAATCAAGACAATCCAAACTGACAAGAAAACGGTATTTTGGGACAGCACTGTGGGGCCTTGCATGTGCCCAGGGAATGGATGACAAGTAGACAATAGCTGTACTTCTGAATAAAAAAAATGTCTGTTCTAGCTATTAATTAGGTAGGTTCACCAAGTCTGACCTCTGCCAGAAAGTCAGATATGTGACTTAAAATACAAAAATGCTGTTTGCACTCTGGAGAAGGAATTCTCTTTCTGAAACATTACTCAGGAGCCCAAGCACAGGTTTCAACATGAATCCACATGCATGCTGTGGATTCAGATACAACTGTGTCACCCACAAGAGCTGTAACAGCCAGTTCAAAGGCCTTATAAAATGCTGTATAGGTGATTGCACAGTTCCCACCGATGAGCTCCGTAGCACTTGTATTCGGCCCTGTAAACAGTATCACCTGTTTTCCATGGAACTACTTTCAGTATAAAATAATATTAATTGTGGCGTGAATTAATTAAATTAATTAAAAAAAAAAAATTGCCATGTGATCTGAGAGATTCCAAAGGAACCTGTCTCAAAGTTTTGCAAAATTGTGCCTAGCACATCCTTAACTTTTGATGCTCCCCTCTACTTGAATCTCTATTTGCTTACCAGTTCGGGTTGGCACTCTTACAATCCTCTGCTGGATTAACAGAGAATGCTACACAATCAGCTAAAGGCCAAACCTCAGAAAAGGTTGCCTATACTTGTGACAACACAACAAACGATTGCAGCGAGCTGATGACAAGCAGTCCAGATGTGATCCAACTGGTCTGATGACAAAGTAATCCTTGATGGCTTTCAAAAGATGGCTTTCTGTAACTCTCTGATGACTCTACGAAGAAATCAACACCGCAGTCAGTCAGACTGAAGTATAATGTGCCTAACATACTGCTGGCATACAACTCGTTCAGTAATGTAAAAAGTGGCCATACATCTTTATGTTACAAACATTTCCTACCTACGTTTATACAGATATAAAACTGTTAGTAAAATGGAAGCTATTTGAGGCTTGTAAAAGAAATCAGAGCATATTATCTGGATTATTTCCATTTTGGACATATTTTTTTACTTAGTCCAGTATGAATGGTTTATATTAAAACATTTAAATATTGAAAGAGGTTTTGGGTTACAGACTGATAGTAGTTCCATAAAAACAAATTATTTTTCCATTTCTACAAAATCTAATTAAACATGTGAAAACAAATGTGTTGTGTAATATTAGAGTTATTCTTCCTTGCCTTCAACAATAATGCAGGACCCTGGTAACTTGCTATGGACTGATATTTTTTTTGTGACTATGTGGCTGGTAGTTGATTTCTTTCTCCTTTGTGAAATATTTCTCCATATTTTCTGCTGATTTCAATTTAAAATCTTTTCCAGCCTGTACGAGCTTGTGAAGTGACATATTTCTTTTTGGTCATTTCTAATTAATTATAGATTTGAAATTCATGACAGTAAAACATAAAACTAACTCAGTTATTACAGTGAAACTACACTACAAGATACATTTAAACATCCAGATCTCCTTTAAATAAAGCATGACAGGCAGACGCACAATCCCAAATCTTGTCCATGCTCCCTCCATGCAGAACCGAGACCTTGGTCCTAATGCATTGCCATTAACTCTAATCTCTCATTTAGTTTGACTGAAAATAGAATGCAAGGTGACGGGATCCCTGACTTAGAAGCCTTAGATTGGCATTGTCACAAATACTTCCTACCCATGTTTAGGCAGGTTTAGTCTGGGCACCTCAGTACAATTTCAGACCCAGCAGCTTGGGAGCAAGGTAAACTCATGCATGGAAGGACATTTGCAGCCTTGTAGACGGTGTTCCTCCTCCGACCCCAATTCACACCATAAACACTTGCTTCAGTATGTTCTGTTATAAGGGCAAAGCATCGTACTCATTTCCCTCTTCCCCATTCTTTCAGAAACATTGCCTTCAGCCATGCCTTGTTCCTTCTGGATCTCTCTCCACCTTTGCTCTTTGCTGGCTCAGTAAGATGCTGTGATATGCGTCATTTGCCCTCCCATCTCTGGCTTTTTGAACTATAACATCTTCACGTCCTCTTTCTCCAGCCATCTCCAAACAGTAATTGTTGTTTGAATGTCCTGATGTTTTGTCAATAATGCCCCTGAAGAAAAAAAATAAATCATTCTTTCCTCACAATAAAATCCTACTGATAGCAGAATCACCTCATTCCTGTCTTCCTTCATTTTATCCTGTTTGCTCACACACGATTTGCAAAACACCTGCCAGCATCTCCTACCACTGCTGTAATTACTGGGACTCCAAATAATCCTAGCTCTATCTTACACCCAACTCACGGTTCACAGCCTAATTTGGATATCTCACACGCAGCATCAGGACTTTGTATCCCTTCCATTCCCCATAGCTAGACATCCTCTCCTTCTCCCTTCTCTCCCACTTCAGTGTCAATGCTGACATTTCTTCCTAATTGTCTTCTTTGGATTCTCTTTTCAGTTTCGCCTGCAGCCTTCCTTCCATGAAACTCTTTATATCTGAACTCTGTCTGCCTCACTGCCTTTCTGTCAAAGCATTCATAGCATGCTTATCATCTCTGAGGTCAGGTTTCTGCTCTCTGGCTTTACTACTGTTCACTTCATTGATTCTTCCAGGATATTCCTTGTATGTCAGGTCACACAAGAGGAAAGAGGAAGGTCAGTCACATTCACATCTCTCTTAAAGGCCCATGGGCAAATATCTTAGTATTATTGTAACTGTTTACTAGATTGGGATCTTACAACGTAGATCTCTGAATCGTCATGAACCCGCTTACAGAGCAGTTAGCTGTTAGCTTTGATTTTGCTGTCTGATAAGATATTAAGTTCAATTTCTGATTTTTTTCCTTTTCTTCTTTTTTAAGGAAAAGATCACTATGGGCAAAGTGATACATAACTTTACTGGTCTAAATGAAATGCTAATTTGCTATATTCATCTGGATGTAAAATACACCAGGATGCTTTTATTGTGGGGTGCCTGAAAAATATCTGACAATAAGCTTCGACTTTGAGTGAACTTAAATAATCCAATAAGTCTAATGCATAGGTACAGGAGATGAGGAAAACTCAGAGAGAGGAAAGAAGCAAATGGAGTAAGTTGGTTTCGCCGGACTGATTTTGCTTTAACGTAATGCCCCAAAGACAGCTGTAGGACAACAGTACAGTACAGTTAAATGAACAGATGTGTGCACCAACCATACGTTCATAAAATAAGAGGTAGCCTTTTTATATACATGTCTGCTAAATGAATAAGAATAGAAAATAACATATTTCATTCCAGGAAAGGGTAAAATATTCAACCCATACAGAGTGGCTGGTCTTTAACTCTTCCTCATTATTAGTGTAGTAATAGAAATGGAAAAGTCCAATTTATCATCATCAGTAAGATTACCAGTCTGCTGTGGTTTTTACAGGCTTAACAAGTGATATGCTATTATTGGTAACTTTTTTTAAGTCAACACGAGTTGTAAGTGGTTTCACAATTTTACCTGATTATCCATATGATCCTGTAAGAGAAAATACAGAAGATTTGATAAAAGAAATATCTCTTAAATAAACACAATACCATTCTGTCCTATTCAAATAAATAATAAAACTCACTACTTTTTTCGAAAAAGTCCAATTGCGTATCTGTCAACCTCTAACCACACTGAAACTGCAAATACAAATGGTATGAATCATGAGACAGAAATGGAAGATGGATGTTTCCTTCTGTGTGTTGTGATAAGATATTATCACCCTTCTATAAGAAGATTGATGGAGACATCTAATGAGAAACATTGTTTAAAGGAAAGACAATACTGTGACAAAAACCAGTTTCTCAGAGTTTCCCCACCTCAGAACTGTTCTTTGGGAAAAGTAACAAACAGTCATTCATACCCATAACATGTGGTAGAACTCTAGAAACATTTGGGTACCATGAATATATTTGAAGCGTGATCACTCAGTTTACCATCTAGATACATGAGAAGCATCACGAACCTTTCCTAGTGAAACCAACATCAAAAACAGGAATTCTTCCATTGTCAACAATTTGAAAAGCTTTGATAAGGAATAAAATCTCCAACCACATGGTAATAGGCAGATAATTCACAAGTAATAAGAAACTTCTTACTCAGTTCTACCTCACGTTACCAATTCAAATGCAGTGTATCTAGTTTGAGTTACTAGTCTAGGCTGCCTACAAAGGTACCTCCAAACTGCAATTCCTTCCATCCTGAAATCATCACTAAAATGGCTGCCTTTTCCTCTTTTTCTCTCTCAGGAGGCTAGCCAACAAATGCATACTAAACATCTAAACTTTTAAAATAAAAGGCAGGTGATATTAATTCCAACCATTGTATGACGTCTGTCGAGTGTCGCTCTAGGCATAACGAAAATTATAAACAAGTAGAATGAACCGGTAAGCTAAAGCTCTTCGTTTGCCTGGTGTCTGGTATAAATTGGCATACTCCACTTAAATTCCTGCAAAAAGCTTAGCCTCTAAAATGACAGTGGATTTTATATTAAAACTGTCCAAAGTCGTACCCTTCCTGTATGTCTCACTCCTGATCGTTACAGCAGAATCCCTTATCAAGAGACATTCTGTTCAGCCCTCTGGGTCTGATTCACTGCTCACTTACACCACTATGAATGAGACAATACGTGACACTGAAACAGACACATCAAGATTAATGAAGAAAGAACCAGAAGCATCAGGGAAATCAGATATAACTTATGCTAAGTTTTTGTTTGTGTTACAGAATTTCCCCTGTTAGTTTCACAAACTTTGTTCCTCGTCTTTTTATATTTTGAGCCTCTTTTTCTAGCAAAATTAAGCTTATTAGCCTAATTATGCTGAGCATTCTGTGTATGTGTGTGTCTATGCACATGTTTATGCACCTGTGTATTTCTCTCTCACAGACTCCAGCGATCCTTCAAAGCTTTTGAAGCCATTGCCCAGTTTAATTAATCAACATGGCAGAGTGGAGTTGCTCTCATAGATGCTAAGTTTCTATGAGCTTCATGAAAACAGATAGCCAGAAGGAGAAAATAGCTCCTGTTAGTGTCCCTGGAAAAGCTGTGGTGTGAGTCTGTATCTTATTAGACACTAGGGAATCTAACCACAAAATACTGCCCTGTAAGAAAGTGTATTTCAGTAGCTTCACTGTTCGTAGACCTACTAGGAATAAAGTCTACCACCCACAGTTAAATTTCTCTCAAACTACTGTGGAAATGTCTAAATGGCTGCAGATGCCCAATCTCATTTTAGGACTAATACAGCCACTGCAGAATAGCCTCTCTCTCATTCAGAGAAGTCAGTTAAGTAAAGGATCACACTGGCCACTCAGACAGGTCTTCCCGAGCCACCACCCATGCCAGCAGCAGCAGACTGCAAGCTCAGAGTACAGACTGCATAAATGCCTTTTCCAGCTCAGACTGGACTCTCCTGTAGAAAAGGACCATATCCTCATTCTCTGTGTGAAATAAACCTGTTGCCCTATATAGAAAGGTTAGATAACAGCAATAATGATAATGACAGTGCCTGTTTTGAAACGAATTCAGATCACCAGACGCACACGGTACAACCCTAGTAGATTTGAAACCAGCCCTTTGCAACCCAGTCACCTTGGAGTTCAAGACCCCTTTTCTTCTAAACACACAGAACAAACTGCAAGCCAGGGAGCAAAAGAATAACTTGTATTGCCATACTTCTGTGCTGTGGGAGAGATTCAAAATATCCTCACCTTGTTCTCTGCCTCTGCATTTGTGCTTTACGCTTCCTAGCTCAGGGAAACCAAGCGGCACATGAAGATGAACAGCAGGGCAAAGCTGAGGTGTTGGGAA
This sequence comes from Rissa tridactyla, assembly GCF_028500815.1. Taxonomy (NCBI): domain Eukaryota; kingdom Metazoa; phylum Chordata; class Aves; order Charadriiformes; family Laridae; genus Rissa; species Rissa tridactyla. The sequence goes on along the minus strand of NC_071497.1, from coordinate 68,565,381 downwards.
ATGTCTGGCCATTCTCCACCCCAGTCACTTTGTCATGACAGAGTTTTGCCAGTGGCATTTCTATGAGAAGGGATAAAAACTCGTAAAACAACAAAAAAAGAAAGAGCACCACCTTGGTCTAACTAATATTCCCTTTCCTACTTGTTTTATATTACACAACCAAGTGTGCTAACACTAAAACACCACATCATCCATGCAGAAGTATGAGTTAGAACAGCTGTAGCCACAGCATAAGTACCCTTGAACACGCTGAATTTTTCCAGTGTATCACAATTACAGAAACACCTGTGCCAAACAGCTTTCTTCTGATCCTCTATAAAAGTTCACAAAGCCCTCAAACTTTCTCATTTCATACAGGTCTGTGCTGCCTTGAAGCCAGCTCCATACGTCTCAATATGGGATACCACAGAATTGTTCCTTTTCATGCCTCAAAAAATAAAATAAAGGGTATGTGCAGGTGCAGTAGTCAACATGTGATTCTGTTACTTGACAATAAGGCATAAAACAAAACACAACAATATTCACTTTCTTGATAAATCCTTTTCACACACAAAATTATGCTAAAAAAAAGTTAAAAGCACAAATACTGTGACAACAAATGTTATCTGTGCTGTACTACTTGGGAAACTCTGTATTCTAGATTTCTCCAGCTACAACTACCCACAAGTGCATGTTAGCTATTGTTTTGTTATGCACCATTTTGGGGGAAGGGGTTGTTAAATCATATGTGTACATCACGGCAAATGCCTCAGGACTGAATGCATTTGGCTTGGTTGTTATTTTACAAACAAGATGGCATGGTCGCATTAGCCTTAGGAACTGCTGGCTAGAGTCTATTAAATTATTTACATTCAAAACTACCCAAAGTGTCTGTTTAAAAAGGGTCAGAAGAAAGTCACTCTTAGCAGTCACCACAGAAAGTGTGGCTGACTATCCTTCAGGCAGAGCTCCAGAAAAGGGAAAGGGAAGCAGAAGAAGTTAGCTACCAAGCCTAAGTGTTTGGCTTATGCAGAATTGCAGCCTGTAGGTAAGCCTGTTTTATGAAAGATGAGGAGTATGTAGTAATTACATAGTCTCCCAAATCTTGTCTCTCTACAGCCATTCCTAGCTATTGGAAACTTCTCCATGTCCAAGAATTCAGCAAAGAAAAGTTTTGATAATATATTCATCAAAAAGGCATGATTTTTGCAGTCTTACAGAGGGGGAGCCTTCCACCATCCCCATTACATAGCCCATTGTGAAAAGCTTTTTTTTTTTTTTTGCAAAGCATGAGCAGATAATAAATAATATTACTACACTAATTCAGGAAGCAATGTACAATGGCAAGCATAATTTGAACCACTTTTGCATTGCTTATACACTCAAGAAAAACAGCTAGATGTCATTCTGTACAGCTCAGGGGAAACATCTGTTCCAACTGGCTTGGTCAGCAAGAAATAAGGAATAGTCCTGAAAATATCTGAATACTGTTATGCAAATCAGTGGTATGCCCTCATGTTGAATATTATGTTCTGTTCTGATTACTCCACCTAAGCAAGGATTTAACAGAAATAGAAAGTGACTGGAGACAGCTGATAAGCATGTTACGGCCATGAGAAGGATTCCATAGTCTTAAAATGTTAGGACTATTTAACTTGGAAATAAATAAAACCAGAAGCCACAGTACAAGCATACACTGTAAAATGAAATGGTATGAAGGACATAAATTGAATACTATTTTGCTTGCATTTTCTGCCACTTTTCTTACCCTTCATTTGTTTTGTCTATTTTGATGTTGAGATATGAGAATTAGGAACTATCTATTACTCTAAATTTGACCCATGGCTACCACAATGAGGCCCACAGATGGTCACTATGCAATGCCATAATAAACAAAAATAATCTTGTTTATCGTTTGTCATCATAAAACCACAAGGAAACAAATTTAAAAGGCAACCTATTTTAAATATTAAAAAGGAAACACTCCTATAACGTAGCTCCAAGTGTGCCTCTGCACCGCTGGGAAGCATCCTCTGCTCACCCAGGAGGGCAACAGGTCCAGGAGCAAGCTGCCCTCCCACAGGTCTGTCACCCAGCCTCCTGCCACCTCCACATATCACCTGAGGCAAACACACGCTGGTGAGAAGGACAGCAAGCTTGTCTTTGGAAATGACCTTTTTTACTCGCCACTGGAGCACTTGGGACACTGCAAGGTGCAGTCTTCTGCCAGTGCAGAAAGCGGGGCTGAAGTTCCCCTGCTCCCTCCCTCTGCCACCGCCACCCTTCCGTGGCACACAGGCAACCCGAGCAGCTCACGACGACAAAAGCACAGAGCTCCAAATATTTCCAACTAGTACTCCAAATATTTTCTTCTGTACATCATATCTTTCTCCACACTCCTTTCTGGAGAATTCAATGCTGGAAATGATCAGAGATAAGAATCTAAATGGCTGTGGTCCCGAATTATGTTTCTAATTCATACTTCCATCAAAATTGGAGTTATTTTTAGGCATGACAAAAAGACCTGCTTATTTAAGTGCTAAACTCATTGCTACAAGATAAAAACCCAGGCAAAGAATTTAGGGGGATTGAAAAAGCTTAGACTCTGTGAGAGGTCAAAGCCGCCGCGGTTACATACAGCAGACAGATACCCCTCTGTAAGAGCAAGAGCATCGATGCACGTTTCAGACACAGAGCTGACCGCTAACTGACTACCACAATGAAGAATCTTCCCTGTGGTCACATTATTCCTTATTTGTCTGCCCTGGGGTTGCTCGGTTCTTTTCAGAGGCTTCTGGCAGAGTTGATCTCTGCCAGAGATAGTCTTCTGCACTCAGGCACCAGCCTACTCAGCATCGTCATTTCTGTGTCCCAGATAAAGAACTGAAACTTCTTTCCTTTCTTTTATCATTTATCTTTGTGTGTGTGAGAGACAGAGAGAGGAACAAATAAAAGAGAGGAAAAATTGCTATCTTTCATGTTTTTAGATATTGAAACAGAACTATTATAAGCAAAACATCTGAGATGGGAACCTTAATGGTGGCAGAGATCAAAAATAATCTTCCAGCTGTAATATTTATTGTTCCAGCTTTAATTTCAGTAGATAGGAAATTTTTTCCAGCATCATAAGCTTACTTCCATTTGTTGTCTATTGCAAGCACTGGCACATACTTTTGGTGTGGATATTGTGGATATGGTCTGTGAGTACACGTTGGCACTAGTTTCCCTGCAGCCAGGGAAACACCTGCCTCGAAGCTAATTTATAATCTGCACCTATGGCCATGGGCCACTTACAAGTTTATTGAAATAGGTCTTGACAAACCGTGTAGAAAAGACTCTGTTCTTTCTCTTCCTGTTCCACTTGACATAAGTTTGGCATTAACAAGTCACATTTTTATGTCCAACTTTATAGATTGTTAATAATATGTGAAGATATTTGATATGTAAGATCATGGGTCAAATATTTCTCACTCTACCCATGTGAGTAGTCCCAAAAACTTTATTTATGCAACTAGTCTGACGAAGATAGTCATGCTTTACCTTCTCTGTAAAATTATTCTGCAGCGTTATGAGGCAGCTCTTACCATTACTTACAGTAATCTCATTAACTCTGAAGCACAATGCATTTACCACTCTTGAGCTCTTCAGACTAAATCCTGTAACATGAAGGAGAGTTGTCCACACATAAAAAGAAACCTGGTAATGCAATAGGATGCCCTGGTTCTTCTCACATATGATTCAGTATAGTAAAAATCACATCCCCTTCATGATTTCTGGGTTTAATGTATTCCATGTCATTCTACCTAGAAAGGATTATGAAAATCCATGCAACCACTATTTCCTTGACAATGTTTTTTCCTTTTGTTTATAAATGACTGTGGAGAACAGGTCTGTAAATGAGTCATTGCTTTTTGACTCTAGTGTATTCAGCTGGCATTCTGTATCTTGGCCCTGTACTAGAGCTAGGTGGTTTGTTTTTGTATAATTATCATGTAAGTAATCAGGAAGTGGAATCTCCTAGGATGTTTATAAATATCATGAAGAGTCATTATTAAAAATACCATGAACGATCCTGCAGATGATACGTCATATGGTCTGGAAAGCACAGAGGAGAAGTTCAGGTTGTAGTAGTTTTTCTCCATTAACTTGCATAGGAAAGAAAAGCACTCCATAAACTACAGAGCAACATAAACGACTCACTCCAATTCAAATCTGGATCCAAGCTGGAAGCGCCTTCAGTTTAGCATTTAGCACTGAGCCCATTTCAACATAGAACAAACAGCAGAAAATTTCCATGGCATTTGCAGTTTTATTGGAAATCAGGAGATGGTGTTTCCACAAGGCCCTTTAAAAGTTCTGCTTGATGAAATATATAGATGTCTAGGTGGTGCTGAAATGTTAATTTTAACTGTCATGCCTGGCTGTGCATTGCATCTGCAAAGTCTGATCATTGACCAGGTTTCTTGCACTTTTTTTAATCACTGACCTACCTGTAAAATGGGTGACTTAACATCACAAGCTTCACTGTTACGCCTCTATGGATGACAGCATAGGTACTCAGAGTCTGTCATTATATATCACCCAAAAGGTAAAAACAAATTGTACAGGTACTAGGCAAGGTTTCCTTGAAATCTAAAAATACTGACTTAAGTTAGACTGAGAAGAAAAGCCCTGCACAACCCTGGAATGAGTATCCCACCTGAAGAGGAAAAAGAGCCGTGGGCATCAAAGAGAGGCTTGGGACAGATAACAACTGGAGCTAGCACTGATCTGTTCAGGAGTAAAAGTATCAACAGCAGAACAGCCACAGTCCATCTTGATTTCAGGGCTAGCAAGGAACATTATTCCATGCCTCCACTTACTTGGTTTGTACCCTCACCTGCAGAGATACTCGTCCTTCTCCCCTTCCCACAGTTGGCAAGTAGCGGAGGAAAACAGCCAGGAGGCAGAAGGGTTTTGTGCCCTCTTTCAGCACATGCCACCAGAACGGCTGGGATGTGACAGCAGAGACATTAGGCTGAAGAGGGGCAGCGTGTTCCTCCCCTCCCGAGCGCAGGCTCCCTTACCACCTCCATCCCAGCGCCCAGTGGGTCCTCCCCCATCCTGGTTATCGGACAGGCAATCCCAGCACTGATGACTGCTTTTTCCCTGCAGCTACATGGTGCACATTCTGTATTTGACAGCAGAGCTTCAAAATAGCCCAGGACCAAATATTTCATTCATAATTGCAGTCAGATTACAACATGCAGGTATATCACCATTACCATAAATTTGCAGTGACCTAGGACAAAACAAATGAAATGAGCTTCTCAGAATGACATAAGAAAGACCAGTAAGGATTTTCCAGCTGCTATGCTCTATTTTAACCCCAAATCCATCTTTCTCCTTTGCAAATTAACCTTCTGTGTACAATGTCAGTGCATTTATATCCAATAACTTATTGCTTAGCAGTGGATTCCTGAAGGTATTCTTGCAAAATGCTGAACTGCCTAAGGCCTGGGAGAAATAAAACCTGTTTCTTTGGTTCCCAACTATTTCTAATGGGATGAATAATCCCTTTAAATCTGGCAGCAGTTAATATACCCAGTCGGTGGTAACAATTATTCCTGAAAGCAACTGATCTGTCTGATCTGTGTACATCAAATTCTGTCTTTCCTCATATCAGATACTTGGGGAAAGGAAGCCACTCCAGGAACCAAAGATGTCATCATAGTGTGAAAAGGTGAAATTTGTGGAGAAGGGAGTCAAAAGAAGTAGCTACTGACAATCTGAATTTAAAAGGAATCAGTTTTGTGATCCTGAAGATGTCCTTCCACCCATCTCCCTAAAAAAAAAAAAAAAAAAGAGTTTCCATTTTTCCATTTTTCTTTCATTTTGGGATGTCTGCAGCTGGTTTTTATTTACTTACTTTACATGGAATTCACATTAATAAAAGTTTGCTATTTTGTTTTCTCCACAAAAGGAGAATGGCCACCAAAGTTCAGAAAGAAAGAGCAAAGCAGTGAGGCTTCATGAGGGAATCTGGAGCAACCATGTGTAATCCTCGATGTGATATGAGTTAACAGGGCAGGGGCAGGACATCTGAGAGGGCAGCACACCCCATAGACCTCAGGCTGTGGGGTTCCCGTGGGCTTGGTGGGAACACTCCTCAAGGAACACTACAGAAATGCCCCTCTGGACAGCTGCATGTTAAACATCTGCCTTTCTGCACGGCTTTTCAGGGTGTCAGAGCTCAGGTGTGATCAGAGCGGTCTCAGGGGAGCATCCCTGGTGGCATACCATTTGAAAGACACTGGAGACATTTCCCACAGGCGACTGAAATCCCATCCTGTTCCACTAGAGGGTTATGCCTCAAGGACAAGCCTAAGCAGCAGCAGTAATGGGCAGGAAGATGTGCTCTGCCTCAGTGTAGTGCTAATTGTCATTGTCCAAATACAGGGGTACAGCCTCTACTTTACATCACTAGTTTTTCTTGCAGGAGCAATTTATGAAGCATGAAACCCCTAAATGTTGTCCTTTTCCCCTGCCTGTCTCTCTGAGCCTTCAAAGCTCCCTCTACAAATCTTTCTCAGCCTGAGTTTGCTGCCTGTGGAACAAGAAAACTTCTCTGATTGTAAGACATTAACTAAGACAAAAGAAGGTGCTAAATGATGTCTCTTCTCCTCTGACACACCGAAGAAGTACTTTTGTATGTAGTGTGTTTACAGCATAAAAAAGGAATTCTTGCAAAGGAGTTTAGCTGAAATAACAGGCCATGCATACTAACCATGCATGTAACTGAGAACGTGATGGGTCCTAGTCTAATAACAGGCATCACCTCTACCTGTACATCTTGTCTGAACAGGAGTGCTCAAAAAAGAGAGATCAGATTTGAGGATAATCGTTCTTCATCTAAAAGGCCATTATGGCAATTGAATCACTAACATCCTATCACTTTAAGCAACATATTAAAATATTAAAGAGTAAAAAATTAATTGCAAATGACTCCCCACTACCTACCTTCTCTCCCCACATCCCGACATACTTTCATCTGCGACCATTCATCTTTGTGTCAAGTTGTTACTTTTTTTAACTTGAGGCTGGAACCTGTCCAGGATTTGACCTCCCTTTTCCGTGAAAAGAATATGATTTTATTTCTGAGAAGCTCTGAGTACATTTTGGAGCTTTTCTCTTTTTTAAAATAAGATTAATACAATCAACACCATCATACTGCACTCTTAGAATATCCTAGCAAAAGACAAAAATTACCTCCAACTGTCCTGCTGCAGGATAAAAATGAAGAGCATGTGGTAACAAAGTCTTTAGGAGGTTTAAAGAAGATCTTAAAAATTATGTGCATCTTTAAGCAAGACGGGGTAAAAATAGTACTTTTATTTCGTTTGTAAGTGGTTTCAGACATTGCAAGTTACTTTGTTGGTATGTTGTTATTTTCCTCAAAAGAGTCAGTTACTTCACTTGCAGTATTGAATTTTGGGATATTGTGGTTTCAGCCAAATAGCACAGAGTCTAATGCTTAAATGACTCTCTTACTGTCTAGATTTGTTATGTCTTCATCTCTAAGGTACTTCAGAATGAATTCTTTTAAGGATTTGTGTTTGACTAGTAGCAGGTTACTAAAGCATGCTTCAAAATTTTGCAGATAAAGCATTCACTTGGCTGTGGATGTACTTTCCACCTAATGGATGCAAAATCAATGTTGACTTAGGTCTTCTCAGGAATGCTTTCCTTTATTCTGTTTTCCTTTGTTTTACCAATAGGTGAGCAGCTTACACAGACAACAAGGACATCTAAGAAGAAAGGACCTAATGGAATTCATCCTTAGTCCTCAAGAGGTCTCTCTTATTTTATAAATTCTTTGTAGATATAAGTCAGTTTGGAGTAGTGAACATTGTTTTAAACTAATGTATTTTCAGATTTTTAAGTTGTTCCTCAAAACCTCCCTTACTATCTGTTTACTGCTAAGATCCCTTTTTTTTTTGTCTACCAATACCATGAACACCAATGGAAATCTAATAGCACAAGTCTGTTTTGATCCTCTACGTTACAGTCTGAGGAGAAATAACTGGACTCCAGAGGATCCAATGTGAATCAACAGAAGCCATTTATTAAGCACAGATCATCACCTTTTATACCCTGTGTTGTAGCCGTACACGCCACTTGCTTATTTCTGATTAGCTAGTTACACTGTCCATGCGCTGTCCATGCAGTTCATTCACACATCAGGTTGGTTACAAGAATTCACATAGTAAATTGCTTAGTCATTAGCACAACAGGTTTTCTACCTTCTCAGTTCCCGTTTTTCCCATGTACTAATTCCATCTTCTACCACCTGTTTTGCCCTTAATCTAATCTCTCACAGTAGGGAGGCTGGCTCACATGGCCATTTTCTCTCAGACACATTCCTACAATACCCCCTTTTTCTTCTTGAGCCAGCCAGACCTTATGCATGGCATTTTCTATCATGTCAGTCACTTAGCAGAGAACACACGAGGCTACCATAATCAATAATAACATAACCAACAATAGCATGATCCCTTGCTTTAGTAAATCTGGTAACCATCCCGTTATACTCCATGAGCTTAACCAATCATCGAAACCATTTTTGACCACTTTTAATTTGGACATGTTATCCTTCAGATCCCGTAACTGCTTATGAATGGATGATGAGTGGTCAGAAAGGTTCATACAACACATACCTTCAAAATCTTCACATCCATGACCCTGAGCTAACAGCAAAAAATCAATAGCCGCTCAATTTTGCAACATAGCATGCCGAATGCTATCAACATCAGTAAGCAAGCTAGGTACGATTTCAGTTGTAAGGTTTATCTGTTTACTTGCCCAACACCCTATCTTATTCAACATATTTAATGCCATTGCTGTTCCTAGCAAAGGAAGAATACTTAGCCCTATTCTTTGTCCGATATTCGAAAATGTTATATGGTTGTCACAGGATGGAGTGAAGGTATGAACTGTTCTCTTGGCTCTGTGTTTACTGTGTGCTCTGCTCACTGTGCAGCAGAGGCTGTACACAGGCCTCTGCTCGTAGATCTGCCACATCTCCCCCTTTTCTGTTTAACACCAGACCATTTATTAACAAGGTTGCCATGACTTGTGCTTCTACTCGTTGTGACGCTCTTAGCAGGTTATATACTAAACACAATTAAAAACAGAATCAAAAAGAACCCTGCTAAGGCAATAAATACCCAGATTCCTAAATTTACCCCAGAAAGCCAATTTCTTTGGATTTACCCAAGAGAAATCCTTTTGTAATGTTTCTAATGCATTGTGGTTCATTAAGTCTTGAATCTTTAGTATTTGAGCTTTTAGCTGATCATGTAAAGGACAAATATTTTGTTGCAACGACGTGTCAAAAGCACCTTGGAGATGGTGTTTAACCATTTCTCAGCCATGTAGCAACGTATTCCAGGGGAGAGATGTAACACAAAGTCTTCGAGAGTTGTACTCCCAATCACAATACAGAGAAAGACGTGTTTTTAATGCATTTTGCCGATTCCCTATCCATATTACTGCTGTTTTATACCTTACTCGCGTTAAATTTACACAATAAGATTGATTACATTCTTGTATACTTGCATTTTGAGCCGAAGCAAACATACGGATGAGAAGTACAAATCATTACAGAATTTTCTTGCTCACAACTTCTATTTGTTGCAGTATTATCTGTGGTTAGCATGCACCATGATTTAAGGTGCTTAAATACACCTTCAGTTGTTCAGGCCATTCAACAGTTCTTACAAAATGTTGATCTACTGCTGTGGATGACAAAGAAGACACGTTTAGAAAATTTAAAACATGAGATGCTTTATACACTCACTCTTGAGGTGTCATATCAGTCATCATAGTTACTGGTTTTGAAAAGGTATGTGGCAAAAATACCCACTTCAATGCAGTCAGGCTCTTTGCGAGTGCATCATCCCACTGTCCTACCAGGGCATAAAGTTGAAATTCTTGTAGGAAGGTGTTCAATGTGCCTTGCAGCAGTAGTAGACTATATCTTATCTTGCAACATACTGTAATGCCTTTGGAGTTGTTGGGGTTAATGAACATAGAACTTATGGGGGGGGGCGGGGGCAGACACAGCGCTTCAGGGCATCCCCTGTATCTTCAAAGTGCGCTCATGTCTCTCTCCCCCTCTCTGACCTGAGACAGCCCCCCTATATCCTGCACTGGACTGAGTGGAGAAGTACAGGCTCGAGTCGCTGCACGCGTGGCCAGCGCATGCAGCGAGTCCCACCAGACTCTCCTGCACTGGATTGAGTAGAAAAGTACAGGCCAGAGTCGCTGCACACGTGGCCAGTGTATGCAGCGAGTCTCACCAAACTCATGATCCAGCTTTGCTAACAGCAGCTGTCCGATACGTGACTACATTGTTGTAATCCCTTCTTGTTATCTTCTTCTGTGAAGGTCAGGTTCTCATGGATACACACATAGTTTTTAGAGCAACACATTCTACAACTCATACAAGGGTACGATGCAAAGCGGCATTTACAACTAATCGTATAATGCTTATTAAACACAGCAAACAGCATACTAAACATAACAGACAAATTCCTTCCACACAGGCAATGAGTACAATTTGCTTCAACCAACCCCACCCCCAAATCCATCCAGCAAAGAGATTTCACCCAGTGGTCTCCACAAGTTGCTGGTTCGGTCGGTGCAGTTCCTGCAACTGGGCATGGATGGATTTGGAGTGGTCACTTAGATTCATACAATACAGTCCTTTAAAATCTTGACAACCATGTCTGTGAGCTGAAAGCAAAAAATCAGTAGCAGTTCTGTTTTGCAACATCGCATGTCGAATACTATCTACATCTAGCAATAACTCAGAAATAGCGGTACTAGTAGCATTGTTAAACTTATCCTTGGCAGCAAGAGAGTCCTTGTTATCACGAATCCTTGGCAGCAAAAGGTCCTTGTTAGCAAGAGCGCATGCGGACTCCCTGTTCTTGCTGGTACTGTGCTTTGATCTTCTTCCACAACAGGCCAAGATTCTCAAGCAGCTCGATAAGGTGTCTGTGAGTCCATTACAGGCTTATGTCATCCAAATGTTTTTCTTGCCAGCACCCGAGACTGAATAACAATTGGTGTGATATAGGTGTTTTCCAGCACCCAGGTGCGAGTCCCTTGAGTGTATTTACAATCCTCTTTGCTGATCTTCTGTTGCTTTCCCATATTCCACCCCCTTGCTCAAGAGACCGCTTCTGCTGGGGTTCATTTTAGTCTTGCAGGGTATAACACAGAGCAATCTACTAAGGCATGCAATAACATATACACATATAGGAAAAAACCCAAAAACATATCTCTATGGTACTGCTTTGAATCAGGTGTCCTATTTCTCTTTTTCTGATGCTTTCTCCTAGCGCGTATGGCATACTTTTGTGCTAACGTGGCACATTTCCCATCTAATTGTTCCTGTTTGGTTTCTTTTTTTTCTTTTTTTATTCTTTTTATTCTTTTTTTTCTTTTTTTTCTTTTTTCTTTTTTTTCTCTTTTTTCTTTTTTCTTTTTTTTCTTTTTTTCTTTTTTTTTTTTTTTCTCTTCCATCACTTACGACTGACATAAAAGTCTGCCTTTGCAACAAGAGCTCAGTTTCTCATTTTTCCTTAAGTTTCTCATTTTCCTACAGAGCATCCTATAGATTTTGGCTCAACTGCTTTTCCCAATCAACCATGATCTTACAGACAAACAACAAACAACCAGTGATACGTCCTGCACGGACGAGCCATTCCCGAGACCGTAAACGTGTCAGCTGGTGAAAACTCCCCCAATATTTCAGGACTTCCATCGGTTCTACAGCCCATCCTGGTGTATCTGCCTGGGGCACGCTCGCCTTACGTCTAAACATTGTGTATATACAAACTTCTTCACTTGACGGAGTGTCAGCCCTAGATGCATACGAGCACAGTACCACACCGGGCAGAACACCTGCTCAAGTGGAGTCACCTAACGACACTGCACACAACAAAAGCAAACAGTAGCACACATGCTGATCAGCAGGTATAAGCTGGCGCCCACACACACTTACACAGCAGAGATACAAACCAGCACTTCTATCTCAGGGAGGCGACTGGGGAGGGGAGGGGGCGAGGCGGGCAATGGCAGGAGCAAACAGCTCCGGCTCTGTCCTTCTCTGCTGACATTCTGCCTCCTCCATCGGCCTCAGGTGGAGCAGAGGGGATCAGCAGGGGATCGTCCCAGACCTTCGGACCCGGCCTGTTCGATCCCCCTCCCGTGGGTTGTAATGCTGCAAAAGCCCTGGCCGCCGTGGCTCGCTCTGCCTTCATATCCTGTAAGGTTGATAACACCAACCACCATGTCGTCACCAACGGTGATGCCTCTTTGTCTCCTTTACGTATCACTTCCCACAGTTTTTTCCCAACAGCCTCCCATATTTCTGATTTAAAATCTGTCTGGGGCTCTGGTGCGAATCCGCTCTCTCTGCACCAGATTAACAACCTTCAGAGCATACACTCATCGTATTTCACCCCTCTCTTAGAGAGGATATGCAGGAGAAGTTTTAATACAGCCCCTTCTTCTTTTGTTACTTGTTGCCCCATCTCCTGCCCCAGCTGCTCACCTCTCTCTGGGTGTCCATGGCCACGTCGTCTGTTTCCTCTATTCCGGATTGCCGCCCAATCCACCCGGTCTCAGTCCAGCTGAGCTGTCCTCCAGCCGGTGGATCTCCTTCTGCGTCTTCCGCCCCTCACATTCCATTGCTCAAGCCAAGCGCCGATCGGTCTCACGTCAGGGTCACCATCTGAGGAGAAATAACTGCACTCCAGACGATCCAATGTGAATCAACAGAAGCCATTTATTAAGCACAGATCATCATCTTTTATACCCTGTGTTGTAGCCGTACACGCCACTTGCTTATTTCTGATTAGCTAGTTACACTGTCCACGCGCTGTCCATGCAGTTCATTCACACATCAGGTTGGTTACAAGAATTCACATAGTAAATTGCTTAGTCATTAGCACAACAGGTTTTCTACCTTCTCAGTTCCCGTTTTTCCCATGTACTAATTCCATCTTCTACCACCTGTTTTGCCCTTAATCTAATCTCTCACAGTAGGGAGGCTGGCTCACATGGCCATTTTCTCTCAGACACGTTCCTACAACAGTCTGGAACCTCTCTGGAGGTTCTAAATATTCCATTATTTATCCCTACACAATCCTTTCCCTTCCCTCTCCCCTGCCCCTCCACCAAAAGCTCTTGAGTAAGTTAGAATGAAGAAAAGTGTCTTTCTCTAACAATCACATGTCCATAAAATAGGCCAGTTTTGCTATTCTGCTTTCACATCTTCCAAGGCCAGTACTGCCTCATACTTTGCAGGGCTAAATATCCTACTTGGAAATTTTAGTGTTTCTATCAAGGATGTATGTGATATTTTTCTTAAAATGCTAGCTACTGGAATCCAGATGTAATCTCAGCTTTCATTTTTAAAAAAAATATTTACAAAATGCCATTGTTCTGCGAAAACACTTGAAAATGTGATTGCCATCTCAGAAACCAGAAAGTGGGAAAGTAGGAGTACTCAATTAAAAACTACTTATTTAAGCTGACTTGGGTCAAACCTCATGATACACATACATTCAGGACACCTGACCTTGGCAATACTACAGCTCACTGAGGCGAGCAGCCATTAAAAGCAGTGGCTGATGAGAACCTTTGGTGAGAGAAATGAGACCTAAGGCACGCTCTAGTTAACCATTATTGCCATCGTTATAGATAAGACTCTCAGATTTCCTGGTTTTGCTCATACATAATGGGAAGCACAATTACAGCATTCAGGGTAGGAGTTTGGATGATATGACAGATCAGCTTTGGACTGTATTGTGACTTTTCCCATTTGCAGAGATGGCCTCCTTTACATAGGAAGCTGGAAAGGAGACTACACCACCTTCTCACTATCACCATCACAAATTTCATCTTCCTTTTGAATCCTATGAAGGATGATCAAAAACTTCAATGGGCTCAGCAAGGTATGGCAGAGTGTGATGAGGGACTAGAAACAGACTGAGTTTAGACTTGTAAACAGGGACTTTCAAGTTGGTGCAATTAAGGTGGAACAGTGAGTCTAGAAATATGGAATACATGGACGCTGGGCCAAACCACTGCCATCTTCTACTGCCTGTAATGAAAGAAAGCGGCACAGACTTCCTGAGAAAACCTCAGATAATTCTTTGGTCTTCAAAAAAACTGATTCTACAGCAAATGTAATAGATACAGATAAAAGACAGACACCTAATACAGACCAAATCCTGAATGTCAGGATTTTATCATGCATTCAGGAAACAATTTTTCTTTTAATAATCAATTTTTCTTTATCATTTCACATTTTAAAGGATGGGGCCAATCCATGGAATTTTGCATTTGTAAATGAGATAAAGTAACACAGCAGCAAGAAAGGATGGCCAGTGGAGACAGATTTAGTTGAGATTTGGGCTTTCTCCCTGCTATTCCACAGGCTATCTATATGCCTTTGGGCATGCCATTTTGTGCTTGATTCAGTTGCCTAAACAAAGGCATGTAATGTCATTTGTAAAGTCCAACTGTACCGAGGTTATTCATACAAGGCTACCAGATGTGATGCCACACACTTCTGGAGCAGCAGCTAGAGGATGGCATGTTGTGTGAGAAAATGGCTAAAGCCCTTTTCCTGACCATATATATCTTAACCCCTCTCATCTGAGATGCAAATGATCTTCATGCTTACTCTTCCTGCTCTCACAGCAGTTTTGTACAATGAAATTTTTAAGGATTAGCAGGTTCTCAGAGCTGGGGGCTCCACAGGTATCAGCCCCCACTGATGACTGGAGGAAACAGAGGACTTCGTTCATCATTAGAAGAGGTAAGGGCCAGGGCAGAGACAAGAAAGCAGAATCTTGAACCCATGTGTTCTGGACTGTCCTACAAACCCTTTCTAAACTAGTTATCCTGTTCACACAAGATTCACTATCTCCTCTTTTTCCAAACATCCAGGAATGAAGGGAACTTACCGTACCCTACAGACTGGCAGTCTGGTTATTAGTCCTTCTGTTGAGGACTTCGGGCTCCTCAAGTCACCCCTTGATCAAGTGTAGAAGAAAGCGTATGTGAACTAATCAAGTTAGTGGACAGAATGGGAGCCACAGGGCTCCTCTTAAACACCCTTCTTGGGGAAGTATTGGGAGGACTTAAGGGAGTTTTTGTGCCACTGGAAGGAGACGATTATCACAGTACATACTGTGGAGCCAAAAACTCTCAGCAGTCCATGCAGGGCCTCCACTTCAAAAAAGTGTTTGCAATAGGACCCAAAAGAAAGCATAAATTACCCCGGGCTCTTCTTCCTTCCCATACTACTAGCTAATATTTGTAGTCATATTTATTCCATAAAAGCCTCACTTCAACATAAGACTTCAGAAGGTCTATGGATACCATTATTTTTCAATGCAGTAAGACAAGTCTACAGTTACTTGCAGTGCTATTTACTTAATATAGCATAATGCCTTCAATTTGTACTAAAAAATTAACTTTGGAAATTCACTGTTATGTGATAGCCAAAATGGGCTTTTTAATGCACTGAAAATTTTGATGACCTATGAAGAGTTGTCATACACACGTAATGCTGTACCAGATCTTGAAATATAAATGTTTTAAACACTAAGTGCTTTTTATAAATATATTTCATTAAAAAAAAAAATTGAAAGAATCTGGATATTCATGAGATACTCCTTTTCTGTTCATAAAAATAAATCAGCTCATCACAATTGGGAAACAAGCTTTTCTTTGCTCCCATCACAGCCATGACCTTAACTGCTCTAAAATTCTTTGTCACAATTAGTCTGGTTTAGATCATTATTTTTGCTGAGGGCTCTGTCTAGTTCATTTCTTTCCTCACATGCTATACATTCACCAACATGTGCAATGCAGTACTAGAAGGTGACATTTGGAATTTATCAACATGTACCGTGTAGGACAATTTTGATAATGTCCCAATAATCTGCCACTGACTAAACAGCAGTCAAAAATCCATTTGGTTCTATTAATCTCTGAAAGTAAACCATTAAAACTGATCCACTTCCTTGATGGACAATAAAGTAAATACAAACCTCACAATAAGAAGTTAATGATCTGTCCCTAACAAGGCTGTAACTTTGACGTACTCAAGCACCTACTCTCTCAGTCTAGAAACATGATCCAGTACGTCACCAAATACATGCACTGAGCTGGAAATTGTCCATTTGTTACCCTTTTGCCATGCTATATTCAGCTTGTCGCAGTTGGGTACGGTTATCACTCTCAACAGTGATTTTTATTCCATTTAAGCTCCAAGCCAGGATCTACAGTCAAACAAAGCCTTTTTTGGATTAGAAAATGATGTGGCTCCGCATATCCAATGAATCAGATATGCCCTCCACATTAACTTTAATAGAATCAAACTAACAAGAAGAAAAATAAAGTAATGGCAAAAATTAATTGAATTTTCACAGTAGTTATTTACAAACTACATCCGTCCTCACTTTAATCTTGGGTTTAGTCTCCAATCCTGTTCCAGCTGCAACTGATTGCCAACTGACATGTCTTTTGAAGTCTGCCACACAAAATGTTCCAGACCTTAAAAGCACAATAACCACACATAACCCCTCCATTCCTAAAGCACCATGCTCCTCATCTGTAATTTTAACTTAAAAATTTGAAGTTTTATCATCAAGTATGACATAGCTCCATTTGGCAGAGTTGTGGATGTAGAAAAGGCAAATTGCCAGTCAGGAAGCTGGGCATAAGCTATTCTGCACTTAGCACATGACTTAAGACGGCCAACAGTTAGCTTAATGCTGCCCAAGCTGAAATGGCCTTCCAGGGGCTGTTCTATCTGACAGCTTTGCTCTTTCCATGCTCCCTCCGGCTACGCCACTTCTTAAGCCTTTACGTGGAATTTGGTTGCCTAGAGCTGGCGGTGCTGCCTTTCTGGCATTTGGGCATTCCTTTAAAACAGTAGCATCCTAAAGGGCTGTTTAGAGCAGGTTTCCAGCAGTAACTACATTTTCAATTATTTTTTTTTTAAATTTCAGTTAGAATCGATGTCAGAATTCCTGCTGCTTATTAACAACACTGCAGTCCCAACAAGGGGAGAGACTTTTTCAGACCCAGAAATACCACAGTTTGTGCATATTTCTAGTTTCTTTCTGTTCTCTGAAATTACATAGAAAAGTATCTGATCAATAGATCAGATCAGTAAAGCAACAGATCAGTAAAGCAACAGATAGTGCACTCCTTTATCATTTTGCATTTAACTTCCTCAGATAGTTAATGACTTAAATACTTTCCTTACAATTTTTCCACTCCTATTTTCTACTGGAATTTTGTACTTTTGTCCAAGTTTTCAATAACCTGGCAAGCTTTTGTAACTTGTTTATCAACCTGTTTTCATTCCACTCACACATTAAACCTTGTCTTACCACACCACATCCTGTTTGCAATGGACACTGAGTAATAAGGCTTGCTGCACTTCCACAGTGACGGTTCCTGGTATTGCCAACACGAGAGAAGAAAATGTCTTTGGAGTGCCTAAAACAGCTTGTCCTGTTCTGGCCTACAAGAAGGGGAAATTATCCACCAAACTGTAGAGAGATACGCAATTCTGTTACCACACCCTGAATCACCAATAAAAGGTAGGAAAGGGGTCAGTGTGGCTCATACCACATATATGCCAATTTTATCTGACCTAAAATGGGAATGACACCTGTCTACGTGCCCTTTCTACAGTATGAACAAAGCCACAAACACACAAAGTTGCTAGACCACCAAGGGCTACCAGAAACTTCCCGTATTTAACACCAGAGTACTCACAGTCACACTGTCCTCCTCTTCTCCCTGTGAACCATGATGAAATCAGGCTAAACCTTTAGGCTACCCTCCAGATGTCTGAGCATCTGTCATAGGCTAGATTATTAAACCTGCAAACTGCTTGCCTACAAGAGGACTTCTTGATGATGCTCAATTCCTTCTTTCTACTGAACCCCAGGGAGAAGTTTCAGACAGCATACCTATGTACAGCTGTCTTGGTCAAAAGGGATGATGGCTTTTCAGATGTGACTTGCCAAATATCTACTGACGGTCAAACTTACATTCCCTTTGCAATTTTTACCAGTGGTATTTATTAGGTAAGATCGCTACTACCTCTTAATTCAATCCATTGATGCCTATCTGAAAACAGACATCAACTTTTATGTAAACTTAAAGAAAAATAACTGTTCAACACACTTGTATTCAACTAATATACACAACACTCAACAATACCATACAATAAAAGTTCTATGTTTAAAGTCTCACTTAGGTAGGAATAATTTCAGTGTAACAGCACACATGTAAATTTTGTAGCTTAGTTTTACTAGGAGTTCGTTTGCTTGTTTTTCCATGGAAAATGGAAAAACGTTTCTTGGCCAAATCAAGAAATGAAACAAATTTTTATGCTACTTTACACTGAGAAGTAGCACATGAAATTTCTACAGAAAGGGCTGTTGAAAGCTTGTATTGCCTTGTAATGAAGAGAAAAAAGGAAAAGGAAAGCTTATAAAATGTAACAATACAATGGTGCTCAGAAAAGTCCTTCAATCAGACATCTGAGATGTGAAAGAGGGGAACCTTTGTTAAAGTGCAGCTTTCCAGAAACAAACCCTTCTTTTTGTGATAATCAGAACAATTATATGGGAATAAAGAAGGCTAACAAGTCTTCTCTCCTACCAGAAGAGGACGTTCTACTCTATCTGAGTACTTGCTCTGTGGGAGAAGCCAGTTGTGTGAGAAACCACACAGGATGATGCACACATCCAGGACCACAGGAGGGTGTTTGAGTCCTTTTCCTCTCCCTTGAATGTTAGGCTGGGAAATGCCAGGATAGGCCTTCCCGTTTTCTCTTGCCCAAAATCCAGATCCTTTCCAAATAACCAGCTTTTCCTTGGAGTCCTATCCACATCCTTAAAAAACTTTATGCAGACATGATCCTTAACGAAGTAAGGGTCCTGAGGTGGTCCCTTCTTGATATAAGCAACTGCTCCTCTGTTGAGAGGCAGCACATTAAGGGGAAAAGAGTAAAAGGAAATACATTACACTGGTACAATGAATACTGACTTATCACAAAATAAATATTCCCCATATGTATATGTGCGTGTGTGTGTATATATATATATGTATATACGTTAATAGCACATGTCACACAAGGTTACACTTGGGGATTATTTTTCCTCCTACTCAGTATTTTGCTGCAATTTTCCTCAGAGACCAGCCACTTAATATTTTGGATTATGGAGTCTGTTGTAGTTACAGCTACATTACAGATAGGACAAAGACACACATTTTATGTAAATTGAGAGCTAAATGTGAACTTTCTGAAAGTTTGAGATGTTAGCATATGTGGCCTTTTTTTTTTAAAGGCTTTATTATTCCAAGATCAGGGCCAGCTGCAAAGATTGGATTCACATCCAAAAACATATATTAAAATGCATACACTTCTTGGTAGAAAAAAGTTTTAAAACCTGTCAGCTGAGAACAACACTCTTTTTGTGTGCTGCCTGACAATTCAGTTACAGATCGACCCTATTGTTTTTTGGGTAATTTAAATGTGATTGTTGGCAAAGCAGAAAGGGGAGGGGGAGACACACAGGGAGGCGCACAGTGAGAAAGAAGAAAGCATTTCTGATTATACAATATATCCCTGACATGTTGTTACACACAAACACAATATTTAGCATTTAAAAAAGAAGAAGAAAAAAAAAGAAAAACAATAAAAGAAACAGCAGCTGTTTCTATGTGATGTCAGAGAACAGGTGTGATACAAATCTCCACACCAGCGCAATCATATTGATCTCCTGATGATGCACGCATGAAGCACATGTGCAAAGGCTATCGACCCATCCGGCATCTCATTTCCAGGAATACGGCCTGAAAATGCCTCTCTATAATTGAAAACATTATCAGGATAAACACCGTATTGGCCAATTACTAAAAAACACACACAAACTGAGTAAGGGAAGGTGAGCCTGCCCCCGCAGCACACCCCGCTACCACGGCCCTGCGCTGTCTCCTCGCTGGGCAGCAGCCGCCTGCGCTGCCGCTCTGCCGACGGGATCCCCCCCGGAACCCCCCCCGGAGCCCCGTCGGGGTTGGGTGAGAGGAGAGGGCGTTGGGTGAGAGGCGACTGAGCCCCCCCCGGCGTGGTCCACGCTACTTCCCGAGGTGTGCGGCGTCGGGGCGAGTGTGCGGGCGACCGACGAGGGGGGGGGCTACCGAGAGGCGGGCGGGGTCGGGGGGGGGCAAGGGAGTCCAGGCCACCGACCCCCCCGCCTCGGAGGGCTCTGCGCCCTTTCCTGCGCACCCCGCGACGGCCCGAGCCCCGATGGCTGCCCCCCGCCGCCCCCCTGAGCCCTGCCCGCGGCGGGCAGGGGGGGACCGTCCCCTGCGGGAGGAGAGGGAGGTTTTGAAACGGGCCCTTCATTTCTAAGGGGTGTTTTGCTATTAATTGTTAATGCCGTCTGCCATTAGAGGGCACTAAGCAACCCTGCATTAACGCTGCTGCTCCGGCGAGCGACGAGCAAAGGCGGGGGGGGGGGGGACATGGGGACGGGGGATGGGGGGGGGAGAGAGAGAGTGGCACCAATTTGGGAAAAGATTAAAAAGGATGTGGAGTCCCGGAGCTTCTGAAGTGCTCAAAACGCCTGGGCGCTGCTCAGGACGATGATCATAATAATAATAACAAAAAAAAAAAAATGTAGCGAGGTCAATCATTTACCAGTCTGCTTCTTAATGCGTGTGACCGCAGGTGGTACCGAGGGACATTGTGATTCATGCCCACTTTCAAAGCAGGACCAGGGCCCGGTCTGAGGCACCCAAACAACTGTCTTCTAATATTAGCACGGCTGTATTTCTGGATCTATTATAGTCTGTCCAGACAGATCCCATTGTAATGGGATCTTTTATTAAAAGATTAGCACTATCTCCTGCAGTTGGTGGAAAAAAATCTGTTATCACTGAGTTATTTGCAGTTGTGGGGAGGGGGCGGGCGGTGGGGGGGGGGTGCTGGGGGGGGTGGGGGGGGTGGGCGGGGAGGAGGGGTGTGGGGAGGGCCGGGCGGAGGGCGGGGGCGGCCGCCGCGCACCGGCCCCTGACCCGGCACTGTCCGGGCATTCCTGTCTGCATACTTCGCAGTCTGTTGTGCTTTGGTGGCTCAGAAAAGCGAAAGAATCGAAATTAAAAAGGCAGCTTTTGAATAAACAATACCATTTTCCGTTAAGTAATCGTTTTGTATAAAAGGAAATATCGCCTACTCAGTTTCATTCAGCGGTGCCAAAAAATGTTATAAATGAGAGACCGCCAACTTTTCTAAGGGGAGAATAATGCCAGACTGTGCTTAATAAACTAGTGCCCTAGAAGTTCATTATCGATGTTGCAATCTTTTCTGATTCTGAAAGGAGACCGCCTACGTCGCCCCCATTCCCGTCTCGTCCTCCCGGGCTCCCAGTGAAAAGGCTGTCACTTGGGCGCAGCCCTAGGTATTAAACTTTTATTTGGTTCTTTTTTTTTTTTTTTTTTAATGGTTTGAGGTTGGTTGGGGGTTTGGTGCGTTTTTTGGGGGATGGGGGCGAGTCCCGCCGGGCGAGCCGTGCGCTCCGCCAGCCGCGGAGGTGCGCGGAGTGGGATTTATTCTTCGCAGCCACTTCGCGCGGAGACGGCAGCGCTCCGCGGCCGCGGAACCCACCCCGGGCGGGCGCCCCTCCGCGCCCCGGCAGCCTCCTCCGCGCCCGCGCACTCGGGGAGGGGAAGGGAGGGCGAGGGGTGCCCCCGACGCGGCCGCGACCCCCGCCGGTCGCCAGCCTCCGCTTACGCGGGCGCGGCCGGCGTTGCCCGTCGCTGCTGCGCCGGCGTCTCCGGCCTCTCCGCCGCGCAAGGGCTGCGCGAGGCTGCGCGGGTGCGCGGCCGGGGGGTGCGCGCCGGTGCGCGGCCGCGAGTATGTGTGTGAGTGTGTGTATGCGTGCACCTAGAGCAGATCATTGGCGAGGGTTTCCAGAAGGTGGAAAATGTCACCTGATTCACACTGAACTTTTTAAATCTCCCCACCCCCGAGCAGACACACACACATTAGGAGACCGCCCACCGCAGACAGCTAAGACCCCCGTATAGATTTAAAGAGAGACTGCATTCAGAGCCTGACGTTCATTCAATAGAGCGATCATAAGCAGGCTGGCTAGTGCTCGCTCCCTCTCCCTATTCCCCCTCACGCTGTTTCTGTGTCTCTCTCACTCCCGGCTACGCTGAGGATGTTAAATCAGAGAATCCACCCGGGCATGCTCTTACTCCTGATGTTTCTCTGCCACTTCATGGAAGATCACACAGCGCAGGGTAAGACCAGATTGTTTATTCGCAGATACGTTTCTTTATTATTACTATTGTTTTCTTTCGGGCACGGGTTTAGTTTGCTCGTGGTGTTAAACGCCTCTCTCCAAGGTCCAACCGGACAGAAGTTAACTGTGGGCATGGGACTGCTTTGTACCGAGGTGCAGAGGTGTCACTTAGAGTCCTTTTTGATCGGATCTTCGCACTGCTCTGCATAGGCACAGAGGACAGATGAGGATGTTTCTTGGTATTTATTATTATTATGCAGCATGAATGAAGAGCAGCATCGCCAGGGAACTTTCCCAGTCTCGGCGCACGAATGAGTGCTCAAAGTTTGTTGGTAATTTAGCTCAGATTTTTATCTCGCCTGCCTGACGGAAGGAGAGGTGGTGATGGGGAGCCCCACGATTACAGCTGACATTTTTAGAAACCAATAAGTGGTCATTTTCCGGACATTCCTTTAATATTGGGATTTCCTCCTCCCCCTTCCTTTTTCTTTTTGTGAATAAATATTAGTGTTGTAAATTCTCCTGCACTGAAGAGTATGCTTGAATTAGTTGGGGTGGGTTTTGGGTTTGTTTTTTTTTTTTCCATGAGAACAAAACAAACCCGAACCTGTTATTGACAACTCTTAAGAGCCCTCTTTCGACACAAGGGAATATTGATTTTTAGTTGGGGGCTTTTTTCCCTTACCTTGACCGTGTTCCAGCCACAACCTGGATGTCTTACCATTACTTGTTTTATATTTTTTCCTTTTTTTTTTTTATTTTCTCCCCTACTACCGAGCTACAGCATAAGTTAATCTAATGTAGGCAACTGTAAAACGCAAAACTTTTTTTTTTTTTTTTTAGGGGCGTTGTTTCTTCAATGATTTTTAGCGGGGGGGTGGGGGGGAGCGGGATATCTTGCCCTGCGCCCAGCGACATCTCGGTTGGCCGATCCTGACCCCTCGCTGCGGTACATTCCCATCGGAGTAAGGAGGCAGGATCGAGCCCTGGCTGGATTAGCACCAGAATCAATTGGTATTGAGTTGCTGGAGAAGTCACATTGGTTATTCACGAGAGACTCATCCCAACCAAAACTCTCCAGCTAAAAAAGGGGGAGTTGCTTAGACTAATGTTCTTGGCTTGACTCCACAAATAACAGGGATACTATTAAAAAAAAGGGGGGGGGGGGGAGGAGGGGGGGGGGAAAACCACACCAAAATCCACTCTATCCGGTTTAAGGACAGTGTACTTTCCTCTGAAATGCTTGCGGGAGAGATGGCACCTATAACTTTTCCAGCTTGATCGATTTTTAACACTCTGTAGGAACCTCCTACTCTATGTGCCCCTGTATTATATGTACTTTGCTCACTTTTTTTTTGAGCTCTGCTGACTTATTTTAGCGAAGGAAAGACATTTGTTAATAGAAGCAGCAAAACGTGGAGATTTCGAAACAGTTCGCTAACAGCAAATGTTCCCAATTCGTGTAGATTGCAAAATGGGCTGGGACTGAAACTCTGTGCGGCACTAAAACAATGCTGCTGTGCAGCCGCGGTGAGGAGGAGAGGGCAGGGGGAGGAGGAAGGAATTTGCAAGCGCGATTTTCTTTTTATTCCCTTTTAAATGCACATCCTTTTCAAGCCTCTGTCACGTGCCGGCAGTGCTCCTTCTGCTCTACATATGGAATAAATACCTCCGAAAACTGCCTCGTCCTGTTTTGATCGGGTCTTTTCTTTCTTTCTGGGTTGGTTTTTTTTTTTTTCCCCCGGTTTGTTCTTTTGTAGGTTTTGCTTGGTTGTTTTGTTTTGTTTTGTTTTGTTATTGCTTTATTTTACTTCATTTTTTTAAACTGCGTTCCCAAACGGGCCGGAGTAGCTGCGGGTTATGAAATGGGACAAATAAAAGTAAACAGTCTAGTAAAAGTCATTGCAAGGCGCACGTGTTGTGTCTGGGTCACTGCTGCCTGCCACTGATCCGGCTGGGTGTCCCGTCCCCGTTCTTCCTCCGTCCCCCCCGTCCCCCCTCCCTCCCCCCTGCAGCTGGGAACTGCTGGCTCCGGCAGGCGCGGAACGGCCGCTGCCAGGTCCTCTACAAAACCGACCTCAGCAAGGAGGAGTGCTGCAAGAGCGGCCGCCTGACAACTTCGTGGACGGAAGAGGACGTCAACGACAACACGCTTTTCAAGTGGATGATTTTTAACGGGGGAGCCCCGAACTGCATCCCCTGCAAAGGTGAGGGGGGTGCTGGCGAGCTGCTCCTCGCCGAGGAGCGGTTCAGGCAGGGACGGGGCTGGGGGAGGAGGAGCGGGGAAGGAGCTGGAGGGGCCGGGGGGAGGCAGCGCGGTCCTCCTGCTGCCTTCCTCGGTAGGGCTTTGAGGGGCGTCTCGTCCCACCCCCGGGATCAGTGAGGGGACCCCCATTTCTGCTCGGCCGCCGTGCACATCGCGGGGCAGGAGGGGAGCGACCTCCTCTCCCCCCTGCCCTCACTGGCGGGGGCGGGGGGGCGGAATTTCCTTCGAGCGGTGTTTCCTGGAGACGGGGGGGGGGCGGGGGGAGGAAGGTGCTTTCTCTTTATGCTCTGGGGTCACAGTGTCTTTTTTTTCTTTGAGCAGTTTTGACACCAGGTCTGTTCTCCACGCTCGGTACTAAAGTGGTGCCTCTTTCCTTCCATCAGAAACATGTGAGAACGTAGACTGTGGACCCGGGAAGAAATGTAAAATGAACAAGAAGAACAAACCTCGGTGTGTTTGTGCTCCGGATTGCTCTAATATCACTTGGAAGGGCCCCGTGTGTGGCTTAGATGGGAAAACCTACAGGAACGAGTGTGCCCTTCTCAAAGCCAGATGTAAAGAACAGCCTGAACTTGAAGTCCAGTATCAGGGCAAATGCAAAAGTAGGTTTGCAAATCTAATCTGATCTCCCTCAAATGCCAAAGGGTGTGTGTCTGAGT
This sequence comes from Rissa tridactyla, assembly GCF_028500815.1. NCBI lineage: Eukaryota > Metazoa > Chordata > Aves > Charadriiformes > Laridae > Rissa > Rissa tridactyla. The sequence continues at coordinate 68,540,071 of NC_071497.1, read as the reverse complement.
GTAGGGAGGAGGAGCTGTTGGACGTACTTCCCCACAGGAACCAGAGTGATGTTCCAAATGCTGGGAGACAGTAACTACCCACGCTCAGCAGACAAATAGTTGCACTGAGAGTTCCCCATAGTCTAGAAGCACTTGTGTCCCAACAGCTACTCTGAGATGGGAAGGTTTCCTCCAGCAGCACTTAAAATGAGGAGAGCTGCTGAAGGCTCTTATCTGATCATTTGTTTCCTTGTGTCACCCATTCACTCCTCCCTGGGGCTCTGGGATCGGCTATTAATCACTGTGTGTTTCCATCTTTATTTCAGAGACCTGTAGGGATGTTTTATGCCCAGGCAGCTCCACATGTGTGGTTGACCAAACCAATAACGCCTACTGCGTGACATGTAATCGAATTTGCCCAGAGCCTACCTCCCCTGAACAGTATCTCTGCGGGAATGACGGCATAACTTACGCCAGTGCCTGCCATCTGAGGAAAGCTACCTGCCTACTGGGCAGATCCATTGGATTAGCCTACGAAGGAAAATGCATCAGTAGGTATCTCGGTCGGAGGGTGGAGGGTAAGGGTGGGGGGAGCTTCTTCGATCAGCTGTTTCAACATACCGTGTGTGCAATTGGGTGGGGGTAGTTAGCGCTGGGGAGGAGGAGAGATGCCAGCAGCATGGGTTTGTGCTTCCCTCCAGGAAAAGGAGAGCCAGGATGAGCTTTGCCCCTCAAAAGATTGCAAAAGGGATGAGGGAGTAGAGGGCCTGATCCTGATTCTTTTGCTATCGCTGTGGGTGCTGACATTAGTGTCCAAGGGAGAAGTACCCGCCATTAAATAGATGATGACATGGTTAGAGCGTAACAAGGTCTCAATATTCAGTGGATCTGGATTCCTGGAAACAATTGTCTTCAAGTGGTCTTGGCAAAGCTTGTGTTAACTTAATTGGAAACATCTGATCACTTTTTCCTCTTTAGAAATACTGCAGAGTTTGGAGGCAGTTGGTGGGTGAACATAGGAAAATAATCTCTGTGCATCCTGACATTTTGTATTGTGATTTCCAGAAAGGACTGATAGCGAAGCATGCTACAAAGAAGCATCTTCAGGGCAGCCTCTGCTCCCCAAAACTGCTGGGGGAATTCGGGGGAGTCTTAGGCTGCTTTTAGTTGGCATAGATTGAGGTGAATTCCCTTTCCAGTCATGTGGACAACTACTCTGTGTGGGTTAGTTTAAAAATAATTGATTTAGAAATGCTGAATGTCTTGGCAAATTCTGCACTTACCGCTAATTTGGGGAGCTGAATTTCCACTGACATCAAACGGAGCAGGAAGGTCATGTACAATAGGCAAATGTAATTCTGTATTCCCAGGGCCAAGGTCTGCTGGCACAGCTGTCTTTCCTCCCCACATATAGACAGGCAATGGTGTCCAAGGGACTACTTGCTTGAGCAAAATCAGCAAGTATCATCACATCTACTGCATCTGAGCTTTGTCTGTTCACAGTTCACAGGGAAAAGGGAGCTGGGGGTTGTTTGTTGTTGCTTTTCTTTTTTCTTTGTCTTTTCACTTACCTCCAGTATCCTGTGTATATTTTTAGAAGCCAAATCCTGTGAAGACATTCAGTGCAGTGCTGGGAAGAAATGCTTGTGGGATTTTAAGGTTGGCAGAGGTCGGTGCGCCCTCTGCGATGAGCTCTGCCCTGAAAGCAAGTCAGACGAGGCAGTCTGTGCCAGCGATAACACAACTTACCCAAGCGAGTGTGCCATGAAAGAGGCAGCCTGCTCCATGGGTGTGCTTCTAGAAGTAAAGCACTCTGGATCTTGCAACTGTAAGTGAGATTTTTAACTCTACAGGCACGTAAAGCTTCTGAAGGCAATCCTAGGTAATGAAGACTTACACCTTTAAACATAAGAAAGCTTGATGTAGAGATTTGAGATACGGTACAGGTGTCATATAAGTATGTATCTGTCATGCACACACTTTTGTTACTGATAAAATGCAATAGTTGTCCAACTTGTTGGTGTTCAAGTTGGGGTTTTTGGGGATATTCTGAGGACAAGTCACTCTGTCGGAATGGAACTGCCCTAGGAATGTAATTGTAGCGATTTTTTTCCTACTTTGTCTGCTCTGGTGTGCTTCGCTGATTGCTTTATTAATGCTCGGATAAACTCTTAACTCGGTCCAAAAGAACAAGCCTAATGGTAGCACATGGGCACCTGGTTTAGCACAGTTGCCTCTGCTAACTCTGGATGAAGGACACAAAGCGGTTAAACCTAGAACGCAAGAGCGCTTTTCACTTGATTTCAGGAATCTGCCAATAAAACCTGAGCCATTGATTCTTCAGAACTTTCTGCAGTTATGACTTCATAGATTATGTATAAAAAACCTTATTGCATAACAGCAGATGCCAAAGAGCATCTCACTACAAGTCGCATAAAATGCAACGCTGTATTATGGCTGTTCAGAGGGCTTTGAAAACATGCACTGAGCTGCTTCTGCGCTGTTGTTGTCCTTATTTAAACAACAGCTCCCCTGTATTCCCCCATCTAGCCATTAATGAAGACCCAGAGGACGAGGAGGAAGATGAAGACCAGGACTACAGCTTTCCTATATCTTCCATTCTAGAGTGGTAAAACCTCCATTGGGCACAAAATCAATGTCCATACTGTAAATAAGTGTATGCTTATTTATTTTGGGGAGAAAAAAAAAGTATACATATAGTTGAGTCTGGTAGACATTTATTTATACTGTGTCATGTTTTATAATTTATACATAAAATGTCTGGTTGACTGTACACCTTGTTTTTTGAAGAAATTTATTCGTTACGGGAAGAGCAGTGTTATTTATTGTGAGGTCTCTTGCTTGTAAAGTAAAGCTTTTCTTTTTTCTTGCAAACTATAAAAGTCCATTCCTTAGAGCTTACCCACATGATCTCATCTCTTTGTTTCACTGATGTTAACTCTTTTCCACTTTAACAAACTTGCATGTCGGTTTCTGTTATGTTTATTTATTGGATTTTCTTCTTGCCGGTTCTGTACATAAAAGATCCCTAGGGTTTTTGTTTACAAGGAATCTTGACTGACCAAAAGGCGTTGTAACTTAATTAAGTATACTTCCAGGGTGCAGTGAGGCGATCTTTAAGGAAACTTCTTCCACTTCACTTTTCTCTACTTCTGATCACATAATGTACTGAAGTGATCTCAATGTGCTGAGCGTATATACTGTACTATACAAATTCCAGACCCAAAGAAATCGGATTATGAAGGTTGTTAATAGCTACAGGGCTAACTGTAATAAAAATAAAGGTTTTATTTTATTTTTACTGTTTTATTTTTTTGTAACATGCGTGTTTTATCAGGTGTTTCCTTTAAGATGGTCTTGCAGTACCACTTTCAAAGTTTTCCCAATCAATGTGTCACTAAAAGTTATATCAAAGCTTTATCAGTTCAAGTTTCTTGCTTTTCATAATACTTTTTTTCTGATGCAATTTTATATTTTCAAACATGGCGAGTTAAATATAAATTCATTTAAATATATAGTTTTGTACTTTTCTACCATGTAAATGTGCAATGTATATAAAAGTTATAATGTGTATTTGTAAATAAATGATGAGTGAAAAAATAAAAAATGGAATTTTCCCTAGAAGCAGTCCGCAGTTTTTGGTTCTAAAGTGTTCTGGCCCTCTGGTACAGAGGGAAGACATACTGGTGGTTACAGGAAAGGAGGCTTGTGTGTGGTGTAGCAGCAAGACAGACTGGTTAAGGCCCAAGCTTTCTGCTGACATTGATTCAATAAACCCTTTTTTCAGGCAGGAGCAATGTCTCCAGTTCACTGGTATTAATTAATTTTAAATCCAAGTATAGCGACGGAGGAGAAGAGATTTGACTTTTTTGTTTCCCTCTCCATCGTCTACATAAAAAGTCTGGCATTTCTTGGACTTCTTTAACTTCCATAATTCTAGGAGGTTTTGAATATGCATTTGAATTTTTGCTAAGCTTCAGAACGACATTACTGGGGCTGCAGTTGTATCACCATTTTAGATGACCAATAGAAAAAGCAAAACATGACCTACTTGCCCAAGTTCAAGATGTGTAACAATCAGCACAACAGACAAAAAAAACCCAACCCAACAAACCATCAAAGAGCACATTATCACTTGGAAATTATTTTCTCCAAAAGGACACACTTTTAAGAGTGGATACTAATACAATAAACTGAGGAAAGTTAACAACCATAAGCACAGCAGGGACAAAAATCGTGTTCTGTGCTACCTGGGTTATGCTGTTCTCGCAGATAATGCCCCACTTACCAAAATTTCTCTATCGTACTGCACAAAACTTAAAAATGTACTTAAGCACCATATCCAATGGTGTTTTAAGTACTTTGCTGAACCGAGGTCTGAAAGCCAAAGTTGACTTACCTGTTCTCTTTAAATACAAATCATATTTAAAGGCTGTTTCTGCTATAGTCTTCCGTATATTTTTTACTGTAGAGTAAACTCTAATTTGTTATGGATTGTTTAGCATTATCCAAAGCAAATATAATTTCTTCATCTATGAATACATAAAAACTACAAGTGTGCATTTATAATATTGTATTCAAAATAATAACAAAAAAATTCTGCCCTTCATCTGCCTGTTGCTTCATTTAGACAAGTAGTCTCTTGATGAGAGGAGCAAAGGAAGGAGGATTTTGGTCTCCTGAGGGAACAGAACCCAGAATAAAAGAGAACAAGGGCCGGGAGAACACAGGGATGGAAAAAGAACCTAACAGAAAATCTCTCAAGGAACTCATAAACACATGACAATGCCATAGAGACAAAATGTTTAATAGATGTGGAGAGTATCAGAGGAGATTTTTCTCAAATTCAGATAGGTGCCAGATACTTCATTTCCAACAAAAAAACAACATAAAAGTCTGTTTTTAATTGTAAATATATTTACATGTCTTACAGAGAGACTGTAGCAGAGCAGGATTTCTGGGTTCTAATTTTATGTCCCGCTGCTGGTTCACAAACTAACTTTGAGAAAGTTACTGACAGCCAAATTCAAAAAAGCAAGAAAAATGCCAGGAAGCTATATTTACGCATGTGCATGTACGCAAAACGGCCACAAAAATCTACATCAGTTTTTTGCTGATAAAATCATCTAGTAGTTTTGCTACTGCCTTTCCCTTTGCTACTGCTATTTCCATCCAGCTGAAAACCTTGAAACCTACCTTGAAACAAAGCCTGCCTGTGATGTACAGCTGAGGCATCTCTCCTGAGAGGCTTCATGAGGTAAGCATCTTCTGAGCATGCCTAACATACACCAGCCTCATCACGGAGCACAACAGCCCCAGACACCTTCTCCCAGAAACATATCCAGAGGTTGTGGCTGCACAACTGCCAACATTTTACATAATATCATACTTGTAGATAAGGCAGTTGTTCATGAAGTGGGAGGTGCAGGTTCACTGCCAGCCTTTTCCTGAGGAGATCTTTCCCACATCTCCCAAGAGTGCATCTACCACCAACTCAAGGTGAAGCTCAGGCTGGAGAACTGTCTGTCATGCCTGCTGAAGCCATACTTCTGTGTTGGAGAGGAAGCAAGATTCATTGAGAGAGAATAATTTGCAACCCTAATAGGTGCTCCTTTTGAAGAGGAAGTCCTGGGTTCTTGCCCCAGGGGCTGCCTACACATTTTGCATTTGTAATTGAGTAACATACATAAATAGTGCTTGAAGCAGGGGCCAGAATCCAGGTTGCCTCCCCTCCTCTTTCCCCCAGTAGACAAGAGCCTCCATCCTTGAGCTATGAAATCATGTTTAACTCTCTGCTTAAATGAAGACTACAAATCTCACATCTTTTTCTACACTGAGTCATAGTTACAACCAGAGAGGCTTTACTTTTTTCATCCTCTCTTGTAGGCTTCTACATGGGGAACTTCCTGCGAAGTGGAAATGTGAACTTAATTCCCTCAGTCTAAGGAAAGTGCTGAACCAATTTTTTCTACCTCTTGTCCCTTTTTTTTGTGTTTCTGTTTTCGTTTGGTTTTGCTTCCTCTCTTAATACACAGGCTATCCTGGATGTTGTTTAAATGAAGAAACAGATATCTGGATGTCTAAGTACAAGAAGGTAGTTTCCAGCTCTTAACTATCTTGCACAAACTCCTACGACCAGGAAAAAAATGAATTTTCAGAGATATCTTTCTCTTCAGCGTTTTCTGTTGTCTGGCATACATATTCCCCTTGCTGTAAATCACATTTCTGAAACTCCTGGTTCACCATGGAGTATACTTTGGTACTGAATCCCAGTCCTGTGAACGCCATTCACAAATGCAGGCACAGTAACACAGAGTGGAGTGCCTATGTTTGAAAAGAGAAACCCATATTCTGGCACTTAAGTAAAATCAGCTTAATCAGCTTGAGGCATTTGAATAAGAATACTGCCTTTAAAGCCCTGGTTCCCAGATGTATTTGTCTGCACAATACATGCAAGCGAGTATACACCATTTCGATCACACTCGAATGGATTCCCGATAGATGTGTTCATATGACAGACTTAAGAACAGTATCATGGAACTCTTTTGCACCTTTTACCTCTTTGCTTGCTTTCTGCCTGCTAATACACCTCAACTAAAACTACATTCCAAGCCTCTCAGCAAATTTCAAACAGCTGTCATTTCATTTTTTTATGACATAGAAATGTTTCCTTCTTTCCCCCCAAATGGGAATCAGGTGAAATTAAATTTCAGCATGCAGTGCTGTTCTCTCGGCAGTGACATTTTACTATACAATGAATCACCAGCATGGAAACATCTGTATCTTATCCCTTTGAAGAACTAGGATTCCATGCTTTCTGGTACATTTGTACATAGACCAAGAAGTTCACAAGATATCAGATTTTAAATTCATAACTCCCTGAAGATAAGGCAATTACATTTTTTGTTTGACATTTCTGTAAATCCAAGGCCTGCCTGACCCATTATGGCAGCATGAATTTTGCAGGTAGTATATGAAAAATAATAGTACACACAAGTTAACTCTTTCATTTTTTTTTTATTTTTTTTTCTGATAGACATAAATACAAAAAGGACCATAGTGGCTGGATTTTGCTGGCACTCATTTGGTATCATCTATATAATTCACATTCACTCATTACTTCTAAACAATGTGGCCAATAAAATTATCACACAGTAGAGAAATATGACATGAAAACAAGGTGCAAGCCATAATGTTCATCTCAGAGACTGATCTGGAGTTAAAACCACACATATGGCTCATTTTCCTGTAATTTACAGGTACAGTCTTTGGATATCTTAATATTTAAATAGATTTGTTCAACTTCACCATGGGATTGAAGAGCAGTAATGTATCAGAAAACTGAGAAGCAACTCTGGACTTCAGTAACAGTTAATCAATCAGACCTACCAGATGCTACAGGATAATGAGTTTACTAAGGTAAGGTGGTCCAGTGTAGGTTTGAATGTGTAAAGGCCCCCGAATTTCCACCACTAATAGCATCCAAACCTCCCAGTGCTGCAGTGAGGTCTACAGATACTCAGAAGTCCTCAAAATGAAACCACAGCACACACATTCAAGAACTAAATTTTAGTCACCCGGTTTTAAAGACTTTTGAAATATTTAAAAATGAATGTTGGAACTGTTTTTCATAGCATGTTAGAGGTTTACAGCAAAAGGAGCATGTTTTAAAAAAATCATTCCTACCCTGTGTAGCACGGTTGTACGCACAATTTTACAGAAGAACAGTTTTAACATGTTTCCTAAGATCCCTTAGCAAACATTCAGCTAACAGTGTTCCTGTTGATCTTCTGCTGAGCTTCCTGGAGAAGCTCTTAATTTTAGGTTTCAATCACTTCATATTTTAAGAGGCATCTGGAAATACAAGGATGATGTTGGTGGGTGTTGGAAATGCTTACAAGACACTAAAACATGCTACCATTTGATTTCTGAGTTAGAAGCATTGCCAAAAGAGGTCACAGGGCAAGACACATAGATAAGCCAGATGATAGGTAGTTATGCAAGTTCTTGGGCAAGGTAGACAAAGGTGGCACTGATGACATGCAACCTCAGCCGAGGCTTAGGGGCTGGAGCACCTGCCCGGCAAGGGGAGCTTAAGAGATGGAGCTGCTTCTGCCTTGAGAAGTGAAGGCTTTGGGGGCACCTCAGAGCAGCCTTTCCCACCTATGAGCAGGTCATTGTGTGGCCAGAGCCAGCGTCTTTGTAGCAGTGCACGGTAGCAGGACAAGAGACAACAGGCATAAGTTGAAAGAAGAGAAGTTCACACTGGGTATAAGGGAAACCTTTTTCCCCATAAGGACAATCCAGCAGATGATCTCCTGAAATCCCCTTCAAACTGAATTAGTCTATGATCCTATGAAGAGGTATGTCCACACACTTTTAAGTCTTGCAGACTCCAAAATCAGAAAGGATTATCCATTAAAAAGAAACAATTCCCTCAAGAAATATTCAAGGAACAACCGTATCACCACAGGTGTTGGATGCAGTTGTCAGCAGGAATATAGAATGTTCCTTCTTTAATATGTCTTTCCATGATCCTTCAGTGATCCTAAAATTTCCCATAAATGCTATTTTCCCATTGATTTTAGTGAAACTTTTTGCTGTTCAAGGAATGCAGTACCTCTTCACTAGAATTTTCATTCTGTGCTGAGTAGAATGTGTAGTGGAGAAAATGCAAGCAAATGCACAAATGTTTCTGTCTGTATTTTTAAGTGAAAACAAGTAAATAAGATGCGAGAGCGAAGCAGTTAAAATGCAGTTTAAAACTATTGCATTGTTCAGATTTGCAATTATTTTTTATAGGACTGACAATAATTCTCAAAGAGACAATAACTAGTACCAGCTAGATTGGTCAAGACAGCAAGGAAAGCAAAAAAAAAAAAAAAACCCACGGAAAGACACTTGGAAAAATAATGGATAATGCCCACTGGAGCAACTAAAAAGGGCCCTGCAGGGATGTTTCCCATAATCTTTTCCCACATACAGATGGTTTAGTCAGAGCAATTCAAATCCTTGTTTCAAATGGTGACTCCACCAAAACTGCAAAAAGCCTAAAATACTTGGCATAAAAGATATACAAATATTGAGTATTTCCACATTTGGACTTCAACTTTAGAGAAATTAATTTTCATTCATTTTACAAGAAAGAAAAAAGGGACCAAGTCTATCTCTATAAAGATACAGACCCGGAGCTCCGAATTTACACAGCCTGCAGACTCGAGAGTTGCACTTCCCAACCCAGCATGCCTGGAAGCTGTGACAATTCGTTTATTAATCTCTCCGGCATTCTCCACTTACGGGCTCTGATGGAACTTCAGCCTTAATTGAAAGGCACTTACCACTGTCAGCAACCTAGCAAGCAGCACCACATGGGCTGACAGCATGAAATTCAGCCAAGGCCCACAGCAGAAGCCTGATCAAAACCCTCATTTCCTATCTGGAAAAAAAGGTCAGCACCTGAAGTGTTTAGCTGCAGCCTGTGTACAGCAAAGGCAGTGTAACATACAGACTTGAGGACATACAGTGTCGTTGTTTGGATGTGTTTCACAGACACACTGCAAGCTAGTAAACAGCTGTTTACTTCACACTGAAAAAAGTAGAGGGTGAGGTTTAGTATGGTCTGTTCTTGGTATTCATACCATTTTGTCTACACATGCAGGTGGGTCATTGCAGTGCACTTTTGGAGCCACATATTCAGATACATACTTAGGACCTTAAGAACATTTGGGAGTAAATCTTACTGCTCCCGCTCACCACTCTCACAGCTCTCTTCAGTAACGAGTCAGTCGGGATCTAGAGAACTCTTTTCTGAAAAAACAAAATAATAAAATAAAGTGAGGGATTTCCACTTCATAAGATTTCTTTTTCTTTTGTTTTTTCTTTCTCTTTTTTTTTCTTTTTCTTTTTTTCTTTTCAAAATGCGACATAACATACGGAAAACTTGGAGAAATGGAGAAGCAACAGAAAAGTGTCACAGCAAGGAAAATGAAAATGAAAAAAAGAGGAAGGTAGAGTAAAGATCCCAAGAAGAGAGCACAAGACCAGAGACAAATAAAATTATGCTAGAAGTCGTATGTGAAGAACTACACACAAGAAGACCATTTTTATCAGCCCCTCAGATGTACAAGCAATGCTATGAACGCTGAAGTGCCATCTACTGGTACATCTTGTGCTAACTAACCATGTTGCTTGGAGTCCACCACGAGACACATGAAACAGGAGATTCATCTTTTTCTCTGATATTTTGGTGACTGTGAGTAACAGACCTTGCTAGAACAGTGCTATAATCTCCCCCTTGTAAAATGAAGATACTAAGATTTCGTAGCCTGTGTGATTTCACAACCTGTGCAAAGCTCTTTGAGATCTAGTGGTAGAACATTCTGCAAGAAAAGTAGGAACTTTTGCAGCAGTATCTCCACGGCCAAACTTGGCACTTCTAGAGAAGATGTTAAAAAATGAAGTGGGAGACACAGAAGAAAAGGAGAACAGAAGACAGTGGAAGAAGAAAAAGGGAGAAGAGGGTGAAGACCAGTAGGAGTTAAGGAGAGCTGATAGAATACAGTGTAAGTGATTAATTGCTAAGGACAATACAATTTACACTGCAGTTTTAGCAGATGTGTATGTGTTGCTCCAGCTGTGGGAACAGCAGACTCTCCAGATCTTGTTTCTGACACACAATAACTGTGAACTCTATTATGTACAAATAATAAATCTAAGCAGCACCTCCAACATATGAATGAGCAAGAAAAAGAAGGTCATATTTTCAGAAGTGTTAGCACATATTTGTCAACACCAAACTTAGCTAAATAGCACAAAGGAAGACTACAAGACAATGGTAACACTTACCCAAAGCAGTATGTGGGCTTGCAAGTAGATATATGCTTTTGAAAGCCCATGTTTAATAGGTAAGGCCTCTAGGGATGGCAGACTGCGCAGGGTCTTGGGTAGACTGGATGGGTTTGTTTTGCTGATATATTTACTGGCTGGTATGTTAATTTTTTCAATGTGTTATACAGCAGTTCCCAAGTTAGGGTCATGACCCCACTTGGGGCCCGCAAGCCTGGAAGTGAAAATGAAAGTGGGGTTGTGACCCTGGAAGTAGGGTTGCTAAGGGAAAACTTTGGGAAGCACTGATGTTGTGCTACTAGGTGAGACCCCTGTGTGGATGGTGAGTTTAATCACTGCTGAGGGATAAAGTTTTTAACAGTGCCTATATTTCTCAGAGACTTAAGTCTCGTTTCTAGCTGATTTACGGTCAGATTCAAGTAAAGATCTCAGGTACATAAAAAGAGATTTGAGAATTAATTTCAGAATTGTGAGTACTACATCTTGAAGAGATCCGGCCCGTCATGTAGTGAAGACATATCCACTTTTTTTTTTACAAATATCCATTAGTAGCTGCAGTCTACTGATAAGAGCACTTGCTCAACAATCTTTGGCTTGAAGAAATCACATCCAACTCTGCCATTTTTGAGGAGGGTGATCTTACCTGGAGGGCAGCATCATGGGATGAAGCTGTGTTTAAGCGTTTTGCCCAACTCTGCAGAGTTACCAGGGGAGGTGGCGGTTGTCCCTCCCCACCTGTGTGATCTTTGGGCAAGGAACAAGCATGTTTGCTTAAGGAAAGAGTCAGTGTGTTGAGTATGTACTGAATACAATGGGATAGCCACTCTGAATAAAAGACTGTCTTACTCCATTCGTTAGAAGAAGTGGCACAGGTACCTTCTTCAATAACAAATCCTAAGCTTGAATTCAACCTGGATTTTGAAGATTTAAGGTTCAGTTGCCAGTACGCACTCATCTAGTGCACTTCAGGCACCCTAAGATATCCTTGTTGGTCTCCAGCTGCTGTTCCCAAAGGAGACAGTTCTTCCGTAATTCCTGCATCATATCTGACAGCCCCACAAGGGAGCTTATGATACCCTAATGAGTTTCAAATGGAACAAGATTCCTATGTGTGGACATTATTAAATTATGTAAGTACTTCTGAACACTCATGAAAAGTAGACATAAAGAGTTGTATCTCCTTACTTCTCATGTTCAATGAACATTTATTCCAATCTCAAATTATACTGTGCTATGACTGCAGCTTTCACAGTAGAGATGGAGAATATTTCTGACTTTCATCTAGAGAAATATTTTGTAGTTAGTGATATAACATTTGTGATATGCGGCATGCCATTTCAGTAAGTGAAGAGACATTAACAGCTGATTTTTGGCAGTGAAATGTCTCTGTTTCTCATTTATTAGTAACTCATATTGATTTATACCAGGATTAATTATTGATGCAAATATTTCACCCATATTTTTTTTCTGTCACAAGCAGGGAAAAAATGCATGGCTGTAAATAATCCATACAATAGTTTATGAAGCCCAAATTCCTCAGAGAGTATCAGATATCCACCTGGTGTCCCCGAGTGCTGGATTTCACATTTAGACCTCTGAATTAACAGATGTGTACAGTCACATACAGGCAGAAAGCTCTTTCTTGACAATACATCTGAGGAGGCTCATGGGCACTGTTTATTTTACCAAAATTGTGGGATATCTTGTGCTTGTGAAATTTGTTCCGAATCTACTCGTTTTGGAATGTTAATAATCAGTACCCTGCACAGAGCTCGACTTTTAAGTTTTAGTTCAAAAAGCACATCTAACAAAGATAAGTGTGCCTACTGTAATATGCTTCCAAAAAGAAAACAGCCACAATTTTGAGCAGAGGCCCCTGAATCTGAAAAACATACTTTTTTAGTGTATGCAGTCCTATTAAAAAGTACATCTTACGCATTTTGCCTGAACATTTTGGTACGCAAGATCCAACACATTTCAAATCAACTCACGCAAATAAGATTTATAGACATAATTATTATCAAAACTATAAAAATGGAAGGTCTCAGAAAGAAGGAGCTTGATTTAAAACTTACAATATTTTAAAATACTGCACATTTCAGATCCTTCTATTTGCTGTGTTAGAAGTGGGGATTGTAAGAGCATTTTCAAGCTTTTTCTCCACAACTGCGAATGCTGGAAATATCATCTAATATGAAGCACAGACTTCTATGCATTCATATTATGCAAGAACTTGAGGATTTTAAGAAATAAACTAAAAACAAATATTGAAAAACACGATAAAGTTGTAAGAGTCATCAGGGCTAACTGCCAAGCGGAGAGGACTTTATTTATTCAGAACTGTTCTGTGTCTATGAAACTGAAGCCTTGTCTGCACTTAAGAACGTCTCTTTTTATTAGTCCCACATAGAGCAATCATTCCCCTCATCTAGAAATGGTAATCCTAGCTTAAACATGTTTTAAAGGTATATCCTCCTTCTGGACAGTGAAGCAAGAATGCCATCATATCTACATCTGTGGTAGGGTAGTGTGAAGCACAGTTATGAAGATGAAAAAAACTGCACTGCTAGTAAACATAATCATGTCAGCAAAACTTGTTAAGTATTGAATACCCTATTTTCTGAAGAACCACAGAAACCAAGCTGACATTTGGGATTTACTTTTTCACAGGAGCAAGTAGCCACAGCTGCTTATAAACTTTTAATAGCTATGTTTTTCACTGCAGTAGCAAACCATAAAGCACATATCAAATAAGATTTTACTATAGTCTGGTAAAATATGCAACAGCATGTATCAAGTCCAGAATCTATGTTCTCACTCTTTGTTCTGATGAGGCTAATAAAGAGGAAAAAAAACGTAATATTTTGACATATCTGATCCAGACAAGAGGAAGAGTTGAATATGTTTGTCATTGTGAAAACCTCATCTTTTCTAATGAAATGCAAAATATTTAAGGTCAATTTTTCAGCTACTCATGGAAAAATGCTTGTACACTATTTGGATATTAGAACCAAATAAATGTTATTATTTGCACATAAAATCACTTAATGTCCTGTCTGTCTCAGGCAGACTGGCTGCACTCTCATGTGCACGGAATCCTCAAGGCTTCTTTGGGTTTCACAGAAACCACAGACCATAGATGATATCTTTGTTTAAAGCCTCCATGGGGGGATGGTGGCTCAACAGAGTAGAGGGAGTGTAAAAGCTGCTGCTTCTTTTCATGAGGGAGGTTAGATATACCCAACGTTATGTGCATTCTTTCTCCCCTCTCCACAAGTTTCAGAGCAGCACTGCTGCCAATAAATAAGCCTTGGCTGAGGAAGGAGGAGTTTCTTGCCTTTCCACTCCTTCTGTGAAGGCAAGTAGCCCTGAGTCACTGGGCTCAGTATAGAGAGCTGGGCTGGGGCTTAGGTTACTGAGCTAGAAGGGACCCAGAACGGTATCCTGAGGCAGGCAGGGATATAGCAAAATCTTCTGATAACACTGCACTGATAAGCTCAGCAGGGCCACAGCATGGGTGTGCGAGTGTAGCGTGAAATTGTAATCAAGGTTCCTGGCATAGTTTTGGCTCAGGCCAACTTCCTCTCTCCCACAATTCAGAGTTGTATTTCAGGGATTTTCACAGGCCAAGAATCATCCCCAACAAGAATATAGTTAATATAGTCAGAAGGGCAAAAGAGGTATGGGCACAGGGCTTGCCATTGCAGTTAGCTTCAGGACCAAAGAACAGTCCTTAAACCATTTTATTCACTAATACAGACACAGCCTTCCAGTCAGATTTACATGCTGTACGTGTGAAACCCCTTATTTATATGGTCTAGGAATTGCTTGTATAACTTGCAAGTGATGGAATGACATAAGACAAAGCCACAAATGAGCTGTACATGATACTTATCTTAATTCTCTAGCAAAGGCACACATGTATCAACCTGTCTATTTTCCTTACTCCTTTAAATGTGCTACAGAGATTTCTCTTGGAGAATGAGGAGAGACAGCAGGTAAGTGAATATATTCATTTAATATCTTAATATGCAAATAGTGTACAAGTAAAACACTAATAACAGAAAATGTGCTTGTTATTAAAATACTCGGGGAAAAATTGATTGATTTGGGTAACTCGAGTGAACTTCACAATCTGTGTTTCTGAATAGGAGAAATGCCAGATTTGGAATAAGCAGCTGCCTTATGGAATCTTGGCATTTTCTCCTGCTCAGAAATGCAAACTGTGAAGTTCAACTGAGCTATGCAAATCATCTTGTCTTATGCTTCTCTTATTAGTCAATTCTGTCTTGATATTCTGAGTAATGAACTACATAGTACAGTCTCAATGTTACATGGAATCAACACGTTACTTCAAGTGCAGAGACACCCTCACTAAATAATTGCTTAGAATAATTTCTTTCATGCTTAAAGAGCTGCTGTCTGCACAGATATAGCTAGGCAGACTGAAGCAAGGAATGAGAAGGAACGAAGCGCGATTGGACACACCTCATGGGCTCCTGGTATCACTAGGAATACCCCAGGTGCATAGCTCAGTCTGAGATGCTATCTAAACTATGGGATGCGGGCAGATAATTCACATTTCCTTTCTTGTATGTCACTGACCTGCCTGCATGAGAACAAGTTATCTGACCTACTAAACAAAAATAAATCATGAAGCTCTGTTTTAAAAGGATCACAGAAATTTTTACAAGGTTAAAGTAAATACCAAAATACATCAGTAAAAGACAGAAGAAAAGGAAGAATGCATGACAATAAATCCTATTAAAATAGCCAGATGGACTACTAGTCTTAGCAAGCAAGTAAGAGGAGTTAAATCACAGATGCTTTCATGCCTTTGTTTTTATTCCAGAAAGTTGATTTTACAGCAGGTAATTAAAAGCTACTTGCTTGTAGCATCCCAGTGGAGAGAAAACACTCCAGTTTTCCAGAAGTAACTAAGCAGAGTCAATGCTATTACCTTCATGCTTCAGAGCAGCAAGATAATTGTCTTGTCTCCATTAGGATTTTACAGACTTAGTTAGCAGGTACTACTAGTTGATCCACTGAGGGGAAAAAGCCCAAGCTAAAAAGCAAGCAATGAAACCACCACTTCTGAGCCTTCACTGCAACGCCAGCTGGAGAAATCTGCACCTGATTTGAGCATCCAGGTTAGCCCAGGAGCCCAGTGCAGTATTACTTCTCTGCTCATGAGAGCTGTACTCCTTTCACGCCTGCAAAGTTTTGCATTCTTCGCAAGATCCACCTTTTTTCCCCTTGCAATAAGATGAGCTGTTCTCTAATTTTTCCATTGGAAGAACCTTCTGTCTTGAGTAGAACTGTGTGAGGGTTTCAGCCAGCCACCAGCACTTTGATGATTTTAGCTCAGATTTTCACTGTGAAGCAAACGGGCAATCAGCCTTGGTAAAAGTGAAATCCAGACTCTAGCAACATAAAGGTAAGCAGTGAGAAAGGCACAAGAAAACTACAAAATAGTGACTGTTGCATTTCTGAGGCTAATTTTATCAGTGTGCTTTGCTAAGATTCATTAATTAATCCAGCAGACCTAATTGCAACTAAAGACATCTGTCATAAAATTATCTTGTTACCATCTGAAAATAAAGTCTTGCTGTAACTTACACGGTCCATGCATGGAGGAAGAAAAGACTGTTCTATTTTTCTATTGACATAAGTATTTGTGGGCCAGTTGCCTTTTTTGAGATCATCTCTACTTCTATCAAGTACACTGCTTGTATACCCTTAAGAGATAAAGTCAAGAAGTCCTTTAAAGTAAGTCAAATCCATCCCTAGAAACTACGCTCTTTAAATAAAACAAAAGGCCACCCGTATTTTTAATTTTTTTTTTCTATATATAAAAAATAAGATGGAAAAGATGGAAGTTCTGAAAGATTACCACAGCCATCCTGCAAATTAACAGGGCTCTATTTTTTTAGCAGTTTGTAATCAAAATCCATAAAGCAATGATGTTTTAGCTGATGGAAAATAAGTGTCATTAAGTCTGTAAGAGGTGTTCAAGTCATCTTCAGACAGGCTACACGGTAATTGTGTTCTAATTCTGGAAACCTATTGTCAGAAACTGGTGATAGTGACATTAGATGCCTAGGATACTACAAAGAGATCCAACCTTCCTCCAAACATTGAGGTAGAATGATATGGAAAAATAAAGGACCTTTTCTGATTTCTTTCTGCTGACTCCTCTCCACCTACTTTTGCTATAAAAAGGAGGATGACCTATGCCAGGAAAAAGCATGACTTGGTGAGTTGTCAAAAAGGGAATGAATAATGCAAAAACAAGAATAAAATTGGACTAGGCTAGAATCAACTTCCAATAAAAACATTCCCTAGGAAGTCTGAGTTTGGAGCTTATCTTTGCATGAAAGTATTTAAACTTTCGCTGATATTTACAGTTGCACACATCCCAATGCTGCTTTTTTCCATTAGTAAGCAAAGGTTAGTTTCTGTCTCACATATTTCAGCTGGTTGACATAGAATGATATGAGTTGGAAGGGACCCCTGGAGATCATCTAGTCCAAATGACATAGCAAACAGCAGAAGTGAATGACATTCTGGAGAATCTCTAGCTCACAATTCTTTGTTCTTAAAGATCTGGCAGAAAAAGCTTCAGGTTCTATGAGGCTGCCTTATAGATAAGATCATTATCTATAATGATGCCCTCTGATCAGAGAATACATAGCATTGCACCTATTTTTGAGAAGGGCCAGGAAAGTGATACATGCTGCTATGGGCTTGCTAGAATGATGTTAAGAATGTGCGGAAGTTCACAGCAGAAGGCAAGAATATATTGGGGGGGTGGGGGGAGGAGAGATGTAAGCCCAGAAGAGATGAGTAAAATGTTAGACAGAAATTTGGTCATACTGTGTGGTCAGATGCTGGCATTCTTTTACCAGATAACATATTTTCAGACAAATGCAATAGAGATAATCCATTCTGGCATCAGCAAAAATTGTTACGACACCATACAGGAAATTCATAGTTATGCTAGAAGAAGGTGGGGATCACTGGAAGAATGATAAGGCAGGTAAAAAAATGGCCAAAAAGAGGAAAAAGGAGATGATCACAAATAGTCCTAAGAAGTGAAGTATCAGACCAGAGTGCTCCTTAAACATCGCACCTTGTTTAATACATTTGTTAACTTAACCTTGAGACAAAATCCAAGTATAAATGTGTTGATAACAAACACCAGGATGCATGGTCAGTACAGACAAAGACACAGATGCCACCCAGAAAGAACTGGATGACACTGATTATTGGTTAGTTACAACAGAAAAAAGAATGAAACTCCAGACTGAGGGACTACTAATGATGGAAGACAATTGTGTGATATGGATGTTCTACAAGTCAAACACAATCCCAGGACAGGATAGAAAGATCAATGAAGTTCTTGGAAGTCTTCCGGAAGGACTGATGAGGCAAAATTAGCTCAGGTCATCTTAAGATGTAACTTCATCAATTTATTAAAAAGATTATATGGTGGACTCAATGATCTGAAGGGCCCCTTCCAACCTACACAATTCAATGATTCTATGATTCTACAATTCTACGTGATTCCCTGAAACAGGAGGAGGCTCATTGCTCCCCTTCAGTCCCTACATATTCCTGGCTAAAAAGACCAAAACACCTTGCCATTATTTCTAGAAATGTGATTTAAGAGCACAATAACCTGCATTCAACAATTTTCTATTAAAATTTATTTTGTTGTTCCAGTACTTCACGTTGAGAAGGTATCACTACAAAACCCTTTAAGCATTCAAGAAAATAATCTGAATACAGAAATCCAAGTTGTGATGGAAAACTTTTAATCTGATGAGGCAACAGTCAAACCATAACAAATATAAGAAAGAAAACATGGGCCTTGCCCTTGTAGGGAGACCTATAAGACTGAAGGTTGTGGTGATGGAAGTCATAAAGATAATCATTCAAGGCAAAGTTCAAAATAATTTGCATAAGCATTCCTGAAATTCCGCTTCATTTTGTAGGAAATCAGTAGCAATTAAACAAAGGCTAATATCAATGCTGAAAATACTAGGGTTTTTGCTGGATATAAAATTTTCCCGCTGGCAAATCAAATATTGCTCATTATTTAAATACAGAAATTGTGAATGTTGTGTATGGACATACTTTGACATTTCTCAGGAAATATCCCTAGAAATTGAAATTCAGAAACATGTAAAACCAAGTTTCAACACTGTTATCTGTGTTCTTAAAGACACAAAACTAACAAAAGGGAAAACTCCTCTATATTTACTATACTTTATGATTCTAGTTATCCTTCTGAAGTGCGAATTCCATGTTTGTGAATAAAATGGGGATTTCAAGTCACTGCAAAATTTTGCATGTTTTTATTCAAGAAGATAAACGTGACAAGTTTCTTTTAAAGTTTCTTCTGAAAGTTGTCATTTTTTGCAGTTGTTTCCTAGTTATTTGAGGGTTTTTTTCCAGTTCATTGGAACTGGAGGCCTCAATTCAGCAAAGTGTATTTCTTCAGGGCCATGAATATCTCCATTGAATGCATTACACGAATGTGAGAAACACAGCTGAGTTTTAAACACATCTGAGGAGACCTTATAAAGCATTTTAGGTTCAAATGTGGTCAAAATGCTCTTTTTTTATTTTTGAATATGCATTTCTAATCAGGTAATATAAACTAGCAATACATTGAATATCTAAACAGGAGGCTAAAGAGTTCCCTTTTGATTGTCTGAACCTGTCAGATGCTACTTACACAGTTATTACTTACCTTAACAAAAAAAAATCTTTGTGAATAGATATAAATTATTTTTCCATTTCTAAGATTCATCCGAAGTAGAAAGAGACATGAGGGTAAGACAAAATTTAAGCTTCCAGAAAGTGTTGGTAATTTCTTAATTTTTTTCTGAGACCCTTTGTTCTCATTCAGAATGCCAGTGATCCTCTCTAGACCACAAAGATTCAATTGAAAACCTTAATCATTATGTCCACTTTGTTCATAAATGTACCCTTTTATTTCATCTTGTGTTCTCTTTTCAGAACAACTACCCCTTCTGCAAAAAGGAAAACCCTAATAGCACTTTCCTCTGGTGAATTCCAGTAAAAGGGGGCAAGCAATAATAGAAGTATGGATTCACGGGCATTAAAATGAAACCATATGGAAACAAGGGCAGAGGATTTCAGAAGGAAAAGTACTGTTTAAAAATTAATCTTTATGGCTTAATGTGGATTGTTAGGAACACTGCAGAAGTTCTGAAAACTCTTAATTCAATGCTGTTACAAGCCAATGCTCTGAAAAAACTAAAACAACATTTATGTTGTCAGTCTGGCTCATCTTAGAATGACAGCCTGGGAAATACACTTTGTGACCTAAATCTAAACTAACAAAAGATCCTGAAGAATACTTATTGTATCTGTCATTTTAGTCACAATTTCTGTGACCACTGACATGTACATGTGTACAGGGAATTTATTACCCTTTGCGATATTACTACCCTTCACCTTCTTATGAGGAAAATAGAAAATGAGAAAGAGGAAGGGTCTCCAAAGTCTCACATGACAAATAAAGTACAAAGAAAAAAATATGAAAGCTACAGTAGTATTTAGCCTGCTGTTTATGAAATTGGGAAAAAAATTCAACTTAAATGACAGTATTACATTTTTCTATCTGTTTTTCCACTGCACTTCAAGGGTATAAAATGGAAAATACATAAGAATAATAGTCTCAAAGAAAGGCTTTTCTGTGACACTTTCCAAACTGATGAGAAGAATACACAGACACAACAGGAATTACAAGTCTCTTTGATGAAGTCTCTTTCATTTAAACTTGTTTCTGCGTTCTTCATGGAATGAGATAACCTCTCCAAAATGAGTATTTTTTTGAAAAAAAATGACTCAAAGAAAGGTAATTGCTAATGTAAGACTTAGAGGTCAGAACAAATCTTACCCCTTTTCCCACATTTGGAAGAGAGATAAGAAGAGGAATAATAAATATGTAGTTAAAATTAGAAAAGGACCAAGATGAGGTAATTTCACAAGCCAATTAATCTAGAAAATGCTTAACTGTTTCACTGAAGGGCAGAAAGAGAAAAAGGAATAATCACACGGCCTTTCCTATGAAAGAGCCTTGCTTACCCAACACATGGATAAGTTAGATCCTCCCCAGTTTCATCTTGACATGTTAATATCCAAGTCAAAAGGCACAAATTTGAACAACTTTACTATTTGTATTAGCTAAAATTAAACTCAACAGGAATACTAAACTGGGTGTAAAAGACCTATTTGTGTCTAACAGTTTCTGTTTCAGATGAAATATGAATTTATTTTTGTGGTTTTTTGTTGTGTTGCAATACTACGGCCTTTGGTGAAAACTAAATCTGATACAAAACCAAAACAACAACAATTTAGTCACAAAAATGTCATAGAAAATGGAATAAAAAGTGACCCCAAATTAAAAAAGGACTGCATGAACTATTTTCTATTATCATTATATTTTAATTGTATGTTTAGGGAATTGTTTTAATTTAAATTACTTATTGCAAAATTTCTTATTAGCAATAATTCATTTTCACTTGACAGGGAATTAATGTCACTTTTGCTTTGCCACTTTCCTATTGGATGTAAGTCATATGTTCCTCAGTATGACACTGTCCTGCAGCTGAATGGCTGATAGTGGCAAGCATACTAATATGCTAAGCCTTTTAGTGGCACAGGGCAGAATCATCTCATTCTCCCCAGATATTGAAACAGGCCTACAACTTATAATTTCATTTTAAGACACTGATGTTTGACTCGGTAACACACCGAGCTATAGTCTCCAAAATTAAGAACATAGCTACTTCTTGTAAGCTGAAATTTTATTTAATTAGACAATGCAAATGGAGTGAAATTACTAACTTACAGCACTTTTTAAAAGCAGAGCAGGCCTTTAGAACAAAATTATACTGAGAAACATAGGTAAGCAGACAACCTTTTTCATAACTTAATTTTTGTGATTAGTTTTGTACAGGCTATAGTATCTCAGCAAGCACAAATACAATGTGCATCACTGGTGTGACTGTGATCTAACCAGTAAAAAAAGTCTCTAGAAAGCCACTTAGAGAAGAAGATAAAAGAGAGAATTATTGCTAATAAGAAATCGAGAGCGTTATTTCATAAAAATAAGAGCACATGTTGGGAAAGGTGTGGTGGGCAAGCTAAAGCTGCCATTGCCAAGCATCTGTACTAAAAAACCAGATTCCTACAGCATGTAACCTGACCGGAGTTTGAGGAGGGCACAGTGTTCCTTCACCAGTGTATTCAATAAAGCCAGCACATTCTTGAACATCTCTTATAAACAACTCAGAATATTTTTTTTTCTGGACATTTTCTAAATATTCTATTTAGAAAATATTCTGCCAATATATATTTTGGTAATTTACTTCCATGGAAACAGAATCATTAGTCCTTAAGAATTCCAACAGCTGCTTTACAGAAATCATATTATTTTCCTGGCACCACAATACTTTTTGCAGAAACTAATTATGTCACCGAAACCAAAATTCCTGGTGCAGTTAATACAGTGATGGTCACAATAAAAATTTGAAGTACTATCTTCCATCCAAACACAGAAGGTACAGAAATACATGTGTGGTCTCTTCCCAGTCCAGCATGCCAGTGCATAAGGCAGACCGATACAGAACTTTTAATTCCGTATCCAAAGTACTCAGAGCCAAAGCAAGCATAACCCAACTGGGTTGTTGCCTTCCTTTCTGCAATCTCTTGATTTCAGATTCCAGTTGCTATAGGGACATCCATCTTTCGTTTCTATATGGACAGTCACAGATACTGCAGACTTTTTGGCAGCTCTCATGAATCTTAGACTCTCAAGCTCTGCACTTAAGAGAAAACTTAATTTCAATTTTACAACACAGGTTGAAAATAATGTTCATGGTTCTGTAGGATAATTTGAACACGCAAACTGAGTAACCCCAAAAGGCCCAGATGTCTGGAAGCAACCCCTATTTATTTATTTAACAAACTCATTGACATTTGGGGGCAACTTCTCACATCTGAACAGACAGGTTTTGCAGTGCTAGGTCTGTGGCAAATGAATAAACCCTCACACAAGGTATACTATGGTCAGCATTTTGACCAGATGGAGACCTGGGTATTTCCATGGCAGGGGCATC
The DNA here is from genome assembly GCF_028500815.1 of Rissa tridactyla. Taxonomy (NCBI): domain Eukaryota; kingdom Metazoa; phylum Chordata; class Aves; order Charadriiformes; family Laridae; genus Rissa; species Rissa tridactyla. The sequence goes on along the minus strand of NC_071497.1, from coordinate 68,517,068 downwards.
CTGAAACTGCACAGTGCTGAATATATGTCCCTTTCCCAGAACACACCATAGACAGGGGAGCTGGTTGTGGTGTTTACTACAAGAGAATATGATCAAGCTCGTTAAAACTGCATCTCTAAAAGAACTTTTATGAGTAGGAAAAACCTTAATGTTTACAGATATTAATTAGGACGAGAACTTCAGTGTGGAAGACTCAGCATCATCCTTGTCTGCAATGTCCTCAGAAGCATCTTGTGGTAACTACTAGGGGGTACTTTCATGCTAACACAAAAGGACTCAGTCTGATCTAGTACTGCACTGTTAGTATATTTCTGTTCTATATTTCAGTTCTCATAAGGCTAAAGCAAATTCTTTTCCAATGTATTTTACTGGACAGCCCAGTTCCTTCATCAAAATACATTTTTATCATATATTTTCAACAATTTCCTGCTTATCTCTCAAAAACATTAAAAAGCCTCTTAGCCTCTTCCTTCAATTAAACTGGTGCCATTCAGTATCTGTCTGTAGATGATGCCATTCAAAAAACTGGCAAGTTGAAGAAGAAGTGAGAGACTATTTCAAACAATCAAATTTCTCTTAAAGAGCAATGGTACTCTGCTCAGTACCTCTTGTGAAATCTGATTCTAAAATGAGTTTATGCATCCAAATGAAGAGAGAAGAGCTTCAAATTGCAGAAAGAAGAATAAAATAAAATTGGAAATCAGACAAAAAATTGTTAGTTTTAATATTATTCTGTACCTTTAAATAAATTAACAATTAACCAATAAATCTTTCTCAGAATTTATTTTCCTAAATTCTCAAATGCATGTATTTATTTTAGCTTACTTATGTTTGCTGTTTTCATGTTTGCTGTTTTTGTAAGGAATCAAAGTCCTTTAGATATAAATATTTGGAAAAAAAAGTCATTACTTTTCAGTAATATATCAAGAAATATTTCCTAATTTTGAATGAAAGGGAAATAGAATTCAGAAAAATGGTACTTCTGCTGCACTACTTATTATTTAATGATACAGTGTGTTCAGCAGTATTATAGAATGATAATTTCATACCTTTTTAAGTTTAAGGTTTTTTATCCTAAATCCTATGTATTATTTCACAAAGCTCCTAAATTCTCAACATGTGAATTTAGGGTTCAAAAACTATCCAAAATGTCAGATTCAAATTTCTAGAGAGGAGCCTTTTAATTTTTGCAGCATGAATTGGAAGACCAAGCACCAGCCAGAGACATACTCTGTCAAGGCTGGAGAGAAACATTTCCGGAAGTCTTATTTTTCCAGGACCTCTGGAAAAGCTAAGAATGAACAATGACTATCACTAGGATTATTGATCAAGGAGTGTCTGACCTGGACAGCTAAAAGGACTAGAATTTCTAAGAATTGCTCTCCTTTTATTATTCTAAGACTTTCCCACTAACAAATACTCAGGCACACCCAGGATCTTTCAAAAATCATATGAGAAAGCAGATGGCTATAAAAATTCAAAGACTAAAATCTGCTTTACCTCCAGTTTAAAAAAAAAAAAAAAAGAAGAAGTAGAAATTACCCTACAGATGTTAATAATTGTCTGGGGTGGGAGTTGGGGAAGGGGGAGGCTGGCTTCTAAGTAAACAATGCAAAAAAAGACAAAGAGGTCCCTGCTGATGTAAAACAATAAAAGCAGTTTTCTCAGCAGTGTCAGCTTAGCAAGCCTGAGGGTCTGTATTTTAAACCCCAGTGGCCTGACGTCACTCACCCTGATGGTGTGTGTGAAGGAAGCTATCTCTCCACGATGACCGACCTGAAAAGTGTTTTCAAAGCCCAGTGGGCTAATGTCACTCACACCGACGGTGGATGGTGGGATCTCTCAGGGTGGCAGCCTGGGGGAAGTGAGCTGCAACACCAGCAGCCGACCATCACTCACTCTGATGGCAGGGGGTCAGCTGGGATTCTTTGGTGGCCTCCCGGGCAATAGTTAAAAAGAAGATTTTGGTTCACATGTCAATGTCTAGCTTGAAAGCACGGAGTATAAAAAGTGATTTTTTTTTTTTTAATTGTGGTTCACCAGTGGCAGCAGTGCAGCCAGGAAGGGGAGTTTCCATGTGAGGCTGTTTGACTGCATATGAAGCTTACAATGGGGCTGGCTCTGCCTGGTTTTAATTTTTTTCTCCCATATGAGCTGAGATGTTTTATTCCCCCATACCAAAGCGGGAGGGGGGGGGAGAAGAAGGGGGAGGGGGGCGGGGAAATTAAATCCAGACAGCTCCAACTGCACTTTAAATTTCATATGCAATCAAACAGACTTTGAGAATATTGTCAGCTTCCGTACCAACCTGCCTGCCATATAGAGAATGTAAATAAATACTAAAATCCCAAAACATCATGTTCTTATGCTAACACATCTTTTAATGCAGAAAATGACATTTGGGACAAATTCTCCCATTAAATTTATCCTGACACCTAAAGCATGGTAAGGTTTGCAAAGGACTTTATAAGAGGAATAGTCTTTGTCCCACTGCAAATACTGAAAAAAACTGCAAGCATAACTGCAGCTGATATTTCATCACGCAAAAGAAATTATTTTGGACAGAACGGAGCCAAAGAGTCACCACTTAGAGAGTAAGCTCTTACAAAGACAAAATTTTCAAACTAAAAATGACTATTTTAAAAACTAAGTTCCAGTCCTATAAGTTAATTAATATGAACTACTTAGTGCATGTTAAGCTGGCGTGCTTACGTGTCTGAAGGGTCAGAATCTGAGAGTTATCCAACACTGAAATCATAGCTTCTGCATGTAAATGCAATACAACCAACAAACAAAATGGAACTGGGAATACATGCAGCTATAGCCAGTATAATCAGTTTGCTTCTATGTTGTACCCCATTTCTACCAGTTCTTTGCTGCATTAGAGTGTCAAGATCTTTGAGACTGATGCTATTGTTTCCTACTTAGTTCCTCTGTGCCACCCACAAGAAAACAAACCAATTCAAAGCAACAATACGTTAAGGAATAGCTCTAGAAATCTGCTTGTCACTGCTAACTGTGGCTTATTTCAGACTATGAAATTATTTGTACCAGAAATTATTTGCTTGGGCATGGAGTAGAGCTGTGCAATCTCAGTCTCGCAGGAAAAAAGTAAAAGGTTAAATTTTCCTCTCCAATTCTCACAACGTGTGCAGCTCACATATGTGAAGAGAAAATGTGACTCTAACTCTGCATAGTTAAGCTAATAAGCTTTCTCATAGAGTGAGACAATAGGAACTGTGAGCATACTGTACAGCACAATAAGTGCTGGCACATGAACTGTTTCAGTCTTGAGGGACAGTGTTTCACAGTATATCAGTGACAGAAGACCAGCTTGCAGCCAGAATTATGAATGAAAAGTTTTAGTCGTCATGAAAGTATGGATTTAGAACGATTATTCTGCAGTCACCTCAAAAATTGATGCACTGAATTATTTTGGGGAATACAGCATTTAACACTTCATTTTCTAAGACTGTTCCACACACAAATTCATTAGTTTAACCTAAGGCATGATGATTTTAAAAGGTGTTGTATTATATGCATGAATACATTTACACAAATCTAAGCCAATCAGATAAAATGGTATACATTCAACTTAAACCTGTGTGGGAGTATTTTACAGGTCTACTTTTAAACCTGGGGAAATAGTGGGGGACAGAAAAATTCATATCTCTCCCTTTGTCAAGCACCAGACTGCAAGAGGCTGTTGGTGCATATTAATTTCACAGTAAACTGTGTACTTGGAATTGCCACACATGCTGTCTCTGGAGAGTTATGGTTATTTGTCTTGAAATAGTCTCTCATGTGTTTGTGACTACTATACAATAATACTTCAGCAACAAATGCTATGGTTACATTTATATTAGTAAATAAACAGTCCAAGGACCCTTTTGTACCCCTCATGCAGCTCAGCTTACGTGGCACAGCTCACATCCGTGGAGCTAAACTCTTTCCCCTCTCCTCCCCTGCTCCAAAAAAACAATCCAAAACCCAGAATGGCCTCATCCACACGGCCTATTAGGAACAGTCCCAGGCCCCCACTAGTTCCCAGGCTGTGCTCAGACATTGTTTGGGACGGTGCTAATTGGCCAGGACCAAAACGGTTCCAGGGACTGTGCTAGCAATTAGCAGCACGTTCACTTGTGCACATGCTTAAGCCCATCAGTTGCTGTGATCTAGCACAAGATGGTCCTGACACTGCAGCTGCCAAAGGCAGCTCCTGAATTTGGCAACCTCCTTTGACAGATTCAGTTAATAAGGTGGCAGCTCCAAAGTCCAGCTGCCGTGTGCTACCAATGTCCTTTCTCCACCCAAAGAAGAGGTAGCAGGGAGATCAGGAGCTCAAAGAACCAAGACAAGTTAAGCACGGGAGCTTTCACATGCTGCCTAAACCACTGGCTCCATCTCTGATGGTGAACGAAGACACCACAAAGATCCTCAAAGCTGGATCTACCCCAAAGGTCTTCGGCTGAGCTAAGATGATCTGCCAGCTGATACAAAGTAGAGAGACTCAAACAACTTGCCTCAGTTTACAACGGAGCCCTCAAGGGCAACTGGCCTCACCAAATCACTGGTGCCTCTGAACAGCTGTAAGATCTTCCTCTGCTTCCAGAAATGACAGGACGTTCCTTCTAGCTGAAGCACCACAAAAGGGACAAGCTTAGATTAGTTGAAGTAAATCTGAGTTGGTGTGGATGCCTCCTCTACCCTACCATCGCTCATGCACTGGAAAATTATTTCGGAAGAGAGAGAGAAAAATTCATTAATTTCCTGAGATGCAGATTATTCTTACTGTGTCTATCTGCATGTGACTGAAAGCTCAGTGTGAGAGGTAACATGCATTATTAGGCTGAAAACTGATACCGTTGGGAAAAAAAAAATCACAAAAATCTTTGGGGAACAGAGTTTTTCCAGTCTTTCTCTCAAAATCCCTGAAGAAAAACTGCAAATTCAACAGTTTGGGGTATTTTCCCACCTGCATTTAACAAAAGATATCACGTCCCCATATTAGCAATTTCAATCATTGTTACAAAATTACTCCTGCTGTCTGTCTTACTGTATCTGACTTTGAACACATTTACTAATGATTTTAAGAAATTAATTTTAAATACTCCTAATTTGTAAATCACTGTCCTTACTCTTTATGATGCTGCCCAGAAAGATTTTTCACTTTTCTTCTTCAGTGTTGTTGTTTTGAAAGGGAAAAACAGTATACATTTTAATTTCCTCACAATCTGGAAATATTTGATGGGAAGAAAGCATATTTGAGAGTGGAAAGTTCTAATAGGATGATTTACAATAGAAAGCATTTTGCAATCTTTGCCTAATAAACAGACTATGAAATAATGCCTCTAGGTCTGACATTTAATTAGGACTATTTAATACAAGGGTGTTGCTTGCCTGTTCTCATTGAAAATTAATGCTCTGTTGATTTGATAACTGCAGAAAACATTCAATGAAAGTTTGTTTAACTTTTCATTAGAATTATTCCCCTTATTCTTCCATCTTCCATTTGGGGCAGGAAAATGCTGAATTTACTTGCTTGCAAAAAATTTTTGTATCTGACCCTGTCAAACTGTGCTGTCAATATCGACAACAAGGCCAATTTCTCCTGGAGGAAGGCAGACACACTTAGTCAATCCCAACTTCTCCTCCCATAGGAATTTCATCACTTTTTTGTTAAACAATTTCTAAATTATTTTTTTTTTAGTAAAATTGAAGCTGAAACTTTAGGGTTTTTTTCAAAATGTCAACAGATTTTTAATATAAAAATAATTAGAATACTTTTAAGAATACTGCTCTTCCCCCTCCCTCCAAAGTAAAAGTTTTCAGTCTTTCACAGTATCACAGATCGCATGGTAACACAGTGCTTCTGCACCACACATTTTTGGAAACTTTGTGTCGTTTGAGATTTTGGCACTGAACGTGACTGTGTTTGATTCTTGATTTATAGCCATCTTTAACCACAAACGCAACACCACAATGCTTCCAGGGCATAAATACTGTTACTTACTTCCCTTTTACAGTTAATGTATTGAAAATACGTCTCTGTTTTCAGAGAACAGTGGTCTTATCAGTCTTCCTTGCTTGAATATAGGAAATAAGGCTGCAATCGGTTTAAAAACAGAACTCCTGAAAGTACCATGGTATGTTAAAGACAAGCCAGTCTTACTGAACCAAGAATATGGATCCATTTTAGGTAGCAAAACTAAGAAATACGTTAAAAAAAAGGTGCAAGATGTATCGAAGTGTTGATGTCTTTGCACCGTTTTGTCTGCAAAGCGTAATGGGAAAAGAAGGAGTCCAAAACCACCCGTCCCCCAGCTCCTGTACTGGAGCAGGAGGGACGCAAGCGCTGGGGACACGGGAGCCCGGAAGCCGCCCTGCCCGCCCTGCCTCACTGGCCCGCCCGGGAGACACACACAGGGCCCGGAGGCCTGCACCATCCCTGCCGGGGGCTCGTTCCCCGCCATCGAGAAGATGGCGACAGACCCAAGCTGCTAGACGACGTTTCTGGGCCGAACACGTAACTGGGGGCAAGGGACGCCAGCGCCCCAGACGCGGACAAGGTTCCTCCACGGGGAATCAGGCCTGGCGACCGGGTGCCGGCAGCCCCCACCCCGTCTCTTCTCCCCTTCCCCAGCCCTCCCTCCATCACACCCCGTCCGCCTCCCTGCCCGCCCCGCCCGCTCTCTCTTTCCGCTCTCGCCTTCGCGTTTCCTGTCTGGGCGGAGGAGGTTTGGCCCTGCGACGCCGCCGTCTCCCAGCGAGCTGTAGCGAGCGTCATGGCGGCGGCTCTCTCAATGTCAGCGGCTCTGAGGCACCTTGTCGCCAGGAGCGGCGCCGCCGCGGCCCGCCTGTCTCCGGCCAGGTAACGGGCACCGCGGGGCGCTCCGTCGGCCGGCACTGCCGCAGCCCGGGGCCCGCCGCTGGCGGTGGCCCGCAGGGGCGGACGCGCTGCCGAGTCTGACCCGGGCCTAGCGCTTCGCCGCGGCCGCCTCGGGCGCTAGGCCGGGAGGGGCCGCGCAGGACCCCGCCGCGAGTGGGGGGCGGCCGGGCTGGCAGCGGGAGCCTGGCCGGGGCCTTTCTCCGGGTCAGAGGGTGTATGTCCGTGTCCGCCCTTGCTGTCTTCCTCGCTGTGACCGCCGGCTCGGTGTCCTTGAGGCGCCCGGAGGTCGGGAGCTGGTCGGAACGGCAGAGGAGCCCTGCCGTGGGGAGGGCGATGGCTCCTTCCCCCGCCAGCACGGTGTTCCCAGAGGTTTGCACTCCTTTGCCCTATTCTGTAGCCTGCAGCTTATCCTCTCTCTCCCCTCCCCAAGATATGTTACATTTTTCAGGGGTTGTGTAGCTGCTCTTTCACTCATTCCTCGAAATAATGCTGGAAATGGCTTTATAATTTTTGGTGGCACTTTGCTATTTGTTTCTTTAATGTAGAGACCTGTGTTGAAAGTCCAGTTGAACCTCTGTGTTGAACCTCTAGTTGAAGATGCGTGCATGTGTTTACCTTTGTGCATGTCACAGGACTTAGGTTTTTGTAAGACTCTTTTCTAGTCAGGAGAAAAAAAATACTGTTCAGTGTCATTAACTATGATTTGAAGTGTTTCTTTTTCCATGCTACTTAAATCTTCACATATAAACATATATACAAGATAGTTTCAGTAATTTTTAAAAATCTGTGGGGTCTTAATACATATACATATATATATATTTATAAATACATACAGAAAGCTATATATATACACATACAGAGAGAAGGAAGGACTGCTGCCGTATTACTTTTTTCCACTTTTTGCGCTCTGACTGTCCCATTGGTTACTGCTGCTTCCTCTCTCTTAAAATGGTATCTGTTTTACAGAGCTGAAGAGTAGGCTTAGGAATCTGTGAATATGAATTTAGGAATTCCTCTATGGTAATGCAGAAACTGACTGTTTGTTTGGCAGCTGATTTCTGCTCTTCTTTTAGTCCTCTGTGGTTGACAGAACTGTTTGTTATCTGCGCCATGTGGTAAATTGGATCAACTGATCCAGGTTAAAAATAATGTTGGTTGTTTGTTTCAAAGTTTTAACAATCTACCTTTTAAGCAGTTATTCCAGAACAAATAGTAGGATGTGGCGGGATGGGAATGAACAGCATGGAAACATGAGGTAGGGACTCTTAAGTTGGCATTTTTTCAAGGTAATTTCTTCTTGAAATAGTGCCTTAAGTTCCTTCTGTGCCACAGAGGGAGACTGAAAAATTAGCGTCCCTTAATATTTTCAGTAAGAGGGAGGTTGAAGATATTTGCCTGAGGGCGACTGGAACTTAGGCTTCACATTCTGTAGGAGAGTGGCCTGATCATAAGTCTGCAAGTTTCTTGGAGAAGAGGCACGGAAGAACACTATGAGTCTCACTTATGTAAAGTTCTCCTCATCTTTGCAATTATTGTATATTGGAAGAGTGAGAATAAAATTTTCGTTGGAACAAGGAAAAGATGTTTCAGAATAAGATAGCTTTGGCAGTATGAAGGGACAGTTAAGGCTGTTATTCATTGCATAGTTTTTGTAAAGTAATTAATTATTTCCTTGATGTAGTAGGCACTGAAACTTACATCCTTCCTCTTCTCAGTTACTGTTTTATATGAAAAATATTGTTAAGCAGCCTCTGCAGTGTCCCTGCTTGGAAGGGAGAATGAAGGTACATTATTATGGGAAAGGATTCAGGATTCTAAATTTTAAATTCAAGGTGTCTTCCTGCAGCTCATAGTGAGATGATAAAATTAGATAGAGGGAGATGGGAGAAGGTGTATCTTTTGCTTCTGCACTTTCTGTTGCTTCTTGAAAGCAGCTGTTTGGTTTGTTTTCTTTTGTGGATGCCTTTCTTTATATGTAATCCTTTGTATTTTGCCAGAAATCTAGATGACTCCAATATCATAAATTTCAGTAGACGGGTAGATGCCTCAAAGCTTGGCAGTATACAAGTGCCGTTTCTAGCTTCAGTATATCACATCTCATTTTGTAAAAACAGGATAAAGGAACTTTCTTATGTCATAGAATTGTGAATGGTCTTATAATGCAAACCCCTTAAGCTTATTTTCCAGTTATATTAATCAGCAACTATCCATAAACCTACTTTTTGAGAAGCGGTATCTTGCAGCATATCTTGTAATTGGATATATAGATCCTGCAATACTGATTTCCTTTCAGAAAAGTATTTTGACAGATACAGTTTGGTCCAAGTAGCTTATTTGTTACAACAAATTCAGAGTATATTTAAAGTCTTTGTCTGTCTAAAATTATTTTTGGAGTAATCTGTGTATTTGTCAATCTGTAGAAAGAGTGTGCTATACCAATGTGCTAGATGGGTGTTTTAAAGTAAATATAGGTGTTAGATTACTAATAATAAAAGCTAACACTGTTCTTAGGAGATCACTGAAGAAGATGCTGAAATTGTCAACTGTGAGGGCATTTGAATGATTCTTCCATCACTTCAGCACAACACTTTTGTTTACTCAGAGTAAGGTGTGGTCAAGTTTGGTACAGCTTGGTTAAATTACAATTTCATGTTATTTACCTAAGTCAGGTTACGGGAGTAATACAGCTTATTATTTGAGCACTGTAGGATTAAAGCTAAAACCTTCAAGCAGCAGTTTTATTTGCAGTGTTTTTTGCAGATTTTTGCATATGAAACTTTTTATCGTTTTCCAGGTTTTAGAAGTTCAATTACAGAATAATAAAGCTGCCCTCTGATTTTGAAAACAATTCCCAAGATCACTTTCCAATAGTCACAGTAGAGATTCTATTCTGATTTCCATGAGTTGCATTTGGTTCTTACAAATATTATGACACCCTCTAACACAAAGGTTGAATTTATCAGTATGTGTTTAAGCCCTTCAAAATATGCATGCCCAAGCTGCTTGATGATTCTGAACTCTTTACTGGTAATGCAAGTAAGTAAGTGTTTGGTCTGAAGTTAAGAGAACATGCAGTAACATATATCATTATCTCATATCTTTATGAAGTTCTTCGTGCCTAGTTTAAATCACTGAAGCAGTGGTTAATGAGTCTGTCATTATTCTGTCTGGTGATGAGCCTAATAGCCCATCAGCAGATGGCTTGAGCTGATGTAGAAAGTGGAAGTGCCTCCTTTGCTTAGATCACAGTTTTGAAGCTTTCATGGTGTAAGATCTGTCAAGGTTTCAGGAGCCTGAAGTTACATTGAACATGGTCTTCTGGGTTTGACCTCTTCAGGAGGAAACCTGTTTGTATGTCTTACCTAATTACTTCAAATATTACCTTTTAGTTATCTGCAGCCAAAATTTGAGTAAGGGGTATAATTTAAATAATACAGTTACATTTCTTTAAGTTTCATATGAATTGGAGGAGAGCAGAGGAGGGATTCTTAAATGTATTTGTCTTGGGAAAGACTGCAGTGTCTCCTTGCATTAGAAAATACGGGTAGGTGGAGCTGGAAAAGAAAACTTCAAACAAATTTCTACTGAACTGGAAATCAACTCTGTGTTCCAAAACCACTCGGTATTTCAGGGAGTCCCTTTATTTCACAAGGTATTGCAGTCAAGATACAAAGATACTAATTTCTGTTGCGGAAGCAGTGTATTTTGTGTGTGCAGGTGTAATACCTGGGCACACAGTCACTACGTTTCATGATAATGGATTGTTCTTGTCACTTTTCAGTGATAGGTTATGGTTCTTAAAAATGTATTATCTTCCTCTTGTAATTCTGTTGTAAAGACTGTGAGCATGATAGCAAATGTTTTTCTAGTTCAGCATAAATGGATACCTGAGGTTATGAAAGCAAAGAATTATGGACGTTTGTGTAGTAGAAAGCCTGTTACTCAATTCAGGCTATATGATCAAGAGAATGAGGAAATCTGGGATGCCATTTAAATCTTATTTTTCAGTTATTTTATACATAGGCAAGATTCCCCCTCAACAAAAAGAGGGGCAAGCCATTTTTGTGGGAAATTCAAGGTACTTATAAAATATAGAAGAAACCTGTTTTATTTTGTCTTGCTCTTTAAAGATAACCAGATTACTATTTTGTGTTATTGTTTGTTTTGTTGGGTTTTTTTCCATTTTTCAAAATAATGTTGGCTTTTTTGTTGCATGTCCCTACTAAGCCGTATGTTAGAATAGGGTTTAGTAAACTTCCCAGATCTAGATCTGTGTAGACCAGAGCTACACAAAGATGTACAAAGCTCTGACTGCGTCTCATTAACAGAAGCACTATTTAGCCAATGTTAGTGCTAGCCAGGGTGACATTTTTGTCAAGTTTGGAATAAGTGCCATGATGAAGCAGTTGTATTACTTGTTATTTCATCCAGCTGTAATGCGTGTCTGCCACTTACTCTTGTATACTGCGTAGGATGATCTATGTGTGGTGGTGTCAGGTTCAGACACTTTAGAAGCTTTGGTCTTCATTAACAAAAAAGAATAGTTCTGCAGCATTTAACTTCATCAGAATGTATTCCAATGGCTAACTGCATCTGCAAACAGTACCTGGAATAAATTCTAAGATAACACTGTGAGAAAAGTTTTTTGAGGTCTTGCATTTGCTGTATCAGTGATGTTTATACATAGTTTAATTTTGGTTATTCATAGGGGAAAAAGACCTTTAAAAATGTATACATGACCTGAATTTTACAATTTTGTCTTGAATATCTATTTTCTTTTTAATGCATATCAGAGAAAGTACAGTGAATCAGACTATCTTACAACACAATAGTACAACTGTAAACTGAAACGCAGAGTAAAATGACAGGGAGTTTTTTTGGTCATAAGATTGTGGTGATGTGGAAGTTTGGAGCAGACTCAAGGTGATAGATGTGGAGAGACAAGTGGACGTAGCGAGGGGAGAAAAAGATGAAAAACACTACAGTTTGTACGCTTAATGAGTGTAAGTTTAAAAACAAGACTCCAGGCAGCAGCAAGTGTTCGTCTGATCTTGCAGACAGCCTGAAGCAGTAGTTTGGGAGAAGTAGTTGTTCCATATATCTAAGTGTATAATTAATTTAAAACCGTTCCCTTTGACTCTGTCCACACTCTTCAAATAATGATTTTGTGGATAAGAGAGGGTCTAGCAGCCAAATCTTGCATATTAACTGTGACTGAAGGCATCATCAGTTGTTATTATTTATAGTCACACGTCCTTTGATGATGATCTGCTGTCTGGCTCTTGTGAAGGAAAGCCCTTGTTCCCCATCAGTTTTGCATGCTTTGGGGAGAGAGGAGATTTCTGACAACTAGAATGAGTTTACTCTTTTTGTAGTACTTCACGTAGGATCTCAAAGTTGCTAATCCATTGCTACTTGCTCTGTCCTGTAAGAGTTGACAGGACAGCAACATACCATCTGACTCAGGACTGGTGTGTTATCTGTGGATATGTTCCTTTACTACAAGGTCAGAGAAGCTCTGGTGAACCAGAACAGTGTTTTAGATTTCCTGCTTTTGCCTTCTCTGTTTGGCATCATGGTAAGCAGGGTGTAGGAGTGCTCTCTGTTTCCTTTAAAATGGAGCGAGGAAGCTTTGGAAAGCCCTCATGGAGGAACGAAGATGTTGGATGTAATGAAACATTAGAGCAGTAGGACGTTACTGTCAAAGTGAACACTTCTGTCGCAGATTAGAGAAATGAAAAAGTGAAAAACACCATGTATCATGTAGTTTAGCCTTATTCTAAAGCACAGCTTGTCTCCTAGTGAGCTAAGATCAAGATCATTCTTGTTCTTAAAGTTGTATGTTGTTCCCATAACGTTCAAGTACTTTCAGTATTGGTCTAGCTAAGGAGGAGGATGGGTAGAAAGACATGAAAGTAAGAGGGAGAGAAGGAGAAAAGAGATTGGGAGAGCCAAAGTTTGAGAATGGGAGCAAGGGAGAGATGTGTTGTTCTGGAAATGGCTGTTTTTCTAACTTAATTATGGAGAAGTAAGTAGCATATGTTATGACAGCAAAATGTTCCTGATGAGGCTTCTTAAATTGCTGTTCATTATTGGGCATATAACTTGGAGTCACTTAGAATCATAGAATAGTTTGGGTTGGAAGGGACCTTTTAAAGTCATCTAGTCCAACCCCTCTACAATGAGGAGTTGGACTAGATGATCTGGTAGATCTTAAACTAGATCAGGCTGTTTAGAGCCCCATCCAGCCTGACCTTGAATGTTTCCAGGGATGGGGCATCTGCCACCTCTCTGGGTGACCCGGGCGAGTGTTTCACCACCCTGATTGTAAAAAATGTCTTCCTTATGTCTAGTCTAATTCTACCCTTATTTTAATTACATTTCATTCCTTCACTTTTGGAACTAGGAACCCAAAGAGGGAGGAATGACAGCTTTCTCAGCAAGAAAAAGATTAATAGAGACAAGCAGACATTCATTTAAAGTATGTTCGTGTTGAAAGATCACTAATAAATTAGCAGTGTACTTGCTTCTGCACTAGAACAGCTAAAAGCTTTTCTTACTAGCTCTGTGGCAACTAGTTATTGTGGGCTCAGAACTGCAGCTCTGGCGGATCTTTAAAAAAAGCATTATTACATGCTAGAATAACTTCTTCCCTAAATCTACAGATCTGAGAACATAATAGTTTTCTCTCTACTTTGAGGGTTTGAAGAGGAGTGGAGATATGAAAAAAACCCCAAACCCAAAGCCTTGGAGAGTAGAGGTGAAGTTTGTTGGCACTAGTGTTATAAAACAGAAGGACGTAATACTTTCCTCTGGGGACTAAATAATTTTAAATAGGTTCTGACACTGCATTTGAAAATGACACTTAACTTTGTTTTCAAAATATAACCCCAAACTTTTTTTTTTTTAAGGAAAAGGCTTTCCTGTTGTTATTTCTTTATATCAGCATACTTGTAGAACTTGTTACAATTACTTCAAGCATGTTTTTTTATCAAATAAATGAAGAAATTGATAGAAAGATTATTAAATGTCATATGGATATATGAAGAAGGGGAATTCAAATGCCAGCTGTCAATAAATAGAATTTCAAATCGATGTTAACAAAATGATAAAACTTGCTTTAGTTCCAGTGGTTTAATATATACTGTTCATCAGGTTTAACTCATACTGGAAGAATACTACTTTTGGGATTACAGAAATGGTCTTGATGTTGCCTTAATGTAGGTTTGAGCATTATGACTCAATTAACCTTGTTATTCCATTATACATCTCAACTTGATGCAATATTTATATATGATTGGAAAAACCCAGGAGACAGGTGCGTTGGGTTGTATTTCTGACTGATAGGAACTGTCACTTTCAAAGCTGTTCTTTACTAAAGCAGCCACTATCAAAATGCACCAGTGAGATTCAGAAGTTAAGTTCCAGAATGCCAAGTAACTTGAGAATTTGATATCAATGACATGCTGCTTTCGCCTTTCACTCACAACTAGATACAAGCAAAATCAATATCTGATCCTTTTTTTTGGGGGGGTGGAAGGAAATAAATGCAAATCAGATCAACAGTAGGAAATATCAGACCAATGTATAGCGTTCAGTGTATTAGACCAATGTAATTGGTCTTCCCTGTGGCACTGTGGGAAATTTCACCTATTGTTAAAAACATGTTGATCAATAGTGAGGATGGAAACACTAATTACAGTTAATATGGTTGATATTTTTTACTTTTATCTGCGTTCTCAATTTTGAATGTTGCTTTTACGGACATCTTTGTATAACTTATTCTGTGGGCAATCATAATACTTAGTATGGTCAATATACTTAGTAAGGAAGCTTGAATCTACTCACATAGTTTAAAAGAACCCCAAGTTTAGAAAAAAATCTTCTTTTATACTAATAGTTTCAATAATTTTGTATAATCCTTAAAAGCTTATTGTTTAATATGTTTTATGCTTGTACATATGTACGTGTTTTAGTTCGCATGACAATACAGTGGATTTTGATAAGCTTTTTAAATTATTTTGTAAGAATTTGATTCTGAGTGTGTTACGGAGTATACCTCCAAACTGTTTTAAGATCACATCCTTTATTGTTTCTAATAAAAGACATTGTTAAACTAGCAGAAGGCAAGCTGAACAGTTAACGTTACCTTTTTTATAATGCATATTTCCCAGTTTCCTAAGAAGTGAATGGCATATTTCTGTCTGAGTTTCAAAGTGCAGTTGTTCTTTCCTGGCAGCATAACGATATGTTTAGATACCATTTTGTTAACAAGCCACTTTCTAGCTGCAGTAATTTCTGTCTGTCTTAATCTTCCCTTGACCTGTGACTGATGTTGAGTTAATTTGCTTCCTCAACTAGACAGACTGTAGGCAGCTCCAGAATGTGTGTGGGCAAACAATTCTTGCATCTGCTTATTCTTGGAGGGTTAGCACTCCACGAACACTGTTTCATAAACAGCTTCTATTCGTTATTTTTTTAAAAATCAGATTTGATGTATTTTATATAAAATGTTTGAAGACCTGCCTTTTATGAATGTATACTCTATATGTAAATACTTTTTCTGATGTTATCATTTGCTATCAGTATAGGGAAGTAGTGTTGTGCTAAATGTCAGTGATGCCACTTGTATTAAAGTCCAAACCAAACTTTTGTTGCAGAGGATAACTGTTTATTTTTTCGTCTTTTCTAAGTATGTCATTAGTTTTAAGTAAAGTATTTTATGGATATTGCATCTGATGTCACTAGCGTTCAGAAGTACCATCTTTCATTATAAAACCAGAGACATATTTTGTGTCTTACTACTTTCAGTAAAACCACTGTATTTTAAAGGAAGGAAAAAAATACAGAGCTCTTCACGGAGTAGCTTTGACTGTTCCATCATGTATTCAAGGAGTATTTTTATATGCTGCGTAAGTTATCTGAAGGGAAATTCTGCAGTAGTGATGTTTTGTCATATGTCAGTGTTGATTGTGGCCACCAGAGACAAATATTCTGAATGTTGTTGTCTGAACTGGAATTCAAGAATAAGGTTTGCATTTGAAGCACCGGCTTTGCCTTAAGGGTTTATTCCACTTTAGAAAAGCGTGAGCAATAGCAAGGCTAGCAGTCTCCTTTCAGAGAGCTAATAGCTGCTCAGATAGTCAGAATATGAAAAGAGACTAGCAAAGGGAAAGAGCAGTTCCAGTGGAGGAGTCCCTGTATGAGTACGAGAGAACACACAAATAGGGTAGCTGATGTGGTTATTTTTATTCTCAAAGGTGAGTTCTCTGAAAATGCTTGTAAGGTGTGTTTACACTAATAAATAGTGGCAAATGGAAAGAAAATGAAGTAGGATAATTATGGAACAACAGGGCACTGAAGCTTTCTTTTAAAGTGGACTTCATTTAAGTAGCTTGTCATTTTCCTTATATTCTCCTTGTAACACACAATACTTTATCCTTCATCAGTTGAAGAAATGTTGTCCTAAGACTGCAGATGCTGATACAGAACTCTCTAGAAGAAAGGACTTTTTTTTTTTTTCTAAACTAGTGCCACGTAACTGTTAGTTGCGCTTGCATGTAGAGTAGCAGTTAAAAGTTCTGATGTGATAATTTTTTTAAAACAACTGCTGGAGACACTTGCAGGGGTTGCTTACATTGCAGCCAACCATTTGTTTTAAACTAAAGACAGATGTCTATTGTAGAAGCTAATTAATAGCATTGGTACCCACAACAAACAACCTATGTGGTTAGTATCTTTTCAAAAATAGATAAGTTTTAAAATTGGTCATTGTAGAGAGACTACATAAAAATTAAGTCCTGTGCTTTTGTTGCAAAGTAATGAGGCTGAATAACAAGTGCAAATATATTGCATACACTGGAAAAAAATGAATTTGGTAGGAATTACTGACTAGCAAAATGTCAGGGAGCAGCAAGAGCTGGCTGCTCCTGAAGGTAGGTCAAGCTGGAAGCTGAAGGTGATCCCAACAGTGACATTGCCCTCGCTGACCAGGGCACAGTCCCACAGCATCTGTACTTGAGGAGACCTGGGTGCTGGTAATAGGGTCCATTAACAGTCCCAGACATGGCGAAGTCATGAGCTAGTCCAAGGTCTGTCCAGGGCGTCCAATCAGAAGCAAAAGGAACCAGAGACAGGTTTGGAGATAAGCTGCAACGTGTGTCTGAAGTCCAGCCAGGCAACAGTGTCTGAACAGGACTGCAGTGATACTGCCGCTTGGGCGAGGGGTCTAGCCAGGCACAGAGACAGGAGCCAGGCCCAGGGCTGGAGGTGGGTACGCTTAATGATGTCGCTCAGGCAAGGGCTGAAGACCCAGAGCTGATCTTAAATGGAGCTCCAGGGCCACTGGCAGGGGCAGTTGATGGAGACACTAAGTGAGGCTGGTCACAGCCATTAAGACCTTTTAGTGCCCTTAGGATCCTGATGTATGCTCTGAACAGAGGTTTTCTTCAGACTGTTAATATTAGAGGACAAGCTGACTTGAAAACTCAAATTATATTCTTGCACGTAAGGTAGAACCATTGGTGTACCTTCTCTGCAAGTAACTCAGTAGGCAAAGATACATTGAAATAACATGGGAGTTGTTCCATTCAGAGGTATGTGAAAAGGAAGTTGGAAATAACGTCAACAAGGGAACGATATGGACAGGCAGAAGAGGTGAAAAATAGGTTGTCCTTTGGTTAAGGTGTGTGATATAATGGAGAGTACTTAGGGTACCTGATAACTGTAGAATGGCAACAGTTCAAAGAGGACTTGAGGATAAAAACTTGGTGTCAGGAAGGAAATTGATGAGTAAGGTGTCTGAGACAAGGCTAAATTGACAAAGCAAGGGTGAAATAAATTCATACACCATAGTATCAGCTAGGTTATCCCATTTTCATGTAGAATAAGAGCATAAAGTTCTGAAAAGTGACCTGCTTCTGTGTGTCACATTCCATTTGTTAGGCATTTGGTTGTCTGTGTCTTTTACGAAGTACTACAAACATAAATAAATAGATAGCTCTTAAATACATTTTTTCATAGCTGCCCAACAGCTGAGGCTTACTAGCCAAGTCGCTTCACTGACTTTCATGAACCATTACAAACCAAGATGTAGTTTTACAGTAACACTTCAAAGGATTCTTTTTTGTACTATAGCTTAGTTCAGTAGTTTACAGTTCAAATGTTTGAGGGCATTAAATAAGAAAGAAGTTGCCTTTATTTATATGCGATGTTTTACAGACCCTGCTGTTACCTTAGATTATTGGAGTTAAGTGTTACTTAAGCCTCTAAGTGCACTCAAACAGAAAGGCAAAATCAAGAGGAAAGTATAGGGATGAAATACAGGACCGTACTATGCCATAAACCAGTTTGCAAAGACAGAGGAATCTTTACTCATTTTTTGTTTAATTTTACATGATTCAAAGGCTCTTGTTCAAAATGCGTAAACTTCCCTAAGACAGAGGTGGGTTGTGGAACGTTAGTTTCATTCCTCACAGTTTTAGAATTGAACCCTTTGACTTTTGTTGTTCTTACTATAAAGGGAGCACAGTTTTTAGTTATTGTCTAGTTGTATGAATGCCTGAATGTGTATGTGTGGGGAGAAGTTTGACATTTAGAAAGCACAAACAGAGCAAATATGTCACCTGTGTATTTTGTCTTTACTCCCTACATAACTTTTACCTTTTCCTTTTTGTTAAACTTTCTAACTAGATAGCGTGAAATTCAGTTGATAGTTGATATGGGCTCTGCAGCTTTTCTAGTATTATTTGCCTTTTGGCGGACTTGCTTACAAGAGGTTTCCACTGGTCCATGGTGTACCTGCTGTTCTCAGATTGTGATCTGAGGTTAATTTCTAAGATTAGGTCTTCAGGTTTGGAAAGTATTGTGTAATGGAACTGCTGATCAGCAACTGTACAGGTGGCAGTAGTTCAGAGCTTCTGTCACCTGACAGCAGTTGGATGTTTTATAAATTATGTATTCTATGGCTGTAAAAGCAGTATACCAGATCTCCTTTCATAATGAGTTTTATGATTTCTACTAAAAAAATACTTAAATAATTTTGGGTCACTTTATTCTTAATATGTTGGTCTATTTGCTGCAGTCCCGGAGAGGCCACTGGCATACTTTTGAACTACATGCATATGGGGGTCTAGAAGCACTAGCATGACTTTGTTTCTGAAGTTTAGCTGCAAATAATGACTGAGTTTATGTCCAAGAAGATCGGGAAACAGTCTGGTATCAGCCTGGGATTTGTAGAGAACTGTTTCAGGATGTGCAGCCCTCACTTGTCAGTGTGCTGACTTGAATGCAGGCTAGCTCTGGATTTTTGCCTGAGATATTCCTCAGCTCAAGCTGTTTTCATTGTGTGTGTGCTTAAGTCATGCATGCACCCACCTAATTAATGCTCCTGTAAAGCATAGCAGTCAGAAGCATGGTGGAGACACCCGTGTACCTCTGCAGGAGAAAGTTGAGCATGCCTGTGCTTACTGTCTGGCTGTTTCAGAGCCTTCTGAAGGGTTGTGCTGATGTTTCTTATGTGCCTTACTTACTCACTACTTATGTGAGTAGTGTCAGCTCAATTAGCTGGCTAGAGAATAGCTCAAATGGGCCTGTTTGAGTCAAGGGCAGTGCAGGCTTGGCACTAGGTCAGAGCTAACCTTCCTCATTCCTTGTTGACCCTGAGAGCACTCTTTAAATGTGGGAAACTGATGGTGGGCAACTCAAGCCATCTTTTAACAGAGCTGACTTTTGTCTTGAGGACTTAATGGGAGTGCCAGGAATGGCTATAGCACTCTGGTCCTGCAGCAGTTCTGGAAGGTCTACAGCTGTGTTTGCATAGCGCTCTGGTTCAGCTGGTATCTTGGTTGTCTGTAGATACATCAATTGCATTTCCCTATCTGTGGGATAATTAAAGTAGAACCTGAAAAAACCTAGAATTTGATTGTTTTCTACTTAACAAAGTATTTACTACTTGAAAATTTAACTCATTTAATATTTCTAAAGGGAGGTGAACTTAATATTTAGTTTTGAAGATGAACACTAAGTTACAAGCTACAAGTCAAATGCTTAAAGTTATTTCCCTGTTTATTCAGTATATTTATATGACCATAGCTTCTTTTCATAATGCAGATTTGCCTAACAGAAAAGCCCTGTTTTCCAAACACACACATGGAAAAAAAAATATATACATTTTGCATATGAACTTTTTAGCAAGTAGAAGCAATGTTTATGTATTTCATAGACTCATAGAATGGTTTAGATTGTAAGGGACCTTAAAGATCATTTAGTTCCAATGCCTGTGCCGTGGGCAGGGACACCTTCCATAGACCAGGTTGCTCAGATCCTCGTCCAGCCTGGTCTTGAACACTTCCAGGGACGGGGCATTCCCAGCTTTCCTGGGCAGCCTTCTCCAGTACTTCACCACCCTCAGAGTGAAAAATTTCTTCATGATGTCTAATCCAAACCTACCCTCTTTCAGTTTGAAGCCATTACCTCTTGTCCTGTCACTACCTGCCCTTGTAAAAGGTCCCTCTCCAGCTTTCTTGTAGGCCCCCCTTCAGATACTGGAAGGCTGCTATGAGGTCTCCCTGGAGCCTTCTCTTCTCCAGGCTGAACAACCTCAACTCTCTCAGCCTGTCCTCATAGCATAGGTTCTCCAGCCCTCTGATCATCTTTGTGTCCCTCCTGGAGATCTGTTCCAACAGGTCCATGTCCTTCTTATGTTGGGGGTTCCAGAGCCGGATGCAATACTCCAGGTGGGGTCTTGCAAGAGCAGAGCAGAGGGGCAGAATCACCTCCCTCGACCTGCTGGCCACGCTTCTTTTGATGCAGCCCAGAATGCGGTTGGCTTTCTGGGCTGCAAGCACACATTGCTGGCTCATGTTGAGCTTCTCATCCGTCAGCACCTCCAAGTCCTTCTCCTCAGGGCAGCTCTCAGTCCATTCTCCACTCAGCCTGTATTGTGCTTGGGATTGCCCTGACCTATGTGTAGCACCTTGCACTTGGCCTTGTTGAACTTCATGAGGTTCGCACATTTCTATTTCAGTTTTGATCGTCATTGACACTTATTACAGAAATTCCAGTAGTTTAGATTAAATAAATTGGTATTCCTTTCATCCATTCAGAAACATAATTTACTGTGTTTATAAGTTAATAACATTTTGTAAGCAAAGGAAAAATTATGATGTGCCAATATTGTCTGAGAATGTAACTATTTATAAATAGGGAACTTGCTTTTCCTCCAAATCCCAAAGTTACTCATGCAGTTCATACTACAAAATAAAACTACATGGTCTCCACAGGCAGTGTTTGGCATTATATTCCATATTTTGTTTATGTTGGGATGTAATAAGAATAGTAAATTCTATCCTGGTAAAATAAAATACCATTGACTCTGTTAAGTCTTTATCGCTTTAATGACAATAATGAGTCTAATACCAAGGAAGTATTATCCCACTCTATTTAAGTTCATCTCTTACAAGTACAGCTTCACAATCTGTCTTTATAAAAATGGATTATATTGGAGCTGAATACTGTGATCTATACAGTATTTGACATCGTGTAACAGGCAATCATTACCGTCTATTTTATATGAGAGAACATTATACTAATTTGGTTTTAGTCTACTTAATTGTAGTGTGTGACTAGGTTGAATGCTGTGCAAGTTCTGAGCTGGCAGTGTTTCCATGTTCTTTTTGTTCAGAATTTAATGTCTTTCTGGTGGCTGTATGCTGTGAAGCTTATATTATTCCTGATAAATGCCATAACATTAAAATGGTTGTTTTTCTAAGAATTAGTTATCTGTTCAATGTATTGAATGGTTCTTCACGGCTTTGGCTTCTGCGTATATGTATATTCACACCTACTGGTGCCCTGGCATTCAGTATCAGAGTACTTAAAATACCATTTAGACTTACTTCTTAATGATTGCCTTTATTTTTCAAGAGGCACATGAGTTTTTCTTCAAGACTTCATTCCATCTTTATCTGTTTTGATCTGATTACCTGTGCTGTGATATCTGGCTTTCTTTAACATATCTCCCAACAGTTGACCAAAAGGGGGTGCTAATGGATCAAACAGTTAGATGTGTTGCGTACAGAGGTTAAGGAGCTTTTTTTTGTGCAATGAGTTAAGTCTCAGCTACTGAATTAGGTCAGGTAAATGCAAGTTTTCACATCAGGGTGCTGTGTAACATGCCGGTCACAGCATTGCTCTTCATGGAAGGCAAATTCATGCCTTGTAAATATGGCTGCTCCTCTCCTTCCACTAGGCTTCTGGGGGATTCTTCGGGACATTTCCAGAGGCACTGTGGCAAGCATTGTCTTCTGTAAGGCTTCCATTTATCTTTCCATTTATACAGTTAAAAAAC
Organism: Rissa tridactyla; assembly: GCF_028500815.1. Lineage (NCBI taxonomy): Eukaryota > Metazoa > Chordata > Aves > Charadriiformes > Laridae > Rissa > Rissa tridactyla. The sequence goes on along the minus strand of NC_071497.1, from coordinate 68,494,830 downwards.
AGAAGCATAGGTTATTTAACAGCTATTCAAGAAGTTCGGATTTGTTGAATTTTAGAGATTGAATACAGATATCCAAAACTACCAAGATAAATGTTTGGGTCAGATGCCTTAGAATCCATCATCCTGATATCACAAAAGACTTTTGCTGTCCATTTTTTTTTTTTTTTACTATTTAGTTTCTCTGGTTCAACAGAACTTGTTAAGGACATCAACAGAGCTAGGGCCTCTAGTGTAAAAAGGGAAGAGGAGACAGAAGTATGGCCCCTGAAACAAGGAACTCTGCTACATCCTTATCCAACAGTGGGATAAGATGGTCGAGAGACCTGATACTGGTGTGAATATAGCAAGGAAGACTGGAGAACTTCCAGTGGCTTCTTAGTGGACTCCTCCATTTGTGTAGCAGAGATCTGGAACCCATTTGTGCTTTACGGGAACAGCAGATGACAGTGGAAGGGGAGTACATGCTTCTGCTGGAAGACATGTTGTTAGATGACCACAGCATTTGTTTTTCCAGGATATGCGATACCTTTAGAAATTTTTGCACTTTACGAATTCACATTTTCACTAGTAGCCATTATTAATTCATTCTGTGTTACTGAGCTAATGTAAGAGTATTTTTACAAGTAATTAATAAGAAGACAAGTAATTAATTTACATTAAAATAATTTACAAGTAATTATTAATAAGTGTAGTCTTTGCCAAATTTCTACTCTTGTTTCTTTACACAATATAAAAGACTGAGACTCTAAAATAAAATTGTAGCCATAATCTAGTCTAGATACAATGTTTAGATCTATAATTCTTTTCTGAAGAACTGTGCACTATGGAAGAAAAAGTGACCTTAACATCTTTTTAAATTCCTAACACTAAAACGCAGAAATATCATTAAAGTATATTGTTTTATAGCAGATATTAAAGCAGAAGTCGTGCTGAAGCTGGACCGTGATCAGATTGATGGTAAAGACAGAATTGTATTATACAAAGCTACATTTTAAGTGAATTGTAGAAATGAGTATAATGAAATTATAATAAAGGATAGAAAATATTAAATGATAATAGCGTAAAATGAGGATACGGGATCATAGATCAAGTTTAAGGAATTTAAATGCCCAAGACAATGACATGGGGAGGGGGAGGGAGATATCACTTTCATAATTGCAAGCCAAATGACAATTTGAGTGGTGGTCTCTGTAGCCAAAGGAGTTGCTGTATGTTGATGCCAAGTTCTCCATGTTTGTGGAAACACAAACACCCCTCTGTATTTGTGTGACAGACTAACATGTACAGAACAAAGAATCTTCCATTAAGAGGAGATTTGAGAGAGGGAATATACTTGGGGACAGGATGCCAGATGCATCTGAAGGAAGAGGCCCAGAAAGACAAACTTCAGCAAGAGGAGAATTTTGCTATCTGAGTCCCTGTGGACTAAGTGTGGCATCTTCACTAGCCGTACAGCCAGGCCTTGATGAAAGAAAAACTTTTTAGGGACTAGAAGACCTTGTGAAGGGTTGGTTGTAATCCAAAAAGCTGCAGATTGGATTAGCCACAAACATTATATGTGGGATACTATGGGAAGGTATCTGCAAGATCATAAAGGACATGGGTGACTTATTAATAAACCTTAATTTTACTTCATGTAATTTTGAAAGGTTTTTTTTTTTAAAGGCTAACTGTTCTAATAAACTCGGGCTTTTACATTTAAAACCTTATGTGTTCATCACTAGGGAGCTCACTATAAGAAAAATTTTCAGGCAGGACAAATGTTCAAGTGGAGCTGGTGGCCAGCCTGGAGTCTCATCACACTTTAATTAGATAGCAACTGTGAAGGATGTTTGCCTGATCTGTGTTTTGAATGGGACATTAATGAGCCTAGAAGATAGCAGGGTTTATTGTTGCTAGCTATTATGTGTAAAACTTTCTGTATAGCTTCTGAACTTTAGAGTTATATTACTGGTCTATTTATTATTAAAGTATTCTGTGTACAATAATTTTAAATCGGAGTTCGGTTGTCTTAGAACAAGGTAAGAAATGGAACTTCCTGCTCTTAAGGCCTAATCCCAAGATGTTTCACGGGGAAAAAAATGCATAAGCAGTCAAAATAAGGCAAAACAGGATAATGTGGACCAATATTGCTTACAAAGAGAAAGGCAGACAGCAGATTACCTTTCTGGAGGTCAGTAGTAGAAGAAAGGAGGAGAACCTTGTGAGAATGGAACTTGAAAAAGTATGTTTTATACTTCTGCAAGTTTATCCATCACAAAAGCTACCTAAAGTTCAAGATGGGTGTGGGCAGAGGCAAGTCTTAATTGGGAATTTTGTGAGAATTACTTTACTGTTGAGGGCAGAATAAAAGGTTTAAATTTCCAAAATGAGCAATCTTCTGAGTAAAAATGATGTCAAATGACATAATGCTGAGTGGAAATCATTTTGGAAGGGAATGGCATTTATACTCTTCAAAGCTGGTTAATGCTTTTCCAAATTTAAAAAAACAAACCAAAACACACAAGAAACCCCCAATCAAATCAAATTTGTTCCAAATTGCATTTATATTACAAGAAAAAGTGGGATTCTAATCAGCCTTATTACTTATATCCTGGCATACTCAAATCTTTATACATTCATCAGACCTCTCCACAAATCAAGGTTCAGAGAACTTCTTGATTAATAGTTTAGAAAGGTCCAGAAAGGACCAATTTGATTGCATAATCCCATGGTTTTTCTTTGGCCATATATAAGGTAGTGTAGTGAACAGTGTACCACATGAAGTTCTAGAACACCTGCAGAATACTACTTTGACACTAAAATTCCTGGAGAGAGGGAGAAACTAACTTTCCTATTACAATGCTTTTGCCTTGTTTAAGGCTGGAAATTGTTTGGTTCAGTGACTTGCCACTGGAACTAAAGTGTAATGCTGCTGTTCTGAAGACCTTTAGGATAGCTTCTCTCTTGGTTTGGTTTTGAATAAGGACCATCTAAGAGCCATTTCTTGTAGCATGCTGCAGTATCTGTCTATTCTGTTTTTATGACATATTGTTTAACATGTACAAATTAAAAAATGACAGTAAAACTTCATCTTGTTCTTCAAAGTACCCTTCCAGACAGATTTTGTCATTTTAAATAGGAATACGTATATCTGTCCATGTCACAGAGTTGGGTGATTCTATAAACGTTGTGCTTTGAGTTTGTTTTTCATGATGTGGAGCTTTTTTGAAGTTGTTATTGGCAAATGGAAGGTAGTTTAGTAGAGTGTAATTTGTGTTAGAAGTATAGACTTGTGGAACTGAACTTTGTTCCAGTTGCTTAGTTTTATAAGATTCTTGTGGCTTTCTTTATAGTCACTAATTTCAAATTCCTTTCTGGTGTAGATTTTACCTTCTAAAAACTTTACCATGCTAATATTTTCTGAAAATTGAATGCTTTCTTAGTTAATGTGTTAAATCCAGTGCAGCTATATTAATTAAATGATCAAGTTCATATCTTCAAATGCATTCACACCAGAATTGACAAAAATCAGGGAGGGGTTTAAAATTAGACGACATAGTAGACGCACGTGTTTAGGAGGCTATTCCCCCAGTTAAGTCTTCCATGTTTCCATTGCCTAGTTGAATGTGGAAGAAAATACGCTCTTTTAATTCTACGGGTTTTGAATGATTGTGTGTGAGTTATCTGGTCCTGAGACACCTTTCATGTTATTGACTATTTAACAGTTGTAACTTATGTAGGGAGAATTTAGTTTGCATAGTATTGTACATTTTCCGAAAGTCTTGGAATTTGCTTTAAAAGCTGTGGTGTTTTAAAGGCACTAATGGATGGTTTCCTCAAAAATTAAGTAAACATTACCAATAGTGTTAAATTACTAGAAGTACGGTTTTAAGTATCCCATAGGCAAAATCTCAAAGTTCATTTGCATCTGCAAGTATGTCTGGCTTCCCAAATTAGGTAATGTTCTGAAGAACAGTTGAAAGTGGCTTAGTCCCTCTTACTGTTCAGTTGTCTATACTCTTGCATTTTTGTGCCTCACTTGTTTAAAATGACCTTAATTAAGTGTGAAGCACACTATTAGCTCAGAGAAATGGGCTTTTTGGCTTGTTTCACTTGCTGTTGCATTATTTTGCCAAAAGATGATTTGTACTCAAAGGGCCCAATCCTGACATTAATGACATAATGCAAATTAAGGACAAATTTTACTTCTTAACTCAGTGATGTGGAATTGGGTTCTGCGTTTCCATCTGTACCTTACAGGTTTAGTAACTATGCAAGAGGATTAATCATATTTCTTGGAAATGCATAAGCTGACCCATACTGATTTAGAAATGAAGCAAAGTAGTTGTGAGCTTTGCCCAGTCAAAATCAGAAAATTTTGTTTGAATTATCAGCTGAGGGTTTGTTTTGTTGGTTTTTGGGTTTTGGTTGGGTTTTGGTTGGGTTTAGTTTAGGTTTTTGTTTTTTCATTTTTTTGTTTTTTAAATTTGTTAATAGTCTGTTGTTAAAAGTGCAGAGCTGGAGCTTTACCATTACAAATAGATTTAGGATTTTTTTCCTCTGATGCCATCGTTTTCAGGATCAGAGTTCCAGAATGCTTGCAGCAGCCTTGTATTTTTCTGTCTGTTCGTGACAAACCAGCTACTGTACATTCATATAGAGCAGTACAGTCCTTGCCACTGGCAGTCTCTCTGTGACAGAGAGCCTGTAGGCTGACATAAAGTGCAGCCTGTTGTGAACTGCTAAGTGGGAGTCTGCCAAAAACTCAGCAGACAGAACTAATTGGGGAGAAAAAGGATTTTTGTGCCCTCATCTCTCCCTCTTCAATTTTTTTTACAAGACGGATATTGTTAAAGTAACTTGTTTATGTAAGATTTGTCTGCCTCTATTTTCTCATTGCATGAATCATTTTTTAACTTCAAGTCTTGCACCGCAGGTCACTGAGCACTTCCACATGGCGGCTGGCACAGGACCAAACTCGAGACACGCAACTCATCACAGTTGATGAAAAATTGGTAAGGGTTTTCTACTGCATACTGCTATGATACAGCCTTCAGGGTTATTTCTGCACAATAGGCATTCAGTATGGTATTCTACGTTCTTCTAGGAAAGCTGTATAAATGTGAACTACAAAGCAACAGTCCTTCATACATTTTTAAAAGGGGAACATTGGTAAAACATAAGTATGTGAAGGAAATACGGCATTCAAAGTGTTAATCAATATCAAATGATGCGTACCTTGTTTATTATTATTGTATTATGGCCAAGGACAAGTATCATCTGTAATTTGTAACAAGTTTGTTCTTTTTGAAATCTGGGTGTATCTTCTGTGTAGTGAAACTATACAGAATTTGCCAGCTTCCTGAAATTAAATTATCTTCGTTAGGACCCATATTACTAAAGAAACTGTGTAAAGAAGCATCATGCAAAATTATTGTTACTATGCACATATACTCTAGCTTTTGAATATGCATGAAGGTTAGATTACAACTAGGAACAAATGCATAACATTCTTCTGCTAATCAGTAGCAGATCAGAAATTTGGCAATCTTTTCTTGTAAGTTCTTCCATAATGTGTGGTCTGTTACTCTAGATGCAACCTGACACTTATGTTTACATTATTCGATAGTATAATTTTTGTAAGACTTCTGGGGGTAAATGCGTCACAGCAGAAGCATGCTTTTCATTGGTTTTCATATCGCTTTTGAATCTTCACGGAAAAAAATTCCCATCATATGTACTAGATAGTTCATATTATATCTGTTTTCTTGTATCCCTGAAGCTATATTAACTACTTAAGAAATATTTGGAATTTGTATTTATAAATTGAACATTGTAATGATAACTGCAAGTTGAAGCAGCAGAAGTTTAGCAGGCTATTGGAAAAAAACCACACCTACCTTAACGACTCTAGGGCTTTTTTTCCCCTCGTGCTCTGTAATATAGATGCAGCAATAAGAATCTACTCACAGATAAAAAAAGTTCTTTTAAAAATTATTTTCTGAATTCAAGAAGTAATATAATTTTAGGTTTAAAAATCAGGGAAAAAATGAATACTGTACTTTAGCAAACATGATTATCTTGCTAATCTAGTTGCGTAACTTTGAATTCAGGAAATTTCATTTAATGTACAAGAATTCATGAGTCACTATGTAAATAAGATTTACCAAGTCAATACACCTACATTTCCCTAAATGAATTATGTATTGTGTTTGATTATTCTAGCACTGTTCTTTAATTTAATTTTTTTTTTAAAATCCTAACAGAGTTTTTGTAATGCCTGAATTTATAGTATCACGTTTCTCTATTGTGACTTCAGGTGATGCGTACATAGATCTGAAAGAAACTACAGTGTGAAGACAAACCCACAAAATATACACTGTTCTATCTTCCATTTTGTATTTAAATGTACATCCTCCTAAGCTAGGGTTGTACATTACCCTGTCTAGCTATGAGAGTTTATACTTCCAGTTGAGTTAAAGTGATACTAATTTGAAATACAAGTCTTCTGTTCTCTTAGTGTAAATTAATTGTAAGTGAAGTGGTTATTTCTAATGTCATTATATGTTCTCATCAAGTTGAAGATGCCCATGTCATAGTTGCTGGGGTTTTTTTTTGAGATCTCATAGTAGCAGCCATTGAATAATTTTGTTCCATTTTGGTATGTTTAATGTATCTAAACTACTATTTTATACTCAGTTCTTTCAAGTATTCGGTTAAATGTCAGACTGAATAGTATTTTCCTGCAATATCGTGTATGTAGGTGCATATTCTAGAGGTACAAATCTTTTTTTTTTTTTTTTCCAGATTATTGTAGGGCCTGGAAAAAAAATAGAAAATTAGAATATTATTTTAAAATTTTCATTTGTAGATTTAGTTTTTGGAGAAGTTTCCATAATGCCGTAAAATATCCAATAATTGGTGTTCTATCAATGGGCAAAAATTTATATCCTGCTAGCAAGGAAAATCTTCAGAAAGAGTTTTGATGTGGTTTTCAACTCTTTCAGGATTAGAAGTTCTGTAGACAGCAGTTAAACCTCATGGAAAAGTAGAGCACTGTATTCACTTATTTTAGGTTGCTGCTGTATATTTCCTAACTTTAAGTACGATTAATTACAACCCAGTAAAACTAATTTAACACATTGTAAGAATTTTCTGGTTCTTAAATAATGTTGCTAAGCGTAGTAAAACCATTATTTCCATGAAAGTTGTAACTAAACTGTATTTCAGAAGTTGATACTTAGCTTTTAATTACAAAAGACCCTTCCTCTTGTGTTACTGCCGGATATATGCATCTTATTGTTACAAGTCATTAAATTATATTTTGATGGATTTGTTGGCTTTATCATACTTTTTTTTTTTTTTTTTTTTTTTTTTTTTAAAGCCAGGTGTCACCTTATGGGTGGTTTTTATGTGGATATCAGAAAGAAGAGTAAGAACAGTCAGAAAATGGGATACGATTATCCTTGTTTGGCTTACTCCTCTTGTAATTTAGTTTGAAACCGAACTCTTCAGTGAGATGATGTTTACAAGGCTAGCAGAGTAACACTGTGGTTATTGAAAACTTTTAACTGCATGTTGTATTTGAATTAATCTGTCTATTTCTGGTCTTTGTAGACGTAGTATTCCTGTGTGTACATGCATATGTTAGAAATCGATCAACAGGGATTCCTTTGAATAATCTAGAGTCCCATTTGGTTCTGGAAGTACTAAAATACTCCTTGTCTTGGGAAACACAAATGAAATAGAAGGGGAAAGAGCATCCTGACATTGAATTATTAAGCAGTAGTTGGTCACCTCCTTACTGCACCCCAGCATGTGTTGAATACAATAGAAAAATGAGTTCTAATGAAATAGTAGAAAATACAGTAGTTTAGACCACATTCATTTTTCATATTAGAAAAAAGTGTGACTCTTAAACATAAAAGGAGTTAAATGCTCAGCTTCTATAGAACACATCCAAGAAATGGTATCTTTGTCTGAGTTACTAGCTGTTTTCAGTGAATATTGAATAAAGTAACTTTTAACGAACAGTTAAATCTGAAGAAAATAACGTACAAAATGAACAAATCTAAACAGAAATATACTTCTTGCATCACATTTTGAATCTCTGGCCACCGATTAGGTCATATTCCAAGAGTCTGGACAAATAGCTGTGTGAAAAGTAGTCTCTCAAGACCTTGATTGCATTAGGAAATTTGGGCTATGGAGGACAAAGGCTGTCGGCAGCAAATCTCCCTCAGGTAATGTTCCAAACGATTTAACTGTTTGTGCGTATGGAATAACATAGCTTCCATCATCATTATAGAAAGCTTCAGTGTTTTTGCCTAAAATGGGGGTTTGAACTGTTTTAAATTACTGTGATTTGTTTCAGTCATTCTAAGTAGGGTGCATCAATACTGTTTGTTCTAGCTAAAAGTTGTCCCATTCAGCATGTGTGCTTTAAGCAGGCTTCTCAGTCAGCGCTGGTAACGCTGCATTGTGCATGTCTAGCCTGGACTTTCTACAGGCTAGGCACTTTTGTGAAAGTTATTGTCTGCAATTGAAAGGTACCCCAAATTTTTGTCAATAAATGGACTTTTTTAGTGTTTAAATGATACTGATGTTACAAAAAAGTTTCAAAGTTAGAACAACTGCCAGAAAATATCCTTTGCATCTCTAAAGCAGAATATTCCACTGGTAATGTATATGCCGTAGCTCAAACCAAAAATTATTCCAAGAGCAGTTGTAGGGTTTGGTCACTGGGGAGATGCTAGATGCATTGTGGAACTGTGTTTAAGGATCAACTATTAATTGTAGCCATCTCACAGATGTTTTTATTCTGTCAGACCAAGATAAAACAGGATGAGTTGCTACACACTTCAGCATTCAAGAGCAGTGCTATCAAGTGCAATTGAAATGCTACTGAAGTTGTTTTTGCAGCGTTGTGAGAACATGTAGGGACAGACTTTACTACAAGCATGACAGGCTAACTGCAGTGATGCCATTGACATTTCATCTCCTGTCCTGAAATTGTTTTGTTTTGTCTATACTGTTAATTAACCTTTTTTCAGTAATGGTTCAGAAGTCTCAGTATTGAACCTCAGCAGAAGGCCTGCTTCCATCTGGTTGTAGACAAACTCTACATGACTCAATAAAGATAACTTGCACACACCAAGTTGGGCGCAGAAAATCTGAACCTCTTTTGGAGGATGAGCAGTTCATACTTTTCAGGTGATGCTCAAGATGAGCAGTAAAAGCTGCATGCTGCAGCAGCGTAGGCCAAAGCAGATTAATAAATGGTCTTAGTGGATGAAGGAAAGGCTGTGGATTTTATCTGCCTGGACTTTAGTAAAACCTTTGACATGGTTTCCCACAGCATTCTCCTGGAGAAACTGGCTGCTCATGTCTTGGATGGGCATGCTTTCCGGTGGGTAAAAAACTGTCTGGATGGCCAGGCCCAAAGAGTTATGGTGAATATAGTTAAATCCAGCAGGTGACTGCTTATAAGTCATGTTCCCCAGGGCTCAGTGTGGGGGACAGTTCTGTTTAATATCTTTGTCAATGAACTGGATGAGGAGATTGAGCGCACCCCCAGTAAGTTTGCAAATGACGCCAAGTTGTGTGAGAGTGTTGATCTGCTTGAGGGTAGGAAGGCTCTGCAGAGGGATCTGGACAGGCTGGATCGATGGGCCGAGGCCAATGGTATGAGGTTCAACAAGGCCAAGCGCTGGGTCCTGCACTTGGGTCACAACAACCCCATGCAGTGCTACAGGCCTGGGGAAGAGTGGCTGGAGAGCTGCCCAGTGGAAAAGGACCTGGGGGTGTTGGTGGACAGCCGGCTGAATATGAGCCAGCAGTGTGCCCAGGTGGCCAAGAAGGCCAACAGCATCCTGGCTTGTATCAGAAATAGCAGGGCTAGGGAAGTTATCGTCCTGCCTGAAGCGGTGTATTAATTGTATTCTCAGAACATGAACCTGAACCTCTTTAGCAAAAAATATGTGGAAACACTCCAGTTCATTTTTTCTATAAGACTGAATTATAAACAAACATCACACGGTGTTTGCAGGATTGAGTCATGGTTTGTTCACCTTCATCCAAGTCCCAATTTTGGCTAGGCTTAGAAATTAGTGAAATTTTATAATCTTTGTTTGATTAGAGAAGCATAGACTTTACTATAATAAACAGTGGTAATACTGCAGCTCAAAATAAAACATACAAACAAGTGAGAAATAGCCTGGAATAATGAAGTTTCTTCAAATCTCAATCTGATAGTCTACAGTGCTGTGAAACAAAGGACATAGCAAATCAAGCTTTAACATGCTTTTTAAAGCGTATTCATTGCTAGCAGCCTTTCCCAAGAACGAAGAGTATATAATATAATTTACTCTGAAAACCAAAGTAGTAATGTGTCATAAAATTACGTGCGAGACAGTGTGACATTGCATTTGAAGACTGTGTATAGGAGCTGTTTTTGCAGCTTTGGTGAAGAGAAACACTTGGCAAAGTATGCATTTATTAGAGACAGGCTTACTAGATTTCCTTTTCTTGAAACTACTATTCAGCCAAGAATTCTCCAAGCATTACCACTGTGTTAGATAATAAGGATATAGTGCATGTTCTGTGTTTTGGTTTTTCAAAATGCTGTTAACCCCTTGTGGGTTATTCCTTGAGGGTGAGTTCAAGCTGTTCCCAAAGTAACTTAATGGGATAAAAGAATTTAGAATAATCTTTTCTTCATTTAATCCACTCTAGCTGCAGTATTTATTCAACTGGTTACCATAAAGTATTCATTTCTGTTCAGATGAGGAATGTAACTTAGGAATTTTTATGTGCCTTATATGTATGTCTCTGTGATAAGGAGTTGTCATATTTGAAGGGTTCAAGGTTCCAGGATGGAAATCTGGGGGGGCTGTTCAAAGTTACCCATTCCCTCCACCTAGCCCCAAATGTCTCTTTTGTAGGTTGTATTCCTTCTGTTTATTTTTTTCTCAATTAGTTCAGAAGCTTGCATTTTGCTTAAGACTAATGAAAAACAAAACCAAAAAAGAATAAACCTGTTATGTAAAATAAGGTTAATAGAAGTGTTTTTTCCACCCTTTACTTTGCAGATATGTTTTGAGAAACTGTTTCTAGCTTTGGCCAAAATGGCCTTGTATAGGGAGCCTGTGATTTGGAGAAGTACTTTCTTCCATCAACAGTTGTGTCAAGTAAGCAGATGACCAGCTTATTTGAATTGAACTGTGTTGTACTTAGGACTCAAGAAAAAAGTTGTTTGCTTGGAGTTTATAAAATATTTAAGACATTGTGTGTTGTCACTTCAGATGCAATACTTAGTGTTTGGTTTGCATTTGGTCATCTGCAGTTGTGTTTAGTGCTTGAATGATACTAGTTTCCAGTGCAGGAGGTGTTTAAGGTATAAAACCACGTTCTAGAATTATTTCAAAATTAAGTGCATTCTTTCAATAAAAATGAAATATTCAAATGAGAAGACCGTTTGCAGTAAAAATACGTCTACTTTAATAAAAGTGTCTGATTTAAAAATGGACTTACATAGAGTTAAATACTTAAAGGTCTTTATTTTTTGTGGTCACTGATGGTTTATTTGTGAATCTGCATTTTTGCTGCAAAACATAATCTATTAAAAAGGTCCTTTTGCTGTTTCTTTTTTTTTCTTTCTTTTTTTTTTTTTACACAATGAAGGCTCAGAAATACTACTCTGGGAAGAAAAAAGCTGTCTTGGATAACTGCGTCAAGCAGCTAATGTGAAATGTAATATTTAAAGGTTTTAGTGATTTGGAGGAGGGTGACAGTCTTTCTCACTTCATGTACAACATGCTGTTCCGCCTGAGCATATATTTATTTATAAACAGTGATTATTTAAATAATTTGGCAGTTTCTTCTTTATAGTTCTGGCTGTAGCTGCATTTGGTCTTAAACACAGTACAAGCTCAGGTGTTTGTGTGAGTGTAGTTACCCAATTTCCTAGCTGCGTACACATTTTCAGTACTGCAAATTCACTGTATTTTGCTGATTGGCAGTTAAGTCTCTCTCCAGTTGGAATACCCTAGCTCAGTTCAGCCTGTACTGTTTGCTACAACTTGTTTTTGTAGGCAATTGTAGTTTGATGAAGCTTGTGGTGGTTTAGAAAACCCAGTTGGCTGGATACTGATAAAGAGCTTTCTGTAAGAATGTCTGCGGACAACAAGTTACTCCCCATGATAAAGAAGCTTTCTGTAACTGTGACAGCCCAAGTAAAGATACTGCCATCACCTTTAGTTGTCTTTTAAGAGCAATGAATATTGCTATATTACTGAATTTCAGATTGAGATAATTTTTGTTTTTCAGTTTAGAAAACTACGTATTTTTGCAGGTAGGCCAGAACTTCGTATAAAGGGATACATAGTTGTATCAATGAGAGCAATTGCACACTCATCCCTATGTAGGTTTATTTTTGTTTCAGGATAGGGTAAAGGATTTGGATTTCTTTGTCTGCGAGCCGTTTTTTTTGGTGCATGGTAGTGCTATCTCTGCTGGGTATTGTAAGGAGGAGTGTCTTGAGATTGAGATTACACAACCTTCTAACATCTCGAGTGTCTGTTTTGTCTGGGCTTCCTTCATGCAGCATTCTTGTGCAAAAATTTCAAGTCTAGTCTGGAGCACTAGGTCAAAGTATATGTCTCCTTGAAGGGTATGCAGGCAATTTTTTTTGTTTCATTACATTGTATTTCATTTTCTATCAAAGAATACTGGTTTTTAAGAGCTTGCTGTGGTGGCTGCTCAGACAAATTAAAGGAGTATCATTGTGCCATGTTTAGTTTGTCTGGCTTCCAAAGGGTTATTCAACATGCAAATACTTGTTTGGTTTTGTAAGTCTAAATATGTGAGCAGTGTTTCTAATCTGCTAGAAAGAATGAAAGTAAGCCACTGATAGAGTCTAGTAATGAACAGGACTAAGAAGTACGTTCATTTTTGGAGCGCTTTTGTTTAGTAGTTTTGCTTTTTAAAGACTAGATAGTATTTTCATGTTCTCGTAGAACAATACCATTATCTGAACCTTTTCTAGAACACCTAAGTTCATTTTCCCTGTTATGAAATATTTCTGTAGATGACATGAGTTCTTCTTGTCCTGTCAGGAACAGTGAGTAAACAATTCCTTGTAGAGTGCTTGCTTTTCTGTTCCATCAAATGCAAATCTTTCTGCATTTTTGTAGTATATCTAAGTTGTAGATTTAAAAAACAAATCCTAGCATTGCTAATAAAGTTCTATGTAGAGACTTGAAAGCTGTTTCTAGTCATGAAGTTCTGGCTGAATCATTTTATCAAGTCAGAAAGGAAAAGCTTTCCTTTTCTGGAAAACCCAGTAGTCCTGTGGGAATCCTTGAATGCCTTGGTCATGCTGCAAGAGAGTTTGGTGCTTCTTCAGTAGTACCTCTTTCTACTCAGAAGGTCGATGATGAAATGGAACCAGATGCCTTCAACTTCTTGATGGCTTGTTTCTGAGGTATCTTTGAACTACTTTTGTGTCTGCTTTCTCAAATTAGTAGTGTTAACCTGTGTTAGGTGGGGATATGGACCATGAAGAGAGCATCTGATGTTCAGATCCTGAGTTTTAATATGCAATTTAGTTCTTGTGTTGTAAAGCACGCACTGTAGGGAAATTGCTCAATCTTTTATGTATCTTTTTGGCATGCTCAGTTCTGTTCACTCCATGAAGCCCATTGGCTTATGTTCAGTGCAAAATGAAATCTTTCCTTGGTGGGGAAATAACTTTTATCCTATTATTTGTTAGCTTGAAAACTGGGTTAACAATTGAGAAGTTGATCTGTAAGGAATTTCTACAAAATGCTGATAAGACATAGCAAATACAGTATTTTTTTTAAAGGTATTCTAATTATGTTGCAGATCTTTTTAAAAATTAAGGCTGTGGTGAGTAATCCTCGTTACAAACAACTGAAGAAGTGGATAGTTTTTCCATCCAGATTAATTTTATAGATGTGCACATACATTCATCTATAAAAATAAAAAATGTTATTTTTCTATATAGGCCAACATCATCATCATAAATCATCTATTTTGAAGTTTTCACTAAGTCAACCAGGCAGAAGCTTTTTTAATATTAAGGTTGTAGTCTGCGCTAGTATTTTATTTTTTTTATTCTTCTGTTTTGTATTTTTTCCGAGGATCACATTTTTATTGTCAAATCTGCTCTATTTGAAAGCATTTTTGGGTCAGATAATTCTGGTTCTCTGGTAAGTCAGAAGTTGAATATCTTCTTCTGTAATGTGTGTTTCCAATACAGATTCTTACTTTTATATCACTGTTTAGTAAACACAATTGTACATTGTACTCTCCTTTGATTTTTTCCCCCCACAGTAATAGAGAACTGAAAGGAAAGATGTAGTGTATCAAGTTGAATTACTGAATTTAATTGGTGACAGATTTCTCTTTCTTGTATCAGGAGTTTCTGTCCTATAAATATGATTTCTGTCCTATAAATAACCTTAAAGGCCAAGCACATAAAGGCCAAAGCACAAACTACAGGGACAGACTTCTAGACAGAACAAGCTAAAAACAGTTTATGAAGTAACACTAATACGTTCTAGTTATGATTCAGATATTTAGAGAGAGATTGTAGAAAGCTTCCATTTTAACTAACCATGTAGATAAAGAAACTAGTTTTGGCCAGTGGTATTAACCTTCGTATTTTATTGATGGTGTTGAAACAGTTGAACCCCCATCAACCCTTCCCATCCCCACCAGAGAATAATGACTGTGTAACTGTTGGAAAAGAACCTTCTAAAATACATTCGAGGCTTAAAAGCTCTATGCACTAATTAACAAAATACAGTGGACATTTAAGCTGTTAACAGCCGCAACATCCCTGATGCATAGACCTTCGGTATGCTAACACTGCATAACAGTTCTCTATTGTGCATCTCTTTAACAGGGTAACTGTGTCAGTTCTTTTCTTGCTTCACTACCTGCTGTGTATGGAAATTATGTACACTATTTAGCACTTGCTTTCAACTTTTAAAGTCCATGCATATTACATAGAAGCATTACATCTTGCATTAGGGTAAGGGACAGCTTTTAACAGGTCTGGCTTCCTTGTAATTTCTTAAATGCAACTTTTCTTCTAAAAAGCATGCACCAACAGGGATTTTGCTCTAAATTTGCATTTCTTGATTGGGGATTTGCTTCAGTTTTTCACCCCTCAACTACTTGTTGCTATGTGGCAAAGATCTGTTACAGAAATCACTTTCTTTATAAAGGAGATGTAGAGAATAGAGAACATGCATCACAATGAAGGCAGGCATCGGTTTACATGAACTCAGGATTTCTCAATATTGTTCTTAGTAGCAGGCCATGCACTAGTGTGACAGTATTGTCAAGTTTAAAACGCTGCTTTTTCCTTTTTTTTTTCACCCCCACCTTTGAGTAATGTCTTTTTTTAATAAACAAAAGCTTAAATAGTTGGTGAAATTTTAACCCTTAATGGTGTTAAGGGTAAAATGTTGTTCCACAGCTACCATTACATAGGGAATTAATAGGTAGTTGGGAGATGAAAGGAAAAGAACATCAGAATGCATGATAATGGAATTAAAAAAAAATAAAATAGTATTCTTTGCTCCATCTGCCAGCCCACGGATATTGATAGCTAGTTAAAACTGAATGCACAAGGGATATTTCATGTATCGTAGTGGTAGTATTTCTTACGACTTCATCATAGAAAATTTTACTAGAGTTGTTGAGTCTTAAGACTTCGCTGTACATCCAAATTTGAACTCAACAGCTCAGACTTTAGGATGTTTGCTGTCCAGATTAGAGTGTGAATTGGCCAAGGTGTTCCTGCTTTACAGCAGCAATCACACTGAGGATGTCTAAGTAGTTTCTCAGTTCACTGCTAGGCTCTGAATGTCTTTTCCCAAGGGAAAAGACCCTTGGGCTTTTGCAGCGCCAACTAGTAAGGGAGCTTTCCACAAAACTGAGAAAAGGCACCCCAGCCACGCATCTAACACAGATTAGACCTCTTTCCCTCTAAAAGGCTGAAGATGATGGAACAAGTTGTGCCCACGTGTGGGAAGTCTACCTGGGTCTTATTTGGAAAATTTCTTAATGGGTACTTTAAAGGGAGCTTTGTAAGGTTTTCAAATGGGCATAAAGCAGGTCAGAATTGTTAATTTTCTTGTTCCTGACAGAATTCCTGAAAAGCAGTAATGTTATAAAAATCTTTTTAGTCATATCCTTATGATTTATTTTGTAAATAGAGGTTAATTTTAATGAATGTTAAAAATAAGGACTTTTCTAAAATGGTATCAGAAAAGCAGAAAAATATACAGAAATTTTTCCCAATGTGTAAGAGTAGCCTGAATTTTGGCTCTCACTTAAGGTATGTAAGACTCCACCCTCAGCTGCTGGTTGGGACTTTGGGTGTCCATGATCAAAACTACATTTTATAAGTTGTAAGCGCAAGAGTCATCTTTAGTGAAAAATTCACAAAGATACTCTTGAAATATTGTGTGTAGCTTTGCAAGACAGTCTGCTGTGACTTATGCTAGGAGTCTTGCATAAATAATCAGAACTGCAAACTGAATACATTTTGTTTGAAAGAATATACCATCACTGAACTACAAGTGAACTACAATATGCTTTTTATTTAATCGTATATATAAAAATGAACTTATCAGGGCAATCAGTACAAAGCTTTCTATTCTAGGTGGAGTCAGCTGCTAGTACTTCTGTCTTCTTTCTTTTAAAGCTTCTTCCTGCTTCTTTTTTTTTTCCAGAGAGAAACAGTATCAGTAAGAACAATTACTTATGGTAGTAAAGTAGTGGGGTGTTGCTATAACTGTAAATTATTGTAACAGTAATTAGATTATTTCAGTTGTTTAGTTTTCCTCTTTCTAAATGCAAGTAAACTAAGACTGGCTCTCCTTTTATTTGAAAGTTTACGGCCTAAAAACTTTGCTGTAGTTTTTCTTAACTAATTAATTTTTTCTACGTTTTTTAATCTGAGAATTGTGCAGTTCTTGTAGAATACTTGTAAGTTGTGCACTATATAAGAATCTGTATTTTTAAATGCCTCACAGGGAATAAAAAGAACCCATCCATTTGTGTTTGTGAAAGCACAATATTTGCTTACACATGCTTTGAATGAGTTCTAGAAAGTATGTTCTCTCTAAATTTTGCTGTATTACAAGAAAAAGTAGTTTACAAGATCCGCTCTAAGTAATTCAGACTTTTTTCCCCACCTTGTTTGAGGTAAGCGTGCTATTTAAAATTTCCTCAATTTGAAGAATGTCATGACCATACTGAAGTCTCTGATGACTACTGGTAGCAACGTCAGCCTATTTTTATGAAATGTATTCTTCTCCCCTGACCACCCCATTTAATATGATAAATAAATATCCTCCCTTTAATAATGAATTTCTTAATTTCAGTCATATGGAGGAACTGTAAAGTGTAATCCCAGGTATTTGATTCCTCATCTCTTTAATTTCATGCTATTTACCCAGACAGCATTTACAAAACTAAGACATACTGTTACAGGAAAAAAAAAAACATTATTAATAATTAAATAATCACTTTGTCTTGCTCTTTGATTCTTTCTTGGCAGAAAAACTATACTAAGTATGAAATAGCCGTCTGTGCTGAAAGGGGGACTTAAAGTGTTTCAAATGTTTCACTTTTAAATTTCTAAAGTGTTGTTCACCTGTCCGTCAAGAAGGCAGGCTGAATCATAGTTATTTTTTGCATATTTATCAAAAAAATGCCTCTCTGTTTTGAGGCTTGTCAGGGCACTGAGACATGCAAAATCTGAGATTTTTGGGTTTATTTTTAGTATTATGGTTTAAACCAACAAAAACACAAGTCAGCAGTGAGCCTTTGTGCAGTGGGATGACAGGGAAGTTCTCAAGGACATTTTACGACAGCAGCAAATCGGTAGCCATTGTGGCTGTTAGAGTAGCATCTCCTCAGCTGTGAAATACAAACTGATGAACAGAGTTTGCTGAAGCTAACAGCACTTGCAAATGCTGGACTGTTTTGGATGTTGATGCCTCCTTTGCATAATGGCAGTCAGTAGTCTAAAAACTATTGTAATGGACTTACGTTGATTACAGTAAAGTGGCAATTTCTGCTTCTGTTAGACATGCTTTTCAGCATGTCCTTTCCTCCATATCCAGTTTCTCTTTAGTGTTTTCTGCAAAACTGCCTATGGAAAGAAATTTTCTTTAAATAGAAGCTTTCATGCAATCATTATTATTGAATCCTGCTTCCTGTTTGCAATGTTCAGTTTTCTTTTTAAAAGTACACTTTTTCACTCCTTTTCTCAAATTCTTTATTAATCGTTCTGCAGGATGTTTGGATGGGAGAACATGTTACGGATAGCACCGTGTTGTTCACAGATTACTGTGATAATGCAAAATGATGGGGAAGCCTGAAAGAAAACTGTATTCTGTGTGAATACAGTTTCCTAAGGGCAAATATGCTTTTTTCTCCTTGTTATGTCTGTAGCTGTTAGATAAATGTCGTCTGACCACACTTACTTTATTCTGCTCCATTTTCCCACTTTTGATTTGCATAGTAGGTTCTGTTCTCTTACATTTGTTTCAAAAATACCGTATCGAAGTGTAGAAGCATAAATGTTCTCATCCTGACATGCAGCCTAAGCAGCTGAGCACACTAAATAAAAAGCTCCTTTCACAGCAGCTATCTCGTGATATTACGCAAGATGTTCTGTGCTTTGATATAACAGCTCCTAAAGAAAATGTATTGCAACTTGAATTTATAGCAAAATTTTATGTACTTAGTCTGGTAAAACGCATTGGGGGTGGGGAAGAGAGCAAGCTGTTGTAAACTCCTATAAAGTAAAGAAAACTTCTACTTTCCCTCCTTTCTAACAAGTGTAAACTATTGAGGTTAAGTAGGTGGGGCAACCGGAAGTAATTACTAAGGCCAGTGGCATTTTTGCGGTTTAATAAAGGCAGAAGCTAATTATTCAGTTTTTATTTAAGTGAAATGATGCCAAAAAGGAGGTTCCTGCAGAGCAGCTGCACTCCTTCAGTGTTACCCTAATTTACCACAGACACAACTGTCACAAACAGAACTTTTAAACTTGATATATAGCCACGAAAGTAAGGAGCCCTTTGTCTGGAGTGCATGCAGAAGAACTTCTTTATACAAATCAACCGGCAGATGACGGACAATGATGAAAATTTGATTCTTTGAAGTCATAATGGTCATTGAAATGTGTGAAATTCTGGTATTGAAAAGAGAGCGGCTAGCAAGACTCTAAATCCTGGGTGGCTGCTGGAAGCTTGCTGGGAGGTTTTTCTGTGTTTTGACATCAACTTCCCATTGCTTGTTCCTTGTTTCCTTTATTGAAGAAAAAAAAAAAGGGGGGGGGTGCTAAACACTAGATAGTTGATAGTGGTTATGTACAGTTTTTATCGATGTGTGGAGAGAAATGTCATAGGAGAAACACAACACCTTTATGCACACCTGAGCCATCTATTAAAAAACACTTGTTTTCAGAGATACTTTCAACCATTTTGTCTCTTTCCCTTGAATTATAGAGTTCCGTTTCTTGTCCCCTTTGGAATTTGTGCTATTACTGGAGTACTTAAAAGAAGGAAAATCTGATATCCTTTAAAAGTCATCTTCATGCCGAATACTACTTTCATTGACACTGCCTCTGTGAACCAGTTTTTCTCCCTGCTGTATGGCACATTTGTCATTTCTTATTACTTTTTCCAGAACAGCTTTAACAGGCTTTCCACCATGACAAGTGTTCTTAAATAGTGTAAGTTATAATAAAGACAAAACCTCCTCTTCACAATTTGATGTGATTTTTGCTGTTTAAAAAAGTGTTTTGTCTCTCTCAGCTTACTCCAAGAAGAGAGAAAATGCCTCAAAATGAGGATTTTAATATTTCTGAATTACAAATAATTCAGACATTGTTATTAAAAAACCACACCTTTATATATATCAAGAAAAACAATGTCAGAATACACCTTTTAGATAATAGGCTGTGTTAAAAATTTGAAGCAGGGTTGTTAATTTTTAATAAAGCAAACCTATATAGTTCAAATCTCAAGTCTTTTATATTGTCACCTTATTATTTAGAATTTCGAATGCTGAACACCTCACTGGTATTTTAATATGCTAATATAGGAAAATTCAGTAAGGAACACTTAAAAAAAAAAAAAAGAGATAGTAATGTGAAACCAGCTGTCAAAAACATCTTTGTTTTGGAAAGTTGGTTCACAGGTAGTTTCAATGAGAACTTGAACTCAGAACAAAGCACTGAAGACACAGTAAAGGGTTCAACCCAGTGCAGCATACTTCTTTTCAAGTATTATATTGTTTTAATGGCATCTTGGAGCGGGAGCTTTAGCCCATTGAAATGTCGCTTAAAGGACAGGTTCTTCTGTCACTAGCTGGAGCTGTGTGGATGAAATGATCACAATAGAGTGTTGTAATGCATTTTAAAAGTGTGAGAAATCAGTTTGTCTAGACTAAGAGTGCGCCTACAGGGAATAGGAATTTTAGAGCTTCTGTGCTCTTTAGGTGTCAAGTATGTGATAGATGCCAAGCCTTTTTATTCCATATCTTTGGCAACAGCTCAGCTATGCTACAGTACCTTACATGTCTACAGCAAGCAAAAACAGTGATTTTATGTCAGGACAACTTGGGCTTCAGAAACCAGAAACTCATTGTCCTAACAACTGTCTGTTCAATTGCCAGCTTTAAAATGGGGAAGATATCAATAAACAATCGCTGGATTCCCAGAAGGCATGGAAACTTTAGCTATAGTGAATCAAAGTATGAAGAGCTAGCAACACCATGTAGATATTTTAGTTTCAGAAAGTAGACAGGTTGTAGTTTTCACCTTGAAAAGATTTTTATGGGATGAATCCTATATTATTAGTGAAATAACTTTGATTTGGAGCCAACTGAGTGCCCGAAAAAACATGGCTTGAAGGGACTTAAGGTTTGTCTGGCGTTTTGGTTTTATTTTCATCCAGATGAACAAGTCTAGACATTTCTTTACTACGCTTACCTCATAGCATTTTCTGGTTTTAATACTCTTTTTAGATTGTGTTCTATATGCACTAATGTGTACGTTTTTTATGATTCTCTGGTGTGGGGACTCCAAAAGAGCAAATTGCATATTTCCATAATGTTATTTAACATAGTATCTTATTTTAATAATTCCAGATTATTCTGAAACAATTCAAACCCCTCTAAATCTGAAGCATAAAATTAATAATTGACATATCAATTGCTGAGAATAATGGTAGTAAAAAAATTTCGTAATTTTGAGCTATTTTGAAGCTTGCATATTTGGAGGTATTTGATGATAACAAACAGCATTTTTGCGTTTAGCAGACTATTTCAGAGTGGAAAAAGAATTTTTTTTGTGACTATTCTTACATTTTCTCAATAGATATGTTTGCTAAATGCAGAAATAAAGGCTAATATAGTAGCCTGTTTCTGTAAACAGGCAAGCTGAAACATTGAAGCCCCACCAAACTTTATTGCAGGTAAAAATCCTTTTTGTTAAACAAAGCACTTTGCCAATTCAAATAAGAAAACTTTAAGCTATTTTCTTCTAAAACTGTGGTTTAAGCTTTAGCAGTCAGAAATGCCAGTCTGTCAGGAGGTGTTTAACGTGTGTGTTGCAACATTCCAGTGACTGGTAGTGTTTCTTTTTCATATCACTGCTAGACTCATATTAAAAATAAACATTACTTGGTCCTAATGAAAGCTTTTATAATGGAATTGTTAAGATATTTTGACAGTTTCTGTTGGTAGTCTGGGTAGAAATGTCAGAAGTTGAAAAATCAGTGTGCACGCTTGTTTGTTTCCCCTGCTGTTCTAATTGCAAATACAAGTCAAGTGCTTTAAACTTGCTGCCTTGTGTAGTTTGAGGGACTGATCTCCTAAAATTTATTTTCTGAAGTAAAACAAAAAATGAGACTTGCCTCCTTTCAAAGGATAATCTGGTGACAGCAGCAAGAGCTTCAAAGTTTGCCACAAAACAAAATCCCATAAAATTAGTAGCTACAAACATGTAAAGCCACAGTGTTTTATTTAAACTTGTTTGCCTTTTAATTCAAGTCATGCCAGTACTGGCAAGATGAGTTCAATATGCCCAATGTCTTGCTGCACTTTTTTGGACTTTTACCCATGTACCACTTGTTCCTGGGGAGAAGAGGGGAGGGGAGAGCAGGGAGGGAGACCAAGGAGCTCCCACTGGCCTTTTAAGTATGTAAGGAACAGGAGTAGTTTAGCATCCTTAGAGATGGATTTGATGTTTGATTTCACTCTTTAGTCTGCTAGGGTGAACTGACAGGTTAATTTTATGTAATTAC
Source organism: Rissa tridactyla (assembly GCF_028500815.1). Taxonomy (NCBI): domain Eukaryota; kingdom Metazoa; phylum Chordata; class Aves; order Charadriiformes; family Laridae; genus Rissa; species Rissa tridactyla. The sequence continues at coordinate 68,472,487 of NC_071497.1, read as the reverse complement.
TGTTTAGTTTTTAGCGAGAAAGTTCACTTTGATTATATCAGATGCTGCTGAGGGTAATTTTTCACAGCAGTTCTTCAAGGCTTTTCCTTATTCTTTGTCAGTTAATATTTTTAGGCTGGTTTTGTGCTCCTTCGGTTTTTATCTTTGTTAGGCTCATTTGTTGAGGGCTCACAAGCCAAGCATTAGTAGAGGAGGGCATCCAGCTACTGACTGTATACGACATTATCAAACTTCAGTTGTCTTTGAAGGTTGTAATCTCCTGAATCCTTTTGTCCTTCCCAAAACTACTGAAGAGTATTACCAGTATCAAATGTTCCTGTCTTGATCTTGAACATCAACAGAATAATTGACTGTCAAAAGCTGATATTCATAGCTTTAAATATGATGAGGGGGTCCATTTTATGTAATAGCTAAAGGTCAGAGAAGAGAGCTGAATTCTAGTACCTGCTCTGCAGTCTCAGTGTAGTCTCCCTCTTTAGGGGAGAAAGAAGAGTTTATACACTCCCGCATTTGCTTTAGCTGGTGCTACTTGGAGCGTCCTGACTTTGCAGCTGTGGTCAGAGGATGGAAGGGAATGTCTTGTCCCTCCTTTGGCACTAGCAGTTGTGTAGCTGGGAGGTGAGCAGGTTCAGCTAATTGATCCATGTGAAATCTAATTCAGCCAGGGAGAGCAGGATGATAGCAGCCCCAACATGTATCAGCTTCATTTTTATACATGGACTCATAGCATACTTTTCTGCAATATTTTTTTTTTTTTGTAACTTAAAAAATGGAAATGAAGCGCGAAATTATGTGAAAAGCATAAGCAGTATTATTTTTTAAGCGTTTGATGTGAACCCTTTTTTAACAAGTTCCATTGTGTTTTTCACAGGATATCACTGCTTTAACTGGTGTTCCAGATGAGCACATCAAAACCAGAAAAGTTCACATCTTTGTTCCAGCACGTAATGCAATGCAGGCAGGAGTTAACAATACGAAGAAATGGAAGATGGAATTTGATAACAGGGAGCGCTGGGAGAACCCTTTAATGGGCTGGGCATCTACGTGAGTAGTTACTGAATTTATTTGGCTCTTACTGATCATGTAAATTTTAAGTTTGAAATGTCCTTTCTACCTGTAAGTCTGCTTGTGTTTTAACAGTTCTTACAGTAAGTGGTTGGGTTTGTTAGTCATATGAATAATAATCTGTTATGTTTAAAAGTAGATTTTTAGCTCACAACATTATCTGGAAGAGTTTGAAAAAGGTGTTAACAACCAGAAATTTCAATGATTACATTTGTGGTGATACTAGTATATGGCAGCATCAGGGAAAGAAAGTTATTAGTTACCTGAAGCAGGAAATCATTCTCAGCTTTCAGTTACATCTTTTAAATTTGGTTAAACATAAAATAGCAATACTTAGCTTCTGTATTTTTTTTACAAAGTTTTATAAATATCCTGAAGGTCTGAAATGAGGAGCCGTAACTAATTTAAAAAAAAAACAAAACAACAAACAACAGACCTATTTAAAATATTACGCTGTTTGTCTCAATGTTGCTAATATTAGTAGTAAAAACTCTTAAATATGCCAAAATCCAGAAAAGGACTAATCTTAGCTAAATATGCCATAATTTGGAGATGTAATTGTAACTTGGATGCAGTTAATGTTTAATTATTTTTTCGCTATATAAATATGCTACCTTCATTTTACAGTGTGATTGGAATTCCTGTAAACTGTGAGGACTATGCCAGCAATTCTCCTGACAATACTGTAATTTTGATTTGAAACTGTCTTGTTTGAGGCATATTGAGAAAAGTTAATTATTCTATATAAAAAAAATCAGCCACTATTTTTCAAACTTCAAGAAGGAAAATTTCTGGCTGCAATCATATTAGCACTTGCGATGACAGAACACAAAATTCTATGAAAAAAAAACTTAAAAACTTAAATATGAAATAATTAGAGGGTGCATTTTTTGAGATTTATGAACATTCTAAGTCTGGTCACAGAATGATTTTTTTGTTCTTTTTTTACTTATTTATAAAAATAAGTGTATCCAGAAATATTAGTTCAAGATACCTCTTAAATCAAGTCTTCCTGTTATGTTGGTCTCCCGTAAAAAGTTGAGGAGGCTCACCTGTAACATCTCGGTTGTACTGGTTTTACAAAGCTTTAGGGAAGCCAAGCTCAACTATCATTAGATGAGAAAAAATACTGAGTATGAATTAAAATATTAATTGTATTTAAACAGTCTGTTAAAATACCTGTTTTAAAACTTTAAGCCTGTATGTAGCAGTGACGTCATCTTAGGCATGTCCTGGGGTTTTACACCATTTCTTCCTAAGCTTATTTAAATCGCTGCTTCAGAGGGTAAGATTTCCGTGATTTAATACATGTATGCCTTGGGTCACTCAACTACTGCAAGTAGCTGCTACATGTAGCTAGAAATGACCAGGTTGTTTCCTGGGGCCTAAACTGATTAAGTGACAGACTGTTGACCAGCAATACACCTTTCCCTCATGTGTGTCCCCTAGTGTCTAGCCACTACAGTAGGGTCTATTTATACCACTGCACATATTAAAAGACTGTAACAGGTGCCATTAACAACTGCTTTAGTTCAGGTTGAATTTAACTTTTCTTCTAATCCCTCTTTCCTTTTCTGCTGACTTTAGCTTCCCCAGACAAATTATTTTCTGGGTGGGATTTTGCATGGTTTTAGCCAAAACAATGGCTTTTAACCTTTCTAATAGTGATAACCATTTGTGCTAAATAAACCACCTAGAAAAATGAGCCATGGTATTAAGGGCTTACCTGTACGTGAAATTGTCCTGCACTGAGTTTATTGTGGGAATTTAATAAGGAACGGCTGTTTTGAATTAATCCATCTCTGCATGCATTTTTGTTTTGGGGTACGGAAAGGAATATTTCCTGTGCAAGTAAGCTCCAGGGAGGCCAAAAGCAAGTGCTGTGTTGAGAATTGATAGGTTAAGGCGTTTGTAAACTAGTTCGTACCTGTTCATTTTTTAAGGAATTCTCAAAAAAACTATTAGCAGACAGTCTGGCAATTTCAAGTTACCATTCAACACCTGGAAACACCTAAGACATTATTCTCTTCAGATTTAATTTCTGCAAAGAACAGTTCTTAGAAGTTTTCCCATTTACTTTTGAATAATGTAATGGGATTAGTGGATTAGAGCCTTTTAGGGTCTAGGGATTAGAGCCTTTTTCCTCTCAACTCAATATACTTCTTTACCTGTAGGTCTTTGCTATATTTCTGTCATTTTACAGTCTTGTTTGCTTTTTTTTTTTGTTGCATTTGTTATTTCTTTGATATTGGGGTTTTTTTCAGTGAAAATTATCCAGATGTAGATTGAAATAAAATGGACCCGTGGCATTCTTTTTTTTTTTAAATTGGGAGGTTTCATTATAGGAAGGCCTATGGATAGTTCTTGAGTACATCTTTTAGTATAAAGCTGTAAACAAAGAAAAATGGGAAATGCATGGTTTCCATTGTACAAGATCTCATAAGAGAATAAAATGTGGAATCCCAGTTTGCAGTGACTGGTAAAGCAGCTTGGGGCAGGTATAGGGAATCCTGCAGCACTGATGTTGCTGACACTATCAGGACATGATGCTGGCCGCGCTGAACTCCAGTTTGCTACCACTTATCACAAACTTAAACACTTGGATAGCTCATTTATGGAAAGGAACCAGAAAGCTGTATTTAGATTGGATGAAAGATGACCCCACATGAAGACAGAACAAATCATTTCTGCACATTTCTCATTTCCAAACTGCCTCTGTCCTGGAAGGTTTTCACCGCACTTGCAGTTCTGAACAGGCAGCAGTCCCTCACTACACTTCAGACTTAAACTTCTTTGTTCCCGCTTAGTAGTGTTGAGAAGATTTTTCACCAATCATGGAAGACAAGAAAAATAAGCAAAAGTTGTCACAATATTGTCATATATTTGGGTTGCTTGATTTTCCACTGATCACATCATGGACTAATTCTTGGTTTGTAATTCTCCTTACTCCCTTTGTAAGAGAAATCTTCAAATGTCTTTAAGAAGCCCTTCTTAGTGGCTTGTGAAAGTGTAATTTCTGCCTTTATCCTGTTTTCCTCTTTTTTATTGGGGAATATATTGGATATATGGTGAACTCCATTTTTTCCATTTGTACATGAGATAAAATGTTGTCTTTGCTGGAAGCTAGATTCCCCCCTTCCCCCTCTCCCTCCGCCAGTCACAGGCTTTGTCCTTTATTGTAGAGAGTTCAATGTATCATCGGTTGCTTTTTCTCTTCATTTACCCTTCTGGCTTCAAAGAGAGAACAGTTGAGAGGCAGCTCCTTCAATAGTTTGTTGCTATTTGGTCTTGTCGTCCTGGTTGTCTCCTAGGCTTGCGCGCAGTGTTGTCTTAGGGAAGCATTATCTAATCATTGTGCTACTACAGTTGGTACCTTATTTCTCCGAAAGTTTTGTAGATTGATTTTGAGAACTTTATTTCTTTTTCATCCTTTGTCATTGTTCTTAAATTGAGCTTTTATAGCAACAACTAAGGCAGGTTTGTTTTTTTTTTTCTAAATGGGGTTTTAATTTGTTGCAGAAAGCTTTTTGCTGTTTGCTTCCTTTCAGAAATGCAGTTGGGGAATAGCTGATAATCTAAAACTAACGACTGTGTATTTAGTTAGCTACCAGTTCGCATTTCTGAGCTTTGTTTTCAGTGGTGGCCTGAGATCTGCTTGCTGTACTGGATAATTCCTGGAGGTCACCTCAGCCAAAGCTGAACTCTTGAGGTTTTTTGCATACTTTTCAGTTTCTGATTAATGCCTTCTCTACTTATGTTGATATTCTGCTGTTTTCTGTATAAGATTATTCTTCCCCAGCTGCTCTACAGACTCCTGGTTTCCTTGAAATGTTCAAAATTACCTTAATCCTCCAGATCGTCCAAAAAGGGAGGGACTAGGCAGCTTTAAAAATCAAAAAGATAGTTGCAGAGCACGTATTATAACCTTGGCAGGTGGTTAGACATGTTTGTCTAATAAAAAACTTAAAAAATTAATGTCTGCAAGGAGTTGTGAGGGAAGTTTAACAGACTGAAATAATGAAACAATACTCTGCAGAAAGTGTTAATCCTGGAAATAATTAAAAATAAAGGGATTTTTAATGGCTTGTGGGATGGTATACTAAAAAAAGTTGTGCAATACAGCACTCGACTAGCATTTGAGATACAGATATAATTATTTTTATATTTCAAATGTGCTTAAAATTTGTCATCTGATTTCTTACAGAGCTGATCCTTTATCCAACATGGTTCTTCCTTTCTCTACTAAAGAAGATGCCATTGCCTTTGCTGAAAAAAATGGTATGTATTGTACATACTGGGTATGAGGCATTCAGCTTTCTATAGGCAATCTTGATCTCGAGGTATTAACAACAGGAAAAAATGCAGGATAAAGTACCTTCCCTCTATTCCACAAAATTGGTAGACCATTAGTGCTCTACTTGAGGAGAACGGGGGAAATATTTCCAAGGGTGCTGAAGACATTGAATCTAGGCCTTTGGCTTTCTGGAAAAGTGTTCTAGGCTCTTGGAATTACTATTGCAATGCTTTTGTAAGTATCTGTGTTTTGAATGAGAACTGAGCCTTGCTCAGCACTTGGAGGAAAATTAATATTAATGCTTTAAGAGTATTAAAGTACCCCAGTCTGGGGCTCCCAGCTACATGGAAGTGGGATTTTTGCCTGAAGGCTTGATGTGACCATCTGAATTGTACTTACAGAAAGACTATCAGAACCCTTGTGAATATTTGATAATCAGAAAAACTAAAATTAAGTGACTACCAAGTAAGCATGTTGGACTTAAATTTTGGCCATGTTGCAGAACGCATTTATCGTAGAGTCGCAGAATATCTCAAGTTGAAAGGGATCCATAAGGATCATCAAGTACAACTCCCTGCTCCACAGTACTGCCTCAGACTAAGCCACATGACTAAGAGCATTGTCCAGATGCTTCTTAAACTCTGACAAGCTTGATGCCTTGACCACTTCGCTGATGAGCCTGTTTCAAGGTCCGACCACCCTCTAGGTGAAGAACCTTTTCCCAGTGTCCAATCTGAACTTTCCCTGATCGGCTTAATTCCATTTCCTCGTGTGCTGTCACTGGTGGCTGGAGAGAGGAGGTCAGCACCTCCTGCTCCGCTACCCATCTTGAGGAGGTTGTACCTAACTCTTCCAAGTATCATACTAAAGTCTAAACACATAACTTGATGATTGATCATATTTGAGAAAAAGATAGTAGAAACCCCAGTATCATTACTTAATATTTTAATGCTAATGATGTATCAGAAGGACTGTATCTGCAAACTTATTTGGGTATTTAGGCTTGTATTTTCTCACAGAATTACAGTACTGCAAGCAGTATCCATAATCTCAGCCTTTTGAATATTCAGCTGTCCTTTTATGTGTTGTTCTGAATTTTTAGCCTCATTTTTTTGTGGTGGTTTTTTTTAGATCAGTTTCATTTTCCCTAGAGAGGTAGGCTTAATGCTTGTAGCTCATGGCTGTGAGGAAGATTAGTTGCACTGAGTTAAAGCCAGGAATAATGCACATGGAGTATAAGCTTCTTCAGAAGTCTTCCCTGTGGTCTGCAGCTTTCAACTGTATTTAGGCTGGGGTAAATTGATCATAAAGTTTCTTGGTCAGACCAAATTGTGTAAAGTTGTTAGATGGCTTATGTCGTACACACCAAGACCAGTATAAGTTCATTAACTTATACAATTAATAAGCTAAGCCATGTAATGCGCAATTTATTTGCACTTTTTAATAGTAAAGGCTAGTATTTAATTCCTCTATTCCTCTTCTAATTGATCTTTTTTTAACTTAATAGTCTTAGTTTTATTGAAAAATAAATTGTATTCACTAAGAAAGTAATGGGATCATCATATTTGCATTGGATATACCAGTTACTGTGCAATTTTAATAGTATTTTTTAATGTTTTGTGAACAAGTATGAAATTTGGGAGAAACAGATAGTGCTTTACTTATGCTTCTGTATTGTTCATGCTATTCCTATTTCTTAGGAAATTCAGCCTTTAAGAGAAAAAAAAAAGAATTCTGGCCAATATATCACTATATTAATGAGCTACTTATGTCATCTCTTTGGAAATATTATCTTCTGTCTTTTCAAAATGTGTATTCAAGTAAAGTACTGCATTTGTTCAGTGTAGAAAGTTTATGCCTTCACTGAATTAGTAATGCATCTCCATTGTGTGGGAAAACTACAAGGAAATTCTACCAACTAAACTAAGTCTGTGACTTAGTATTAGTATTACTAGTTCAATATTCATTTAGCTTGCACCCTTAATTTTACGATAATTGAGATGTACCAAACTTTTCTGCAGATGATAGCTTGCCTATATTATTATTCCATTTTTATTTAAGGTGGCTTAATTTTATGCTTATCAGATGGAGCTGATAAAATATAAATTTTACAATATTTAATTCAGCTTTTAGGAAGAAATTTGAAACTTAGACACATATTTACAATGGAACTTTGCTTCTAAACTTATGTGTTAATGAAACATGACGAAGTCGAGGAACACAAATATTTACCTCTCTGTCCTTCCTGTATGAACCACCCAACTTTTCCATTACAAAATTCCTTAAGAACCTCAAGTTTAATTTCTACAAATCCTAGATATTGCAGGTATTTTGGTATGATTGGGAAACCTAAGAGTTCCTTCTCGCTTAAGGACTTAGCACACAGAACTTAGGCAAGCTCTCCTTCTGCCTGTCCCATCTGATGTGTTTTCGAATATAGGAGTAAGAGTACTAAATACAGTGTCAGGAGAGATTTCTGTCCAAAATATGACAGCTGAGGATGGTCTGCAGTCAAGGCAAGGAGGAAACACTTCTAACTGGACAAAACTAAAATTTCAGCCTGTGGACTTAAATTCTTTTTTGTCCTGTCCGACATCACCAAGGCAGTTGTTTAAAAACATACAGCTTTAGTAACAAGGATGGAGAGCGTTTCTACTCCACAATAACCTTTAGCCGGGTGATGTGGGTATTCTTCCACAGACGATGAAATCTGCTTTCTGTCCACTTGGCTTGTATGGCAGGGTTCTGGGCAAGAATAACCTCCCCCGACACTGTGGTATTTTTGTAAAAGTGACTTCTGCTCTCTGCATGGGCGACTGAAGGTGCCTAACTCAAGGAGAGTGTTCTAGAGTGTGAAAACCTATCACATATGGTGGCCTCTCGCAATCCAAAGTTAGATGTGACTAACTTTGTGGATTTTGGATAGCTATGGCAGCCCAAGTCATTGTGCTGGCAGTTGTGAATCTCTGTTGGAGACGTTCGGCTCCTCTCTTTCTAGTGTATAAAAAGATGAAGCAATAACATGGGGCTGTAGATTCCATTCCAGCAGCCAAGTGCCTCACAGTTAGGTGTTTTAGTGCTGAATGTTGCAATACCAAAGTCTGTCTCTGGATCTAGTTCTGGCTGTTTACTCAAGCTTATATTTTTAATCAGAACAGGAGGCAAAAGCCAGTGCTCTCACAAATGGAAAGAATATCTTTTTAAAACCTCTATTCCAGTATATCTTATGGAGACTAGTTAACTTGGAAATTAACATTGGTTCAGCCATGAAGAAAATGTTTGTGTGTCATTTGTGAATACACAAAATTGAGGCACAGTGATGTGACTACTGATGTATCTTACAAAACATGTTTTGATGTGTAGGTGTATCTTCAGTGTTTTATGTGACCATCTTAAATGTTGTAAAAATTCAGATATATGTTAAATCTTTTAAAACTTAACGAGTTTTTGGTTTAAAACTAAGGAAGAAAAGTATGATCTTATCAGTATCAGTTAAAACTGCATACTTAACCACTTCTACCTTCAACTAGAGTATCTCAACTTTGAGTGAAATGTTGCAGCTAAAGACACCAAACTTTGGAATACTGAGTGCTGCCCTGGCAACTTTCCAGGCACCTGGAGGCTGCAACCAATTTGCATTTTGATTTACATAAACACTGATGTCTCCACCTCCTCTTTTCTGACATTTTTTAGCATTTCTCTTGCTTAACTATCACATAATTTACTTGTCTTCTATCACTTCATTCCCTTTTCTTTTACTCCTAATTTTTTATGTTCTTATAAAAATGTTAAGTATTAAACTCCTTTCTAAGGCTGAAGTTTTTTTTCTTTGCTCTTCCTTTCTTTGGTCCTCCCACCCTTCTTTTTTCTCCAGCTTTCCAAGGTCTCCGTCTCTCCCAACCTTTGGGATTGATCTTTTGTATGCTATTTTTTTCCACATTTCATTTTCATTTTTCCACATTATTTTCATTTCCTGTCCCAGCAAACTCAGAGCCTTAGTGCTTCTGTGATGCTATGTAGTTGCGGACCAAGGAACTTGCTGGACAGTCAGTGTTCCCGGTTGGGCTTTTCACTGACTGTGAAGTATTTTGCAGGAGTAAAGAAAATGGAGGTATGTAGTACGGTGAAATCTGATGGAGAGAACGAGCATGTGTCACATCTGTGGCATTTCAGTATTCTCTGCTGCCAAATACAAAGGAATAAACTAGTGGATGCCTATGTGGAGAAAAAGATGCTAAAGTTAAAAGGTTTAAGTCACATTTATTCTATATTGTATGTTGAGAATATTTAGAATTCTCTTTTTTTCTTGTTTTCCCCCACCATTTCCCCTGTAACCTCCAGGCTGGAGCTATGACGTTGAAGAAAAGAAGATTCCAAAACCTAAATCCAAGTCTTATGGTGCAAACTTTTCTTGGAACAAAAGAACAAGGGTGTCTACAAAATAGGTTGGCATTGGCTGTCTGACTGTGAATAAAGTCAGCTGTGCTATATTTATAGTCCATGTATAATACATCTCTTAATCTCCTAATAAATTTGACCTTTAAACTACAGATGCATCTTGTGATGTCTATTTAAAATGTTTTTGATGTCTCCAATTGAACCTGTTACAAACTTCCCTATAAATAGAGGAGATTTGGAGTGTTCATACTTCTAAAAAATTGCTGTACTAGGAATCTATCAAAAGGAATGTTTGAAATAAGCTGCAACTTTAAAGATTATGGTTTGTCTTTGATGGTAACTTTATATTCACTATCTGGTTTAAACTTATCAGCTTTGCATATACAAATTCTCTCAATAGAAGCTGTGTTTTTTTCTTTCTATACAAGAGAAGTTTGTCAATTGAAGAGCGAAGTATAGTATGTAAAACATAACATTTGACTATAACTTAGACTGTTCTCTATAAATGTATATTATATAATCTCCTTTCTCCCAAATTAATATTGTCATTATTCTAGAAGCATTCATGACTAGTATAGATAGTGCTGGTATTTTTGTTGGATATGGGGGAGGTCTAGTCCAAAAGATTGAGGTTGCAATTGTTTCTCTGTGATGTTCTTCAAAAGTGAAGCTAAACCAGTTAAATATGCACAAATTAAGTCAGAAGAGTGTTGGGTGCCTCACACAGCATCAGCATATACTAATTATATAATTATAGTTCTCTTTTTTTTTTTTCTAGTTACATGTTTATCTACATTGAGGTTTCCTGTTGCCTAACAAGAGATGTGGTGATAGCATCTCAGCCTTCAGATTGAATATACAACCTCTCTTACATGACATTAAATTGTTAATTTTAATAATGCACAGTGTTATGTTTGGCATCCTTGTTTACGTATCTATGGCTTTTGATTTATTCACTTTAACTTTTACTTAACACATTGAGATATCAACACATGATCAGTGAAATCTATTACAAATTGGGGGAGGGTACACCTTTTTAATATGCAACTGAGAGTTTTATCCCAACTGTCACAAAAGAAACAGTTGAGACAGCTCTCTCCACATAGATCTAATGAATAGTGTAAGTATTATGCACTGGATTCCAGCTAAAAGAAGGCATAAAACTACCTTGTGTTGCCTGTGTTGCCCAGAGTATTCTTGTTTCAGTTTTAACCAGCTGCCCTATATGCTGGCTAACATTTGTTTAAAGCATTGTTTTTGACCCAGTTTCAAAGTAATCAACCAGTTGGCTGATGTTGCTATTTTCCTATTACAGACAAGAACTGTTATTCCAATTCATCTTCCTATTGAATTTTGAATACTGCATTGTGCGATCGAGCCTAATGTCCTTCAGAAACACCAAAGTGCACCAAACTGTAATCTTAACAGTCCAGAATCTACTGCATCTCTTTGTATTCCAGCTAAGATTAACATGCTGATCTTACTAAGGAGACAATAATAAGAAAAAACATCTGTTTGGGGTTTGGGGTTTTTTTTTTGTCTGTTTTTTACAAGTGAAGAGCAACAAGATCTTAGTTTAATGGTCTTAAAGCTTTGTAAGATTGTCAACATTAAAATGTGCTTGGATATCTAATGCAGCAGATGCACAGTTTGGTTTTTGAAATTATGTAGTCCAGGGAAGTGACTGGTAAATGTTAGATTCCTAACATGATCTGTGAACACTTAATACATGAAATTGCTGTGTGTTAATCTGTACTTCTTGTAACGAGAATCAGTTTCACATAGAGCACAGTTTCTTTTTTTTTTTTTTTTTGTTTCTCCTGCTAAGATAATGGAAATATTTGAGGAATTTATGTCCCACTCCCTTCCTGAGGAAGAAAGCTTTTTTTTTTCTTTTTGCCTTTTTTTAATGCATATATTTATTGTGATTCTTTACTGTGCACCTCACCTTGAAGTCTTTAAGTCATGTTTGAGCCCAGACCTTCTTTTCCTACAATCACTTTCCTCTCCTATTGCATGGCTTCTTAAGAATGAGCATGCTGACAATGGAAGAGAGTTCATTATCATCACTATAGTCTTCAAACCCAGGAAGTGAAATTGAGTGCAAGAGTTTGCAGAGGACCAGTGCCAACAGGAATGTATTTTAGAGATCAGAAAATCTGCTAGATACCAAACTTCATTACCCTTTCATTAACTTATGACAATACTACAGCGCTAGGCTGGAACTGAAATGGTACAAGATGATCTGACCGTCTTTAGTTAAGTACCTTCAGCAGTGCGTGTTCCATTAGTGAACTCCAGCTTCTGTCTACTCTGTAATGTGTTGTGACAGGTAACATTGCATCTAGAGTATGTGAAAACAGAAGGCACAACAGCTAAACTACCATAATTAGTTGTTGTAAGTGCCCTCAACCATTGATCTGAAAATGGAAATTTAAAGAGATTTCGAGGAGACGGTTGAGACAATGAGATTTGGATTATTCCTGCCAAATCTGTATGAAAGTTCCTTCTTTTAAGAAAGAACCAACATCATTATCTTTTTTTCCTCCCATATGCTACTACTTTTACTACCATCAGCTCTACAAGGTATGTGGCACATACCTTTTTTATTTTTTTTTAAGTTTCTTGGACACGTGAAAATTTTCATACATGAGTTTTGAAAGGTTCAGCGCTCCAGTACTGTAATTTCTGTTTAAAACCAGGAACGTTTTGGTGAAATTTTAACTTAACTAACAAACCTCACCCCCCCCCCCTTTTTTTTTTTTTTTATTCCACATTTACGTTTTGCCCTTCCTGCCACTTTTTCTCCAAGTTCCTTGCAGTGAATTCTGGTCTGTTAAATGTATGCCTGTTTACATCAATTCAGTGATGAGCCACAGAAAAACAAAACCCAAGCCAACCCTGTTTATCTGTCTTCTGAATGCTCAGAGTGGTCTTAGTCTTTATGTTTAATGCCATTTCTTTTACCTAAGCCAAATCAAAATGCTGGAAGTAATGCTCCCTGTTCTGTTGCTGACTACAGATGGCAATATCTGCTTCACAGTATAGGACTCCCTACAAAATACGGGTGCATACCTGCAAATACTTTGATATATTTTGCATAGTTTTTGTTGTTATAAAATGACATTTGCAGGATACCAAGTTATTTTGAAGATTGGCAGCATTCATAATTCAAATGAGCAATTTTTTTTATTATAACAAAGGCCCTGCAACTCTCAAAATCATGATGTAATGGAACCTAAAGACTGTCAGAAAACTAAAAGCACAGTTTCAGATTGCTAGCAGTGTATTCCTTAAATACGCAGTTTGATGGATAATTTGAAACAAATCAGACTATTAAGTGATACTATGAAATGGAAAATTTAATTACCCTTATCTGCAGAGTTTTGTCATGTGGTAGAAAGGAGAAGCTAATTTGGACTAATTTTAGCTTTTGCCTGTAATTTCATACCAGGAGCTTGTGTAGTTTGGTTGTGCCAGAGATACAGTTATCTGGACTTATGTTTGCTTACTGGGCATGCCAACGTATGTTGTTACTCTAAAAAGAAAAAAAAGTGCAAATAAAGAAACCTAAAATAACCTAAAAAAAATAATTTTAGATAGTGGTATAGTAAGTTATGGTATGTATGGTAAGGCAGCTTGCTTTGATAAGTCCTTGTTCTTATTCCTGCATTCTGAGGGGGACTTATTTGTAATTGGTACTCGATTAATACTGGAGTATATCACCAACATCACAAGATTGCTGAAATAAATGTGCCTGCAGCGACTTAATAGTGGAAAAAAAGGGCAAATTATTTTGAAATGGTATTAAAATGTGGATTTCAGTTGGATTTAAAATACTGGTTCTTCACATCCACGTTCATCATGTGGGAAGGTAGAAAAGTCCCTGTCTTGAAGCCTGAAAATGTCAGTGAAAACCTTCTTGGAGAAGTTGATTAGAATAAATACAAAGGTCAGATAGTAGTCCTGTAAGAGTCTTGAAGGAATTCAAATATGAAACTGTGTAACTAATATCTGTGGCTTGAACATTTTGCTTAAAATTCTCTCTACCTGAATAAAAGGTAGCAGGTTTTGGTGTACTGGGTTTTTGGGGGGTTTTTTTGTCCAACAAAAAAGTTCTCTCTAAATAGTGCTGTGAACAGATATGACATAAAATGATGCATCAGTTCAGCTCTTTCAGTCGTAATTCACTTTCATGTTCTTCAGAGTAGTCGGTGAATATGGGGACAAGGTGATTCGAGTAGTCAGTTTGGACTTAGGGCTTTCAAAAGGGTCTCAAGTTAGAGAGGCAACAGCATACTTAAAGGCATAATATCTTTTGTTTGAGGAACAAATCTGTAGGGTGGAATTGGTTATTCTACCTATAGGAGAGACAACTGAGGGTGGGTATGGTAGTGGCTTCTAAAATCACAAGTGGTGCAGAGAATGGTGTATAATTATTTACTGTTTCGCATACAAAGGCAGATCAACAAACTCATGAGGATGCAGCTTCAAAATAAATGAGTATATTTTCACATAGCGGATTTTGAAATTCATTGGCAACTTCTTGACTACCAAAACTAACTTTACACTAGCTCAAATTCAAGACAAGAAATGCATGCAATACAAGTTTATATTAAACATAAAATAGTATCCTGTTTAGAAAAATCCCTGAGCTAAAGGCTGGGACAGCTGGGAAAGGGTATCCTTGGGTAGCACTGTTCTTATGTTCGTTCTTTGGCAGTCACTATTAGCCGCTGCCAGAGCTGGGTTTGTTCAGGTGGGTATCCTGATCTGGCACAGAATGGCTGTTCTTAGTAGTATTTGCCAGAAGGGCATTCAAACATTTCACGCTATTGTGTTTGACAGTGTTTTGTGATTAATTAAATACATTCTTCAGAGTGAAGAAATGACTGCAAACAACTTCCACTTCGAAGCTGATAGAGATTTACTACTGACTATCACGATCTTCAGTAATCATCAGATATTTTAGAACAGGTTATCATACCCAGATATCTACGTGTAGCTAAGTTCCACAGATTCAAAACTATTGTCTAAGATAGTAGAAATTTTTAAATTAAGTATTTTCATATTATATGTATAGTTCACCCTCCTAAAACATCCTAGGAAAACAATGGCTTGACTTGATAAATAAGTACAATTATTCTTAAAAAGGTATCGCTAAGTCAGAAGAAGTGAAGAAAACTTTTTATTTTGGTATTGTGCCTATAAATACTGGGAGATATTTTAATTTTGCTGTATTAGGCAGAGAAAATGAGAAAATTATTAGCATGTCTATCAAGTAAAGCAGTTGTCTTCTAGCATGCCTTCGTTGTCTGTTACAGGAATATGTATGCAAAGTTGTAGTCAGTCCACTGAGATGATTTTTCTAATCGAATGCAAGCTTGTCATTGATACCTTCTGCCTTAACCAGCTAAGGGAAACAAAATACCAAACTGAGAAATACTGTAAATTTGAAACCAGAATTTGAAACCATTACAGCACCTTTTCTGATCAGTTCTTGGATGTTTCACTATTTTGGTTTACATATGATCTGACGTTGATGCCAAATAGATGTTTTGTAAAAATTACAAAGAAATGAAATTCATTTTTGCTTTCTTCCCTTTTCCCCCACCGGACCACTTATATTGCTTCACTTGGGCTGTCCGCACAGAAAATATTTTTGAGTGATACACGTGGCTGGGGAAGTGCTGCAGTTAGACTGCAGACTGTCCTATTCATTAAGGTATTGCATGGGTCATTTAAGTTTTAGCTTTCTGATGGTGCGTTTTGTCTCTCTGGCAAGACAGATTTCCAGTATATTATTGGGGTACAGATAGCAAAATTCCTTTACCAGTCAGCATCCTAAAGTATAGCCTTCAAATATATAAAATACGCAATAACTAGAACAGACATAAAATCTCAATTATAACAAACGAAGAAGCTTACCCGAGACACTGTAAAAGAAACTACTAAATATTTTACCACTTCAACTAAATAAATTTGCTTTAATTTCCAGTTTCATGATCCTTAGTTTGCAACTGCTCTTTGCAGCTATATATAAAACAACTCGGGAGCAAAAGGTATGTTTGCCTCAACAGGGAGTACTGAACCACACCACTGAGAAGGTGCAGTAACTAGATTCCATGAGCTGCACTTGTGCATGTGTAATAACTGTGTAAGTAAAAAGATTTAAACAAAATTACTTTAAATAACTAGGCTATAAAAAAAGCAAAACCTGCTGCTGTGAATACAGTCCAGATTTTAAAAATAACAGTAAATTGGAAACAACTTTACTGTAGTCCATCACTGTAACTTGATGTAAAACTGCAAATGCCAGCATCTTGCAGTATCTGCTTTAAAGTGAGATGATGTGAGAACTACCCACCTGCCCACACTGTGGATATCCTCACTTAAACTGTATTCCTTTAATACCTGGTGGATTTTGATTCATTTAGCTAGTGTAGAAATCTGAAGATGAGGGATGCACTGAACTCTAGAACTACTTTTTTGTCTGTTGCCATGGGTGGGATATTCATGGGCTAAAGGTTCATCTCAAGAGAGACTAAACAAGTTATCGGGGAAAAAAATATCATAAAGGGTTATTAAACACATGGAGGCTACCTCCAGCACAGAAGTCCCTAAAGTCCAAATGGCTGGAGGCTGTGAGAATACTGAAAGGTAGACGATGCAGCAGGCATCCCTACAGAGCTAGTGGCTGTCTGCAGTCGGTCCCCATCAGAAACAGGACCTGGGCTAGACGGAACCACTATAACCGCCTTTATGTCCTTATAACCACCTATATCACTATAAACAGAGACTAGTTAAGCTACTGCCATCTCCACTGTAAACACCTGAAGGTCAATCACCAATACACTCTTTATGTTTGGGAGATAATTAATTTCTGATCAGTAAAATATCATCTAACTGAGGGATGCTGAAATTGTTGAATTTGTATCTCCATATCTGAGTCTCCTTGGATTGCACAGTTTAAGATTGAATTACATTCATATTTTTATTTTGTCCTATTATTTCAAGTTCCCTCAGGGCTTTTTTCTGCCTCCTTTAAAAATGATGGCTGAAACATCCACCTCTCCTACAAAGGATGTCTAAGAAATGACTTTTTCACTTTTTTTTTTTTCCCCTCCAGACTAGTAGTTTGATTCAGTATCGAAGTCCTGCCTATGTCTCAAGATTCCATATGCTTTCTTAAGGAGGCATAGGTGCTAGCAGTGAGTGCAATAGATGAGTGGAGAGAGTTAGGTATACTCACTTCTCTTGGTGTGACCTCAAAAATAGCATCCTCACTTCCCATCAGTGTCTACCTTCAGATTTCAGACTGATTAAGAAGCACAGGAGAGAGAAATTGCAGAGCCCGTATTTGAACTTAAGCCTTTATCTTCCTGAAGAGAGCCAGGAGAAGACCATGGAAGACAATATAGGAATCCCATTTCAGGACGGGCAGATGACTTACTACCTGAAATACTTCGAAAGGGCGAGATCATTTTGAGTTCCTCCCCTGCCTGCTTTCTTTCCACTGGAAGGCGGGCTATGAGGAGAAGCAGGTAACAAATGCAATTAGCACTTCTGCTGACTTTTACATGTTAGAACAGGGTAGAAAATAATCAGCACCTGGCTCCCCCACTCACCAATCACAGAGTGCACCGTAGGAAATTGTCTCAATACCAGGTTTCGCTTCTTGCCTCCCTTTTCCCACACTACGTGATGGCTTATCTTCAAAGCATTCCCATTTCACTATCTTCAGACAATTCTGTTTTGCAGGTGGAAGGCAGCTTTTTGTTTTTCCTGAACTTTGATCATTACCATATGGTCTTTCATACGTGCTCAGGGTCTTTTTCCAGGATCATGATTCATTTTTCTCTTCCCTGACAACTTTTCTGACCAGGTCTCTATACAAAAAAACAACTTAAACACAAAGTGATGTGGTTCTTGGGAGTATTTTGGATTCCAGACAGAAATAGTTGTATGGTGCCAGGGACACAGATCCGTGGCCTGGCCTGGGGATGAATGTTATCAGGTATGAGGTCTTATCTCAGAGGAATGTTAACCTAAGACGCAAATATTCAAAATAGAAAACAAATGGTGTCACAGAAACAAAAATCCAGTTCTTACTGGCGCCTGTTGGGCCTTTTATTCTTTTCCATAGGCATTGCCTTAAAGATTCACAGTCAGTCTTTGAGTGATGTGGTTATGTGTGCTCCATCCTGGTGCTCCGTTTTCTGGAGTTTTGAATTTCTTTTTTGGCCAGTAGGCTCAGCATCCCACATCTGTGCACTTAAATGACCTTCACTGTCTCCTGAGGGCATGAAATGGCAGAGTGTAGCCAACTGTCTCTGTGATTAGAATTGCTAGTTGTGTCTAGTGCTTAACTCTTTTTATCTGTGGCATATCATTAATCTAGTGCTAGGCTACCTCAGAAAGGTTTTATTTTTAGGCTTCGTTTTGATTCGTCCTGCTATTTGAGTTGTTAGCAACATAAAAAGTTCTCTGAATCTTGGCAGCTTGGAAATATTCTGTGAAAAATTAAGTAATATTGTGCAATGTTGAGCTGTTGAAATCCGTGTGATTTTGGGAAAATTCTGGCTTAAGTAAACATTAGTTTTGAAATATTTTGCAGCCAGGTATAACTCCAGATCAAAAAACACTGAACTTGCATGAGAGTAGGCAATAGCAGAAAGTACAATGTCTGGGAAGGCAAAGTCAAGGGACTGGCACCTGCTGCTGCTACATCCCAGGTGAATTCCCTGACTCTTAGGCTAAGGAATTCCTCTCCTTTTTGCTGACCCACCTAATACACAGTTATCTGCACACAATGGGACTGTTCCAAAGAAGTGTCTGAAGCAAGGACTCCAGATACTGTTAGGGTACTCATCTCATATGCAAATGACCCGGGTCCTAATGTTTGATTTGGAGCCAGAACTTCAGTCTGGATCTTATGTCTCCTAGGTAGCGCTGTGACTGTTATTTGCTGTAGTTTATTTCTCTGTTGCTCTTTTCTGTTTTTCTTTGCAAGAAACTTCAAAAGCTCCAGGTTTTATTTCCATGCAAGATCCTCAGGGATAATATTTCTCCACCCACTTCTAGTTAATTTAGAGTATCTTCTTTGCCAGATCACAGACAGAATATGCTGCCTCTCAAATCTCTGCCAAATTCTGGCTTAAAATGAAAAAGAAATAGAATTTCTAATGCCATCTTGCAGAATAGAATTTGCAAACTTTGGATTTCAGAGCATCAACAGGAATCAGTAAAACTCACTTCAATTTTAAAGAAATCCCAGGGCAGTAATAAGCCTGAATCTGAGAATACTTAGTCATGTGCCATTGGGCTCTTCCATTTCTCTTGAAGCCAGGCTTTGCCTTTGTTATATGGAAGAATTTCTGGCCTGGCATCCTGGTTCAGAGACTAAAACATTCTAGCATGTCTGGTGGAGGGATCCTGTTACACTATATATAAGGCTGTTCTCACAGCCTTCACCTGCAGTGATGCTGATAAAAAAATTTGCAATCTTATGTTCATCCAAATAAGATCTCCTCCTGTTTCCCTGAGACCTGGGGAGTCTGATCAAGTATCAAAGTTTCTTTGTACTTAACTTAGCAGCAATCTATCCAGCTTGTTGCAGTCTCAAAAGAATTGCTGTGTGTTTACTCTGCAGTTACTGAGCCCTTCCTTTCTAGCATCATAGGTGAAATGAATGGGGACTGGTTTTTGACTCATTAATTTTGTTTCTTAAATTATCTTTGTGTGAATATAGGACCTTTTGTGAGCATTTTAATTCTTCTTCTTGGGAACCGATGGAAGTCCACCTTTCCTTAACCCCAAGCAAAATTTCTCCTTAAAATAATTGTAGTTTTATGTGTCAAACACTTAATTACTATTAAAAAGGATCCTTATACTGTATGTGTTAGGACACTTTTTGATAACTTGCATCTTACCAAAACACTCACAACCTGATGAAGTGACTGGCTTTATTGAAAGAGTAAAAGGACAAGCCGTTTTGCGATGAGTGCTGCAGGTTTTCTCCCAGAATGAATCCATATGGATTGCTAACTCAAATACTCCACGTTAACAGATAGCTAAATGAGAACCTTCTCCCCAGTCAGATAAAGATTTACTCCATAAAAGCTTCTGCAACTTCTTTTGGAAATATTCCCATCTTTGGAGTATGCGCTATGCCACCTGTTTAGGCATTTATGAAACACTGCTCCCTGCGGGACAAGTCTGGGTTGTATGCTTATTTTGATAAAGTGGTACTTTAATCTTCAGTCAGACACTAAGCAATTACCTCCTGCCACTGAAGTCGTGTCCAAGAGTAAAATACATGATACCTTTTCTCGCTCTCCTTTGAATTATTTCCACGAATTAACTGTTCATTGTACTGTATACCTGTATTCAGTACTCTGATATTATAAAGCTTTTAATAGATTTATAAGTGAAGGAAATATCTAGGGCTCCACCGAAGACCATCTAACAGCTCAGGATTAAGTATTCTGACTGTGCATGTATGGCATATGTACAACAGGTAAAGATTCGTTGCTCAAATAGGTTTTATAAAACAGTAACTGTAGGAGAAGCAACAGTTTGGTCTCCTTTATGTGTTTCACTGTTGGTACCTTGCAAATGCTAATCCAGTGATAGGAAGAGATGCTTACCATCTAGCTAAATAAAGATTGAGGTGCTGCTTAATCAAATAAGCTTGTTTTCAGAAATTTCCCTAGGGGCATCCAACTGGTTTGATGTCTGCATACTGTTAACCAGCACTGGATATTCTCTCTACATCCCATCCCATTTTAACCACAGCTGAGCTGTAATTCCGAATAGACGCTACTCACTCAAAACCAAGTAAGGATAGCTAGATCCTTTTTTCTTTTAAGGAATCTTCGCGATTCTGCTCAGTGAATGGATATCCTATTAGCTCCAGCTCTGGTTTTCAAGGACTGATCCATTCTTGTATAACACATCTGTTCTGTTCAATCACTGTGTTGAACAGAGAATTCATAATACATTGGAAAAGTACTTTTAGTCCTATCTGGAATTTCTTATGTTCTAGGAGAACAGGGTTTCCTGTTGCTGTATGCATGGCAGCACCATCAAGGTGGAGATGAACACAGAATGAGCTGGGTTAGTAGGAATTACTGTTCTTCCTCCAAAAAATATCTCACTCATCATAAATCTACTTGTAGAACTAGAGGTTAACTTTTTACATCTGGAAGCAATAAACAAAGTGGCCTATAGTTTCCAAGTGCCAAGGCTGGGATAGGAGGTAGTGAGTGACATCTTAGAAAGCTAAGCGAGGTTCCTGCTGTAGGTTGTCCAATCTTTTAGGCTGCCTTCGGAATGGTACCAAAAATAATGGTAGGTAAGTTGCAGAGAGGTTTTCTACGCCATCTGGCATAGAAGCCTATGACTAACATCACATTCTTCAGCATCACTATCCGAAGACCAAATCCTGCTGTGTTGCCAAGCTGCCTACATGATGGAGTCAGAATGGAAACCTAGATCAAGTGATTATTCTATTCCTGCATCCCCAGAAGCTACAACTTACTCTTCTAGCTGATGAACTGGTGAAACAGAGCCTAGGAGGTTTTACTACGAGAGCATAGGAGTGCCTACATTTAAAAAAACAATAAGTCACGTCTCCGCTGTAAACTGCATGTTCTAAGTATGTTCGGGTAAAGGACATATGGAGCAGTTCCCTGTGTTTAATGCTCTTCAGGGCATCAAACTATTTGGTGAACTTAAATACTGAGAAACGTAGGTCTTTGGAGGGACCTGGAATAAATCACAGCCAATTATGAATAAATGTTCCACAGCTATCTACAAAAATATCTGCTCTGACTGCCCTAAGTATACAACCATGCGCTTACCCATGAAACTTCAAAACTGTATAAAAGTTTCTATCACTCTATAACTAACCCAAAACATTCAGTATAAAGACAAAAAAAAATCATCATGGAAGATAACATGCAAGTGTAAAACAGGAAAAATTAAACACGTCACCGATGTCCCAACCATGGCCTTAGCAATAGCAGGGAATTTGTGACGAGAAAACGCCTCGGGGATCCTAGAAAGTAAGCACTGCACAACACCATGTAGAAAGGCAGAAAACAGAAAAGATTGTTAACAGGCTCTGTCAACACACTGAGTTTGGGGAGAAGAATCCATGTGACTCTCAACCTGACAATCAAGGTCTCCCTAAACAATTAAGCAGAGGCAAGAAAGTTTGTGGGGTTTTTTTTTTTTTTTCAATTTCACAAAAATACCAGTAAATTCTGCCCCAATATCCCATCACTTTCTATGGCCATTGTCTGATGCTTCAAAAGAAAGCAACCCTGCCTACTTTCATTCCCCAAAAGCCAAATTATGCACTGAGGGCAAATGTAAATCTCTCTGGCCCCTGCAGGTAAACAGCTGGCAGGATTAAAGTATTTAAAATACTGTGCAAAAAAGATATATGGAAATGCAGTCTCCTTTCAAGCCTCTGTTACAGATACAAGAAGCTAACCACCCAAAGATACAAATCACAAGTTTTAATTTTCAACAGTAGGATCACTTCTATCTGTCATCAAATTCCACTTACACACTTACGAGTTGCTAGTATGAAGTATTGTATTCCTCGTGGTCTTTATTGCATTTCAAAGACCAGTCTAGAACGGCTCATCTCTGAAATACTGATTTTTCTAATTTCCAGAGTAGTTTTATTTATAACCAATTCATACACCTTTCCACTTGATTAGCCAATATTCCCTCTCTGGTAAGTGCTTTCTGAATTAAAATACCTAATCAGATTCCTTTTTAGCCTGTGATTACTCAACTAAACACATCAAACTCTTTCTTTAATCTCTTCTAATGCCAATGGCTTGCCATTTCCCAAATCATTTTAGTAGCAATTGCTGTGTTAAATTGTTCTTTTTGTAAAATAAGTGGTAAGACCTTTGGATGCTGTTCACTTTCAGAGTACTAATAATCTTATAGCAGAGTATAGTTATCTTCAATATTATTGAGACCAGCTAGTCTACTAGACAGCAAGACAAGCACCGCCAAGCTGAGCATACACAATTTTAGCCACTGGCACTTTTTTCTTTTGACAAGAGGTTTTTCTATAGCTTTGTCTCCAGGCAGTGTTAGAAGATAAATGTATCTATAAAACATTTTTTGTTTTGCAGGGCCATACATAAAGAATGAGCCTCTTCCTATACTCAAAGTACATTTCAGCATGAAGACAAAAGGGAAGGCTTACCTGGAGGTTTCTATTCAGCCAGTTTCCTTTCATCCATAAATCATGCACAATGCAAAGCCTAAACATTATTCAGAATGGGAATAGAAATTGGTTTGTTGTCATTAGAGCTTGTGATCATAGAATCATAGAATCACAGAATAGTTTGGGTTGGAAGGGACCTTTAAATGTCATCTAGAGCAACCTCCCCTGCAATGAGCAGGGACATCTTCAACTAGAGCAGGTTGCTCAGAGCCCCGTCCAGCCTGACCTTGAATGTTTCCAGGGATGGGGCATCTACCACCTCTCTGGGCAACCTGTGCCAGTGTTTCACCACCTTCATTGTAAAAAATTTCTTCCTTACATCTGGTCAGAATCTTCCCTCTTTAAATTTAAAACCATTACCCCTTGTCTTATCGTAACATGCCGTGCTAAAAAATTTGTCCTCATCGTTCCTGTAGGCCCCCTTTAAGTACTGAAAGCCTGCAATAACATCTCCCCAGAGCCTTCTCTTCTCCAGGCTGAAGAACCCCAACTCTCTCAGCCTGTCCTCATAGGAGAGGTGTTCTATCCCTATGGTCATTTTTGTGGCCCTCCTCTGCACCTGCTCCAACAGGTCCATGTCTTTCCTGTGCTGAGGGCTCCAGAGCTGGACACAGTACTCCAGGTGGGGTCTCAGGAGAACGGAGTGCAACGGCAGAATCGCCTCCCTCAACATGCTGGCCATGCTTCTTTTGATGCAGGCCACGGTATGGTTGGCTTTCTGGACTACAAGCACACATTGCTGGCTCATGTGCAGCTTTTTATCCACTAGTATCTCCAAGTAGTTCTCAATAGGCTGCTCTTAATCCCTTCATCCTCCAGCCTTTATTGATACCAGGCGTTGCCCCGACCCATGTGCAGGACCTTGCACTTGGCCTGGTTGAACCTCACGATGTTCACATGGGCCCACTTCTTGAGTTTGTCCTGGTCCCTCTGGATGACATCCTGTCCCTCAGGTGTATCAACTGCACCACTCAGCTTGGTATCATCTGCAAACTTGCTGAGGGTGCACTGGATTCCACTATGTCCTTGATGAAGATATTGAACAGTACTGGTCCTGATGTGGAACCCTGAGGGACACCACTAGTCACTGATCTCCATCTGGACATTGAGACATTAACCACTAACCTGTGGATGTGACCACTGGTTGTGGTCAAGCCACCTGTCCTGTCTGCTCCTCCTCACAGATGCGATCCCTCTACACTTTTCTGCTTCAGACCAATGGGGCAAATAACAAAATTAGCTGACCTTGGTTGTTATAGCAGTAAGTGTAAGCATCAGCCTACCTGCGTACCATTCCTTGGCATAAATTATAAACATAGGTCTTATCACTCTGAGGACCAACAGTGTCTCCACAATATGCTGTTAATTTCAGAGAGTTTCAGAGAGTTCAGTTAGTTAGAAGAGGCTTAGCTGAAAAGTAAAATTACTGAACAAAAAATTGTACCTCAAACCAGGGCCAATTCCTCATCCACACAACACTTTACCCGTCCATTTCATACCTCTGCAATTTAGAGAGAAGGATGTTGTAGAGGACTCTGTCAAAGACCTTACAGAAGGCCACGGGGTTGATCAGACAGGACTTGCCCTTGGTGAAGCCATGCTGGCTGTCTCAAATCACCTCCCTGTCCTCCATCTCCCTCAGCGTAGCTTCTAGGAGGATCTGTTCCATGATCTTCCCAGGCACAGAGGTGAGGCTGACAGGTCGGTAGGTCCCAGGGTCCTCCTTTCTACCCTTTTTAAAAATGGGTGTGATGGTTCCCTTTTTTCAGTCACCAGGGACTTCATCTGATTGCTATGACTTTTCAAATATTATGGAGAGTGTCTTGGCAACTACATCAGCCAATTGCCTTGGGACTCTGTGATGCATCTTGTCAGGTTCCATAGACTTCCGTATGTTCATGTTCCTCAGGTGGTCACAAACCTGATCTTCTCTTACAGTGGGAGTAAGAGATCCCCCAGTCCCTGCCTTGTGGTCCATCCACTCAAGAGGTGTGGGAAGAGAGGTTGCCAGTGAACACTAAGGAAAAATTTTGTTGAGTACCTCAGCTTTCTTGTCTATTACCAGTTCACCAGTTTTGCTCATCAGGAGCTGTACGCTTTCTTTGACCTTCCTTTTCTGGCTGACGTACTTACAGAAGCCCTTCTTATTTTTCTTCGCATTCTTTGCCAAGTTCAGCTCCAACTGCACCTTGATCTTCCTGACCCCATCCCTACACAGCCAGGCAACGTCCCTATACTCTTCCCAGGATACCTGTCCCTGCTTCCACTGCTTGTGCATCTCTTTCTTGCTCTTTAGTTTGACCTGCAGGTCTCGACTCAGCCATGCTGGTCTCTTGCCCTGCTTCCCTGACACCTGGGGATCGAGAGCTCTTGCACTCTATGGAAGGCATCCTTAAAGATCTGCCAGCTCTGTTCTGCTCCCTTGTCCCTGAGGGCAGTTTCCCAGGGGGTCCTACTGACTGACTCCTTGAAGAGCTGGAAGTTTGCTTTCCTAAAATTCAGGGTCCTGATCCATACCCCTCAGGACTGTGAACTCCACCAGTGCATGATCACTGCAGTCCAGGCTGCCTCCAATCTTCATGTCACCGATTAAGTCTTTGTGTTGATGACCAACGGGTCCAGTAACGCATCCACTCTGGTAGGGCTGTGTGTTACCAGATATCCTCAATGCATTCCAGGAGTCTCCTGGATTGCCTACAGCTCACTGTGTTACTTTTCCAGCAGATGTTGGGGTGGTTGAAGTCCCCCAGCAGGATGAGACCCTGTGAGTGTGATGCCTTCTGTAGCTGGAATAAGAAGGCTTCAACAATAGGGTCCGCTTGATTTGGCCTATAGTAGACACCAGCCACAAGGTTCCCTATGTTGCCTCAGTCTCTAATTCTCACCCATAAGCTTTCAACCTGCTCATGCCTATTCTGCAGAGACAGCTCTTCACACTCTATCCTTTTCTTGATGTAGACGGCAACACTTCCACCCCTCCTTCCTTGCCTGTGCCTTCTGAACAGCCTGTAGCCATCGATAGCTGCGCTCCAGCCATGGGATTCGTCCCACCAAGTTTCAGTAATGGCAATTAGGTTGTCTCTTTCTAGAAGCTTGGTGGCTTCCAGCTCCTCCTGGTTGTTGCCCATGCTGCATGCATTGGTGTAGAGGCACTTCAGCTGGGCTGTCAGCCGTGTCACCTTCAGAGGAACATCCCTTAATTCCTTCGGAGTATTTCACTGGTGTATCCCTCTTGGCTCCTGTTACCTCAGGAGCCCCTATCTCATCTCTGTAAGACTTCAAGTGTGTTGATGATGCTCTGGAGATGGAGGAAATGTTTCTGCCACACAGCGCTGTTAACCCAAACCACCGTTTGATAATGTAAATGTGAAACATCACAGCCTAAGAATTTTCTGAGAAGTAGAAAATGTCTGAAAGTTGGCAGTGACTTACAAATCAGATTCTGAAGTTGGGTTGTAAGGAGTCTGGAATACCCATCTGGTCAACCCATCGAATGGAGACAATGACAATTTTCAGATAAGCACTGGGAAAAAGAAATTACTGTTCTGATTTTTGTTGTTGTTTTCAAGGAAATAACTTCTAATTCATTAACAAGTTGCAATCAAACATGGAATCTTTTAAGCCAGTATTTTTTAACTGCCTTCTGATGGCACTGAAATACTTTGCTTTTAGCAATTTCATTTCAATATGGGAGACATTTCCATGGATCTAGATTAGACCAGATACAAAAATAAAGAATTTATCTTGAAGTATAGAGAAATTTAAAGCATTAAAAGTACTAAGGATAGATCTCCATTTTCACTTTCTTTGTTGATTGGTAGTTTTTTCAAAGAAAATTTTATCATCAGTTGGCCTAAAAATGTTATCACCTCTCTTTAAAATTTTCTTCTTATAAACTTCAACACAACAAGAAAAAAGTCAGCTGAATACAGTCAACAAATAACAAATGGGAGTTGTTTTCTTCCTAGAACGACAGTGCCCATGGTGGTGATTGGACTATTAGTATTTATCTTCCATTTGCAACACAGCTTGCTAATCTGATGATTATTTGTGTATAGTCACGAAAAAGACAGATGAAGGAGAAAGGGAAGTTATTCATCAAGATTGCAGACTGCAATGTGGCAGTGGTCAGTGTATATCAGGATTGAAACTGTTGAAACAAATGCCGATTTGCTAAGCCTAAATTGTTTAGGAAAGACAATGTGTTAAGATATTCCTTTGATAGCTTTACTATTCTGTTCCTTATTTAAAGACTGAAGAAAGAACTGTTTATTACAAAAAGTGTAAACTTTATTGAAAGCATATTCCCTTGATCGTGCAGCTAAATGAACTATAACAACCTTAGAGCTAAGAAGAAAACTGTAACTAAATTTGTAGGTTTATAGGATGAAAATAATATTAACAGCTCCATTAAATCATCAAATTGCCCGTTTCCAGTGGATCGTGACTTTAGCTTCTTCCATAACAGTAACAACAACAGTTTCTTCTAAAAGAAACAAAGAATGTAAGCGAAGTCAATTTTAATCAAATTTTCATTCGAATCCAAACAAAGTTCACTTTTGTCAGGCTGCCAAACAGAATATGAGCTTTAACTTGAAATTCCAAAGTTCTGTGGCAAAATTTATCCTTTGAACTTGCTGTTTCTCAAGAACTGACAACAGTAATGTACTGAACAGGTTACTATGTAGCACAAAGGTATTTTAATTAGACAGTTGCTTTGCTAAAACAGCTTTCAGGAAGAAGTCCTTTAAATACATTGCAGTGTAGTGACTAGAGATAGTTTTTAAAGAGGGAGATGCCAGATGAGATATAAATATATATATTCTAGCTTGGATAAGGGGAGAGGCAAGTGTGTGAAGAGCTGAAACTTGGCTATAACCACAAGAAGTTACATTCTGTTCTGGCATTAAAATGGTTTTGGAAACTATCAATCAATCAGATGGTATTAGCAATACTTTTGTTTTGTGTGTCCACATTTGCTTACCACAGATGTAAGGTAATAAACTTTGTTTCATGATACTGACACGGAATACTTTGAAGAACAATGAAAAATAAATGCATGATGATGTATATAAGCACACAAATTTGATATAATTTTTTTAAACTGAAATGCAGTGGCTATTTTCTGCCACAATATGCTGTTTCTTAGGGTGTTCTGGTGAAGAGGAAGCTACTGGCCCTTGAACAGGAAGAGCTGTTGGAGGGAGATTAATGTTCTGAGTTGTCATAAGTAACAACCCTAGTCTGTCATACAATATAATGGCACGCAAACAACAGAAATAACAAGATAAGAATATAATACACTGTGTAAGCTAAACAATCTTCAAGGCTCTGCCAAAGTCACTGTTGTCATTAGAGCAAGCCGAAGGATTCCAGAAGTGAGACAAAGTTTGTACAGATGAAATCACCAAAACAGGCGGTGACTGGCTGTTCGTTGTTGAATGATGAAGTTGCTGCTGTGTTTTTGAACATGGTATCCTGAAGAGCATCCAGAACTGGTGGACTAGAAGGAGCAAGTGTATTCATCACAGTGTATCCTGTTGCTCTTCCATCATCTGCCCAGAAAGCATCTGGTCTAAGCCACCAAGACAGCACTGACTTTCAGAACAGTGCACCAGCAAGCATTTCTTCTCTTTACACATTTCATGTGTGGTTAAAAATGTTGTTGGTACTGTAAGCCATGAAAATTTCTCAGGAAGCCCCAGACCAGAAGTAATAAAATAATGCTGTAATAAGAAACACACCCTTTTAGTGCCTTCTCCTTGGCAAGGAGGAAGGCACATCCTTTCAATCCAGCACAGTAAGCCAGTAAGTATCTTACTCCATGAATTCACTATCTGAATTCTCTTGCCACAGTGGATGTTCTGTTTCAAACAAGATCTAGAATTAATAGCTTTATGGCTAATTTAGAAAACTAAACCAAACCAAACATGAAGCAACACCCTTTAATAAAAAAAAAAGGTGTTAACTCATCTGAGCACTGCCTGTCCCTTGTGTTGTTTTCCACCTGGTGTCTTTTATTGTCAGGTGTATGTGATGCCCTTCTTCCAAGGCGTGTCAGAAGCTCATGATGGATGGAGTGATCTTAAACTAACCAAGCAAGGATCAAGCTGAATATGTTTAGTTCTTAATGTGAAAGAATCTACAAGACAGTCAGCATTACTGTTGAAAAGTTCCTGACCAGTGCACAAGATCAAAAAACGGTCCATGGCAGAGATAATTCCCATCAAGAGGAAGAATTCGTCAATGGCTGTGGGCTCAGCAGAATTTCTGTAGTAACGCTGAAGCAAGGGTGCCTCTTACCCAGGGGGCAGTGAGGTCTGTTCCCTGCAGAGCTTTATAAACTTTGCTAAATCTTCGTTGCTTTGTTTTACAGGGGAGAGTGCAACATGATGGAGGTCTGCAAGAACTGAGGCAACATGAAACACATTTCCACAGACATGTTTTTTTTAAGGCATAAATCTTTTAACCAGTTGTTGTGCATTGGTGCACCTGTGCAGTAGCCCTCTACGGGGACTTCAGTGTCTGTCCCAGAGCTCACAGAGATGAGCAAGCAGCAACATGCACTGCACATAAGAAAGAGTTACAAGGTAATGGTCATTTTTCCTAGATTACAATGTATAACAGCAAATCATTCTCATCCTGATAATATTATCTGTATAATGAATAATCTATACTATTCTTGTTTTATACAATATTTTCCTTTAAATACTCCATTGCCTCGCATACGTACACACACACTCTCTCACTTGCAAGTCTACTATAAAATTTTCTGTTGAATGCCCTGCCACTGCACAGTACCGTTACAAGGAAGATCTTGTCACCATTTCTGGTATTAAAACCCACTTTCTCAGAAATTAATCAACCTGCTGCTAAAAATTTCTCCACAAATGCTCTTATTCTTTGGACTGACTATATGTGACTAACGATTATAGCAGGCATGTGTACCGATGAGGAAGAAGGACAATGCCCAGAACACAAAATATCTTTGGGAGGGGAGATGCGCATGTCTGTCATACTCCAGGAAAAAGGTGACATATAATTCAGATCTACCTTGTTAGCTACTAAATTACTACATTAACTGCTGTACTGTAGATAAGTTCTGACTTCTAAGTCAGTCAGTCATTGAAACTTTTGCTACATGTGTAGAATATGAGTCCTGTGTGGATTCCTGAACACATCACATGCCCCCACTACAGAGTGACATGAAGAATTCCACTTTACCAAGACAGTAACGTCAATATACTCTTCTATTAGAAAATACGTCCAACATGAAAATTGAGGTTTTGTCGTGGCTCCTGGCTCCTGTAATGCAATATATAGCAGTTGCTCTGAAACCCCGGGGGCTGTAGCTTTGAGTTGTCTTTCTTTTATTACTTTGCACGAGCTTTCTTTTAGAATTGGGAGTGAAGGAGGGGTTAGAAATGTAAACATAAAACAAAGTGGTCAATGATACCTATATGGAAACATCCATTTTGAAACCCAGACTTCAGTTTTGTCTCCTAGTGTTAGACAGCTGCTAGACTCTGCTGATTTTTGTACATTCTGTGATCCACAGCTCCTATTTGCATCACTGTTATAGTGGAATAACAGAAAACATAACTATTTCTATATTGGCTAAGACAGACTATTTTAAAACGTCTAAAAAACAACCAAAAAAAAAAAGAAAAATTACTACCAAGAAGTAGACTGGAGGTGAGAAATCCAAACTGCCTGTAGAATAGAACGGTTCATGAAAAATCACAAAAAACTTTTTAAATTGGATAATAAAAGGATGTTAAAGCCAGCTGAGTATATGGTTAGAGAGATTTAGAAGTCTATTAGGCATTCTAATATGCTTTTTTACCTCTTTGGCTGCTTGTCTTCCTAACCTTGAAACAACAGTCTTAACTGACTTTATAAACATCTATATGACTCACAGGAAGGCCATAAGGTTCATAAAGACAAAATAGACCACCACACTCTATTCCCCCCTCCCCAAAACTCCTCACTGGAGATCAAAATGGTCTAATATTAATACTTCAAAATGGTGAATCTGTTTGTAAGGCAATCTAGATTTTTCCAGCAAAATTACACTCACTTTCCCAGAGTTCTTCTCTGACTTACTACCCAAGTAGAGGTAAAAGGTCCTCTAGAGTAGTTATTTAGTATGTTACTTTATGCCACACAGAAAAAAAAGTATCTTAACTTTTTTCAGCCTTTAAACATTACAGGTGAGCTTTTCAGAGGAACACAGAGCACCTGAATAATTTTATTATTTGCTTAGGCAGACTCATGACTTTTTTCTGTTTGACATTGAGGTTGTAACATACATTCAGATCCTCTTTCTTTATATTGCATGTGCAGGAAAGTCAGGAGTCAAACCTCCTTTGAGTTTTTCACAAGAAATTAAGTGTTCTTGGAACATGTTCCCTAAGAAACATTGCAAGAACATGGTGATTCCAATTGAAATAAGTATTGTTGGTGTCACAGCATTCCTGAATATTTCCTTCTGCCACAAGTTTACTTATGTTTTCCTGATAATGACAGGGTAAACATTGTTGAATTTAATAAATAGCTAGATTAGATGTTAAACTTTACCATCATTTTCACTTATATTTATCTGTGAGTTTGTCTGGTCCAAAGACTGATTGCTGGCAATTATTTAGAACATCAGTTATTTTAGTCATACACATTAGATAATAACTTCACCTTATCAGGAAAACACATTTCTGAAACTGTTGATCCAGTGAAGGCTGATGATCGGAATTTCTTTTAGGAAACACTAGAAGATGGAGAATAAAGTAGTAATCTTGTTCTTTCCAGGACATTTTTGTGCTTCTGGAAAAAGTACTGCAGGTTTGAAAAGACTGTTTTGGTAAAAAAACCATCTTTTTGTTCACAGATTGTAGTGTTAGCTTAAGAAGTTTTTTTATTATTTTCTTTTAACCTACATGTGTCTGAACTGTGCTGTAAATTGAAAGATTAAAGAAGAAGGAAGTGAAACAGGGGAGGAAGAAAGTAAAACAGAGGCAGGAATGTAATGAACTTCTCTTCATGACCTTTGGAATTTCTAGTTGTTTTTCATTATGCAACACTGAGCCCTATCCAGGAAGATAAACTGGTGGAAATGGAACATATTACACTTGAGGGAAAGGAGCTATTTCAAAGGCAGCAATCACATCTGAGCACTAACGCTTATGTGAAGGTGATGTCAAAGACACACACCCCTCCCCTGCCTCCCACCTTTTTTTTTTAAGGCGGGATTTTGCATGGAAATTTGGAGAGTAACTTGGTTCCAAAATTAATTACATGCTCCTACCCCATAGGCTTACCCAGAAGTACCGCTGAGGCTGCCAGTCGGGAAGGTCTTGTGGTCTTAACTAGCATGGCCTAGCAGGCACAAACAAAATGTCCCAAACGCCGCGTTTAACTTATGCCTATAAAAAAAGATCAAGATGTGGAGAAATACAGCTCAAATGACTGAAAAGAAAGGTATTGAAACTTAAACCTTGT